>NC_134113.1:101448293-102817952 GCF_040939455.1 Microcebus murinus | reverse complement strand
GTATTCCCGGGCGGTCTCCCATCCAAGTTCTAACCAGGCCCGACCCTGCTTAGCTTCCGAGACCAGACGGGATCGGGCGCGTTCGGGGTGGTGTGGCCGTGGACGGCGGAGGGCGCCCCTGCCCCGCTCAAGAAGCCGAGCCTCTCTGCGCTTCCCCGCCGCCTCCTCCCGCCCCAGGCCCCGCGCCGGGCCGGGCCTGTTGAGTTCGCCGGCCGGGTCCCGCGGGCTCCGAGGGACGGGGGTGACAGGCGGGGCGGGCAGGGAGCGGCGGGCCGGGGTTGGGGGCTGTCTCTGTATACACACACACTCACACTCACACTCACTCACTCACACTCACACTCACACAAGATGCGCCTCCACGGCTGGACCCGCCAAGGTGGAGACCTTCAAGCCCCCCTCCTCTCCTTGCCTGGCCTCCTTCACCTCCCCGCCCCCCACCCCCAGCGCGCCGGGGCCGCTGACTGCGCACGGGCGGGAGGGGCGGGGGGCTCGCCCTTTGACCCCAGCCAGGGGCGGCCCTCCCCCACAACCCCTTTCAGCTGCGCCCCCCACCCTGTGGCCCGGCGGCCGCCTATTCCCCGGGGCCAGGGCTGGGGCACAGCGCACGGGGGAGGGGAGCCAGTGTATGGGGCGTCTCTCTCTCTCTCGGGATGTGTCCCATGGGTGGGGTGGGGTGGCGTGGTTTGTGGGGCGCTGAAGAAATCAGTCCCCTCCATCTCCTCCCTCTGGAAAACACCCAAGCCCTTGGAGAACTGCCCGCACCGCTACCGTGGGGGCCGGGACCCTCCTCTGTGTCCTCCTGTGGCCCAGTCCAAGGGGCCTGGGCCTGGCCGGGGCTGCATTGGACCCCAACCACCCTGGCGTGTGGACTCGCTAAAAATCGGCGATTAGATATTGGATTCCAGCGTCATTGAGGTCATTTCACTAATGAGTGCACCGCAAAGAGTTTCCTAATCCATCTGTGAGGGTGGCAACCGAAAGAGAATTTTAGAGCTGACAGAATAGGCGAGGAAAGGCATAGGAGATTTCCACACCCAGTAAGGAAGCCTTTCCCGAAATGGAAGAAAGAAAGGAGCAAACAGAGACACCGGTAGCCCGCCCGGATGAGAGTCTGCCCCCGAGAGAAAGTACCCTGACCAGGTTCACCCGTGGGTGGGTCGCGAGCTAGCGGCATTCAGAAGAGCGAGGCCCGCAGTCTGTGCAGAAGACACCTGCACTCGGGTGTGTGTGGCGGCACAATTCACAAGCAGCTCCAGATGTTAAACCAAGGAGAAGCCAGGGAGTTCCCAACGCCCCAGGTGTCCTCAGCCCACGACTGGCTGCTGTGGGAATGCGAAGCCCGGCTCCTTGTCTCAGAGCGGGGCAACCAGGAGGTGTGATGTCCACCCCGGGGTTCCCAGGAGGATCAGGCTGAAGCTGGGACTTGGCCTCAAAGTGTCCCCTCGCATGGCCACCCCCTTCCCCTTCCTGCTCCTCTACTCCTGGTGCCCCTCCATCCAGGGGCCAGACCTTAAAGAGTCACCCGCAAGAGAATCCTGGTCCCAAAGGAGCCTTCTGGGGGACCCCTGCTGAGAGAGGTTGTGGGCATGGCCCGCTGGGGCTCTGCCCGACCCAGGGCTGAGAGATGCAACCTCCCAGCTCTGGGTCCCTGCAGGAAGTGTTGGCAAGCACAGGGCCAGTCCTCCAAAGGCCCAGGTGCAGGGAGCCCAGGCCAAGCAGCCTGTGGAAGAAGCCACATGCTGTGCCACCCCGGGGAACACGACTGCAGGCCACGGCCCTTCCCACCTCCTCCTCCTCCACCTCCTCCTCCTCCTCCTCCTCCTCCTCCTCCTCCTCCTCCCACCCCGCCCCCGCCCCCGCCCCCACATGGCACAGGGCCCAGAGACACCTCAGACACTTGCTACCCAAAGTGCAAAGGGCATCAGTTGCTCCTCCAAACCCCCCCCCAGCCCAGCAGACCGCGTTGTCCAGCCAGCCCCCGGGCCTCCCTGGGGTGCCCAGCACAAAAGTGCAGACACCCACCGGACCCTCAATCTCAGTTTTCGGATGTTTTTGCCACTCTAAGGATCCGCAGGCCAGCTGGGCCTTCTGGCAGGACAGAGAGCCCCGGAATCCGACGTGGAGAGCTGGGTATACATCCCCATGAGGAGGCGGTCCCCACCTCCGCGGCTATCCCCTTGCGGGGAGCGGCAGCCGCGGGGCCTCAGAGAAGACACCAGGCTGGGCCCCCACGGCACAGCGGGAGCACGTCCCCCGCAGGCCACTTAGCGACGGCGGCCAGCCGGCGGACGGTTGGGTTGCGCGAGACGCTGCGGCCGCCCTGCTACCGGGTTCCTGGGAGGGCGTCCTGGAACCAGCGTCCACACCAAGCCCTTGGAAGGCCCAGGCGACGGAGGAGCCCCGTCAGGCAGGGGCCGAGGACGGTGACGGCCCGGGCGGGGAGGAGCGTGTCAGGCAGGGGCAGAGGACGGTGACAGGTGATAGGCCGGGCGGGAAGGAGTCAGTCAGGCAGGGGCCGTGGAGGAGACGGGCTGGGTAAGGGTTAGGGTTAGTGTCAGGGCACAAGTCACAATCGCAAAGACCTGGAAGCCACCCGAGTGCCCATCGACCCACGAGTGGGTAAATAAAATGTGGCGCGTGGACACCACGGAGTGCTATTCGGCTATGAGGAGCAGCGGTGAGGGGGCACCTCTCGTGGTTCTCCTGGCCAGAGCTGGAACCCGTTCCAGTAAGCCAAGTATCCCAAGAATGGACACACGAGCACCACGTGCTCGCGCTCACCAGCAAATGGGTACGAACCGATGGACACCTAAGTGGACACAGAGGAATCACCTTCTTCGGGTGGGTGTCGGGCGGGTGGGGGGAGGGGATGGGCATACACATCCATTAGGAATGGGGTGGGTACGCACCGACTGGGGGATGGGCGCACTTGAAGCTCTGACCCGAGGGGGGAGGCTGGGAGAGGGCAACGCACCCGACCTTAACATTGGTGCCCCCACAATATGCTGGAACAACATGAGAGGTAAATGAATAAGAACACGGGGGGGGGGAGGGGGGCACGGGCAACACATGTCACCTTAATACTTGGACTCCCATCATCTGCTTGAAAAGAGAGAGAAAAGAAAATGCAATAATAGAGATAAGAGACACTTTTTCAAAATAATGAATCCGGCCGGGCGCTGTGGCTCACGCCTGTAATCCTAGCACTTGGGAGGCCGAGGCGGGCGGATTGCTCAAGGTCAGGAGTTCAAAACCAGCCTGAGCAAGAGCGAGACCCCGTCTCTACTATAAATAGTAAGAAATTAATTGGCCAACTGATATATATATAAAAAATTAGCGGGGCATGGTGGCGCATGCCTGCAGTCCCAGCTACCCGGGAGGCTGAGGCAGAAGGATCACTCGAGCCCAGGAGTTTGAAGTTGCTGTGAGCTAGGCTGACGCCACGGCACTCACTCTAGCCTGGGCAACAAACCGAGACTCTGTCTCAAAAAAAAAAAAAAAAAAAAAAATGAATCCGAAGAGAAAAGTAAAAGGAGGCCTGTGGAGCAGGTCTGGGTGTGACTCCGGATCCCCGAACATCAGGTGCCACCACCAAAGATTCCTACGTGTAGCTCATAGAACCCCAAAAGCAACGGGAGGAGTTCTGGTCACATACTCCCTCAAAATGACATCCTGGCCTTCTTCTGGAACTCCCTCCCCTCTCAGACTCTCAAGGTTTCCTCCAGCGTGTCGGCTCCCACAGAGCAGACCTTAGGTCTGAGACCTGACTGTCCAGAAGCCACGCATGCTGCCGCGTGGCGGCGGTGTCACGGCTCGGGACAAGAGGAGGCCCCACGGTGCGGGCTGGGGCGCCAGGCACCGCGGCGGGCGCTGAGGGTGGGGGTCACCCCCACCCCGGGCCGCCCCCGCACTCCCAGAAACGCTACAGAACCAGAGGCAAAAAAAAAAAAGAAGAAGCCTACGGCACCCGGTATTCCCGGGCGGTCTCCCATCCAAGTTCTAACCAGGCCCGACCCTGCTTAGCTTCCGAGACCAGACGGGATCGGGCGCGTTCGGGGTGGTGTGGCCGTGGACGGCGGAGGGCGCCCCTGCCCCGCTCAAGAAGCCGAGCCTCTCTGCGCTTCCCCGCCGCCTCCTCCCGCCCCAGGCCCCGCGCCGGGCCGGGCCTGTTGAGTTCGCCGGCCGGGTCCCGCGGGCTCCGAGGGACGGGGGTGACAGGCGGGGCGGGCAGGGAGCGGCGGGCCGGGGTTGGGGGCTGTCTCTGTATACACACACACTCACACTCACACTCACTCACTCACACTCACACTCACACAAGATGCGCCTCCACGGCTGGACCCGCCAAGGTGGAGACCTTCAAGCCCCCCTCCTCTCCTTGCCTGGCCTCCTTCACCTCCCCGCCCCCCACCCCCAGCGCGCCGGGGCCGCTGACTGCGCACGGGCGGGAGGGGCGGGGGGCTCGCCCTTTGACCCCAGCCAGGGGCGGCCCTCCCCCACAACCCCTTTCAGCTGCGCCCCCCACCCTGTGGCCCGGCGGCCGCCTATTCCCCGGGGCCAGGGCTGGGGCACAGCGCACGGGGGAGGGGAGCCAGTGTATGGGGCGTCTCTCTCTCTCTCGGGATGTGTCCCATGGGTGGGGTGGGGTGGCGTGGTTTGTGGGGCGCTGAAGAAATCAGTCCCCTCCATCTCCTCCCTCTGGAAAACACCCAAGCCCTTGGAGAACTGCCCGCACCGCTACCGTGGGGGCCGGGACCCTCCTCTGTGTCCTCCTGTGGCCCAGTCCAAGGGGCCTGGGCCTGGCCGGGGCTGCATTGGACCCCAACCACCCTGGCGTGTGGACTCGCTAAAAATCGGCGATTAGATATTGGATTCCAGCGTCATTGAGGTCATTTCACTAATGAGTGCACCGCAAAGAGTTTCCTAATCCATCTGTGAGGGTGGCAACCGAAAGAGAATTTTAGAGCTGACAGAATAGGCGAGGAAAGGCATAGGAGATTTCCACACCCAGTAAGGAAGCCTTTCCCGAAATGGAAGAAAGAAAGGAGCAAACAGAGACACCGGTAGCCCGCCCGGATGAGAGTCTGCCCCCGAGAGAAAGTACCCTGACCAGGTTCACCCGTGGGTGGGTCGCGAGCTAGCGGCATTCAGAAGAGCGAGGCCCGCAGTCTGTGCAGAAGACACCTGCACTCGGGTGTGTGTGGCGGCACAATTCACAAGCAGCTCCAGATGTTAAACCAAGGAGAAGCCAGGGAGTTCCCAACGCCCCAGGTGTCCTCAGCCCACGACTGGCTGCTGTGGGAATGCGAAGCCCGGCTCCTTGTCTCAGAGCGGGGCAACCAGGAGGTGTGATGTCCACCCCGGGGTTCCCAGGAGGATCAGGCTGAAGCTGGGACTTGGCCTCAAAGTGTCCCCTCGCATGGCCACCCCCTTCCCCTTCCTGCTCCTCTACTCCTGGTGCCCCTCCATCCAGGGGCCAGACCTTAAAGAGTCACCCGCAAGAGAATCCTGGTCCCAAAGGAGCCTTCTGGGGGACCCCTGCTGAGAGAGGTTGTGGGCATGGCCCGCTGGGGCTCTGCCCGACCCAGGGCTGAGAGATGCAACCTCCCAGCTCTGGGTCCCTGCAGGAAGTGTTGGCAAGCACAGGGCCAGTCCTCCAAAGGCCCAGGTGCAGGGAGCCCAGGCCAAGCAGCCTGTGGAAGAAGCCACATGCTGTGCCACCCCGGGGAACACGACTGCAGGCCACGGCCCTTCCCACCTCCTCCTCCTCCACCTCCTCCTCCTCCTCCTCCTCCTCCTCCTCCTCCTCCTCCCACCCCGCCCCCGCCCCCGCCCCCACATGGCACAGGGCCCAGAGACACCTCAGACACTTGCTACCCAAAGTGCAAAGGGCATCAGTTGCTCCTCCAAACCCCCCCCCCAGCCCAGCAGACCGCGTTGTCCAGCCAGCCCCCGGGCCTCCCTGGGGTGCCCAGCACAAAAGTGCAGACACCCACCGGACCCTCAATCTCAGTTTTCGGATGTTTTTGCCACTCTAAGGATCCGCAGGCCAGCTGGGCCTTCTGGCAGGACAGAGAGCCCCGGAATCCGACGTGGAGAGCTGGGTATACATCCCCATGAGGAGGCGGTCCCCACCTCCGCGGCTATCCCCTTGCGGGGAGCGGCAGCCGCGGGGCCTCAGAGAAGACACCAGGCTGGGCCCCCACGGCACAGCGGGAGCACGTCCCCCGCAGGCCACTTAGCGACGGCGGCCAGCCGGCGGACGGTTGGGTTGCGCGAGACGCTGCGGCCGCCCTGCTACCGGGTTCCTGGGAGGGCGTCCTGGAACCAGCGTCCACACCAAGCCCTTGGAAGGCCCAGGCGACGGAGGAGCCCCGTCAGGCAGGGGCCGAGGACGGTGACGGCCCGGGCGGGGAGGAGCGTGTCAGGCAGGGGCAGAGGACGGTGACAGGTGATAGGCCGGGCGGGAAGGAGTCAGTCAGGCAGGGGCCGTGGAGGAGACGGGCTGGGTAAGGGTTAGGGTTAGTGTCAGGGCACAAGTCACAATCGCAAAGACCTGGAAGCCACCCGAGTGCCCATCGACCCACGAGTGGGTAAATAAAATGTGGCGCGTGGACACCACGGAGTGCTATTCGGCTATGAGGAGCAGCGGTGAGGGGGCACCTCTCGTGGTTCTCCTGGCCAGAGCTGGAACCCGTTCCAGTAAGCCAAGTATCCCAAGAATGGACACACGAGCACCACGTGCTCGCGCTCACCAGCAAATGGGTACGAACCGATGGACACCTAAGTGGACACAGAGGAATCACCTTCTTCAGGTGGGTGTCGGGCGGGTGGGGGGAGGGGATGGGCATACACATCCATTAGGAATGGGGTGGGTACGCACCGACTGGGGGATGGGCGCACTTGAAGCTCTGACCCGAGGGGGGAGGCTGGGAGAGGGCAACGCACCCGACCTTAACATTGGTGCCCCCACAATATGCTGGAACAACATGAGAGGTAAATGAATAAGAACACGGGGGGGGGAGGGGGGCACGGGCAACACATGTCACCTTAATACTTGGACTCCCATCATCTGCTTGAAAAGAGAGAGAAAAGAAAATGCAATAATAGAGATAAGAGACACTTTTTCAAAATAATGAATCCGGCCGGGCGCTGTGGCTCACGCCTGTAATCCTAGCACTTGGGAGGCCGAGGCGGGCGGATTGCTCAAGGTCAGGAGTTCAAAACCAGCCTGAGCAAGAGCGAGACCCCGTCTCTACTATAAATAGTAAGAAATTAATTGGCCAACTGATATATATATAAAAAATTAGCGGGGCATGGTGGCGCATGCCTGCAGTCCCAGCTACCCGGGAGGCTGAGGCAGAAGGATCACTCGAGCCCAGGAGTTTGAAGTTGCTGTGAGCTAGGCTGACGCCACGGCACTCACTCTAGCCTGGGCAACAAACCGAGACTCTGTCTCAAAAAAAAAAAAAAAAAAAAAATGAATCCGAAGAGAAAAGTAAAAGGAGGCCTGTGGAGCAGGTCTGGGTGTGACTCCGGATCCCCGAACATCAGGTGCCACCACCAAAGATTCCTACGTGTAGCTCATAGAACCCCAAAAGCAACGGGAGGAGTTCTGGTCACATACTCCCTCAAAATGACATCCTGGCCTTCTTCTGGAACTCCCTCCCCTCTCAGACTCTCAAGGTTTCCTCCAGCGTGTCGGCTCCCACAGAGCAGACCTTAGGTCTGAGACCTGACTGTCCAGAAGCCACGCATGCTGCCGCGTGGCGGCGGTGTCACGGCTCGGGACAAGAGGAGGCCCCACGGTGCGGGCTGGGGCGCCAGGCACCGCGGCGGGCGCTGAGGGTGGGGGTCACCCCCACCCCGGGCCGCCCCCGCACTCCCAGAAACGCTACAGAACCAGAGGCAAAAAAAAAAAAGAAGAAGCCTACGGCACCCGGTATTCCCGGGCGGTCTCCCATCCAAGTTCTAACCAGGCCCGACCCTGCTTAGCTTCCGAGACCAGACGGGATCGGGCGCGTTCGGGGTGGTGTGGCCGTGGACGGCGGAGGGCGCCCCTGCCCCGCTCAAGAAGCCGAGCCTCTCTGCGCTTCCCCGCCGCCTCCTCCCGCCCCAGGCCCCGCGCCGGGCCGGGCCTGTTGAGTTCGCCGGCCGGGTCCCGCGGGCTCCGAGGGACGGGGGTGACAGGCGGGGCGGGCAGGGAGCGGCGGGCCGGGGTTGGGGGCTGTCTCTGTATACACACACACTCACACTCACACTCACTCACTCACTCACACTCACACAAGATGCGCCTCCACGGCTGGACCCGCCAAGGTGGAGCCCTCCCAGCCCCCCTCGTCTCCTCGCCTGGCCTCCTTCACCTACCCGCTGCCCACCCCCAGCGCGTCGCCGCCGCTGACTGCGCACGCGCGCACCGGCACCGGGCGCTCGCCCTTTGACCCCAGCCAGGGGCCGCCCTCCCCCACAACCCCTTTCAGCTGTGCCCCCCGCCCTGTGGGCGGGCTGCCGCCTATTCCCCCGGGCCAGGGCTGGGGCACAGCGCAAGGGGGAGGGGAGCGAGTGTATGGGGCATCTCTCTCTGGGGATGTGTCCCATGGGTGGGGTGGGGTGGGGTGGGGTGGCGTGGTTTGTGGGGCGCTGAAGAAATCAGTCCCCTCCATCTCCTACCTCTGGAAAACGCCCAAGCCCTTGGAGAACTGCCGGCACCGCGACCGTGGGGGCCGGGACCCTCCTCTGTGTCCTCCTGTGGCCCGGTCCAAGGGGCCTGGGCCTGGCCGGGGCTGCATTGGACCCCGACCACCCTGGCGTGTGGACTCGCTAAAAATCGGCGATTAGATATTGGATTCCAGCTTCCTTGAGGTCATTTCACTAATGAGTGCACCGGAAAGAGTTTCCTAATCCATCTGTGAGGGTGGCAACTGAAAGAGAATTTGAAAGCTGACAGAATAGGCGAGGGAAGGCATAGGAGATTTCCACACCCAGCAAGGAAGACTTTCCCGAAATGGAAGAAAGAAAGGAGCAAACAGAGACACCGGTAGCCCGCCCGGAAAAGAGTCTGCCCCTGAGAGAAAGTACCCTGACCAGGTTCACCCGTGGGTGGGTGGCCAGCTAGCGGCATTCAGAAGAGCGAGGCCCGCAGTCTGTGCGGAAGACACCTGCACTCGGGTGTGTGTGGCGGCACGATTCACAAGCAGCTCCAGATGTTAAACCAAGGAGAAGCCAGGGAGTTCCCAACGCCCCAGGTGTCCTCAGCCCACGACTGGCTGCTGTGGGAATGCGAAGCCCGGCTCCTTGTCTCAGAGCGGCACAACCAGGAGGTGTGACGTACACCCCGGGGTTCCCAGGAGGATCAGGCTGAAGCTGGGACTTGGCCTCAAAGTGTCCCCTCGCATGGCCACCCCCTTCCCCTTCCTGCTCCTCTACTCCTGGTGCCCCTCCATCCAGGGGCCAGACCTTAAAGAGTCACTGCAAGAGAATCCTGGTCCCCAAGGAGCCTTCTGGGGGACCGGTGCTGAGAGAGGTTGTGGGCATGGCCCGCTGGGGCTCTGCCCGACCCAGGGCTGAGAGATGCAACCTCCCAGCTCTGGGTCCCTGCAGGAAGCGTTGGCAAGCACAGGGCCGGTCCTCCAAAGGCCCAGGTGCAGGGAGCCCAGGCCAAGCAGCCTGTGGAAGAAGCCACTTGCCCTGCCACCCCGGGAACACGACTGCAGGCCCCGGCCCTTCCCACCTCCTCCTCCTCCTCCTCTTCCCCCCCCGCCCCCCCCCGACATGGCACAGGGCTCAGAGACACCTCAGACTCTTGCTACCCAAAGTGCAAAGGGCATCAGTTGCTCCTCTAACCCCCCCCCCCCCCCGCCCAGCAGACCGCGTTGTCCAGCCAGCCCCCGGGCCTCCCTGGGGTGCCCAGCACAAAAGCGCAGACACCCACCGGACCCTCAATCTCAGCTTTCGGATGTTTTTGCCACTCTAAGGACCCGCAGGCCAGCTGGGCCTTCGGGCAGGACAGAGAGCCCCGGAATCCGACGTGGAGAGCTGCGTGTACGTCCCCATCAGGAGGCGGTCCCCACCTCCGCGACTCTCCCCTTGCGGGGAGCGGCAGCCGCAGGGCCTCAGGGAAGACACCAGGCTGGGTCCCCGCGGCACAGCGGGGGCCCCGCACGCGACTTAGGGACGGCTGCTGGAGACTGCTGCGGCCACCCTGCTGCCGGGTTTCTGGAGGGCTTCCTGGAAGCAGCGTCCACACCAAGCCCTTGGAAGGCCCAGGCGACGGAGGAGCCGGTCAGGCAGGGGCCGAGGACGGTGAGAGGCCGGACGGGCGGGAAGGAGCATGTCAGGCAGGGGCAGAGGACGGTGACAGGCCGGGCGGGAAGGAGCCGGTCAGGCGGGGGCCCGGGACAGTGACGGGCCTGGGCCTGGCCGGGGAGGAGTGCGTCAGGCAGGGGCAGAGGACACGGGCTGGGTAAGGGTTAGGGTGACAGTTAGGGCACAATTCACACAATCGCAAAGATGTGGAAGCGACCCGAGTGCCCATCCATCCAGGAGTGCATTAATAAAATGTGGCGCGTGGACACCACGGAGTGCCATTGGGCTGTGAGGAGCAGCGGTGAGAGGGCGCCTCTCGTGTTCTCCTGGCCAGAGCTGGAACCCGTTCCAGTAAGCCAAGTATCCCAAGAATGGACACACGAGCGCCCCGTGAGCGCGCTCACCAGCAAATGGGTACGAACGGATGGACACCTAAGTGGACAGAGAGGAATCACCTTCATCATCGGGTGGGTGTCGGGCGGGTGGGGGGAGGGGAGGGGCATACACCTCCATTAGGAATGGGGTGGGTGCGCACCGACTGGGGGATGGGCGCACTTGAAGCTCTGACCCGAGGGGGGAGGCTGGGAGAGGGCAACGTACCCGACCTTAACATTGGTGCCCCCACAATACGCTGGAACAACATGAGAGGTAAATGAATAAGAACACAGGGGGGAGGGGGCACGGGCAACACATGTCACCTGAATACTTGTACTCCCATCATCTGCTTGAAAAGAGAGAGAAAAGAAAATGCAATGAGAGAGGTAAGAGACACTTTTTAAAAATAACGACTCCAAAGAGAAAAGTAAAAGGAGGCCTGTGGAGCAGGTCTGGGTGTGACTCCGGATCCCCCAACATCAGCTGCCACCACCAAAGATTCCTACGTGGAGCCCATAGAACCCCAAAAGCAACGGGACGAGTTCTGGTCCCATACTCCCTCAAAATGACATCCTGGCCTCCTTCTGGAACTCCCTCCCCTCTCAGACTCTCAAGGTTTCCTCCAGCGTGTCGGTTCCCACAGAGCAGACCTTTGGTCTGAGACCTGACAGTCCAGATGCCACGCATGCTGCCGCGTGGCGGCGGTGTCGCGGCTTGGGACAAGAGGAGGCCCCACGGTGCGGGCTGGGGCGCCAGGCACCCCACGGCGGGCGCTGAGGGTGGGGGTGACCCCCACCCCGGGCCGCCGCCGCGCTCCCAGAAAGGGGACAGAACAAGAGGCAAAAAAAAAAAAAAAAGAAGAAGAAGCCTACGGCACCCGGTATTCCCAGGCGGTCTTCTCCCATCCAAGTACTAACCAGGCCCGACCCTGCTTAGCTTCCGAGACCAGAGGAGACCGGGGGGCGTTCAGGGTGGTGTGGCCCTAGACGGCGGAGGGCGCCCCTGCCCCACTCAAGATCCCAGCGTCTCTGCGCTTCCCCGCCGCCTCCTCCCGCCCCAGGCCCCGCGCCCGGCAGGGCCTGTTGAGTTCGCCGGCCGGGTCCGGCGGGCTCCGAGGGACGGGGGTGACGGGCCGGGCCGGGCGGCCGGGGCGGGCCGGGGCGGGGGGCTGTCTCTCTCTCCACACACACACACTCACACTCACTCACACTCACACAAGATGCGCCTCCACGGCTGGACCCGCCAAGGTGGAGCCCTCCCAGCCCCCCTCGTCTCCTCGCCTGGCCTCCTTCACCTACCCGCTGCCCACCCCCAGTGCGTCGCCACCGCTGACTGCGCACGCGCGCACCGGGCGCTCGCCCTTTGACCCCAGCCAGGGGCCGCCCTCCCCCACAACCCCTTTCAGCTGTGCCCCCCGCCCTGTGGGCGGGCTGCCGCCTATTCCCCCGGGCCAGGGCTGGGGCACAGCGCAAGGGGGAGGGGAGCGAGTGTATGGGGCATCTCTCTCTGGGGATGTGTCCCATGGGTGGGGTGGGGTGGGGTGGGGTGGCGTGGTTTGTGGGGCGCTGAAGAAATCAGTCCCCTCCATCTCCTACCTCTGGAAAACGCCCAAGCCCTTGGAGAACTGCCGGCACCGCTACCGTGGGGGCCGGGACCCTCCTCTGTGTCCTCCTGTGGCCCGGTCCAAGGGGCCTGGGCCTGGCCGGGGCTGCATTGGACCCCGACCACCCTGGCGTGTGGACTCGCTAAAAATCGGCGATTAGATATTGGATTCCAGCTTCCTTGAGGTCATTTCACTAATGAGTGCACCGGAAAGAGTTTCCTAATCCATCTGTGAGGGTGGCAACTGAAAGAGAATTTGAAAGCTGACAGAATAGGCGAGGGAAGGCATAGGAGATTTCCACACCCAGCAAGGAAGACTTTCCCGAAATGGAAGAAAGAAAGGAGCAAACAGAGACACCGGTAGCCCGCCCGGAAAAGAGTCTGCCCCTGAGAGAAAGTACCCTGACCAGGTTCACCCGTGGGTGGGTGGCCAGCTAGCGGCATTCAGAAGAGCGAGGCCCGCAGTCTGTGCGGAAGACACCTGCACTCGGGTGTGTGTGGCGGCACGATTCACAAGCAGCTCCAGATGTTAAACCAAGGAGAAGCCAGGGAGTTCCCAACGCCCCAGGTGTCCTCAGCCCACGACTGGCTGCTGTGGGAATGCGACGCCCGGCTCCTTGTCTCAGAGCGGGACAACCAGGAGGTGTGACGTACACCCCGGGGTTCCCAGGAGGATCAGGCTGAAGCTGGGACTTGGCCTGAAAGTGTCCCCTCGCATGGCCACCCCCTTCCCCTTCCTGCTCCTCTACTCCTGGTGCCCCTCCATCCAGGGGCCAGACCTTAAAGAGTCACCGCAAGAGAATCCTGGTCCCCAAGGAGCCTTCTGGGGGACCGGTACTGAGAGAGGTTGTGGGCATGGCCCGCTGGGGCTCTGCCCGACCCAGGGCTGAGAGATGCAACCTCCCAGCTCTGGGTCCCTGCAGGAAGCGTTGGCAAGCACAGGGCCGGTCCTCCAAAGGCCCAGGTGCAGGGAGCCCAGGCCAAGCAGCCTGTGGAAGAAGCCACTTGCCCTGCCACCCCGGGAACACGACTGCAGGCCCCGGCCCTTCCCACCTCCTCCTCCTCCTCCTCTTCCCCCCCCGCCCCCCCCCCGACATGGCACAGGGCTCAGAGACACCTCAGACTCTTGCTACCCAAAGTGCAAAGGGCATCAGTTGCTCCTCTAACCCCCCCCCCCGCCCAGCAGACCGCGTTGTCCAGCCAGCCCCCGGGCCTCCCTGGGGTGCCCAGCACAAAAGCGCAGACACCCACCGGACCCTCAATCTCAGTTTTCGGATGTTTTTGCCACTCTAAGGATCCGCAGGCCAGCTGGGCCTTCTGGCAGGACAGAGAGCCCCGGAATCCGACGTGGAGAGCTGGGTATACGTCCCCATGAGGATGCGGTCCCCACCTCCGCGGCTATCCCCTTGCGGGGAGCGGCAGCCGCGGGGCCTCAGAGAAGACACCAGGCTGGGCCCCCACGGCACAGCGGGAGCACGTCCCCCGCAGGCCACTTAGCGACGGCGGCCAGCCGGCGGACGGTTGGGTTGCGCGAGACGCTGCGGCCGCCCTGCTACCGGGTTCCTGGGAGGGCGTCCTGGAACCAGCGTCCACACCAAGCCCTTGGAAGGCCCAGGCGACGGAGGAGCCCCGTCAGGCAGGGGCCGAGGACGGTGACGGCCCGGGCGGGGAGGAGCGTGTCAGGCAGGGGCAGAGGACGGTGACAGGTGATAGGCCGGGCGGGAAGGAGTCAGTCAGGCAGGGGCCGTGGAGGAGACGGGCTGGGCAAGGGTTAGGGTTAGTGTCAGGGCACAAGTCACAATCGCAAAGACCTGGAAGCCACCCGAGTGCCCATCGACCCACGAGTGGGTAAATAAAATGTGGCGCGTGGACACCACGGAGTGCTATTCGGCTATGAGGAGCAGCGGTGAGGGGGCACCTCTCGTGGTTCTCCTGGCCAGAGCTGGAACCCGTTCCAGTAAGCCAAGTATCCCAAGAATGGACACACGAGCACCACGTGCTCGCGCTCACCAGCAAATGGGTACGAACCGATGGACACCTAAGTGGACACAGAGGAATCACCTTCTTCGGGTGGGTGTCGGGCGGGTGGGGGGAGGGGATGGGCATACACATCCATTAGGAATGGGGTGGGTACGCACCGACTGGGGGATGGGCGCACTTGAAGCTCTGACCCGAGGGGGGAGGCTGGGAGAGGGCAACGCACCCGACCTTAACATTGGTGCCCCCACAATATGCTGGAACAACATGAGAGGTAAATGAATAAGAACACGGGGGGGGGAGGGGGGCACGGGCAACACATGTCACCTTAATACTTGGACTCCCATCATCTGCTTGAAAAGAGAGAGAAAAGAAAATGCAATAATAGAGATAAGAGACACTTTTTCAAAATAATGAATCCGGCCGGGCGCTGTGGCTCACGCCTGTAATCCTAGCACTTGGGAGGCCGAGGCGGGCGGATTGCTCAAGGTCAGGAGTTCAAAACCAGCCTGAGCAAGAGCGAGACCCCGTCTCTACTATAAATAGTAAGAAATTAATTGGCCAACTGATATATATATAAAAAATTAGCGGGGCATGGTGGCGCATGCCTGCAGTCCCAGCTACCCGGGAGGCTGAGGCAGAAGGATCACTCGAGCCCAGGAGTTTGAAGTTGCTGTGAGCTAGGCTGACGCCACGGCACTCACTCTAGCCTGGGCAACAAACCGAGACTCTGTCTCAAAAAAAAAAAAAAAAAAAAAAATGAATCCGAAGAGAAAAGTAAAAGGAGGCCTGTGGAGCAGGTCTGGGTGTGACTCCGGATCCCCGAACATCAGGTGCCACCACCAAAGATTCCTACGTGTAGCTCATAGAACCCCAAAAGCAACGGGAGGAGTTCTGGTCACATACTCCCTCAAAATGACATCCTGGCCTTCTTCTGGAACTCCCTCCCCTCTCAGACTCTCAAGGTTTCCTCCAGCGTGTCGGCTCCCACAGAGCAGACCTTAGGTCTGAGACCTGACTGTCCAGAAGCCACGCATGCTGCCGCGTGGCGGCGGTGTCACGGCTCGGGACAAGAGGAGGCCCCACGGTGCGGGCTGGGGCGCCAGGCACCGCGGCGGGCGCTGAGGGTGGGGGTCACCCCCACCCTGGGCCGCCCCCGCACTCCCAGAAACGCTACAGAACCAGAGGCAAAAAAAAAAAAGAAGAAGCCTACGGCACCCGGTATTCCCGGGCGGTCTCCCATCCAAGTTCTAACCAGGCCCGACCCTGCTTAGCTTCCGAGACCAGACGGGATCGGGCGCGTTCGGGGTGGTGTGGCCGTGGACGGCGGAGGGCGCCCCTGCCCCGCTCAAGAAGCCGAGCCTCTCTGCGCTTCCCCGCCGCCTCCTCCCGCCCCAGGCCCCGCGCCGGGCCGGGCCTGTTGAGTTCGCCGGCCGGGTCCCGCGGGCTCCGAGGGACGGGGGTGACAGGCGGGGCGGGCAGGGAGCGGCGGGCCGGGGTTGGGGGCTGTCTCTGTATACACACACACTCACACTCACACTCACTCACTCACACTCACACTCACACAAGATGCGCCTCCACGGCTGGACCCGCCAAGGTGGAGACCTTCAAGCCCCCCTCCTCTCCTTGCCTGGCCTCCTTCACCTCCCCGCCCCCCACCCCCAGCGCGCCGGGGCCGCTGACTGCGCACGGGCGGGAGGGGCGGGGGGCTCGCCCTTTGACCCCAGCCAGGGGCGGCCCTCCCCCACAACCCCTTTCAGCTGCGCCCCCACCCTGTGGCCCGGCGGCCGCCTATTCCCCGGGGCCAGGGCTGGGGCACAGCGCACGGGGGAGGGGAGCCAGTGTATGGGGCGTCTCTCTCTCTCTCGGGATGTGTCCCATGGGTGGGGTGGGGTGGCGTGGTTTGTGGGGCGCTGAAGAAATCAGTCCCCTCCATCTCCTCCCTCTGGAAAACACCCAAGCCCTTGGAGAACTGCCCGCACCGCTACCGTGGGGGCCGGGACCCTCCTCTGTGTCCTCCTGTGGCCCAGTCCAAGGGGCCTGGGCCTGGCCGGGGCTGCATTGGACCCCAACCACCCTGGCGTGTGGACTCGCTAAAAATCGGCGATTAGATATTGGATTCCAGCGTCATTGAGGTCATTTCACTAATGAGTGCACCGCAAAGAGTTTCCTAATCCATCTGTGAGGGTGGCAACCGAAAGAGAATTTTAGAGCTGACAGAATAGGCGAGGAAAGGCATAGGAGATTTCCACACCCAGTAAGGAAGCCTTTCCCGAAATGGAAGAAAGAAAGGAGCAAACAGAGACACCGGTAGCCCGCCCGGATGAGAGTCTGCCCCCGAGAGAAAGTACCCTGACCAGGTTCACCCGTGGGTGGGTCGCGAGCTAGCGGCATTCAGAAGAGCGAGGCCCGCAGTCTGTGCAGAAGACACCTGCACTCGGGTGTGTGTGGCGGCACAATTCACAAGCAGCTCCAGATGTTAAACCAAGGAGAAGCCAGGGAGTTCCCAACGCCCCAGGTGTCCTCAGCCCACGACTGGCTGCTGTGGGAATGCGAAGCCCGGCTCCTTGTCTCAGAGCGGGGCAACCAGGAGGTGTGATGTCCACCCCGGGGTTCCCAGGAGGATCAGGCTGAAGCTGGGACTTGGCCTCAAAGTGTCCCCTCGCATGGCCACCCCCTTCCCCTTCCTGCTCCTCTACTCCTGGTGCCCCTCCATCCAGGGGCCAGACCTTAAAGAGTCACCCGCAAGAGAATCCTGGTCCCAAAGGAGCCTTCTGGGGGACCCCTGCTGAGAGAGGTTGTGGGCATGGCCCGCTGGGGCTCTGCCCGACCCAGGGCTGAGAGATGCAACCTCCCAGCTCTGGGTCCCTGCAGGAAGTGTTGGCAAGCACAGGGCCAGTCCTCCAAAGGCCCAGGTGCAGGGAGCCCAGGCCAAGCAGCCTGTGGAAGAAGCCACATGCTGTGCCACCCCGGGGAACACGACTGCAGGCCACGGCCCTTCCCACCTCCTCCTCCTCCACCTCCTCCTCCTCCTCCTCCTCCTCCTCCTCCTCCTCCTCCCACCCCGCCCCCGCCCCCGCCCCCACATGGCACAGGGCCCAGAGACACCTCAGACACTTGCTACCCAAAGTGCAAAGGGCATCAGTTGCTCCTCCAAACCCCCCCCCCAGCCCAGCAGACCGCGTTGTCCAGCCAGCCCCCGGGCCTCCCTGGGGTGCCCAGCACAAAAGTGCAGACACCCACCGGACCCTCAATCTCAGTTTTCGGATGTTTTTGCCACTCTAAGGATCCGCAGGCCAGCTGGGCCTTCTGGCAGGACAGAGAGCCCCGGAATCCGACGTGGAGAGCTGGGTATACATCCCCATGAGGAGGCGGTCCCCACCTCCGCGGCTATCCCCTTGCGGGGAGCGGCAGCCGCGGGGCCTCAGAGAAGACACCAGGCTGGGCCCCCACGGCACAGCGGGAGCACGTCCCCCGCAGGCCACTTAGCGACGGCGGCCAGCCGGCGGACGGTTGGGTTGCGCGAGACGCTGCGGCCGCCCTGCTACCGGGTTCCTGGGAGGGCGTCCTGGAACCAGCGTCCACACCAAGCCCTTGGAAGGCCCAGGCGACGGAGGAGCCCCGTCAGGCAGGGGCCGAGGACGGTGACGGCCCGGGCGGGGAGGAGCGTGTCAGGCAGGGGCAGAGGACGGTGACAGGTGATAGGCCGGGCGGGAAGGAGTCAGTCAGGCAGGGGCCGTGGAGGAGACGGGCTGGGTAAGGGTTAGGGTTAGTGTCAGGGCACAAGTCACAATCGCAAAGACCTGGAAGCCACCCGAGTGCCCATCGACCCACGAGTGGGTAAATAAAATGTGGCGCGTGGACACCACGGAGTGCTATTCGGCTATGAGGAGCAGCGGTGAGGGGGCACCTCTCGTGGTTCTCCTGGCCAGAGCTGGAACCCGTTCCAGTAAGCCAAGTATCCCAAGAATGGACACACGAGCACCACGTGCTCGCGCTCACCAGCAAATGGGTACGAACCGATGGACACCTAAGTGGACACAGAGGAATCACCTTCTTCGGGTGGGTGTCGGGCGGGTGGGGGGAGGGGATGGGCATACACATCCATTAGGAATGGGGTGGGTACGCACCGACTGGGGGATGGGCGCACTTGAAGCTCTGACCCGAGGGGGGAGGCTGGGAGAGGGCAACGCACCCGACCTTAACATTGGTGCCCCCACAATATGCTGGAACAACATGAGAGGTAAATGAATAAGAACACGGGGGGGGGAGGGGGGCACGGGCAACACATGTCACCTTAATACTTGGACTCCCATCATCTGCTTGAAAAGAGAGAGAAAAGAAAATGCAATAATAGAGATAAGAGACACTTTTTCAAAATAATGAATCCGGCCGGGCGCTGTGGCTCACGCCTGTAATCCTAGCACTTGGGAGGCCGAGGCGGGCGGATTGCTCAAGGTCAGGAGTTCAAAACCAGCCTGAGCAAGAGCGAGACCCCGTCTCTACTATAAATAGTAAGAAATTAATTGGCCAACTGATATATATATAAAAAATTAGCGGGGCATGGTGGCGCATGCCTGCAGTCCCAGCTACCCGGGAGGCTGAGGCAGAAGGATCACTCGAGCCCAGGAGTTTGAAGTTGCTGTGAGCTAGGCTGACGCCACGGCACTCACTCTAGCCTGGGCAACAAACCGAGACTCTGTCTCAAAAAAAAAAAAAAAAAAAAAAATGAATCCGAAGAGAAAAGTAAAAGGAGGCCTGTGGAGCAGGTCTGGGTGTGACTCCGGATCCCCGAACATCAGGTGCCACCACCAAAGATTCCTACGTGTAGCTCATAGAACCCCAAAAGCAACGGGAGGAGTTCTGGTCACATACTCCCTCAAAATGACATCCTGGCCTTCTTCTGGAACTCCCTCCCCTCTCAGACTCTCAAGGTTTCCTCCAGCGTGTCGGCTCCCACAGAGCAGACCTTAGGTCTGAGACCTGACTGTCCAGAAGCCACGCATGCTGCCGCGTGGCGGCGGTGTCACGGCTCGGGACAAGAGGAGGCCCCACGGTGCGGGCTGGGGCGCCAGGCACCGCGGCGGGCGCTGAGGGTGGGGGTCACCCCCACCCCGGGCCGCCCCCGCACTCCCAGAAACGCTACAGAACCAGAGGCAAAAAAAAAAAAGAAGAAGCCTACGGCACCCGGTATTCCCGGGCGGTCTCCCATCCAAGTTCTAACCAGGCCCGACCCTGCTTAGCTTCCGAGACCAGACGGGATCGGGCGCGTTCGGGGTGGTGTGGCCGTGGACGGCGGAGGGCGCCCCTGCCCCGCTCAAGAAGCCGAGCCTCTCTGCGCTTCCCCGCCGCCTCCTCCCGCCCCAGGCCCCGCGCCGGGCCGGGCCTGTTGAGTTCGCCGGCCGGGTCCCGCGGGCTCCGAGGGACGGGGGTGACAGGCGGGGCGGGCAGGGAGCGGCGGGCCGGGGTTGGGGGCTGTCTCTGTATACACACACACTCACACTCACACTCACTCACTCACACTCACACTCACACAAGATGCGCCTCCACGGCTGGACCCGCCAAGGTGGAGACCTTCAAGCCCCCCTCCTCTCCTTGCCTGGCCTCCTTCACCTCCCCGCCCCCCACCCCCAGCGCGCCGGGGCCGCTGACTGCGCACGGGCGGGAGGGGCGGGGGGCTCGCCCTTTGACCCCAGCCAGGGGCGGCCCTCCCCCACAACCCCTTTCAGCTGCGCCCCCACCCTGTGGCCCGGCGGCCGCCTATTCCCCGGGGCCAGGGCTGGGGCACAGCGCACGGGGGAGGGGAGCCAGTGTATGGGGCGTCTCTCTCTCTCTCGGGATGTGTCCCATGGGTGGGGTGGGGTGGCGTGGTTTGTGGGGCGCTGAAGAAATCAGTCCCCTCCATCTCCTCCCTCTGGAAAACACCCAAGCCCTTGGAGAACTGCCCGCACCGCTACCGTGGGGGCCGGGACCCTCCTCTGTGTCCTCCTGTGGCCCAGTCCAAGGGGCCTGGGCCTGGCCGGGGCTGCATTGGACCCCAACCACCCTGGCGTGTGGACTCGCTAAAAATCGGCGATTAGATATTGGATTCCAGCGTCATTGAGGTCATTTCACTAATGAGTGCACCGCAAAGAGTTTCCTAATCCATCTGTGAGGGTGGCAACCGAAAGAGAATTTTAGAGCTGACAGAATAGGCGAGGAAAGGCATAGGAGATTTCCACACCCAGTAAGGAAGCCTTTCCCGAAATGGAAGAAAGAAAGGAGCAAACAGAGACACCGGTAGCCCGCCCGGATGAGAGTCTGCCCCCGAGAGAAAGTACCCTGACCAGGTTCACCCGTGGGTGGGTCGCGAGCTAGCGGCATTCAGAAGAGCGAGGCCCGCAGTCTGTGCAGAAGACACCTGCACTCGGGTGTGTGTGGCGGCACAATTCACAAGCAGCTCCAGATGTTAAACCAAGGAGAAGCCAGGGAGTTCCCAACGCCCCAGGTGTCCTCAGCCCACGACTGGCTGCTGTGGGAATGCGAAGCCCGGCTCCTTGTCTCAGAGCGGGGCAACCAGGAGGTGTGATGTCCACCCCGGGGTTCCCAGGAGGATCAGGCTGAAGCTGGGACTTGGCCTCAAAGTGTCCCCTCGCATGGCCACCCCCTTCCCCTTCCTGCTCCTCTACTCCTGGTGCCCCTCCATCCAGGGGCCAGACCTTAAAGAGTCACCCGCAAGAGAATCCTGGTCCCAAAGGAGCCTTCTGGGGGACCCCTGCTGAGAGAGGTTGTGGGCATGGCCCGCTGGGGCTCTGCCCGACCCAGGGCTGAGAGATGCAACCTCCCAGCTCTGGGTCCCTGCAGGAAGTGTTGGCAAGCACAGGGCCAGTCCTCCAAAGGCCCAGGTGCAGGGAGCCCAGGCCAAGCAGCCTGTGGAAGAAGCCACATGCTGTGCCACCCCGGGGAACACGACTGCAGGCCACGGCCCTTCCCACCTCCTCCTCCTCCACCTCCTCCTCCTCCTCCTCCTCCTCCTCCTCCTCCTCCTCCCACCCCGCCCCCGCCCCCGCCCCCACATGGCACAGGGCCCAGAGACACCTCAGACACTTGCTACCCAAAGTGCAAAGGGCATCAGTTGCTCCTCCAAACCCCCCCCCCAGCCCAGCAGACCGCGTTGTCCAGCCAGCCCCCGGGCCTCCCTGGGGTGCCCAGCACAAAAGTGCAGACACCCACCGGACCCTCAATCTCAGTTTTCGGATGTTTTTGCCACTCTAAGGATCCGCAGGCCAGCTGGGCCTTCTGGCAGGACAGAGAGCCCCGGAATCCGACGTGGAGAGCTGGGTATACATCCCCATGAGGAGGCGGTCCCCACCTCCGCGGCTATCCCCTTGCGGGGAGCGGCAGCCGCGGGGCCTCAGAGAAGACACCAGGCTGGGCCCCCACGGCACAGCGGGAGCACGTCCCCCGCAGGCCACTTAGCGACGGCGGCCAGCCGGCGGACGGTTGGGTTGCGCGAGACGCTGCGGCCGCCCTGCTACCGGGTTCCTGGGAGGGCGTCCTGGAACCAGCGTCCACACCAAGCCCTTGGAAGGCCCAGGCGACGGAGGAGCCCCGTCAGGCAGGGGCCGAGGACGGTGACGGCCCGGGCGGGGAGGAGCGTGTCAGGCAGGGGCAGAGGACGGTGACAGGTGATAGGCCGGGCGGGAAGGAGTCAGTCAGGCAGGGGCCGTGGAGGAGACGGGCTGGGCAAGGGTTAGGGTTAGTGTCAGGGCACAAGTCACAATCGCAAAGACCTGGAAGCCACCCGAGTGCCCATCGACCCACGAGTGGGTAAATAAAATGTGGCGCGTGGACACCACGGAGTGCTATTCGGCTATGAGGAGCAGCGGTGAGGGGGCACCTCTCGTGGTTCTCCTGGCCAGAGCTGGAACCCGTTCCAGTAAGCCAAGTATCCCAAGAATGGACACACGAGCACCACGTGCTCGCGCTCACCAGCAAATGGGTACGAACCGATGGACACCTAAGTGGACACAGAGGAATCACCTTCTTCGGGTGGGTGTCGGGCGGGTGGGGGGAGGGGATGGGCATACACATCCATTAGGAATGGGGTGGGTACGCACCGACTGGGGGATGGGCGCACTTGAAGCTCTGACCCGAGGGGGGAGGCTGGGAGAGGGCAACGCACCCGACCTTAACATTGGTGCCCCCACAATATGCTGGAACAACATGAGAGGTAAATGAATAAGAACACGGGGGGGGGAGGGGGGCACGGGCAACACATGTCACCTTAATACTTGGACTCCCATCATCTGCTTGAAAAGAGAGAGAAAAGAAAATGCAATAATAGAGATAAGAGACACTTTTTCAAAATAATGAATCCGGCCGGGCGCTGTGGCTCACGCCTGTAATCCTAGCACTTGGGAGGCCGAGGCGGGCGGATTGCTCAAGGTCAGGAGTTCAAAACCAGCCTGAGCAAGAGCGAGACCCCGTCTCTACTATAAATAGTAAGAAATTAATTGGCCAACTGATATATATATAAAAAATTAGCGGGGCATGGTGGCGCATGCCTGCAGTCCCAGCTACCCGGGAGGCTGAGGCAGAAGGATCACTCGAGCCCAGGAGTTTGAAGTTGCTGTGAGCTAGGCTGACGCCACGGCACTCACTCTAGCCTGGGCAACAAACCGAGACTCTGTCTCAAAAAAAAAAAAAAAAAAAAAAATGAATCCGAAGAGAAAAGTAAAAGGAGGCCTGTGGAGCAGGTCTGGGTGTGACTCCGGATCCCCGAACATCAGGTGCCACCACCAAAGATTCCTACGTGTAGCTCATAGAACCCCAAAAGCAACGGGAGGAGTTCTGGTCACATACTCCCTCAAAATGACATCCTGGCCTTCTTCTGGAACTCCCTCCCCTCTCAGACTCTCAAGGTTTCCTCCAGCGTGTCGGCTCCCACAGAGCAGACCTTAGGTCTGAGACCTGACTGTCCAGAAGCCACGCATGCTGCCGCGTGGCGGCGGTGTCACGGCTCGGGACAAGAGGAGGCCCCACGGTGCGGGCTGGGGCGCCAGGCACCGCGGCGGGCGCTGAGGGTGGGGGTCACCCCCACCCCGGGCCGCCCCCGCACTCCCAGAAACGCTACAGAACCAGAGGCAAAAAAAAAAAAGAAGAAGCCTACGGCACCCGGTATTCCCGGGCGGTCTCCCATCCAAGTTCTAACCAGGCCCGACCCTGCTTAGCTTCCGAGACCAGACGGGATCGGGCGCGTTCGGGGTGGTGTGGCCGTGGACGGCGGAGGGCGCCCCTGCCCCGCTCAAGAAGCCGAGCCTCTCTGCGCTTCCCCGCCGCCTCCTCCCGCCCCAGGCCCCGCGCCGGGCCGGGCCTGTTGAGTTCGCCGGCCGGGTCCCGCGGGCTCCGAGGGACGGGGGTGACAGGCGGGGCGGGCAGGGAGCGGCGGGCCGGGGTTGGGGGCTGTCTCTGTATACACACACACTCACACTCACACTCACTCACTCACACTCACACTCACACAAGATGCGCCTCCACGGCTGGACCCGCCAAGGTGGAGACCTTCAAGCCCCCCTCCTCTCCTTGCCTGGCCTCCTTCACCTCCCCGCCCCCCACCCCCAGCGCGCCGGGGCCGCTGACTGCGCACGGGCGGGAGGGGCGGGGGGCTCGCCCTTTGACCCCAGCCAGGGGCGGCCCTCCCCCACAACCCCTTTCAGCTGCGCCCCCCACCCTGTGGCCCGGCGGCCGCCTATTCCCCGGGGCCAGGGCTGGGGCACAGCGCACGGGGGAGGGGAGCCAGTGTATGGGGCGTCTCTCTCTCTCTCGGGATGTGTCCCATGGGTGGGGTGGGGTGGCGTGGTTTGTGGGGCGCTGAAGAAATCAGTCCCCTCCATCTCCTCCCTCTGGAAAACACCCAAGCCCTTGGAGAACTGCCCGCACCGCTACCGTGGGGGCCGGGACCCTCCTCTGTGTCCTCCTGTGGCCCAGTCCAAGGGGCCTGGGCCTGGCCGGGGCTGCATTGGACCCCAACCACCCTGGCGTGTGGACTCGCTAAAAATCGGCGATTAGATATTGGATTCCAGCGTCATTGAGGTCATTTCACTAATGAGTGCACCGCAAAGAGTTTCCTAATCCATCTGTGAGGGTGGCAACCGAAAGAGAATTTTAGAGCTGACAGAATAGGCGAGGAAAGGCATAGGAGATTTCCACACCCAGTAAGGAAGCCTTTCCCGAAATGGAAGAAAGAAAGGAGCAAACAGAGACACCGGTAGCCCGCCCGGATGAGAGTCTGCCCCCGAGAGAAAGTACCCTGACCAGGTTCACCCGTGGGTGGGTCGCGAGCTAGCGGCATTCAGAAGAGCGAGGCCCGCAGTCTGTGCAGAAGACACCTGCACTCGGGTGTGTGTGGCGGCACAATTCACAAGCAGCTCCAGATGTTAAACCAAGGAGAAGCCAGGGAGTTCCCAACGCCCCAGGTGTCCTCAGCCCACGACTGGCTGCTGTGGGAATGCGAAGCCCGGCTCCTTGTCTCAGAGCGGGGCAACCAGGAGGTGTGATGTCCACCCCGGGGTTCCCAGGAGGATCAGGCTGAAGCTGGGACTTGGCCTCAAAGTGTCCCTTCGCATGGCCACCCCCTTCCCCTTCCTGCTCCTCTACTCCTGGTGCCCCTCCATCCAGGGGCCAGACCTTAAAGAGTCACCCGCAAGAGAATCCTGGTCCCAAAGGAGCCTTCTGGGGGACCCCTGCTGAGAGAGGTTGTGGGCATGGCCCGCTGGGGCTCTGCCCGACCCAGGGCTGAGAGATGCAACCTCCCAGCTCTGGGTCCCTGCAGGAAGTGTTGGCAAGCACAGGGCCAGTCCTCCAAAGGCCCAGGTGCAGGGAGCCCAGGCCAAGCAGCCTGTGGAAGAAGCCACATGCTGTGCCACCCCGGGGAACACGACTGCAGGCCACGGCCCTTCCCACCTCCTCCTCCTCCACCTCCTCCTCCTCCTTCTCCTCCTCCTCCTCCTCCTCCTCCCACCCCGCCCCCGCCCCCGCCCCCACATGGCACAGGGCCCAGAGACACCTCAGACACTTGCTACCCAAAGTGCAAAGGGCATCAGTTGCTCCTCCAAACCCCCCCCCCAGCCCAGCAGACCGCGTTGTCCAGTCAGCCCCCGGGCCTCCCTGGGGTGCCCAGCACAAAAGTGCAGACACCCACCGGACCCTCAATCTCAGTTTTCGGATGTTTTTGCCACTCTAAGGATCCGCAGGCCAGCTGGGCCTTCTGGCAGGACAGAGAGCCCCGGAATCCGACGTGGAGAGCTGGGTATACATCCCCATGAGGAGGCGGTCCCCACCTCCGCGGCTATCCCCTTGCGGGGAGCGGCAGCCGCGGGGCCTCAGAGAAGACACCAGGCTGGGCCCCCACGGCACAGCGGGAGCACGTCCCCCGCAGGCCACTTAGCGACGGCGGCCAGCCGGCGGACGGTTGGGTTGCGCGAGACGCTGCGGCCGCCCTGCTACCGGGTTCCTGGGAGGGCGTCCTGGAACCAGCGTCCACACCAAGCCCTTGGAAGGCCCAGGCGACGGAGGAGCCCCGTCAGGCAGGGGCCGAGGACGGTGACGGCCCGGGCGGGGAGGAGCGTGTCAGGCAGGGGCAGAGGACGGTGACAGGTGATAGGCCGGGCGGGAAGGAGTCAGTCAGGCAGGGGCCGTGGAGGAGACGGGCTGGGTAAGGGTTAGGGTTAGTGTCAGGGCACAAGTCACAATCGCAAAGACCTGGAAGCCACCCGAGTGCCCATCGACCCACGAGTGGGTAAATAAAATGTGGCGCGTGGACACCACGGAGTGCTATTCGGCTATGAGGAGCAGCGGTGAGGGGGCACCTCTCGTGGTTCTCCTGGCCAGAGCTGGAACCCGTTCCAGTAAGCCAAGTATCCCAAGAATGGACACACGAGCACCACGTGCTCGCGCTCACCAGCAAATGGGTACGAACCGATGGACACCTAAGTGGACACAGAGGAATCACCTTCTTCGGGTGGGTGTCGGGCGGGTGGGGGGAGGGGATGGGCATACACATCCATTAGGAATGGGGTGGGTACGCACCGACTGGGGGATGGGCGCACTTGAAGCTCTGACCCGAGGGGGGAGGCTGGGAGAGGGCAACGCACCCGACCTTAACATTGGTGCCCCCACAATATGCTGGAACAACATGAGAGGTAAATGAATAAGAACACGGGGGGGGGAGGGGGGCACGGGCAACACATGTCACCTTAATACTTGGACTCCCATCATCTGCTTGAAAAGAGAGAGAAAAGAAAATGCAATAATAGAGATAAGAGACACTTTTTCAAAATAATGAATCCGGCCGGGCGCTGTGGCTCACGCCTGTAATCCTAGCACTTGGGAGGCCGAGGCGGGCGGATTGCTCAAGGTCAGGAGTTCAAAACCAGCCTGAGCAAGAGCGAGACCCCGTCTCTACTATAAATAGTAAGAAATTAATTGGCCAACTGATATATATATAAAAAATTAGCGGGGCATGGTGGCGCATGCCTGCAGTCCCAGCTACCCGGGAGGCTGAGGCAGAAGGATCACTCGAGCCCAGGAGTTTGAAGTTGCTGTGAGCTAGGCTGACGCCACGGCACTCACTCTAGCCTGGGCAACAAACCGAGACTCTGTCTCAAAAAAAAAAAAAAAAAAAAATGAATCCGAAGAGAAAAGTAAAAGGAGGCCTGTGGAGCAGGTCTGGGTGTGACTCCGGATCCCCGAACATCAGGTGCCACCACCAAAGATTCCTACGTGTAGCTCATAGAACCCCAAAAGCAACGGGAGGAGTTCTGGTCACATACTCCCTCAAAATGACATCCTGGCCTTCTTCTGGAACTCCCTCCCCTCTCAGACTCTCAAGGTTTCCTCCAGCGTGTCGGCTCCCACAGAGCAGACCTTAGGTCTGAGACCTGACTGTCCAGAAGCCACGCATGCTGCCGCGTGGCGGCGGTGTCACGGCTCGGGACAAGAGGAGGCCCCACGGTGCGGGCTGGGGCGCCAGGCACCGCGGCGGGCGCTGAGGGTGGGGGTCACCCCCACCCCGGGCCGCCCCCGCACTCCCAGAAACGCTACAGAACCAGAGGCAAAAAAAAAAAAGAAGAAGCCTACGGCACCCGGTATTCCCGGGCGGTCTCCCATCCAAGTTCTAACCAGGCCCGACCCTGCTTAGCTTCCGAGACCAGACGGGATCGGGCGCGTTCGGGGTGGTGTGGCCGTGGACGGCGGAGGGCGCCCCTGCCCCGCTCAAGAAGCCGAGCCTCTCTGCGCTTCCCCGCCGCCTCCTCCCGCCCCAGGCCCCGCGCCGGGCCGGGCCTGTTGAGTTCGCCGGCCGGGTCCCGCGGGCTCCGAGGGACGGGGGTGACAGGCGGGGCGGGCAGGGAGCGGCGGGCCGGGGTTGGGGGCTGTCTCTGTATACACACACACTCACACTCACACTCACTCACTCACACTCACACTCACACAAGATGCGCCTCCACGGCTGGACCCGCCAAGGTGGAGACCTTCAAGCCCCCCTCCTCTCCTTGCCTGGCCTCCTTCACCTCCCCGCCCCCCACCCCCAGCGCGCCGGGGCCGCTGACTGCGCACGGGCGGGAGGGGCGGGGGGCTCGCCCTTTGACCCCAGCCAGGGGCGGCCCTCCCCCACAACCCCTTTCAGCTGCGCCCCCCACCCTGTGGCCCGGCGGCCGCCTATTCCCCGGGGCCAGGGCTGGGGCACAGCGCACGGGGGAGGGGAGCCAGTGTATGGGGCGTCTCTCTCTCTCTCTCGGGATGTGTCCCATGGGTGGGGTGGGGTGGCGTGGTTTGTGGGGCGCTGAAGAAATCAGTCCCCTCCATCTCCTCCCTCTGGAAAACACCCAAGCCCTTGGAGAACTGCCCGCACCGCTACCGTGGGGGCCGGGACCCTCCTCTGTGTCCTCCTGTGGCCCAGTCCAAGGGGCCTGGGCCTGGCCGGGGCTGCATTGGACCCCAACCACCCTGGCGTGTGGACTCGCTAAAAATCGGCGATTAGATATTGGATTCCAGCGTCATTGAGGTCATTTCACTAATGAGTGCACCGCAAAGAGTTTCCTAATCCATCTGTGAGGGTGGCAACCGAAAGAGAATTTTAGAGCTGACAGAATAGGCGAGGAAAGGCATAGGAGATTTCCACACCCAGTAAGGAAGCCTTTCCCGAAATGGAAGAAAGAAAGGAGCAAACAGAGACACCGGTAGCCCGCCCGGATGAGAGTCTGCCCCCGAGAGAAAGTACCCTGACCAGGTTCACCCGTGGGTGGGTCGCGAGCTAGCGGCATTCAGAAGAGCGAGGCCCGCAGTCTGTGCAGAAGACACCTGCACTCGGGTGTGTGTGGCGGCACAATTCACAAGCAGCTCCAGATGTTAAACCAAGGAGAAGCCAGGGAGTTCCCAACGCCCCAGGTGTCCTCAGCCCACGACTGGCTGCTGTGGGAATGCGAAGCCCGGCTCCTTGTCTCAGAGCGGGGCAACCAGGAGGTGTGATGTCCACCCCGGGGTTCCCAGGAGGATCAGGCTGAAGCTGGGACTTGGCCTCAAAGTGTCCCCTCGCATGGCCACCCCCTTCCCCTTCCTGCTCCTCTACTCCTGGTGCCCCTCCATCCAGGGGCCAGACCTTAAAGAGTCACCCGCAAGAGAATCCTGGTCCCAAAGGAGCCTTCTGGGGGACCCCTGCTGAGAGAGGTTGTGGGCATGGCCCGCTGGGGCTCTGCCCGACCCAGGGCTGAGAGATGCAACCTCCCAGCTCTGGGTCCCTGCAGGAAGTGTTGGCAAGCACAGGGCCAGTCCTCCAAAGGCCCAGGTGCAGGGAGCCCAGGCCAAGCAGCCTGTGGAAGAAGCCACATGCTGTGCCACCCCGGGGAACACGACTGCAGGCCACGGCCCTTCCCACCTCCTCCTCCTCCACCTCCTCCTCCTCCTCCTCCTCCTCCTCCTCCTCCTCCTCCCACCCCGCCCCCGCCCCCGCCCCCACATGGCACAGGGCCCAGAGACACCTCAGACACTTGCTACCCAAAGTGCAAAGGGCATCAGTTGCTCCTCCAAACCCCCCCCCCAGCCCAGCAGACCGCGTTGTCCAGCCAGCCCCCGGGCCTCCCTGGGGTGCCCAGCACAAAAGTGCAGACACCCACCGGACCCTCAATCTCAGTTTTCGGATGTTTTTGCCACTCTAAGGATCCGCAGGCCAGCTGGGCCTTCTGGCAGGACAGAGAGCCCCGGAATCCGACGTGGAGAGCTGGGTATACATCCCCATGAGGAGGCGGTCCCCACCTCCGCGGCTATCCCCTTGCGGGGAGCGGCAGCCGCGGGGCCTCAGAGAAGACACCAGGCTGGGCCCCCACGGCACAGCGGGAGCACGTCCCCCGCAGGCCACTTAGCGACGGCGGCCAGCCGGCGGACGGTTGGGTTGCGCGAGACGCTGCGGCCGCCCTGCTACCGGGTTCCTGGGAGGGCGTCCTGGAACCAGCGTCCACACCAAGCCCTTGGAAGGCCCAGGCGACGGAGGAGCCCCGTCAGGCAGGGGCCGAGGACGGTGACGGCCCGGGCGGGGAGGAGCGTGTCAGGCAGGGGCAGAGGACGGTGACAGGTGATAGGCCGGGCGGGAAGGAGTCAGTCAGGCAGGGGCCGTGGAGGAGACGGGCTGGGTAAGGGTTAGGGTTAGTGTCAGGGCACAAGTCACAATCGCAAAGACCTGGAAGCCACCCGAGTGCCCATCGACCCACGAGTGGGTAAATAAAATGTGGCGCGTGGACACCACGGAGTGCTATTCGGCTATGAGGAGCAGCGGTGAGGGGGCACCTCTCGTGGTTCTCCTGGCCAGAGCTGGAACCCGTTCCAGTAAGCCAAGTATCCCAAGAATGGACACACGAGCACCACGTGCTCGCGCTCACCAGCAAATGGGTACGAACCGATGGACACCTAAGTGGACACAGAGGAATCACCTTCTTCGGGTGGGTGTCGGGCGGGTGGGGGGAGGGGATGGGCATACACATCCATTAGGAATGGGGTGGGTACGCACCGACTGGGGGATGGGCGCACTTGAAGCTCTGACCCGAGGGGGGAGGCTGGGAGAGGGCAACGCACCGGACCTTAACATTGGTGCCCCCACAATATGCTGGAACAACATGAGAGGTAAATGAATAAGAACACGGGGGGGGGGAGGGGGGCACGGGCAACACATGTCACCTTAATACTTGGACTCCCATCATCTGCTTGAAAAGAGAGAGAAAAGAAAATGCAATAATAGAGATAAGAGACACTTTTTCAAAATAATGAATCCGGCCGGGCGCTGTGGCTCACGCCTGTAATCCTAGCACTTGGGAGGCCGAGGCGGGCGGATTGCTCAAGGTCAGGAGTTCAAAACCAGCCTGAGCAAGAGCGAGACCCCGTCTCTACTATAAATAGTAAGAAATTAATTGGCCAACTGATATATATATAAAAAATTAGCGGGGCATGGTGGCGCATGCCTGCAGTCCCAGCTACCCGGGAGGCTGAGGCAGAAGGATCACTCGAGCCCAGGAGTTTGAAGTTGCTGTGAGCTAGGCTGACGCCACGGCACTCACTCTAGCCTGGGCAACAAACCGAGACTCTGTCTCAAAAAAAAAAAAAAAAAAAAAAATGAATCCGAAGAGAAAAGTAAAAGGAGGCCTGTGGAGCAGGTCTGGGTGTGACTCCGGATCCCCGAACATCAGGTGCCACCACCAAAGATTCCTACGTGTAGCTCATAGAACCCCAAAAGCAACGGGAGGAGTTCTGGTCACATACTCCCTCAAAATGACATCCTGGCCTTCTTCTGGAACTCCCTCCCCTCTCAGACTCTCAAGGTTTCCTCCAGCGTGTCGGCTCCCACAGAGCAGACCTTAGGTCTGAGACCTGACTGTCCAGAAGCCACGCATGCTGCCGCGTGGCGGCGGTGTCACGGCTCGGGACAAGAGGAGGCCCCACGGTGCGGGCTGGGGCGCCAGGCACCGCGGCGGGCGCTGAGGGTGGGGGTCACCCCCACCCCGGGCCGCCCCCGCACTCCCAGAAACGCTACAGAACCAGAGGCAAAAAAAAAAAAGAAGAAGCCTACGGCACCCGGTATTCCCGGGCGGTCTCCCATCCAAGTTCTAACCAGGCCCGACCCTGCTTAGCTTCCGAGACCAGACGGGATCGGGCGCGTTCGGGGTGGTGTGGCCGTGGACGGCGGAGGGCGCCCCTGCCCCGCTCAAGAAGCCGAGCCTCTCTGCGCTTCCCCGCCGCCTCCTCCCGCCCCAGGCCCCGCGCCGGGCCGGGCCTGTTGAGTTCGCCGGCCGGGTCCCGCGGGCTCCGAGGGACGGGGGTGACAGGCGGGGCGGGCAGGGAGCGGCGGGCCGGGGTTGGGGGCTGTCTCTGTATACACACACACTCACACTCACACTCACTCACTCACACTCACACTCACACAAGATGCGCCTCCACGGCTGGACCCGCCAAGGTGGAGACCTTCAAGCCCCCCTCCTCTCCTTGCCTGGCCTCCTTCACCTCCCCGCCCCCCACCCCCAGCGCGCCGGGGCCGCTGACTGCGCACGGGCGGGAGGGGCGGGGGGCTCGCCCTTTGACCCCAGCCAGGGGCGGCCCTCCCCCACAACCCCTTTCAGCTGCGCCCCCCACCCTGTGGCCCGGCGGCCGCCTATTCCCCGGGGCCAGGGCTGGGGCACAGCGCACGGGGGAGGGGAGCCAGTGTATGGGGCGTCTCTCTCTCTCTCGGGATGTGTCCCATGGGTGGGGTGGGGTGGCGTGGTTTGTGGGGCGCTGAAGAAATCAGTCCCCTCCATCTCCTCCCTCTGGAAAACACCCAAGCCCTTGGAGAACTGCCCGCACCGCTACCGTGGGGGCCGGGACCCTCCTCTGTGTCCTCCTGTGGCCCAGTCCAAGGGGCCTGGGCCTGGCCGGGGCTGCATTGGACCCCAACCACCCTGGCGTGTGGACTCGCTAAAAATCGGCGATTAGATATTGGATTCCAGCGTCATTGAGGTCATTTCACTAATGAGTGCACCGCAAAGAGTTTCCTAATCCATCTGTGAGGGTGGCAACCGAAAGAGAATTTTAGAGCTGACAGAATAGGCGAGGAAAGGCATAGGAGATTTCCACACCCAGTAAGGAAGCCTTTCCCGAAATGGAAGAAAGAAAGGAGCAAACAGAGACACCGGTAGCCCGCCCGGATGAGAGTCTGCCCCCGAGAGAAAGTACCCTGACCAGGTTCACCCGTGGGTGGGTCGCGAGCTAGCGGCATTCAGAAGAGCGAGGCCCGCAGTCTGTGCAGAAGACACCTGCACTCGGGTGTGTGTGGCGGCACAATTCACAAGCAGCTCCAGATGTTAAACCAAGGAGAAGCCAGGGAGTTCCCAACGCCCCAGGTGTCCTCAGCCCACGACTGGCTGCTGTGGGAATGCGAAGCCCGGCTCCTTGTCTCAGAGCGGGGCAACCAGGAGGTGTGATGTCCACCCCGGGGTTCCCAGGAGGATCAGGCTGAAGCTGGGACTTGGCCTCAAAGTGTCCCCTCGCATGGCCACCCCCTTCCCCTTCCTGCTCCTCTACTCCTGGTGCCCCTCCATCCAGGGGCCAGACCTTAAAGAGTCACCCGCAAGAGAATCCTGGTCCCAAAGGAGCCTTCTGGGGGACCCCTGCTGAGAGAGGTTGTGGGCATGGCCCGCTGGGGCTCTGCCCGACCCAGGGCTGAGAGATGCAACCTCCCAGCTCTGGGTCCCTGCAGGAAGTGTTGGCAAGCACAGGGCCAGTCCTCCAAAGGCCCAGGTGCAGGGAGCCCAGGCCAAGCAGCCTGTGGAAGAAGCCACATGCTGTGCCACCCCGGGGAACACGACTGCAGGCCACGGCCCTTCCCACCTCCTCCTCCTCCACCTCCTCCTCCTCCTCCTCCTCCTCCTCCTCCTCCTCCTCCCACCCCGCCCCCGCCCCCGCCCCCACATGGCACAGGGCCCAGAGACACCTCAGACACTTGCTACCCAAAGTGCAAAGGGCATCAGTTGCTCCTCCAAACCCCCCCCCCAGCCCAGCAGACCGCGTTGTCCAGCCAGCCCCCGGGCCTCCCTGGGGTGCCCAGCACAAAAGTGCAGACACCCACCGGACCCTCAATCTCAGTTTTCGGATGTTTTTGCCACTCTAAGGATCCGCAGGCCAGCTGGGCCTTCTGGCAGGACAGAGAGCCCCGGAATCCGACGTGGAGAGCTGGGTATACATCCCCATGAGGAGGCGGTCCCCACCTCCGCGGCTATCCCCTTGCGGGGAGCGGCAGCCGCGGGGCCTCAGAGAAGACACCAGGCTGGGCCCCCACGGCACAGCGGGAGCACGTCCCCCGCAGGCCACTTAGCGACGGCGGCCAGCCGGCGGACGGTTGGGTTGCGCGAGACGCTGCGGCCGCCCTGCTACCGGGTTCCTGGGAGGGCGTCCTGGAACCAGCGTCCACACCAAGCCCTTGGAAGGCCCAGGCGACGGAGGAGCCCCGTCAGGCAGGGGCCGAGGACGGTGACGGCCCGGGCGGGGAGGAGCGTGTCAGGCAGGGGCAGAGGACGGTGACAGGTGATAGGCCGGGCGGGAAGGAGTCAGTCAGGCAGGGGCCGTGGAGGAGACGGGCTGGGTAAGGGTTAGGGTTAGTGTCAGGGCACAAGTCACAATCGCAAAGACCTGGAAGCCACCCGAGTGCCCATCGACCCACGAGTGGGTAAATAAAATGTGGCGCGTGGACACCACGGAGTGCTATTCGGCTATGAGGAGCAGCGGTGAGGGGGCACCTCTCGTGGTTCTCCTGGCCAGAGCTGGAACCCGTTCCAGTAAGCCAAGTATCCCAAGAATGGACACACGAGCACCACGTGCTCGCGCTCACCAGCAAATGGGTACGAACCGATGGACACCTAAGTGGACACAGAGGAATCACCTTCTTCAGGTGGGTGTCGGGCGGGTGGGGGGAGGGGATGGGCATACACATCCATTAGGAATGGGGTGGGTACGCACCGACTGGGGGATGGGCGCACTTGAAGCTCTGACCCGAGGGGGGAGGCTGGGAGAGGGCAACGCACCCGACCTTAACATTGGTGCCCCCACAATATGCTGGAACAACATGAGAGGTAAATGAATAAGAACACGGGGGGGGGAGGGGGGCACGGGCAACACATGTCACCTTAATACTTGGACTCCCATCATCTGCTTGAAAAGAGAGAGAAAAGAAAATGCAATAATAGAGATAAGAGACACTTTTTCAAAATAATGAATCCGGCCGGGCGCTGTGGCTCACGCCTGTAATCCTAGCACTTGGGAGGCCGAGGCGGGCGGATTGCTCAAGGTCAGGAGTTCAAAACCAGCCTGAGCAAGAGCGAGACCCCGTCTCTACTATAAATAGTAAGAAATTAATTGGCCAACTGATATATATATAAAAAATTAGCGGGGCATGGTGGCGCATGCCTGCAGTCCCAGCTACCCGGGAGGCTGAGGCAGAAGGATCACTCGAGCCCAGGAGTTTGAAGTTGCTGTGAGCTAGGCTGACGCCACGGCACTCACTCTAGCCTGGGCAACAAACCGAGACTCTGTCTCAAAAAAAAAAAAAAAAAAAAAATGAATCCGAAGAGAAAAGTAAAAGGAGGCCTGTGGAGCAGGTCTGGGTGTGACTCCGGATCCCCGAACATCAGGTGCCACCACCAAAGATTCCTACGTGTAGCTCATAGAACCCCAAAAGCAACGGGAGGAGTTCTGGTCACATACTCCCTCAAAATGACATCCTGGCCTTCTTCTGGAACTCCCTCCCCTCTCAGACTCTCAAGGTTTCCTCCAGCGTGTCGGCTCCCACAGAGCAGACCTTAGGTCTGAGACCTGACTGTCCAGAAGCCACGCATGCTGCCGCGTGGCGGCGGTGTCACGGCTCGGGACAAGAGGAGGCCCCACGGTGCGGGCTGGGGCGCCAGGCACCGCGGCGGGCGCTGAGGGTGGGGGTCACCCCCACCCCGGGCCGCCCCCGCACTCCCAGAAACGCTACAGAACCAGAGGCAAAAAAAAAAAAGAAGAAGCCTACGGCACCCGGTATTCCCGGGCGGTCTCCCATCCAAGTTCTAACCAGGCCCGACCCTGCTTAGCTTCCGAGACCAGACGGGATCGGGCGCGTTCGGGGTGGTGTGGCCGTGGACGGCGGAGGGCGCCCCTGCCCCGCTCAAGAAGCCGAGCCTCTCTGCGCTTCCCCGCCGCCTCCTCCCGCCCCAGGCCCCGCGCCGGGCCGGGCCTGTTGAGTTCGCCGGCCGGGTCCCGCGGGCTCCGAGGGACGGGGGTGACAGGCGGGGCGGGCAGGGAGCGGCGGGCCGGGGTTGGGGGCTGTCTCTGTATACACACACACTCACACTCACACTCACTCACTCACACTCACACTCACACAAGATGCGCCTCCACGGCTGGACCCGCCAAGGTGGAGACCTTCAAGCCCCCCTCCTCTCCTTGCCTGGCCTCCTTCACCTCCCCGCCCCCCACCCCCAGCGCGCCGGGGCCGCTGACTGCGCACGGGCGGGAGGGGCGGGGGGCTCGCCCTTTGACCCCAGCCAGGGGCGGCCCTCCCCCACAACCCCTTTCAGCTGCGCCCCCCACCCTGTGGCCCGGCGGCCGCCTATTCCCCGGGGCCAGGGCTGGGGCACAGCGCACGGGGGAGGGGAGCCAGTGTATGGGGCGTCTCTCTCTCTCTCGGGATGTGTCCCATGGGTGGGGTGGGGTGGCGTGGTTTGTGGGGCGCTGAAGAAATCAGTCCCCTCCATCTCCTCCCTCTGGAAAACACCCAAGCCCTTGGAGAACTGCCCGCACCGCTACCGTGGGGGCCGGGACCCTCCTCTGTGTCCTCCTGTGGCCCAGTCCAAGGGGCCTGGGCCTGGCCGGGGCTGCATTGGACCCCAACCACCCTGGCGTGTGGACTCGCTAAAAATCGGCGATTAGATATTGGATTCCAGCGTCATTGAGGTCATTTCACTAATGAGTGCACCGCAAAGAGTTTCCTAATCCATCTGTGAGGGTGGCAACCGAAAGAGAATTTTAGAGCTGACAGAATAGGCGAGGAAAGGCATAGGAGATTTCCACACCCAGTAAGGAAGCCTTTCCCGAAATGGAAGAAAGAAAGGAGCAAACAGAGACACCGGTAGCCCGCCCGGATGAGAGTCTGCCCCCGAGAGAAAGTACCCTGACCAGGTTCACCCGTGGGTGGGTCGCGAGCTAGCGGCATTCAGAAGAGCGAGGCCCGCAGTCTGTGCAGAAGACACCTGCACTCGGGTGTGTGTGGCGGCACAATTCACAAGCAGCTCCAGATGTTAAACCAAGGAGAAGCCAGGGAGTTCCCAACGCCCCAGGTGTCCTCAGCCCACGACTGGCTGCTGTGGGAATGCGAAGCCCGGCTCCTTGTCTCAGAGCGGGGCAACCAGGAGGTGTGATGTCCACCCCGGGGTTCCCAGGAGGATCAGGCTGAAGCTGGGACTTGGCCTCAAAGTGTCCCCTCGCATGGCCACCCCCTTCCCCTTCCTGCTCCTCTACTCCTGGTGCCCCTCCATCCAGGGGCCAGACCTTAAAGAGTCACCCGCAAGAGAATCCTGGTCCCAAAGGAGCCTTCTGGGGGACCCCTGCTGAGAGAGGTTGTGGGCATGGCCCGCTGGGGCTCTGCCCGACCCAGGGCTGAGAGATGCAACCTCCCAGCTCTGGGTCCCTGCAGGAAGTGTTGGCAAGCACAGGGCCAGTCCTCCAAAGGCCCAGGTGCAGGGAGCCCAGGCCAAGCAGCCTGTGGAAGAAGCCACATGCTGTGCCACCCCGGGGAACACGACTGCAGGCCACGGCCCTTCCCACCTCCTCCTCCTCCACCTCCTCCTCCTCCTCCTCCTCCTCCTCCTCCTCCTCCTCCCACCCCGCCCCCGCCCCCGCCCCCACATGGCACAGGGCCCAGAGACACCTCAGACACTTGCTACCCAAAGTGCAAAGGGCATCAGTTGCTCCTCCAAACCCCCCCCCCAGCCCAGCAGACCGCGTTGTCCAGCCAGCCCCCGGGCCTCCCTGGGGTGCCCAGCACAAAAGTGCAGACACCCACCGGACCCTCAATCTCAGTTTTCGGATGTTTTTGCCACTCTAAGGATCCGCAGGCCAGCTGGGCCTTCTGGCAGGACAGAGAGCCCCGGAATCCGACGTGGAGAGCTGGGTATACATCCCCATGAGGAGGCGGTCCCCACCTCCGCGGCTATCCCCTTGCGGGGAGCGGCAGCCGCGGGGCCTCAGAGAAGACACCAGGCTGGGCCCCCACGGCACAGCGGGAGCACGTCCCCCGCAGGCCACTTAGCGACGGCGGCCAGCCGGCGGACGGTTGGGTTGCGCGAGACGCTGCGGCCGCCCTGCTACCGGGTTCCTGGGAGGGCGTCCTGGAACCAGCGTCCACACCAAGCCCTTGGAAGGCCCAGGCGACGGAGGAGCCCCGTCAGGCAGGGGCCGAGGACGGTGACGGCCCGGGCGGGGAGGAGCGTGTCAGGCAGGGGCAGAGGACGGTGACAGGTGATAGGCCGGGCGGGAAGGAGTCAGTCAGGCAGGGGCCGTGGAGGAGACGGGCTGGGTAAGGGTTAGGGTTAGTGTCAGGGCACAAGTCACAATCGCAAAGACCTGGAAGCCACCCGAGTGCCCATCGACCCACGAGTGGGTAAATAAAATGTGGCGCGTGGACACCACGGAGTGCTATTCGGCTATGAGGAGCAGCGGTGAGGGGGCACCTCTCGTGGTTCTCCTGGCCAGAGCTGGAACCCGTTCCAGTAAGCCAAGTATCCCAAGAATGGACACACGAGCACCACGTGCTCGCGCTCACCAGCAAATGGGTACGAACCGATGGACACCTAAGTGGACACAGAGGAATCACCTTCTTCGGGTGGGTGTCGGGCGGGTGGGGGGAGGGGATGGGCATACACATCCATTAGGAATGGGGTGGGTACGCACCGACTGGGGGATGGGCGCACTTGAAGCTCTGACCCGAGGGGGGAGGCTGGGAGAGGGCAACGCACCCGACCTTAACATTGGTGCCCCCACAATATGCTGGAACAACATGAGAGGTAAATGAATAAGAACACGGGGGGGGGAGGGGGGCACGGGCAACACATGTCACCTTAATACTTGGACTCCCATCATCTGCTTGAAAAGAGAGAGAAAAGAAAATGCAATAATAGAGATAAGAGACACTTTTTCAAAATAATGAATCCGGCCGGGCGCTGTGGCTCACGCCTGTAATCCTAGCACTTGGGAGGCCGAGGCGGGCGGATTGCTCAAGGTCAGGAGTTCAAAACCAGCCTGAGCAAGAGCGAGACCCCGTCTCTACTATAAATAGTAAGAAATTAATTGGCCAACTGATATATATATAAAAAATTAGCGGGGCATGGTGGCGCATGCCTGCAGTCCCAGCTACCCGGGAGGCTGAGGCAGAAGGATCACTCGAGCCCAGGAGTTTGAAGTTGCTGTGAGCTAGGCTGACGCCACGGCACTCACTCTAGCCTGGGCAACAAACCGAGACTCTGTCTCAAAAAAAAAAAAAAAAAAAAAAATGAATCCGAAGAGAAAAGTAAAAGGAGGCCTGTGGAGCAGGTCTGGGTGTGACTCCGGATCCCCGAACATCAGGTGCCACCACCAAAGATTCCTACGTGTAGCTCATAGAACCCCAAAAGCAACGGGAGGAGTTCTGGTCACATACTCCCTCAAAATGACATCCTGGCCTTCTTCTGGAACTCCCTCCCCTCTCAGACTCTCAAGGTTTCCTCCAGCGTGTCGGCTCCCACAGAGCAGACCTTAGGTCTGAGACCTGACTGTCCAGAAGCCACGCATGCTGCCGCGTGGCGGCGGTGTCACGGCTCGGGACAAGAGGAGGCCCCACGGTGCGGGCTGGGGCGCCAGGCACCGCGGCGGGCGCTGAGGGTGGGGGTCACCCCCACCCCGGGCCGCCCCCGCACTCCCAGAAACGCTACAGAACCAGAGGCAAAAAAAAAAAAGAAGAAGCCTACGGCACCCGGTATTCCCGGGCGGTCTCCCATCCAAGTTCTAACCAGGCCCGACCCTGCTTAGCTTCCGAGACCAGACGGGATCGGGCGCGTTCGGGGTGGTGTGGCCGTGGACGGCGGAGGGCGCCCCTGCCCCGCTCAAGAAGCCGAGCCTCTCTGCGCTTCCCCGCCGCCTCCTCCCGCCCCAGGCCCCGCGCCGGGCCGGGCCTGTTGAGTTCGCCGGCCGGGTCCCGCGGGCTCCGAGGGACGGGGGTGACAGGCGGGGCGGGCAGGGAGCGGCGGGCCGGGGTTGGGGGCTGTCTCTGTATACACACACACTCACACTCACACTCACTCACTCACACTCACACTCACACAAGATGCGCCTCCACGGCTGGACCCGCCAAGGTGGAGACCTTCAAGCCCCCCTCCTCTCCTTGCCTGGCCTCCTTCACCTCCCCGCCCCCCACCCCCAGCGCGCCGGGGCCGCTGACTGCGCACGGGCGGGAGGGGCGGGGGGCTCGCCCTTTGACCCCAGCCAGGGGCGGCCCTCCCCCACAACCCCTTTCAGCTGCGCCCCCACCCTGTGGCCCGGCGGCCGCCTATTCCCCGGGGCCAGGGCTGGGGCACAGCGCACGGGGGAGGGGAGCCAGTGTATGGGGCGTCTCTCTCTCTCTCGGGATGTGTCCCATGGGTGGGGTGGGGTGGCGTGGTTTGTGGGGCGCTGAAGAAATCAGTCCCCTCCATCTCCTCCCTCTGGAAAACACCCAAGCCCTTGGAGAACTGCCCGCACCGCTACCGTGGGGGCCGGGACCCTCCTCTGTGTCCTCCTGTGGCCCAGTCCAAGGGGCCTGGGCCTGGCCGGGGCTGCATTGGACCCCAACCACCCTGGCGTGTGGACTCGCTAAAAATCGGCGATTAGATATTGGATTCCAGCGTCATTGAGGTCATTTCACTAATGAGTGCACCGCAAAGAGTTTCCTAATCCATCTGTGAGGGTGGCAACCGAAAGAGAATTTTAGAGCTGACAGAATAGGCGAGGAAAGGCATAGGAGATTTCCACACCCAGTAAGGAAGCCTTTCCCGAAATGGAAGAAAGAAAGGAGCAAACAGAGACACCGGTAGCCCGCCCGGATGAGAGTCTGCCCCCGAGAGAAAGTACCCTGACCAGGTTCACCCGTGGGTGGGTCGCGAGCTAGCGGCATTCAGAAGAGCGAGGCCCGCAGTCTGTGCAGAAGACACCTGCACTCGGGTGTGTGTGGCGGCACAATTCACAAGCAGCTCCAGATGTTAAACCAAGGAGAAGCCAGGGAGTTCCCAACGCCCCAGGTGTCCTCAGCCCACGACTGGCTGCTGTGGGAATGCGAAGCCCGGCTCCTTGTCTCAGAGCGGGGCAACCAGGAGGTGTGATGTCCACCCCGGGGTTCCCAGGAGGATCAGGCTGAAGCTGGGACTTGGCCTCAAAGTGTCCCCTCGCATGGCCACCCCCTTCCCCTTCCTGCTCCTCTACTCCTGGTGCCCCTCCATCCAGGGGCCAGACCTTAAAGAGTCACCCGCAAGAGAATCCTGGTCCCAAAGGAGCCTTCTGGGGGACCCCTGCTGAGAGAGGTTGTGGGCATGGCCCGCTGGGGCTCTGCCCGACCCAGGGCTGAGAGATGCAACCTCCCAGCTCTGGGTCCCTGCAGGAAGTGTTGGCAAGCACAGGGCCAGTCCTCCAAAGGCCCAGGTGCAGGGAGCCCAGGCCAAGCAGCCTGTGGAAGAAGCCACATGCTGTGCCACCCCGGGGAACACGACTGCAGGCCACGGCCCTTCCCACCTCCTCCTCCTCCACCTCCTCCTCCTCCTCCTCCTCCTCCTCCTCCTCCTCCTCCCACCCCGCCCCCGCCCCCGCCCCCACATGGCACAGGGCCCAGAGACACCTCAGACACTTGCTACCCAAAGTGCAAAGGGCATCAGTTGCTCCTCCAAACCCCCCCCCCAGCCCAGCAGACCGCGTTGTCCAGCCAGCCCCCGGGCCTCCCTGGGGTGCCCAGCACAAAAGTGCAGACACCCACCGGACCCTCAATCTCAGTTTTCGGATGTTTTTGCCACTCTAAGGATCCGCAGGCCAGCTGGGCCTTCTGGCAGGACAGAGAGCCCCGGAATCCGACGTGGAGAGCTGGGTATACATCCCCATGAGGAGGCGGTCCCCACCTCCGCGGCTATCCCCTTGCGGGGAGCGGCAGCCGCGGGGCCTCAGAGAAGACACCAGGCTGGGCCCCCACGGCACAGCGGGAGCACGTCCCCCGCAGGCCACTTAGCGACGGCGGCCAGCCGGCGGACGGTTGGGTTGCGCGAGACGCTGCGGCCGCCCTGCTACCGGGTTCCTGGGAGGGCGTCCTGGAACCAGCGTCCACACCAAGCCCTTGGAAGGCCCAGGCGACGGAGGAGCCCCGTCAGGCAGGGGCCGAGGACGGTGACGGCCCGGGCGGGGAGGAGCGTGTCAGGCAGGGGCAGAGGACGGTGACAGGTGATAGGCCGGGCGGGAAGGAGTCAGTCAGGCAGGGGCCGTGGAGGAGACGGGCTGGGCAAGGGTTAGGGTTAGTGTCAGGGCACAAGTCACAATCGCAAAGACCTGGAAGCCACCCGAGTGCCCATCGACCCACGAGTGGGTAAATAAAATGTGGCGCGTGGACACCACGGAGTGCTATTCGGCTATGAGGAGCAGCGGTGAGGGGGCACCTCTCGTGGTTCTCCTGGCCAGAGCTGGAACCCGTTCCAGTAAGCCAAGTATCCCAAGAATGGACACACGAGCACCACGTGCTCGCGCTCACCAGCAAATGGGTACGAACCGATGGACACCTAAGTGGACACAGAGGAATCACCTTCTTCGGGTGGGTGTCGGGCGGGTGGGGGGAGGGGATGGGCATACACATCCATTAGGAATGGGGTGGGTACGCACCGACTGGGGGATGGGCGCACTTGAAGCTCTGACCCGAGGGGGGAGGCTGGGAGAGGGCAACGCACCCGACCTTAACATTGGTGCCCCCACAATATGCTGGAACAACATGAGAGGTAAATGAATAAGAACACGGGGGGGGGAGGGGGGCACGGGCAACACATGTCACCTTAATACTTGGACTCCCATCATCTGCTTGAAAAGAGAGAGAAAAGAAAATGCAATAATAGAGATAAGAGACACTTTTTCAAAATAATGAATCCGGCCGGGCGCTGTGGCTCACGCCTGTAATCCTAGCACTTGGGAGGCCGAGGCGGGCGGATTGCTCAAGGTCAGGAGTTCAAAACCAGCCTGAGCAAGAGCGAGACCCCGTCTCTACTATAAATAGTAAGAAATTAATTGGCCAACTGATATATATATAAAAAATTAGCGGGGCATGGTGGCGCATGCCTGCAGTCCCAGCTACCCGGGAGGCTGAGGCAGAAGGATCACTCGAGCCCAGGAGTTTGAAGTTGCTGTGAGCTAGGCTGACGCCACGGCACTCACTCTAGCCTGGGCAACAAACCGAGACTCTGTCTCAAAAAAAAAAAAAAAAAAAAAAATGAATCCGAAGAGAAAAGTAAAAGGAGGCCTGTGGAGCAGGTCTGGGTGTGACTCCGGATCCCCGAACATCAGGTGCCACCACCAAAGATTCCTACGTGTAGCTCATAGAACCCCAAAAGCAACGGGAGGAGTTCTGGTCACATACTCCCTCAAAATGACATCCTGGCCTTCTTCTGGAACTCCCTCCCCTCTCAGACTCTCAAGGTTTCCTCCAGCGTGTCGGCTCCCACAGAGCAGACCTTAGGTCTGAGACCTGACTGTCCAGAAGCCACGCATGCTGCCGCGTGGCGGCGGTGTCACGGCTCGGGACAAGAGGAGGCCCCACGGTGCGGGCTGGGGCGCCAGGCACCGCGGCGGGCGCTGAGGGTGGGGGTCACCCCCACCCCGGGCCGCCCCCGCACTCCCAGAAACGCTACAGAACCAGAGGCAAAAAAAAAAAAGAAGAAGCCTACGGCACCCGGTATTCCCGGGCGGTCTCCCATCCAAGTTCTAACCAGGCCCGACCCTGCTTAGCTTCCGAGACCAGACGGGATCGGGCGCGTTCGGGGTGGTGTGGCCGTGGACGGCGGAGGGCGCCCCTGCCCCGCTCAAGAAGCCGAGCCTCTCTGCGCTTCCCCGCCGCCTCCTCCCGCCCCAGGCCCCGCGCCGGGCCGGGCCTGTTGAGTTCGCCGGCCGGGTCCCGCGGGCTCCGAGGGACGGGGGTGACAGGCGGGGCGGGCAGGGAGCGGCGGGCCGGGGTTGGGGGCTGTCTCTGTATACACACACACTCACACTCACACTCACTCACTCACACTCACACTCACACAAGATGCGCCTCCACGGCTGGACCCGCCAAGGTGGAGACCTTCAAGCCCCCCTCCTCTCCTTGCCTGGCCTCCTTCACCTCCCCGCCCCCCACCCCCAGCGCGCCGGGGCCGCTGACTGCGCACGGGCGGGAGGGGCGGGGGGCTCGCCCTTTGACCCCAGCCAGGGGCGGCCCTCCCCCACAACCCCTTTCAGCTGCGCCCCCCACCCTGTGGCCCGGCGGCCGCCTATTCCCCGGGGCCAGGGCTGGGGCACAGCGCACGGGGGAGGGGAGCCAGTGTATGGGGCGTCTCTCTCTCTCTCGGGATGTGTCCCATGGGTGGGGTGGGGTGGCGTGGTTTGTGGGGCGCTGAAGAAATCAGTCCCCTCCATCTCCTCCCTCTGGAAAACACCCAAGCCCTTGGAGAACTGCCCGCACCGCTACCGTGGGGGCCGGGACCCTCCTCTGTGTCCTCCTGTGGCCCAGTCCAAGGGGCCTGGGCCTGGCCGGGGCTGCATTGGACCCCAACCACCCTGGCGTGTGGACTCGCTAAAAATCGGCGATTAGATATTGGATTCCAGCGTCATTGAGGTCATTTCACTAATGAGTGCACCGCAAAGAGTTTCCTAATCCATCTGTGAGGGTGGCAACCGAAAGAGAATTTTAGAGCTGACAGAATAGGCGAGGAAAGGCATAGGAGATTTCCACACCCAGTAAGGAAGCCTTTCCCGAAATGGAAGAAAGAAAGGAGCAAACAGAGACACCGGTAGCCCGCCCGGATGAGAGTCTGCCCCCGAGAGAAAGTACCCTGACCAGGTTCACCCGTGGGTGGGTCGCGAGCTAGCGGCATTCAGAAGAGCGAGGCCCGCAGTCTGTGCAGAAGACACCTGCACTCGGGTGTGTGTGGCGGCACAATTCACAAGCAGCTCCAGATGTTAAACCAAGGAGAAGCCAGGGAGTTCCCAACGCCCCAGGTGTCCTCAGCCCACGACTGGCTGCTGTGGGAATGCGAAGCCCGGCTCCTTGTCTCAGAGCGGGGCAACCAGGAGGTGTGATGTCCACCCCGGGGTTCCCAGGAGGATCAGGCTGAAGCTGGGACTTGGCCTCAAAGTGTCCCTTCGCATGGCCACCCCCTTCCCCTTCCTGCTCCTCTACTCCTGGTGCCCCTCCATCCAGGGGCCAGACCTTAAAGAGTCACCCGCAAGAGAATCCTGGTCCCAAAGGAGCCTTCTGGGGGACCCCTGCTGAGAGAGGTTGTGGGCATGGCCCGCTGGGGCTCTGCCCGACCCAGGGCTGAGAGATGCAACCTCCCAGCTCTGGGTCCCTGCAGGAAGTGTTGGCAAGCACAGGGCCAGTCCTCCAAAGGCCCAGGTGCAGGGAGCCCAGGCCAAGCAGCCTGTGGAAGAAGCCACATGCTGTGCCACCCCGGGGAACACGACTGCAGGCCACGGCCCTTCCCACCTCCTCCTCCTCCACCTCCTCCTCCTCCTTCTCCTCCTCCTCCTCCTCCTCCTCCCACCCCGCCCCCGCCCCCGCCCCCACATGGCACAGGGCCCAGAGACACCTCAGACACTTGCTACCCAAAGTGCAAAGGGCATCAGTTGCTCCTCCAAACCCCCCCCCCAGCCCAGCAGACCGCGTTGTCCAGTCAGCCCCCGGGCCTCCCTGGGGTGCCCAGCACAAAAGTGCAGACACCCACCGGACCCTCAATCTCAGTTTTCGGATGTTTTTGCCACTCTAAGGATCCGCAGGCCAGCTGGGCCTTCTGGCAGGACAGAGAGCCCCGGAATCCGACGTGGAGAGCTGGGTATACATCCCCATGAGGAGGCGGTCCCCACCTCCGCGGCTATCCCCTTGCGGGGAGCGGCAGCCGCGGGGCCTCAGAGAAGACACCAGGCTGGGCCCCCACGGCACAGCGGGAGCACGTCCCCCGCAGGCCACTTAGCGACGGCGGCCAGCCGGCGGACGGTTGGGTTGCGCGAGACGCTGCGGCCGCCCTGCTACCGGGTTCCTGGGAGGGCGTCCTGGAACCAGCGTCCACACCAAGCCCTTGGAAGGCCCAGGCGACGGAGGAGCCCCGTCAGGCAGGGGCCGAGGACGGTGACGGCCCGGGCGGGGAGGAGCGTGTCAGGCAGGGGCAGAGGACGGTGACAGGTGATAGGCCGGGCGGGAAGGAGTCAGTCAGGCAGGGGCCGTGGAGGAGACGGGCTGGGTAAGGGTTAGGGTTAGTGTCAGGGCACAAGTCACAATCGCAAAGACCTGGAAGCCACCCGAGTGCCCATCGACCCACGAGTGGGTAAATAAAATGTGGCGCGTGGACACCACGGAGTGCTATTCGGCTATGAGGAGCAGCGGTGAGGGGGCACCTCTCGTGGTTCTCCTGGCCAGAGCTGGAACCCGTTCCAGTAAGCCAAGTATCCCAAGAATGGACACACGAGCACCACGTGCTCGCGCTCACCAGCAAATGGGTACGAACCGATGGACACCTAAGTGGACACAGAGGAATCACCTTCTTCGGGTGGGTGTCGGGCGGGTGGGGGGAGGGGATGGGCATACACATCCATTAGGAATGGGGTGGGTACGCACCGACTGGGGGATGGGCGCACTTGAAGCTCTGACCCGAGGGGGGAGGCTGGGAGAGGGCAACGCACCCGACCTTAACATTGGTGCCCCCACAATATGCTGGAACAACATGAGAGGTAAATGAATAAGAACACGGGGGGGGGAGGGGGGCACGGGCAACACATGTCACCTTAATACTTGGACTCCCATCATCTGCTTGAAAAGAGAGAGAAAAGAAAATGCAATAATAGAGATAAGAGACACTTTTTCAAAATAATGAATCCGGCCGGGCGCTGTGGCTCACGCCTGTAATCCTAGCACTTGGGAGGCCGAGGCGGGCGGATTGCTCAAGGTCAGGAGTTCAAAACCAGCCTGAGCAAGAGCGAGACCCCGTCTCTACTATAAATAGTAAGAAATTAATTGGCCAACTGATATATATATAAAAAATTAGCGGGGCATGGTGGCGCATGCCTGCAGTCCCAGCTACCCGGGAGGCTGAGGCAGAAGGATCACTCGAGCCCAGGAGTTTGAAGTTGCTGTGAGCTAGGCTGACGCCACGGCACTCACTCTAGCCTGGGCAACAAACCGAGACTCTGTCTCAAAAAAAAAAAAAAAAAAAAATGAATCCGAAGAGAAAAGTAAAAGGAGGCCTGTGGAGCAGGTCTGGGTGTGACTCCGGATCCCCGAACATCAGGTGCCACCACCAAAGATTCCTACGTGTAGCTCATAGAACCCCAAAAGCAACGGGAGGAGTTCTGGTCACATACTCCCTCAAAATGACATCCTGGCCTTCTTCTGGAACTCCCTCCCCTCTCAGACTCTCAAGGTTTCCTCCAGCGTGTCGGCTCCCACAGAGCAGACCTTAGGTCTGAGACCTGACTGTCCAGAAGCCACGCATGCTGCCGCGTGGCGGCGGTGTCACGGCTCGGGACAAGAGGAGGCCCCACGGTGCGGGCTGGGGCGCCAGGCACCGCGGCGGGCGCTGAGGGTGGGGGTCACCCCCACCCCGGGCCGCCCCCGCACTCCCAGAAACGCTACAGAACCAGAGGCAAAAAAAAAAAAGAAGAAGCCTACGGCACCCGGTATTCCCGGGCGGTCTCCCATCCAAGTTCTAACCAGGCCCGACCCTGCTTAGCTTCCGAGACCAGACGGGATCGGGCGCGTTCGGGGTGGTGTGGCCGTGGACGGCGGAGGGCGCCCCTGCCCCGCTCAAGAAGCCGAGCCTCTCTGCGCTTCCCCGCCGCCTCCTCCCGCCCCAGGCCCCGCGCCGGGCCGGGCCTGTTGAGTTCGCCGGCCGGGTCCCGCGGGCTCCGAGGGACGGGGGTGACAGGCGGGGCGGGCAGGGAGCGGCGGGCCGGGGTTGGGGGCTGTCTCTGTATACACACACACTCACACTCACACTCACTCACTCACACTCACACTCACACAAGATGCGCCTCCACGGCTGGACCCGCCAAGGTGGAGACCTTCAAGCCCCCCTCCTCTCCTTGCCTGGCCTCCTTCACCTCCCCGCCCCCCACCCCCAGCGCGCCGGGGCCGCTGACTGCGCACGGGCGGGAGGGGCGGGGGGCTCGCCCTTTGACCCCAGCCAGGGGCGGCCCTCCCCCACAACCCCTTTCAGCTGCGCCCCCCACCCTGTGGCCCGGCGGCCGCCTATTCCCCGGGGCCAGGGCTGGGGCACAGCGCACGGGGGAGGGGAGCCAGTGTATGGGGCGTCTCTCTCTCTCTCTCGGGATGTGTCCCATGGGTGGGGTGGGGTGGCGTGGTTTGTGGGGCGCTGAAGAAATCAGTCCCCTCCATCTCCTCCCTCTGGAAAACACCCAAGCCCTTGGAGAACTGCCCGCACCGCTACCGTGGGGGCCGGGACCCTCCTCTGTGTCCTCCTGTGGCCCAGTCCAAGGGGCCTGGGCCTGGCCGGGGCTGCATTGGACCCCAACCACCCTGGCGTGTGGACTCGCTAAAAATCGGCGATTAGATATTGGATTCCAGCGTCATTGAGGTCATTTCACTAATGAGTGCACCGCAAAGAGTTTCCTAATCCATCTGTGAGGGTGGCAACCGAAAGAGAATTTTAGAGCTGACAGAATAGGCGAGGAAAGGCATAGGAGATTTCCACACCCAGTAAGGAAGCCTTTCCCGAAATGGAAGAAAGAAAGGAGCAAACAGAGACACCGGTAGCCCGCCCGGATGAGAGTCTGCCCCCGAGAGAAAGTACCCTGACCAGGTTCACCCGTGGGTGGGTCGCGAGCTAGCGGCATTCAGAAGAGCGAGGCCCGCAGTCTGTGCAGAAGACACCTGCACTCGGGTGTGTGTGGCGGCACAATTCACAAGCAGCTCCAGATGTTAAACCAAGGAGAAGCCAGGGAGTTCCCAACGCCCCAGGTGTCCTCAGCCCACGACTGGCTGCTGTGGGAATGCGAAGCCCGGCTCCTTGTCTCAGAGCGGGGCAACCAGGAGGTGTGATGTCCACCCCGGGGTTCCCAGGAGGATCAGGCTGAAGCTGGGACTTGGCCTCAAAGTGTCCCCTCGCATGGCCACCCCCTTCCCCTTCCTGCTCCTCTACTCCTGGTGCCCCTCCATCCAGGGGCCAGACCTTAAAGAGTCACCCGCAAGAGAATCCTGGTCCCAAAGGAGCCTTCTGGGGGACCCCTGCTGAGAGAGGTTGTGGGCATGGCCCGCTGGGGCTCTGCCCGACCCAGGGCTGAGAGATGCAACCTCCCAGCTCTGGGTCCCTGCAGGAAGTGTTGGCAAGCACAGGGCCAGTCCTCCAAAGGCCCAGGTGCAGGGAGCCCAGGCCAAGCAGCCTGTGGAAGAAGCCACATGCTGTGCCACCCCGGGGAACACGACTGCAGGCCACGGCCCTTCCCACCTCCTCCTCCTCCACCTCCTCCTCCTCCTCCTCCTCCTCCTCCTCCTCCTCCTCCCACCCCGCCCCCGCCCCCGCCCCCACATGGCACAGGGCCCAGAGACACCTCAGACACTTGCTACCCAAAGTGCAAAGGGCATCAGTTGCTCCTCCAAACCCCCCCCCCAGCCCAGCAGACCGCGTTGTCCAGCCAGCCCCCGGGCCTCCCTGGGGTGCCCAGCACAAAAGTGCAGACACCCACCGGACCCTCAATCTCAGTTTTCGGATGTTTTTGCCACTCTAAGGATCCGCAGGCCAGCTGGGCCTTCTGGCAGGACAGAGAGCCCCGGAATCCGACGTGGAGAGCTGGGTATACATCCCCATGAGGAGGCGGTCCCCACCTCCGCGGCTATCCCCTTGCGGGGAGCGGCAGCCGCGGGGCCTCAGAGAAGACACCAGGCTGGGCCCCCACGGCACAGCGGGAGCACGTCCCCCGCAGGCCACTTAGCGACGGCGGCCAGCCGGCGGACGGTTGGGTTGCGCGAGACGCTGCGGCCGCCCTGCTACCGGGTTCCTGGGAGGGCGTCCTGGAACCAGCGTCCACACCAAGCCCTTGGAAGGCCCAGGCGACGGAGGAGCCCCGTCAGGCAGGGGCCGAGGACGGTGACGGCCCGGGCGGGGAGGAGCGTGTCAGGCAGGGGCAGAGGACGGTGACAGGTGATAGGCCGGGCGGGAAGGAGTCAGTCAGGCAGGGGCCGTGGAGGAGACGGGCTGGGTAAGGGTTAGGGTTAGTGTCAGGGCACAAGTCACAATCGCAAAGACCTGGAAGCCACCCGAGTGCCCATCGACCCACGAGTGGGTAAATAAAATGTGGCGCGTGGACACCACGGAGTGCTATTCGGCTATGAGGAGCAGCGGTGAGGGGGCACCTCTCGTGGTTCTCCTGGCCAGAGCTGGAACCCGTTCCAGTAAGCCAAGTATCCCAAGAATGGACACACGAGCACCACGTGCTCGCGCTCACCAGCAAATGGGTACGAACCGATGGACACCTAAGTGGACACAGAGGAATCACCTTCTTCGGGTGGGTGTCGGGCGGGTGGGGGGAGGGGATGGGCATACACATCCATTAGGAATGGGGTGGGTACGCACCGACTGGGGGATGGGCGCACTTGAAGCTCTGACCCGAGGGGGGAGGCTGGGAGAGGGCAACGCACCGGACCTTAACATTGGTGCCCCCACAATATGCTGGAACAACATGAGAGGTAAATGAATAAGAACACGGGGGGGGGGAGGGGGGCACGGGCAACACATGTCACCTTAATACTTGGACTCCCATCATCTGCTTGAAAAGAGAGAGAAAAGAAAATGCAATAATAGAGATAAGAGACACTTTTTCAAAATAATGAATCCGGCCGGGCGCTGTGGCTCACGCCTGTAATCCTAGCACTTGGGAGGCCGAGGCGGGCGGATTGCTCAAGGTCAGGAGTTCAAAACCAGCCTGAGCAAGAGCGAGACCCCGTCTCTACTATAAATAGTAAGAAATTAATTGGCCAACTGATATATATATAAAAAATTAGCGGGGCATGGTGGCGCATGCCTGCAGTCCCAGCTACCCGGGAGGCTGAGGCAGAAGGATCACTCGAGCCCAGGAGTTTGAAGTTGCTGTGAGCTAGGCTGACGCCACGGCACTCACTCTAGCCTGGGCAACAAACCGAGACTCTGTCTCAAAAAAAAAAAAAAAAAAAAAAATGAATCCGAAGAGAAAAGTAAAAGGAGGCCTGTGGAGCAGGTCTGGGTGTGACTCCGGATCCCCGAACATCAGGTGCCACCACCAAAGATTCCTACGTGTAGCTCATAGAACCCCAAAAGCAACGGGAGGAGTTCTGGTCACATACTCCCTCAAAATGACATCCTGGCCTTCTTCTGGAACTCCCTCCCCTCTCAGACTCTCAAGGTTTCCTCCAGCGTGTCGGCTCCCACAGAGCAGACCTTAGGTCTGAGACCTGACTGTCCAGAAGCCACGCATGCTGCCGCGTGGCGGCGGTGTCACGGCTCGGGACAAGAGGAGGCCCCACGGTGCGGGCTGGGGCGCCAGGCACCGCGGCGGGCGCTGAGGGTGGGGGTCACCCCCACCCCGGGCCGCCCCCGCACTCCCAGAAACGCTACAGAACCAGAGGCAAAAAAAAAAAAGAAGAAGCCTACGGCACCCGGTATTCCCGGGCGGTCTCCCATCCAAGTTCTAACCAGGCCCGACCCTGCTTAGCTTCCGAGACCAGACGGGATCGGGCGCGTTCGGGGTGGTGTGGCCGTGGACGGCGGAGGGCGCCCCTGCCCCGCTCAAGAAGCCGAGCCTCTCTGCGCTTCCCCGCCGCCTCCTCCCGCCCCAGGCCCCGCGCCGGGCCGGGCCTGTTGAGTTCGCCGGCCGGGTCCCGCGGGCTCCGAGGGACGGGGGTGACAGGCGGGGCGGGCAGGGAGCGGCGGGCCGGGGTTGGGGGCTGTCTCTGTATACACACACACTCACACTCACACTCACTCACTCACACTCACACTCACACAAGATGCGCCTCCACGGCTGGACCCGCCAAGGTGGAGACCTTCAAGCCCCCCTCCTCTCCTTGCCTGGCCTCCTTCACCTCCCCGCCCCCCACCCCCAGCGCGCCGGGGCCGCTGACTGCGCACGGGCGGGAGGGGCGGGGGGCTCGCCCTTTGACCCCAGCCAGGGGCGGCCCTCCCCCACAACCCCTTTCAGCTGCGCCCCCCACCCTGTGGCCCGGCGGCCGCCTATTCCCCGGGGCCAGGGCTGGGGCACAGCGCACGGGGGAGGGGAGCCAGTGTATGGGGCGTCTCTCTCTCTCTCGGGATGTGTCCCATGGGTGGGGTGGGGTGGCGTGGTTTGTGGGGCGCTGAAGAAATCAGTCCCCTCCATCTCCTCCCTCTGGAAAACACCCAAGCCCTTGGAGAACTGCCCGCACCGCTACCGTGGGGGCCGGGACCCTCCTCTGTGTCCTCCTGTGGCCCAGTCCAAGGGGCCTGGGCCTGGCCGGGGCTGCATTGGACCCCAACCACCCTGGCGTGTGGACTCGCTAAAAATCGGCGATTAGATATTGGATTCCAGCGTCATTGAGGTCATTTCACTAATGAGTGCACCGCAAAGAGTTTCCTAATCCATCTGTGAGGGTGGCAACCGAAAGAGAATTTTAGAGCTGACAGAATAGGCGAGGAAAGGCATAGGAGATTTCCACACCCAGTAAGGAAGCCTTTCCCGAAATGGAAGAAAGAAAGGAGCAAACAGAGACACCGGTAGCCCGCCCGGATGAGAGTCTGCCCCCGAGAGAAAGTACCCTGACCAGGTTCACCCGTGGGTGGGTCGCGAGCTAGCGGCATTCAGAAGAGCGAGGCCCGCAGTCTGTGCAGAAGACACCTGCACTCGGGTGTGTGTGGCGGCACAATTCACAAGCAGCTCCAGATGTTAAACCAAGGAGAAGCCAGGGAGTTCCCAACGCCCCAGGTGTCCTCAGCCCACGACTGGCTGCTGTGGGAATGCGAAGCCCGGCTCCTTGTCTCAGAGCGGGGCAACCAGGAGGTGTGATGTCCACCCCGGGGTTCCCAGGAGGATCAGGCTGAAGCTGGGACTTGGCCTCAAAGTGTCCCCTCGCATGGCCACCCCCTTCCCCTTCCTGCTCCTCTACTCCTGGTGCCCCTCCATCCAGGGGCCAGACCTTAAAGAGTCACCCGCAAGAGAATCCTGGTCCCAAAGGAGCCTTCTGGGGGACCCCTGCTGAGAGAGGTTGTGGGCATGGCCCGCTGGGGCTCTGCCCGACCCAGGGCTGAGAGATGCAACCTCCCAGCTCTGGGTCCCTGCAGGAAGTGTTGGCAAGCACAGGGCCAGTCCTCCAAAGGCCCAGGTGCAGGGAGCCCAGGCCAAGCAGCCTGTGGAAGAAGCCACATGCTGTGCCACCCCGGGGAACACGACTGCAGGCCACGGCCCTTCCCACCTCCTCCTCCTCCACCTCCTCCTCCTCCTCCTCCTCCTCCTCCTCCTCCTCCTCCCACCCCGCCCCCGCCCCCGCCCCCACATGGCACAGGGCCCAGAGACACCTCAGACACTTGCTACCCAAAGTGCAAAGGGCATCAGTTGCTCCTCCAAACCCCCCCCCCAGCCCAGCAGACCGCGTTGTCCAGCCAGCCCCCGGGCCTCCCTGGGGTGCCCAGCACAAAAGTGCAGACACCCACCGGACCCTCAATCTCAGTTTTCGGATGTTTTTGCCACTCTAAGGATCCGCAGGCCAGCTGGGCCTTCTGGCAGGACAGAGAGCCCCGGAATCCGACGTGGAGAGCTGGGTATACATCCCCATGAGGAGGCGGTCCCCACCTCCGCGGCTATCCCCTTGCGGGGAGCGGCAGCCGCGGGGCCTCAGAGAAGACACCAGGCTGGGCCCCCACGGCACAGCGGGAGCACGTCCCCCGCAGGCCACTTAGCGACGGCGGCCAGCCGGCGGACGGTTGGGTTGCGCGAGACGCTGCGGCCGCCCTGCTACCGGGTTCCTGGGAGGGCGTCCTGGAACCAGCGTCCACACCAAGCCCTTGGAAGGCCCAGGCGACGGAGGAGCCCCGTCAGGCAGGGGCCGAGGACGGTGACGGCCCGGGCGGGGAGGAGCGTGTCAGGCAGGGGCAGAGGACGGTGACAGGTGATAGGCCGGGCGGGAAGGAGTCAGTCAGGCAGGGGCCGTGGAGGAGACGGGCTGGGTAAGGGTTAGGGTTAGTGTCAGGGCACAAGTCACAATCGCAAAGACCTGGAAGCCACCCGAGTGCCCATCGACCCACGAGTGGGTAAATAAAATGTGGCGCGTGGACACCACGGAGTGCTATTCGGCTATGAGGAGCAGCGGTGAGGGGGCACCTCTCGTGGTTCTCCTGGCCAGAGCTGGAACCCGTTCCAGTAAGCCAAGTATCCCAAGAATGGACACACGAGCACCACGTGCTCGCGCTCACCAGCAAATGGGTACGAACCGATGGACACCTAAGTGGACACAGAGGAATCACCTTCTTCAGGTGGGTGTCGGGCGGGTGGGGGGAGGGGATGGGCATACACATCCATTAGGAATGGGGTGGGTACGCACCGACTGGGGGATGGGCGCACTTGAAGCTCTGACCCGAGGGGGGAGGCTGGGAGAGGGCAACGCACCCGACCTTAACATTGGTGCCCCCACAATATGCTGGAACAACATGAGAGGTAAATGAATAAGAACACGGGGGGGGGAGGGGGGCACGGGCAACACATGTCACCTTAATACTTGGACTCCCATCATCTGCTTGAAAAGAGAGAGAAAAGAAAATGCAATAATAGAGATAAGAGACACTTTTTCAAAATAATGAATCCGGCCGGGCGCTGTGGCTCACGCCTGTAATCCTAGCACTTGGGAGGCCGAGGCGGGCGGATTGCTCAAGGTCAGGAGTTCAAAACCAGCCTGAGCAAGAGCGAGACCCCGTCTCTACTATAAATAGTAAGAAATTAATTGGCCAACTGATATATATATAAAAAATTAGCGGGGCATGGTGGCGCATGCCTGCAGTCCCAGCTACCCGGGAGGCTGAGGCAGAAGGATCACTCGAGCCCAGGAGTTTGAAGTTGCTGTGAGCTAGGCTGACGCCACGGCACTCACTCTAGCCTGGGCAACAAACCGAGACTCTGTCTCAAAAAAAAAAAAAAAAAAAAAATGAATCCGAAGAGAAAAGTAAAAGGAGGCCTGTGGAGCAGGTCTGGGTGTGACTCCGGATCCCCGAACATCAGGTGCCACCACCAAAGATTCCTACGTGTAGCTCATAGAACCCCAAAAGCAACGGGAGGAGTTCTGGTCACATACTCCCTCAAAATGACATCCTGGCCTTCTTCTGGAACTCCCTCCCCTCTCAGACTCTCAAGGTTTCCTCCAGCGTGTCGGCTCCCACAGAGCAGACCTTAGGTCTGAGACCTGACTGTCCAGAAGCCACGCATGCTGCCGCGTGGCGGCGGTGTCACGGCTCGGGACAAGAGGAGGCCCCACGGTGCGGGCTGGGGCGCCAGGCACCGCGGCGGGCGCTGAGGGTGGGGGTCACCCCCACCCCGGGCCGCCCCCGCACTCCCAGAAACGCTACAGAACCAGAGGCAAAAAAAAAAAAGAAGAAGCCTACGGCACCCGGTATTCCCGGGCGGTCTCCCATCCAAGTTCTAACCAGGCCCGACCCTGCTTAGCTTCCGAGACCAGACGGGATCGGGCGCGTTCGGGGTGGTGTGGCCGTGGACGGCGGAGGGCGCCCCTGCCCCGCTCAAGAAGCCGAGCCTCTCTGCGCTTCCCCGCCGCCTCCTCCCGCCCCAGGCCCCGCGCCGGGCCGGGCCTGTTGAGTTCGCCGGCCGGGTCCCGCGGGCTCCGAGGGACGGGGGTGACAGGCGGGGCGGGCAGGGAGCGGCGGGCCGGGGTTGGGGGCTGTCTCTGTATACACACACACTCACACTCACACTCACTCACTCACTCACACTCACACAAGATGCGCCTCCACGGCTGGACCCGCCAAGGTGGAGCCCTCCCAGCCCCCCTCGTCTCCTCGCCTGGCCTCCTTCACCTACCCGCTGCCCACCCCCAGCGCGTCGCCGCCGCTGACTGCGCACGCGCGCACCGGCACCGGGCGCTCGCCCTTTGACCCCAGCCAGGGGCCGCCCTCCCCCACAACCCCTTTCAGCTGTGCCCCCCGCCCTGTGGGCGGGCTGCCGCCTATTCCCCCGGGCCAGGGCTGGGGCACAGCGCAAGGGGGAGGGGAGCGAGTGTATGGGGCATCTCTCTCTGGGGATGTGTCCCATGGGTGGGGTGGGGTGGGGTGGGGTGGCGTGGTTTGTGGGGCGCTGAAGAAATCAGTCCCCTCCATCTCCTACCTCTGGAAAACGCCCAAGCCCTTGGAGAACTGCCGGCACCGCGACCGTGGGGGCCGGGACCCTCCTCTGTGTCCTCCTGTGGCCCGGTCCAAGGGGCCTGGGCCTGGCCGGGGCTGCATTGGACCCCGACCACCCTGGCGTGTGGACTCGCTAAAAATCGGCGATTAGATATTGGATTCCAGCTTCCTTGAGGTCATTTCACTAATGAGTGCACCGGAAAGAGTTTCCTAATCCATCTGTGAGGGTGGCAACTGAAAGAGAATTTGAAAGCTGACAGAATAGGCGAGGGAAGGCATAGGAGATTTCCACACCCAGCAAGGAAGACTTTCCCGAAATGGAAGAAAGAAAGGAGCAAACAGAGACACCGGTAGCCCGCCCGGAAAAGAGTCTGCCCCTGAGAGAAAGTACCCTGACCAGGTTCACCCGTGGGTGGGTGGCCAGCTAGCGGCATTCAGAAGAGCGAGGCCCGCAGTCTGTGCGGAAGACACCTGCACTCGGGTGTGTGTGGCGGCACGATTCACAAGCAGCTCCAGATGTTAAACCAAGGAGAAGCCAGGGAGTTCCCAACGCCCCAGGTGTCCTCAGCCCACGACTGGCTGCTGTGGGAATGCGAAGCCCGGCTCCTTGTCTCAGAGCGGCACAACCAGGAGGTGTGACGTACACCCCGGGGTTCCCAGGAGGATCAGGCTGAAGCTGGGACTTGGCCTCAAAGTGTCCCCTCGCATGGCCACCCCCTTCCCCTTCCTGCTCCTCTACTCCTGGTGCCCCTCCATCCAGGGGCCAGACCTTAAAGAGTCACTGCAAGAGAATCCTGGTCCCCAAGGAGCCTTCTGGGGGACCGGTGCTGAGAGAGGTTGTGGGCATGGCCCGCTGGGGCTCTGCCCGACCCAGGGCTGAGAGATGCAACCTCCCAGCTCTGGGTCCCTGCAGGAAGCGTTGGCAAGCACAGGGCCGGTCCTCCAAAGGCCCAGGTGCAGGGAGCCCAGGCCAAGCAGCCTGTGGAAGAAGCCACTTGCCCTGCCACCCCGGGAACACGACTGCAGGCCCCGGCCCTTCCCACCTCCTCCTCCTCCTCCTCTTCCCCCCCCGCCCCCCCCCGACATGGCACAGGGCTCAGAGACACCTCAGACTCTTGCTACCCAAAGTGCAAAGGGCATCAGTTGCTCCTCTAACCCCCCCCCCCCCCCGCCCAGCAGACCGCGTTGTCCAGCCAGCCCCCGGGCCTCCCTGGGGTGCCCAGCACAAAAGCGCAGACACCCACCGGACCCTCAATCTCAGCTTTCGGATGTTTTTGCCACTCTAAGGACCCGCAGGCCAGCTGGGCCTTCGGGCAGGACAGAGAGCCCCGGAATCCGACGTGGAGAGCTGCGTGTACGTCCCCATCAGGAGGCGGTCCCCACCTCCGCGACTCTCCCCTTGCGGGGAGCGGCAGCCGCAGGGCCTCAGGGAAGACACCAGGCTGGGTCCCCGCGGCACAGCGGGGGCCCCGCACGCGACTTAGGGACGGCTGCTGGAGACTGCTGCGGCCACCCTGCTGCCGGGTTTCTGGAGGGCTTCCTGGAAGCAGCGTCCACACCAAGCCCTTGGAAGGCCCAGGCGACGGAGGAGCCGGTCAGGCAGGGGCCGAGGACGGTGAGAGGCCGGACGGGCGGGAAGGAGCATGTCAGGCAGGGGCAGAGGACGGTGACAGGCCGGGCGGGAAGGAGCCGGTCAGGCGGGGGCCCGGGACAGTGACGGGCCTGGGCCTGGCCGGGGAGGAGTGCGTCAGGCAGGGGCAGAGGACACGGGCTGGGTAAGGGTTAGGGTGACAGTTAGGGCACAATTCACACAATCGCAAAGATGTGGAAGCGACCCGAGTGCCCATCCATCCAGGAGTGCATTAATAAAATGTGGCGCGTGGACACCACGGAGTGCCATTGGGCTGTGAGGAGCAGCGGTGAGAGGGCGCCTCTCGTGTTCTCCTGGCCAGAGCTGGAACCCGTTCCAGTAAGCCAAGTATCCCAAGAATGGACACACGAGCGCCCCGTGAGCGCGCTCACCAGCAAATGGGTACGAACGGATGGACACCTAAGTGGACAGAGAGGAATCACCTTCATCATCGGGTGGGTGTCGGGCGGGTGGGGGGAGGGGAGGGGCATACACCTCCATTAGGAATGGGGTGGGTGCGCACCGACTGGGGGATGGGCGCACTTGAAGCTCTGACCCGAGGGGGGAGGCTGGGAGAGGGCAACGTACCCGACCTTAACATTGGTGCCCCCACAATACGCTGGAACAACATGAGAGGTAAATGAATAAGAACACAGGGGGGAGGGGGCACGGGCAACACATGTCACCTGAATACTTGTACTCCCATCATCTGCTTGAAAAGAGAGAGAAAAGAAAATGCAATGAGAGAGGTAAGAGACACTTTTTAAAAATAACGACTCCAAAGAGAAAAGTAAAAGGAGGCCTGTGGAGCAGGTCTGGGTGTGACTCCGGATCCCCCAACATCAGCTGCCACCACCAAAGATTCCTACGTGGAGCCCATAGAACCCCAAAAGCAACGGGACGAGTTCTGGTCCCATACTCCCTCAAAATGACATCCTGGCCTCCTTCTGGAACTCCCTCCCCTCTCAGACTCTCAAGGTTTCCTCCAGCGTGTCGGTTCCCACAGAGCAGACCTTTGGTCTGAGACCTGACAGTCCAGATGCCACGCATGCTGCCGCGTGGCGGCGGTGTCGCGGCTTGGGACAAGAGGAGGCCCCACGGTGCGGGCTGGGGCGCCAGGCACCCCACGGCGGGCGCTGAGGGTGGGGGTGACCCCCACCCCGGGCCGCCGCCGCGCTCCCAGAAAGGGGACAGAACAAGAGGCAAAAAAAAAAAAAAAAGAAGAAGAAGCCTACGGCACCCGGTATTCCCAGGCGGTCTTCTCCCATCCAAGTACTAACCAGGCCCGACCCTGCTTAGCTTCCGAGACCAGAGGAGACCGGGGGGCGTTCAGGGTGGTGTGGCCCTAGACGGCGGAGGGCGCCCCTGCCCCACTCAAGATCCCAGCGTCTCTGCGCTTCCCCGCCGCCTCCTCCCGCCCCAGGCCCCGCGCCCGGCCGGGCCTGTTGAGTTCGCCGGCCGGGTCCGGCGGGCTCCGAGGGACGGGGGTGACGGGCCGGGCCGGGCGGCCGGGGCGGGCCGGGGCGGGGGGCTGTCTCTCTCTCCACACACACACACTCACACTCACTCACACTCACACAAGATGCGCCTCCACGGCTGGACCCGCCAAGGTGGAGCCCTCCCAGCCCCCCTCGTCTCCTCGCCTGGCCTCCTTCACCTACCCGCTGCCCACCCCCAGTGCGTCGCCACCGCTGACTGCGCACGCGCGCACCGGGCGCTCGCCCTTTGACCCCAGCCAGGGGCCGCCCTCCCCCACAACCCCTTTCAGCTGTGCCCCCCGCCCTGTGGGCGGGCTGCCGCCTATTCCCCCGGGCCAGGGCTGGGGCACAGCGCAAGGGGGAGGGGAGCGAGTGTATGGGGCATCTCTCTCTGGGGATGTGTCCCATGGGTGGGGTGGGGTGGGGTGGGGTGGCGTGGTTTGTGGGGCGCTGAAGAAATCAGTCCCCTCCATCTCCTACCTCTGGAAAACGCCCAAGCCCTTGGAGAACTGCCGGCACCGCTACCGTGGGGGCCGGGACCCTCCTCTGTGTCCTCCTGTGGCCCGGTCCAAGGGGCCTGGGCCTGGCCGGGGCTGCATTGGACCCCGACCACCCTGGCGTGTGGACTCGCTAAAAATCGGCGATTAGATATTGGATTCCAGCTTCCTTGAGGTCATTTCACTAATGAGTGCACCGGAAAGAGTTTCCTAATCCATCTGTGAGGGTGGCAACTGAAAGAGAATTTGAAAGCTGACAGAATAGGCGAGGGAAGGCATAGGAGATTTCCACACCCAGCAAGGAAGACTTTCCCGAAATGGAAGAAAGAAAGGAGCAAACAGAGACACCGGTAGCCCGCCCGGAAAAGAGTCTGCCCCTGAGAGAAAGTACCCTGACCAGGTTCACCCGTGGGTGGGTGGCCAGCTAGCGGCATTCAGAAGAGCGAGGCCCGCAGTCTGTGCGGAAGACACCTGCACTCGGGTGTGTGTGGCGGCACGATTCACAAGCAGCTCCAGATGTTAAACCAAGGAGAAGCCAGGGAGTTCCCAACGCCCCAGGTGTCCTCAGCCCACGACTGGCTGCTGTGGGAATGCGAAGCCCGGCTCCTTGTCTCAGAGCGGGACAACCAGGAGGTGTGACGTACACCCCGGGGTTCCCAGGAGGATCAGGCTGAAGCTGGGACTTGGCCTCAAAGTGTCCCCTCGCATGGCCACCCCCTTCCCCTTCCTGCTCCTCTACTCCTGGTGCCCCTCCATCCAGGGGCCAGACCTTAAAGAGTCACCGCAAGAGAATCCTGGTCCCCAAGGAGCCTTCTGGGGGACCGGTACTGAGAGAGGTTGTGGGCATGGCCCGCTGGGGCTCTGCCCGACCCAGGGCTGAGAGATGCAACCTCCCAGCTCTGGGTCCCTGCAGGAAGCGTTGGCAAGCACAGGGCCGGTCCTCCAAAGGCCCAGGTGCAGGGAGCCCAGGCCAAGCAGCCTGTGGAAGAAGCCACTTGCCCTGCCACCCCGGGAACACGACTGCAGGCCCCGGCCCTTCCCACCTCCTCCTCCTCCTCCTCTTCCCCCCCCGCCCCCCCCCCCCCGACATGGCACAGGGCTCAGAGACACCTCAGACTCTTGCTACCCAAAGTGCAAAGGGCATCAGTTGCTCCTCTAACCCCCCCCCCCGCCCAGCAGACCGCGTTGTCCAGCCAGCCCCCGGGCCTCCCTGGGGTGCCCAGCACAAAAGCGCAGACACCCACCGGACCCTCAATCTCAGTTTTCGGATGTTTTTGCCACTCTAAGGATCCGCAGGCCAGCTGGGCCTTCTGGCAGGACAGAGAGCCCCGGAATCCGACGTGGAGAGCTGGGTATACGTCCCCATGAGGATGCGGTCCCCACCTCCGCGGCTATCCCCTTGCGGGGAGCGGCAGCCGCGGGGCCTCAGAGAAGACACCAGGCTGGGCCCCCACGGCACAGCGGGAGCACGTCCCCCGCAGGCCACTTAGCGACGGCGGCCAGCCGGCGGACGGTTGGGTTGCGCGAGACGCTGCGGCCGCCCTGCTACCGGGTTCCTGGGAGGGCGTCCTGGAACCAGCGTCCACACCAAGCCCTTGGAAGGCCCAGGCGACGGAGGAGCCCCATCAGGCAGGGGCCGAGGACGGTGACGGCCCGGGCGGGGAGGAGCGTGTCAGGCAGGGGCAGAGGACGGTGACAGGTGATAGGCCGGGCGGGAAGGAGTCAGTCAGGCAGGGGCCGTGGAGGAGACGGGCTGGGTAAGGGTTAGGGTTAGTGTCAGGGCACAAGTCACAATCGCAAAGACCTGGAAGCCACCCGAGTGCCCATCGACCCACGAGTGGGTAAATAAAATGTGGCGCGTGGACACCACGGAGTGCTATTCGGCTATGAGGAGCAGCGGTGAGGGGGCACCTCTCGTGGTTCTCCTGGCCAGAGCTGGAACCCGTTCCAGTAAGCCAAGTATCCCAAGAATGGACACACGAGCACCACGTGCTCGCGCTCACCAGCAAATGGGTACGAACCGATGGACACCTAAGTGGACACAGAGGAATCACCTTCTTCGGGTGGGTGTCGGGCGGGTGGGGGGAGGGGATGGGCATACACATCCATTAGGAATGGGGTGGGTACGCACCGACTGGGGGATGGGCGCACTTGAAGCTCTGACCCGAGGGGGGAGGCTGGGAGAGGGCAACGCACCCGACCTTAACATTGGTGCCCCCACAATATGCTGGAACAACATGAGAGGTAAATGAATAAGAACACGGGGGGGGGAGGGGGGCACGGGCAACACATGTCACCTTAATACTTGGACTCCCATCATCTGCTTGAAAAGAGAGAGAAAAGAAAATGCAATAATAGAGATAAGAGACACTTTTTAAAAATAATGAATCCGGCCGGGCGCTGTGGCTCACGCCTGTAATCCTAGCACTTGGGAGGCCGAGGCGGGCGGATTGCTCAAGGTCAGGAGTTCAAAACCAGCCTGAGCAAGAGCGAGACCCCGTCTCTACTATAAATAGTAAGAAATTAATTGGCCAACTGATATATATATAAAAAATTAGCGGGGCATGGTGGCGCATGCCTGCAGTCCCAGCTACCCGGGAGGCTGAGGCAGAAGGATCACTCGAGCCCAGGAGTTTGAAGTTGCTGTGAGCTAGGCTGACGCCACGGCACTCACTCTAGCCTGGGCAACAAACCGAGACTCTGTCTCAAAAAAAAAAAAAAAAAAAAAATGAATCCGAAGAGAAAAGTAAAAGGAGGCCTGTGGAGCAGGTCTGGGTGTGACTCCGGATCCCCGAACATCAGGTGCCACCACCAAAGATTCCTACGTGTAGCTCATAGAACCCCAAAAGCAACGGGAGGAGTTCTGGTCACATACTCCCTCAAAATGACATCCTGGCCTTCTTCTGGAACTCCCTCCCCTCTCAGACTCTCAAGGTTTCCTCCAGCGTGTCGGCTCCCACAGAGCAGACCTTAGGTCTGAGACCTGACTGTCCAGAAGCCACGCATGCTGCCGCGTGGCGGCGGTGTCACGGCTCGGGACAAGAGGAGGCCCCACGGTGCGGGCTGGGGCGCCAGGCACCGCGGCGGGCGCTGAGGGTGGGGGTCACCCCCACCCCGGGCCGCCCCCGCACTCCCAGAAACGCTACAGAACCAGAGGCAAAAAAAAAAAAGAAGAAGCCTACGGCACCCGGTATTCCCGGGCGGTCTCCCATCCAAGTTCTAACCAGGCCCGACCCTGCTTAGCTTCCGAGACCAGACGGGATCGGGCGCGTTCGGGGTGGTGTGGCCGTGGACGGCGGAGGGCGCCCCTGCCCCGCTCAAGAAGCCGAGCCTCTCTGCGCTTCCCCGCCGCCTCCTCCCGCCCCAGGCCCCGCGCCGGGCCGGGCCTGTTGAGTTCGCCGGCCGGGTCCCGCGGGCTCCGAGGGACGGGGGTGACAGGCGGGGCGGGCAGGGAGCGGCGGGCCGGGGTTGGGGGCTGTCTCTGTATACACACACACTCACACTCACACTCACTCACTCACACTCACACTCACACAAGATGCGCCTCCACGGCTGGACCCGCCAAGGTGGAGACCTTCAAGCCCCCCTCCTCTCCTTGCCTGGCCTCCTTCACCTCCCCGCCCCCCACCCCCAGCGCGCCGGGGCCGCTGACTGCGCACGGGCGGGAGGGGCGGGGGGCTCGCCCTTTGACCCCAGCCAGGGGCGGCCCTCCCCCACAACCCCTTTCAGCTGCGCCCCCACCCTGTGGCCCGGCGGCCGCCTATTCCCCGGGGCCAGGGCTGGGGCACAGCGCACGGGGGAGGGGAGCCAGTGTATGGGGCGTCTCTCTCTCTCTCGGGATGTGTCCCATGGGTGGGGTGGGGTGGCGTGGTTTGTGGGGCGCTGAAGAAATCAGTCCCCTCCATCTCCTCCCTCTGGAAAACACCCAAGCCCTTGGAGAACTGCCCGCACCGCTACCGTGGGGGCCGGGACCCTCCTCTGTGTCCTCCTGTGGCCCAGTCCAAGGGGCCTGGGCCTGGCCGGGGCTGCATTGGACCCCAACCACCCTGGCGTGTGGACTCGCTAAAAATCGGCGATTAGATATTGGATTCCAGCGTCATTGAGGTCATTTCACTAATGAGTGCACCGCAAAGAGTTTCCTAATCCATCTGTGAGGGTGGCAACCGAAAGAGAATTTTAGAGCTGACAGAATAGGCGAGGAAAGGCATAGGAGATTTCCACACCCAGTAAGGAAGCCTTTCCCGAAATGGAAGAAAGAAAGGAGCAAACAGAGACACCGGTAGCCCGCCCGGATGAGAGTCTGCCCCCGAGAGAAAGTACCCTGACCAGGTTCACCCGTGGGTGGGTCGCGAGCTAGCGGCATTCAGAAGAGCGAGGCCCGCAGTCTGTGCAGAAGACACCTGCACTCGGGTGTGTGTGGCGGCACAATTCACAAGCAGCTCCAGATGTTAAACCAAGGAGAAGCCAGGGAGTTCCCAACGCCCCAGGTGTCCTCAGCCCACGACTGGCTGCTGTGGGAATGCGAAGCCCGGCTCCTTGTCTCAGAGCGGGGCAACCAGGAGGTGTGATGTCCACCCCGGGGTTCCCAGGAGGATCAGGCTGAAGCTGGGACTTGGCCTCAAAGTGTCCCCTCGCATGGCCACCCCCTTCCCCTTCCTGCTCCTCTACTCCTGGTGCCCCTCCATCCAGGGGCCAGACCTTAAAGAGTCACCCGCAAGAGAATCCTGGTCCCAAAGGAGCCTTCTGGGGGACCCCTGCTGAGAGAGGTTGTGGGCATGGCCCGCTGGGGCTCTGCCCGACCCAGGGCTGAGAGATGCAACCTCCCAGCTCTGGGTCCCTGCAGGAAGTGTTGGCAAGCACAGGGCCAGTCCTCCAAAGGCCCAGGTGCAGGGAGCCCAGGCCAAGCAGCCTGTGGAAGAAGCCACATGCTGTGCCACCCCGGGGAACACGACTGCAGGCCACGGCCCTTCCCACCTCCTCCTCCTCCACCTCCTCCTCCTCCTCCTCCTCCTCCTCCTCCTCCTCCTCCCACCCCGCCCCCGCCCCCGCCCCCACATGGCACAGGGCCCAGAGACACCTCAGACACTTGCTACCCAAAGTGCAAAGGGCATCAGTTGCTCCTCCAAACCCCCCCCCCAGCCCAGCAGACCGCGTTGTCCAGCCAGCCCCCGGGCCTCCCTGGGGTGCCCAGCACAAAAGTGCAGACACCCACCGGACCCTCAATCTCAGTTTTCGGATGTTTTTGCCACTCTAAGGATCCGCAGGCCAGCTGGGCCTTCTGGCAGGACAGAGAGCCCCGGAATCCGACGTGGAGAGCTGGGTATACATCCCCATGAGGAGGCGGTCCCCACCTCCGCGGCTATCCCCTTGCGGGGAGCGGCAGCCGCGGGGCCTCAGAGAAGACACCAGGCTGGGCCCCCACGGCACAGCGGGAGCACGTCCCCCGCAGGCCACTTAGCGACGGCGGCCAGCCGGCGGACGGTTGGGTTGCGCGAGACGCTGCGGCCGCCCTGCTACCGGGTTCCTGGGAGGGCGTCCTGGAACCAGCGTCCACACCAAGCCCTTGGAAGGCCCAGGCGACGGAGGAGCCCCGTCAGGCAGGGGCCGAGGACGGTGACGGCCCGGGCGGGGAGGAGCGTGTCAGGCAGGGGCAGAGGACGGTGACAGGTGATAGGCCGGGCGGGAAGGAGTCAGTCAGGCAGGGGCCGTGGAGGAGACGGGCTGGGTAAGGTTTAGGGTTAGTGTCAGGGCACAAGTCACAATCGCAAAGACCTGGAAGCCACCCGAGTGCCCATCGACCCACGAGTGGGTAAATAAAATGTGGCGCGTGGACACCACGGAGTGCTATTCGGCTGTGAGGAGCAGCGGTGAGGGGGCACCTCTCGTGGTTCTCCTGGCCAGAGCTGGAACCCGTTCCAGTAAGCCAGGTATCCCAAGAATGGACACACGAGCACCACGTGCTCGCGCTCACCAGCAAATGGGTACGAACCGATGGACACCTAAGTGGACACAGAGGAATCACCTTCTTCGGGTGGGTGTCGGGCGGGTGGGGGGAGGGGATGGGCATACACATCCATTAGGAATGGGGTGGGTACGCACCGACTGGGGGATGGGCGCACTTGAAGCTCTGACCCGAGGGGGGAGGCTGGGAGAGGGCAACGCACCCGACCTTAACATTGGTGCCCCCACAATATGCTGGAACAACATGAGAGGTAAATGAATAAGAGCACGGGGGGGGGAGGGGGGCACGGGCAACACATGTCACCTTAATACTTGGACTCCCATCATCTGCTTGAAAAGAGAGAGAAAAGAAAATGCAATAATAGAGATAAGAGACACTTTTTAAAAATAATGAATCCGGCCGGGCGCTGTGGCTCAGCCTGTAATCCTAGCTCTTGGGAGGCCGAGGCGGGCGGATTGCTCAAGGTCAGGAGTTCAAAACCAGCCTGAGCAAGAGCGAGACCCCGTCTCTACTATAAATAGAAAGAAATTAATTGGCCAACTCATATATATATAAAAAATTAGCGGGGCATGGTGGCGCATGCCTGCAGTCCCAGCTACCCGGGAGGCTGAGGCAGAAGGATCACTCGAGCCCAGGAGTTTGAAGTTGCTGTGAGCTGGGCTGACGCCACGGCACTCACTCTAGCCTGGGCAACAAACCGAGACTCTGTCTCAAAAAAAAAAAAAAAAAAATGAATCCGAAGAGAAAAGTAAAAGGAGGCCTGTGGAGCAGGTCTGGGTGTGACTCCGGATCCCCGAACATCAGGTGCCACCACCAAAGATTCCTACGTGTAGCCCATAGAACCCCAAAAGCAATGGGAGGAGTTCTGGTCACATACTCCCTCAAAATGACATCCTGGCCTTCTTCTGGAACTCCCTCCCCTCTCAGACTCTCAAGGTTTCCTCCAGCGTGTCGGCTCCCACAGAGCAGACCTTTGGTCTGAGACCTGACTGTCCAGAAGCCACGCATGCTGCCGCGTGGCGGCGGTGTCACGGCTCGGGACAAGAGGAGGCCCCACGGTGCGGGCTGGGGCGCCAGGCACCGCGGCGGGCGCCGAGGGTGGGGGTCACCCCCACCCCGGGCCGCCCCCGCACTCCCAGAAACGCGACAGAACCAGAGGCAAAAAAAAAAAGAAGAAGCCTACGGCACCCGGTATTCCCGGGCGGTCTCCCATCCAAGTTCTAACCAGGCCCGACCCTGCTTAGCTTCCGAGACCAGACGGGATCGGGCGCGTTCGGGGTGGTGTGGCCGTGGACGGCGGAGGGCGCCCCTGCCCCGCTCAAGAAGCCGAGCCTCTCTGCGCTTCCCCGCCGCCTCCTCCCGCCCCAGGCCCCGCGCCGGGTCGGGCCTGTTGAGTTCGCCGGCCGGGTCCCGCGGGCTCCGAGGGACGGGGGTGACAGGCGGGGCGGGCAGGGAGCGGCGGGCCGGGGTTGGGGGCTGTCTCTGTATACACACACACTCACACTCACACAAGATGCGCCTCCACGGCTGGACCCGCCAAGGTGGAGACCTTCAAGCCCCCCTCCTCTCCTTGCCTGGCCTCCTTCACCTCCCCGCCCCCCACCCCCAGCGCGCCTGGGCCGCTGACTTCGCACGGGCGGGAGGGGCGGGGCGCTCGCCCTTTGACCCCAGCCAGGGGCGGCCCTCCCCCACAACCCCTTTCAGCTGCGCCCCCCACCCTGTGGCCCGGCGGCCGCCTATTCTCCCGGGCCAGGGCTGGGGCACAGCGCACGGGGGAGGGGAGCCAGTGTATGGGGCGTCTCTCTCTCTCTCTCTCTCTCTCTCTCTCGGGGGATGTGTCCCATGGGTGGGGTGGGGTGGGGTGGCGTGGTTTGTGGGGCGCTGAAGAAATCAGTCCCCTCCATCTCCTCCCTCTGGAAAACACCCAAGCCCTTGGAGAACTGCCCGCACCGCTACCGTGGGGGCCGGGACCCTCCTCTGTGTCCTCCTGTGGCCCAGTCCAAGGGGCCTGGGCCTGGCCGGGGCTGCATTGGACCCCAACCACCCTGGCGTGTGGACTCGCTAAAAATCGGCGATTTGATATTGGATTCCAGCGTCATTGAGGTCATTTCACTAATGAGTGCACCGCAAAGAGTTTCCTAATCCATCTGTGAGGGTGGCAACTGAAAGAGAATTTTAGAGCTGACAGAATAGGCGAGGAAAGGCATAGGAGATTTCCACACCCAGTAAGGAAGCCTTTCCCGAAGTGGAAGAAAGAAAGGAGCAAACAGAGACACCGGTAGCCCGCCCGGATCAGAGTCTGCCCCTGAGAGAAAGTACCCTGACCAGGTTCACCCGTGGGTGGGTCGCGAGCTAGCGGCATTCAGAAGAGCGAGGCCCGCAGTCTGTGCAGAAGACACCTGCACTCGGGTGTGTGTGGCGGCACAATTCACAAGCAGCTCCAGATGTTAAACCAAGGAGAAACCAGGGAGTTCCCAACGCCCCAGGTGTCCTCAGCCCACGACTGGCTGCTGTGGGAATGCGAAGCCCGGCTCCTTGTCTCAGAGCGGGGCAACCAGGAGGTGTGATGTCCACCCCGGGGTTCCCAGGAGGATCAGACTGAAGCTGGGACTTGGCCTGAAAGTGTCCCCTCGCATGGCCACCCCCTTCCCCTTCCTGCTCCTCTACTCCTGGTGCCCCTCCATCCAGGGGCCAGACCTTAAAGAGTCACCCACAAGAGAATCCTGGTCCCAAAGGAGCCTTCTGGGGGACCCCTGCTGAGAGAGGTTGTGGGCATGGCCCGCTGGGGCTCTGCCCGACCCAGGGCTGAGAGATGCAACCTCCCAGCTCTGGGTCCCTGCAGGAAGTGTTGGCAAGCACAGGGCCAGTCCTCCAAAGGCCCAGGTGCAGGGAGCCCAGGCCAAGCAGCCTGTGGAAGAAGCCACATGCTGTGCCACCCCGGGGAACACGACTGCAGGCCACGGCCCTTCCCACCTCCTCCTCCTCCTCCTCCTCCTCCTCCTCCCACCCCGCCCCCGCCCCCACATGGCACAGGGCCCAGAGACACCTCAGACACTTGCTACCCAAAGTGCAAAGGACATCAGTTGCTCCTCCAAACCCCCCCCCAGCCCAGCAGACCGCGTTGTCCAGCCAGCCCCCGGGCCTCCCTGGGATGCCCAGCACAAAAGTGCAGACACCCACCGGACCCTCAATCTCAGTTTTCGGATGTTTTTGCCACTCTAAGGACCCGCAGGCCAGCTGGGCCTTCTGGCAGGTCAGAGAGCCCCGGAATCCGACGTGGAGAGGTGGGTATAGGTCCCCATGAGGAGGCGGTCCCCACCTCCCCAGCTATCCCCTTGCGGGGAGCGGCAGCCGCGGGGCCTCAGAGAAGACACCAGGCTGGGCCCCCACGGCACAGCGGGAGCACGTCCCCCGCAGGCCACTTAGCGACGGCGGCCAGCCGGCGGACGGTTGGGTTGCGCGAGACGCTGCGGCCGCCCTGCTACCGGGTTCCTGGGAGGGCGTCCTGGAACCAGCGTCCACACCAAGCCCTTGGAAGGCCCAGGCGACGGAGGAGCCCCGTCAGGCAGGGGCCGAGGACGGTGACGGCCCGGGCGGGGAGGAGCGTGTCAGGCAGGGGCAGAGGACGGTGACAGGTGATAGGCCGGGCGGGAAGGAGTCAGTCAGGCAGGGGCCGTGGAGGAGACGGGCTGGGTAAGGTTTAGGGTTAGTGTCAGGGCACAAGTCACAATCGCAAAGACCTGGAAGCCACCCGAGTGCCCATCGACCCACGAGTGGGTAAATAAAATGTGGCGCGTGGACACCACGGAGTGCTATTCGGCTGTGAGGAGCAGCGGTGAGGGGGCACCTCTCGTGGTTCTCCTGGCCAGAGCTGGAACCCGTTCCAGTAAGCCAGGTATCCCAAGAATGGACACACGAGCACCACGTGCTCGCGCTCACCAGCAAATGGGTACGAACCGATGGACACCTAAGTGGACACAGAGGAATCACCTTCTTCGGGTGGGTGTCGGGCGGGTGGGGGGAGGGGATGGGCATACACATCCATTAGGAATGGGGTGGGTACGCACCGACTGGGGGATGGGCGCACTTGAAGCTCTGACCCGAGGGGGGAGGCTGGGAGAGGGCAACGCACCCGACCTTAACATTGGTGCCCCCACAATATGCTGGAACAACATGAGAGGTAAATGAATAAGAGCACGGGGGGGGAGGGGGGCACGGGCAACACATGTCACCTTAATACTTGGACTCCCATCATCTGCTTGAAAAGAGAGAGAAAAGAAAATGCAATAATAGAGATAAGAGACACTTTTTAAAAATAATGAATCCGGCCGGGCGCTGTGGCTCAGCCTGTAATCCTAGCTCTTGGGAGGCCGAGGCGGGCGGATTGCTCAAGGTCAGGAGTTCAAAACCAGCCTGAGCAAGAGCGAGACCCCGTCTCTACTATAAATAGAAAGAAATTAATTGGCCAACTCATATATATATAAAAAATTAGCGGGGCATGGTGGCGCATGCCTGCAGTCCCAGCTACCCGGGAGGCTGAGGCAGAAGGATCACTCGAGCCCAGGAGTTTGAAGTTGCTGTGAGCTGGGCTGACGCCACGGCACTCACTCTAGCCTGGGCAACAAACCGAGACTCTGTCTCAAAAAAAAAAAAAAAAAATGAATCCGAAGAGAAAAGTAAAAGGAGGCCTGTGGAGCAGGTCTGGGTGTGACTCCGGATCCCCGAACATCAGGTGCCACCACCAAAGATTCCTACGTGTAGCCCATAGAACCCCAAAAGCAACGGGAGGAGTTCTGGTCACATACTCCCTCAAAATGACATCCTGGCCTTCTTCTGGAACTCCCTCCCCTCTCAGACTCTCAAGGTTTCCTCCAGCGTGTCGGCTCCCACAGAGCAGACCTTTGGTCTGAGACCTGACTGTCCAGAAGCCACGCATGCTGCCGCGTGGCGGCGGTGTCACGGCTCGGGACAAGAGGAGGCCCCACGGTGCGGGCTGGGGCGCCAGGCACCGCGGCGGGCGCCGAGGGTGGGGGTCACCCCCACCCCGGGCCGCCCCCGCACTCCCAGAAACGCGACAGAACCAGAGGCAAAAAAAAAAGAAGAAGCCTACGGCACCCGGTATTCCCGGGCGGTCTCCCATCCAAGTTCTAACCAGGCCCGACCCTGCTTAGCTTCCGAGACCAGACGGGATCGGGCGCGTTCGGGGTGGTGTGGCCGTGGACGGCGGAGGGCGCCCCTGCCCCGCTCAAGAAGCCGAGCGTCTCTGCGCTTCCCCGCCGCCTCCTCCCGCCCCAGGCCCCGCGCCGGGCCGGGCCTGTTGAGTTCGCCGGCCGGGTCCCGCGGGCTCCGAGGGACGGGGGTGACAGGCGGGGCGGGCAGGGAGCGGCGGGCCGGGGTTGGGGGCTGTCTCTGTATACACACACACTCACACTCACACTCACTCACTCACTCACACTCACACTCACACAAGATGCGCCTCCACGGCTGGACCCGCCAAGGTGGAGACCTTCAAGCCCCCCTCCTCTCCTTGCCTGGCCTCCTTCACCTCCCCGCCCCCCACCCCCAGCGCGCCGGGGCCGCTGACTGCGCACGGGCGGGAGGGGCGGGGCGCTCGCCCTTTGACCCCAGCCAGGGGCGGCCCTCCCCCACAACCCCTTTCAGCTGCGCCCCCCACCCTGTGGCCCGGCGGCCGCCTATTCTCCCGGGCCAGGGCTGGGGCACAGCGCACGGGGGAGGGGAGCCAGTGTATGGGGCGTCTCTCTCTCTCTCTCGGGGGATGTGTCCCATGGGTGGGGTGGGGTGGCGTGGTTTGTGGGGCGCTGAAGAAATCAGTCCCCTCCATCTCCTCCCTCTGGAAAACACCCAAGCCCTTGGAGAACTGCCGGCACCGCTACCGTGGGGGCCGGGACCCTCCTCTGTGTCCTCCTGTGGCCCAGTCCAAGGGGCCTGGGCCTGGCCGGGGCTGCATTGGACCCCAACCACCCTGGCGTGTGGACTCGCTAAAAATCGGCGATTTGATATTGGATTCCAGCGTCATTGAGGTCATTTCACTAATGAGTGCACCGCAAAGAGTTTCCTAATCCATCTGTGAGGGTGGCAACTGAAAGAGAATTTTAGAGCTGACAGAATAGGCGAGGAAAGGCATAGGAGATTTCCACACCCAGTAAGGAAGCCTTTCCCGAAGTGGAAGAAAGAAAGGAGCAAACAGAGACACCGGTAGCCCGCCCGGATCAGAGTCTGCCCCTGAGAGAAAGTACCCTGACCAGGTTCACCCGTGGGTGGGTCGCGAGCTAGCGGCATTCAGAAGAGCGAGGCCCGCAGTCTGTGCAGAAGACACCTGCACTCGGGTGTGTGTGGCGGCACAATTCACAAGCAGCTCCAGATGTTAAACCAAGGAGAAACCAGGGAGTTCCCAACGCCCCAGGTGTCCTCAGCCCACGACTGGCTGCTGTGGGAATGCGAAGCCCGGCTCCTTGTCTCAGAGCGGGGCAACCAGGAGGTGTGATGTCCACCCCGGGGTTCCCAGGAGGATCAGACTGAAGCTGGGACTTGGCCTGAAAGTGTCCCCTCGCATGGCCACCCCCTTCCCCTTCCTGCTCCTCTACTCCTGGTGCCCCTCCATCCAGGGGCCAGACCTTAAAGAGTCACCCGCAAGAGAATCCTGGTCCCAAAGGAGCCTTCTGGGGGACCCCTGCTGAGAGAGGTTGTGGGCATGGCCCGCTGGGGCTCTGCCCGACCCAGGGCTGAGAGATGCAACCTCCCAGCTCTGGGTCCCTGCAGGAAGTGTTGGCAAGCACAGGGCCAGTCCTCCAAAGGCCCAGGTGCAGGGAGCCCAGGCCAAGCAGCCTGTGGAAGAAGCCACATGCTGTGCCACCCCGGGGAACACGACTGCAGGCCACGGCCCTTCCCACCTCCTCCTCCTCCTCCTCCTCCTCCTCCCACCCCGCCCCCGCCCCCACATGGCACAGGGCCCAGAGACACCTCAGACACTTGCTACCCAAAGTGCAAAGGGCATCAGTTGCTCCTCCAAACCCCCCCCCAGCCCAGCAGACCGCGTTGTCCAGCCAGCCCCCGGGCCTCCCTGGGGTGCCCAGCACAAAAGTGCAGACACCCACCGGACCCTCAATCTCAGTTTTCGGATGTTTTTGCCACTCTAAGGACCCGCAGGCCAGCTGGGCCTTCTGGCAGGACAGAGAGCCCCGGAATCCGACGTGGAGAGGTGGGTATAGGTCCCCATGAGGAGGCGGTCCCCACCTCCGCGGCTATCCCCTTGCGGGGAGCGGCAGCCGCGGGGCCTCAGAGAAGACACCAGGCTGGGCCCCCACGGCACAGCGGGAGCACGTCCCCCGCAGGCCACTTAGCGACGGCGGCCAGCCGGCGGACGGTTGGGTTGCGCGAGACGCTGCGGCCGCCCTGCTACCGGGTTCCTGGGAGGGCGTCCTGGAACCAGCGTCCACACCAAGCCCTTGGAAGGCCCAGGCGACGGAGGAGCCCCGTCAGGCAGGGGCCGAGGACGGTGACGGCCCGGGCGGGGAGGAGCGTGTCAGGCAGGGGCAGAGGACGGTGACAGGTGATAGGCCGGGCGGGAAGGAGTCAGTCAGGCAGGGGCCGTGGAGGAGACGGGCTGGGTAAGGTTTAGGGTTAGTGTCAGGGCACAAGTCACAATCGCAAAGACCTGGAAGCCACCCGAGTGCCCATCGACCCACGAGTGGGTAAATAAAATGTGGCGCGTGGACACCACGGAGTGCTATTCGGCTGTGAGGAGCAGCGGTGAGGGGGCACCTCTCGTGGTTCTCCTGGCCAGAGCTGGAACCCGTTCCAGTAAGCCAGGTATCCCAAGAATGGACACACGAGCACCACGTGCTCGCGCTCACCAGCAAATGGGTACGAACCGATGGACACCTAAGTGGACACAGAGGAATCACCTTCTTCGGGTGGGTGTCGGGCGGGTGGGGGGAGGGGATGGGCATACACATCCATTAGGAATGGGGTGGGTACGCACCGACTGGGGGATGGGCGCACTTGAAGCTCTGACCCGAGGGGGGAGGCTGGGAGAGGGCAACGCACCCGACCTTAACATTGGTGCCCCCACAATATGCTGGAACAACATGAGAGGTAAATGAATAAGAGCACGGGGGGGGGGAGGGGGGCACGGGCAACACATGTCACCTTAATACTTGGACTCCCATCATCTGCTTGAAAAGAGAGAGAAAAGAAAATGCAATAATAGAGATAAGAGACACTTTTTCAAAATAATGAATCCGGCCGGGCGCTGTGGCTCACGCCTGTAATCCTAGCTCTTGGGAGGCCGAGGCGGGCGGATTGCTCAAGGTCAGGAGTTCAAAACCAGCCTGAGCAAGAGCGAGACCCCGTCTCTACTATAAATAGAAAGAAATTAATTGGCCAACTGATATATATATAAAAAATTAGCGGGGCATGGTGGCGCATGCCTGCAGTCCCAGCTACCCGGGAGGCTGAGGCAGAAGGATCACTCGAGCCCAGGAGTTTGAAGTTGCTGTGAGCTGGGCTGACGCCACGGCACTCACTCTAGCCTGGGCAACAAACCGAGACTCTGTCTCAAAAAAAAAAAAAAAAAAAAAAAAAAAATGAATCCGAAGAGAAAAGTAAAAGGAGGCCTGTGGAGCAGGTCTGGGTGTGACTCCGGATCCCCGAACATCAGGTGCCACCACCAAAGATTCCTACGTGTAGCCCATAGAACCCCAAAAGCAACGGGAGGAGTTCTGGTCACATACTCCCTCAAAATGACATCCTGGCCTTCTTCTGGAACTCCCTCCCCTCTCAGACTCTCAAGGTTTCCTCCAGCGTGTCGGCTCCCACAGAGCAGACCTTTGGTCTGAGACCTGACTGTCCAGAAGCCACGCATGCTGCCGCGTGGCGGCGGTGTCACGGCTCGGGACAAGAGGAGGCCCCACTGTGCGGGCTGGGGCGCCAGGCACCGCGGCGGGCGCCGAGGGTGGGGGTCACCCCCACCCCGGTCCGCCCCCGCACTCCCAGAAACGCGACAGAACCAGAGGCAAAAAAAAAAAGAAGAAGCCTACGGCACCCGGTATTCCCGGGCGGTCTCCCATCCAAGTTCTAACCAGGCCCGACCCTGCTTAGCTTCCGAGACCAGACGGGATCGGGCGCGTTCGGGGTGGTGTGGCCGTGGACGGCGGATGGCGCCCCTGCCCCGCTCAAGAAGCCGAGCCTCTCTGCGCTTCCCCGCCGCCTCCTCCCGCCCCAGGCCCCGCGCCGGGTCGGGCCTGTTGAGTTCGCCGGCCGGGTCCCGCGGGCTCCGAGGGACGGGGGTGACAAGCGGGGCGGGCAGGGAGCGGCGGGCTGGGGTTGGGGGCTGTCTCTGTATACACACACACTCACACTCACACTCACTCACTCACTCACACTCACACTCACACAAGATGCGCCTCCACGGCTGGACCCGCCAAGGTGGAGACCTTCAAGCCCCCCTCCTCTCCTTGCCTGGCCTCCTTCACCTCCCCGCCCCCCACCCCCAGCGCGCCTGGGCCGCTCACTGCGCACGGGCGGGAGGGGCGGGGCGCTCGCCCTTTGACCCCAGCCAGGGGCGGCCCTCCCCCACAACCCCTTTCAGCTGCGCCCCCCACCCTGTGGCCCGGCGGCCGCCTATTCTCCCGGGCCAGGGCTGGGGCACAGCGCACGGGGGAGGGGAGCCAGTGTATGGGGCGTCTCTCTCTCTCTCTCTCGGGGGATGTGTCCCATGGGTGGGGTGGGGTGGCGTGGTTTGTGGGGCGCTGAAGAAATCAGTCCCCTCCATCTCCTCCCTCTGGAAAACACCCAAGCCCTTGGAGAACTGCCGGCACCGCTACCGTGGGGGCCGGGACCCTCCTCTGTGTCCTCCTGTGGCCCAGTCCAAGGGGCCTGGGCCTGGCCGGGGCTGCATTGGACCCCAACCACCCTGGCGTGTGGACTCGCTAAAAATCGGCGATTTGATATTGGATTCCAGCGTCATTGAGGTCATTTCACTAATGAGTGCACCGCAAAGAGTTTCCTAATCCATCTGTGAGGGTGGCAACTGAAAGAGAATTTTAGAGCTGACAGAATAGGCGAGGAAAGGCATAGGAGATTTCCACACCCAGTAAGGAAGCCTTTCCCGAAGTGGAAGAAAGAAAGGAGCAAACAGAGACACCGGTAGCCCGCCCGGATCAGAGTCTGCCCCTGAGAGAAAGTACCCTGACCAGGTTCACCCGTGGGTGGGTCGCGAGCTAGCGGCATTCAGAAGAGCGAGGCCCGCAGTCTGTGCAGAAGACACCTGCACTCGGGTGTGTGTGGCGGCACAATTCACAAGCAGCTCCAGATGTTAAACCAAGGAGAAACCAGGGAGTTCCCAACGCCCCAGGTGTCCTCAGCCCACGACTGGCTGCTGTGGGAATGCGAAGCCCGGCTCCTTGTCTCAGAGCGGGGCAACCAGGAGGTGTGATGTCCACCCCGGGGTTCCCAGGAGGATCAGACTGAAGCTGGGACTTGGCCTGAAAGTGTCGCCTCGCATGGCCACCCCCTTCCCCTTCCTGCTCCTCTACTCCTGGTGCCCCTCCATCCAGGGGCCAGACCTTAAAGAGTCACCCGCAAGAGAATCCTGGTCCCAAAGGAGCCTTCTGGGGGACCCCTGCTGAGAGAGGTTGTGGGCATGGCCCGCTGGGGCTCTGCCCGACCCAGGGCTGAGAGATGCAACCTCCCAGCTCTGGGTCCCTGCAGGAAGTGTTGGCAAGCACAGGGCCAGTCCTCCAAAGGCCCAGGTGCAGGGAGCCCAGGCCAAGCAGCCTGTGGAAGAAGCCACATGCTGTGCCACCCCGGGGAACACGACTGCAGGCCACGGCCCTTCCCACCTCCTCCTCCTCCTCCTCCTCCTCCTCCCACCCCGCCCCCGCCCCCACATGGCACAGGGCCCAGAGACACCTCAGACACTTGCTACCCAAAGTGCAAAGGGCATCAGTTGCTCCTCCAAACCCCCCCCCCAGCCCAGCAGACCGCGTTGTCCAGCCAGCCCCCGGGCCTCCCTGGGGTGCCCAGCACAAAAGTGCAGACACCCACCGGACCCTCAATCTCAGTTTTCGGATGTTTTTGCCACTCTAAGGACCCGCAGGCCAGCTGGGCCTTCTGGCAGGACAGAGAGCCCCGGAATCCGACGTGGAGAGCTGGGTATAGGTCCCCATGAGGAGGCGGTCCCCACCTCCGCGGCTATCCCCTTGCGGGGAGCGGCAGCCGCGGGGCCTCAGAGAAGACACCAGGCTGGGCCCCCACGGCACAGCGGGAGCACGTCCCCCGCAGGCCACTTAGCGACGGCGGCCAGCCGGCGGACGGTTGGGTTGCGCGAGACGCTGCGGCCGCCCTGCTACCGGGTTCCTGGGAGGGCGTCCTGGAACCAGCGTCCACACCAAGCCCTTGGAAGGCCCAGGCGACGGAGGAGCCCCGTCAGGCAGGGGCCGAGGACGGTGACGGCCCGGGCGGGGAGGAGCGTGTCAGGCAGGGGCAGAGGACGGTGACAGGTGATAGGCCGGGCGGGAAGGAGTCAGTCAGGCAGGGGCCGTGGAGGAGACGGGCTGGGTAAGGGTTAGGGTTAGTGTCAGGGCACGAGTCACAATCGCAAAGACCTGGAAGCCACCCGAGTGCCCATCGACCCACGAGTGGGTAAATAAAATGTGGCGCGTGGACACCACGGAGTGCTATTCGGCTGTGAGGAGCAGCGGTGAGGGGGCACCTCTCGTGGTTCTCCTGGCCAGAGCTGGAACCCGTTCCAGTAAGCCAGGTATCCCAAGAATGGACACACGAGCACCACGTGCTCGCGCTCACCAGCAAATGGGTACGAACCGATGGACACCTAAGTGGACACAGAGGAATCACCTTCTTCGGGTGGGTGTCGGGCGGGTGGGGGGAGGGGATGGGCATACACATCCATTAGGAATGGGGTGGGTACGCACCGACTGGGGGATGGGCGCACTTGAAGCTCTGACCCGAGGGGGGAGGCTGGGAGAGGGCAACGCACCCGACCTTAACATTGGTGCCCCCACAATATGCTGGAACAACATGAGAGGTAAATGAATAAGAGCACGGGGGGGGGAGGGGGGCACGGGCAACACATGTCACCTTAATACTTGGACTCCCATCATCTGCTTGAAAAGAGAGAGAAAAGAAAATGCAATAATAGAGATAAGAGACACTTTTTAAAAATAATGAATCCGGCCGGGCGCTGTGGCTCACGCCTGTAATCCTAGCTCTTGGGAGGCCGAGGCGGGCGGATTGCTCAAGGTCAGGAGTTCAAAACCAGCCTGAGCAAGAGCGAGACCCCGTCTCTACTATAAATAGAAAGAAATTAATTGGCCAACTGATATATATATAAAAAATTAGCGGGGCATGGTGGCGCATGCCTGCAGTCCCAGCTACCCGGGAGGCTGAGGCAGAAGGATCACTCGAGCCCAGGAGTTTGAAGTTGCTGTGAGCTGGGCTGACGCCACGGCACTCACTCTAGCCTGGGCAACAAACCGAGACTCTGTCTCAAAAAAAAAAAAAAAAAATGAATCCGAAGAGAAAAGTAAAAGGAGGCCTGTGGAGCAGGTCTGGGTGTGACTCCGGATCCCCGAACATCAGGTGCCACCACCAAAGATTCCTACGTGTAGCCCATAGAACCCCAAAAGCAACGGGAGGAGTTCTGGTCACATACTCCCTCAAAATGACATCCTGGCCTTCTTCTGGAACTCCCTCCCCTCTCAGACTCTCAAGGTTTCCTCCAGCGTGTCGGCTCCCACAGAGCAGACCTTTGGTCTGAGACCTGACTGTCCAGAAGCCACGCATGCTGCCGCGTGGCGGCGGTGTCACGGCTCGGGACAAGAGGAGGCCCCACTGTGCGGGCTGGGGCGCCAGGCACCGCGGCGGGCGCCGAGGGTGGGGGTCACCCCCACCCCGGGCCGCCCCCGCACTCCCAGAAACGCGACAGAACCAGAGGCAAAAAAAAAAAGAAGAAGCCTACGGCACCCGGTATTCCCGGGCGGTCTCCCATCCAAGTTCTAACCAGGCCCGACCCTGCTTAGCTTCCGAGACCAGACGGGATCGGGCGCGTTCGGGGTGGTGTGGCCGTGGACGGCGGAGGGCGCCCCTGCCCCGCTCAAGAAGCCGAGCCTCTCTGCGCTTCCCCGCCGCCTCCTCCCGCCCCAGGCCCCGCGCCGGGTCGGGCCTGTTGAGTTCGCCGGCCGGGTCCCGCGGGCTCCGAGGGACGGGGGTGACAGGCGGGGCGGGCAGGGAGCGGCGGGCCGGGGTTGGGGGCTGTCTCTGTATACACACACACTCACACTCACACTCACTCACTCACTCACACTCACACTCACACAAGATGCGCCTCCACGGCTGGACCCGCCAAGGTGGAGACCTTCAAGCCCCCCTCCTCTCCTTGCCTGGCCTCCTTCACCTCCCCGCCCCCCACCCCCAGCGCGCCTGGGCCGCTCACTGCGCACGGGCGGGAGGGGAGGGGCGCTCGCCCTTTGACCCCAGCCAGGGGCGGCCCTCCCCCACAACCCCTTTCAGCTGCGCCCCCCACCCTGTGGCCCGGCGGCCGCCTATTCTCCCGGGCCAGGGCTGGGGCACAGCGCACGGGGGAGGGGAGCCAGTGTATGGGGCGTCTCTCTCTCTCTCTCGGGGGATGTGTCCCATGGGTGGGGTGGGGTGGCGTGGTTTGTGGGGCGCTGAAGAAATCAGTCCCCTCCATCTCCTCCCTCTGGAAAACACCCAAGCCCTTGGAGAACTGCCGGCACCGCTACCGTGGGGGCCGGGACCCTCCTCTGTGTCCTCCTGTGGCCCAGTCCAAGGGGCCTGGGCCTGGCCGGGGCTGCATTGGACCCCAACCACCCTGGCGTGTGGACTCGCTAAAAATCGGCGATTTGATATTGGATTCCAGCGTCATTGAGGTCATTTCACTAATGAGTGCACCGCAAAGAGTTTCCTAATCCATCTGTGAGGGTGGCAACTGAAAGAGAATTTTAGAGCTGACAGAATAGGCGAGGAAAGGCATAGGAGATTTCCACACTCAGTAAGGAAGCCTTTCCCGAAGTGGAAGAAAGAAAGGAGCAAACAGAGACACCGGTAGCCCGCCCGGATCAGAGTCTGCCCCTGAGAGAAAGTACCCTGACCAGGTTCACCCGTGGGTGGGTCGCGAGCTAGCGGCATTCAGAAGAGCGAGGCCCGCAGTCTGTGCAGAAGACACCTGCACTCGGGTGTGTGTGGCGGCACAATTCACAAGCAGCTCCAGATGTTAAACCAAGGAGAAACCAGGGAGTTCCCAACGCCCCAGGTGTCCTCAGCCCACGACTGGCTGCTGTGGGAATGCGAAGCCCGGCTCCTTGTCTCAGAGCGGGGCAACCAGGAGGTGTGATGTCCACCCCGGGGTTCCCAGGAGGATCAGACTGAAGCTGGGACTTGGCCTGAAAGTGTCCCCTCGCATGGCCACCCCCTTCCCCTTCCTGCTCCTCTACTCCTGGTGCCCCTCCATCCAGGGGCCAGACCTTAAAGAGTCACCCGCAAGAGAATCCTGGTCCCAAAGGAGCCTTCTGGGGGACCCCTGCTGAGAGAGGTTGTGGGCATGGCCCGCTGGGGCTCTGCCCGACCCAGGGCTGAGAGATGCAACCTCCCAGCTCTGGGTCCCTGCAGGAAGTGTTGGCAAGCACAGGGCCAGTCCTCCAAAGGCCCAGGTGCAGGGAGCCCAGGCCAAGCAGCCTGTGGAAGAAGCCACATGCTGTGCCACCCCGGGGAACACGACTGCAGGCCACGGCCCTTCCCACCTCCTCCTCCTCCTCCTCCTCCTCCTCCCACCCCGCCCCCGCCCCCACATGGCACAGGGCCCAGAGACACCTCAGACACTTGCTACCCAAAGTGCAAAGGGCATCAGTTGCTCCTCCAAACCCCCCCCCCAGCCCAGCAGACCGCGTTGTCCAGCCAGCCCCCGGGCCTCCCTGGGGTGCCCAGCACAAAAGTGCAGACACCCACCGGACCCTCAATCTCAGTTTTCGGATGTTTTTGCCACTCTAAGGACCCGCAGGCCAGCTGGGCCTTCTGGCAGGACAGAGAGCCCCGGAATCCGACGTGGAGAGCTGGGTATAGGTCCCCATGAGGAGGCGGTCCCCACCTCCGCGGCTATCCCCTTGCGGGGAGCGGCAGCCGCGGGGCCTCAGAGAAGACACCAGGCTGGGCCCCCACGGCACAGCGGGAGCACGTCCCCCGCAGGCCACTTAGCGACGGCGGCCAGCCGGCGGACGGTTGGGTTGCGCGAGACGCTGCGGCCGCCCTGCTACCGGGTTCCTGGGAGGGCGTCCTGGAACCAGCGTCCACACCAAGCCCTTGGAAGGCCCAGGCGACGGAGGAGCCCCGTCAGGCAGGGGCCGAGGACGGTGACGGCCCGGGCGGGGAGGAGCGTGTCAGGCAGGGGCAGAGGACGGTGACAGGTGATAGGCCGGGCGGGAAGGAGTCAGTCAGGCAGGGGCCGTGGAGGAGACGGGCTGGGTAAGGGTTAGGGTTAGTGTCAGGGCACGAGTCACAATCGCAAAGACCTGGAAGCCACCCGAGTGCCCATCGACCCACGAGTGGGTAAATAAAATGTGGCGCGTGGACACCACGGAGTGCTATTCGGCTGTGAGGAGCAGCGGTGAGGGGGCACCTCTCGTGGTTCTCCTGGCCAGAGCTGGAACCCGTTCCAGTAAGCCAGGTATCCCAAGAATGGACACACGAGCACCACGTGCTCGCGCTCACCAGCAAATGGGTACGAACCGATGGACACCTAAGTGGACACAGAGGAATCACCTTCTTCGGGTGGGTGTCGGGCGGGTGGGGGGAGGGGATGGGCATACACATCCATTAGGAATGGGGTGGGTACGCACCGACTGGGGGATGGGCGCACTTGAAGCTCTGACCCGAGGGGGGAGGCTGGGAGAGGGCAACGCACCCGACCTTAACATTGGTGCCCCCACAATATGCTGGAACAACATGAGAGGTAAATGAATAAGAGCACGGGGGGGGGAGGGGGGCACGGGCAACACATGTCACCTTAATACTTGGACTCCCATCATCTGCTTGAAAAGAGAGAGAAAAGAAAATGCAATAATAGAGATAAGAGACACTTTTTAAAAATAATGAATCCGGCCGGGCGCTGTGGCTCAGCCTGTAATCCTAGCTCTTGGGAGGCCGAGGCGGGCGGATTGCTCAAGGTCAGGAGTTCAAAACCAGCCTGAGCAAGAGCGAGACCCCGTCTCTACTATAAATAGAAAGAAATTAATTGGCCAACTCATATATATATAAAAAATTAGCGGGGCATGGTGGCGCATGCCTGCAGTCCCAGCTACCCGGGAGGCTGAGGCAGAAGGATCACTCGAGCCCAGGAGTTTGAAGTTGCTGTGAGCTGGGCTGACGCCACGGCACTCACTCTAGCCTGGGCAACAAACCGAGACTCTGTCTCAAAAAAAAAAAAAAAAAATGAATCCGAAGAGAAAAGTAAAAGGAGGCCTGTGGAGCAGGTCTGGGTGTGACTCCGGATCCCCGAACATCAGGTGCCACCACCAAAGATTCCTACGTGTAGCCCATAGAACCCCAAAAGCAACGGGAGGAGTTCTGGTCACATACTCCCTCAAAATGACATCCTGGCCTTCTTCTGGAACTCCCTCCCCTCTCAGACTCTCAAGGTTTCCTCCAGCGTGTCGGCTCCCACAGAGCAGACCTTTGGTCTGAGACCTGACTGTCCAGAAGCCACGCATGCTGCCGCGTGGCGGCGGTGTCACGGCTCGGGACAAGAGGAGGCCCCACGGTGCGGGCTGGGGCGCCAGGCACCGCGGCGGGCGCCGAGGGTGGGGGTCACCCCCACCCCGGGCCGCCCCCGCACTCCCAGAAACGCGACAGAACCAGAGGCAAAAAAAAAAAGAAGAAGCCTACGGCACCCGGTATTCCCGGGCGGTCTCCCATCCAAGTTCTAACCAGGCCCGACCCTGCTTAGCTTCCGAGACCAGACGGGATCGGGCGCGTTCGGGGTGGTGTGGCCGTGGACGGCGGAGGGCGCCCCTGCCCCGCTCAAGAAGCCGAGCCTCTCTGCGCTTCCCCGCCGCCTCCTCCCGCCCCAGGCCCCGCGCCGGGTCGGGCCTGTTGAGTTCGCCGGCCGGGTCCCGCGGGCTCCGAGGGACGGGGGTGACAGGCGGGGCGGGCAGGGAGCGGCGGGCCGGGGTTGGGGGCTGTCTCTGTATACACACACACTCACACTCACACTCACTCACTCACTCACACTCACACTCACACAAGATGCGCCTCCACGGCTGGACCCGCCAAGGTGGAGACCTTCAAGCCCCCCTCCTCTCCTTGCCTGGCCTCCTTCACCTCCCCGCCCCCCACCCCCAGCGCGCCGGGGCCGCTGACTGCGCACGGGCGGGAGGGGCGGGGCGCTCGCCCTTTGACCCCAGCCAGGGGCGGCCCTCCCCCACAACCCCTTTCAGCTGCGCTCCCCACCCTGTGGCCCGGCGGCCGCCTATTCTCCCGGGCCAGGGCTGGGGCACAGCGCACGGGGGAGGGGAGCCAGTGTATGGGGCGTCTCTCTCTCTCTCTCTCTCTCTCTCTCGGGGGATGTGTCCCATGGGTGCGGTGGGGTGGCGTGGTTTGTGGGGCGCTGAAGAAATCAGTCCCCTCCATCTCCTCCCTCTGGAAAACACCCAAGCCCTTGGAGAACTGCCCGCACCGCTACCGTGGGGGCCGGGACCCTCTGTGTCCTCCTGTGGCCCAGTCCAAGGGGCCTGGGCCTGGCCGGGGCTGCATTGGACCCCAACCACCCTGGCGTGTGGACTCGCTAAAAATCGGCGATTAGATATTGGATTCCAGCGTCATTGAGGTCATTTCACTAATGAGTGCACCGCAAAGAGTTTCCTAATCCATCTGTGAGGGTGGCAACTGAAAGAGAATTTTAGAGCTGACAGAATAGGCGAGGAAAGGCATAGGAGATTTCCACACCCAGTAAGGAAGCCTTTCCCGAAATGGAAGAAAGAAAGGAGCAAACAGAGACACCGGTAGCCCGCCCGGATCAGAGTCTGCCCCTGAGAGAAAGTACCCTGACCAGGTTCACCCGTGGGTGGGTCGCGAGCTAGCGGCATTCAGAAGAGCGAGGCCCGCAGTCTGTGCAGAAGACACCTGCACTCGGGTGTGTGTGGCGGCACAATTCACAAGCAGCTCCAGATGTTAAACCAAGAGGAAGCCAGGGAGTTCCCAACGCCCCAGGTGTCCTCAGCCCACGACTGGCTGCTGTGGGAATGCGAAGCCCGGCTCCTTGTCTCAGAGCGGGGCAACCAGGAGGTGTGATGTCCACCCCGGGGTTCCCAGGAGGATCAGACTGAAGCTGGGACTTGGCCTGAAAGTGTCCCCTCGCATGGCCACCCCCTTCCCCTTCCTGCTCCTCTACTCCTGGTGCCCCTCCATCCAGGGGCCAGACCTTAAAGAGTCACCCACAAGAGAATCCTGGTCCCAAAGGAGCCTTCTGGGGGACCCCTGCTGAGAGAGGTTGTGGGCATGGCCCGCTGGGGCTCTGCCCGACCCAGGGCTGAGAGATGCAACCTCCCAGCTCTGGGTCCCTGCAGGAAGTGTTGGCAAGCACAGGGCCAGTCCTCCAAAGGCCCAGGTGCAGGGAGCCCAGGCCAAGCAGCCTGTGGAAGAAGCCACATGCTGTGCCACCCCGGGGAACACGACTGCAGGCCACGGCCCTTCCCACCTCCTCCTCCTCCTCCTCCTCCTCCTCCTCCCACCCCGCCCCCGCCCCCACATGGCACAGGGCCCAGAGACACCTCAGACACTTGCTACCCAAAGTGCAAAGGACATCAGTTGCTCCTCCAAACCCCCCCCCAGCCCAGCAGACCGCGTTGTCCAGCCAGCCCCCGGGCCTCCCTGGGGTGCCCAGCACAAAAGTGCAGACACCCACCGGACCCTCAATCTCAGTTTTCGGATGTTTTTGCCACTCTAAGGACCCGCAGGCCAGCTGGGCCTTCTGGCAGGACAGAGAGCCCCGGAATCCGACGTGGAGAGCTGGGTATAGGTCCCCATGAGGAGGCGGTCCCCACCTCCGCGGCTATCCCCTTGCGGGGAGCGGCAGCCGCGGGGCCTCAGAGAAGACACCAGGCTGGGCCCCCACGGCACAGCGGGAGCACGTCCCCCGCAGGCCACTTAGCGACGGCGGCCAGCCGGCGGACGGTTGGGTTGCGCGAGACGCTGCGGCCGCCCTGCTACCGGGTTCCTGGGAGGGCGTCCTGGAACCAGCGTCCACACCAAGCCCTTGGAAGGCCCAGGCGACGGAGGAGCCCCGTCAGGCAGGGGCCGAGGACGGTGACAGGTGACAGGTGACAGGCCGGGCGGGAAGGAGTCAGTCAGGCAGGGGCCGAGGAGGAGACGGGCTGGGTAAGGGTTAGGGTTAGAGTCAGGGCACAAGTCACAATCGCAAAGACCTGGAAGCGACCCGAGTGCCCATCGACCCACGAGTGCGTAAATAAGATGTGGCGCGTGGACACCACGGAGTGCTATTCGGCTGTGAGGAACAGCGGTGAGAGGGCACCTCTCGTGGTTCTCCTGGCCAGAGCTGGAACCCGTTCCAGTAAGCCAAGTATCCCAAGAATGGACAAAGGAGCACCACGTGCTCTCGCTCACCGGCAAATGGGTACGAACCGATGGACACCTAAGTGGACACAGGGGAATCACCTTCATCGGGTGGGTGTCGGGCGGGCGTGGGGAGGGGGTGGGCATACACATCCATTAGGAATGGGGTGGGTGCGCACCCACTGGGGGATGGGCGCACTTGAAGCTCTGACCCGAGGGGGAGGGGGGGAGAGGGCGATGTACCCGACCTTAACATTGGTGCCCCCACGATACGCTGGAACAACATGAGAGGTAAATGAATAAGAACACAGGGGGGAGGGGGGCACGGGCAACACATGTCACCTTAATACTTGCACTCCCATCATCTGCTTGAAAAGAGAGAGAAAAGAAAATGCACTAATAGAGATAAGAGACACTTTTTAAAAATAATGGATCCGAAGAGAAAAGTAAAAGGAGGCCTGTGGAGCAGGTCTGGGTGTGACTCCGGATCCCCCAACATCAGGTGCCACCACCAAAGATTCCTACGTGGAGCCCATAGAACCCCAAAAGCAACGGGACGAGTTCTGGTCACATACTCCCTCAAAATGACATCCTGGCCTTCTTCTGCAACTCCCTCCCCTCTCAGACTCTCAAGGTTTCCTCCAGCGTGTCGGTTCCCACAGAGCAGACTTTTGGTCTGAGACCTGACAGTCCAGATGCCACGCATGCTGCCGCGTGGCGGCGGTGTCGCGGCTCGGGACAAGAGGAGGCCCCACGGTGCGGGCTGGGGCGCCAGGCACCGCGGCGGCGGGCGCTGAGGGTGGGGGTGACCCCCAGGCAGGCCTCCGCGGCGCTCCCAGAAAGGGGACAGAACAAGAAGCCAAAAAAAAAAGAAGAAGCCTACGGCACCCGGTATTCCCAGGCCCGACCCTGCTTAGCTTCCGAGACCAGACGGGATCGGGCGCGTTCGGGGTGGTGTGGCCGTGGACAGCGGAGGGCGCCCCTGCCCCGCTCAAGAAGCCGAGCCTCTCTGCGCTTCCCCGCAGCCTCCTCCTGCCCCAGGCCCCGCGGGGGCCTGTTGAGTTTGCCAGGGGGGGGGCGGTCGGGCTCCCAGGGACAGGGCGGGGGGGGGGGGGGGGGGGGGGGGGTTGACGGGCAGGGCGGGGCGGGCAGGGAGGTGCGGGCCGGGGTGGGGGGCTGTCTCTCTACACACACACACACACACAGACACACAGACAACACACACACACTCACACTCACACTCACTCACTCACACTCACACAAGATGCGCCTCCACGGCTGGACCCGCCAAGGTGGAGACCTTCCAGCCCCCCTCCTCTCCTCGCCTGGCCTCCTTCACCTCCCCGCCCCCCACCCCCAGCGCGTCGCCACCGCCGCCGCCGCCGCCAATGACTGCGCACCCGCAGGGGGCTCGCCCTTTGACCCCAGCCAGGGGCCGCCCTCCCCCACAACCCCTTTCAGCTGTGCCCCCCGCCCTGTGGGTGGGCGGCCGCCTATTCCCCCGGGTCAGGGCTGGGGCACAGCGCATGGGGGACGGGAGCCAGTGTATGGGGCGTCTCTCTCTCGCGATGTGTCCCATGGGTGGGGTGGGGTGGCTTGGTCTGTGGGACGCTGAAGAAATCAGTCCCCTCCATCTCCTACCTCTGGAAAACGCCCAAGCCCTTGGGGAACTGCCTGCACCGCTACCCTGGGGGCCGGGACCCTCCTCTGTGTCCTCCTGTGGCCCAGTCCAAGGGGCCTGGGCCTGGCCGGGGCTGCATTGGACCCCAACCACCCTGGCGTGTGGACTCGCCAAAAATCGGCGATTAGATATTGGATTCCAGCGTCATTGAGGTCATTTCACTAATGAGTGCACCGGAAAGAGTTTCCTAATCCATCTGTGAGGGTGGCAACTGAAAGAGAATTTTTTTTTTTTTGAGACAGAGTCTCGCTTTGTTGCCTAGGCTAGAGTGAGTGCGGTGGCGTTAGCCTACCTCACAGCAACCTCAAACTCCTGGGCTCAAGCAATCCTTCTGCCTCAGCCTCCCAAGTAGCTGGGACTACAGGCATGCGCCACCATGCCTGGCTCATTTTCCTATATATATTAGTTGGCCAATTAATTTCTTTCTATTTACAGTAGAGACGGGGTCTGGCTCTTGCTCAGTCTGGTTTCGAACTCCTGACCTCGAGCAATCCGCCCGCCTCAGCCTCCCAGAGAGCTAGGATTACAGGCTTGAGCCACCGCGCCCGGCCTGAAAGAGAATTTTAGAGCTGACAGAATAGGCGAGGAAAGGCATAGGAGATTTCCACACCCAGTAAGGAAGCCTTTCCCGAAATGGAAGAAAGAAAGGAGCAAACAGAGACACCGGTAGCCCGCCCGGATCACAGTCTGCCCCTGAGAGAAAGTACCCTGACCAGGGTCACCCGTGGGTGGGTCGCGAGCTAGCGGCATTCAGAAGAGCGAGGCCCCGCAGTCTGTGCAGAAGACACCTGCACTCGGGTGTGTGTGGCGGCACAATTCACAAGCAGCTCCAGATGTTAAACCAAGGAGAAGCCAGGGAGTTCCCAACGCCCCAGGTGTCCTCAGCCCACGACTGGCTGCTGTGGGAATGTGAAGCCCGGCTCCTTGTCTCAGAGCGGGACAACCAGGAGGTGTGATGTCCACCCCGGGGTTCCCAGGAGGATCAGGCTGAAGCTGGGACTTGGCCTCAAAGTGTCCCCTCGCATGGCCACCCCCTTCCCCTTCCTGCTCCTCTACTCCTGGTGCCCCTCCATCCAGGGGCCAGACCTTAAAGAGTCACCCGCAAGAGAATCCTGGTCCCAAAGGAGCCTTCTGGGGGACCCGTGCTGAGAGAGGTTGTGGGCATGGCCCGCTGGGACTCTGCCCGACCCAGGGCTGAGAGATGCAACCTCCCAGCTCTGGGTCCCTGCAGGAAGTGTTGGCAAGCACAGGGCCAGTCCTCCAAAGGCCCAGGTGCAGGGAGCCCAGGCCAAGCAGCCCGTGGAAGAAGCCACATTCCGTGCCACCCCGGGAACACGACTGCAGGTCACGGTCCCCCACCCTCCTTCTCCTCCTCCTCCTGCACCCCCCGGACATGGTGCAGGGATCAGAGACACCTCAGACACTTGCTACCCAAAGTGCAAAGGGCATTAGTTGCTCCTCCAAACCCCCCGCCCAGCAGACCGCGTTGTCCAGCCAGCCCCCGGGCCACCCTGGGGTGCCCAGCACAAAAGTGCAGACAAACACCGGACCCTCAATCTCAGTTTTCGGATGTTTTTGCCACTCTAAGGACCCGCAGGCCAGCTGGGCCTTCTGGCAGGACAGAAAGATCCGGAATCCGATGTGGAGAGCTGGGTGTACGTCTCCATGAGGATTCGGTCCCCACCTCCGCGGCTCTCTTCTTGCGGGGAGCAGCAGCCGCAGGGCCTCAGGGAAGACACCAGGCTGGGCCCCCGTGGCACATTGGGGGCACGTCCCCCGCAGGCTACTTAGGGAGGGCTGCTGGAGACTGCTGCGGCCACCCTGCTGCTGGGTTTCTGGAGGGCTTCCTGGAAGCAGCGTCCACACCAAGCCCTTGGAAGGCCCAGGCGACAGAGGAGCCGGTCATGCAGGGGCCAAGGATGGTGACAGGCCGGACGGGAAGAAGTATGTCAGGCAGGGGCAGAGGACGGTGACAGGCCGGGCGGGAAGGAGCCGGTCAGGCAGGGGCAGACGACGGTGACAGGCCGGGCGGGAAGGTGTCGGTCAGGCAGGGGCTGAGGACGGTGTCGGGTTGGGTGGGGAGGAGTGAGTCAGGCAGGGGCAGACGACGGTGACAGGCCAGGCGGGAAGGAGCCGGTCAGGCGGGGGCCCAGGACTGTGACGGGCCTGGCCGGGGAGGAGTGCGTCAGGCAGGGGCAGAGGAGACGGGCTGGGTAAGGGTTAGGGTTATAGTTAGGGCACAATTCACAATCGCAAAGATGTGGAAGCGACCCGAGTGCCCATCCATCCAGCACGGCATTAATAAAATGTGGCGCGTGGACACCACAGAGTGCTATCCGGCTATGAGGAGCAGCGGTCAGGGGGCACCTCTCGTGATTTTCCTGGCCAGAGCTGGAATCCGTTCCAGTAAGCCAAGTATCCCAAGAATGGACACACGAGCACCACGTGCTCGCGCTCACCAGCAAATTGGTAGGAACGGATGGACACCTAAGTGGACAGAGGAATCACCTTCATCAGGTGGGTGTCGGGCGGGTGGGGGGAGGGGATGGGCATACACCTCCATTAGGAATGGAGTGGGTGCGCACCGACTGTGGGATGGGCGCACTTGAAGCTCTGACCCGAGGGGGGAGGCTGGGAGAGGGCGATGTACCCGACCTTAACATTGGTACCCCCACAATACGCTGGAACAACATCAGAGGTAAATGAATAAGAACACAGGGGGAAGGGGGGCACGGGCAACACATGTCACCTTAATACTTGTACTCCCATCATCTGCTTGAAAAGAGAGAGAAAAGAAAATGCACTAATAGAGATAAGAGACACTTTTTAAAAATAATGGATCCGAAGAGAAAAGTAAAAGGAGGCCTGTGGAGCAGGTCTGGGTGTGACTCCGAATCCCCCAACATCAGGTGCCACCACCAAAGATTCCTACGTGTAGCCCATAGAACCCCAAAAGCAACGGGACGAGTTCTGGTCACATACTCCCTCAAAATGACATCCTGGCCTTCTTCGGGAACTCCCTCCCCTCTCAGACTCTCAAGGTTTCCTCCAGCGTGTCGGTTCCCACAGAGCAGATGCTGTGTGGATCTGGCCGTATCCACACACCCAGGGGAGACAGGCAGGCAGGGCGCTGTGTGGAACTTGCTGTGTCCATACACCCACTGGAGATGGGCAGGAAGGGCGCTGTGTGGACATGGCTGTTTCCACTGATCCACGGGAGTCGGGCAGGCAGGGCGCTGTGTGGATCTGGGTTTGTCCACAAACCCACGGGAGACGGGCAGGCAGGGCACAGTGTGGATCTGGCTGTGTCCACTCACACACGGACGACGGGCAGGCTGGGTGCCGTGTGGAACTGGCTGTGTCCACACACCCACGGGAGACAGGCAGGCTGGGCGCCGTGTGGAACTGGCTGTGTCTACACACCCACGGAAGACGGGCAGGCAGTGCGCTGTGTGGATCTAGATGTTTCCACACACCATGGGATATGGTCATGCAGGGTGCTGTGTGGATGTGGCTGTGTCCACACACCCACGGGAGATGGGCATGCAAGGCGCCGTGTGGAACTGGCTGTGTCCACTCACCCATGGGTGACGGGCACACAGGGCGCAGTATAGAACTGGCTGTGTCCACTCACCTAAAGGAGACGGGAAGACAGGGCGCAGTGTGGATATGACTGTGTCCACTCACCCATGGGTGATGGGCAGGCAGAGCTCTGTGTGGATCTGGCTATGTCCACACACCCACCGGAGACGGGCTGGCTGGGCGCCGTATGGATCTGGGTGTGTGTACTCACCCATGGGAGACAGTCAGGCAGGGCGCAGTGTAGATCTGGCTGTATCCACTCACTCACGGGAGATGGGCTGGCAGAGCGCAGTGTGGATCTTGCCATGTCCACACACCCACGGGAGACGGGCAGGCAGTGTGCAGTGTCGATGTCGCCGTGTCCACACACCCACGGGAAATGGGCAGGCAGGGCGCTGTGTGGATCTGGCTGTGTCCACTCATCCACGGGAGACGGGCTGGCAGAGCGCAGTGTGGATCTTGTTGTGTCCACACACCCACGGGAGACGGGCAGGCAGGGCGCAGTGTGGATCTGGCTGTGTCCACTCACCCACGGGATATGGGCTGGCAGGACACAGTGTGGATCTCGTCGTGTCCACACACCCACGGGAGACCGGCAGGCAGGGCGCAGTGTGGAAATGGCTGTCCTCACATCCTCGGGAGACGGGCAGGCAGGGCGCAGTGTGGATCTGGCTGGGTCCACACAACCACCGGAGATAGGCAGGCAGGGGGCATTGTGGATCTGGCTGTGTCCACTAAGCCACGGGCCAAGGTCAGGCAGGGCCCTGTGTGGATCTGGCTGTGTCCACTCACCCACGGGAGACGGGCTAGCAGGGCGCAGTATGGATCTTGCCGTGTCCACACACCCTCGGGAGTCGGGCAGGCAGGGTGCAGTGTGGATCTGGCTGTGTCCGCACACCCACGGGAGACGGTCAGGCAGGGGGCTGTGTGGAACTGGCTGTGTCCACACACCCACCAGAGATGGGCAAGAAAGGCTCTGTGTGGATGTGGCTGTCTCCACTCACCCACAGAACATGGGCAGGCAGGGCGCAGTGTGGAACTGGCTGTTTCTACTCAACCATGGGAGACGGGCAGGCAGGGCGCTGTTTGGATCTGGCTGTGACCACACACTCAAGGGGACGGGCAGGAAGGGCGCTGTGTGGAACTTGCTGTGTCCACACACCCACCGGAAATGGGCAGACAGGGCGTAGTGTGGAACTGGCTGTATCCACACGCCCATGGGACACTATTAGACAGCGTGCTGTGTGGATGTGGCTGTGTCCACTCACCCACCGGAGATGGCCAGGCTGGGCACCGTTTTGATCTGGCTGTGTACATTCACAAATGGGATACGGTCAGGCAGGGCGCTGTGGGGATCTTGCTGTGTCTACTCACCCACGGGAGACGGGCAGGCAGGGCGCAGTGTGGAACTGTCTGTGTCCACTCACCCACGGGAGACGTACAGGAAGGTCGCAGTGTGGATGTGGCTCTGTCCACTCACCCACGGGAGACGGGTAGGCAGGGCGCAGTGTGGATATGGCTGTGTCCACTCACCCAAGGGAGATGGGCAGGCAGGGCGCAGTGTGGATCTGCCCGAGCACACACACCCATGGGAGACGGGCAGGCAAGGCGCGTGTGGATGTGGCTGTGTCCACTCACCCACGGGAGACGGGCAGGCAGGGCACAGTGTGTAACAGGCTGTGTCCACTCACCCACGGGAGACGGGCAGGCAGGGCGCAGTGTGGATCTTGCCGTGTTCACACATCCACATCAGACAGGCAAGCAGGTCGCAGTGTGGAACTGTCTGTGTCCTCTCATCCACGGGAGACGTACAGGAAGGTCGCATGTGGATGTGGCTGTGTCCACTCACCTACAGGAGACGGGCAGGCAGGGCAGAGTGTAGAAGTGGCTGTGTCCACTCACCCAAGGGAGACGGGCAGGAAGGGCTCTGTGTGGAACTGGCTGTGTCCACTCACTCACGGGAGATGGACAGGCAGGGCGCAGTGTGGATCATGCTGTGTCCACACACCCATGGGAGATGGGCAGGCACGGCGCAGTGTGAATGTGGTGGCTGTGTCCCCTCACCCACGGGATCGGGGAGGCAGGGTGCAGTGTGGAACTTGATGTGTCCACACACCCACCGGAGACGTCAGGTAGGGCGCTTTGTGGAACTGGCTATGTCCACAGACCCATGGGAGTCGGTCAGGCAGGGTGCTGTGTGGATGTGGCTGTGTCCACTCACCCACGGGAGACGGGCAGGCTGGGTGCCGTGTGGATCTGGCTGTGTCCACTCACCCACAGTAGATGGGCAGGCAGGCACTGTGTGGATGTGGCTGTCTCCACTCACCCACGGGAAACGGGGAGGCAGGGCACAGTGTGGATCTTGCCGTGTCCATACACCCACGGGAGACGGGCAGGCAGGGTGCAGTGTGGTTCTGGCTGTGTCCACACACCCACGGGAGACAGGCACGCTGGGTGCCGTGTGGACCTGGCTGTGTACCCACACCCACGGGAGATGGGTAGGCAGGGCGCAGTGTGGATGTGGCTGTGTCCACTCACCAACCGGAGACGGGCAGGTAGGGCGCAGTGTGAAACTGGCCTTGTCCAAACACCCCCGGGAGATGGACAGGCAGGGCGCTGTGTGGATGTGGCTTTGTCCACACACCCACGGGGGAGGGCAGGCAGGGCGCAGTGTGGATCTGGCTGTGTCCACTCACCCACGGGCCACGGGCAGGTAGGGTGCAGTGTGGATATTGCCGTGTCCACACATCCAAGGCAGACGGGCAGGCAGGGCGCAGTGTGGAACTGGCTGTGTCCACTCACCCACGGGAGACGTACAGGAAGGTCCCAGAGTGGATGTGGCTGTGTCCACTCACCCACGGGAGATGGGCATGCAGGGCACAGTGTGGAACTGGCTGTGTCCACTCACCCACGGGAGACGGGCAGGAAGGGCTCTGTGTGGAACTGGCTGTGTCCACTCACTGACGGGAGACGCATAGGCAGGGTGCAGAGTGGATCTTGCTGTGTCCACACACCCATGGGAGATGGGAAGGCACAGTGCAGTGTGAATGTGGCTGTGTCCACTCACCCACAGGAGACGGGCAGGCAGGGTGCAGTGTGGAACTTGCTGTGTCCACACAACCACCTGAGACGTCAGGTAGGGCGCTGTGTGGAACTGGCTGTGTCCACAGACCCATGGGACACCGGCAGACAGGGCACAGTGTGGAACTGGCTGTGTCCACTCACCCACGAGAGACAGACAGGCAGGGCACAGTGTGGAACTGGCTATGTCCACTCACCTATGGGTGACGGGTAGACAGGGCGCAGTAAGGAACGTGCTGTGTCCACACACCCACCGGAGACGGGCAGGCAGGGCGCAGTATAGATGTGGCTGTGCCCACTCACACACGGGAGACGGGCAGGCAGGGCGCAGTGTAGATCTGGCTGTGTGCACACACCCATGGGAGACTGCCAGGCAGGGTTCTGTGTGGAACTCGCTGTGTCCACACACCCACGGGAGACGGGCATGCAGAGTGCAGTGTGGTTCTGGCCGTGTCCACACACCCATGGGAGACGGGCAGGCAGGGCGCCGTGTGTATCTGGCTGTGTTCACTCACCCACAGGAGACGGGCAGGCATGGTGCAGTGTGGATCTGGCTGTGTCCACACACCCATGGGAGACGTCCAGGCTGGGCGCCGTGTGGATCAGGTTGTGTCGACAAACTCATGAGAGATGGGCAGGCAGGGTGCTGTGTGGATCTGGCTATGTCCACTAACCCACGGGAGACGGGCAGGCAGGGCACGGCGCTGTGTGGATCTGGCTGTGTCCACACACCCCCCGGAGACGGGAAGGCAGGGCGCTGTGTGGATCTGCCTGTGTCTACTCACCCACGGGAGACGGGCAGGCAGGGCGCAGTGTGGAACTGGCTGTGTCCACTCAACCACGGGAGACAGGCAGGTAGGGCACAGTGTGGATCTTGCCCTGTTCACACACTCATGGGAGACGGGCAGGCAGGGCCCAGTGTTGAACTGGCTGGTTCCACTCACCCAGGGGTGTCGGGCAGACAGGGCGCAGTGTGGAACTGGCTGTGTCCACACACCCACGGTAAACGGGAGGCAGGGCGCAGTGTGGATGTGGTTGTGTCCACTCACCCACGGGAGACGGGCAGGCAGAGCGCAGTGTGGAACTGGCTGTGTCCACACACCCACGGGAGATGGGCAGGCTGGGCGCCGTGTGGATCTGGCTGTGTCCACACACCCATGTGAGACGGGAAGGCAGGGCGCATTGTGGAACTGGCTGTGTCTACACACCCACGGGAGACGGGCAGGTTGGGCGCCGTGTGGATCTGGCTGTGTCCACACACCCATGGGAGATGGGAAGGCAGGGCGCATTGTGGAACTGGCTGTGTCCACTCACCCATGGGTGATGGGCAGGCAGGGCACAGTGTGGAACTGGCTGTGTCCACACACCCACGGGAGACGGGCAGGCAGGGCGCAGTGAGGATTTGGCTGTGTCCACTCACCCACGGGAGATGGGCAGGCAGGGCGCCGTGTGGAACTGGCCGTGTCCACACACCCACGAGAGACGGGCAGGCAGGGCACAGTGTGGATGTGGCTGTGTCCACTCAACCACGGGAGATGGGCAGGGAGGGCACAGTGTGGAAATGGCTCTGTCCACTCACCCATGGGAGATGGGCAGGCAGGGTGCAGTGTGGATCTTGCCGTGTCCACACACCCACGGGAGACAGGCAGGAAGGGCGCAGTGTGGATGTGGCTGTGTCCACTCACCCACGGGAGACGGGCAGGCAGTGCGCAGTGTGGATCTTGCTGTGTCCACACACCCACGTGAGACAGGTGGGCAGGGGGCACTGTGGATGTGGCTGTGTCCACTCACCCACGGGAGACGGGAAGGTAGGGCACAGTGTGGAACTGGCTGTGTCCACTCACCCACGGGCCACGGGCAGGTAGGGCGCAGTGTGGATCTTGCCTTGTCCACGCACCCACAGGATATGGGCAGGCAGGGCGCAGTGTGGAACTGGCTGTGTCCACTAACCCATGGGTGACAGGCAGACAGGGCACAGTATGGAACTGCCTGTGTCCACACACCCACGGGAGACGGGCAGGCAGGGCGCTGTGTCGATGTGGCTGTGTCCACTCACTCACGGGAGACGGGCAGGCAGGGTGCAGTGTGGATCTTGCCATGTCCACACACCAATGGGAGCAGGGCAGGCTGGGCGCTGTGTGGATCTGGCTGTGTTCACACACCCACGGGAGACTTGCAGGCAGGGCGCAGTGTGCATCTGGCTGCGGCGACTCACCCATGCGTGACGGGCAGGCAGGGCCCAGTATGGAACTGGGTGTGTCCACACTCCCACTGGAGACGGGCAGGCAGGGCACTGTGTGGATGTGGCTGTCTCCACTCACCCACGGAAAATGGGCAGGCAGGGCGCAGTGTGGAACTAGCTGTGTCTACTCACCCACGGGAGACGAGCAGGCAGGGCGCTGTGTGGATCTGGCTATTCCACACACCCATGGGATACGTTCAGGCAGGGCGCTGTGTGGATCTGGCTGGGTCCACACACCCACCTGAGAGGGGCAGGAAGGGCGCTGTGTGGAACTTGCTGTGTCCACACACCCACCGGAGACGGGCAGGCAGGGCGTAGTGTGGAACTGGCTATGTCCACACAGCCATGGGAGACTGTCAGGCAGGGGGCTTTGTGGATGTGGCTGTGTCTACTCACCCACCCGAGATGGGCAGGCTGGGCACCGTGACGATCTGGCTGTGTCCACTCACCTACGGGAGACGGGCAGGCAGGGGGCAGTGTGCATGTGGCTGTGTCTACTCACCCATGGGAGACGGGAAGGTAGTGCACAGTGTGGAACTGGCAGTGTCCACTCAACAGTGGGCGAAGGGCAGGTAGGGCGCAGTGTGGATCTTGCCTTGTCCACACACCCACGGGAGATGGGCAGGCAGGGGGCAGTGTGGAACTGGCTGTGTCCACTCACCCATGGGTAACAGGCAGACAGGGCACAGTATGGAAATGGCTGTGTCCACACACCCACGGGAGACGGGCAGGCAGGGCGCAGTGTGGATGTGGCTGTGTCCACTCACCCACGGGAGATCGGCAGACAGGGCTCTGTGTGGAACTGGCTGTGTCCACTCACCCACGGGAGATGGGCAGGCAGGGTGCAGTGTGGATCTTGCCGTGTCCACACACCCACGGGAGACAGGCAGGCAGGGCGCAGTGTGGATCTGGCTGTGTCCACTCACCCACGGGTGATGGACAGGCAGGGCGCAGTGTGGAACTGGCTGTGTCCACACACGCACCGGAGACGTGCAGGTAGGACTCTGTGTGGAACTGACTGTGTCCACACACCCATGGGAGACGGGCAGGCTGGTCGCCGTGTGGATCTGGCTGTGTCCACACACCCTCAGGAGACGGGCAGGCAGGGCGCAGTGTGGATCTAGCGGTGTCCACTCACCCATGGGTGATGGGCAGGCAGGGCACAGTGTGGAACTGGCTGTGTCCACACACCCACGGGAGACGGGTAGGCAGGGTGCAGTGTGGATTTGGCTGTGTCCACTCACCCACGGGAGAAGGGCAGGCTGGGCGCCGTGTGGATCTGGCTGTGTCCACACACCCATGAGGGACGGGCAGGCAGCGCACTGTGTGGAACTGGCTGTGTCCACACACCCACGGGAGATGGGCAGGTAGGGCGCAGTGTGGAAATGGCTGTGTCCACTCACCCACGGGAGACGGGCAGGCAGGGTGCAGTGTGGGTCTTGCTGTGTCCACACACCCATGGGAGACGTGGAGGCTGGGCATCGGGTGGATCTGGTTGTGTCGACACACTCATGGGAGACGGGCAGGCAGGGCGCTGTGTGCATCTGGCTATGTTCACTAACCCACGGGAGATGGGCAGGCAGGGCGCAGTGTTGTGTGGATCTGGCTGTGTCCACACACCCACGGGAGAAGGGCAGGCTGGGCGCCGTGTGGATCTGGCTGTGTCCACTCACCCACGGAAGACGGGCAAGGAGGGCGCATTGTGGATCTGGCTGTATCCACACACCCACGGGAGACTTGCAGGCAGGGCGCAGTGTGCATCTGGATGTGTCCATTCACCCATGCGTGACGGGCAGGCAGGGCCCAGTGTGGAACTGGATGTGTCCACACCCCCACCGGAGACGGGCAGGCAGGGCGCTGAGTGGATGTGGCTGTCTCCACTCACCCACGGAAGATGAGCAGGCAGGGCGCAGTGTGGAACTAGCTGTGTCTGCTCACCCAAGGGAGACGGGCATGCAGGGCGCTGTGTGGATCTGGCTGATTCCACACAGCAATGGGATATGTTCAGGCAGGGCACTGTGTGGATCTGGCTGTGTCCACACACCCACGTGAGACGGGAAGGAAGGGCGCTGTGTGGAAATTGCTGTGTCCACACACCCACGGGACACGGGCAGGCAGGTCGCAGTGTGGATGTGGCTGTGTCCACTCACCAACGGGAGACGGGAAGACTGGGCACATTCTGGAACTGGCTGTGTCCACTCACCCATGGGAGATCGGCAGACAGGGCTCTGTGTGGAACTGGCTGTGTCCACTCACCCACGGGAGATGGGCAGGCAGGGTGCAGTGTGGATCTTGCCGTGTCCACACACCCACGGGAGACAGGCAGGCAGGGCGCAGTGTGGATCTGGCTGTGTTCACTCACCCACGGGTGATGGACAGGCAGGGCGCAGTGTGGAACTGGCTGTGTCCACACACGCACCGGAGACGTGCAGGTAGGACTCTGTGTGGAACTGACTGTGTCCACACACCCATGAGAGACGGACAGGCTGGTCGCCGTGTGGATCTGGCTGTGTCCACACACCCATGGGAGACGGGAAGGCAGAGCGCATTGTGGAACTGGCTGTGTCCATACACCCTCGGGAGACGGGCAGGCAGGGCGCAGTGTGGATCTAGCTGTGTCCACTCACCCATGGGTGATGGGCAGGCTAGGCGCAGTGTGGAACTGGCTGTGTCCACTCACCCATGGGAGACGGGCATGCAGGGCGCAGTACGGATGTGGAGGTGTCCACTCACCAAAGGGAGATGGGCAGGCAGGGCTCTGTGTGGAACTGGCTGTGTCCACTTACTCACGAGAGACTGGCAGGCAGGGCGCCGTGTGGATGTGGCTGTGTCCAAAAACCCAAGGGAGACAGTCAGGCAGGGCGCAGTGTGGATGTGGCTGTGTCCACTCAACCACGGGAGACGGGCAGGCTGTTCGCCATGTGGATCCGGCTGTGTCCACTCACCCACGGAAGACGGGCAAGGAGGGCGCAGTGTGGATCTGGCTGTGTCCACACACCCACGGGAGACTTGCAGACAGGGCGCAGTGTGCATCTGGATGTGTCCACTCACCCATGCGTGACGGGTAGGCAGGGCCCAGTGTGGAACTGGATGTGTCCACACCCCCACCGGAGATGGGCAGGCAGGGCGCTGTGTGGATGTGGCTGTCTCCACTCACCGACGGAAGATGGGCAGGCAGGGCGCTGTGTGGATCTGGCTGTTTCCACACACCAATGGGATACGTTCGGGCAGGGCGCTGTGTGGATCTGGCTGGGTCCACACACCCATGTGAGATGGGCAGGAAGGGCGCTGTGTGGAACTTGCTGTGTCCACACACCCACCGGAGACGGGCAGGCAGGGTGCTGTGTGGATGTGGCTGTGTCCACTCACCCACCCGAGATGGGCAGGCTGGGCACCGTGATGATCTGGCTGTGTCCACTCACCCACGGGAGACGGTCAGACAGGTCGCAGTGTGGATGTGGCTGTGTCCACTCACCCACGGGAGACTGGCAGGCATGGCGCTGTGAGGATGTGGCTGTGTCCACTCACCCTCGGGATATGGGCAGGCAGGGCACAGTGTGGATGTGGCTGTGTCCACTCACCCACGGGAGACAGGCAGACAGGGCACAGTCTGGAACTGGCTGTGTCCACTCACCCACGGGAGATGGGCAGACAAGGCTCTGTGTGGATGTGGCTGTGTCCACTCACCCACGGGAGACCGGAGGGCAGGGCACAGTGTGGATCTTGCTGTGTCCACACACCCATGGGAGACGGGCAGGCACGGCGCAGTGTGATTCTGGCTGTGTCCACTCACCCATGGGTGATGGACAGGCAGGGCGCAGTGTGGAACTGGCTGTGTTCACACACGCACCGGAGACGTACAGGCAGGACTCTGTGTGGAACTGGCTGTGTCCACACACCCATGGGAGACGAGCAGGCAAAGCGCAGTGTGGATCTGGCTGTGTCCACTCACCCACGGGAGACGGGCAGGTAGGGTGCAGTGTGGAAATGGCTGTGTCCACTCACCCACTGGAGACGGGCAGGCAGGGTGCAGTGTGGATCTTGCCGTGTCCACACACCCACGGGAGACAGGCAGGCAGGGCACAGTGTGGAGTTGGCTGTGTCCACTCACCCATGGGTGACAGGCAGACAGGGCACAGTATGGGTCTGCCTGTGTACACACACCCACGGGGGACGGGCAGGCAGGGCGCAGTGTGGATGTGGCTGTGTCCACTCACCCACAAGAGACGGGCAGGCAGGGCGCAGTGTGGATCTTGCCGTGTCCACACAACAACGGGAGAAGGGCAGGCTGGGCGCCGTGTGGATCTGGCTGTGTCCTCACACACACAGGAGACTTGCAGGCAGGGCGCAGTGTACATCTGGCTGTGTCCACTCACCCATGCGTGACAGGCAGGCAGGGCCCAGTGTGGAACTGGCTGTGTACACACCCCCACCGGAGACGGGCAGGCAGGGCGCTGTGTGGATGTGGATGTCCCCACTCACCCACGGAAGATGGGCAGGCAGGGCGCAGTGTGGAACTAGCTGTGTCTACTCACCCACGGGAGACGAGCAGGCTGGGCGCTGTGTGGATCTGGCTGTTCCACACACCCATGGGATATGTTCAGGCAGGGCGCTGTGTGGATCTGGCTGGGTCCACACACCCACGTGAGAGGGACAGGAAGGGCGCTGTGTTGAACTTGCTGTGTCCACACACCCACCGGAGACGGGCAGGCAGGGCCCAGTGTGGAACTGGCTGTGTACACACCCCCATCGGAGACGGGCAGGCAGGGCGCTGTGTGGATGTGGATTTCCCCACTCACCCACGGAAGATGGGCAGGCAGGGCGCAGTGTGGAACTAGCTGTGTCTACTCACCCACGGGAGACGGGCAGGCAGGGCGCTGTGTGGATCTGGCTGTGTCCACACACCTACGTGAGACTGGCAGGAAGGGTGCTGTGTGGATGTGGCTGTGACCACTCACCCACACGAGATGGGCAGGCTGGGGACCGTGACAATCTGGCTGTGTCCACTCACCCACGGGAGATGGGCAGGCAGGGTGCAGTGTGGATTTGGCTGTGATCACTCACCCATGGGTGACGGGCAAGAAGGGCACAGTGTGGAAATGGCTGTGTCCACACACCCACCGGAGACGGGCAGGCAGGGCATGTGTGGATGTGGCTGTCTCCACTCACCCACGGGAGACGGGCAGGCTGTGAGCCGTGTGGATCTGGCTGTGTCCACACACAAACGGGAGACGGGCATGCAGGGCACAGTGTGCATTTGGCTGTGTCCACGCACGCATGGGTGATGAGAAGGCATAGCGCAGTGTGGAATTGGCTATGTCCACACACCTACGGGAGACAGTCAGGCAGTGCTCTGTGTGGAACTGACTGTGTCCACACACCCATGGGTGACGGGCAGGCTAGGCGCAGTGTGGAACTGGCTGTGTCCACTCACCAATGGGAGACGGGCATGCAGGGTGCAGTATGGATGTGGAGGTGTCCACTCACCAAAGGGAGATGGGCAGGCAGGGCTCTGTGTGGAACTGGCTGTGTCCACTTACTCACGGGAGATGGGCAGGCAGGGCGCCGTGTGGATGTGGCTGTGTCCAAAAACCCAAGGGAGACGGGCAGGCTGTTCGCCGTGTGGATCTGGCTGTGTCCACTCACCCACAGAAGACGGGCAAGGAGGGCGCAGTGTGGATCTGGCTGTGTCCACACACCCATGGGAGACTTGAAGACAGGGCGAAGTGTGCATCTCGATGTGTCCACTCACCTATGCGTGACGGGCGGGCAGGGCCCAGTGTGGAACTGGATGTGTCCACACCCCCACCGGAGACGGGCAGGCAGGGCGCTGTGTGGATGTGGCTGTCTCCACTCACCGACGGAAGATGGGCAGGCAGGGCGCTGTGTGGATATGGCTGTGTCCACACACCCACGTGAGACGGGCAGGAAGGGCGCTGTGTGGAACTTGCTGTGTCCACACATGAACCGGAGACAGGCAGGCAGGGCGTAGTGTGGAAATGGCTGTGTCTACACACCCATGGGAGACTGTCAGGCAGGGTGCTGTGTGGATGTGGCTGTGTCCACTCACCCACCCGAGATGGGCAGGCTGGGCACCGTGACGATCTGGCTGTGTCCACTCACCCACGGGAGACGGTCAGGCAGGTCGCAGTGTGGATGTGGCTGTGTCCACTCACCCACGGGAGACTGGCAGGCATGGCGCTGTGTGGATGTGGCTGTGTCCACTCACCCTCAGGATATGGGCAGGCAGGGCACAGTGTGGATGTGGCTGTGTCCACTCACCCACGGGAGACAGGCAGACAGGGCACAGTCTGGAACTGGCTGTGTCCACTCACCCACGGGAGATGGGCAGACAAGGCTCTGTGTGGATGTGGCTGTGTCCACTCACCCACGGGAGACCGGAGGGCAGGGCACAGTGTGGATCTTGCTGTGTCCACACACCCATGGGAGACGGGCAGGCACGGCGCAGTGTGATTCTGGCTGTGTCCACTCACCCATGGGTGATGGACAGGCAGGGCGCAGTGTGGAACTGGCTGTGTTCACACACGCACCAGACATGTACAGGCAGGACTCTGTGTGGAACTGGCTGTGTCCACACACCCATGGGAGACGAGCAGGCAGGGCGCAGTGTGGATCTGGCTGTGTCCACTCACCCATGGGAGACGGGCAGGTAGGGCACAGTGTGGATTTGACTGTGTCCACTCACCCACGGGAGACGGGCAGGTAGGGTGCAGTGTGGAAATGGCTGTGTCCACTCACCCACTGGAGATGGGCAGGCAGGGTGCAGTGTGGATCTTGCCGTGTCCACACACCCACGTGAGACAGGCAGGCAGGGCGCAGTGTGGATGTGGCTGTGTCTACTCTCCCACGGGAGACGGGAAGGTAGGGTACAGTGTGGAACTGGCAGTGTCCACTCACCCATGGGCAACGGGCAGGTAGGGCGCAGTGTGGATCTTGCCTTGTCCACACACCCACGGGATATGGGCAGCCAGGTGGCAGTGTGGAACTGGCTGTGTCCTCTCACCCATGGGTGACAGGCAGTCACGGTGCAGTATGGAACTGGCTGTGTCCACATACCCACGGGAGAGGGGCAGGCAGGGCGCAGCATGGATTTGGCTGTGTCCACTCACCAATGGGAGATGGGCAGACAGGGCACATTCTGAAATTGGCTGTGTCCACTCACCCTCAGGATATCGGCAGACAGGGCACAGTCTGGAACTGGCTGTGTCCACTCACCCACGGGAGACCGGAGGGCAGGGCACAGTGTGGATCTTGCTGTGTCCACAAACCTACGGGAGACAGGCAGGAAGGGCACAGTGTGGTTGTGGCTGTGTCCACTCACCCACGGGAGACGGGCAGGTAGGGAGCAGTGTGGAAATGGCTGTGTCCACTCACCCATTGGAGATGGGCAGGCAGGGTGCAGTGTGGATCTTGCCGGGTCCACACACCCATGGGAGACAAGCAGGAAGGGCGCAGTGTGGATGTGGCTGTGTCCACTTACCCACGGGAGATGGGAAGGTTGGGCGCAGTGTGGAACTGGCTGTGTCCACTCACCCACGGGCCACGGGCAGGTAGGGCGCAGTGTGGATCTTGCCTTGTCCACACACCCACAGGATATGGGCAGGCAGGGCACAGTGTGGAACTGGCTGTGTACACTAACCCATGGGTGACAGGCAGACAGGGCACAGTATGGAACTGCCTGTGTCCACTCACCCACGGGAGACGGGCAGGCAGGGTGCAGTGTGGATCTTGCCGTGTCCACACACCAACGGGAGCAGGGCAGGCTGGGCGCCGTGTGGATCTGGCTGTGTCCACACACCCACGGGAGACTTGCAGGCAGGGCGCAGTGTGCATCTGGCTGTGTCGTCTCACCCATGCGTGACGGGCAGGCAGTGCCCAGTATGGAACTGGCTGTGTCTACACCCCCACCGGAGACGGGCAGGCAGGGCACTGTGTGGATGTGGCTGTCTCCACTCACCCACGGAAAATGGGCAGGCAGGGCGCAGTGTGGAACTAGCTGTGTCTACTCACCCACGGGAGACGAGCAGGCAGTGCGCTGTGTGGATCTGGCTGTTCCACACACCCATGGGATACGTTCAGGCAGGGCGCTGTGTGGATCTGGCTGGGTCCACACACCCAATTGAGAGGGGCAGGAAGGGCGCTGTGTGGAACTTGCTGTGTCCACACACCCACCGGAGATGGGCAGGCAGGGCGTAGTGTGGAACTGGCTGTGTCCACACAGCCATGGGAGACTGTCAGGCAGGGTGCTGTGTGGATGTGGCTGTGTCTACTCACCCACCCGAGATGGGCAGGCTGGGCACCGTGACGATCTGGCTGTGTCCTCTCACCCACGGGAGACGGGCAGGCAGGTCACAGTGTGGATGTGGCTGTGTCCACTCACCCATGGGAGACGGCAGGCAGGTCGCTGTGTGGATGTGGCTGTGTCCACTCACCCTCGGGATATAGGCAGGCAGGGCACAGTGTGGATGTGGCTGTGTCCACTCACCCATGGGAGACGGGCACACAGGGCACAGTCTGGAACTGGCTGTGTCCACTCACCCACGGGAGACGGGCAGACAGGGCTCTGTGTGGAACTGGCTGTGTCCACTCATCCACGGGAGACAGGCAGGCAGGGCACAGTGTGGATCTTGCTGTGTCCACACTCCCATGGGAGACGAGCAGGCACAGCACAGTGTGATTCTGGCTGTGTCCACTCACACAGGGGTGATGGACAGGCAGGGCGCAGTGTGGAACTGGCTGTGTTCACACACGCACCGGAGACGTGCAGGCAGGACTCTGTGTGGAACTGGCTGTGTCCACTCACCCACGGGAGACAGGCAGGCAGGGCGCAGTGTGGATCTTGCTGTGTCCACACTCCCATGGGAGACGGGCAGGCAGGGCATAGTGTGGAACTGGCTGTGTCCACACACCCACGGGAGACGAGCAGGCAGGGCGCAGTTTGGATCTGGCTGTGTCCACTCACCATGGGTGATGGGCAAGCAGGGTGCAGTGTGAATTTGGCTGTGTCCACTCACCCACGGGAGACGGGAAGGTAGGGCACATTGTGGAACTTTCAGTGTCCACTCACCCATGGGCGACGGGCAGGTAAGGCGCAGTGTGGATCTTGCCTTGTCCACACACCCACGGGAGACGGGCAGGCAGGGCGCAGTGTGGATGTGGCTGTGTCCACTCACACATGCGAGATGGGCAAGCAGGGCGCAGTGTGGATCTTGCTGTGTCCACACACCCACGGGAGACGGGCAGGCAGGGCTCTGTGTGGAACTGGCTGTGTCCACACACGCATTGGAGGCGGTCAGCCAGGGTGCTGTGTGGATGTGGCTGTGTCCACACACCCACGGGAGACGGGCAGGCAGGGCGCAGTATGGAACTGGCAGTGTCCACTCACCCACGGGAGACGGGCAGGTAAGTCGCAGTGTGCATGTGGCTGTGTCCACTCACCCACGGGAGATGGGCAGGCAGGGTGCTGTGTGGAACTGGCTGTGTGCACACACCCATGGGAGGCGGTCAGCCAGTGTGCTGTGTGGATGTGGCTGTGTCCACACACCCACGGGAGACGGGCAGGCAGGGCGCAGTGTGGAACTGGCAGTGTCCACTCACCCACGGGAGACAGGCAGGTAAGTCGCAGTGTGCATGTGGCTGTGTCCACTCACCCACGGGAGACGGGCAGGCAGGGCGCAGTGTGGAACTGGCAGTGTCCACTCTCCCACGGGAGACGGGCAGGAAAGTCGCAGTGTGCATGTGGCTGTGTCCACTCACCCACGGGTGATGGGCAGGCATGGTGCTGTGTGGATGTGGCTGTGTCCACTCACCCACCAGAGACGGGCAGTCAGGGCGCAGTGTGGAACTGGCTGTGTCCACAAACCAACGGGAGGCGGGCAGGCAGGGCTCTGTGTGGAACTTTCTGTGTCCACACACATACAGCAAACGGGCAGACAGGGCGCAGTGTGGAACTTGCTGTATCCACTCACCCATGGGTGACGTGCAGGCTGGGCTATGTGTGGAACTGTCATTGTCCACACACCCACGGGACACGGGCAGACAGGGAGCAGTGTGGACCTGGCTGTGTCCACTCACCCACGGGAGACAGGTAGGCTGGGCGCTGTGTGGATTTATTGTGTCCCCTCACCCACGGGAGACGAGTAGGCAGGGCGCTGTGTGGAACTTGTTGTGTCCACACACCCACCAGAGACAGGGGGACAGGGCGCAGTGTGGATGTGACTGTGTAAACTCACCCACGGGAGACGGGCAGTCAGGGCGCAGTGTGGAACTGGCTGTGTCCACACACCAAAGGGACACAGGCAGGCAGGGCGCAGTGTGGAAATGGCTGTGTCCACTCACCCATGGGCGACAGGAAGGCAGGGCTCTGTGTGGATCTAGCTGTGTCCACACACCCATGGGAGATTGGCAGGCCCTGCGCTGGGTCGAACTGGGTGTGTCCACACACCCATGGGGGACGGTCAGACAGGGTGCCAGACATTTGGTCTGAGACCTGACAGTCCAGATGCGATGCATGCTGCCGCGTGGCGGAGGTGTCGCGGCTTGGGACAAGAGGAGGCCCCACGTTGCGGGCTGGGGCGCCAGGCACCGTGGCGGGCGCTGAGGGTGGGGGTGACCCGCACCCCGGGCCGCCGCCGCACTCCCAGAAAGGGGACAGAACAAGAGGGAAAAAAAAAAAAGAAGAAGCCGCCTACCGCACCCGGTATTCTCAGGCGGTCTCCCATCCAAGTACTAACGAGGCCCGAACCGACCCTGCTTAGCTTCCAAGACCAGACAAGATCGGGCGCGTTCGGGGTAGTGTGGCCCTAGATGGCGGATGCGCCCCTGCCCCGCTCAAGAAGCCGAGCCTCTCTGCGCTTCCGTGCCGCCTCCTACTGCCCCAGGCCCCAAGTCGGGCCAGGCTTGTTGAGTTCGCCAGCCAGTCTGGCCGGCTCCTAGGGACGGGGGTGACAGGCGGGGCGGGGTGGGGGGCTGTCTCTCTATACACACACACACTCACACTCATTCACACTCACACAAGATGCGCCTCCACGGCTGGACTCGCCCAGGTGGAGACCTTCAAGCCCCCCTCGTCTCCTCGCCTGGCCTCCTTCACCTCCCCGCTGCCCATCCCCAGCACGTCGCCTCCGCTGACTGCACGCGCGCGGGGCGCTCGCCCTTTGACCCCAGCGAGGGGCCGCCCACCCCCACAACCCCTTTCAGCTGAGCCCCCTACCCCCCCCTGTGGGTGGGCTGCCGCCTATTCCCCCCCCCCCCCCCCCCCCCCCCCCCCGCCAGGGCTAGGGCACAGCGCAAAGGGGAGGGGAGCCAGTGTATGGGGCGTCTCTCTCTCTCTCTCTCTCTCTCTCTCTCTCTCTCTCTCGGGAGGTGTCCCATGGGTGGGGTGGGGTGGCGTGGTTTGTGGGGCCCTGAAGAAATCAGTCCCCTCCATCTCCTACCTCTGGAAAACGCCCAAGCCCGTGGAGAACTGCCAGCACCGCTTCGTGGGGGCCGGGACCCTCCTCTGTGTCCTCCTGTGGCACAGTCCAAGGGGCCTGGGCCTGAACGGGGCTGCATTGGACCCCGAACACCCTGGCATGTGGACTCGCTAAAAATCGGCGATTAGATATTGGATTCCAGCTTCATTGAGGTCATTTCACTAATGAGTGCACCGGAAAGAGTTTCCTGCTCTATCTGTGAGGGTGGCAACTGAAAGAGAATTTGAAAGCTGACAGAATAGGCGAGGAAAGGCATAGGAGATTTCCACACCCAGTAAGGAAGACTTTCCCGAAATGGAAGAAAGAAACGAGCAAACAGAAACACCGGTAGCCCGCCCGGATCACAGTCTGCTCCTTAGAGAAAGTACCCTGACCAGGTTCACCCGTGGGTGGGTGGCGAGCCAGTGGCATTCAGAAGAGCGAGCGAGGCCCGCAGTCTGTGCAGAAGACACCTGCACTCGGGTATGTGTGGCGGCACAATTCCCAAGCAGCTCCAAATGGTAATCCAAAGAGAAGCCAGGGAGTTCCCAACGCCCCAGGTGTCCTCAGCCCACGACTGGCTGCTGTGGGAACGCGAAGCCCGGCTCCTTGTCTCAGAGCGGGACAACCAGGAGGTGTGATGTCCACCCCGGGGTTCCCAGGAGGATCAGGCTGAAGCTGGGACTTGGCCTGAAAACGTCCCCTCGCATGGGCTCCCCCTTCCGCTTCCGGCTCCTCTACTCCTGGTGCCCCTCCATCCAGGGGCCAGACTTTAAGAAGTCACCCGCAGGAGAATCCTGGTCCCAAAGGAGCCTTCTGGGGGACCCGTGCTGAGAGAGGTGTGGGCATGGCCCGCTGGGGCTCTGCCCGGCCCAGGGCTGGGAGACGCAACCTCCCAGCTCTGGGTCCCTGCAGGAAGCGTTGGCAAGCACAGGGCCAGTCCTCCAAAGGCCCAGGTGCAGGGAGCCCAGGCCAAGCAGCCTGTGGAAGAAGCCACATGCCGTGCCACCCCGGGAACACGACTGCAGGTCGCGGCCCCTCCCACCTCCTCCCCGACATGGCGCAGGGCTCAGAGACACCTCAGACGCTGCTACCAAAGTCCAAAGGGCATCGGTTGCTCCTCCGAAGCCCCCCGAGCAGACCGCGTTGTCCAGCCAGCCCCTGGGCCTCCCTGGGGTGCCCAGCACAAAAGTGCAGACGAACACCGGACTCGCAATATCAGTTTGAGGATGTTTCTGCCACTCTAAGGACCCGCAGGCCAGCTGGGCCTTCGGGCAGGACAGAGGGCCCCGGAATCCGACTGTGGAGAGCTGCGTGTACGTCCCCATCGGGAGGCGGTCCCCACCTCCGCGGCTCTCCCCTTGCGGGGAGCGGCAGCCCCAGGGCCTCAGGGAAGACGCCAGGCTGGGCCCCCGCGGCACAGCGGGGCACGTCCCCGGCAGGCGACTTAGCGATGCCTGCGCCAGACTGCTGCGGCCGCCCTGCTGCCGGGTTCCTGGAGGGCTTCCTGGAAGCAGCGTCCACCCCAAGCCCCTGGAAGGCCCAGGCGACGGAGGAGCCGGTCAGGCAGGGGCCGAGGACGGTGACGGGCGGGGAGGAGCGTGTCAGGCAGGGGCCGAGGACGGTGACAGGCCGGGCGGGAAGGAGCCGGTCAGGCAGGGGCCCAGGACAGTGACGGGCCTGGCCGGGGGGGAGCGAGTCAGGCAGTGGCCCAGGTGGTGGGCCGGCGGGGAGGGGCCTGTCAGGCAGGGGCAGAGGACGGTGACGGTGACGGTGACAGTGACAGGTGACGGGCCGGGGCGGGAAGGAGCCGGTCAGGCAGGGGCAGGGCCCGAGGACAGTGACGGGCCTGGCGGGGGAGGAGCGCGTCAGGCAGGGGCAGAGGAGTCGGGCTGGGTAAGGGGTAGGGTGACAGTTAGGGCACAATTCACAATCGCAAAGATGTGGAAGCGAGCCGAGTGCCCATCCATCCAGGAGTGCATTAATAACATGTGGCGCGTGGACACCACGGAGTGCTACCCGGCTGTGAGGAGCAGCGGTGAGAGGGCACCTCTCGTGCTCTCCTGGCCAGAGCTGGAACCCGTTCCAGTAGGCCAGGTATCCCAAGCATGGACACACGAGCACCACGTGCGCGCGCTCACCGCCAAATTGGTAGGAACGGATGGACACCTAAGTGGACACAGAGGAATCACCTTCATCGGGTGGGTGTCGGGCGGGCGTGGGGAGGGGGTGGGCATACACATCCATTAGGGAAGGGGGGGGTGCGCACCGACTGGGGGATGGGCGCACTTGAAGCTCTGCCCCGAGGGGGGAGGCGGGGAAAGAGCAATGCACCCGACCTGAACATTGGTACCCCCACAATACGCTGGGAGAAAATGAGAAATAAATAAGGAGACAGGGGGGAGGGGGGCACGGGCAACACATGTCACCTCAATACTTGTACTCCCATCATCTGCTTGAAAAGAGAGAGAAAAGAAAATGCAATAATAGAGACAAGAGACACTTTCTAAGAAAATGAATCCGAAAAGAAAAGTAAAAGGAGGCCTGTCGAGCAGGTCTGGGTGTGACTCCGGATCCCCCAACCTCCAGTGCCACCACCAGAGATTCCTACGTGTAGCCCACAGAACCCCAAAAGCAACGGGACGAGTTCTGGTCACATACTCGCTCAAAATGACATCCTGGAATCCTTCCGGAACTCCCTCCCCTCTCAGACTCTCGAGGTTTCCTCCAGCGTGTCGGTTCCCACAGACCAGACCTTTGGTCTGAGACCTGACAGTCCAGATGCCACGCATGCTGCCGCGTGGCGGCGGTGTCCCGGCTTGGGACAAGAAGGAGGACCCAGGGTGCGGGCTGGGGCGGCAGGCACCGCGGCGGGCGCTGAGGGTGGGGGTGATCCGCCGGACCGCCGCCCCGCCGCGCTCCCAGCAAGGGGACAGGGCAACAGGCAAAAAAAAAAAAAAAAAAAGCCTACGGCACCCGGGATTCCCAGGCGGTCTCCCATCCAAGTACTAGCCAGGCCCCACGCTGCTTAGCTTCGGAGATCAGACGAGACGGGGCGCGTTCGGGGTGGTGTGGCCCTAGACCGCGGAGGGCGCCCCTGCCCCGCTCAAGAGGCCAGCCTCACCGCGCTTCCCCGCGATAGCGCTGACCCGCGCCGGGCCTGTGGAGTTCGCCGGCCCGGTCGGGCGGACTCCGGAGGACTGAGGTGAGGGACGGGGCGGGGTGGGATGGGGTGGGGGTCTGTCTACACACACACACACACACACTCACACACACACACAGACACACACACGATGCGGCTCCACGGCTGGACCCGCCAAGGTGGAGACCTTCCAGCCTCCCTCCTCTCCTCACCTGGCCTCCTTCACCTACCCGCCCCCACCCCCAGCGCGCCGCTGCTGACTGCGCACGCGCGCTCACCCTTTGACCCCAGCCAGGGGCCGCCCTCCCGCACAACCCCTTTCAGCTGCGCCCCCCGCCCTGTGGGTGGGCTGCCGCCTATTCCCCAGGGCCAGGGCTGGGGCACAGCGCATGGGGGAGGGGAGCGAGTGTAGGGGCGTCTCTCGGGGTGTGTCCCATGGCTGGGGTGGGGCGGGGTGGTTTGGGGGGCGCTGAAGAGATCAGTCCCCTCCATCTCCCACCTCTGGAAAACCCCCAAGCCCTTGGAGACCTGCCGGCACCGCTACCGTGGGGGCCGGGACCCTGCTCTGTGTCCTCCTGTGGCCCAGTCCAAGGGGCCTGGGCCTGGCCCGGGCCTGGATTGGACCCCGACCACCCTCGGGTGTGGACTTGCTAAAAGTCGGCGATTAGATATTGGATTCGAGCTTCCTTGAGGTCATTTCACCCATGAATGCACCGGAAAGAGTTTCCTACTCCATCTGTGAGGGTGGCAACTGAAAGAGAATTTGAAAGCTGACAGAATAGGCGAGGAAGGGCATAGGAGATTTCCACACCCAGTAAGGAAGACTTTCCCGAAATGGAAGAGAGAAACGAGCAAACAGAAACACCGGTAGCCCGCCCGGATCACAGTCTGCTCCTTAGAGAAAGTACCCTGACCAGGTTCACCCGTGGGTGGGTGGCGAGCCAGTGGCATTCAGAAGAGCGAGCGAGGCCCGCAGTCTGTGCAGAAGACACCTGCACTCGGGTGTGTGTGGCGGCACAATTCCCAAGCAGCTCCAGATGGTAATCCAAAGAGAAGCCAGGGAGTTCCCAACGCCCCAGGTGTCCTCAGCCCACGACTGGCTGCTGTGGGAACGCGAAGCCCGGCTCCTTGTCTCAGAGCGGGACAACCAGGAGGTGTGATGTCCACCCCGGGGTTCCCAGGAGGATCAGGCTGAAGCTGGGACTTGGCCTGAAAACGTCCCCTCGCATGGGCTCCCCCTTCCGCTTCCGGCTCCTCTACTCCTGGTGCCCCTCCATCCAGGGGCCAGACTTTAAGAAGTCACCCGCAGGAGAATCCTGGTCCCAAAGGAGCCTTCTGGGGGACCCGTGCTGAGAGAGGTGTGGGCATGGCCCGCTGGGGCTCTGCCCGGCCCAGGGCTGGGAGACGCAACCTCCCAGCTCTGGGTCCCTGCAGGAAGCGTTGGCAAGCACAGGGCCAGTCCTCCAAAGGCCCAGGTGCAGGGAGCCCAGGCCAAGCAGCCTGTGGAAGAAGCCACATGCCGTGCCACCCCGGGAACACGACTGCAGGTCGCGGCCCCTCCCACCTCCTCCCCGACATGGCGCAGGGCTCAGAGACACCTCAGACGCTGCTACCAAAGTCCAAAGGGCATCGGTTGCTCCTCCGAAGCCCCCCGAGCAGACCGCGTTGTCCAGCCAGCCCCTGGGCCTCCCTGGGGTGCCCAGCACAAAAGTGCAGACGAACACCGGACTCGCAATATCAGTTTGAGGATGTTTCTGCCACTCTAAGGACCCGCAGGCCAGCTGGGCCTTCGGGCAGGACAGAGGGCCCCGGAATCCGACTGTGGAGAGCTGCGTGTACGTCCCCATCGGGAGGCGGTCCCCACCTCCGCGGCTCTCCCCTTGCGGGGAGCGGCAGCCCCAGGGCCTCAGGGAAGACGCCAGGCTGGGCCCCCGCGGCACAGCGGGGCACGTCCCCGGCAGGCGACTTAGCGATGCCTGCGCCAGACTGCTGCGGCCGCCCTGCTGCCGGGTTCCTGGAGGGCTTCCTGGAAGCAGCGTCCACCCCAAGCCCCTGGAAGGCCCAGGCGACGGAGGAGCCGGTCAGGCAGGGGCCGAGGACGGTGACGGGCGGGGAGGAGCGTGTCAGGCAGGGGCCGAGGACGGTGACAGGCCGGGCGGGAAGGAGCCGGTCAGGCAGGGGCCCAGGACAGTGACGGGCCTGGCCGGGGGGGAGCGAGTCAGGCAGTGGCCCAGGTGGTGGGCCGGCGGGGAGGGGCCTGTCAGGCAGGGGCAGAGGACGGTGACGGTGACGGTGACAGTGACAGGTGACGGGCCGGGGCGGGAAGGAGCCGGTCAGGCAGGGGCAGGGCCCGAGGACAGTGACGGGCCTGGCGGGGGAGGAGCGCGTCAGGCAGGGGCAGAGGAGTCGGGCTGGGTAAGGGGTAGGGTGACAGTTAGGGCACAATTCACAATCGCAAAGATGTGGAAGCGAGCCGAGTGCCCATCCATCCAGGAGTGCATTAATAACATGTGGCGCGTGGACACCACGGAGTGCTACCCGGCTGTGAGGAGCAGCGGTGAGAGGGCACCTCTCGTGCTCTCCTGGCCAGAGCTGGAACCCGTTCCAGTAGGCCAGGTATCCCAAGCATGGACACACGAGCACCACGTGCGCGCGCTCACCGCCAAATTGGTAGGAACGGATGGACACCTAAGTGGACACAGAGGAATCACCTTCATCGGGTGGGTGTCGGGCGGGCGTGGGGAGGGGGTGGGCATACACATCCATTAGGGAAGGGGGGGGTGCGCACCGACTGGGGGATGGGCGCACTTGAAGCTCTGCCCCGAGGGGGGAGGCGGGGAAAGAGCAATGCACCCGACCTGAACATTGGTACCCCCACAATACGCTGGGAGAAAATGAGAAATAAATAAGGAGACAGGGGGGAGGGGGGCACGGGCAACACATGTCACCTCAATACTTGTACTCCCATCATCTGCTTGAAAAGAGAGAGAAAAGAAAATGCAATAATAGAGACAAGAGACACTTTCTAAGAAAATGAATCCGAAAAGAAAAGTAAAAGGAGGCCTGTCGAGCAGGTCTGGGTGTGACTCCGGATCCCCCAACCTCCAGTGCCACCACCAGAGATTCCTACGTGTAGCCCACAGAACCCCAAAAGCAACGGGACGAGTTCTGGTCACATACTCGCTCAAAATGACATCCTGGAATCCTTCCGGAACTCCCTCCCCTCTCAGACTCTCGAGGTTTCCTCCAGCGTGTCGGTTCCCACAGACCAGACCTTTGGTCTGAGACCTGACAGTCCAGATGCCACGCATGCTGCCGCGTGGCGGCGGTGTCCCGGCTTGGGACAAGAAGGAGGACCCAGGGTGCGGGCTGGGGCGGCAGGCACCGCGGCGGGCGCTGAGGGTGGGGGTGATCCGCCGGACCGCCGCCCCGCCGCGCTCCCAGCAAGGGGACAGGGCAACAGGCAAAAAAAAAAAAAAAAAAAGCCTACGGCACCCGGGATTCCCAGGCGGTCTCCCATCCAAGTACTAGCCAGGCCCCACGCTGCTTAGCTTCGGAGATCAGACGAGACGGGGCGCGTTCGGGGTGGTGTGGCCCTAGACCGCGGAGGGCGCCCCTGCCCCGCTCAAGAGGCCAGCCTCACCGCGCTTCCCCGCGATAGCGCTGACCCGCGCCGGGCCTGTGGAGTTCGCCGGCCCGGTCGGGCGGACTCCGGAGGACTGAGGTGAGGGACGGGGCGGGGTGGGATGGGGTGGGGGTCTGTCTACACACACACACACACACACTCACACACACACACAGACACACACACGATGCGGCTCCACGGCTGGACCCGCCAAGGTGGAGACCTTCCAGCCTCCCTCCTCTCCTCACCTGGCCTCCTTCACCTACCCGCCCCCACCCCCAGCGCGCCGCTGCTGACTGCGCACGCGCGCTCACCCTTTGACCCCAGCCAGGGGCCGCCCTCCCGCACAACCCCTTTCAGCTGCGCCCCCCGCCCTGTGGGTGGGCTGCCGCCTATTCCCCAGGGCCAGGGCTGGGGCACAGCGCATGGGGGAGGGGAGCGAGTGTAGGGGCGTCTCTCGGGGTGTGTCCCATGGCTGGGGTGGGGCGGGGTGGTTTGGGGGGCGCTGAAGAGATCAGTCCCCTCCATCTCCCACCTCTGGAAAACCCCCAAGCCCTTGGAGACCTGCCGGCACCGCTACCGTGGGGGCCGGGACCCTGCTCTGTGTCCTCCTGTGGCCCAGTCCAAGGGGCCTGGGCCTGGCCCGGGCCTGGATTGGACCCCGACCACCCTCGGGTGTGGACTTGCTAAAAGTCGGCGATTAGATATTGGATTCGAGCTTCCTTGAGGTCATTTCACCCATGAATGCACCGGAAAGAGTTTCCTACTCCATCTGTGAGGGTGGCAACTGAAAGAGAATTTGAAAGCTGACAGAATAGGCGAGGAAGGGCATAGGAGATTTCCACACCCAGTAAGGAAGACTTTCCCGAAATGGAAGAGAGAAACGAGCAAACAGAAACACCGGTAGCCCGCCCGGATCACAGTCTGCTCCTTAGAGAAAGTACCCTGACCAGGTTCACCCGTGGGTGGGTGGCGAGCCAGTGGCATTCAGAAGAGCGAGCGAGGCCCGCAGTCTGTGCAGAAGACACCTGCACTCGGGTGTGTGTGGCGGCACAATTCCCAAGCAGCTCCAGATGGTAATCCAAAGAGAAGCCAGGGAGTTCCCAACGCCCCAGGTGTCCTCAGCCCACGACTGGCTGCTGTGGGAACGCGAAGCCCGGCTCCTTGTCTCAGAGCGGGACAACCAGGAGGTGTGATGTCCACCCCGGGGTTCCCAGGAGGATCAGGCTGAAGCTGGGACTTGGCCTGAAAACGTCCCCTCGCATGGGCTCCCCCTTCCGCTTCCGGCTCCTCTACTCCTGGTGCCCCTCCATCCAGGGGCCAGACTTTAAGAAGTCACCCGCAGGAGAATCCTGGTCCCAAAGGAGCCTTCTGGGGGACCCGTGCTGAGAGAGGTGTGGGCATGGCCCGCTGGGGCTCTGCCCGGCCCAGGGCTGGGAGACGCAACCTCCCAGCTCTGGGTCCCTGCAGGAAGCGTTGGCAAGCACAGGGCCAGTCCTCCAAAGGCCCAGGTGTAGGGAGCCCAGGCCAAGCAGCCTGCCACTCTCCCGTTAGTGTGTTGACACAGGCAGTTCCAACCCCGCCCTACCTGGCCGCCTCCGATGGGTGTGTGGACACAGCCAGTTCCACACAGCGTCCTGCCTGCCTGTCTCCCATGGGTGTGAGGACACAGCCAGATCCACACAGCGCCTTTCCTGCCCGTCTCCCATGGGAGTTTGGACACAGCCAGATCCACACAGTGTCTTGTATGCCCATCTCCCGTGGGTGTGTGGACACAGCCAGATCCACACAGTGCCCTACATGCCCGTCTCCAGTGAGTGAGTGGACACAGCCAGTTCCCCACAGTGCCCTACCTGCCTATCTCCTGAAGGTGAGTGGCCACAGCCAGTTTCACACAGTTCCCTACCTGCCTGTCTCCGTTGTTTTAGTGGAGACAGCCAGTTCCAACAGTTCCTTACCTGCTCGTCTCCCGTGGGTGTGTGGACACAGCCAGTTCCACACAGCGCCCTGCCTGCCACGCTCCTGTGAGTGTGTGGACACACTCAGTTCAACATCCCGACCTACCGGCCCATCTCCCGTGGGTGAGTGGACACAGCCAGATCCACACAGCACCCGGCCTGCCCGGATCCCGTATGTGAGTGGACACAGCCAGTTCCAAACAGCACCCTGCCTGCCCGTCTCCCGTGGGTTAGTGGACACAGCTAGTTCCACACAGCTCACTGCCTGCCCGTCTCCCGTGGGTGAGTGGACACAGCCATATCCACACAGCGCCCTGTTTATGCATCTCCCGTGGGGGAGTGGACACAGCCAGTTCCACACAGCACCCTTCTTGCCCGTCTCCCTTGGGTGAATGGACACAGCCAGTGCCACACAGCACCCTGCCTGCCCACCCTTCCTGGTTTCGTGGTCACACCCAGTTTAACACGGCGCCCTACCTGCCCGTCTCCCCTGGGTGAGTAGACACAGCCAGTTCCACCCAGTGCCCTACCTGCCCATCCGCCATGGGTGAGTGCACACAGCAAGATCCACACAGCGTCCTGCCTGCCCATCTCCCATGGGTGTGTGGACACAGCCAGTTCCAGAGAGCGCCCTGCCTGCCCGTCTCCCGTGGATGAGTGGACACAGCCAGTTCCAAACAGCACCCTGCCTGCCCGTCTCCCGTGGCTTAGTGGACACAGCCAGTTCCACACAGCTCACTGCCTGCCTGTCTCCCGTGGGTGAGTGGACACAGCTACTTCCACACAATGCTCAGCCTGCCCATCTGCCGTGGGAGAGTGGACACAGGCATTTCCATACAACGCCCTGCCTGCCCGTCTCCCGTTTGTGTGTGGATACAGCCAGTTCCACACGGCACCCTGCCTGCCCATCTCCTGTTTGTGTGTGGATACAGCCAGTTCCACACCGCACCTTGCCTCCCCTTCTCCCGTGGATGAGTGTACACAGCCAGTTCCACACGGCACCCTGCCTGCCCATCTCCTGTTTGTGTGTGGACACAGCAAGTTCCACACAGCACCCGACCTGCCTGTCTCCCATGGGTGAGTGGACACAGCCAGTTGCACACAACGCCCTGCCTGCCCGTCTGCCATGGGTGTGTGGACACAGCCAGTTCCACTCAGTGCCCTGGATGCCCGTCTCCCGTGGATGAGTGGACATAGCGAGTTCCACACTGCGCCCTGCCTGCTCGTGTCCCCTGGGTGAGTGGACACAGCCAGATCCACAGAGCGCCCTGTCTGCCACTCTCCTGTGAGTGTGTGGACACAGCCAGTTCCACAGCCTGCCCTACCTGCCCTTCTTCCGAGGGTGACTGGACACAGCCAGATCCACACAGCTACCGGCCTGCTCTTCTCCTGTGACTGACTGCACACAGCCAGTTCCATAAGCTCTCTGCCTGCCCGTCTCCCGTAGTTGTGTGGACACAGCCAGATCCACACAGCGCCCTGCATGCCCATCTGCCATGGGTTAGAGGACACAGCCAGTTCTACACAGCGCCCTGCCTGCCTGTCTCCCGTGGGTGTGTGGACACAGCCAGATCCACACAGCGCCTTACATGCCCGTCTCCGGTGGGTGACTAGACACAGCCAGTTCCTCAGAGCGCCCTGCCTGCCACTCTCCCGTTAGTGTGTTGACACAGCCAGTTCCAACCCCGCCCTACCTGGCCGCCTCCGATGGGTGTGTGGACACAGCCAGATCCACACAGCACCCTACCTACTCATCTCCAGTGGGTGAGTGGACACAGCCAGTTCCACAGAGCGTCCTGCCTGCTCATGTCCCGTGGGTGTGTGGACACAGCCAGATCCACACAGCGCCCTGCCTGCCCTTCTCCGGTGGGTGTGTGGACACAGCCACTTCCACACTGCTCCCTGCCTACCCGTCTCCCGTGGGTGTGTGGACACAGCCAAATCTACACAGCGTCCTTCCTGCCCATCTCCCGTGGGTCAGTGTACACAGCCAGTTCCACACAGCGCCTGGCCTGCTCGTCTCCCGTGGGTGAGTGGGCGCAGCCTGAACCACACAGTCCCCTTCCTGCCCGTCTCCCATGAGTGTGTGGACACAGCCAGATCCACACAACGCCCTGCCTGCCCCTCTCCTGTGGGTGAGAGGACACTGCCATTTCCACACAGTGCCCTGCCTGCCCATATCCCTTGAGTGTGTGGACACAGCCAGATCCACACAGCGCCCTGCCAGCTCATCTCCCGTGGGTGAGTGGAGACACCCAGTTCCACACAATGCCCTGCCCACCCGTCTCCCGTGGGTGTGTGGACACAGCCAGTTCCACACTGCGCCCTGCCTGCCCGTCTCCTGTGGGTGAGTTGACACAGCCAGATGCACACAGTGCCCTGCCTGCCACACTCCCGTAAGTGTGTGGATACAGCAAGTTCCACACCCTGCCCTACCTGCCCATCTCCCGTGGGTGAGTGGACACAGCCAGATCCACACAGTGCCTTGCCTGCCCTCTCCCGTGGCTGAGTGGACACAGCCAGTTCCACACAGCGCTCTGCCTTCCCATCTCCCGTGGGTGTGTGAACACTACCAGATCTGCACAGCACCCTGCCTGCCTGATTCCCGTGGTTGATTGGACACAGCCACTTCCACACTGCGCCCTGCATGCCACTCTCCCATGAGTGTGTGGACACAACCAGATCTACACAGTGCCCAGCCTGCCCGTCTCCCCTGGGTCAGAGGACACAGCCAGTTCCACACAGCGCCCTACCTGCCTGTCTCCCGGGGGTGTGTGTACACAGCTGATCCACACAACGCCCTACTTGCCCGTCTCCCGTGGGTGAGTGCACACAGACAGATCCACACAGTGCCCTACCTGCCCATCCCCCGTGGGTGAGTGCACACAGCCAGATCCACACAGCGCCCTGCATTCCCGTCTCCCATGGGTGAGTGGACACAGCCAGATCCACACAGTGCCCTGCATTCCCGTCTCCCATGGGTGAGTGGACACAGCCAGATCCACACAGCGCCCTGCCTGCCACTCCCCCATAAGTGTGTGGATACAGCCAGTTCCACACCCTGCCCTACCTGCCCGTCTCCCGTGGGTGAGTGGACACAGCCAGAATCACACAGCGCTCTACATGCCCGTCTCCCATGGCTGAGTCGACACAGCCAGTTCCACACAGCGCCCTACCTTCCCATCTCCCATGGGTGTCTTGACACAGCGAGATCCACGCAGAGCCCTGCCTGCCTGTCTCCCATGGGTGTGTGGACACAGCCAGAATCACACAGTGCTCTACATGCCCGTCTCCCATGGCTGAGTGGACACAGCCAGTTCCACACAGCGCCCTACCTGCCCATCTCCCATGGGTGAGTAGACACAGCCAGTTCCACACTGCGCCCTGCCTGCCCGTCTCCCGTGGGTGTGTGGACACAGCTAGATCCACACATTGTTCTACATGCCCGTCTCCCGTGGGTGAGTACACACAGCCAGTTCCACACTGCGGCCTGCATGCCACTCTCCCGTGAGTGTGTGGACACACCCAGATCTAGACAGCACCTTGCCTGCACGTCTCCCCTGGGTAAGGGGACAGAGCTCCCTACCTATCCATCTCCCGTGGGTGTGTGGACACAGCCTGATCCACACAGCGCCTTACCTGCAGATCTCCCATGGATGAGTGGTCATAGCCAGTTAAACACAGCACCCTGCATGCCTGTGTCCCATGGCTGTGTGGACACAGCCAGATCCACACAGCACCCTGCCTGTCCGTCTCAGGTGGGTGAGTGGACATAGCCTGATCCACACAGCGCACTGCCTGCCCGTCTCCCGTTGGTGTGTGGACACAGCCAGATTCACACAGCGCCCTTCCTGCCCATCTCCCTTGGGTGTGTAGACACAACGAGATCCACACAAGGCCCTACCTGCCTGTCTCGCTTGGCTGTGTGGACACAGCCAGTTCCACACAGCGTCCAGCCTGCCAGTCTCCTGTGGGTGTGTGGACACAGCCAGATCCATACAGCGCCCTGCTTGCCCTTTACCGTGGGTGATTGGACACAGCCAGATCCACACAGTGCCCTGCCTGCCGTCTCCTGTGGCTGAGTGGACACATCCATTTCCCCACAGCGCCCTACCTGCCCATCTCCCATGGTGAGTGGACATAGCCAGATCCGCACAGCGCCCTGCCTGCCCGTCTCCCGTGGCTGAGTGGACACAGCCATTTCACACAGCGCCCTGCATGCCCATCTCCCATGGATGTGTGGACACAGCCAGTTCCACACAGTGCCCTGCCTGCCCATCTCCCGTGGGTGAGTGGACACAGCCAGTTCCACACAGCACCCTGCCTGCCTGTCTCTCCTTGGTGCGTGGACACAGCCAGACCCACACAGCGCCTTACCTGATTGTCTCCTATGGGTGAGTGGACACAGCCAGTTCCACACTCCGTTCCGCCTGCACATGTCCTGTGGGTGTGTGGACACAGCCAGATCCATACAGCGCCCTACATGCCTGTCTCCCATGGGTGAGTGGACACAGCCAGTTCCACACTGCGCCCTGCCTGCCCGGCTCCCGTGCGTGTGTGGACACATCCAGATCCACACAGCGCCCTACCTGCCCATCTCCGGTGGGTGAGTGGAGACAGACAGTACCACACAGTGCCCTGACTGCCCGTCTCCCATGGGTGAGTGGACACATCAGTTCCACACAGCGCCCTGCCTGCCATTCTCTCGTGAGTGTGTGGACACAGCCAATTCCACACAGCACCCTGCATGCCACTCTCCCGTGAGTGTGAGGAGACAGCCAGGTCTACACAGCGCCCGCCTGCCCGTCTCCTGTGGGTCAGGGAACACAGCCAGTTCCACACAGTGCCCTGTCTGCCCGTCTCCCGTGGGTGTGTGGATACAGCCAGATCCACGCAGCGCCCGGCCTGCCCGTCTCCCGTGGGTAAGTGGACACAGCCAGATCCACGCAGCGCCCTGTCTGCCGGTGTCCTGTGGGTCAGTGGACACAGCAGATCCACACAGAGCCTTGCCTGCCTGTCTCCAGTGAGTGTGTGGACACAGCCAGTTCCACACAGCGCCCTGCCTGCCTGTCTCCTGTGGGTGTGTCGACACAGCCAGATCCACACAGCACCCTATCTGCCCATCTCCAGTGGGTGAGTGAACACAGCCAGATCCACACAGCGCCCTGATTGTCACTCTCTACTGAGTGTGTGGACACAGCCAGTTCCACAACCCGCCCTACCTGCCCGTCTCCGTTGTGTGTGTGGACACAGCCAGTTCCACACTCTGCCCTACCTTCCCATCTCCTGAGGGTAAGTGGACACAGCCAGATCCACACAGCGCACTGCCTGCCCGTCTCCCGTGGCTGAGTGGACACAACCAGTTCCACACAGCGCCCTGCCTGCCCGTCTCTTGTGGGTGAGTGGACACAGCCAGTTCCACACAGCGCCCTGCCTGCTCATCTCCTGTGGGTTTGTCGACACAGCCAGATCCACACAGCGCCCAACCTGCCCATCTCCGGTGGGTGATTGGGCACAGCCAGTTCCTCAAAGCGTCCTGCCTGCTCGTCTCCCGAGGGTGATAGGACACAGCCAGGTCCACACAGCGCCCTTATTGCCACTCTCCAGTGAGTGTGTGGACACAGCCAGTTCCACACCCCGCCCTACCTGCCCGTCTCCGGTGGGTTATGGACACAGCCTGATCCACACAGCCCCCTACCTGCCCAGCTCCCATGGATGTGTGGACACAGCCAGATCCACACAGCACCCTGCCTTCACATCTCACGTGGATGAGTGGACACAGCCAGTTCCACACAGCGTCCTGCCTGCCTGTCTCCCAAGGGTGTGTGGACACAGCCAGATATACACAGCTCCCTGCCTGCCTGTGTCTCGTGGGTCAGTGGACACAGCCTTTTCCACACAGTGCCTTGCCTGCCCATCTCCCTTGGGTGTGTGCACATAGCCAGCGCCCTACATGCACGTCTCCCATGTGTGTGTGTACACAACCAGAACCACAAGGCGCCCTGTCTGCCCATCTCCCGTGGGTGAGTGGACACAGCCAGTTCCACACAGCGCCCTGCCTGCCCATATCCCGTGGGTTTGTGCACACAGCCAGTTCCACAGAGTACCCTGCCTGCACGTCTCCCGTGGGTGAGTGGACACAGCAAGTTCCATACAGCGCCCTGCCTTCCCGTCTCCCGTGGGTGTGTGGACACGGCCAGATCCACAAAGCGCCCTCCCTGCCCATCTCCTGTGGGTGAGTGGACACAGCCAGTTCCACACAGCGTCCTGCCTGCCTGTCTCCCAAGGGTGTGTGGACACAGCCAGTTCCAAACAGCGCCCTGCCTGCCCGTCTACCATGGGTATGTGGACACACCCAGATATACACAGCCCCCTGCCTGCCCGTGCCCGTGGGTCAGTGGACACAGCCAGTTCCACACAGTGCCTTGCCTGCCCATCTCCCTTGGGTGTGTGCACATAGCCAGCGCCCTACATGCACGTCTCCCATGTGTGTGTGTACACAACCAGAACCACAAGGCGCCCTGTCTGCCCATCTCCCGTGGGTGAGTGGACACAGCCAGTTCCACACAGCGCCCTGCCTGCTCGTCTCCTGTGGGTTTGTGCACACATCCAGTTCCACAGAGTACCCTGCCTGCACGTCTCCCGTGGGTGAGTGGACACAGCAAGTTCCATACAGCGCCCTGCCTTCCCGTCTCCCGTGGGTGTGTGGACACGGCCAGATCCACAAAGCGCCCTCCCTGCCCATCTCCTGTGGGTGAGTGGACACAGCCAGTTCGACACAGCGCCCTGCCTGCCCGTCTCCCGTGGGTGTGTGCACATAGCCAGTTCCACACCACGCCCTCCCTGCCCATCTCCCGTGGGTGAGTGGACAGAGCTAGTTCCACACAGCGCCCTGCCTGCCCGTCTGCCGTGGTTGTGTGGACACAGCCAAATCCACACAACTCTCTAACTGCCCATCTCCCGTGGTGAGTGGACACAGCCAGTTCAACACAGCGCCCTGTCTGCCTGTCTTTCGTGGGTAGTGGACACAGCCAGTTCCATACAGCGCCCTGCCTGCCCGTCTCCCATGGGATTGTGGACACAACCAGTCCCATACAGCACCTTGCCTGCCCATCTCCCGTGGGTCAGTGGTCACAGCCAGTTCCACACAGCGCCCTACCTACCCATCTCCCGTGGGTGTGTGGACACAGCCAGATCCGCACAGCGCCCTCCATGCCCATCTCCCGTGGGTGAGTGGATACAGCCAGTTCCACACAGCGCCCTGCTTGCCCGTCTCCCGTGGGTGTGGAGAAACAGCCAGATCAACACAGCGCCCTGCCTGCCCATCTCCCGTGGGTCAGTGGTCACAGCCCGTTTCACACAGCGCCCTACCTACTCGTGTCCCGTGGGTGTGTGGACACAGCCAGATCCACACAGCGTCCTACCTGCCCGTCTCCCTTGGGTGAGTGGAAACAGCCAGTTCCACACAGCGTCCTACCTGCCCATCTCCCTTGGGTGAGTGGACACAGCCAGTTCCACACAGCGCCCTGACTGCCCGTCTCCTGTGGCTGAGTGGACACAGCCAGATCCACACAGCGCCCTACCTGCCTATCTACGGTGGGTGAATGGACATAGCCAGTTCCACAAAGCGTCCTGCCAGCTCGTCCCCCGAGGGTGAGTAGACACAGCCAGATCCACAAAGCACCCTGCCTGCTAGTCTCCCATGGATGTGTATACACAGCCAGATCCACACAGCGCACTGCCTGCCCGTCTCCCGTGGGTGAGTGGACACAGGCAGTTCCACACAGCGCCCTACCTGCCCGTCAACCATGGTTGTGTGGACACACCCAGGTCCACACAGCCCCCTGCCTGTCCGTGTCCCGGGTGTCAGTGGACACAGCAATTTCCACACAGCGCCCTGCCTGCCCGTCTCCGGTGGGTGAGTGGACACAGACAGTTCCACACAACGCCCTGCCTGTCCCACTCCCATGGATGAGTGGACACAACCAGTTCTACACAGGACCTTGCCTGCCCGTCTGCAGTGGGTGTGTGGACACAGCCAGTTAAACACAGCACTGTGCCTGCCCGTCTCCCGTTGGTGAGTGGATACAGCTAGTTCCACACTGTGCCTTGTTTTCCTGTCACCCGTGGGTGTGTGGACACAGCCAGATCGACACCGCCCCCTGCCTGCCCGTCTCCCGTGGGTGTGTGGACACAGCCAGTTCCACACGGCACCATGCCTGCCTGATTCCCATGGGTGTGTGGACACAGCCAGGTCCACACAGCGCCCTGCCTGCCCGTCTCCCGTGAATGTGTGTACACAGCCAGTTCCACACAGCGCCAAGCTTGCCCGTCTCCCTTGGGTGACTGGACACAGCCAGTTCCACACAGCGCCCTGCCTGCCTGTCTCCCTTGGGTGACTGGACACAGCCAGTTCCACACAGCGCCCTGCCTGCCTGTCTCCCGTGGGTGAGTGGACACAGCCAGTTCCACATAGCGCCCTGCCTGCCAGTCTCCCATGGGTGAGTGGACACAGCCAGATACACAAAGCGCCTTGCCTGCCTGTCTCCCGTGAGAGTCTGGACACAGCCAGGTCCACACAGCGCCCTGCCTGCCGGTCTCAAATGGGTTAGGGCAGACAGCCAGTTCCACACAGTGCCTTACCTGGCCGTATCCCGGGGGTGAGTGGACACAGCCACTTCCACACCCGCCCAACATGCACATCTCTCGTGGCTAAGTGGACACAGCCAGTTCGACACAGCGCCCTGCCTGCCCGTCTCCCGTGGGTGTGTGCACATAGCCAGTTCCACACCACGCCCTCCCTGCCCATCTCCCGTGGGTGAGTGGACAGAGCTAGTTCCACACAGCGCCCTGCCTGCCCGTCTGCCGTGGTTGTGTGGACACAGCCAAATCCACACAACTCTCTAACTGCCCATCTCCCGTGGTGAGTGGACACAGCCAGTTCAACACAGCGCCCTGTCTGCCTGTCTTTCGTGGGTAGTGGACACAGCCAGTTCCATACAGCGCCCTGCCTGCCCGTCTCCCATGGGATTGTGGACACAACCAGTCCCATACAGCACCTTGCCTGCCCATCTCCCGTGGGTCAGTGGTCACAGCCAGTTCCACACAGCGCCCTACCTACCCATCTCCCGTGGGTGTGTGGACACAGCCAGATCCGCACAGCGCCCTCCATGCCCATCTCCCGTGGGTGAGTGGATACAGCCAGTTCCACACAGCGCCCTGCTTGCCCGTCTCCCGTGGGTCAGTGGTCACAGCCCGTTTCACACAGTGCCCTACCTACTCGTGTCCCGTGGGTGTGTGGACACAGCCAGATCCACACAGCGTCCTACCTGCCCGTCTCCCTTGGGTGAGTGGAAACAGCCAGTTCCACACAGCGTCCTACCTGCCCGTCTCCCTTGGGTGAGTGGACACAGCCAGTTCCACACAGCGTCCTACCTGCCCGTCTCCCTTGGGTGAGTGGAAACAGCCAGTTCCACACAGCGTCCTACCTGCCCGTCTCCCTTGGGTGAGTGGACACAGCCAGTTCCACACAGCGCCCTGACTGCCCGTCTCCTGTGGCTGAGTGGACACAGCCAGATCCACACAGCGCCCTACCTGCCTATCTACGGTGGGTGAATGGACATAGCCAGTTCCACAAAGCGTCCTGCCAGCTCGTCTCCCGAGGGTGAGTAGACACAGCCAGATCCACACAGCGCCCTGCCTGCTAGTCTCCCATGGATGTGTATACACAGCCAGATCCACACAGCGCACTGCCTGCCCGTCTCCCGTGGGTGAGTGGACACAGGCAGTTCCACACAGCGCCCTACCTGCCCGTCAACCATGGTTGTGTGGACACACCCAGGTCCACACAGCCCCCTGCCTGTCCGTGTCCCGGGTGTCAGTGGACACAGCAATTTCCACACAGCGCCCTGCCTGCCCGTCTCCGGTGGGTGAGTGGACACAGACAGTTCCACACAACGCCCTGCCTGTCCCACTCCCGTGGATGAGTGGACACAACCAGTTCTACACAGGACCTTGCCTGCCCATCTGCAGTGGGTGTGTGGACACAGCCAGTTAAACACAGCACTGTGCCTGCCCATCTCCCGTTGGTGAGTGGATACAGCTAGTTCCACACTGCGCCTTGTTTTCCTGTCACCCGTGGGTGTGTGGACACAGCCAGATCGACACCGCCCCCTGCCTGCCCGTCTCCCGTGGGTGTGTGGACACAGCCAGTTCCACACGGCACCATGCCTGCCTGACTCCCATGGGTGTGTGGACACAGCCAGGTCCACACAGCGCCCTGCCTGCCCGTCTCCCGTGAATGTGTGTACACAGCCAGTTCCACACAGTGCCAAGCTTGCCCGTCTCCCTTGGGTGACTGGACACAGCCAGTTCCACACAGCGCCCTGCCTGCCTGTCTCCCGTGGGTGAGTGGACACAGCCAGTTCCACATAGCGCCCTGCCTGCCAGTCTCCCGTGGGTGAGTGGACACAGCCAGATACACAAAGCGCCTTGCCTGCCTGTCTCCCGTGAGAGTCTGGACACAGCCAGGTCCACACAGCGCCCTGCCTGCCGGTCTCAAATGGGTTAGGGCAGACAGCCAGTTCCACACAGTGCCTTACCTGGCCGTATCCCGGGGGTGAGTGGACACAGCCACTTCCACACCCGCCCAACATGCACATCTCTCGTGGCTAAGTGGACACAGCCAGTTCTACACTGCACCCTGCCTGCCATTCTCCCATGGGTGTGTGGACACAGGCTGTTCCACACAGCACGCTGTCTGCCCGTCTCCCATTGGTGAGTGGACACAGCCAGTTCCACACAGCGCCCTGCCTGCCCGTCTCCAATGGGTGAGGGGACACAGCCAGTTTAACACAGCGACTAGCCTGCTGGTCTCCCATGGGTGTGTGGACACAACCAGATCCACACAGCGCCCTAACTACCCATCTCCCGTGGGTGTGTGGAAACAGCTAGTTCAACACAGCGCCCTGCCTACCCGTCTCCCTTGGGTGTGTGGGCACAGACATTTTAACACAGTGCCCTACATGCCCGTATTCCGTGGGTGAATGGACACAGCCAGTACCACACAGCCCCGTGCCTGCCCAACTCCTGTGGGTGAGTGGACACAGCCAGTTCCAAACAGCGCCCTACCTGCCCGTCTCCCATGGGTGATTAGACAAGCCATTTCCACACAGCACCCAGCATGCCAGTATTCCATGGGTGTGTGGACACATCCACTTCAACACAGCGCCCTGCTTGGCCATCTCTCGTGGATGAGTGGACACAGCCAGTCCAACACCGCGCCCTGCCTGCCCGTCTCCCGTGGGTATGTGGACACAGACAGATCCACACAGGGTCCTGCCTGCCTGTCTCCCGTGGGTGAGTGGACACAGCCAGTTCCACACAGCGCCTTGCCTGCCAGTCTCCCGTGGGTGTGTGGACACAGCCATTTCAACACAGCACCCATCCTGCTGGTATCCCTTGGGTGTGTTGACACAGCAAGTTCCACACAGCACCCTGCCTGTCTGTCTCCCGTGAGTGAGTGGACACAGCCTGTTCCCCACCGCGTTCTGCCTGCCAGTCTCCCGTGGGTGTGTGGACACAGCCAGTTAAACACCGCACCCTGCCTGCCCGTCTCTCGTGGTTGTGTGGCACAGCCTGTTGTTCCACAAAGCACCGTGCCTGCCTGTCTGACGTGGTGTGTATACACAGCCAGTTCCACACAGCGCCCTGCCTGCCCGTCTCCTGTGGGTGTGTGGACACAGCCAGCTCCACACCACACCCTGTATGCCCCTCGCCCGTGGGTGAGTGGACACAGACTGGTCCACACAGCGCCCTGCCTGCCCATCTCCCATGGGTGAGTCGATACAGCCAGTTCCACACAGCAGCCAGCCTGCCCGTCTCCTGTGGGTGAGTGTACACAGCCAGTTCCACACAGTGCCCTGCCTGCCCGTCTCCATTGCGTGAGTGGACACAGCCAGTTCAACACAGGACCTTGCCCGCCCCTCTGCAGTGGGTGTGTGGACACAGCCAGTTAAACACAGCGCTGTGCCTGCCCGTCTCCCGTTGGTGAGTGGATACAGCTAGTTCCACACCGCGCCTTGTTTGCCCGATTCCCATTGGTGTGTGGACAGAGCCAGATCCACAAAGCACCCAACCAGCCCATCTCCTGTGAGTGTGTGGACACAGCCAGTTCCACATAGCACCATGCTTGCCCATCTCCCATGGGTGTGTGGACACAGACAGATCCACACCACGCCATGCTTGCCTGTCACCCGTGGGTGTGTGGACACAGCCAGATCGACACCGCGCCCTGCCTGCCCGTCTCCCGTGGGTGTGTGGACACAGCCAGTTCCACACGGCACCATGCCTGCCAGACTCCCATGGGTGTGTGGACACAGCCAGGTCCACACAGCGCCCTGCCTGCCCATCTCCCGTGAGTGTGTGTACACAGCCAGTTCCACACGGTGCCCTGCCTGCCCATCTCCCGTGTTTGTGTGGACACAACCAGATCGACACCTCGCCCTGCGTGCCCGACTCCCATGGGTGTGTGGACACAGCCAGTTCCATATAGCGCCGTGCCCGCCCATCTCCCGTGGGTGAGTGGACACAAGAAGTTCAACACTGTGCCCTGCCTGCCCATCTCAAGTGGGTGAGTGGACACAGCCAGTTCCATACAGCGCCCTCTCTGCCCGTTTTCCGTGGGTGTGTGGACACAGCCAGTTCAACACAGCACCAAGCCTGCCTGTCTCCCATGGGTGTGTGGACACACCCATATCCTCACAGCACCCTACCTGACCATTTCTCGTGGTTGAGTGGACACAGCCAGTTCAACATAGCACCCAGCCTGCTAGTCTCCCATGGGTGAGTGGACACAGCCAGTTCCACACAGTGCGCTGCCTACCCGTCTCCCGTGTGTGATTGGATCCAGCCAGGTCCACACAGCGCCCTCCCTGCCCGTCTTTCGTGGGTGTGTGGACAGAGCCAGAAACACACAGGACCCTGCCGGACAGTCTGGAGTGGGTGAGAGGTCACAGCCAGTTCAACACAGCGCCCAACCTGCCGCTCTCCAATGGGTGTGTGGACACAGCCAGATCCACACAGCGCCCTGCCTGCCCGTCACCTGTGGGTGAGTGTACAAGGCCAGTTCCACACAGTGCACTGCCTGCCCGTCTCGCGTGTGTGTGTGAACACAGGCAGTTCCACACAGCGCCCTGCCTAGCCGTGTCCCGTTGTTGAGTGGACATAGCCTATTCCACATAGCGCACTGCCTGCCCATCTCCCGTGGGTGTGTGGACACAGCCAGATCCACACAGCTCCTTGCCTGCTCGTCTCAGTGAAAGTCTGGACACAGCCAGGTCCTCACAGCGCACTGCCTGCCCGTCTCCAATGGGTGAGGGGACACAGCCAGTTCCACACTGCGCCCTGCCTGCCCGTCTCCCGTGGCTTAGTGGACACAGCCGGTTCAACACAGCGCCCAGCCTGCCGGTCTCCCATGAGTGAGTGGACACAGCCAGATCCACACAGCGCCCTGCCTGCCCGTCTCCCGTGGGTGACTGGACACAGCCAGATGCACAAAGCGCCTTGCCTGCCCGTCTTCTGTGAGAGTCTGGACACAGCCATGTCCACACAGCGCCCTGCCTGCCCGTCTCAAATGGGTGCGGGGAGACAGCCAGTTCCACACAGTGCCCTGCCTGCTCATCTCCCGAAGGTGAGTGGACATTCCCAGTTCAACACAGCGCCCAGCCTCCCGGTCTCCCATGGGGGTGTGGACACAGCCAGATCTACATAGCGCCCTACCTGCCGGTCTCCCATGGGTGAGTGGACACAGACAGTTCCACACAGCACCCTGCCTGTCTTTCTCCCTTGGGTGAATGGACACAGCCAGTTCCACACAGCGCCCTTCCTGCCCATCTCCCGTGAGAGTCTAGACACAGCCAGGTCCACACAGTGCCCTGCCTGCCCATCTCGCGTGGGGGTGTGGACACAGCCAGTTCCACACAGCGCCCTGCCTGCCTGTCTCCCGTTGGTGAATGGACACAGCCAGATCTACACAGCGGCCTGCCTGCCCGTCTCCCGTTTCTTAGTCGACACAGCCAGATCCACACAGGGCCGTGTCTGCGCATCTCCCGTGGGTGAGTGGAAACAGCCAGTTCCACAGAGCCCCCTGCCTGCCCGTCTCCCGTTGGTGTTGGGCACAAGCAGATCCACACAGCACCCTGCCTGCCCGTCTCCCGTGGGTGAGTGGACACAGCCAGTTCCACACAGCGCCCTGCCTGCCCGTCCTTCATTGTTTCGTGGTCACAGCCAGTTCATATGGCGCCCTACCTGCCTGTCTGCCGTGGCTGAGTGGACACAGCCAGTTCAACACAGGGCCCAGCCTGCTGGTCTCCCATGGGTGTGTGGAGACAGCCAGATATACACAGCACGCTGCCTGCCAGTCTTTCGTTGGTGAGTGGACACCGCCAGTTCCACAGAGCCCCCCATTTGCCTGTCTACCTTGGGTGAGTGGACACAGCCAGTTCCACACAGCGCCCTGCCTGCCCATCTCCCGTGGGTGAGTCGACGCAGCCAGATACACAAAGCGCCTGCCCATCTCCCGGGAGAGTCTTGACACAGCCAGGTCCACACAGCACCCTGCCTGCCCATCTCAAATGGGTGAGGGCAGATAGCCAGTTCCACACAGCGCCCTGCCTGCCCATCTCCCATGGGTGAGCGGACACAGCCAGTTCCACACCGCGCCCTGCCTGCCCATCTCCCATGGGTGAGTGGACACAGCCGGTTCCACACAGCGCCCTGCCTACCCGTCTCCCATGGGTGAGGGGACACAGCCAGTTCCATACAGCGCGCTGCCTGCCCATCTCCTTTGGGTGAGTGGACACAGCTAGATCCACACTGCGCCCTCCCTGCCCATCTCTCATCGGTGAGTGGACACAGCCAGTTACACACAGCGCGCTGCATGCTCATCTCCCATTGGTGAGTGGACACAGCCAGATCCACACCGCGCCCTGCCTGCCTGTATCCCGTGGGTGTATGGACACAGCCAGTTCCACACAGCACCGTGCCGACCCGTCTCCCCAGGGTGAGTTGACACAGCCAGTTCCAAATAGCACCCTGACTACCCGTCTCCAATGGGTGAGCGGAAACAGCCAGTTACACAAAGCACTGTGCCAGCCTGTTTCCCATGGCTGAGTGGACACAGCTAGTTCCACACAGCGCCCTGTCTATCCTTATTCAGAGAGTGAGTGGACACAGCCCTAACCCTAACCCTAACACTAAACCTAACCATTAACCCAAACCCTAACTCTAACCACAATACTTAACCCTAACCGTAACCCTAACCCTAACCACAACCTTAATCTGAACCCTAACTCCAACCCTAAACCTAACCCGAACCCTAACCAAACACTAACCCCAAACCTTAAACCTAACCATAACACTAAACCCAACCCCAACGCCAACATCAAACCTAACCACAACTCCATCCCTAACCCTAACCCTAACCTTAACCCTAACCCAAAGCCTAACCCTAAATACAACCCTATCCTTAAACATAACCCTAACCCTTCCCTAACCCCAACCCTAACCCTAACCCTAATGCTAACCCTAAACCTAACCCTAACTCTAAGCCTACACCTAATTGTAACCCTAACCCTAAGCCTAAGCCTAACCCAAACCCTAACACTAACCCCAACCCTAACCTTAAACCTAACCGTAAACCCCTCCCTAAAACCAACAGTAAACCAAACCCTAACGCTAACCCTAACCCTAACTCTAAGCCTAACTCTCATTCTAATCCTTAAAACTAACCCTAACCCTAAGCCTAAACCTAACCCTAACCTTAAACCCATCCCTAACCCTCACCCTATCGGTAACCTTAACCCCAACCCTAACTCCATACCTAATGCTAAACCTAACACTAACCCTCACCCCAACCCTAATTCTAACCCTAACCCTAATCCCATCCCTACCACCAACGCTAACCCTAACACTAACCCAAACCATAAACCTAACCCCAACCCCAACCCTAACCCCAAATCCAACCCTAACCCTGATCCTAACACCAAACCTAAACCAAAACCCACAATTAAACATAACCTAAACCCTAACCCTGATCCTGACCATGACCCTGACCCTGACCCTAACCCTAACCCTAAGCCTAAACCAAACCCTAAACCCAACGCTAACCCTAACCGCAACCCTAATCATAACCCTAACAAGAACCCTAACACTAACCCCAACCATAACCCTAAGGCTACCCTAATCCCAACACTTAACTCTAACCCCAACGCTAACACTAACCCTAAACTTAATTCTAACACTAACCCTAACCATTAACCTAACCTAACCCTACCCTAACCCCAAACCTTAATCCTAACCCTAACGCTAAGCCTAAACCCAATCCCAACCCTAACCCTCACCCTAATCCCAACCCTAACCCTAACCCTAACCTGAAACCTAACCCTAAACCTAACACTAACCCTAACCCCAATCCTAACTCTAACCTAACCCTAACGACCTCTCTAACACCAACCCTAACCCGAACCCTAACCCCAACCCTAACCCTAACCCGAACCCCAACGCTAACCCCAACGCCAACCCTAACACTGACACTAACCCGAACCCTAACCCTAGACCCTAACCCTAACCCTAACCCAAACACCAACCCTTAACCCTAAACCTAATTCTAACCCGAAACCCAAACCTAACTCTAATCCTAACCCTAACCCTCTACCGAACACCAACCCTAACCCTAACTTTAACCCAAACCCTAACTCTAACACCAACCCCAACCCTAAACCCAACTCCAAACATAACCATGACCCTAACCCCAACACTAACCCTAACCCCAACCCTAAACCTAACCCCAACCCTAACCCTGACCCTGAACATGAACCTGACCCTGACCCTAACCCTAAGCCTAACCCTAAAGCTAACCCCAAACCTAAACCTGACTCTAAACCCAACCCTAACCCTAACCCTAACCCCAACCCTAACGCTCAACCTAACCTTAACCTTAACTGTAAGCTTAACCCTAACACTAACCCTAACGCTAACCATAACCCCAACCCTAACGCTAACCCTTACGCTAACCCTAACCCTAATCCTAATTCTAAGCCTAAACCTAATTCTAACGCAAACCCTAACCCTAACCCCAACACCAACCCTAACCCTAAGGCTAAACCTAACCCTAAACCTAACCCTAACGCTCACGCCTAACGGTAACCCTAAGTCCAACCCTAAACCTAACACTAACCCTCACCCCCAACCCTAATTTGAACCCTAACCCTAACCCCATACCTACCACCAACCCTAACACTAACCGTACCCTCAACCATCATCCTAACCCAAATCCCAACCCTAAATACTACTCCAAACCTAACCCTGACCCTAACACCAACCCTAACACTAACCCCAACCCTAACCCTAACCTTAACCCTAACCCTGACCATGACCCTGACCCTAACCCTAAATCTAACCCTAACCTTAATCCTAACCCTAACAACAACCCTAACCCTAACCCCATACCTAACGCTAACGCTTCCATAATCAGAACACTTAACCCTAACCCCAACCCTAACACTAACCCTAACATTAATTCTAATCGTAACCCTAACCCTTAACCCTAAAGCTAACCCTAACACAAACCCTTAATACTAAACCAAACCCTAAACCTAAACCCAACCCTAACCCTCACCCAAATCTCAACACTAACCCAACCCTTACCCCAACCCTAAAACTAAACCTAACACTAACCCTAAACCTAACCCTAAATTTAACCCTAACCCTAACACCCTCACTAACACCAACCCTAACCCGAACCCTAACCCCAAACCTAACCCTAACCCAACTCAAATGCTAACCCCAACTCCAACCCTAACCCTGACCCTAACACAAACACTAACCCTTAACCCTAACCCTAACCCAAAAATTAACTCTAACCCTAATCCTAACCCTAACCCTAACCCTAACCCTAACCCAAACCTAATTCTAACCATAACCGTAAGCCTAGCCCTAACTCGACCCTAACACCAACACCAACCCTAACACTAACCCTAAACCTAAACCCAAGCCTTACCCTAAACCTAACCCTAACACTAACCCTAACACTTAAACCTAACCCTAACACTAACCCCAACCCTTAACCCTAATCTTAAACCTAACCCTAACCCTAAACCAAACCCTAACCCTCACTCTAACCATAACCATAAACCCAACACTAACTCTAAACCTAACCCCAACCCTTAACCCTAACCCTAATCCTAACCCAAAACGCAACTTTAACCCTCACTCTAACCCTAAACCTAACCCTAACCCTAATCTCAACCCAAACCCTAAACCTAACACTAACCATAAACCGAACCCTAACAATAACCCTAACGCTAACCCCCTCCCTAACACCAACCCTAACCTGAAACCTAACCCCAACCCCAGCCCTAACCCTAACCCATACCCTAACCCTAAAGCCAACCCTATCCTTAAACCTAAACATAGCTCCCTCCCTAACACCAACCCTAACCCTAACTCTAATGCTAACCCTAAACCTAACACTAACGCTAAGCCTACCCCTAATACTTACCCTAATCCTAACCCTAACCGAAACTCTAACCCTAACACCAACACTTACCTTAAACCTAACACTAACCCCCTCCCTAACCCCAACAATAACCCTAACCCTAACGCACACCCTAACACCAACTCCAACCCTAACCCTGACCCTAACACCAAGCGTAACCCTAACCCCAACCCTAACCCTAACCTCAACCCTAACCCTGATCCTGACCATGACCCTGACACTGACCCTAACCCTAACCCTAAACCTAACCCTAAACACAACCCTAACCCTAACCCTAACCCCAACCCTAATCCTAACCCTAACAACAACCCTAACCCTAACCCCAACCCTAACACTAACACTACCCTAATCCCAACCCTTAAACCTAACCCCAACCCTAACACTAACCCTAACCTTAATTCTAACATTAACCCTAACACTTGATCGTAAACCTAACCCTAACCCCAACCCTTATTCCTAACCGAAACCCTAACCCTAAACCCAACACTAACCCTCACCCTAATCCCAACCCTAACCCTAACCTAACCACAATGCTAACCTTAAACCTAACAATGACCCTAACCCTAAACCTAAATCTAACCCTAACCCTAACCCAAACCCTAACCCCAACCCTTACCCTAACACCAACCACAACGCTAACCCCAACTCCAACACTAACCATGACCCTAACCTGAACGCTAACCCTTAACACTAACCCTAACCACAAAAATTAACCCTAACGCTACCCCTAACCCTAAACCAAAACCTAACGCTAACCCTAACCCTAAACCAAAACCTAACTCTAACCCTAATCCTAACCCCCTCCCGAACACCAACCATAAGCCTAACATTAAACCCAACACTAACCCTAACCTCAACCCCAACCCAAAACCCAACTCCAACCCTAACCCTGACCCTAGGCCAAACACTAACGCTAACCCCAAACCTAAACCTAACCCCAACCCTAACGCTGACCCCGACCATAAACCTGACCCTGACCCTAACCCTAAGCCTAACCGTAAACTTAACCCTAAACCTAACCCTAACCCTAACCCTAACCCTAACACGAACCCCCTCCCTAACCCCAACAATAACCCTAACCCTAACGCTAACCCTAACCCTACCCTAACTCTAAGCCTAAACCTAATTCTAACCCTTAACCCTAACCCTAACCCTAACCAAACCCTAATTCTAACCCTAACACTAACCCCATCCCTACTACCAAACCTAACCCTAACCCTAAACATAAACCTAACACCAACACCAACCCTAGCCCAACACCAACCTTAATCCTGACCCTAACACAAACACTAACACTAACCTCAAACCTAACCCTAAACTAAACACTAAACCTGACCGTGACAATGACCCTGACCCTGACCCTAACCCTAACACTAAACCCAACTCTAACACTAACCCCAACACCAATTCTAACCCTAACAACAACCCTAACCCTAACCCAAACCCTAACCCTAAAGCTACCCAAATTACAACCCTTAACTCTAACCACAACCCTAACACTAACCCTGACCTTAATTCTAACCCTAACACTAACCCTTAACACTAACCTTAACCCTAAAACCAACACTTAATTCTAACCCTAACCCTAACCCTAAACCCAACCCTAACCCTCACCCTAATCCCAACCCTAACACTACCCTAACCCCAACCCTAACCCTAAACCTAACCCTAACCCTAACCCCAACTCTAAAGCTAAACCTACCCTAACCCTGACTGTAAGCCTAACCCTAACACTAACCCTAACCCTAACCCCAAGCATAACACTACGCCAAACGCTAACCCTAACCGTAACCCTAACTCTAAGCCTAAACCTAATTCTAACCCTAACCCTAATCCTAACCCTAACACCAACCCTAACCCTAACCCTAACCCTAAACCTAACCCTAAACCCAAACCTAACCCTCATCCTAACGGTAACCGTAACACCAACCCTAACACCAACCCTAAACCTAAACCTAACACTAACCCTCAACCCAACCCTAATGCTAACCCTAACCCTAACCTCATCCCTACCACCAACCCTAACTCTAACCCTAACCCCAACAATAAACCTAACCCCAACCCCAACCCTAACCCAAACTGCAACCCTAACCCTGACCCTAACACCAACCCTAACACTAACCCCAACACTAACCCTAACCTCAACCCTAACCCTGACCCTAACAACAACCCTAACCTTAACCCTAAACCTAACCCTAACCCTAACCCTTAATCCTAACCCTAACCCTAACCCCAACCCTTAATCATAAACCTAACCTTAACCATAAAGCCAACACTAACCCTCACCGAATCCCAACCCTAACTCTACCCTAACCACAACCCAAACACTAAACTTAACACTAAACCTAACCCTAACCCTAAATCAACCCCGAAACCTAACACCCTCGCTCACACCAACCCTAACCCGAACCCTAACCACAACCCTTACACTAACCACAACAGCAACACTAACCCCAACTCCAACACTAACCATGACCCTAACACGAACCCTAACACTTAACACTAACTCTAACCCCAAAACTTAACCCTAACCCTAACCTTAACCCTAAACCAAACCATAAATCTAATCCTAACCCTAACCCCCTCCCAAACACCAACCATAAGCCTAATTTTAAACCCAACACTAACCCTAACACCAACCCCAATCCTAAACCGAACTGCAACCCTAACCCTGACAAGAGCCCCAACACTAACCCTAACCCCAACTCTAACCCTAACCCCAACCCTACCCTGACCCTGACCATGAACCTGACCCTGACGCTAACCTTAAGCCAAACCCAAAACCTAAACATAAACCCAACCCTAACCCTAACCCTAAACCCAACCCAAACCCTAACTCTAACAACAACCCTAACCCTAACCCTAACCCCAACCCTAACCCTAACCCTAACGCTAACCCTAACACTAACCCTAACCCTAACCCCAACCCTAACCCTAACCCTAACCCTAACCCCAACACTAACCCTAAACCCAAGCCTAACCCTAACCCTAAGCCTAACCCTCACACTAACCCTAACCCTAACCCTAACCCTAACCCCAACACTAACCCTAAACCCAACCCTAACCCTAACCCTAACCCTAAGCCTAACCCTCACACTAACCCTAACACTAACCCTAACAATAAACTCAACCCTAACCCTAAACCTAACACTAACCCTAACCCTGACGCTGACTATGACCCTGACTCTGCCCCTAAACCTAAGACTAACCCTAACCCTAACCCTAAACCTAACCCTAACCCTAACCTTAACCCTACACCAAAGCCTAACTCTAACCCTAATCCTACCCCCTCCCGAACACCAACCATAACCCTAACTTTAAACACAACACTAACCCTAACTCCAACCCCAACCCTAAACCCAACTCCAACCCTAACCCTGACCCTATCCCCAACACTAACCCTAACCCCAACCCTAACCCTAACCCCAACCCTAACCCTGACCCTGACCATGACCCTGACCCTGACCCGAACCCTAAGCCTAACCCTAAAGCTAACCATAACCCAAACCACAACCCTAAACCTAACCCTAAACCCAATCCTAACCCTAAATTTAAAACAACCTAACCCTAACTCTAACCCTAACCCCAACCCTAACCCTAAACCTAATGCTAACCCTAACCCTAACCCTAACTCTAAGCCTAAAGCTAATTCTAACACTAACACTAACCCTAACTCTAACAACAAACCCAACCCTAACCCTAACCATGAACCTAACCCTAAATTCAACCCTAACCCTAACACTAACCCGAACCCTAACCCTAACGCTAACCGCAACTCTAACACTAAACCTCACACTAACCATAAGCCCAACCGTAACTCTAACCCTAACCCTAACCCTTCCCAAACACCAGCCCTAAACCTAACCCTAACGCTAACCCTAACCCTAAACCTAACCATAAACCCAACCCTAACCCTAACCCCAACCATAATCCTAACCATAAAAACAACCCTAACCTTAACCCCAACCCTAACCATAACACTACCCTAATTCCAAGACTAAATCCTAACCCCAACACAAACCCGAACCCTAACCCTTAACCCTAACCCTAAACCTAACCCCAACCCTTAAACCAAACCCTAACCCTAACCAAAAACCGAACCCTAACCCTAAACCAAACCCTAACCCTAAACCTAACACTAATCCTAACCCCAACCTTAACCCTAACCCTAACGCTAACCCTAAAATTAACCCTAACTCTAAGCCTAAAGCTAATTCTAAACCTAACCCTAACCCTAACGCTAACCCCAACCACGATCCTAACCCTAACCCTTAACCCTAACCCTAACGCTAACCCTAAACCCAACCGTAACCCTCACCCTAATACTAACCCTAACCTTAACCCTAACCCTAAACTCAATTAACCCTAAACCTACCACTAACCCTAACCCTGACCCTGACGATTACCCTGACACTGACCCTAACTGTAAGCCTAACCCTAAACCTAACCCTAACACCAACCCTAACCCTAAACCCAACCCTAACCCTAACCCTAATCCTAACACTCACCCTCACCTTAACCCTAACCCTGACCCTGACTATGACCATGACCCTAACCTTAACCCTAAACCCAACCCTAACCCTAACCCTAACTTTAACCCCAACCCTAACCCAAATCCCAACACTAACCCTAATCCCAACTCCAACCCTAACCATGACTCTAACCCACACCGAAACCCTAAAGTTAACACTGACCCTAACCCCAATCCTAACCCTAACTCCAACCCTAAACCTGACACTGACCCTGATCGGGACCCTGACACTAAACCTAAGCCTAACCTTAACCATAACGCCAAACCTAACCCTAACCCTAACGCTAACCCTAACCCTAACCCTAACTGTAAGCGTAACCCTAATTCTAACCAAAACCCTAACCCTAACCGTAATCCAAACCCTAAGTCAGCCCTAAACCTAACCCCAACCCTAACCTTAACCCTAACACCAACCAAACCCTAACCCTAACCCCAACCCTAACCATAACCCTAACCCAAACCCTAACCCTAAACCCAACCGTATCCTTAAACCTACCATAACCCCCTCCCTAACACCAACCCTAACCCTAACCCTAATGCTAACCCTAACCCTAACACTGACGCTAAGCTAACCCCAAATTCTAACCCTACTCCTAATTCTAACCCAAACCCTAACCCTAACACAAACCCTAAACCTAACCCCAACCCTAAGCTTAAACCTAACCCTAACCCCCTCCCTAACCCCAACAATAACCCTAACCCTAACACTAACCCTAACCCTAACCCAACACTAATTGTAACCCTAAACTAACCCCATCCCTACCAACAACCCTAACATTAATCCTAACCCAAACCATAAACCTAACCGCAACACCAACCCTAACCCCAACTCCAACCCTAACCCTGACCCTAACACCAACCCTAAACCTAACCACAACCCTACCCAAACCTCAACCCTGACCACGACCCTGACCCGGACCCTGAAACTAACCCTAACCCTAACCCTAACCCTAACCTTAAACCTAACACTAAACCCAACTCTAACCGAACGCTAATTATAACTCTAACAACAACCCTAAAAATAACGCCAACCCTAACCCTAAGGCTACCCTAATCCCAACCATTAACCCTAACCCCAACCCTAACACTAACCCTGACCTTTATTCTAACCCTAAACCTAACCCTTAACACTAACCCTAACCCTAAAACCAACACTTAATCCTAACGCTAACCCTAACCTAACACTAACCATAACCCCAAATCTAACGCTAACCCTAACCCTAACCCTAACTGTAAGCCTAACCCTAAAACTAACTCTAATACTAACCCTAACCCCAACCATAACCCTAACCCAAACGCTAACCCTAACCCTAACCCTAACTCTAAGCCTAAACTTAATTCTAACCCTAACCCTAATCCTAACCCTAATCAAAACACTAAACCTAACCCTAACCCTAAACCCAACCCTAACCCTCACACTAACGGTAACCTTAACACCAACCCTAACTCCAACCCTAACACTAAACCTAACACTAACCCTCACGCCAACCCTAATTAAAAACCTAACCCTAACCCCACACCTACCACCAACCCTAACCCTAACCGTAACCCCAATAATAAACCTAACCCCAACCCCAACCTTAACCCAAACTCAAACACTAAACCTGACCCTAACAAAAACCATGACCCTAACGCAAACCCTAACCATAACCTCAATCCTAACCCAGATCCTGACCATGACCCTGACCATAACTTTAACCCTAAACCTAACCCCAACCCTTAACCCTAACCCTAACCCTAACCCTAAACCCAACCCTAAACCTACACCCAACACTAATCCTAAACCTAAACCTAACCCTAACCCCAACCCTAAACCTAACCCTAACGCAAACCCTAACACTAATCTTAACTCTAAGCCTAAAGCTAATTCTAACCCTAATCCTAAACCTAACCCTAACGCTAACCCCAACCCTAACCCTAACCCTAACCCTAACCCCAAGCCTAAAACTAATCATAACCCTAAACCTAACCCTTAACCCTAACCCTAACCCTAACCCAAACCCTTAACCCTAACCATAACACTAACACAAAACCCAACCCTAACTCTACCCCTAACCCTAAACTCAAGGAAGCCTAAAACTAACACTAACCTTAACCCTGACCCTGACTATGACCCTGACCCTGACCCTAAACCAAAGCCAAACACTAACCCTAACCCCAACCCAAACCCTAAACCCAACCCTAACCCGAACCCGAACCCTATCCCTAACTCTCACCATAACCCTAACCCTAACCCTAAACCTAAACTCAAACGTAACTCTAAACCTAACACTAACCCAAACCCTGACCCTGACCTTGAACATAACCCTAACCGTAAACCTAAACCCAACCCTAACCCTAAGCCTAACCCTAACCCTAACCCTAACCCCAACTCCAACCCTAACACTGACCCTAACACTAACCCTAACCGTCCCCTAACCCTAACCCTAACCCTAAACCTGAACTCAACCCTAACTCTAAACCTAACACTAACCCTAACCCTGACCCTAACAAGACCATGACCCTAAACCTAACACTAAGCCTAAACCTAACGCTAACCCTAACACTAACCCTAACCCTAGCTCTTAACCCTAAATTCAACCCTAACCCTAACCCTAACCCTCCCCTGACCATAACCCTAAACTCAACGAACCCTAAACTTAACACTAACCCTAACCCTGACCCTGACCATGACCTTGACCCTGACCCTAACCTTAAGCCTAAACCTAAACCTAACCCTAACCCCAACCATAACCCTAAACCCAACACTAACCCTAACCCTAACCCTAACTCTAACCCTAATCCTAACCCCCTCCCGAACACCAACCATAATCCTAACTTTAAACACAAAACTAACCCTAACTCCAAACCCAACCCTAAACCCAACTCCAAACCTAACCATGACCCTAACCCTAACCCTAACCCTAACCCTTAAACCTAATCCTAACCTTAACCTTAAATTCAACCCCAACTCTAACCCTAACAATAACAGCAACTCTAACCCTAAACCTCACACTAACCCTAAACCCAACCATAACTCTAACCCTAACCCTAACCCTTCCCAAACACCAACCCTAAAACTAACCCTAAACCCAACACTAACCCTAACCCTAACGCTAACGCTAACCCTAACCCTAACTGTAAGGCTAACCCTAATTCTAACCAAAATGCTAACCCTAACCATAATCCAAACCCTAACTCAACCCTAACCCTAACCCTAACCCCAACCCTAACCCTAACCCTAACACGAAGCCTAAACCTAACTCTAACACCAGCCCTAAACCTAACCATAACCCAAACCCTAACCCTAAACCCAACCCTATCCTTAAACTTAACCCTAAACTCCTCCCTAACGACAACCCTAACCCTAACCTTAATGCTAACCCTAACCCTAACACTAACGCTAAGCCTACCCCTAATTCTAACCCTAACACTAACCCTAACCCCAACACTTACCCTAACCAAAACCGCAACGCTAACCCCAACTCCAACACTAACCATGACCCTAACCCGAACGCTAACCCTTAACCCTAACCCTAAGCCCAAAACTTAACCCTAACTCTAACCCTAACCCTAAACCAAAACCTAACTCTAACCCTAATCATAACCCCCTCGCGAACACCAACCATAAGCCTAAATTTAAACCCAACACTAAGCCTAACCCCACCCCCAACCCGAAACCCAACTCCAAACCTAACCCTACCCTAGGCCCAACACTAACCTTAACCCCAACCCTAAACCTAACCCTACCCTAACCCTGACCCTGACCATGAACCTGACCCTAACCCTAACCCTAAGCCTAACACTAAACCTAACCCTAACCCCAAACCCAACCCTAAACCTAACCCTAACCTTAAACCTAAACCCAACCCAAACCCTAACTCAAACAACAACCCTAACCCTAATCCTAACCCTAACCCTAACCCAAACCCTAACCCTAACCCTAACTCTAACCCCAACCCTAAACCTAACCCTAAACCCTACCCTAACCCTAACTCTAACAACAAACCTAACCCTAATGCTAACACTAACCCTAACCCCAAACCTAACCCTAACCCTAATGCTAACCCTAAACCGAACCCTAACTCTAAGCCTAAAGCTAATTCTAACCCTAACTCTAAAGCTATCGCTAACCCCAACCCCAACCCTAACCATAACCCTAACCCCAAGCCTAACACTAACACTAACCATAACCCTTAACCCTAACCCTAACCCTAACCCTGAGCCTAACCCTCATCCTAACCCTAACAATAACCCTAACCCTAAACTCAACCCTAAACCTAACCCTAAACCTAACCTTAACCCAACCCTTAAACCTAACCCCAATCCTAACACTAAACCTAAACTTAATTCTAACACTAACCCTAACCCTTAATCCTAACCCTAACTCTAACCCCAACCTTTATTCCTAACGCAAACCCTAACCCAAAACCCAACACTAAACCTCACCCTAATCCCAACACTAACCCTAACCTAACCCCAACGCTAACCCTACACCTAACACTAACCCTAACCCTAACCCTAAATCTAACCCTAAACCTAACGCCCTCCCTCACACCAACCCTAACCCGAACCCTAACCCGAACCATTACCCTAACCCCAACCGCAATGCTAACCCAAACTCGAACACTAACCATGACCCTAACCCGAACGCCAACCCTTAACACTAACCTTAACCCCAAAACTTAACCCTAACCTTAACCCTAACCCTAAACCAAAACCTAACTCTAACCCTAATGCTAACACCCTCCCGAACACCAACCATAAGCCTAACTTTAAACCCAACACAAACCCTAACCCCAAACCCAACCCTAAACCCAATTCCAACCATAACCCTGACCCTAACCCTAACCCTAACCCCAACCCCAACCCTAAACCCAACTCCAACCCTAACCCTGATCATAGGCCGAACACTAACCCTAACCCCAAATCTAAACCTAACCCCAACCCTAACCCTGACCCTGACCATGAACCTGACTCTGACCCTAACCCTAAGCCTAACCCTAAACCTAACCCTAACCCCAAACCCAACCTTAAACCTAAACCTAACCCTAAACCTCAACGCAACCCAAACCCTAACTCTAAAAACAACCCTAACCCTAACCCTAACCCTGACCCCAATCCTAACCCTAACCCTAACTCTAACCCCAATCCTAACCCTAACCCTAACCCCAACCCTAACCCTAACTCTAACAACAACCCTAACCCTAACCCTAAGCCTAACCCCAAACCTAACCCTAACCCTAACCCGAACCCTAACTCTAAGCCTAAAGCTAATTCTAACCCTAACTCTAAACCTAACACTAACCCCAACCCCAACCATAAGCATAACCCTAACCCCAAGCCAAACACTAACCCTAACCATAACTTTTAACCCTAACCCTAACACTAACCCTAACCCTAACCCTAACACCAAAACTTAACCCTAACCCTAACCCTAAACCAAAACCTAACTCTAACCCTAATCCTAACCCCCTCTCAAACACCAACAAAAAGCCTAACTTTAAACCCAACATTAACCTTAACCCCAACCCCAACCCTAAACCCAATTCCAACCCTAACCCTGACCCTAGAACCAACACTAACCCTAACACCAACCCTAAACCTAACCCCAACCCTAACCCTGACCCTGACCATGAACCTGACCCTGCCCCTAACCCTAAGCCTAACCCAAAACCTAACCCTAACCCCAACCCCAACCTTAAACCTAACCCTAACACTGAACCTAAACCCAACACATACCCTAACTCTAAAAACAACCCTTACCCTAACCCTAACACTAACCCTAACCCAAACCCTAACCCTAACCCTAACTCTAACCCCAATGCTAACCCTAACCCTAAACCCAACCCTAACCCTAACTCTAACAACAACCCTAACCCTAAACCTAACCCCAAACCTAACCCTAACCCTAATGCTAACCCTAACCCGAACCCTAACTCTAACCCTAAAGTAAATTCTAACCCTAACTCTAAAGCTAACGCTAACCCCAACCCCAACCCTAACCATAACCCTAAACCCAAGCCTAACACTAACCCTAACCATAACCCTTAACCCTAACCCTAACCCTAACCCTAACCCTCACCCTAACCCTAACCATAACCCTAACCCTAAACTCAACTCTAACCCTAAACCTAACACTAACACTAACCCTGAACCTGACCATGACCCTGACCCTGACCCTAAAAATAAGCCTAACCATAACCAGAACCCTAACCCTAACCCTAACCCTAAACCCAACCCTAAACATAACCCTAACCGTAACTGTAAGCCTAACTCTAACACTAACCCTAACACTAACCAGAACCCCAACCCTAACCCTAACCCAAACGCTAATCCTAACCCTAACCCTAACTCTAAGCCTAAACCTAATTCTAAACCTAAACCTAATCCTAACCCTAACACCAAACCTAACCCAAACCCTCACCCTAACAGTAACCCTAACACCAACTCTAACCCCAACCCTAACAATAAACCTAACACTAACACTCACCCCAACCCTAATTCAAACCCTAACCCTAACCCCCTCCCTAACACCAACCCTAACCTGAACCCTAACCCCAACCCCAGCCCTAACCATAACCCTAACCCTTAATCCTAACCCTAACCCTAAATTCAACCCTAACCCTCACCCTAAACCCAACCCTAACCTTAATCCTAATCACAATTCAAACCCTAAACCTCACACTAACCCTAAACCCAACCCTAACTTTAACACTAACACTAACCCTTCCCAAACACCAACGCTAAACCTAACCTAACCCCAACACTAACACTAACCCCAACCCCAACCATAACAAAACTCCAACCCTAACACTGACCCTAACCCTAATCCTAACCCTAACCCTTAACACTAACTCTAACACTAACACCAACGCTTAACCCTAACCATAACCATAACCCTAAACCCAACCATAACCCTCACCCTAACCCCTGCCCTAACCCTAACCTTAATCCCAAGCCTAACACTAAACCTAACATGAACCCTAAACCCAACCTTAAGTCTAACACTAACCCTAACCCCCTCCCTATCACCAAACCTAAACCTAAATTTAACCACAACCGTAACCCTAACCCAACCCTAACCCTATTCCCAACTCCAAACCTAACCCTGACTCTAACCCGAACCCAAACCCTAACGCCAACTCTGACCCTAACCCCAATGCTAACCCGAACCCCAACCCTAACCCTGACCCTGACCCTGATCCAGACCCTGACACTAAACGTAAGCCTAACCCTAACCCTGACCCCAACCCTAACCCTAAACCTAACGCTAACCCTAACCCTAACACTAACTGTAAGCCTAACCCTAATTCTAACCAAAACCCTAACCTTAACCCTAATCCAAACCCTAAATCAACCCTAACCCTAACCCTAACACCAATCCTAACCCTAACCCTAACACCAAGCCTAAACCTAACCCTAACCCCAACTCTAAACCTAACCCTAACCCAAACCCTAACCCTAAACACAACCCTATCCTTAAACCTAACCCTAATCCCCTCCCTAACGGCAACACTAACCCTAAACTTAAGGCTAACCCTAACCCTAACACTAACGCTAAGCCTACCCCTAATTCTAACCCTAACCGTAACCCTAAACCAAACCCTAACCCTAACCCCAAACTTAACCTTAAACCTAACCCTAACACCCTCCCTAACCCCAACAATAACCCTAACCCTAAAGCTGACACTAACCCTAACCCTAACTCTAAGACTAATTCTAACCCTAACCCTAACCCTAACGCTATCCCAAACCCCAACCCTAACACTAACCCAAACCCCAAGCTTAACACTAACCCTAAGCCTAACCCTTAACCCTAATCCTAACCCTAACCCTTAACCCTACCCCTAACGCTAACCCTAAACCAAACCCTAACCCTCACCCTAAACCTAACCCTAACCCTAAACTCAACCCTAACCCTAAACCTAACACTAACCATAACCCATACCGTGACCATGACCCTGATCATAACCCTAACACTAAGCCTAACCCTAAACCTAACCCTAACCTCAACCCTAACCCTAAACGCAACCCTAACCCTAACTCTAACCCTAAGGCTAACCCTCACCCTAACCCTAAACTCAACCCTAAAACTAAACCTAACACTAAACCTCACCCTGACCATGAGCCTGACCCTGACCCTAAACCTAACCCTAACCCTAACACCAAGGCTAACACTAACCCTAACCCTAACCCTTAACACTAACCCTAACCCTAACCCTAATCCTCACCCTATGCCTATTCCTAACCCTAACCCTAACCCTAAACTCAACCCTAACCCTAAACATAACACTAACCCTAACCCTGACCCTGACCATGACCATGACCCTGAACCTAACCCTAAGCTTTACAATAACCTAACCCTAACCCCAACCCTAACCGTAAACCCAACCCTAACCCTAACCCTAACCATAACCCCAACCTCAACTATAATCCCAACACCCACCCTAACACTGATCCTAACCCTAAACCCAACCCTTAACCCTAATTCTAACACTAACACCAACGCTTAACCCTAACCACAACCGTAACCATAAACCCAACCATAACCCTCACCCTAACCCCTAACCTAACCCTAACCCTAATCCCAACCCTAACACTGAACCTAACACGAACCCTATACCCAACCTTAACTCTGACACTAAACATAACCCACTCCCTAACACCAAACCTAACCCTAATTTTAACCACAACCCTAACCCTAACCCCAACCCTAAACCTAACCCTAATCCCAAGCCTAACACTAAACCTAACACGAACCCTAAACCCAACCTTAAGTCTAAAACTAACCCTAACACCCTCCCTAACACCAAACCTAACCCTAATTTTAACCACAACCCTAACCCTAACCCCAACCCTAACACTAATCCCAACTCCAAACCTAACCCTGACTCAAACCCCAAACCAAACCCTAACGCCAACTTTGACCCTAACCCCAATCCTAACTCTAACCCCAACCCTAACCCTGAACCTGACCCTGATCCGGACCCGGACACAAAACTTAAGCCTAACCCTAACCCTAACCCCAACCCTAAACCTAACCCTAACACTAACCCTAACTCTAACCCTAACCCTAACTGTAAGCCTAAACCTAATTCTAACCAAAACCCTAACCCTAAACCTAAACCTAACCCTAACCCTAACCTTAAACGCAACGCTAACCCTAAACCTCACACTAATCATAAACCCAACCCTAACTCTAACCCTAACCCCAACCCTTCCCAAACACCAACCCTTTTCCTAACCCTAACCCCAATACTAACGCTAACCCCAACCCCAACCCTAAACCGAACTCCAACCCTAACACTGACCCTAACCCTAACCCTTAACCCTAACGATAACACTAACAACAACGCTTAAACCTAACCATAACCTTAACCCTAAACCCAACCATAACACACACCCTAGCCCTTAACCTAACCCTAACTCTAATACCAACCCTAACACTGAACCTAACACGAACCCTAAATCCAACCTTAAGTCTAACACTAACCCTAACACCGTCCCTAACACCAAACCTAACCCTAAATTTAACCACAACCCTAAACCTAACCCCAACCCTAACCTTAATCCCAACTCCAACCCTAACCCTGACTCTAACCCCAACACAAACCCTAACTCCAATTCTGACCCTAACCCCAATCTTAACCCTAACCCCAAAACTAAACATAACCCTGACCCTGAACCGGACCCTGACACTAAACCTAAGCCTAACCCTAACGCTAACCCCAACCCTAACCCTAATCCTAACGCTAACCCTAACCCTAACCCTAACTGTAAACCTAACCCTAATTCTAACCAAAACCCTAACCCTAACCCTAATCGAAACCCTAACTCAACGCCAACCCTAACCCAACCCCAACACTAACCCTAACCCTAACACCAAGCCTAACCCAAAACGCAACACCAACCCTAACCCCAACTCCAACCGAACCCTGACCCTAACACCAACCCAAACCATAGCCAAACCCTAACACTAACTTCAACCCTAACCCTAAACCCTGACCATGACCATAACACTGACCCTAACCCTAACACTAAACCTAACCCTAAACCCAACTCTAACCCAACCCCCAACCCTAATCCTAACACTAACAACAACCCTAACCCTAACCCCATCCCTAACACTAACGCTACACTAATCACAACCCTTAACCCTAACCCCAACCCTAACACTAACCGTAACAATACTAAACCTAACCCTAACCCTTAACACTAACCCTAACCCTAAAACTAACACTTAATCCTAACCCTAACCCTAAACCTAACACTAACCCTAACCCCAACCCTAACTCTAACCCTAACCCTAACCCCCTCCCTAACACCAAGCCTAACCTGAACGCTAACCCCAACCCCAGCCCTAACTCTAACACTAACCCTTAACCCCAACCCTAACGCTAACCCTAACCCTACCCTGACCCTAACCCTAACCCTAACCATAACCCTAAACTTAACCCCAACCCTAAACCTAAACCTAACACTAACACCAAGCCTAATCCTAACACTAACACTAACACTAACCCTTAACCCTAAAACTAACCCTAACACAAACCCTTAACCCTAACCCTAACCCTAACCCTAAACGCAACCCTAAGCCTATCCCTAAATCTAACCCTGACCCTGACCCTGACCCTGACCCTGACCCGGACCCTGACCCTAACCCTAACCCTAACCCTAACCCAAAGCTTAATGCTAACCCTAACCCTAATCTTAAACGCAAACCTAAACCTCATACTAACCCTCAACCGAACCCTAAACTTAACCCTGACCCGGAACCTAACATTGACCCTGACACTAAACCTAACCCTAACTCTAACACCAACCCCTACACTAACCCTAACCCTAACCATAACCCTAAACCCAACCTTAACCCTAAACCTAACAGTAACCCTAACCCCTACCCTAACTTTAACCCTAACCCTAACCCCCTCCCTAACACCAACCCTAACCCTAACCCCAACCAAAACCCTAACGCCAACTCTAACCTAACCCTAAAGCTAAACGTAACCCTGACCCTAATCCTGAACCTGACAGTAAACCTAAGCCTAAACCTAAACCTAATCCAAACCCCAAACCTAACCCTAACACTAAAGCCAACCCTAACCCTAACCCTAACAACACTAACCCTAACCCTAACCCTAAAACCAACCCCAACCCTAACCCTAACCTTAAACCTAACACCAAAACTAACCCTAAAACTAACCCTAACCCTAACCCTAAAACTAACAACAACCCTAACCCTAACACTAACGCTAACCCTAACCCTAACCCTAACTGTAAGCCTAACCCTAACCCTAACCCTAACCCAAACACCAACCCTAACCCTAACCCTAACACATAACCCTAACACTAACCCAAACGATAACCCTAACCCTAACCCTAACCCCAAGCCTAACACTAATCATAAACTTAACACTAACCCTTAACCCTTAAGCCAAAACCTAAAACTAACCCAAAACCTTAACCCTAACCCTAACCCTAAACCCAACCTTAACCCTCACCCTAACCCTAACCCAAAACTCAACCCTAACACTAAACCTAACACTAACCTTAAACCCAACCCTAAGTCTAACCCTAACCCTAACCCCCTCATAACACCAAACCTAACCATAGCCCTAACCCCAACCATAACCCTAACCCGAACTCCAAACCTAAACCCAACTCCAACACTAACACTAAACCTAACCCCAACCCTGACCCTGACCCAGACCCTTACCCTGACCCTGACCCTGACACTAACCCTAACCCTAACCACAACTCCAACACTAACCCTAAACCTAACCCTAACACCAAAAATAACCCTAAATCCAATCATAACCTTAACTTTAACAACAAATCAAAACCTAACGCTAATCCTAACCCTTAACCCTAACCCTAACTGTAACCGTAAATTAAAACCTAATCCTCATCCTAACCCCAACCATAACCCTAACCCTAACCCTAACCCTAAACCCAACCCTAACCCTCACCCTAATCACAACCCTAACCCTACCCTAACCGCAACCATAATCCTAAACCTAAAACTAACACTAACCCTAACCCTAACCATAAACCCCTCCCTAACACCAACCCTAACTCTAACCCTAACCCCAACCCTAACCCTAACCACAACCCCAAACCTAAACCCAACTCCAACACTAACACTAAACTTAACCACAACCAGAACGCTGAACCTGACCCTGACACTGACCCTGACCTTGAGCCTGACCCTAACCATAACCTTAACCCTAACCATAAACCCAACCCTAACCCTAACCCTAACCCTCACCCTAAACCAAACGCTAACTCTAACCCTTACCCTAATCCCCTCCCGAATACCAACCATAACCCTAACTTTAAACTCCACACTAACCCTAACTACAACACCAACCCTAAACCCAACTCCAACACTAACGCTGACCCCAACCCCAACACTAACCCTAACCCCAACCGTAACCCTAACCCCAACCCTAACCCTGACCTGACCATGACCCTGACACTGACCCTAACCCTAAGCCTAACCCTAAAGCTAACCCTAACCCCAACCCCAACCCTAACCCTAACCCTAAACCCAAACCGAACCCTAACTCTAACAACAACCCTAACCCTAACCCTAACCCCAACCCTAACCCTAAACCTTATGCTAACCCTAACCCTAACCCTAACTCTAAGCCTAAAGCTAATTCTAACCCTAACCCTAACCCTAACGCTAACCCCAACCCCAACACTAACCCCAAAGCGAAACATAATCCCAAGCCTAAACCTAACCCCAAGCCTACCCATAACCCTAACCATGACCCTTAACCCTAACCCTAACCCCAACACTTAACCTGAACCCTAACCCTAACCCTAAACCTAACCCTAACCCTCACCCTAACCTTAAACTTAACCCTAACCATAAACCGAACCCGAACCATAAACCTAACACTAACCCTAACCCCAACCCTAACTCTAACCCTAACCCTAACCCCCTCGCTAACACCAAACCTAACCTGAAACCTAACCCCAACACCAGCCCTAACCCTAACCCTAACCCTAAACATAACCCCAACTATGACGCTAACCCTAACCCTAACCCTAACTGTAAGCCTAACCCTAACACTAACCCTAACCCTAATTCTAAGCCTAAACCTAATTCTAACCCTAACCCTAAACCCAACCCTAACCCTCACCCTAACGGAAACCCTAACACCAACCCTAACCTAAACCCTAACCCTAAACCTAACACTAACCCTCACCCCAAACCTAATTCAAACCGTAACCCTAACACCATCCCTACAACCAACCCAAACCCTAACCATAACCCGAACCATAAACCTAACCCCAAACCCAACCCTAACCCCAACTCCAACACCAAACCTGACCTTAACACCAACACTAACCCTAACCCCACCCCTACCCTAACCTCAACCTCAACCATAAACCTGACACTGACCATGACCCTGACCCAGACCCTAACCTTAACCCTAAACCTAATCCTAAACCCAAACCTAACCCTAACCCCAACCCTAATCCTAACCCTTACAACAACCCTAAAGCTGACCTTAACCCTAAACCTAATGCTAACCATAACCCTAACCCTAACTCTAAGCCTAAAGCTAATTATAACCCTAACCCTAAACCTAAACTCAACCCTAACCCTCACCCTAACCCTAACCCTTAACCCTAACCTTAACCCTAAATTCAACCCTAAACCTCAACCTAACCCTAACACTAACCATAACCCTAACCCTAACTCCAACCCTAAACCTAAATCAAACAACAAACCTAACCCTAACCCTAACCCTAATTCTAACTCTAAGCCTAAACCTAATTCTAACCCTAACCCTAATCCTAACCCTAACACCAACCCTAACCCTAACCCTAACCCTAAACCTAACCCTAAACCCAACCCTAACCCTCACGCTAACGGTAACCGTAACACCAACCCTAACACCAACCCTAACCCTAAACCTTACACTAACCCTGAACCCAACCCTAATTCTAACCCTAACCCTAACCTCATCCCTACCACCAACCCTAACCCTAGCCCTAACCCCAACCATAACCCTAACCTGAACTCCAAACCTAAACTCAACTCCAACACTAACACTAAACCTAACCCCAACCCTGACCCTGACCCAGACCCTTACCCTGACCCTGACCCTGACACTAACCCTACCCCTAACCCCAACGCCAACACTAACCCTAAACTTAACCCTAACACCAAAAATAACCCTAAATCCAACCATAACCTTAACTATAACAACAAATCAAACACTAACACTAATCCTAACCCTTAACCCTAACCCTAACTGTAACCCTAAATTAAAACCTGATCCTCATCCTAACCCCAACCATAACCCTAACCCTAACCCTAACCCTAACCCTAACCCTAAACCCAACCCTAACACTCACCCTAATCCCAACCCTAACCCTACCCTCACCCCAACCATAACCGTAAACATAAAACTAACACTAACCCTAACCCTAACCCTAACCCTAAACCCCTCCCTAACACCAACCCTAACTGCAACCTTAACCCCAACCCTAACCCTAACCACAACCCCAAACCTAAACCCAACTCCAACACTAACACTAAACTTAACCTCAAACGGAACCCTGAACCTGACCCTGACACTGACCCTGACCCTGAGCCTGAACCTAACCATAACCTTAAACCTAACCATAAACCCAACCCTAACCCTACCATTAACCCTCACCCTAAACCAAACGCTAACTCTAACCCTTACCCTAATCCCCTCCCGAATACCAACCATAACCCTAACTTTAAACTCCACACTAACCCTAACTCCAACACCAACCCTAAACCCAACTCCAACACTAACGCTGACCCTAACCCCAACCCTAACCCTAACCCCAAACATAACCCTGACCTGACAATGACCCTGACACTGACCCTAACCCTAAGCCTTACCCTAAAGCTAACCCTAACCCCAAACCCAACCCTAACCCTAACCCTAAACCCAAACCGAACCTTAACTCTAACAACAACCCTAACCCTAACCCTAACCCCAACCCTAACCCTAAACCTTATGCTAACCCTAACCCTAACCCTAACTCCAAGCCTAAAGCTAATTCTAACCCTAACCCTAACCCTAACGCTAACACCAACCCCAACACTAACCCCAAAGCAAAACATAACCACAAGCCTAAACGTAACCCCAAGCCTAACCATAACCCTAACCATGACCCTTAACCCTAACCCCAACCCTTAACCTGAACCCTAACCCTAACCCTAAATCCAACCCTAACCCTCACCCTAACCTTAAACTTAACCCTAACCATAAAAAGAATCCTAACCATAAACCTAACACTAACCCTAACACCAACCCTAACTCTAACCCTAACCCTAACCCACTCGCTAACACCAAACCTAACCTGAACCCTAACCCCAACCCCAGCCCTAACACTAACCCTAACCCTAACGCTAACCCTAACCCTAACCCTTAACCCTAACCCTAACCCTAAATTCAACCCTAACCCTCACCCTAACCGCAAACCTAACCCTAACCCTAACCGCAACTCTAACACTAAACCTCACACTAACCCCAAACCCAACCCTAACTCTAACCCTAACCCTAACCCTTCCCAAACACCAAACCTAAACCTAACCTAACCCCAACCCCAACCGTAAACCCAACCCCAACCCTAACACTGACCCTAACCCTAACCCTAACCCTTAACCCTAACTCTAACACTAACACCAACGCTTAACCCTAACCATAACTGTAACCTTAAACCCAACCCTAACCCTCACTCTAACCCCTACCCTAATGCTAACCCTAATCCCAACCCTAACACTAAACCTAAAACGAACACTAAACCCAACTTTAAGTCTAACACTAACCCTAACCCCCTCCCTAACACCAAACCTAACCCTATCCCCAACCCTAACCCTAATCCCAACTCCAACCCTAACACTGACTCTAATCCCAACCCAAACCATAACGCCAACTCTGACCCTAACCCCAATCCTAACCCTAACCCCAACCCTAATCCTGACCCTGACCCTGATCCGGACACTGACACTAAACGTAAGCCTAACCTTAACCCTAACCCCAAACCTAACCCTAACCCTAACACTAACCCTAACCCTTACCCTAACTGTAAGCCTAACCCTAATTCTAACCAAAACGCTAACCCTAACCCTAATCCAAACTCTAACTCAACCCTAACCCTAACCCAAACCATAACCTAAACCCTAACCCTAACCCTAATCCCAACTCCAACCTTAACGATGACTCTAACCCCAACCAAAACCCTAAGGCCAACTCTGACCCTAACTCCAACCATAACCCTAATCCAAACCCTAACTCAACACTAACCCTAACCCTAACCCCAACCCTAACCCTAACCCTAACACCAAGCCTAAACCTAACCCTAACCCCAGCCCTAAACATAACCCTAACCCAAACCCTAACACTAAACCAAACCCTATCCTTAAACCTAACCCTAAACCCCTCCCTAATGCCAACCCTAACACTAACCTTAATGCTAACCCTAAACCTAAACTAACGCTAAGCCTACCCCTAATTCTAACCCTAACCCTAACCCTAACCCTAAACCAAACCCTAACCCTAACTCCAACCCTAATATTAAACCTAACCCTAACCCCCTCCCTAACCCCAACAATAACCCTAACCCTAACGCTAACCCTAACCCTAACCCTAAACCTAACTCTAAGCCTAACCCTATTCTAACCCTTAACCCTAACCCTAACCCTAACCCAACCCTAATTCTAACCCTAAACCTATCCCTATCCGTACCACCAACCCTAACCCTGATCCTAACCCCAACCATAAACCTAACCCCAACACCAACCCTAACTCCAAATCCAACCCTAAACCTGACCCTAACACCAACCCTAACCCTAACGCCAACACTAACCCTAAATTCAACCCTAACCCTGACCCTGACCATGACCCTGACCCTGACCCTAACCCTAACCCTAAACCTACCCCTAAACCCAACTATAACCCAATCCCCAAACCTAATACTAACACTAACAACAACACTAACACTAACCCCAACCCTAACCCTAACACTACCCTAATCACAACCCTTAACCCTAACCCCAACCCTAACACTAACCCTAACCTTAATTCTAACCCTAACCCTAACACTTAACACTAACATTAACCCTAAAACCAACACTTAATCCTAACCCTAACCCTAAGCCTAAACCCAACCATAACCCTCCCCCTAATCCAAACCCTAACCCTACCCTAACCCGAAACCTATCCGTAAACTTAACCCTAACCCTAACCCCAACTATGACGCTAACCCTAACCCTAACCCTAACTGTAAGCCTAACCCTAACACTAACCCTAACCCTAACTCTAAACCTAAACCTATTTCTAACCCTAACCCTAATCCTAACCCTAACCCAAACTCTAATCCTAAGCCTAACCCTAACCCCAACCCTAACCCTCACCCTAACGGAAACCCTAACACCAACCCTAACCTAAACCCTAACCCTAAACCTAACACTAACCCTCACCCCAAACCTAATTCAAACCGTAACCCTAACACCATCCCTACCACCAACCCAAACCCTAACCATAACGCGAACCATAAACCTAACCCCAAATCCAACCCTAACCCGAATCCAACACCAAACCTGACCCTAACATCAACACTAAACCTAACCCCAACCCTAACCTAACCTCAACCTCAACCATAACCCTGACACCGACCATGACTCTGACACAGACCCTAACCTTAACCCTAAACCTAATCCTAAACCCAACCCTAACCCTAACCCCAATCCTAATCCTAACCCTTACAACAACCCTAAAGCTGACCTTAACCCTAACCCTAATGCTAACCATAACCCTAACCCTAACTCTAAGCCTAAAGCTAATTTTAACCCTAAATCTAACCCTAAACTCAACCCTAACCCTCACCCTAACGGTAACCGTAACACCAACCCTAACACCAACCCTAACCCTAAACCTTACATTAACCCTGAACCCAACCCTAATTCTAACCCTAACCCTAACCTCATCCCCACCACCAACCCTAACCCTAACCCTAACCCCAACAATAAACCTAACCCCAACCCCACCCTAACCCCAACTGCAACCCTAACCCTGACCCTAACACCAACCCTAACCCTAACCCCAACCCTAACCCTAACCTCAACAATAACCCTGACCCTAACAACAACCCTAACCTTAACACTAAACCTAAACCTAACCCTAACCCTTAATCCTAACCCTAACCCTAACCACAACCCTTAATCATAAACCTAACCTTAACCTTAAACCCAACACTAACCCTCACCCTAATCCCAACGCTAACTCTACACTAACCACAACCCTAACCCTAAACCTAACACTAAACATAACCCTAACCCCAAATACAACCCGAAACCTAACGCCCTCGCTCAAACCAACCCTAACCCGAACCCTAACCCCAACTCTTACCCTAACCCCAACCGCAACGTTAACCCCAACTCCAACACTAACCATGACCCTAACAGGAACCCTAACCCTTAACCCTAACTCTAACCCAAAAACGTAACCCTAACCCTAACCTTAACCCTAAACCAAACCATAAATATAATCCTAACCCTAACCCGCTCCCAAACACCAACCATAAGCCTAACTTTAAACCGAACACTAACCCTAATACCAACCACAATCCTAAACCCAACTGCAACCCTAACCCTGACCCTAGCACCAAAACTAAACCTAACCCCAACTCTAACCCTAACCCCAACCCTACCCTGACCCTGACAATGACCCTGAACCTGACGCTAACCCTAAGCCAAACCCTAAACCTAACCCTAACCACAACCCTAACCCTAACCCTAACCCCAAACCCAACCCTAAACCTAACTCTAACCCCAACCTTAACCCTAACCCTAACCCTAACCCCAAACCCAACCCTAACCCTAACTCTAACCCCACCCTAACCCTAACCCTAACCCTAACCCCAACCCTAACCCTGACCCTGACCATGACCCTGACCCTGACCCAATCCCTAAGCCTAACCCTAAAGCTAACCATAACACAAACCACAACCCTAAACCTAACCCTAAACCCAACCCTAACCCTAAATATAACAACAAACTTAAACCAAACCCTAACCTAAACCCCAACCCTAACGCAAACCCTAATGCTAACCCTAACCTAACCCTAACTCTAAGCCTAAAGCTAATTCTAACACTAACACTAACCCTAACTCTAACAACAAACCCAAACCTAACCCTAAACCTAACCCTAACCATAAACCTAACCCTAAATTCAACCCTAACCCTAACACTAACCCGAACCCTAACCCTAACGTTAACCGCAACTCTAAACCTAAACCTCACACTAACCCTAAGCCCAACCGAAACTCTAACACTAACCCTAACCCTTCCCAAACACCAACCCTAAACCTAACCCTAACCCTAACCCTAACCCTAACCCTAACCGTAAACCTAACCATAAACCCAACCCTAACCATAACACCAACCCTAATCCTAACCATAAAAGCAACCCTAACCTTAACACCAAGCCTAACCATAACACTACCCTAATCCCAACACTAAATCCTAACCCCAACACAAACCCTAACCCTAACCCTTAACCCTAAACCTAACCCTAACCCCAACCCTTAAACCAAACCCTAACCCTAACCCTAAAACGAACACTAACCCTAAACCAAACCCTAACCCTAAACCTAACCCTAATCCTAAACCCAACCTTAACCCTAACCCTAATGCTAACCCTAAAATTAACACTAACTCTAAGCCTAAAGCTAATTCTAACCCTAACCCTAACCCTAACGCTAACCCCAACACCAATCCTAACCCTAACCCTAACCCCAACCCTTAACCCTAACCCTAACGCTAACCCTAAACCCAACCCTAACCCTCACCCTAACACTAACCCTAACCTTAACCCTAACCCTAAACTCAATTAACCATACACCTACCACTAACGCTAACCCTGACCCTGACCATGACCCTGACCCTGACCCTAACAGTAAGCTTAAACCTAACCCTAACCCTAACCATAACCCTAACCCTAACTTTAACACCAAACCTAACCCAAACCCCAACCCTAACCCTAACCCCAACTCCAACCCTAACCATGACTCGAACCCACACCCAAACCCTAAAGTCAACTCTGACCCTAACCCCAATCCTAACACTAACTCCAACCCTAACCGTGACCCTGACCCTGACCCGGACCCTGACATTAAACCTAAGCCTAACCCTAACCATAACCCCAACCCTAACCCTAACCCAAACGCTAACCCTAACCCTAACCCTAACTGTAAGCGTAACCCTAATTCTAACCAAAACCCTAACCCTAACCCTAATCCAAACCCTAAGTCAACCCTAACCCTAACCCCAACCCTAACCTTAACCCTAACACCAAGACAAACCCTAACCCTAACCCCAACACTAACCCTAACACTAACCCTAACCCAAACCCTAACCCTCAACCCAACCGTATCCTTCAACCTACCGTAACCCCCTCCCTAACGCCAACCCTAACCCTAAACCTAACACTAAGGCTAAGGTTACCCCTAATTATAACCCTACTCCTAATTCTAACCCAAACCCTAACCTTAAACCTAAACCTAACCCCCTCCCTAACCCCAACAATAACCCTAACCCTAACACTAACCCTAACCCTAACCCTAACCCAACCCTAATTCTAACCCTAAACCTAACCCCATCCCTACCACCAACCCTAACCCTAACCCTAACCCTAACCCTAACCCTAACCCTAACCCTACCCTAACCCGAAACCTATCCGTAAACTTAACCCTAACCCTAACCCCAACTATGACGCTAACCCTAACCCTAACCCTAACTGTAAGCCTAACCCTAACACTAACCCTAACCCTAACTCTAAACCTAAACCTATTTCTAACCCTAACCCTAATCCTAACCCTAACCCAAACTCTAATCCTAAGCCTAACCCTAACCCCAACCCTAACCCTCACCCTAACGGAAACCCTAACACCAACCCTAACCTAAACCCTAACCCTAAACCTAACACTAACCCTCACCCCAAACCTAATTCAAACCGTAACCCTAACACCATCCCTACCACCAACCCAAACCCTAACCATAACGCGAACCATAAACCTAACCCCAAATCCAACCCTAACCCGACTCCAACACCAAACCTGACCCTAACATCAACACTAAACCTAACCCCAACCCTAACCTAACCTCAACCTCAACCATAACCCTGACACCGACCATGACTCTGACACAGACCCTAACCTTAACCCTAAACCTAATCCTAAACCCAACCCTAACCCTAACCCCAATCCTAATCCTAACCCTTACAACAACCCTAAAGCTGACCTTAACCCTAACCCTAATGCTAACCATAACCCTAACCCTAACTCTAAGCCTAAAGCTAATTTTAACCCTAAATCTAACCCTAAACTCAACCCTAACCCTCACCCTAACGGTAACCGTAACACCAACCCTAACACCAACCCTAACCCTAAACCTTACATTAACCCTGAACCCAACCCTAATTCTAACCCTAACCCTAACCTCATCCCCACCACCAACCCTAACCCTAACCCTAACCCCAACAATAAACCTAACCCCAACCCCACCCTAACCCCAACTGCAACCCTAACCCTGACCCTAACACCAACCCTAACCCTAACCCCAACCCTAACCCTAACCTCAACAATAACCCTGACCCTAACAACAACCCTAACCTTAACACTAAACCTAAACCTAACCCTAACCCTTAATCCTAACCCTAACCCTAACCACAACCCTTAATCATAAACCTAACCTTAACCTTAAACCCAACACTAACCCTCACCCTAATCCCAACGCTAACTCTACACTAACCACAACCCTAACCCTAAACCTAACACTAAACATAACCCTAACCCCAAATACAACCCGAAACCTAACGCCCTCGCTCAAACCAACCCTAACCCGAACCCTAACCCCAACTCTTACCCTAACCCCAACCGCAACGTTAACCCCAACTCCAACACTAACCATGACCCTAACAGGAACCCTAACCCTTAACCCTAACTCTAACCCAAAAACGTAACCCTAACCCTAACCTTAACCCTAAACCAAACCATAAATATAATCCTAACCCTAACCCGCTCCCAAACACCAACCATAAGCCTAACTTTAAACCGAACACTAACCCTAATACCAACCACAATCCTAAACCCAACTGCAACCCTAACCCTGACCCTAGCACCAAAACTAAACCTAACCCCAACTCTAACCCTAACCCCAACCCTACCCTGACCCTGACAATGACCCTGAACCTGACGCTAACCCTAAGCCAAACCCTAAACCTAACCCTAACCACAACCCTAACCCTAACCCTAACCCCAAACCCAACCCTAAACCTAACTCTAACCCCAACCTTAACCCTAACCCTAACCCTAACCCCAAACCCAACCCTAACCCTAACTCTAACCCCAACCCTAACCCTAACCCTAACCCTAACCCCAACCCTAACCCTGACCCTGACCATGACCCTGACCCTGACCCAATCCCTAAGCCTAACCCTAAAGCTAACCATAACACAAACCACAACCCTAAACCTAACCCTAAACCCAACCCTAACCCTAAATATAACAACAAACTTAAACCAAACCCTAACCTAAACCCCAACCCTAACGCAAACCCTAATGCTAACCCTAACCTAACCCTAACTCTAAGCCTAAAGCTAATTCTAACACTAACACTAACCCTAACTCTAACAACAAACCCAAACCTAACCCTAAACCTAACCCTAACCATAAACCTAACCCTAAATTCAACCCTAACCCTAACACTAACCCGAACCCTAACCCTAACGTTAACCGCAACTCTAAACCTAAACCTCACACTAACCCTAAGCCCAACCGAAACTCTAACACTAACCCTAACCCTTCCCAAACACCAACCCTAAACCTAACCCTAACCCTAACCCTAACCCTAACCCTAACCGTAAACCTAACCATAAACCCAACCCTAACCATAACACCAACCCTAATCCTAACCATAAAAGCAACCCTAACCTTAACACCAAGCCTAACCATAACACTACCCTAATCCCAACACTAAATCCTAACCCCAACACAAACCCTAACCCTAACCCTTAACCCTAAACCTAACCCTAACCCCAACCCTTAAACCAAACCCTAACCCTAACCCTAAAACGAACACTAACCCTAAACCAAACCCTAACCCTAAACCTAACCCTAATCCTAAACCCAACCTTAACCCTAACCCTAATGCTAACCCTAAAATTAACACTAACTCTAAGCCTAAAGCTAATTCTAACCCTAACCCTAACCCTAACGCTAACCCCAACACCAATCCTAACCCTAACCCTAACCCCAACCCTTAACCCTAACCCTAACGCTAACCCTAAACCCAACCCTAACCCTCACCCTAACACTAACCCTAACCTTAACCCTAACCCTAAACTCAATTAACCATACACCTACCACTAACGCTAACCCTGACCCTGACCATGACCCTGACCCTGACCCTAACAGTAAGCTTAAACCTAACCCTAACCCTAACCATAACCCTAACCCTAACTTTAACACCAAACCTAACCCAAACCCCAACCCTAACCCTAACCCCAACTCCAACCCTAACCATGACTCGAACCCACACCCAAACCCTAAAGTCAACTCTGACCCTAACCCCAATCCTAACACTAACTCCAACCCTAACCGTGACCCTGACCCTGACCCGGACCCTGACATTAAACCTAAGCCTAACCCTAACCATAACCCCAACCCTAACCCTAACCCAAACGCTAACCCTAACCCTAACCCTAACTGTAAGCGTAACCCTAATTCTAACCAAAACCCTAACCCTAACCCTAATCCAAACCCTAAGTCAACCCTAACCCTAACCCCAACCCTAACCTTAACCCTAACACCAAGACAAACCCTAACCCTAACCCCAACACTAACCCTAACACTAACCCTAACCCAAACCCTAACCCTCAACCCAACCGTATCCTTCAACCTACCGTAACCCCCTCCCTAACGCCAACCCTAACCCTAAACCTAACACTAAGGCTAAGGTTACCCCTAATTATAACCCTACTCCTAATTCTAACCCAAACCCTAACCTTAAACCTAAACCTAACCCCCTCCCTAACCCCAACAATAACCCTAACCCTAACACTAACCCTAACCCTAACCCTAACCCAACCCTAATTCTAACCCTAAACCTAACCCCATCCCTACCACCAACCCTAACCCTAATCCTAACCCAAACCATAAACCTAACCCCAACACCAACCCTAACACCAACTCCAACCCTAACCCTGACACTAACACCAACCCTAAACCTAACCCAAACCCTACCCTAACCTCAACCCTGACCATGACCCTAACCCTGACCCTAACCCTAACCCTAACCTTAAACCTAACACTAAACCCAACTCTAACCGAACCCTAATCCTAACTCTAACAACAACCCTAACCCTAACGCGAACCCTAACCCTAAGGCTACCCTAATCCCAACCATTAACCCTAACCCCAACCCTAACACTAAACTTGACCTTTATTCTAACCCTAAACCTAACCCTTAACACTAACCCTAACCCTAAAACCAACACGTAATCCTAACCCTAACCCTAAATCTAACCCTAACCATAACCCCAACTCTAACGCTAAACCTAACCCTAACCCTAACTGTAAGCCTAACCCTAACACTAACCCTAATGCTAACCCTAACCCCAACCATAACCCTGACCCAAACGCTAACCCTATCCCTAACTCTAAGCCTAAACTTAATTCTAACCCTAACACTAATCCTAACCCTAACCCCAACACTAAAACTAACCCTAACCCTAAACCCAACCCTAACCCTCACACTAACAGTAACCTTAACACCAACCCTAACTCCAACCCTAAATCTAAACCTAACACTAAAACTCACCCCAACCCTAATTCAAACCCTAACCCTAACCTCATCCCTACCACCAACCCTAACCCTAACCGTAACCCCAATAATAAACCGAACCCCAACCCCAACCTTAACCCCAACTCAAACCCTAAACCTGACCCTAACAAAAACCATGACCCTAACGCAAACCCTAAACCTAACCTCAATCCTAACCCAGATCCTGACCATGACCCTGACCCTGACCCTGACCCTACCTTTTACCCTAAACCTAACACCAACCCTAATCGTACCCCTAACAACAACCCTAACCCTAACCCCAACCCTAACCATAACACTACACTAATCCCAACCCTTAACCCTAACCCCAACCCTAACACTAACACTAACCTAAATTAATACCCTAATCCTAACCCGTAATCCTAACCCTAACCCTAACCCCAACCCTTAATCCTAACCCTAACCCTAACACTAAAACTAACTCTAAGCCTAAAGCTAATTCTAACCCTAACCCTAACCCTAACCCTAACGCTAACCCCAACACCAACCCTAACCCTAACCATAACCCCAAGCCTAAAACTAACCCTAACACTAAACCTAACCCTTAACACTAACCCTAACCCTAACCCAAACCCTTAACCTTAACCCTAACGCTAACACTAAACCCAATCCAAACCCTAACCCTAACACTAACCCTAAACTCAAGGAAGCCTAAACCTAACACTAATCCTAACCCTGACCCTGCCCATGACCCTGACACTGACCCTAACCCTAAGCCTAACCATAACCAGAACACTAACCCTAACCTTAACCCTAAACCCAACCCTAACCCTAACCCTAACCGTAACTGTAAGCCTAACTCTAACACTAACCCTAACGCTAACCAGAACCCAAAGCCTAACCCTAACCCAAACGCTAATCCTAACCCTAACCCTAACTCTAAGCCTAAACCTAATTCTAAACCTAAACCTAATCCTAACCCTAACACCAACCCTAACCCAAACCCTCACCCTAACAGTAACCCTAACACCAACCCTAACCCCAAACCTAACACTAAACCTAACACTAACCCTCACCCCAACCCTAATACAAACCCTAACACTAACCCCCTCCCTAACACCAACCCTAACCTAAACCCTAACCCCAACTCCAGCCCTAACCCTAACCCTAACCCTTAACCCTAACCCTAACCCTAAATTCAACCCTAACCCTCACCCTAACCCAAACCCTAACCTTAATCCTAACCGCAATTCAAACCCTAAACCTCACACTAAGACTAAACCCAACCCTAACTCTAACCCTAACACAAACCCTTCCCAAACACCAACGCTAAAACTAACCTAACCCCAACACTAACCCTAACCCCGACCCCAACCCTAACAAAACTCCAACCCTAACACTGACCCTAACACTAACCCTAACACTAACACTTAACACTAACTCTTACACTAACACCAACGCTTAACCCTAACCATAACCGTAACCCTAAACCCAACCATAACCGTCACCCTAACCCCTACCCTAACCCTAACCATAATCCCAAGCCTAACACTAAACCTAACACGAACCCTAAACCCAACATTAAGTCTAACACTAACCCTAACCCCCTCCCTATCACCAAAAATAACACTAACTTTAACCACAACCGTAACCCTAACAACAACCCTAACCCTATTCCTAACTCCAACCCTAACCCTGACTCTAACCCCAACCCAAACCCTAACGCCAACTCTGACCCTAAACCCAATCCTAACCCGAACCCCAACCCAAACCCTGACCCTGACTCTGATCCAGACCCTGACACTAAACGTAAGCCTAACCCTAACCCTGACCCCAACTCTAACCCTAAACCTAACCCTAACCCTAACCCTAACACTAACTGTAAGCCTAACCCTAATTCTAACCAAAACCCTAACCCTAACCCCAATCCAAACCCTAACTAAACCCTAACCCTAACCCTAACACCAACACTAACACTAACTTAACACCAAGCCTAAACCTAACCCTAACCCCAACCCTAAACCTAACACTAACCCAAACCCTAACCCTAAACCCAACCCTATCCTTAAACCTAACCCTAATCCCCTCACTAACGGCAACCCTAACCCTAACCTTAAGGCTAACCCTAACCCTAACACTAACGCTAAGCCTACCCCTAATTCTAACCATAACCATAACCCTAAACCAAACCCTAACCCTAACCCCAACCTTAACTTTAAACCTAACCCTAACGCCCTCCCTAACCCCAACAATAACCCTAACCCTAATGCTAACACTAACCCTAACCCTAACTCTAAGACTAAAGCTAATTCTAATCCTAACCCTAACCCTAACGCTATCCCCAACCCCAACCCTAACACAAACCCAAACCCCAAGCCTAACACTAACCCTAAGCCTAACCCTTAACCATAACCCTAACCCTAACCCTTAACCCTAACCCTAACGCTAACCCTAAACCAAACCGTAACCCTCACCCTAACCCTAAACCTAACCCTAAACTCAAACCTAACCCTAAACCTAACACTAACCCTAACCCATACCGTGACCATGACCCTGATCATAACACTAACCCTAAGCCTAACCCTAAACCAAACCATAACCCCAACCCTAACCCTAAGGCTAACCCTCACCCTAACCCTAAACTCAACCCTAAAACTAAACCTAACACTAAACCTCACCCTGACCATGACCCTGAACCTGACCCTAAACCTAACCCTAACCCTAACACCAAGGCTAACACTAACCCTAACCCTAACCCTTAATACTAACCCTAACCCTAACCTTAACCCTCACCCTCACCCTAACCCTATTCCTAACCCTAACCCTAAACCTAACACTAACCCTAAACCTGACCCTGACCATGACCCTGACCCTGACCCTAACCCTAAGCCTTACCCTAACCCTAACCCTAACCCCAACCCCAACTCTAACCTCAACTCCAACCATAACACTGATCCTAACCCTAAACCAAACAATAACCCTAACTCTAACACTAACACCAACGCTTAACCCTAACCACAACCGTAACCATAAACCCAACCATAACCCTCACCCTAACCCCTACCCTAACTCTAACCCTAATCCCAACCCTAACACTAAACCTAACACGAACCCTAAACCCAACCTTAAGTCTAACACTAACCCTAACCCCCTCCCTAACACCAAACCTAACCCTAAATTTAACCACAACCCTAACCCTAACCCCAACCCTAACCCTAATCCCAACTCCAACCCTAACCCTGACTCAAACCCCAACCCAAAACCTAACGCCAAATTTGACCCTAACCCCAATCCTAACTCTAACCCCAACCCTAACCCTGAACCTGACCCTGATCCGGACCCGGACACAAAACTTAAGCCTAACCCTAACCCTAAACCCAACCCTAAACCTAACCCTAACACTAACCCTAACTCTAACCCTAACCCTAACTGTAAGCCTAACCCTAATTCTAACCAAAACCCTAACACTAACCCTAAACCTAACCCTAACCCTAACCCTAAACGCAACGCTAACCCTAAACCTCACACTAACCATAAACCCAACCCTAACTCTAACCCTAACCCCAACCCTTCCCAAACACCAACCCTTTTCCTAACCCTAACCCCAACACTAACGCTAACCCCAACCCCAACCCTAAACCGAACTCCAACCCTAACACTGACCCTAACCCTAACCATAACCCTTAACCCTAACGATAACACTAACACCAACGCTTAACCCTAACCATAACCTTAACCCTAAACCCAAACATAACCCTCACCCTAACCCCAACACAAACCCTAACGCCAACTCTGACCCTAACCCCATTCCTAAACCTAACCCCAACCCTAAACCTAACCCTGATCCTGATCCGGACACTGACACTAAACCTAAGCCTAACCCTAACGCTAACCCCAACCCTAACCCTAATCCTAACGCTAACCCTAACCCTAACCCTAACCCTAACTGTAAACCTAACCCTAATTCTAACCAAAACCCTAACCCTAACCCTAATCGAAACCCTAACTCAACACCAACCATAACCCAACCCCAAAACAAACCCTAACCCTAACACCAAGCCTAACCCTAACTGCAACACAAACCCTAACCCCAACTCCAACCGAACCCTGACCCTAACACCAAACCAAACCCTAACCGCAACCCTAACCCTAACCTCAACCCTAACCCTAAACCGTGACCATGACCCTAACCCTGACCCTAACCCTAACACTAAACCTAACCCTAAAACCAACTCTAACCCAACACCCAACCCTAATCCTCACCCTAACAACAACCCTAACACTAACCCGATCCCTAACACTAACGCTACATTAATCACAACCCTTAACCCTAACCCCAACCCAACACTAACCGTAACATTAATTCTAACCCTAACCCTTAACCTCAACCATAACCCTAACCCTAACCCTACCCTGAACCTAACCCTAACCCTAACCATAACCCTAAACTTAACCCCAACAATAAACCTAAACCTAACCCTAACCCCAAGCCTAATCCTAAACTTAACACTAACACTAACCCTTAACCCCAACCCTAACCCTAACACAAACCCTTAACCCTAACTCTAACCCTAACCCTAAACGCAACCCTAAGCATAACCCTAACCCTAACCCCAAGCCTAATCCTAACCTTAACCCTGACCCTAACCCTGACCCTGAACCGGACCCTGACCCTGACCCTGACCATAACCCTAACCTTAACCCTAACCCAAAGCTTAACGCTAACCCAAACCCTAATCCTAAATGCAAACCTAACCCTCATCCTAACCCTCAACCGAAACCTAAACCTAACCCTGACCCGGAAACTAACACTGACCCTGACACTAAACCTAACCCTAACTCTAACACCAACCACAACCCTAACCCTAAACCTAACCGTAATCCTAAACACAACCTTAACCCTAAACCTAACAGTAACCCTAACCCCTACCCTAACTCTAGCCCTAACCATAACCCCCTCCCTAAAACCAACCCTAAACCTAACAACAACCCCAACCCTAACCCTAACCCTAACCCTTAACCTTAACACTAACCCTAAGAGTTAACCCTAACCCTAACCGTAACCCTAAATTCAACCCTAACCCTAACCCTAACCCTGAACCTAAACCCAACCAAAACCCTAGCGCAAACTCTAACCTAACCCTAACCCTAAACGTAACCCTAACCCTAATCCTGACTCTGACAGTAAACCTAAGCCTAAACCTAAACCTAATCCAAACCCCAAACCTAACCCTAACCATAAAGCCAACCATAACCCTAACCCTAACAACACTAACCCTAACCCTAACCCTAAAACCAACCCCAACCCTAACCCTAACCTTAACCCTAACACCAAAACTAACCCTAACCCTAACCCTAAACCTAACTCTAACAACAACCCTAACCCTAACACTAACGCTAACCCTAACCCTAACCCTAACTGGAAGCCTAACCCTAACCCTAACCATAACCCAAACCCCAACCCTAACCCTAACCCTAACACTTAACCCTAACACTAACCCTAACGCTAACCCTAACCCTAACCCCAAGCCTAACACTAACCATAAACTTAACACTAACCCTTAACCCTTAAGCCAAAACCTAAACCTAACCCCAAACACTAACCCAAACCCTAACCTAAACCCAACTACAACACTAACACTAAACCTAACCCCACCCCTGACCCTGACCCAGACCCTTACCCTGACCCTGACCCTGACACTAACCCTATCCCTAAACCCAACTCCAACACTAACCCTAAACCTAACCCTAACACCAAAACTAACCCTAAATCCAAACATAACCCTAACTCTAACAACAAATCTAACCCTAACGCTAATCCTAACCCTTAACCCTAACCTTAACCGTAACCCTAAATTCAACCCTAATACTCACCCTAAACCCAACCATAACCCTAACCCTAACCCTAAACCCAACCCTAACCATCACCCTAATCCCAACCCTAACCCTACCCTAAACCCAACCATAACCCTAAACCTAAAACTAACACTAATCCTAACCCTAACCCTAAACCTAACCCTAATTCTAACCCTAACCCTAATCCCCTCACTAACACCAACCCTAACCCGAACCCTAACCCCAACCCTAATCATAACCCAAACCCCAACCATAACCGCAAATCCAACACTAACCCTGACACTAACACCAACACTAATCCTACACCAAACATAAGTCTAATCCTAAACCTAAACCCCTCCCTAACACCAACCCTAACTCTAACCATAACCCCAACCCTAACCCTAACCCCAACCCCAAACCTAAACCCAACTCCAACACTAACACTAAACTTAACCCCAACCGGAACCCTGAAGCTGACCCTGACACTGACCCTGACCCTGAGCCTGAACATAAGCATAAACCTAACCCTAACCATAAATCCAACCCTAACCCTAACCCTAACCCTCACCCTAAACCAAACCCTTAATCTAACCCTTATCCTAATCCCCTCCCGAATACCAACCATAACCCTAATTTTAAACTCCACAATAACCCTAACTCCAACGCCAACCCTAAACTCAACTCCAACACTAACGGTGACCCTAACCCCAACACTAACCCTAACCCCAACCCTAACCCTAACCCCAACCCTAACCCTGACCTGACCATGGCCCTGACACTGACCCTAACCCTAAGCCTAACCCTAAAGCTAACCCTAACCCCAACCCGAACCCTAACCCTAACCCTAAACCCAAACCGAACCCTAACTCTAACAACAACCCTAACCCTAACCGTAACCCTAACCCCAAACCTAACCCTAAACCTAATGCAAACCCTAACCCTAACCCTAACTCTAAGCCTAAAGCTAATTCTAACCCTAACCCTAACCCTAACCCAAACCCTAACTCTAACCCTAACCCTAACCCCCTCCCTAACACCAAACCTAACCTGAACCCTAACCCCAACCCCAGCCCTAACCCTAACCCTAACCCTAACCCTTAACCCTAACCCTAACCCTAAATTCAACCCTAACCCTCACCCTAACCGCAAACCTAACCCTAACCCCAACCGCAATTCTAACACTAAACCTCACACTAACCCTAAACCCAACCCTAAATTTAACCCTAACCCTAACCCTTCCCAAACACCAACCCTAAACCTAAACCTAACCCCAACCCCAACCCTAACCCCAACCCCAACCCTAACACTGACCCTAACCCTAACCCTAACCCTTAACCCTAACTCTAACACTAACACCAACGCTTAACCCTAACCATAACTGTAACCCTAAACCCAACCCTAACCCTCACTCTAACCCCCACCCTAATGCTAACCCTAATCCCAACCCTAACACTAAACCTAACACGAACCCTACACCCAACTTTCAGTCTAACACTAACCCTAACCCCCTCCCTAACACCAAACCTAACCCTAACTTTAACCCCAACCCTAACCCTATCCCCAACCCTGACCCTAATCCCAACTCCAACCCTAACACTGACTCTAATCCCAAGCAAAACCATAACGCCAACTCTGACCCTAACCCCAATCCTAACCCTAACCCCAACCCTAACCCTTACCCTGACCCTGATCCGGACCCTGACACTAAACGTAAGGCTAACCTTAACCCTAACCCCAACCCTAACCCTAACCCTAACGCTAAGCCTAACCCTTACGCTAACTGTAAGCCTAACCCTAATTCTAACCAAAACGCTAACCCTAACCCTAATCTAAACCCTAACTCAACCCTAACCCTAACCCAAACCATAACCTTAACCCTAACCCTAACCCTAATCCCAACTCAAACCCTAACGCTGACTCTAACCCCAACCCAAACCCTAAGGCCAACTCTGACCCTAACTCCAACCCTAACCCTAATCCAAACCCTAATTCAACCTTAACCCTAACCCTAACCCCAACACTAACCCTAACCCTACCACCAAGCCTAAACCTAAAACTAACCCCAGCCCTAAACCTAACCCTAACCCAAACCCTAACACCAAACCAAACCCTATTCTTAAACCTAACCCTAAACCCCTCCCTAATGCCAACCCTAACCCTAACCTTAATGCTAACCCTAACCCTAACACTAACACTAAGCCTACCCCTAATTCTAACCCTAACCCTAACCCTAACCCTAAATCAAACCCTAACCCTAACTCCAATCCTAATATTAAACCTAACCCTAACCCACACCCTAACCCGAACAATAACCCTAACCCTAACGCTAACCCTAACCCTAACCCTAACTCTAAGACTAACCCTAATTCTAACCCTTAACCCTAACCCTAACCCAACCCTAATTCTAACCCTAAACCTATCCCTATCCCTACGACCAACCCTAACCCTGATCCTAACCCCAACCATAAACCTAACCCCAACATCAAACTTAACCCCAACTCCAACCCTAAACTTGACCCTAACACCAACCCTAACCCTAACCCCAAGACTAACCCTAACCTCAACCCTAACCCTGACCCTGACCATGACCTGACCCTGACCCTAACCCTACCCCTAAACCTAACCCTAAACCCAACTATAACCCAATCCTCAAACCTAATCCTAACACTAACAACAAAAGTAACACTAACCCCAACCCTAACCATAACACTACCCTAATCACAACCCTTAACCCTAACCCCAACCCTAACACTAACCCTAACCTTAATTCTAACCCTAACCCTAACACTTAACACTAACCTTAACCCTAAAACCAAAACTTAATCCTAACCCTAATCCTAACCCTAAACCCAACCATAACCCTCACCCTAATCCCAACCCTAACCCTACCCTAACCCGAACCCTATGCGTAAACTTAACCCTAACCCTAACCCCAACTCTGATGCTAACCCTAACCCTAACCATAACTGTAAGCCTAACCCTAACACTAACCCAAACCCCAACCATAACCCTAACACAAATGATAACACTAACCCTAACCCTAACTCTAAGCCTAAACCTAATTCTAACCCTAACCCTAATCCTAACCCTAACCCAAACTCTAACCCTAAGCCTAACCCAAAACCCAACCCTAACCCTCATCCTAACGGAAACCCTAACACCAACCCTAACATAAACCCTAACGCTAAACCTAACACTAACCCTCACCCCAAACATAATTCAAACCGTAAACCTAACACCATCGCTACCACCAAACCTAACCCTAACCCTAGCCCCAACCATAAACCTACCACAACCCCAACCCTAACCCCAACTCCAAACCCAAACCTGACCCTAACACGAACACTAACCCTAACCCCAACCCTACGCTAACCTCAACCATAACCCTGACCCTGACCATGACCCTGACACTGACACTAACCTTAACCCTAAACCTAATACTAAACCCAACCCTAACCCTAACCCCAACCCTAATCCTAACCCTAACAACAACCCTAAAGCTAACCTTAACCCTAACCCTAATGCTAACCCTAACCCTAACCCTAACTCTAAGCCTAAAGCTAATTATAACCCTAACACTAACCCTAACGCTAACCCCAGCCCCAACCCTAACCCTAACCCGAACCAAAGCCTAACACTAACCGTAACCCTAACCCTTAATCCTAACCCTAACCCTAACCCTTAACCCTAACCCTAACGCTAAAACTAAACCCAACCCTAACACTCTCCCTAACCCTAACCCTAAACCTGAACTCAACCCTAACCATAAACCTAACACTAACCCTAACGCTGACCCTGACCATGACCCTGAGCATGACCATAACCCTAAGCCTAACCCTAAACCTAACACTAACCCCAAACCTAACCCTAAACCAAACCCTAACCCTAAGCCTAAACCTAACCCTTAACCCTAACCTTAACCCTAAATTCAACCCTAAACCTCAACCTAATCCTAACCCTAACCCTAACACTAAACCTAACTCCAACCCTAAACCTAAATCAAACAACAAACCTAAACCTAACCCTAACCCTAAAGATAACGCTAACCCTAACCCTAACTATAAGCCTAACCCTAATACTAGCCCTAACACTAACCCTAACCCCAACACTAAACTTAACTCTAACACTAACCGTAACCCTAACCCTTAACCATAAACCTAACCCCAACCATAACCCTAACCCCAAAACTAACCTCAACTCCAATCCTAACACTAACTCTAACCCCAACACTAACCCTGACCCTGACCCTAACCCTGACCCTAACCCTAACCACAAACTTAACCCTAACCCTAAACGAAAACCTAACTCAAAACTTAACACTAACCCTAAACCCAACCCTAACCGTAACCCTAACATTAACCCTAACACTAACCCTAACCCTAACACTAACCCTAACCCTAACCCTTAATCCTAAACCTAACCCTAACCCCAACCCTTAACACGAACCCTAACCGTAACCCTAAATGCAACCCTAACCCTCAACCTAACTTTAACCCCAACCAAAAACCCAACCCTAATCCTAAACCTAACAGTAATGCTAACCCCTACCCTGACACTAACCCTAACACTAACCCACTCCCTAACATCAACCCTAACCCTAACCCTAGCCCAAACCCCAACCCTAACCATAACCCTAACCCTTAACCCTAACGCTAACCCTAACCCTAACCCTAACAATAACCCTAAACAGAACCCTAATCCTAACCCTAATCCCAAGCCTAACCCTACCCTAACCCCAAACCTAAAGCTAATTCTAACACTAACCCTAACCCTAACCCTAAATCTAAACCTAACCCTAACCCCCTGACTAATACTAACCGTAATCCGAACCCTAACACGAAACCAAACTCTAACCCGAACCGAAATTCTAACACAAACTCCAACACTAACCCTGACCCTAACCCCAACACTAACCCTAACCACAAACGAAAGTCTAATCCTAACCCAAACCCCCTCCCTAACACCACCCCTAACCCTAAACCCAACCCCAACCATAACCCTAACCTCAACCCCAAACCTAAAGCCAACTCCAACACTAACACTAAACCTAAGCCCAACACTAACCATGACCCTGAACCTGACCCTGACCCTGAGTCTGACCGTAACACTAACGCTAACCCTAACCTGAACCCCAACCCCAACCCTAAACCTAACCCTAACCCTAACCCCAAGCCTAACCCTAACCCTAACCCTAACACTAACCCTAACGCTAACCAGAACCCCAACCATAACCCTAAACCAAACGCTAACCCTAACCCTAAACCTAACTCTAAGCCTAAACCTAATTCTAACCCTAATCCTAATCCTAACCCTAACTCCAACTCTAACCCTAACCCTCACCCTAACGGTAACCCTAACACCAACCCTAACCCCAACCCTAACACTAAACCTAACACTAGCCCTCACCCCAATTCTAATTCAAACCCTAACCCTAACCTCATCCCTACTAACAACCCTAACCCTAACCCTAACCCCAACCATAAACCTACTCTTAACCCAACCCTAACCCCAACTACAACCCCAAACCTGACCCTAACACCAACACTAACCCTAACCCCAACCCTAACTTCAACCATAACCTAGACCCTGACCATGACCCTGACCCTGACCCTAATCGTAACCCTAAACCTAATCCTAAACCCAACCTTAACCCTAACCCCAACCCTAATCATAACCCTAACAACAACCCTAAACCTAACCCTAACCCTAAACCAAATGCTAACCCTAACCCTAACTCTAAGCCTAAAGTAATTCTAACACTAAACCTAACCCCAAAGCTAACCCCAACCCTAACCCTAAACCCAAGCCTAACCCTAACCCTAACCCTAACCCTAACCCTTAAACCTAACCCTAACCCTTAAGCCTAACCCTACCGCTAAACCTAAACCCAACCCTAACCCTCAACCTAACAGTAACCATAACCCTAACCCTAAACTCAACCCTAACCGTAAACCTAACACTAACCCTAACCCTGACCCTGATCATGAACATGACCATGACCCTAACCCTAAGCCTAACGCAAAACCTAACCCTAACCCCAACCCTAACCCTAAACCCAACCCTAACCCTACCACAAACCCTAAGCCTAAACCTAACTCTAACTCTAACCCTTAACCCTAACCCTAACCCCAACCCTTAACCCTAACCCTAAACGCAACCCTAACCCTCACCCTAACCCTAACCTTACCCTAACCCTAACACTAACCCTAACCCTTAATCCTAACGCTAACCCTAACACCAACCCTAACCCTAACCATAACCCAAACCACAACCCTAACCCCAACCATAACCCTTAACCCTAACCCTAACCCTAACCCTAATGTTAACCTTAACCCTAACACTAATCCTAACCCTAACCCTTAACCCTAACCCTAACACTAACAACAACCCTTAACCCTAACCCCAACCCTAACCCTAAACGAAACCCTAACCCTCACCCTCACCCTAACCCTAACACTAACCCTAAACCCAACCCTAACCCTAAACCTAACAGTAACCCTAACCCCTACCCTGACTCTAACCCTAAACCTAACCCACTCCCTAACACCAACATTAAGCTTAACCGTTACCCAAACACCAACCCTAACCCTACTCCTAACCCTTAACCCTAACCCTAACCCTAAGCCTAACGCTAACCCTAACCCTAACTCTCATCCTAACCCCAACCCTAACCCTAACCCTAACCCTAACACTAAACGCAATCCTAACCCTAACCCAAAATTCAACAATAACCATAAACCTAACAGTAAGCTTAACCCCTACCCTAACTCTAACCCTAACCCTAACCCACTCCCTAATACCAACCATAACCCTAACCCTAACCTAAACCCTAAGACGATGCCTAACCCTAACCTTTAAGCCTAACCCTAACCCTAACCCGAAGCCTAACCCTAACCCTTAACCCTAACCCTAACCCTAACCCCAACCAAAAACCTAACCCCAACTCCAACACTAACCCTGACGCTAACCCCAACACTAACCCTAACCCCAAGGCAAAGACTAATACTAACCGTAACCCCCTAGCTAACACCACCCCTAACCCTAACCCTAACCCCAACCATAACCCTAACCCGAACCCGAACCCCAAACCTAAACCCAACTCCAACTCTAACACTAAACCTAACTCCAACCCTAAAACTGACCCTGACCCTGACCCTGAACCTGAATCTGACACTAACACTAAACCTAACCCTAACATTAATCCCAACACTAACCCTAACCCTAACCCTAACCTGAAGCCTAACAGTAACCCTAACACTAACCCTTAACCCTAAACCTAACCCTAACCCCAAACCTTAACCCTAACCCTAACCCTAAATGCAACCCTAACCCACACAGTAACGCTAACCCTAACCCTAACCCTTAACGCTAACCCTAACCCTAACCCAAAACCTTAACCATAACCATAACCCTAACCCTAAAACTAAACGCAACGCTAACACTCACCGTAACCCTATCACAAACCCTAACCCTAGCCCCTAACCCTAACCTTAACCGTAACCCTTAAGCCTAACCCTAAACTAAACCTTACTCCAAAGCTTAACCCTAACCGCAAACCTAAACCTAAATGCAAACCTAACCCTCACCCTAAACCTTAACCTAACCCTAAACCTAACCCTGACCCGGACATTGACACTGACCCTGACCCTAAACCTAGCGCTAACTCTAACACCAACCCTAACCCCAACCCTAACCCTAACACTAACCCCAAGCCTAACTCTAACCGTAACCCTAACCCTAACCCTAACCCTAACACCAAAACTAACCCTAAATCCAACATTATCCTTAACTCTAACAACAACCCTAACACTAACCCTATTGCTAACCCTAAACCCTAACACTAAACGTGACCCTAAATTCAACCCTAATCCTCACGCTAAACCCAAACCTAACCCTAACCCTAACCCTAACGCTAAACCCAACACTAACCCTCACCCTAATCCCAACCCTAACACTACCCAAACCCCAACCATAACCCTAAATCTAAAACTAACCCTAACCCTAACCCTAAATCTAATCCTAACCCTAATCCCCTCACTAACACCAACCCTAACCAGAACCCTAACCCCAACCATAACCATAACCGGAAAACCAACACTAACCCCAAATGCAACACTAATCCTGACACTAAAGCCAACACTAACCCTAACCACAGCCATAAGTCTAACCCTAACCCTAACCCCCTCCCTAACACAAACCCTAACTCTAACCCTAACCCCAACCAAAAACCTAACACTAAACCCAAACCTAAACCCAACTCCAACACTAACACTAAACCTAACCCCAACCGAAACCTTGACCCTGACCCTGACCCTGACCCTAACCCTAACACTAACCCCAACCCCAACCCTATCCCTAACCCTAACCCTAACCACAAGCCTAACCCTAACCCTAACCCTTAACCCTAACCCTAACCATAACCCCAACGCTTAACCCTAACCCTAATCCTAAACCTAAATGCAACCCTAACACTCACCCTAACCCTAAACCCAACCCTAAACCTAAACCTAACAGTAACCCTAACCCTAACCCCTATCCTAACTCTAACCCTAACCCTAAACCACTCCAAAACACCAACCCTAACCCTAACCCTAACCCAAACCCCAACCCTCACCCTAACCCTAACCGTAATCCCATCTCCAACACTAACATTGACCCTAACCCCAATACTAACCCTAACCCCAACACTAACCCTAAACCTAACCCTTACAGTAACCCGAAACCCAACATTAACCTTAAACCTAACAGTAACACTAACAACTACCCTAACTCTAACTCTAACCATAACCCCCTTACTAACACGAACCCTAACCCTAACACTAACCCCAACCCCAACCCTCACCCTAAACCTAACCGTAATCCCATCTCCAACACTAACATTGACCCTAACCCCAATACTAACCCTAACCCCAACACTAACCCTAACCCTAACCGTTACCGTAACCCGAAACCCAACATTAACCTTAAACCTAACAGTAAAACTAACAACTACCCTAACTCTAACTCTAACCATAACCCCCTCCCTAACACGAACCATAACCCTAACCCTAACCCAAACCCCAACCCTAACCCTAACCCTAACCCTTAACCCTAACCCTAACACTAACACTTAACCCTAACCCTAACCGTAATCCTAAATTCAACCCTAACCCTAACCCTAACACTAACCCTAACCCTAACCCTAACCCTAATCCTAACCCTAACCCTCATAACACCAAACCTAACCCTAGAACTAACCACAACCATAACCCTAACCCCAACACCAAACCTAAAACTAACTCGAACACTACCACTAAAACTAACCCCAAATTTATCCTTGACCCTGAACCTGACCCTGACCCTTATCCTGACCCTGACACTAATCCTAAACCTAACCCCAACCTTAACCCTAACCCTAACCCTAACACCAAAACTAACCCTAAATCCAACCCTAACCTTAACTCTAACAACAACCCTAACCCTAACCCTAATCCTAACCCTTAAACCTAACCCTAACCGTAACCCTAAATTCAACCCTAATCCTCACCCTAACCCCAACCCTAACACTAACCCTAACCCTAAACCTAAACCTAACCCTAAACCCAACCCTAACCCTCACCCTAATCCCAAACCTAACCCTACCCTAATCCGAACCATAAACCTAAAACTAAAACTAACCCTAACCCTAACCCTAACCCTAAATCTAACCCTAAACCTAATCCAATCACTAACACCAACCCTAACCCGAACCCTAACCACAACCATAACCATAACCCGAACCCCAACCCTAACCTCAAATCCAACACTAACCCTGACACTAACCACAAAACTAACCCTAACACCAACCATGAGTCTAACCCTAACCTTAACCTCCTCCCTAACACCAACCCTAACTCTAACCCTAACCCCAACAATAACCGTAACTACAACCCCAAACCTAAACCCAACTCCAACACTAACACTAAACCTAACCCCAACCGTAACCCTGACCGTGACCCTGAACCTAAACCTGACCCTAACCCTAACACTAACCCTAACCGCAAACCCAACCCTATCCGTAAGCCTAACCCTAACCCCAAGCCTAACCCTAACCCTAAGCCTAACCCTGACCCTTAACGCTAACCCTAACCCTAACACCAACCCTTAACCCTAAACAAAACCCTAAACCTCAACGCAACCCTAACCCTAACCCTCACTCTAACCCTAACCCTAACCTTAACCCTAAACCCAACCCTAACCCGAAACCTAACAGTAACCCTAAGCCTACCCTAACTCTAACCCTAACCCTAACCCACTCCCTAAAACCAACCCTAACCTTAACCCTAACCCAAACCACAACCCTAACCCGAACCCTTAACCCTAAACCTAACCCTAACCCTAACCCTAACCTTAACACTAACCCTAACTCTAACCCTAACCCTAACCCTAACCGTAACCCCAAACCACAACCCTAACCATAACCCTAACCCTTAACCCTAACTCTAACCCTAACGCTAACCCTAACCCTCACCCTAACCCTAATCCTCACCCTCACCCTAACCCTAACCCTAACCCTAACCCTAAACCGAACCATAACCCTCACCCTAATCCCAACCCTAACCCTACCCTAAACCCAACCATAAAGCTAAACCTAACAATAACCCTAACCCTAACCTTAAATCTAAACCTAACCCTAACCCCCTCACTAACACCAACCGTAACCCAAACCCTAACACCAACCCTAACCCTAACCTCAACCGAAACCCTAACCCCAACTCCAACACTCACCCTGACCCTAACTCCAAAACAAACCCTAACCCCAACCCTAAGTCTAACCCTAAACCAAATTTTCTCCCTAACACCAACCCTAACCCTAAAACCAACCCCAACCATAATCCTAACCGCAACCCCAAAGCTAAACCCAACACTAACACTAAACCTAAGCCCAACAATAACCCTGACCCTGACCCTGACCCTGAGCCTGAACCAAACACTAACCCTAACCCTAACCCTAAATCTAACCCTAACCCTAATCCCCGCACTAACACCAACCCTAACACGAACCCTAACCCTAACCCTAACCATAACCGGAAAACCAACCGTAACCCCAAATCCAACCCTAACCATGACACTAACGTCAACACTAACCCTAACCACAATCATAAGTCTAACCCTAACCCTAACCCCCTCCCTAACACCAAGCCTAACTCTAACCCTAACCCCAACCATAACACTAACCCCAACCCCAAACCTAAACCCAACTCCAACACAAACACTAAACCTAAGCCCAACCCTAACCCTGACCCTGACCCTGACGCTGACCCTGAGACTGACCCTAACACTAACCCTAAACCTAACCCTAAACCCAACCCCAACCCTAACCCTACCCCTAAGCCTAACCCTAACACTAAGCCTAACCCTAACCCTACCCCTAACCCTAACCCTTAACCCTAAGCCTAACCTCCAACCCTAACACTAACCCTAACCCCAACACTAACCCTAACCCTGACACTTACCATGACCCTGACCCTGACTCTAAACCTAAGCCTAACCCTAAACCTAAACCTAAACCTAACCCTAACCCTAAATTAAACAACAAACCTAACCCTAACCCTAACGATAACCCTAACCATAAACCTAACTATAAGGCAAACCCTAACACTAGTCCTAACTGTAAACCTAACCCCAACCCTAAACTTAACGCTAAACCTAACCGTAACCCTAACCCTTAACCATAAACCTAACCCCAAACATAACCCTAACTCCAAACCCAACCTCAACTCCAATCCTAACACTAACTCTAACCCCAAAGCTAACCCTGACCCTGATCCTGAAGCTGACACTAAACCTAAGCCTAAACCTAAACCTAAACCTAACCCTAACCCTAACCCTAACCCTAAACCCAACGCTAACCCTAAACCTAACAGTAACCCTAACCCCTAACCTAACTCTAACCCTAACCCTAACCCACTCCCTAACACCAACCCTAACCCAAATGCCAACCCTAACCCTAACCCTTAACCATAATCCTAACCCCAAATCTAACCCTAAAACTAAACCCAACCCTAACCCTGACACTAACCCTAACCCTAACCCTAACCCTAACCCCAACCCCAACCCCAACCCTAACCCTAACCCTAACCCTAACCTTAACCCTAAAACCAAAACTAACCCTAACCCTAACTCTAACAACAACCCTAACCCTAACTGTAAGCCTAACCCTAACCCTAACCCTAACCCCAACACCAACCCTAACCCTAACCCTAGCACTTAACCCTAACCCCAACCCTAACGCTAACCCTAACCCTAACCATAACACTAAGCCAAACACTAACCCTAACTTTAACCCTAATCCTTAATCCAAAACCTAAACCTAACACCAAAGCTTAACCCTAAACCTTACCCTAAACCTAAACCCAACCTTAACCCTCACCCTAACCCTAACCCTAAACTCAACCCTAACGCTAAACCTAACACAAACCTTAAACCCAACCCTAAGTCTAACCCTAAGGCTAACCCCCTCATAACACCAACCCTAACCCTAGCCCTAAAACCAACCAAAACCCTAACCCAAACCCCAAACCTAAACCCAACTCCAACACTAACACTAAACCTATCCCCAACCCTAAACCTGACCCTGACCCTAACAGTTACCCTGACCCTGACACTAACCGTAACCCTAACCCCAACCCTAACACTAACCCACACCGAAACACCAAAACTAACCCTACATCGAACCCTAACCTTAACTCTAACAACAACCCTAACCCTAACCCTATTGCTAACCCTTAACCCTAACCCTAACCGTAACCATAAATTCAACCCTAATCCTCAACCTAAACCCAACCCTAACCCTAACCCTATTGCTAACCCTTAACCCTAACCCTAACCGTAACCCTAAATTGAACCCTAATCCTCAACCTAAACCCAACCCTAATCCTCACTGTAAACCCAACCCTAACACTAACCCTAACCCTAAGGCTAAAACCAACCCTAACCTTCACCCTAATCGCAACCCTAACACTACCCTAACCCCAACCATAACCCTAAACCTAAAACTAACCCTAACCCTAACCCTAAATCTAATCCTAACCCTAATCCCCTCACTAATACCAACCCTAATCCGAACACTAACCCCAACCCTAACCATAACCGGAAAACCAACCCTAACCCCAAATCCAACATTAACCCTGACACTAAAGCCAACACTAACCCTGACCACAACCATAAGTCTGACCCTAACCCTAACACCCTCCCTAACACCAAACCTAACTCTAACCCTAAACCCAACCATAAACCTAACCACATACCCAAACCTAAACCCAACTCCAACACTAACATTAAACCTAACCCCAACTGTAACCCTGACCCTGACCCTGACCCTGACCCTGACCCTAACACTAACCCTAACCCCAACGCCAACCCTGTCCCTAACCCTAACCCTAAACCCAAGCCTAACCCTAACCCTAACACTAACCCTTAACCCTAACCCTAACCCCAACGCTTAAGCCTAACCCTAATCCTAAACCTAAACGCAACCCTAACACTCACTCTAACACTAAACCTAACAATAACCCTAACCCTAACCCCTATTCTAACTCTAACCCTAACTCTAACCCACTCCATAACACCAACCCTAACCCTAAACCTAACCCAAAACCCAACCCTCACCGTAACCCTAACCGTAATCCCAACTCCAACACTAACCTTGACCCTAACCGCAACACTAACCCTAACCAAAACACTAACCCTAACCCTAAACCTTACCCTAACCCTAAACCCAACATTAACCTTAAACCTAACAGTAACCCTAAACACTACCCTAACTCTAACTCTAACCATAACCCCCTCCCTAACACCAACCTTAACCCTAACCCTAACCCCAACCCCAACACTAACCCTAACCCATAACCCTAAGCCCAACCCTAAACCTTAACCCTAACCCTAACCGTAACCCTAAATTCAAACCTAACCCTAACCCTAACACTAACCCTAAATCTAACCCTAATCCCAACCCTAACACTAAAACTAACCCTAACCATAATAATAAGCCTAACCCTAAACCTGACCCTAAACCCAGCCAAAACCCTAACGCCAACTCTAACTCCAACCCTAACCCTAAACCTAATCCTGACCCTGATCCTGACCCTGACACTAAACCTAAGCCTAACCCTAACCCTAACCCTAACCCCAACCCCAACCCTAACCCTAACCGTAACCCTAACCTTAACCCTAACACCAAAACTAACCATAACCCTAACCCTAAACCTAACTTTAACAACAACACTAACCCTAACACTAACGCTAACCCTAACCCTAAACCTAACTGTAAGCCTAACCCTAAACCTAACCCTAACCCCAACCCCAACCCTAACCCTAACCCAAACACTTAACCCTAAACCTAACCCTAACGCTAACCCTAACCCGAAGCCTAACACTAACCCTAACATTAACCCTAACCCTTAACCCAAAACCTAAACCTAACCCCAAACCTTAACCCTAACCCTAACCCTAACCCTAAACCCAACCCTGAACTTCAACCTAACCCTAACCCTAACCCTAACCCTAATCTCAACCCTAACACTAAACCTAACACTAACCATAAACCCAACCCTAAGTCTAACAATAACCCTAACCCCCTCATAACACCAACCCTAAATCTAGTCCTAACACCAACCAAAACACTAACCCCAACACCAAACCTAACCCCAACTCCAACACTAACACTAAACCTAAACCTAACCCTAACCCTGACCCTGACCCTGACCCTGACACTAACCCTAACCCCAAACCTAAATTCAAGCCTAATCCTCACCCTAACCCCAACCCTAACCCTAACCATAACCCTAAACCCAACCCTAATCCTCACCCTAATCCCAACCCTAACCCTACCCTAACCCGAACCATAAACCTAAAACTAAAACTAACCCTAACCCTAACCCTAAATCTAAGCCTAACCCTAATCCCCTCACTAACACCAACCCTAACTCAAACCCTAACGTCAACCATAACCAAAACCAGAACCCTAACCCCAAATCCAACACTAACCCTGACACTAACCCCAAAACTAACCCTAAACCCAACCATGAGTCTAACCCTAACCCTAACCCCCTCCCTAAAACCAACCGTAACTATAACCCTAACCCCAACCATAACCCTAACTACAACCCCAAACCTAAACCCAACTCCAACACTAACACTAAACCTAACCCCAACCGTAACCCTGAACCTGACCCTGACCCTGACACTGAACCTGACCCTAACACTAACACTAACCCTAACCGCTGCCCCAACTTTTTCGGTAACCCTAACCCTAACCCCAAACCTAACCCTAACCCTAACACTAACCCTAAGCCTGACCCTTGACCCTAACCCTAAACTTAACCCCAACCTTTACCCCTAACACTAACCCTAAACCTAAACGTAACACTAACCCTAACCCTCACCTTAACCCTAACCCTAAACTTAATCCTAAACCCAACCCTAACACTAAACCTAACAGTAACAGTGACCCCTACCCTAACTCTAACCCTAACCCTAACCCACTCCCTAACACAAACCCTAAACTTAACCCTAACACAAACCCCAACCCTAACCCTAACACTTAACCCTAACCCTAACCTTAATGCTAACCCTAACTCTAACCCAAACCCTAACCCTTAATCCTAAACCTAACCCTAACCCCAACCCTTAAACCTAAACCTAACCCTAACCCTCAACGCAACCCTAAACCTCACCATAACCCTAACCCTAACCATAAACCCAACCCAAACCCTAAACCTAATAGTAACCCTAACCACTACCCTGACTCTAACACTAACACTAACCCACGCCCTAACATCAAACCTAACCCTAACCCTACCACAAACCCCAACCCTAAACCTTAACCCTAACCCTAACCCTAACACTAACCCTAACCCTCACCCTAACCCTAACCCTCACCCTCACCCTAACCCTAACCATAACCCTAACCCTCAACCGAACCCTAACCCTCACCCTAATCCCAACCCTAACCCTACCCTAACCCCAACCCTAAAGCTAAACCTAACAATAACACTAACCCTAACCTTAAATCTAAACCTAACCCTAACCCCCTCACTAACACCAACCGTAACCCAAACCCTAACACCAACCCTAACCCTAACCCTAACCCTAACCCTAAATCTAACCCTAACCCTAATCCCCGCACTAACACCAACCCTAACACGAACCCTAACCCCAACCCTAACCATAACCGGAAAACCAACCCTAACACCAAATCCAACACTAACCCTGACACTAACGCCAACACTAACCCAAACCACAACCATAAGTCTAACCCTAACCCTAACCCCCTTCCTAACACCAACCCTAACTCTAACCCTAACCCCAACCGTAACTCTAACCCCTACCCCAAACCTAAACCCAACTCCAACACTAACACTAAACCTAAGCCCAACCCTAACCCTGACCCTGACCCTGACCCTGACGCTGAGGCTGACCATAACACTAAACCTAACCCTAACCCTAACACCAAACCTAACCCCAAGCCTAACCCTAACCCTAACGCTAACCCTAACCCTAACCCTTAACCATAATCCTAACCCCAAATCTAACCCTAAACCTAAACCCAACCCTAACCCTAACAACAACACTAACCCTAACCCTAACCCTAACCCTAACCCCAACCCCAACCCTAATCTTAACCCTAACCCTAACTTTAACCCTAAAACAAAAACTAACCCTAACCCTAACTCTAACAAAAACCCTAACCCTAACACTAACGCTAACCCTAACCCTAACCCTAACTGTAAGCCTACACTAACCCTAACCCTAATACCAACCCCAACCCTAACCCTAACCCTAACACTTAACCCTAACCCCAACCCTACCCCTAAACCTAACCCTAACCATAACACTAAGCCAAACACTAACCCTAACTTTAACCCTAATCCTTAACCCAAAACCTAAACCTAACACCAAACCTTAACCCTAACCCTAACCCTAACCCTAAACCCAACCCTAACCCTCACCCTAACCCTAACCCTAATCTCAACCCTAACGCTAAACCTAACACAAACCTTAAACCCAACCCTAAGTCTAACCCTAACCCTAACCCCCTCATAACACCAACCCTAACCCTAGCCCTAACACCAACCAAAACCCTAACCCAAACCCCAAACCTAAACCCAACTCCAACACTAACAGTAAACCTATCCCCAACCCTAATCCTGACCCTGACCCTAACAGTTACCCTGACCCTGACACTAACCCTAACCCTAACCCCAACCCTAACCCTAACCCACACCGAAACACCAAAACTAACCCTACATCCAACCCTAACCTTAACTCTAACAACAACCCTAACCCTAACCCTATTGCTAACCCTTAACCCTAACCCTAACCGTAACCATAAATTCAAACCTAATCCTCAACCTAAACCCAACCCTAACCCTAACCCTATTGCTAACCCTTAACCCTAACCCTAACCGTAACCCTAAATTGAACCCTAATCCTCAACGTAAACCCAACCCTAATCCTCACCGTAAACCCAACCCTAAGCCTTACCCTAACCCTAAGGCTAAACCCAACCCTAACCCTCACCCTAATCGCAACCCTAACACTACCCTAACCCCAACCATAACCCTAAACCTAAAACTAACCCTAACCCTAACCCTAAATCTAATCCTAACCCTAATCCCCTCACTAATACCAACCCTAATCCGAACACTAACCCCAACCCTAACCATAACCGGAAAACCAACCCTAACCCTAAATCCAACATTAACCCTGACACTAAAGCCAACACTAACCCTGACCACAACCATAAGTCTAACCCTAACCCTAACACCATCCCTAACACCAACCCTAACTCTAACCCTAACCCCAACCATAAACCTAACCACATACCCAAACCTAAACCCAACTCCAACACTAACATTAAACCTAACCCCAACCGTAACCCTGACCCTGACCCTGACCCTAACACTAACCCTAACCCCAACGCCAACCCTGTCCCTAACCCTAACCCTAAACCCAAGCCTAACCCTAACCCTAACACTAACCCTTAACCCTAACCCTAACCCCAACGCTTAAGCCTAACCCTAATCCTAAACCTAAACGCAACGCTAACACTCACTCTAACACTAAACCTAACAATAACCCTAACCCTAACCCCTATCCTAACTCTAACCCTAACCCTAACCCACTCCATAACACCAACCCTAACCCTAAACCTAACCCAAAACCCAACCCTCACCGTAACCCTAACCGTAATCCCAACTCCAACACTAACCTTGACCCTAACCGCAACACTAACCCTAAACAAAACACTAACCCTAACCCTAAACCTTACCCTAACCCTAAACCCAACATTAACCTTAAACCTAACAGTAACCCTAAACACTACCCTAACTCTAACTCTAACCATAACCCCCTCCCTAACACCAACCTTAACCCTAACCCTAACCCCAACCTCAACACTAACCCTAACCCATAACCCTAAGCCCAACCCTAAACCTTAACCCTAACCCTAACCGTAACCCTAAATTCAAACCTAACCCTAACCCTAACACTAACCCTAAATCTAACCCTAATCCCAACCCTAACACTAAACCTAACCCTAACCATAATAATAAGCCTAACCCTAAACCTGACCCTAAACCCAGCCAAAACCCTAACGCCAAACTAACTCCAACCCTAACCCTAAACCTAATCCTGACACTGATCCTGACCCTGACACTAAACCTAAGCCTAAGCCTAACCCTAACCCTAACCCCAACCCCAACCCTAACCCTAACCGTAACCCTAACCTTAACCCTAACACCAAAACTAACCATAACCCTAACCCTAAACCTAACTTTAACAACAACACTAACCCTAACACTAACGCTAACCCTAACCCTAAACCTAACTGTAAGCCTAACCCTAACCCTAACCCTAACCCCAACCCCAACCCTAAACCTAACCGTAACCCTAACCTTAACCCTAACACCAAAATTAACCATAACCCTAACCCTAAACCTAACTTTAACAACAACACTAACCCTAACACTAACGCTAACCCTAACCCTAAACCTAACTGTAAGCCTAACCCTAAACCTAACCCTAACCCCAACCCCAACCCTAACCCTAACCCAAACACTTAACCCTAAACCTAACCCTAACGCTAACCCTAACCCCAACCCTAACACTAACCCTAACATTAACCCTAACCCTTAAACCAAAACCTAAACCTAACCCCAAACCTTAACCCTAACCCTAACCCTAACCCTAAACCCAACCCTGAACCTCAACCTAACCCTAACCCTAACCCTAACCCTAATCTCAACCCTAACACTAAACCTAACTCTAACCATAAACCCAACCCTAAGTCTAAAAATAACCCTAACCCCCTCATAACACCAACCCTAAATCTAGCCCTAACACCAACCAAAACACTAACCCCAACACTAAACCTAACCCCAACTCCAACACTAACACTAAACCTAACCCTAACCCTAACCCTGACCCTGACCCTGACCCTGACACTAACCCTAACCCCAACCCTAAATTCAAGCCTAATCCTCACCCTAACCCCAACCCTAACCCTAACCATAACCCTAAACCCAACCCTAATCCTCACCCTAATCCCAACCCTAACCCTACCCTAACCCGAACCATAAACCTAAAACTAAAACTAACCCTAACCCTAACCCTAAATCTAAGCCTAACCCTAATCCTTTCACTAACACCAACCCTAACTCAAACCCTAACGTCAACCATAACCAAAACCAGAACCCTAACCCCAAATCCAACACTAACCCTGACACTAACCCCAAAACTAACCCTAAACCCAACCATGAGTCTAACCCTAAACCTAACCCCCTCCCTAAAACCAACCGTAACTATAACCCTAACCCCAACCATAACCCTAACTACAACCCCAAACCTAAACCCAACTCCAACACTAACACTAAACCTAACCCCAACCGTAACCCTGAACCTGACCCTGACCCTGACACTGAACCTGACCCTAACACTAACACTAACCCTAACCGCTGCCCCAACCTTTTCGGTAACCCTAACCCTAACCCCAAACCTAACCCTAACCCTAACACTAACCCTAACCCTGACCCTTGACCCTAACCCTAACCTTAACCCCAACCTTTACCCCTAACACTAACCCTAAACCTAAACGTAACCCTAACCCTCACCCTCACCTTAACCCTAACCCTAAACTTAAACCTAAACCCAACCCTAACACTAAACCTAACAGTAACCGTGACCCCTACCCTAACTCTAACCCTAACCCTAACCCACTCCCTAACACAAACCCTAAACTTAACCCTAACCCAAACCCCAACACTAACCCTAACACTTAACCCTAACCCTAACCTTAATGCTAACCCTAACTCTAACCCTAACCCTAACCCTTAATCCTAAACCTAACCCTAACCCCAACCCTTAAACCTAACCCTAACCCTAACCCTCAACGCAACCCTAAACCTCACCATAACCCTAACCCTAACCATAAACCCAACCCAAACCCTAAACCTAATAGTAACCCTAACCACTACCCTGACTCTAACACTAACACTAACCCACGCCCTAACATCAAACCTAACCCTAACCCTACCACAAACCCCAACCCTAAACCTTAACCCTAACCCTAACCCTAACACTAACCCTAACCCTCACCCTAACCCTAACCCTCACCCTCACCCTAACCCTAACCATAACCCTAACCCTCAACCGAACCCTAACCCTCACCCTAATCCCAACCCTAACCCTACCCTAACCCCAACCCTAAAGCTAAACCTAACAATAACACTAACCCTAACCTTAAATCTAAACCTAACCCTAACCCCCTCACTAACACCAACCGTAACCCAAACCCTAACACCAACCCTAACCCTAACCCTAACCCTAACCCTAAATCTAACCCTAACCCTAATCCCCGCACTAACACCAACCCTAACACGAACCCTAACCCCAACCCTAACCATAACCGGAAAACCAACCCTAACACCAAATCCAACACTAACCCTGACACTAACGCCAACACTAACCCAAACCACAACCATAAGTCTAACCCTAACCCTAACCCCCTTCCTAACACCAACCCTAACTCTAACCCTAACCCCAACCGTAACTCTAACCCCTACCCCAAACCTAAACCCAACTCCAACACTAACACTAAACCTAAGCCCAACCCTAACCCTGACCCTGACCCTGACCCTGACGCTGAGGCTGACCATAACACTAAACCTAACCCTAACCCTAACACCAAACCTAACCCCAAGCCTAACCCTAACCCTAACGCTAACCCTAACCCTAACCCTTAACCATAATCCTAACCCCAAATCTAACCCTAAACCTAAACCCAACCCTAACCCTAACAACAACACTAACCCTAACCCTAACCCTAACCCTAACCCCAACCCCAACCCTAATCTTAACCCTAACCCTAACTTTAACCCTAAAACAAAAACTAACCCTAACCCTAACTCTAACAAAAACCCTAACCCTAACACTAACGCTAACCCTAACCCTAACCCTAACTGTAAGCCTACACTAACCCTAACCCTAATACCAACCCCAACCCTAACCCTAACCCTAACACTTAACCCTAACCCCAACCCTACCCCTAAACCTAACCCTAACCATAACACTAAGCCAAACACTAACCCTAACTTTAACCCTAATCCTTAACCCAAAACCTAAACCTAACACCAAACCTTAACCCTAACCCTAACCCTAACCCTAAACCCAACCCTAACCCTCACCCTAACCCTAACCCTAATCTCAACCCTAACGCTAAACCTAACACAAACCTTAAACCCAACCCTAAGTCTAACCCTAACCCTAACCCCCTCATAACACCAACCCTAACCCTAGCCCTAACACCAACCAAAACCCTAACCCAAACCCCAAACCTAAACCCAACTCCAACACTAACAGTAAACCTATCCCCAACCCTAATCCTGACCCTGACCCTAACAGTTACCCTGACCCTGACACTAACCCTAACCCTAACCCCAACCCTAACCCTAACCCACACCGAAACACCAAAACTAACCCTACATCCAACCCTAACCTTAACTCTAACAACAACCCTAACCCTAACCCTATTGCTAACCCTTAACCCTAACCCTAACCGTAACCATAAATTCAAACCTAATCCTCAACCTAAACCCAACCCTAACCCTAACCCTATTGCTAACCCTTAACCCTAACCCTAACCGTAACCCTAAATTGAACCCTAATCCTCAACGTAAACCCAACCCTAATCCTCACCGTAAACCCAACCCTAAGCCTTACCCTAACCCTAAGGCTAAACCCAACCCTAACCCTCACCCTAATCGCAACCCTAACACTACCCTAACCCCAACCATAACCCTAAACCTAAAACTAACCCTAACCCTAACCCTAAATCTAATCCTAACCCTAATCCCCTCACTAATACCAACCCTAATCCGAACACTAACCCCAACCCTAACCATAACCGGAAAACCAACCCTAACCCTAAATCCAACATTAACCCTGACACTAAAGCCAACACTAACCCTGACCACAACCATAAGTCTAACCCTAACCCTAACACCATCCCTAACACCAACCCTAACTCTAACCCTAACCCCAACCATAAACCTAACCACATACCCAAACCTAAAACCAACTCCAACACTAACATTAAACCTAACCCCAACCGTAACCCTGACCCTGACCCTGACCCTAACACTAACCCTAACCCCAACGCCAACCCTGTCCCTAACCCTAACCCTAAACCCAAGCCTAACCCTAACCCTAACACTAACCCTTAACCCTAACCCTAACCCCAACGCTTAAGCCTAACCCTAATCCTAAACCTAAACGCAACGCTAACACTCACTCTAACACTAAACCTAACAATAACCCTAACCCTAACCCCTATCCTAACTCTAACCCTAACCCTAACCCACTCCATAACACCAACCCTAACCCTAAACCTAACCCAAAACCCAACCCTCACCGTAACCCTAACCGTAATCCCAACTCCAACACTAACCTTGACCCTAACCGCAACACTAACCCTAAACAAAACACTAACCCTAACCCTAAACCTTACCCTAACCCTAAACCCAACATTAACCTTAAACCTAACAGTAACCCTAAACACTACCCTAACTCTAACTCTAACCATAACCCCCTCCCTAACACCAACCTTAACCCTAACCCTAACCCCAACCTCAACACTAACCCTAACCCATAACCCTAAGCCCAACCCTAAACCTTAACCCTAACCCTAACCGTAACCCTAAATTCAAACCTAACCCTAACCCTAACACTAACCCTAAATCTAACCCTAATCCCAACCCTAACACTAAACCTAACCCTAACCATAATAATAAGCCTAACCCTAAACCTGACCCTAAACCCAGCCAAAACCCTAACGCCAAACTAACTCCAACCCTAACCCTAAACCTAATCCTGACACTGATCCTGACCCTGACACTAAACCTAAGCCTAAGCCTAACCCTAACCCTAACCCCAACCCCAACCCTAACCCTAACCGTAACCCTAACCTTAACCCTAACACCAAAACTAACCATAACCCTAACCCTAAACCTAACTTTAACAACAACACTAACCCTAACACTAACGCTAACCCTAACCCTAAACCTAACTGTAAGCCTAACCCTAACCCTAACCCTAACCCCAACCCCAACCCTAAACCTAACCGTAACCCTAACCTTAACCCTAACACCAAAATTAACCATAACCCTAACCCTAAACCTAACTTTAACAACAACACTAACCCTAACACTAACGCTAACCCTAACCCTAAACCTAACTGTAAGCCTAACCCTAAACCTAACCCTAACCCCAACCCCAACCCTAACCCTAACCCAAACACTTAACCCTAAACCTAACCCTAACGCTAACCCTAACCCCAACCCTAACACTAACCCTAACATTAACCCTAACCCTTAAACCAAAACCTAAACCTAACCCCAAACCTTAACCCTAACCCTAACCCTAACCCTAAACCCAACCCTGAACCTCAACCTAACCCTAACCCTAACCCTAATCTCAACCCTAACACTAAACCTAACTCTAACCATAAACCCAACCCTAAGTCTAAAAATAACCCTAACCCCCTCATAACACCAACCCTAAATCTAGCCCTAACACCAACCAAAACACTAACCCCAACACTAAACCTAACCCCAACTCCAACACTAACACTAAACCTAACCCTAACCCTAACCCTGACCCTGACCCTGACCCTGACACTAACCCTAACCCCAACCCTAAATTCAAGCCTAATCCTCACCCTAACCCCAACCCTAACCCTAACCATAACCCTAAACCCAACCCTAATCCTCACCCTAATCCCAACCCTAACCCTACCCTAACCCGAACCATAAACCTAAAACTAAAACTAACCCTAACGCTAACCCTAAATCTAAGCCTAACACTAATCCTTTCACTAACACCAACCCTAACTCAAACCCTAACGTCAACCATAACCAAAACCAGAACCCTAACCCCAAATCCAACACTAACCCTGACACTAACCCCAAAACTAACCCTAAACCCAACCATGAGTCTAACCCTAACCCTAACCCCCTCCCTAAAACCAACCGTAACTATAACCCTAACCCCAACCATAACCCTAACTACAACCCCAAACCTAAACCCAACTCCAACACTAACACTAAACCTAACCCCAACCGTAACCCTGAACCTGACCCTGACCCTGACACTGAACCTGACCCTAACACTAACACTAACCCTAACCGCTGCCCCAACTTTTTCGGTAACCCTAACCCTAACCCCAAACCTAACCCTAACCCTAACACTAACCCTAAGCCTGACCCTTGACCCTAACCCTAACCTTAACCCCAACCTTTACCCCTAACACTAACCCTAAACCTAAACGTAACCCTAACCCTAACCCTCACCTTAACCCTAACCCTAAACTTAAACCTAAACCCAACCCTAACACTAAACCTAACAGTAACCGTGACCCCTACCCTAACTCTAACCCTAACCCTAACCCACTCCCTAACACAAACCCTAAACTTAACCCTAACCCAAACCCCAACCATAACCCTAACACTTAACCCTAACCCTAACCTTAATGCTAACCCTAACTCTAACCCTAACCCTAACCCTTAATCCTAAACCTAACCCTAACCCCAACCCTTAAACCTAACCCTAACCCTAACCCTCAACGCAACCCTAAACCTCACCATAACCCTAACCCTAACCATAAACCCAACCCAAACCCTAAACCTAATAGTAACCCTAACCACTACCCTGACTCTAACACTAACACTAACCCACGCCCTAACATCAAACCTAACCCTAACCCTACCACAAACCCCAACCCTAAACCTTAACCCTAAGCCTAACCCTAACACTAACCCTAACCCTCACCCTAACCCTAACCCTCACCCTCACCCTAACCCTAACCATAACCCTAACCCTCAACCGAACCCTAACCCTCACCCTAATCCCAACCCTAACCCTACCCTAACCCCAACCCTAAAGCTAAACCTAACAATAACACTAACCCTAACCTTAAATCTAAACCTAACCCTAACCCCCTCACTAACACCAACCGTAACCCAAACCCTAACACGAACCCTAACCCTAACCCTAACCCTAACCCTAAATCTAACCCTAACCCTAATCCCCGCACTAACACCAACCCTAAAACGAACCCTAACCCCAACCCTAACCATAACCGGAAAACCAACCCTAACACCAAATCCAACACTAACCCTGACACTAACGCCAACACTAACCCAAACCACAACCATAAGTCTAACCCTAACCCTAACCCCCTTCCTAACACCAACCCTAACTCTAACCCTAACCCCAACCGTAACTCTAACCCCTACCCCAAACCTAAACCCAACTCCAACACTAACACTAAACCTAAGCCCAACCCTAACCCTGACCCTGACCCTGACCCTGACGCTGAGGCTGACCATAACACTAAACCTAACCCTAACCCTAACACCAAACCTAACCCCAAGCCTAACCCTAACCCTAACGCTAACCCTAACCCTAACCCTTAACCATAATCCTAACCCCAAATCTAACCCTAAACCTAAACCCAACCCTAACCCTAACAACAACACTAACCCTAACCCTAACCCTAACCCTAACCCCAACCCCAACCCTAATCTTAACCCTAACCCTAACTTTAACCCTAAAAAAAAACTAACCCTAACCCTAACTCTAACAAAAACCCTAACCCTAACACTAACGCTAACCCTAACCCTAACCCTAACTGTAAGCCTACACTAACCCTAACCCTAATCCCAACCCCAACCCTAACCCTAACCCTAACACTTAACCCTAACCCCAACCCTACCCCTAAACCTAACCCTAACCATAACACTAAGCCAAACACTAACCCTAACTTTAACCCTAATCCTTAACCCAAAACCTAAAACTAACACCAAACCTTAACCCTAACCCTAACCCTAACCCTAAACCCAACCCTAACCCTCACCCTAACCCTAACCCTAAACTCAACCCTAACGCTAAACCTAACACAAACCTTAAACCCAACCCTAAGTCTAACCCTAACCCCCTCATAACACCAACCCTAACCCTAGCCCTAACACCAACCAAAACCCTAACCCAAACCCCAAACCTAAACCCAACTCCAACACTAACACTAAACCTATCCCCAACCCTAATCCTGACCCTGACCCTAACAGTTACCCTGACCCTGACACTAACCCTAACCCTAACCCCAACCCTAACCCTAACCCACACCGAAACACCAAAACTAACCCTACATCCAACCCTAACCTTAACTCTAACAACAACCCTAACCCTAACCCTATTGCTAACCCTTAACCCTAACCCTAACCGTAAACATAAATTCAACCCTAATCCTCAACCTAAACCCAACCCTAACCCTAACCCTATTGCTAACCTTTAACCCTAACCCTAACCGTAACCCTAAATTGAACCCTAATCCTCAACCTAAACCCAACCCTAATCCTCACCGTAAACCCAACCCTAAGCCTTACCCTAAACCTAAGGCTAAACCCAACCCTAACCCTCACCCTAATCGCAACCCTAACACTACCCTAACCCCAACCATAACCCTAAACCTAAAACTAACCCTAACCCTAACCCTAAATCTAATCCTAACCCTAATCCCCTCACTAATACCAACACTAATCCGAACACTAACCCCAACCCTAACCATAACCGGAAAACCAACCCTAACCCCAAATCCAACATTAACCCTGACACTAAAGCCAACACTAACACTGACCACAACCATAAGTCTAACCCTAACCCTAACACCATCCCTAACACCAACCCTAACTCTAACCCTAACCCCAACCATAAACCTAACCACATACCCAAACCTAAACCCAACTCCAACACTAACATTAAACCTAACCCCAACCGTAACCCTGACCCTGACCCTGACCCTAACACTAACCCTAACCCCAACGCCAACCCTGTCCCTAACCCTAACCCTAAACCCAAGCCTAACCCTAACCCTAACACTAACCCTTAACCCTAACCCTAACCCCAACGCTTAAGCCTAACCCTAATCCTAAACCTAAACGCAACGCTAACACTCACTCTAACACTAAACCTAACAATAACCCTAACCCTAACCCCTATCCTAACTCTAACCCTAACCCTAACCCACTCCATAACACCAACCCTAACCCTAAACCTAACCCAAAACCCAACCCTCACCGTAACCCTAACCGTAATCCCAACTCCAACACTAACCTTGACCCTAACCGCAACACTAACCCTAAAGAAAACACTAACCCTAACCCTAAACCTTACCCTAACCCTAAACCCAACATTAACCTTAAACCTAACAGTAACCCTAAACACTACCCTAACTCTAACTCTAACCATAACCCCCTCCCTAACACCAACCTTACCCCTAACCCTAACCCCAACCCCAACACTAACCCTAACCCATAACCCTAAGCCCAACCCTAAACCTTAACCCTAACCCTAACCGTAACCCTAAATTCAAACCTAACCCTAACCCTAACACTAACCCTAAATCTAACCCTAATCCCAACCCTAACACTAAAACTAACCCTAACCATAATAATAAGCCTAACCCTAAACCTGACCCTAAACCCAGCCAAAACCCTAACGCCAAACTAACTCCAACCCTAACCCTAAACCTAATCCTGACCCTGATCCTGACCCTGACACTAAACCTAAGCCTAAGCCTAACCCTAACCCTAACCCCAACCCCAACCCTAACCCTAACCGTAACCCTAACCTTAACCCTAACACCAAAACTAACCATAACCCTAACCCTAAACCTAACTTTAACAACAACACTAACCCTAACACTAACGCTAACCCTAACCCTAAACCTAACTGTAAGCCTAACCCTAACCCTAACCCTAACCCCAACCCTAACCCTAAACCTAACCGTAACCCTAACCTTAACCCTAACACCAAAATTAACCATAACCCTAACCCTAAACCTAACTTTAACAACAACACTAACCCTAACACTAACGCTAACCCTAACCCTAAACCTAACTGTAAGCCTAACCCTAAACCTAACCCTAACCCCAACCCCAACCCTAACCCTAACCCAAACACTTAACCCTAAACCTAACCCTAACGCTAAACCTAACCCCAAGCCTAACACTAACCCTAACATTAACCCTAACCCTTAACCCAAAACCTAAACCTAACCCCAAACCTTAACCCTAACCCTAACCCTAACCCTAAACCCAACCCTGAACCTCAACCTAACCCTAACCCTAACCCTAATCTCAACCCTAACACTAAACCTAACACTAACCATAAACCCAACCCTAAGTCTAACAATAACCCTAACCCCCTCATAACACCAACCCTAAATCTAGCCCTAACACCAACCAAAACACTAACCCCAACACCAAACCTAACCCCAACTCCAACACTAACACTAAACCTAACCCTAACCCTAACCCTGACCCTGACCCTGACCCTGACACTAACCCTAACCCCAACCCTAAATTCAAGCCTAATCCTCACCCTAACCCCAACCCTAACCCTAACCATAACCCTAAACCCAACCCTAATCCTCACCCTAATCCCAACCCTAACCCTACCCTAACCCGAACCATAAACCTAAAACTAAAACTAACCCTAACCCTAACCCTAAATCTAAGCCTAACCCTAATCCCCTCACTAACACCAACCCTAACTCAAACCCTAACGTCAACCATAACCAAAACCAGAACCCTAACCCCAAATCCAACACTAACCCTGACACTAACCCCAAATCTAACCCTAAACCCAACCATGAGTCTAACCCTAACCCTAACCCCCTCCCTAAAACCAACCGTAACTATAACCCTAACCCCAACCATAACCCTAACTACAACCCCAAACCTAAACCCAACTCCAACACTAACACTAAACCTAACCCCAACCGTAACCCTCAACCTGACCCTGACCCTGACACTGAACCTGACCCTAACACTAACACTAACCCTAACCGCTGCCCCAACCTTTTCGGTAACCCTAACCCTAACCCCAAACCTAACCCTAACCCTAACACTAACCCTAACCCTGACCCTTGACCCTAACCCTAACCTTAACCCGAACGTTTACCGCTAACACTAACCCTAAACCTAAACGTAACCCTAACCCTAACCCTCACCTTAACCCTAACCCTAAACTTAAACCTAAACCCAACCCTAACACTAAACCTAACAGTAACCGTGACCCCTACCCTAAATCTAACCCTAACCCTAACCCACTCCCTAACACAAACCCTAAACTTAACCCTAACCCAAACCCCAACCCTAACCCTAACACTTAACCCTAACCCTAACCTTAATGCTAACCCTAACTCTAACCCTAACCCTAACCCTTAATCCTAAACCTAACCCTAACCCCAACCCTTAAACCTAACCCTAACCCTAACCCTCAACGCAACCCTAAACCTCACCATAACCCTAACCCTAACCATAAACCCAACCCAAACCCTAAACCTAATAGTAACCCTAACCACTACCCTGACTCTAACACTAACACTAACCCACACCCTAACATCAAACCTAACCCTAACCCTACCACAAACCCCAACCCTAAACCTTAACCCTAAGCCTAACCCTAACACTAACCCTAACCCTCACCCTAACCCTAACCCTAACCCTCACCCTCACCCTAACCCTAACCATAACCCTAACCCTCAACCGAACCCTAACCCTCACCCTAATCCCAACCCTAACCCTACCCTAACCCCAACCCTAAAGCTAAACCTAACAATAACACTAACCCTAACCTTAAATCTAAACCTAACCCTAACCCCCTCACTAACACCAACCGTAACCCAAACCCTAACACCAACCCTAACCCTAACCCTAACCCTAACCCTAAATCTAACCCTAACCCTAATCCCCGCACTAACACCAACCCTAACACGAACCCTAACCCCAACCCTAACCATAACCGGAAAACCAACCCTAACACCAAATCCAACACTAACCCTGACACTAACGCCAACACTAACCCAAACCACAACCATAAGTCTAACCCTAACCCTAACCCCCTTCCTAACACCAACCCTAACTCTAACCCTAACCCCAACCGTAACTCTAACCCCTACCCCAAACCTAAACCCAACTCCAACACTAACACTAAACCTAAGCCCAACCATAACCCTGACCCTGACCCTGACCCTGACGCTGAGGCTGACCATAACACTAAACCTAACCCTAACCCTAACACCAAACCTAACCCCAAGCCTAACCCTAACCCTAACGCTAACCCTAACCCTTAACCATAATCCTAACCCCAAATCTAACCCTAAACCTAAACCCAACCCTAACCCTAACAACAACACTAACCCTAACCCTAACCCTAACCCTAACCCTAACCTTAACCCTAACCCTAACTTTAACCCTAAAACAAAAACTAACCCTAACCCTAACTCTAACAAAAACCCTAACCCTAACACTAACGCTAACCCTAACTCTAACCCTAACTGTAAGCCTACACTAACCCTAACCCTAACCCCAACCCCAACCCTAACCCTAACCCTAACACTTAACCCTAACCCCAACCCTACTCCTAAACCTAACCCAAACCATAACACTAAGCCAAACACTAACCCTAACTTTAACCCTAATCCTTAACCCAAAACCTAAACCTAACACCAAACCTTAACCCTAACCCTAACCCTAACCCTAAACCCAACCCTAACCCTCACCCTAACCCTAACCCTAAACTCAACCCTAACGCTAAACCTAACACAAACCTTAAACCCAACCCTAAGTCTAACCCTAACCCTAACCCCCTCATAACACCAACCCTAACCCTAGCCCTAACACCAACCAAAACCCTAACCCAAACCCCAAACCTAAACCCAACTCCAACACTAACACTAAACCTATCCCCAACCCTAATCCTGACCCGGACCCTAACAGTTACCCTGACCCTGACACTAACCCTAACCCTAACCCCAACCCTAACCCTAACCCACACCGAAACACCAAAACTAACCCTATATCCAACCCTAACCTTAACTCTAACAACAACCCTAACCCTAACCCTATTGCTAACCCTTAACCCTAACCCTAACCGTAACCATAAATTCAACCCTAATCCTCAACCTAAACCCAACCCTAACCCTAACCCTATTGCTAAACCTTAACCCTAACCCTAACCGTAACCCTAAATTGAACCCTAATCCTCAACCTAAACCCAACCCTAATCCTCACCGTAAACCCAACCCTAAGCCTTACCCTAACCCTAAGGCTAAACCCAACCCTAACCCTCACCCTAATCGCAACCCTAACACTACCCTAACCCCAACCATAACCCTAAACCTAAAACTAACCCTAACCCTAACCCTAACCCTAAATCTAATCCTAACCCTAATCCCCTCACTAATACCAACCCTAATCCGAACACTAACCCCAACCCTAACCATAACCAGAAAACCAACCCTAACCCCAAATCCAACATTAACCCTGACACTAAAGCCAACACTAACCCTGACCACAACCATAAGTCTAACCCTAACCCTAACACCATCCCTAACACCAACCCTAACTCTAACCCTAACCCCAACCATAAACCTAACCACATACCCAAACCTAAACCCAACTCCAACACTAACATTAAACCTAACCCCAACCGTAACCCTGACCCTGACCCTAACACTAACCCTAACCCCAACGCCAACCCTGTCCCTAACCCTAACCCTAAACCCAAGCCTAACCCAAACCCTAACACTAACCCTTAACCCTAACCCTAACCCCAACGCTTAAGCCTAACCCTAATCCTAAACCTAAACGCAACGCTAACACTCACTCTAACACTAAACCTAACAATAACCCTAACCCTAACCCCTATCTTAACTCTAACCCTAACCCTAACCCACTCCATAACACCAACCCTAACCCTAAACCTAACCCAAAACCCAACCCTCACCGTAACCCTAACCGTAATCCCAACTCCAACACTAACCTTGACCCCAACCGCAACACTAACCCAAAACAAAACACTAACCCTAACCCTAAACCTTACCCTAACCCTAAACCCAACATTAACCTTAAACCTAACAGTAACCCTAAACACTACCCTAACTCTAACTCTAACCATAACCCCCTCCCTAACACCAACCTTAACCCTAACCCTAACCCCAACCCCAACACTAACCCTAACCCATAACCCTAAGCCCAACCCTAAACCTTAACCCTAACCCTAACCGTAACCCTAAATTCAAACCTAACCCTAACCCTAACACTAACCCTAAATCTAACCCTAATCCCAACCCTAACACTAAACCTAACCCTAACCATAATAATAAGCCTAACCCTAAACCTGACCCTAAACCCAGCCAAAACCCTAACGCCAAACTAACTCCAACCCTAACCCTAAACCTAATCCTGACCCTGATCCTGACCCTGACACTAAACCTAAGCCTAACCCTAACCCTAACCCTAACCCGAACCCCAACCCTAACCCTAACCGTAACCCTAACCTTAACCCTAACACCAAAACTAACCATAACCCTAACCCTAAACCTAACTTTAACAACAACACTAACCCTAACACTAACCCTAAACCTAACTGTAAGCCTAACCCTAACCCTAACCCTAACCCCAACCCCAACCCTAAACCTAACCGTAACCCTAACCTTAACCCTAAAACCAAAATTAACCATAACCCTAACCCTAAACCTAACTTTAACAACAACACTAACCCTAACACTAACGCTAACCCTAACCCTAAACCTAACTGTAAGCCTAACCCTAAACCTAACCCTAACCCCAACCCCAACCCTAACCCTAACCCAAACACTTAACCCTAAACCTAACCCTAACGCTAACCCTAACCCCAAGCCTAACACTAACCCTAACATTAACCCTAACCCTTAACCCAAAACCTAAACCTAACCCCAAACCTTAACCCTAACCCTAACCCTAACCCTAAACCCAACCCTGAACCTGAACCTAACCCTAACCCTAACCCAAATCTCAACCCTAACACCAAACCTAACACTAACCATAAACCCAACCCTAAGTCTAACAATAACCCTAACCCCCTCATAACACCAACCCTAAATGTAGCCCTAACACCAACCAAAACACTAACCCCAACACCAAACCTAACCCCAACTCCAACACTAACACTAAACCTAACCCTAACCCTAACCCTAACCCTGACCCTGACCCTGACCCTGACACTAACCCTAACCCCAACCCTAAATTCAAGCCTAATCCTCACCCTAACCCCAACCCTAACCCTAACCATAACCCTAAACCCAACCCTAATCCTCACCCTAATCCCAACCCTAACCCTACCCTAACCCGAACCATAAACCTAAAACTAAAACTAACCCTAACCCTAAATCTAACCCTAACCCTAATCCCCTCACTAACACCAACCCTAACTCAAACCCTAACGTCAACCATAACCAAAACCAGAACCCTAACCCCAAATCCAACACTAACCCTGACACTAACCCCAAAACTAACCCTAAACCCAACCATGAGTCTAACCCTAACCCTAACCCCCTCCCTAAAACCAACCGTAACTATAACCCTTACCCCAACCATAACCCTAACTACAACCCCAAACCTAAACCCAACTCCAACACTAACACTAAACCTAACCCCAACCATAACCCTGAACCTGACCCTGACCCTGACACTGAACCTGACCCTAACACTAACACTAACCCTAACCGCTGCCCCAACCTTTTCGGTAACCCTAACATTAACCCCAAACCTAACCCTAACCCTAACACTAACCCTAACCCTGACCCTTGACCCTAACCCTAACCTTAACCCCAACCTTTACCCCTAACACTAACCCTAAACCTAAACGTAACCCTAACCCTAACCCTCACCTTAACCCTAACCCTAACCCTAACCCTAACCCTAACACTTAACCCTAACCCTAACCTTAATGCTAACCCTAACTCTAACCCTAACCCTAACCCTTAATCCTAAACCTAACCCTAACCCCAACCCTTAAACCTAACCCTAACCCTAACCCTCAACGCAACCCTAAACCTCACCATAATTCTAAACCTAACCATAAACCCAACCCAAACCCTAAACCTAATAGTAACCCTAACCACTACCCTGACTCTAACACTAACACTAACCCAGGCCCTAACATCAAACCTAACCCTAACCCTACCACAAACCCCAACCCTAAACCTTAACCCTAACCCTAACCCTAACACTAACCCTAACCCTCACCCTAACCCTCACCCTCACCCTCACCCTAACCCTAACCATAACCCTAACCCTAAACCGAACCCTAACCCTCACCCTAATCCCAACCCTAACCCTACCCTAACCCCAACCCTAAAGCTAAACCTAACAATAACACTAACCCTAACCTTAAATCTAAACCTAACCCTAACCCCCTCACTAACACCAACCGTAACCCAAACCCTAACACCAACCCTAACCCTAAATCTAACCCTAACCCTAATCCCCGCACTAACACCAACCCTAACACGAACCCTAACCCCAACCCTAACCATAACCGGAAAACCAACCCTAACACCAAATCCAACACTAACCCTGACACTAACGCCAACACTAACCGAAACCACAACCATAAGTCTAACCCTAACACTAACCCCCTTCCTAACACCAACCCTAACTCTAACCCTAACCCCAACCGTAACTCTAACCCCTACCCAAAACCTAAACCCAACTCCAACACTAACACTAAACCTAAGCCCAACCCTAACCCTGACCCTGACCCTGACCCTGACGCTGAGGCTGACCATAACACTAAACCTAACCCTAACCCTAACACCAAACCTAACCCCAAGCATAACCCTAACCCTAACCCTAACGCTAAGCCTAACCCTAACCCTTAACCATAATCCTAACCGCAAATCTAACCCTAAACCTAAACCCAACCCTAACCCTAACAACAACACTAACCCTAACCCTAACCCTAACCGTAACCCCAACCCCAACCCTAACCTTAACCCTAACCCTAACTTTAACCCTAAAACAAAAACTAACCCTAACCCTAACTCTAACAACAACCCTAACCCTAACACTAACGCTAACCCTAACCCTAACCCTAACTGTAAGCCTAACCCTAACCCTAACCCCAACCCCAACCCTAACCCTAACCCTAACACTTAACCCTAACCCCAACCCTACCCCTAAACCTAACCCTAACCATGACACTAAGCCAAACACTAACCCTAACTTTAACCCTAATCCTTAACCCAAAACCTAAACCTAACACCAAACCTTAACCCTAACCCTAACCCTAACCCTAAACCCAAACCTAACCCTCACCCTAACCCTAACCCTAAACTCAACCCTAACGCTAAACCTAACACAAACCTTAAACCCAACCCTAAGTCTAACCCTAACCCTAACCCCTCATAACACCAACCCTAACCCTAGCCCTAACACCAACCAAAACCCTAACCCAAACCCCAAACCTAAACCCAACTCCAACAATAACACTAAACCTATCCCCAACCCTAACCCTGACCCTGACCCTAACAGTTACCCTCACCCTGACACTAACCCTAACCCCAACGCCAACCCTATCCCTAACCCTAACCCTAAACCCAAGCCTAACCCAAACCCTAACACTAACCCTTAACCCTAACCCTAACCCCAACGCTTAAGCCTAACACTAATCCTAAACCTAAACGCAACCCTAACACTCACCCTAACACTAAACCTAATAACCCTAACCCTAACCCCTATCCTAACTCTAACCCTAACCCTAACCCACTCCATAACACCAACCCTAACCCTAAACCTAACCCAAAACCCAACCCTCACCGTAACCCTAACCGTAATCCCAATTCCAACACTAACCTTGACCCTAACCCCAACACTAACCCTAACCAAAACACTAACCCTAACCCTAAACCTTACCCTAACCCTAAACCCAACAATAACCTAAAACCTAACAGTAACCCTAAACACTACCCTAACTCTAACTCTAACCATAACCCCCTCCCTAACACCAAACTTAACCCTAACCCTAACCCCAACCCCAACACTAACCGTAACCCTTAATCCTAAACCTAACTCTAACACTTAACCCTAACCCTAACCGTAACCCTAAATTCAAACCTAACCCTAACCCTAACACTAACCCTAAACCTAACCCTAATCCCAACCCTAACACTAACCTAACCCTAACCATAATAATAAGCCTAACCCTAAACCTGACCCTAAACCCAGCCAAAACCCTAACGCCAACTCTAACTCCAACCCTAAACAAAAACTAATCCTGACCCTGATCCTGACCCTGAGACTAAACCTAAGCCTAACCCTAACCCTAACCCCAACCCCAACCCTAAACCTAACCGTAACCCTAACCTTAACCCTAACACCAAAATTAACCATAACCCTAACCCTAAACCTAACTTTAACAACAACACTAACCCTAACACTAACGCTAACCCTAACCCTAAACCTAACTGTAAGCCTAACCCTAAACCTAACCCTAACCCCAACCCCAACCCTAACCCTAACCCAAACACTTAACCCTAAACCTAACCCTAACGCTAACCCTAACCCCAAGCCTAACACTAACCCTAACATTAACCCTAACCCTTAACCCAAAACCTAAACCTAACCCCAAACCTTAACCCTAACCCTAACCCTAACCCTAAACCCAACCCTGAACCTGAACCTAACCCTAACCCTAACCCTAATCTCAACCCTAACACCAAACCTAACACTAACCATAAACCCAACCCTAAGTCTAACAATAACCCTAACCCCCTCATAACACCAACCCTAAATCTAGCCCTAACACCAACCAAAACACTAACCCCAACACCAAACCTAACCCCAACTCCAACACTAACACTAAACCTAACCCTAACCCTAACCCTAACCCTGACCCTGACCCTGACCCTGACACTAACCCTAACCCCAACCCTAAATTCAAGCCTAATCCTCACCCTAACCCCAACCCTAACCCTAACCATAACCCTAAACCCAACCCTAATCCTCACCCTAATCCCAACCCTAACCCTACCCTAACCCGAACCATAAACCTAAAACTAAAACTAACCCTAACCCTAACCCTAAATCTAACCCTAATCCTAATCCCCTCACTAACACCAACCCTAACTCAAACCCTAACGTCAACCATAACCAAAACCAGAACCCTAACCCCAAATCCAACACTAACCCTGACACTAACCCCAAAACTAACCCTAAACCCAACCATGAGTCTAACCCTAACCCTAACCCCCTCCCTAAAACCAACCGTAACTATAACCCTTACCCCAACCATAACCTTAACTACAACCCCAAACCTAAACCCAACTCCAACACTAACATTAAACCTAACCCCAACCATAACCCTGAACCTGACCCTGACCCTGACACTGAACCTGACCCTAACACTAACACTAACCCTAACCGCTGCCCCAACCTTTTCGGTAACCCTAACATTAACCCCAAACCTAACCCTAACCCTAACACTAACCCTAACCCTGACCCTTGACCCTAACCCTAACCTTAACCCCAACCTTTACCCCTAACACTAACCCTAAACCTAAACGTAACCCTAACCCTAACCCTCACCTTAACCCTAACCCTAACCCTAACCCTAACCCTAACACTTAACCCTAACCCTAACCTTAATGCTAACCCTAACTCTAACCCTAACCCTAACCCTTAATCCTAAACCTAACCCTAACCCCAACCCTTAAACCTAACCCTAACCCTAACCCTCAACGCAACCCTAAACCTCACCATAATTCTAACCCTAACCATAAACCCAACCCAAACCCTAAACCTAATAGTAACCCTAACCACTACCCTGACTCTAACACTAACACTAACCCACGCCCTAACATCAAACCTAACCCTAACCCTACCACAAACCCCAACCCTAAACCTTAACCCTAACCCTAACCCTAACACTAACCCTAACCCTCACCCTAACCCTCACCCTCACCCTCACCCTAACCCTAACCATAACCCTAACCCTAAACCGAACCCTAACCCTCACCCTAATCCCAACCCTAACCCTACCCTAACCCCAACCCTAAAGCTAAACCTAACAATAACACTAACCCTAACCTTAAATCTAAACCTAACCCTAACCCCCTCACTAACACCAACCGTAACCCAAACCCTAACACCAACCCTAACCCTAAATCTAACCCTAACCCTAATCCCCGCACTAACACCAACCCTAACACGAACCCTAACCCCAACCCTAACCATAACCGGAAAACCAACCCTAACACCAAATCCAACACTAACCCTGACACTAACGCCAACACTAACCGAAACCACAACCATAAGTCTAACCCTAACACTAACCCCCTTCCTAACACCAACCCTAACTCTAACCCTAACCCCAACCGTAACTCTAACCCCTACCCCAAACCTAAACCCAACTCCAACACTAACACTAAACCTAAGCCCAACCCTAACCCTGACCCTGACCCTGACCCTGACGCTGAGGCTGACCATAACACTAAACCTAACCCTAACCCTAACACCAAACCTAACCCCAAGCATAACCCTAACCCTAACCCTAACGCTAAGCCTAACCCTAACCCTTAACCATAATCCTAACCGCAAATCAAACCCTAAACCTAAACCCAACCCTAACCCTAACAACAACACTAACCCTAACCCTAACCCTAACCGTAACCCCAACCCCAACCCTAACCTTAACCCTAACCCTAACTTTAACCCTAAAACAAAAACTAACCCTAACCCTAACTCTAACAACAACCCTAACCCTAACACTAACGCTAACCCTAACCCTAACCCTAACTGTAAGCCTAACCCTAACCCTAACCCCAACCCCAACCCTAACCCTAACCCTAACACTTAACCCTAACCCCAACCCTACCCCTAAACCTAACCCTAACCATGACACTGAGCCAAACACTAACCCTAACTTTAACCCTAATCCTTAACCCAAAACCTAAACCTAACACCAAACCTTAACCCTAACCCTAACCCTAAACCCAAACCTAACCCTCACCCTAACCCTAACCCTAAACTCAACCCTAACGCTAAACCTAACACAAACCTTAAACCCAACCCTAAGTCTAACCCTAACCCTAACCCCTCATAACACCAACCCTAACCCTAGCCCTAACACCAACCAAAACCCTAACCCAAACCCCAAACCTAAACACAACTCCAACAATAACACTAAACCTATCCCCAACCCTAACCCTGACCCTGACCCTAACAGTTACCCTCACCCTGACACTAACCCTAACCCCAACGCCAACCCTATCCCTAACCCTAACCCTAAACCCAAGCCTAACCCAAACCCTAACACTAACCCTTAACCCTAACCCTAACCCCAACGCTTAAGCCTAACCCTAATCCTAAACCTAAACGCAACCCTAACACTCACCCTAACACTAAACCTAACAATAACCCTAACCCTAACCCCTATCCTAACTCTAACCCTAACCCTAACCCACTCCATAACACCAACCCTAACCCTAAACCTAACCCAAAACCCAACCCTCACCGTAACCCTAACCGTAATCCCAATTCCAACACTAACCTTGACCCTAACCCCAACACTAACCCTAACCAAAACACTAACCCTAACCCTAAACCTTACCGTAACCCTAAACCCAACATTAACCTAAAACCTAACAGTAACCCTAAACACTACCCTAACTCTAACTCTAACCATAACCCCCTCCCTAACACCAAACTTAACCCTAACCCTAACCCCAAACCCAACACTAACCCTAACCCTTAATCCTAAACCTAACTCTAACACTTAACCCTAACCCTAACCGTAACCCTAAATTCAAACCTAACCCTAACCCTAACACTAACCCTAAACCTAACCCTAATCCCAACCCTAACACTAACCTAACCCTAACCATAATAATAAGCCTAACCCTAAACCTGACCCTAAACCCAGCCAAAACCCTAACGCCAACTCTAACTCCAACCCTAAACCTAAAACTAATCCTGACCCTGATCCTGACCCTGAGACTAAACCTAAGCCTAACCCTAACCCTAACCCCAACCCCAACCCTAAACCTAACCGTAACCCTAACCTTAACCCTAACACCAAAATTAACCATAACCCTAACCCTAAACCTAACTTTAACAACAACACTAACCCTAACACTAACGCTAACCCTAACCCTAAACCTAACTGTAAGCCTAACCCTAAACCTAACCCTAACCCCAACCCCAACCCTAACCCTAACCCAAACACTTAACCCTAAACCTAACCCTAACGCTAACCCTAACCCCAAGCCTAACACTAACCCTAACATTAACCCTAACCCTTAACCCAAAACCAAACCTAACCCCAAACCTTAACCCTAACCCTAACCCTAACCCTAAACCCAACCATGAACCTCAACCTAACCCTAACCCTAACCCTAATCTCAACCCTAACACTAAACCTAACACTAACCATAAACCCAACCCTAAGTCTAACAATAACCCTAACCCCCTCATAACACCAACCCTAAATCTAGCCCTAACACCAACCAAAACCCTAACCCCAACACCAAACCTAACCCCATCTCCAACACTAACACTAAACCTAACCCCAAACTTAACCCTGACCTTGACCCTGACCCTGACACTAACCCTAACCCTAACCCCAAACCTAAATTCAAGCCTAATCCTCACCCTAACCCCAACCCTAACCCTAACCATAACCCTAAACCCAACCCTAATCCTCACTCTAATCCCAACCCTAACCCTACCCTAACCCGAACCATAAACCTAAAACTAAAACTAACCCTAACCCTAACCCTAAATCTAATGCTAAACCTAATCCCCTCACTAACACCAACCCTAACTCAAACCCTAACGCCAACCATAACCAAAACTAGAACCCTAACCCCAAATCCAACACTAACCCTGACACTAACCCCAAAACTAACCCTAAACCCAACCATGAGTCTAACCCTAACCCTAACCCTCTCCCTAAAACCAACCCTAACTATAACCCTAACCCCAACCATAACCCTAATTCCAACCCCAAACCTAAACCCAACTCCAACACTAACACTAAACGTAACCCCAACAATAACCCTGAACCTGACCCTGACCCTGACACTGAACCTGACCCTAACCCTAACACTAACCCTAACCGCTGCCCCAACCCTATCGGTAACCCTAACCCTAACCCCAAACCTAACCCTAACCCTAACACTAACCCTAAACCTGACCCTTGACCCTAACCCTAACCCTAACCCCAACATTTACCCCTAACCCTAACCCTAAACCTAAACGCAACCCTAACCCTAACCCTCACCCTAACCCTAACCCTAACCTTAACCCTAAACCCAACCCTAACACTAAACCTAAACCAAACGCTAACCCCAAACTAACTCTAACCCCAACACAAACTCTAAGCCAACTCCAACCCTAACCCTGACACTAAACCTAACCCTTAATCCTAACCCTAACCCTAACCACAACGCTTAACCCTAACACTAAACCTAAACGCAACCCTAACCCTAACCCTCACCCTAACCCTAACCCAAACCCTAAACCTAACCATAACCCCAACACTAACCCTAAACCTAACAGTAACCCTAACCCCTACCCTAACACTAACCCTAATCCTAACCCACTCCCTAAAACCAACCCTAACCCTAACCCAAACCCCAACCCTAAACCTAACCCTAAAACTTAACCATAACCCTAACCCTAACGCTAACCCTAACCCTAACACTAACACTAACCCTAACCCTAACCCTAATCCTTAATCCTAAAACTAACACTAACCCCAACCTTTAACCCTAACCCTAACCCTAAACGTAACCCTAACACTAAACCTAACCCTAACACTAATCATAAACCCAACCCTAACCCTAAACCTAACAGTAACCGTAACGCGTACCCTGACTCTAACCCTAACACTAACCCACTCCCGAACATTAAACCTAACCCTAAACCTACCCCAAACCCCAACCCTAACCGTAACCCTAACCCTTAACCCTAACCCAAACCCTAACGCTAACAATAACCCTAACCCTAACCCTCACCTTAACCCTAACCCAAACCCTAAACCGAATCCTAACCCTCACCCTATTCCAAAACCTAACCCTACCCTAACCCCAACCCTAAAGCTAAACCTAACACTAACCCTAACCCTAACCCTAAATCTAAACCTAACCCAAACCCCCTCACTAACACCAACCGTAACCCGAACCCTAACACCAACCCTAACCCTAAACCCAACCGAAACCCTAACCCCAACTCCAACAGTAACCCTGACCCTAACCCCAACACTAACCCTAACCCCAACCCTAAGTCTAATCCTAACCCAAAGCCCCTCCCTAAAACCACCCCAACCCTAAACACAACCCCAACCATAACCCTAATCCCAACCCCAAACCTAAACCCAACTCGAACACTAACACTACACATAAGCCCAAACCTAACACTGACCATGACCCTGATCCTGACCCTGAGTCTGACCCTAACACTAACCCTAACCCTAACCTTAACCCCAACCCCAACCCTAACGCTAACCCTAACACTAACCCCAAGCCTAACCCTAACCCTAACACTAACCCTAACACTAACCCTAACCCTTAACCCTAACCATAACGCTAACCTTAAATCTAATCCTAACCCTTAACCAAAACCCTAACCGTAACCCAAAATTAAACCCTAACCCTCACCCTTACCCCAACAATAACCCTAACGCTAACCCTAAACCCAATCCTAACCCTCAACCAAATCCCAACCCTAACCCTACCCTAACCCCAAACCTAACCCTAAACCTAACTTTAAATCTAAACCTAACCCTAAACCCCTCACTAACACCAATCCATACCTGAACCCTAACTCCAACCCTAACCCTAACCCCAACCAAACCCTAACCCCAACTCCAACACTAAAACTGACCCTAACCCCAGCACTAACCCTAACACCAAACCTAAGTCTAACCCTAACACTAACCTCCTTTCTAACACCACCCCTAAACCTAACCCTAACCCCAACCAGAACCATAACCCCAACCCCAAACTTACACTCAAATCCAACACTAACACTAAACATAACCCGAACCCTAACCCTAACCCAAACCCCAACCCTAAACCTAACCCTAACACTTAACCATAACCCTAACCCTAACGCTAACCCTAACCCTAACCCTAACCCTAACCCTAACCCTAACCCTAACCCCAACCCTAACTCGAACCCTAACCCTAACCCCTCCCTAACACCAACCCTAACCCTAACCCTAACCCCAACCCCAACCCTAACCCTAACACTAACCCTTAACCCTAACCCTAACCCTAAACTTAACCCTACCCCTAACCCTAACCCTAACCCTAACTCTTAACCCAAACCCTAACCCTAACCATAACCCTAACACCAGCCTTAAGACTAACCCTAATCCCAACCCTAACCTAAACCCTAACCACCTCCCTAACCTCAACCCTAACAGTAATCCTAACCCTAACTCTAAACCTAATACTATCCCTAACCCTAACCCTTAACCCTAACCCTAACACTAACCCTAACCCCAACCCTTAACCCAACCCTAAACTTAACCCTAACACTAATGCTAACTCTAACCCTAACCCTAACCCCAACCCTAACCCTAACCATAACCCTTACACCCTCCCTAACCCCAACCCTAACCCTAACGCTAACCCCAACCCCGACCCTGACCCTGACCCTAACCCCAAACCTAACCCTGACCCCAACCCTAACCGTAAGCCCGACCCTAACCCTCAATCAGACCCTGAACCTGACCCTGACCCTGACCCTAACCCTAACCTGACCCTGACATTAAACCTAATGCTAACACTAAACCTACACTAACCCCTAACACTGATCCTAAAACTAACCGCTAACCCTAAACGAGACCCTAACCCTGACCCTAACCCTGATCCTAATCCTAACCCTGACCCTGACCCAAAACCTAACCCTAACCATGACCCTGACCCTAAACCTGACCCTGACCCTGACCCTGACCCAGACCCTGAACCTGACCCTAAACCTAACCATGACCCAGACCCAGACCCTGACTCTGAACCTGACCCTAACACTGATCCTGACCCTGACCCTAACTTTGACCCTGACCCTAACCCTAACACTGACCCTGACCCTAATCCTAACCCTCACCCTCATCCTAACCCTAACCCTCACCGTAACCATCACCCTAACCCTAACCCTAACTCTAACCCTAACCCTGAACTCTAACCCTAACCCTAGCCCTAACCCTTTCTCTTAACCCTAATCCTAACCCTAAACCTACCGTAACCCCTAACCCCAACGCTAACCCTAACACTAAACCTAACCCTCACCCTCACCCTAATCCTAACCCTAACCCTCACCCTCACCCTAACCCTAACCCTCACCCTAACCCTCACCGTAACCCTAACCCTAACCCTAACTCTAACCCTAACCCTAACCCTAACCTTGCCCGTCTACTGTGGGTGTGTGGACACAGCCAGTTCCACAAAGCACCCTGCCTGACTGTCTACCATGAGTGTGTGGACACAGCCAGCTCCACACAGTGCCCTGCATGTATGTCTCCCATGCTTGTGTGAACACAGCGAGTTCCACCCAGCGTCCTGCCAGCCCGTCTCCTGTGTGTCAGTGGACACAACCAGTTACACACTGTACCTGTCATGCCCGTCTCCGTGGGTGTGTGGAATCCGCCAATTCCACACAACGCCCTGCCTGCCCGTCTCCCGTGGGTGTGTGGACACAACCAGTTCCACAACATGCCCTGCACGCCCATCTCCTGTGGGTGCGTGGACACAGCCAGTTCCAAACAACCCCCTGCCTGCCCATGTCCCGTGGGTGTGGGGACACTGCCAGTTCCACATCATGTCCTGCTCGCCCATATCCAGTGGGTACGTGGACACAGCCAGATCCACACAGAGCACTGCGTACCCGTCTCCCGTGGGTGTGTGGACACAGTCAAATCCACACAGCACCCTGTCTTCCCATCTCCCGTGGCAGCGTGGACACAGCCATCTCCACACAGCACCCTGCCTGCTTGTCTCCCGATGTTGTGTAGACACAGTATTTCCACACAGAGTCATGGTTGCCCATCTCCTTAGGTGTGTGGACACAGCCCATTCCACACAGCGCCCTGCCTGCCCATTTTCCATGGGTGAGTGGACACAGCCAGTTCCACCTAGCACCCTGCCCGTCTCCCATGGGTGTGTGGACACAGCCAGTTCCACACAGTGTACCGCCTGCCCATCACCCTTGGGTGTGTGTATATAGCCAGTTCCATACAGCGCCCTGCCTGCACATCTCACGTGGGTGTGTGGACAAAGCCTGTTCCACACAGAGTCCAGCTTGCCCAAACCCATGGATGTGTGGACACAACCCGTTCCACACTGCACCCTGCCTGCCCGTGTCCCGTGGATGTGTGGACACAGCCATTTCCAAAAAGCGTCCTGCATGCCCGTTTCCCTAGGGTGCGTGGAAACAGCCAGTTCCACTCAGCGTCCTGCCTCCAAGTCTCCCGTGGGTGTGTGGACACAGCAATTTCCACACCGCGCAATTCCTGCCCGTCTCCTGTAGGTGTCTGGACACAGCCAGTTCCACACAGCGTCCAGCCTGCCCGTCTTGCTTCGGTGAGTGGACACAGCCAGTTAAACACAGCGCTCTGCCTGCCATCTCCATTGGTTTTTTGGACACAGCCAGTTCCACACAGCGCCCTGTCTGCCAGTCTCTCATCGGTGTGTGGACACGGCCAGTTCAACACAGCGCCCTGCCTGCCCATCTGCCATGGGTGAGTGGACACAGCAAGTTCCACAGAGGGCCCTGTCTGCCCATCTCCCATCGGTGTATGGACACAGCCAGTTCCACACAGCTCCGATCCTGCCCGTCTCCCGTGGGTGAATGGAAACAACCAGTTCCACACAGCACCCTGCCTGCCCATCTCCCCTGGGTGAGTGGACACAGCCAGTTCCACACAGCGCCCTGCCTGCCCGTCTCCCGTGTGTGAGTGGACATAGCCAGTTCAAAACAGCGCCCTGCCTGCCCGTCTCCCATGGCTGTGTGGACACACCCAGTTCCACACAGCACCCTGTCTTCCCATCTCTCATGAGTGTGTGGACACGGCCAGTTCAACACAGTGCCCTGACTACCCGTCTCCCATGGGTGTGTGGATACCACCAGTTCCACACAGCGCCCATATGCCCATCTCCCGTGGGTGTGTGGATACGCCAGTTCAACACAGCGCCTGACTGTCATCTCCAGTGGGTGAGTGGACACAGCCAGTTACACACAGCACTGTGCCTGCCCGTCTCCCTTGGGTGAGTGGACACAGCTAGTTCCACACAGAGCCCTGCCAGCCCGTCTCCAGTGAGTGAGTGGACATAGCCAGTTCCACACGGCACCCTGCCTGCCGTCTCCCGTTGGTGAATGGACATAGCCAGTTCAACACAGTACCCTGCCTGCCCGTCTCCTGTGGGTGAGTGGACACAGACAGTTCCACATAGCGCATTGCCTGCCCGTCTCCTTTGGTGTGAGGACACGGCCAGTTGAACACAGCGCCGTGCCTGCCCGTCTCCCATGGGTGTGTGGATACAGCCAGTTCAACACAGCACCCTGCCTGCCTGTCTCCCTTGGGTGTGTGGACACAGCCAGTTCAAAAAGCACCCAGCCTGCCCGTGTCCCTTGGGTGTGTGGACACGCAGGTTCATCACAGAGCCCTGCCTGCCATCTCCATTGGCTGAGTGGACACAGCCAGTTACACACAGCACTGTGCCTGCCCGTCTCCTGTGGGTGAGTGGACACAGCTAGTTCCACACAGCGCCCTGCCAAACCATCTCCAGAGAGTGAGTGGACACAGCCAGTTCCACACAATGCCCTTCCTGCCCGTCTCCCATTGGTCAGTGGACACAGCAAGTTCAACTCAGCGCCCTGCCTGCCCGTCTCCCGTGGGTGAGTGGACACAGACAGTTCCACACAGTGCCCTTCCTGCCTGTCACCCTGGATGAGTAGACACAGCCTGTTCCACACAGTGCCCTGCCTGCCCATCACCCATGTGTGTGGACACAGCCAGCTAAACACAGCACCGTAACTGCCTGTCTCCCGTGGGTGAGTGGACACAGCCAGTTTCACACCGTGCCTTGCCTGCCCGTTTCCCATGGATGTGTGGACACAGCCAGATCCACACAGCACCCTACCTTCCCGTCTGCCATGTGTGAGTGGACAAAGCTAGTTCCACACAGCCAGTTCCACACAGTGCCCTGCCTGCCCATCTTCCGTGGGTGAGTGGACACAGCCATTCCACACAGCGCCCTGCCTGCCCGACTGCCGTGGGTGAGTGGAAACAACCAGTTCCACACAGCACACTACCTGCACATTTCCTGTGGGTGAATGGACACAGCCAGTTCCACACAGCGCTGAGCCTGCCCGTCTCCTGTGGTGGAGTGGAAACAGCCAGTTCCACACAGTGCCCTTCCTGCCCGTCTTCCGTGTGTGTGTGCACACAGCCAGTTCCACACAGCACCCTGTCTGCCCGTCTCACATTGGTGTGTGGACAGGGCCAGGTAAACACAGTGCCCTGCCTGCCCATCTCCCGTGGCTGTGTGGACACACCCAGTATCACACTGCACCATGTCTTCCTGTCTCCCATGAGTGTGTGGACATGGCCAGTTCAACACAGGGCCCTGTCTGCCCGTCTCCCATGGGTGAGTGGACACAGCCAGTTACACACAGCGCCCAGCCTGCCCGTCTCCCTTGTGTGTGTGGACAAGCCAGTTAAACACAGCGCCCTGCCTGCCATCTCCAGTGGGTGTGTGGATACAGCCAGTTCCACACAGCGCCCTGTCTGCCCGTCTCTCATCGGTTTGTGGACACGGCCAGTTCAACACAGCGCCCTGCCTGCCCATCTGCCGTGGGTGAGTGCACACCGCCAATTCCACACAGCGCACTGCCTTCCTGTCGCCCATGGGTGTGTGGACACAGCCAGTTCCACACAGCGCCCTGTCTGCCTGTATCCCATGGGGGAGTGGACACAGCCACTTCCACACAGCGCCCTGCCTGCCCGTCTCCCGTGGGTGAGTTCAACACAGCCAGTTCCACACAGCGCACTGTCTGCCCATCTCCCATCGGTGTGTGGACACGGCCAGTTCAACACAGCGCCCTGACTGCCCGTCTGCCTTTGGTCAGTGGACACAGCCAGTCCCACAAAGCCAGGTCCACACAGCGCCCTGCCTGCCTGTCTCCCTTGGGTAAGTGGTCACAGCCAGTACCACACAGTGCCCTGCCTGTCCATCTCCTGAAGGCGAGTGGACATAGCCAGTCCACACAGCGGCCAGCATGCCCATCTCCCGGGGATGTTTTGACTCAGCCAGTCCAACACCTCACACTGCCTGCCCGATCCCGTCATTGTGTGGACACAGCCAGATCCACACAGCAGCCTACCTGCCAGTCCTCCATGGGTGAGTGGACACAGCCAGTTCTACACCGCGCTCTGCCTGCCCATCCCCCGTGGATGTGTGGACACAGCCAGATCCACACAGCACCCTACCTGCCCATCTCCCGTGGGTGTGTGGACACAGCCAGTTCCACACAGCGCCCAGCGTTCCCGTCTCCCAAGGGTGTGTTGACACGGCCAGATCCACACAGAACCCTACCTGCCCTTCTCCCGTGGTTGAGTGCACAAAGGAAGTTCCACACAGCGCCGTGCAATTCCGTCTCCCGTGGGTGAGTGGAAAGCCAGTTCTACACAGCGCCCTGCCTGCCTGTCTCCCCTGGGTTAGTGGACACAACCAGTTCCACAGAGCGCGGTTTCTGCTCCTCTCCCATGGGTGTGTGGAAACAGCCAGTACCACACAGCGCCCTACCTGCCCGTCTCCCGTAGGTTAATGGACACAGCCAATTCCACACAGCCCCGTGCCTGCCCGTCTCCCATGGGTGAGTGGAGACAGCCAGATCCACACAGCGCCCTGCCTGTCCGTGTCTCGTGGGTGTGTGGACACGGTTAGATCCACACAGGATGCTGCCTGCCCGACCCGAGGGTGTGTGGTCACAGCCAGTTCCACACAGCGGCCTGCCTGACCGTCTTCCTTGGGTGAGGGACACAGCCAGTTTCACAGTGCGCCCTACCGGCCCGTCTGGCGTGGGTGTGAGGACACAGCAAGTCCCACACAGCGCCCTGCCTGCCCGTCACATGTGGGTGAGTGGACACAGCCAGTTAAACCCAGCGCTCTACCTGCCCGTCTCCCGTGGGTGTGTGGACACAGGCAGTTCAACACAGCACCCTACCTGCCCGTCTCCCCTGGGTTAGTGGACACAGCCAGTTCGACACAGCGCCCTGCCTGCCCGTCTCTCGTGGGTGTGAGGACACGGCCAGGTCAACAATGCACTGTGCCAGCCTGTCTCCCATGGGTGTGTGGACACACGCAGTTCCACACAGCACCCTGCCTTCCCGTTTCCTGTGGGTGAGTGGACACAGCCAGTTCCACACAGCACCGTGCCTTCCCATCTCCGGTGGTTGAGTGGACACAGCCATTTCCACACAGCGTCCTGTCTGCCCGTCCTACGTGGTTGAGTGGACACGGCCAGTTCCACACAGCGCCCTGCCTGTCCGTCTCCCATGGGTGAGTAGACACAGCCAGTTCCACACAGCACCCAGCATGCCCGTCTCCCGTGGGTGAGTGGACACAGCCAGTTCAACACTGCGCCTTGCCTGCATGTATCCCGTGAGTGTGAGGACACAGCCAATCCAAAACAGCACCGTGCCTGCCCAACTCCCGTGGTTGTGTGGAAACAGACAGTTCCACACAGCACCCTGCCTGCCCGTCTCTCGATGGTGTGTGGTCACAGCCAGTTCCACACAGCACACTGCCTGCCCCTCTCCCGTGGGTGTGTGGACAAAGCCAGATCCACACAGCACCCCAAATACCCGTCTCCCTTAGGTGAGTGGACACAGCTAGTTACACACCATGCCCAGCATGCCCATCTCCCATGGGTGAGTGGACACAGCCAGTTCCACACAGCGCCCTGCCTGCCTGTCTACCGTGGGTGTGTGGACACAGCCATTTCAACACAGCACCCAGCCTGCCCATCTCCCGTGGGAGTGTGGACACAGCCAGTTACACACACAGCGCCCTGCCTGTACGTCTCCCATGGTTTAGTGGACACAGCCTATTCCACACAGCGCCCTACCTGCCTGTCTCCCATTGGTGTGTGGACACAGCCACTTCCACACAGCGCCCTGCCTGCTCCTCTCCCGTGCGTGTGAGGAAATGGACAGTTAAACACAGCGCTGTGCCTGCTCATCTCAATTGGGTGTGTGGACACAGCCAGTTCCACACAGCACCCTGTCTGCCCGTCTCCCATGGGTGAGTGGACATAGTCAGTTCCAAACCGCGCCGTGCCTGCCCGTCTCTCATGGGTGTGTGGACACAGCCAGATCAACACCACAACCTGCCTGCCCATCTCCCGTGGTTGAGTGGACACAGCCAGTTCCACAGAGCACCTTGCTTGCCCGTCTCACATGGGTGTGTGGACATAGCCATTTCAACACAGCACCCAGCTTGCCCGTATCCCTTGGGTGTGTGGACACAGCCAGTTCCACACCACGCCCTGGCTGTCCGTCTCCCATGGGTGAGTGGCCACAGCCAGTTCCACAAAACGCCCTACCTGCCCGTGTCCCGTGAGTGAGTGGACACAGCCAGTTCTACACAGCGCCCTGCCTGCCCGTCTCCCATGGGTGTGAGGATATGGACTGTTTAAGACAGTGCCGTTCCTGCCCGTCTTCCGTGGGTGAGTGGATACAGCCAGTTCCACACAGAGCACTACCTGCCCATCTCCCGTGGGTTTGAGGATACAGCCAGTTCCACACAGCACCCTGCCTGACGATCTCCCATGGATGTGTGGACACAGCCAGTTCAACAAAAAGACCTGCATGTCCATGTCCCGTGGGTGATTGGACACAACCTGTTCTACACAGCACCCAGCCTGCCCATCTCCTGTGGGTGTGCGGACACAGCCAGTTCAACACTGCACCCTGCCTGCCAGTGTCCAGTGGTTGTGTGGACACAGCCAGTTACACAGCGCCGTGCATGCCCTTCTCCCGTGGGTGAGTGGAAACAACCTCTTCCACACAGCGCCCTGCCTGCCTGTCTCCCGTGGGTGAGTGGACACAGTCAGATCCACACAGCGCCCTGCCTGCCCGTCTCCCGTGGGTGTGTGGACACAGCCAGTTCCACACAGCGCCCTGCATGCAGGTCTCCTGTGGGTGAGTGGACACAGCCACTTCCACACAGCGCCATGCCTGCGTGTCTCTGGTGGGAGAGTGGATACAGCCAGTTCCACACGGCGCACTGCCTGCCCGTCTCCCATTGGTCAGTGGACACAGCCAGTTCCACACAGCGCCGTGTCTGCCTGTCTCCCATGGGTTTGTGGACACAGTAGTTCCACACATCGCCCTGCATGTCCATCTCCCGTGGATGAGTGGAGACAGCCATTTCCACACAACACCGTGCCTGCCCGTCTCCTGTGGGAGAGTGGACACAGCCCGTTCCACACAGCGCCCTGCCTGCCCATCTCCCATAGGTGTGTGGACACAGACAGTTCAACACAGAGCCCTACCTGCCCGTCTCCCGTGAGTGTGTGGAAACAGCCAGTTCCACACCGCGCCTGCCCTCCCGTCTCCCGTGGATGTGTCGACACAGTCAGATTTACACCGCGCCCTGCCTGCCCATATCCCGTGGGTGTGTGGACACAACCAGTTTACAAAGCGCCGTGCCTCCACGTCTCCCGTGGGTGTGTGGACACAGCAAGTTCAACACAGCGCCCTGCCTGCCCGTCTCCCGTGGGTGGGTGGACTCAGACAGATCCACACAGTGCCCTGCCTGCCTGTATCCCGTGGGTGTGTGGACACAACCAGTTTACAAAGCGCCGTGCCTCCACGTCTCCCATTGTGAATGGACACAGCCAGATCCACACTGCGGCCTGCCTGCCCGTCTCCCATGGCTTAGTCGACACATCCAGATCCACACAGGGCTGTGTCTGCCTGTCTCCCGTGGGTGATTGGAAACAGCCAGTTCCATAGAGCCCCCTGCCTGCCCGTCTCCCGTGGGTGAGTGGGCACAGCCAGATCCAAGAGCGCCCTGGTGCCCGTCTCCCGTGGGTGAGTTGACACAGCCAGTTCCACAAGCACCCTGCCTGCCCGTCCTTCATGGTTTCGTGGTCACAGCCAGTTCAACACGGCGCCCTACCTGCCCGTTTCCCATGGGTGAGGGGACACAGCAAGTTCCACACAGTGCCCTGCCTACGTGTATCCTATGGCTGAGGGGACACAGCCAGTTCCACACAGTGCCCTTCCTACCCGTCTCCTGAGTTTGAGTTGACACATCCAGTTCCACACAGCGCCCTGACTGCCCATCTCCCATGAGTGTCTCGACAGAGCCCGTTCCACACAGCGCCTTGCCTGCCACTATCCCTTGAGTGTGTGGACACAGCCAGTTCCACACCCTGCACTACATGCGCATCTCCCGTGTGTGAGTGGACACAGCCATTTCAACACAGCGCCCTGCCTGCCCGTCTCGCATGGGTGAGTGGACACAGCCATATCCACACAGGGCCCTGCCTGCCCGTCTTCCGAGGGTGAGTGGATACAGCCAATTCCACACAGCACCCTGACTGCCTGTCTCCCAAGAGTGTGTGGACACAGCCAGTTCCACACCCTGCCCTACCTGCGCATCTCCCGTGGGTGAGTAGACATACCCAGTTCCACACAGCGCCCTGCCTGCCCGTATCCCGTGGCTTAGTGGACACAGCCAGTTCAACACAGCGCCCAGCCTGCCGGTCTCCTATGAGTGTGTGGACACAGCCAGATTTACACAACACCCTACCTGCCCGTCTCCCGTGGGTGAGTGGACACAGCCAGTTCCACACAGAGCACTGCCTGCCAGTCTCTCGTGGATTTCTGGACACAGCCAGTTCCACACAGCACCCTGCCTACCCGTCTCCAAAGGGTGAGTGGACACTGCCAGTTCCACACAGCACCCTGACTGCCCGTCTCCCATGAGTGTCTGGACAGAGCCCGTTCCACACAGCGCCTTGCCTGCCACTATCCCATGAGTTTGTGGACACAGCCAGTTCCACACACTGCCCTACTTGCCCGTCTCCCATCGGTGAGTGGACACAGCCAGTTCCACACACCGCCCTACTTGCCCGTCTCCCCTTGGTGAGTGGACACAGCCAGTTCCACACCGCACCCTGCCTGCCCGTCTCACGTTGGTGAGTGGAAACAGCCAGATCCACACAGGGCCGTGCCTGCTCGGCTCCCGTGAGTGAATGGACACAGCCAGATCAACACAGCGCCCTGCCTGCCTGTCTCCCATGGCTGAGTGGACACAGCCAGTTCAACACAGCGCCAAGCCTGCCGGTTTCCATGGGTTTGTGGACACAGCCAGATCCACACAGCCCCCTACCTGCCCGTATCCCATGGGTGAGTAGACACAGCCAATTTCACACAGCACACTGCCTGCCCATTTTGCCTGGGTGTGTGGACACTGCCATTTCCACACGGCATCCTGCATACCCGTCTCCCGTGTGTGAGTGGACACAGCCAGTTCAACACAGCGCCCTGCTTGCCCATCTCGTGTGGTTGAGTGGACACAGCCATAACCACTCAGGGCCACGCCCTCCCGTCTTCCGAGGGTGAGTGGACACAGCCAATTCCACACAGCGCCCTGACTGCCTATCTGCCATGAGTGTCTGAACACAGCCAGTTCCACACCCCGCCCTACCTGCGCATCTCCCGTGGGTGAGTGGACATACCCAGTTCCACACAGCGCCCTGCTTGCCATATCTCGTGGCTGACTGGACACAGCCAGTTCAACACAGTGCCCAGCCTGCTGGTCTCCCATGGGTGTGTGGACACAGCCAGATTCACAAAACACCCTACCTCCCGTCTCCCGTGGGTGTGTGGACACAGCTAGTTCCACAGAGCGCCCTGCCTGCCAGTGTCGCGTGGGTTTCTGGACACAGCCAGTTCCACACAGCGCCCTGCCTACCCGTCCCCCGAGGGTGAGTGGACACAGCCAGTTCTACACAGCTCCCTGACTGCCCGTCTCCCATGAGTGTCTGGACAGAGACCGTTCCACACAGTGCCTTGCCTGCCACTATCCCGTGAGTGTGTGGACACAGCCAGTTCCACACCCCGCACTACATGCGCATCTCCCATGTGTGAGTGGACACAGCCAGTTCAACACAGCACCCTGCCTGCCCGTCTCCAGTGGCTGAGTGGATACTGCCTGTTCAACAGAGCGCCCTGCCTACCCGTCTCCCATGGAGAATGGACACACCCAGTTCTACACAGCACCCTGCCTGTCCGTCTCCAGAGGGTGTGTGGACACAGCCAGATCCACACAAGGCTCTACCGGACCGTCTCGCGTGGGTGAGAGGACATAGCCAGTTCAACACAGTGCCCAGCCTGCCGCTCTCCAATGGGTGTGTGGACACAGCCAGATCCACATAGTGCCCTACCTATCTGTCACCCATGGGTGAGTGGACACAGCTAGCTCCACGAAGCACACTGCCTGCTCGTCCTGCGTGTGTATGTGGACACAGGCAGTTCCACACGGCGCCCTGCCTAGCCGTGTCCCATGGGTGAGTGGACATAGCCAGTTCCACACAGCGCGTTGCCTGCCCGTCTACTGTGGGTGTGTGTAAACAGCCAGTTCCACACAGCGCCCTGCCTGCCCGTCTCCCGTGGTGAGTGGACACAGCCAGATCCACACAGTGCCCTGCCTGCCAGCCTGAAATTGGTGAGGGAAGACAGCCAGTTCCACACAGCGCCTAGCCTGCCCGTCCCCCGTGGGCGAGCGGACCCAGCCAGTTCCACACACCGCCCTACTGCCCATCTCCCGTGGGTGAGTAGATACAGCTAGTTCCACACCGCACTCTGGCTGCCCGTCTCACGTGGGTGAGTGGAAACAGCCAGATCCACAGAGGGGTCGTGACTGCTCGGCTCCCGTGGGTGAGTGGACACAGCCAGATCAACACTGTGCCAAGCCTGCCGGTTTCCATGGGTGTGTGGATATAGCCAGATCCACACAGCCCACTACCTGCCCGTATACCGTGGGTGAGTGGACACAGCCAGTTCCACACAGTGCCCTGTCTGCTCGAGTCGAGTGCATGTGTGGACACTGCCATTTCCACACAGCACCCTGCATACCTGTCTCCCGTGGGTGAGTGGACACAGCCAGTTCCAAACAGCGCCCTGCCTGCCTGTCTCAAAGGGGTGAGTGGACACAGCCAGTTCCACACAGCGCCCTGCCTGCCCGTCTCCAATGGGTGAGGGGACACAGCCAGTTCAACACAGCGACCAGCCTGCTGGTCTCCCATGGGTGTGTGGACACTAGCAGATTTACACAGTGCCCTAACTGCCTGTCTCCCGTGGGTGAGTGGACACAGCCAGTACCACACAGCGCTCTGCCTGCTCATCTCCCATGGGTGAGTGGACACAGCCCGTTCCACACAGCGGGCTGCCTGCCCGTCTCCCGTGGTTGACTTGACACAGCCAGATCCACACAGCGCCCTGTCTGCCCATCTGCCATGGGTAAGTGGACACAGCCACTTCAACACAGCACCCTGCCTGCCCGTTTCCTGTGGGTGATTAGACAAAGCAAATTCCACACGGAGCCCTGCATGCCCGTGTAGCGTCGGTGTGTGGACAAAGCCAGATCCACACAGCGCCCTGCCTGCCCATCTAGCGTGGATGTGTGGACACAGACAGTTCCACATGTCTCGCTGCCTGCACATCCCCAGTGGGTGAGTGGACACAGGCAGTTCCACACAGCGCCCTGCCTGCCTGTCTCCCAAAGGTGAGGAACACTGCCAGTTCCACACAGCACGCAGCCTGCCCATCTCCCGTGGGTGAGTGGACAGAGCCGGATCCACACAGCGCCCTGCCTGCCCATCTCCCATGGGTGAGTGGACACAGCCAGTTCCACACAGTGCTCTGCCTGCCCATCTCCCGTGGTTGAGTTGACACAGACAGATGCACACAGCACCCTGCCTGCCCATCTCCCATGTGTGAGTGGACACAACCAGTTCAACATGGCACCTTACATGCCTGACTCCCGTGGGTGAGTGGACACAGCCATTCAACACAGCGCCCTGCCTGCCCGTCTCCTGTGGTTGAGTAGACACAGCCAGTTCTACACAGCGCCCTGCCTGCCCATCTCAAGTGGGTGAATGGACACAACCAGTTCCAAACAGCACCCTGCCTGCCTGTCTACCATCGGTGAGTGTACACAACCAGTTCCACAAAGCGCTGTGCCTGCCCGTCTCACGTGGCTGAGTGGAAAAAACCAGTAGCACACAGCACACTGCATGCCCATCTACCGTCGGTGAGTGGACACAGCCAGATCCACACAGCGACGTGCCGGCCCGTCACTCGAGAGTGAGTGGACACAGCCAGTTCCACATAGCGCCCTGGCTTCCGGTCTCCAATGGGTGAGTGGACACAGCAAGTTACACAAAGCACCGTGCCTGCCTGTCTCCCGTGGCAGAGTAGACACAGCTAGTTCCACACAGCGCCCTGCCTATCTGTCTCCAGAGAGTGAATGGACACAGTCTAACCCTAACTCTAACCCTAACCCTAACCCTAACCCTAAGCCCAACCCTAAACCTAACCCTAACCCCAACCCTAACCCTAACCCCAACCATAAACCTAACACCAATGATAAAACTAACCCTAACGCTTAAACCTAACCCTAACCCAAACCACAACCCTAACCCTAACCCTAACCTCAACCCTAAATCCAACCCTAACTCTAACCCTAACCCTAACCCCAAGCCTAACCCTAACCCTAACCCCAACCCTAACACTAACAATAAGCCTAACCCTAACCCTAGCCCCAACATTAACCCTAACACTAACACTAACCCAAACCCTAACCCTAAATTAACCCTAACCCTTAACCCTAAACCTAACCCTAACCCCAACCCTAACCCTAACCCTAACCCTTATCCTAACCCTAACCCTAACCCCAACCAAACCCTAACCCTACCCCTAACTCTAACCCCAACCCTAACCCTAACACTGACCCCTCCCTAAACCCAACCCTAACTGTAACCCTAACCCTAACCCTATCTCCAACCCTAACTCTAACCCTAACATTAACACCAAGCCAAACCCTAAACATAACCCCAACACTAACACTAACAATAAGCTTAACCCTAACCCTAGCCCCAACACTAACCCTAACCCTAACCCACTCCCTAACCCAAACCCTAACCCTAACTCTAAGCCTAACACTAAATCTAAATTTAATTCTAACCCTAACCCTAACACTTAACCCTAAACCTAACGCTAACCCCAACCCCAACCTTAACCCTAAGCCTAACTCTAACCCCAACCCTAATCTAACCCTAATCCAAACCCTAACACTAACCCTAACTCTAACTCAAACCCTAACACTAACCCTAAACCTAACCCTACCCCTAACCATAACGCTAATCCTAACACTTAAACCTAACCCTAACCCAAACCCCAACCCTAAAACTAACCCTAACCCTAACCCCAACCCTAACCCTGACCCCAACCCTAACCCTAACCCCAAACCTAACCCTGACCCTAACATAAAACCTAACCCTAACCCCAACCCTAACCCTAACCCTAACCCTAAGCCTAACCCTAAACCTAACCTTAATTCTAAACCTAACCCTAAACCTAAACCTAAACCTAAACCTAACCCTAACCCTAACATTAACCCTAACCTTAACACCAACCCTAACCCTAACCCTAACCTTAACCCCCTCCCTAAACATAAACCTAACTGTAACCGTAACCCTAAACCTAACCCCAACCCCAACTCTAACCCTAACCATAACCCAAGCCTAACATTAACCCTAACCCCAAACGTAACACTAAAAATAAGCTTAACCCTAAACCTAATCCCAACAATAACCCTAACCCTAACCCTAACACTAACCCTAAACCCCTCCCTAACTCCAAACCTAACCCTAACCCTAAACCTAACCCCAAGCCTAACCCTAACCCTAAGCCCAAACCTAACCTTAACCCTAACCCTAATGCTTAAACCTAACCCTAACCTAAACCACAACCCTAACCCTAACCCTAACCCTAAACCCAACCATAAACCTAACCCTAACCCTAACCCTAACTCTAACCCCACACCTAACCCTAACGTTAACCCCAAACCTAACTCTAATTCTAAAACCAACTGTAATCCTAACCCTAACTCCAAACCTAACCCTAACCCTACACTATCCCAACCCTTAATCCAAACCCCAACCCTAAACCTGACTCTAACCCTGACGCCCTCCCAAACCACAAACCTAAACCTAATCCAAACTCCAATCCTAAACCTGACCCTAAACCCAACCCTAACACTAATCCCAACACTAGCCCTAAACCCAACCCTAAACCTAACCCTCACTCTAACCCTTATCCTGACCCTGACGCTAACCCTAACCCTAACCCTCACCCTGACCCTAACTCTAACCCTAAAGACAACCCTATCTCTAACCCTAGCCCTAACACTAAACCTAACCCTAAACCTAACCTTAATTCTGACACTAATGCTAATGCTAACACTCATCCTAACCCTAACACTAACCTCAAGCCTAACCCTAACCCCAACCCTAAAGCTAACCGTAACCCTAACACTTAAACATAACCCTAACCCTAACCCTAACCCTAACCCTAACCCTAAGCCTAACCTTAACCCTAACCCTAACCCTAACCCCAACCCCAACCCTAAACCTAACCTTAACCTGAACCCAAACCCTAAACCTAACCCCCTCCCTAATCCCAAACCTAACCTTAACCCTAAACATAACCCCAACCCTAACTCTAACCCTAAACACAAGCCTAACCCTAACCCCAACCCCAACCCTAACCCTAACCCTAACCCTAACCCTAACATTAACCCCAATCATAACCCTAACCCTAGCCCTAACTCCCTCCCTAAACTCAAACCTAACTGTAACACTAACCCTAACCCTAACCATAAACCCAACCCCAACTCTAACCCTAAACCTAGCCCCAAGCCTAACCTTAACCCTAACTCCAACACTAAAACTAACAATAAGCTTAACACTAACCCTAATCCCTTTTCTAAACTCAAACCTAACTGTAACCCTAAACCTAACCCTAACCCCAACACAACCCCAAGCCTAACCCTAACCCCAACCCTAAAGCTAACGGTAACCCTAACCCTTAAACATAACCCTAACCTAAACCCCAAACCTAACCCTACCCCTAACCCTAACCCTGACCCTAACCTTAACCCTAACCCCAACCCTAAACCTAACCCTAACCCTAAGCCTAACCCTAACCCTAACCGTAACCCCAACCCCAACCCTAACCCAAACCCTAACCCTAACCTTAACCTGAATCCAAACCCTAACACTAACCCCCTCGCTAATCCCAAACCTAACCCTAACCCTACGCCTAAACATAACCCCAACCCTAACTCTAACCCTAACCACAAGCCTAACCCTAACCCCAACCCCAAACCTAACCCTAACACTAAACTTAACCCTAACCATAACCCCAACCCTAATCCTAACCCCAACACTAACCCTAACCCTAACCCTAAACCGAACCCCGACCCTAACCCTGACCGTAACCCTAACCCTAACCCTAACCCTAACCCTAACCTAACCCTAACCCTAACCCCAACACTAACTCTAATTCTAAAACCAACCGTAATCCTAACCCTAACTCCAAACCCAACCCTAACCCTACACTATCCCAACACTTAATCCTAACTCCAACTCTAAACCTGACCCTAAACCTGACCCCCTCCCTAACTCCAACCTTAAACCTAAACCAAACTCCAATCCTAACCCTGACCCTACCCCAACAGTAACACTAATCCCAACACTAACCCTAACCCTGACCCTAAACCTAACCTTGACCCTAACCATTATCCTGACCCTGACCCTGACCCTAACCCTAACCCTAACACCAACCCTAACACTAAACCTAACCCAAACCCTAACCCTAACACTAACCCCAAGCCTAACCCTAACCCCAACCCAAAAGCTAACCATAACCCTAACAATTAAACATAACCCTAACCCAAACACCAACGCTAGCCCTAAACCTAACCCTAACCCTGACGCTAACCTTAACCCTAACCCTAACCCTAACCCTAACCCTAACCCTAAACTTAACCCTAAACCCAACCCTAACCCGAAACCTAACAGTAACCCTAACCGTACCCTAACTCTAACCCTAAACCTAACCCAAACCCACTCCCTAACACCAACCCTAACCTTAACCCTAACCCAAACAACAACCCTAACCCTAACCCTAACACTAACCCCAACCCTAAACCTAAACCTAACCCTAACCCTAACCCTAACACTAACCCCAAGCCTAACCCTAACCCCAACCCTAAAGCTAACCATAACCCTAACAATTAAACATAACCCTAACCCAAACCCCAACCCTAACACTAAACCTAACCCTAACCCTGACTCTAACCTTAACCCTAACCTCAACCCTAACCCTAACCCTAACCCTAAGCCTAACCCTAACCCTAACCCTAACCCCAACCCCAACCCCAACCCTAATCCTAACCCTAACACTAAACCTAACCTTAACCATAACCCCAACCCTAATGCTAACCCCAACAATAACCCTAACCCTAACCCGAACCCCGACCCTGACCGTGACTCTAACCCTAACCCTAAGCCTAACCCTAAATCTAACCTTAATTCTAACTCTAACCCTAATCCTAACACTAATCTGAACCCCAAACCTAACCCTAACCCTAACCCTAACCCCAACCCTAACCCCAAACCTAACCCTAACCATAACCCTTAAACCTAACCCTAAGCCAAATCCCAACCCTAAACATAAACCTAAACATGACCCTGAACCTAACCCTAACCCTAACCCTAACCCCAACCCTAACACTAACCCTAACCCTAACCCTAAGACTAATCCTAAACCTAACCTTAATTCTAACCGTAACCCTAATCCTAACCCTAACCCTAACCCCAACCCTAACCGTAACCCTAACCCTAACCTTAACACTAACCCTAACCCCCTCCCTAACCCAAACCTAACCCTAACCCTAACCCTAACCCCAACCCTAACTCTAACCCTAACCGTAACCCCAAGCCTAACCCTAACCCTAACCGCAACCCTAACAATAACAATAAGCTTAACCTTAACCCTAACCCCAACCCTAACACTAACCCTGACCCTAAAGCTAACCCTGACCCTAACCATTATCCTGACCCTGACCCTAAACCTAACCCTAACGCTAATCCTAATCTCTACCCTACATATAAACCTAACCCCAAGCCTAACCCCAATCACAACCCCAACCCTAACCCTAAACCTAACGCCAACCGTAACCCTAACCCCAACCCTAAACCTAACCCCAAACCTAACCCTAACCCTAAACCTAACCCTTAAACCTAACCCTAAGCCAAACCCCAACCTTAACCCTAACCCTAACCCTAACCCCAACCCTAACCCTAACCCCAAACTTAACCCTAAACCTAACCCTTAAAACTAACCATAAGCCAAACCCCAACCCTAACCCTAACCATAAACCTAACCCTAACCCTGACACTAACCCTAACCCTAAACCCAACCGTAAACCTAACCCTAACCCTAACACCAACTCTAAACATAAACCTAACCCTAAGCCTAACCCTAAACCTAACCTTAATTCCAAGCCTAACTCTAATCCTAAAACTAATCCTAACCCCAACCCTAACCCTAAATCTAACCCCAACCCTAACCCTAACTCTAACCCTAACCCTAACCCTAACACTTAAACCTAACCCTAACCCAAACACCAACACTAACCCTAACCTTAACACTAACACTAGCCCTAACCCTAAGCCTAAGCCTAAACCTAACCTTAATTCTAATCCTAACCCTAACCCTAAACCTAACTCCAACCCTAACCCTAACCCCAACCCTAACCCTAACCCTAACTCCAAACCTAACCCTAACCCTAAACCTAACTCTAACCCTAACCCTAACCCCAAACCTAACCCTAACCTTAAAACCAACACAAACCCTAACCCTAACCCAAACCTAACCCTAAACCTAACCCGAAACCCAACCCTAACCAAAACCCTAACCCTAACCCCAACACTAACCCTAACCACAACCCCAACCCAAACCCCAACCCCAAACTTAACCTTGACCCTAATCCCAACCCTAACCCTAACCCCGACCCTAACCGTCACCCTAACACTGACACTAACACTAGCCCTAACACTTAACCTTAACCCTAATCCTAAACATAACCCCAACCCTTAACCCTAACCCTAACTCTAACCCCAAGTCCAAACCTAACCCTAACCCTAAACTAACCCTAACACTGACCTTAACCCTAACCATGACCTTGACCTGACCATGACCCTGACCTTAACCCTAACCCTGACCATGACCCTGAACCTAACCCTGACCCTGACCTTGAACGAGACCCTAACCCAGACCCTAACCCTAACCCTGACCCTAACCTAGACCCTGACTCTGACCCTGACCCTAACGCTGACCCTGAACCTGACGCAAACTCTAACCCTGAACCTGACCCTCACTCTAACCCTCACACTCACACTAACACTAACCGTCACCCTAAACCTCACGCTCACCCTAACCCGAACCCTAAACATAACCCTTAACCCTAACCCTAACCCTAACTCTAACTCTACCCCAAACCATAAACCTGACCCTAACACTAACCCTAACCCTAACCTTAACCCTCACCCTCACCCTAAACCTAACCCTCACCCTAACCCTCACCCTAACCCTAACCCTAATTCTAACCCTAACCCTCACCCTAAACCTAACCCTAACCCTAACCCTAACCCTGCCCGTCTACAGTGGGTGTGTGGACACAGCCAGTTCCACACAGCGGCCTGCCTGCCCATCTACCATGAGTGTGTGGACACAGCCAGTTCCACATAGTGCCCTGCATGTCTGTCTCCCGTGGGTGTGTGAACACAGAGAGTTCCACCCAGCGTCCTGACAGCCCGTCTCCTGTGTGTGAGTGGACACAATCAGTTACAAACTGTGCCCGTCATGCCCGTCTCCGTAATGTGTGTGGAATCCGCCAGTTCCACACAACGCCCTACCTGCCTGTCTCCCATAGGTGTGTGGACACGGCAAGTTCAACGCAGTGCCCTGCCTTCCCGTCTTCCATGGGTGAGTTGACACAGCCACTTCCACACAGCGCCCTGTATACCCATCTCCCATGGGTGTGAGACATAGCCAGGACAACACAGTGCCCTGCCTGCCCATCTTCAGAGGGTGAGTGGACACAACCATTTCCACACAGCCCCCTGACTGCCCATCTCCAGTGGGTGAGTGGACACAGCCAGTTCCACACAGTGCCGTGCCTGCCCGTCTACCGAGGGTGAAAGGGCACAGCCAGTCCACACAGCACACAGCATGCCCATCTCCCGTGGGTGTGAGGACACAGCCAGTTCAACACAGCGCACTTCCTGCCTGTTTCCCGTGGGAGAGTGGACACAGCCAGTTCCACACAGCACCGTGACTGCCTGTCTCCAGTAGGCGAGTGGACACATGCAGATCCACACAGTGCCCTGCCGGCACGTCTCCCATGGGTGAGTGGACACAGCCAGTTCCAAACAGCGCCCTGCCTGCCCATCTCCCATAGGTGTGTGGACACAGCCGGTTCCACACAGCGCCCTGCCTGTCCGTCTCCCTTGGGTGTGTGGACACAGCCAGTTCCACACAGCGCCCTGTCTGCCTGTCTCCCATCGGTGTGTGGACACGACGAGTTCAAAACAGCGCCCTGCCTGCCCGTCTTCCATGGGTGAGTGAACACAGCCAGTTCGACACAGCACCCTGACTGTCCATCTCCAGAGGGTGAGTGGACACGGCCAGTTCCATACAGCGCTGTGCCTCCCGTCTCCCATGGGTGAGTGGACACAGCTCGTTCTACACAGTGCCCTGCCTGCCCGTCTCCAGAGACTGAGTGGACTCAGACATTTCCACATAAGGCCCTGCCTGCCCATCACCCATGGGTGAGTGGACACTGCCAGTTCCACAAAGCACTGTGCCTGCCTGTCTCCCGTGCGTGAGTGGACACAGCTAGTTCCACACAGCGCCCTGCCTATCTGTCTCCAGAGAGTGAGTGGATACAGCCCTAACCCTAACTCTAACCCTAACACTAACAATAACCCGAACCATTAACCCTAACACTAACCCTAAAATCAACTCTTAACACTAACCCTAACCCTAACCCCAACCCTAACCCTAACACTATCCCTAACCCCAACCCTAACCCTAGCCCCAACCCCATACCTAACCCCAACTCCAACCCTGATCCTAACCCTAACCATAACCCTAATCCAACCATAACCCTAACCCTAACCCCAACTTCAAACCTAACCCCAAAAGTAACCCTAACCCTAACCGCAACCCTAAACCTAACCCTAACCCCAAACCTAACCCTAACCCCAACCCTAACCTTAACCCTAACATTAACACCCTCCCTAACCCCAACCCTAACCCTAAACTTAACACTTACCCTAACCCTATTTCTAACCCTGACCCTAACCCTTAAACCTAACCCTAACCCTAAACCTAACAATTATCCCTAACCCTAAACCTAACCCTAAACGCAATCCTAACCCTAACCCTAACCCCAACCATAACTCTGACCCTAACACTAACCCCCTCCCTAACCACAACCCTAACCCGAACCCTAACCCTAACCATAATTCTAACCCCAACCCCAACCCTAACCTCAACTCCAACCCTAAACCTGACCCTAACCCAAACCCTAAACCTAAACCCAACCCTAACACTAACCTTAACCCAACCTTAAACCTGACCCTACCCTAATCCCAACCCTTAAACTTAACCCCAACTCTAACTCTAACCCTAACCCTAACCCTAACCAAAACCTAACCCTAAACATAACACCAACCCTAACCCTAAATGAAACCCCAACCCTAACCCTACCCTAATCCCAAAACTTAACCCTAACGCCAATTCTAACCCTAACCCTAACCCTAACACCACCACTAAACCTAAACCTAATCCTAACCCCTTCCCTAACCCCAACCCTAACCGTAACCATAACCCCAACCCTAACCCTAACCCCAACCCCAAACCTAACCCCAACTCCAACCCTAACCCTGACGCTAATCCTACCCTAACCCTAACCCCAACCCTAACCCTAAACCCGACCCTAACCCTAATCTGACCCTGACAATTATCCTGTCCCTGACCCTGACCCTAAGCCTAATCATAACCCTAACCCTAACCCTAACCCTAACTTCCTCCCTAACCCCAACACTAACCCTAAGCCTAACCCTAACCCTAACCGCAACCCTAACCCTAACCCCAACCCCAAACCTAACCCCAACCCTAAACTTAAACGTAACCCTAAACCACTCCGTAACCCCAACCCTAACCCTAACCCTAACCCTGACCCTGACCCTGACCCTGACCCTACCCTAAACCTAACCCTAACCCTAAACCTACCCCAAACCCCCAACCTAATCCTAACCCTAACCCCACCCCTAACCCTAACCCTAACTCTCACCCTAACCCTAACCCTAACCCTTAACCCTAATCCTAACCCTACGCTAACCTCTAACCATGACCCTAAACCTAACCCTAACCCTAACACTAACCCTCACCCTCACCCTCCCCAAACCCTAACCCTAACAAAAACCCTACCCTCACCCTAACCCTAACCCTAACCCTCACCCTAAACCTAACCCTAACCCTAACCCTGCCAGTCTACCGTGGGTGTGTGGACACAGCCAGTTCCACACAGTGCCTTGCATGTCTGTCTCCTGTGGGTGTGTGAACACAGCGAGTTCCACCCAGCATCCTGCCAGCCCGTCTCCTGTGTGTGAGTGGACACAACCAGTTACACACTGTACCCATCATGCCCGTCTCCGTAATGTGTGTGGAATCTGCCAGTTCCACACAACGCCCTGCCTGCATGTCTCCCGTGGGTGTGTGGACACAACCAGTTCTACAACATGCCCTGCTCACCTGTCTCATGTGAGTGCATGGACACAGCCAGTTCCAAACAACCCCCTGCCTGCCTGTGTCCTGTGGGTGTTGGGACACTGCCAGACCCACATCGCGTCCTGCTTGCCCATTTCCGGTGGGTGCGTGGACACAGCCAGATCCACACAGAGCACTGCGAACCCGTCTCCCGTGGGTGTGTGCACACAGTCATATCCACACAGCACCCTGTCGTCCCATCTCCCGTGGCTGCGTGGACACAGCCATCTCCACACAGCACCCTTCCTGCATGTCTTTTGTGGGTGTGTGGACACAGTATTTCCAGACAGAGTCATGGTTGCCCGTCTCCTTAGGTGTGTGGACACAGCCCATTCCACACAGCGCCCTGCCTGCCCATCTCCCATGGGTGTGTGGACAAGCCAGTTCCACCTAGCACCCTGCCGGTCTTCCGTGGGTATGTGGAAACAACCAGTTCCACACAGCAACCAGCCTGCCCGTCTCTTGTGAGTGAGTGGACACAGCCAGTTCCACATAGCGCCCAGATTGCCCGTCTCCAATGGGTGAGTGGACACAGCCAGATACACAAAGCACTGTGCCTGCCTGTCTCCCGTGGGTCAGTGGGCACAGCTAGTAACACACAGCGCCCTGCCTATCCATCTCCAGGACACAGCCCTAACCCTAAAACTAAACCTAACCCTAACCCTAACACTAACACTAACCCTAGCCTAACACTAACCCTAACCCTAACCCTAACCCAACCCTAATCCTAACCACAACTCCAACACTAACCCAGACCCTAACCCTAACCCTAATACCAACCCTTAACCCAAACCCCAACCCTAACCCTAACCCTAACCCTACGCTAACCCCTAACCATGACCCTAAACCTAACATTATCCCTAACACTAACCCTCACCCTCACCCTAACCCTAACCCTAACATAAACCCTCACACTCACCCTCACCCTAACCCTAACCCTAACCCTAACCCTAGCCCTAACACTAACCCTAAACATAACCCAAACCCAACCCCAATCCTAACCCCAACTCCAACCCTAACCCAGACCCTAACCCTAACACTAATCCCAACCCTTAACACTAATCCCAACCCAAACCCAAACCCTACCCCTAATCTGAAAACTAACCCTAATCCTAAACCTAAACTCCTCCCTAACCCCAAACCTAACCATAAGCCTAAGCCCAACCCTAATCCTAACCCTAACCCTAACCCGAACCCTAACCCCCTACCTAACCCCAACCCTACGCTAATCCCAACGCTAACCCTAACCCCGACCCTAACCCTAACCCTAACACTGACCCTAACCCTAACCATTAACCTTAACCCTAACCCTAAACCTAACCCCAACCCTTAACCCTAAACCTAACCCTAACCCTAACCCCAACCATAACCCTAACCCTAACCCTAACACTAACCCCCTCCCTAATCCCAACAGTAACCCTAACCCTAAATTCAACCCTAAACCTAACCCCAGCGCCAACACTAAACCAAACTCCAAACCTAACCCTAACCCTAACCCTAACCCTAAGAGTGACCCTAACCCTAACCGTGCCCTTGACCTGACCATGACCTTGACCCCAACCCTAACCCTGACCATGACCTTGAACCGAACCCTGACACTAACCCTGATCGACCCCTAACTATGACCCTAACCCTAACCCTGACCCTAACCCACACCCTGACCCTGACCTTAACCCTGACACTCACCCTGACCCTGACCCTGACCCTAACCCTGACCCTGACGCTAAACCTAACCCTGACCCTGACCATCACCCTAACCCTCATCCTAACACTAACACTAACCCTCAACCTAACCCTAGCCCTAACCCTAACCCTTAACCCTAACCCTAACCGTAACTCTAACGCTACCCTAACCCCTAACCCTGACCCTAACACTAACCCTAACCCTAACCCTAACCCTAACCCTCACCCTCACCCTAACCCTAACACTCACCCTAACCCTCACCCTAGCCCTAACGCTAACCCTAACTCTAACCCTAACCCTCACCGTAACCCTAACCCTAACCCTGCCCGTCTACCAGTAGGTGTGTGGACACAGCCAGTTCCACACAGCGCCCTGCCTGCCCGTCTACCATGAGTGTGTGGACACAGCCAGTTCCACACAGTGCCCTGCATGTCTGTCTCCCGTGGGTGTGTGAACACAGCGAGTTCCACCCAGCGTCCTGCCAGCCCGTCTCCTGTGTGTGAGTGGACACAACCAGTTACACACTGTACTCGTCATGCCCGTCTCCGTAATGTGTGTGGAATCTGCCAGTTCCACACAATGCCCTGCCTGCCTGTCTCCCGTGGGTGTGTGGACACAACCAGTTCTACAACACGCCCTGCACGCCCGTCTCCTGTGGGTGCGTGGACACAGCCAGTTCCAAACAACCCCCTGCCTGCCCGTGTCCCATGGGTGTGGGAACACTGCCAGTTCCACATCGCGTCCTGCTCACCCATCTCCGGTGGGTGCGTGGACACAGCCAGATCCACACAGAGCACTGCAAACCCGTCTCCCGTGGGTGTGTGCACACAGTCATATCCACACAGCACCCTGTCTTCCCATCTCCCGTGGCAGCGTGGACACAGCCATCTCCACAAAGCACCCTTCCTGCATGTCTTTTGTGGGTGTGTGGACACAGTATTTCCACACAGTCATGGTTGCCCGTCTCCTTAGGTGTGTGGACACAGCCCATTCCACACAGTGCCCTGCCTGCCCATCTCCCATGGGTGTGTGGACACAGCCAGTTCCACCTAGCACCCTGCCCATCTCCCGTGGGTGTGTGAACACAGCCAGCTCCCCAAGTGTACCGCCTGCCCATCTCCCTTGGGTGTGTGTACATAGCCAGTTCCACACAGCGCCCTGCTTGCCCAAACCCATGGGTGTGTGGACACAACCCGTTCCACACTGCGCCCAGCCTTACTATGTCCCGTGGATGTGTGGACACAGCCATTTCCAAAAAGCATCCTGCGTGCCCATTTATCTAGGGTGTGTGGAAAGAGGAAGTTCCACTCAGCACACTGCCTCCAAGTCTCCCGTGGGTGTGTGGACACAGCAATTTCCACAGCATGCAATTCCAGCCCGTCTCCTGTAGGTGTGTGGACACAGCCAGTTCCAACAGCGTCCAGCCTGCCCGTCTCCCTTGGGTGAGTGGATTCAGCCAGTTCAACACAGTGCCCTGCCTGTCCGTCTCCAGTGGCAGAGTGGACACAGCAAGTTCCACACAGCGCCCTGCCTGCCCGTCTCCCATGGGTGAATGGACACTGCCAGTTCCAAACAGCACACTGCCTGCCCGTCTCCCGTGGGTGAGTGGACACAGCCAGTTCCAAACAGCGCCCTCTATGCCCGTCTCCCATGGGTGAGTGGAAACAACCAGTTTCACACAGCGCCGAGCCTGCCCGTCTCCCGTGGGTGAATGGAAACAACCAGTTCCACACAGCACCCTGCCTGCCCATCTCCCATGGGTGAGTGGACACAGCCAATTAAACACAGTGCCGTGCCTGCCCATCTCCTGTGGGGGAGTGCACATCGCCAGTTCCACACAGCACCCTGCCTGCCCATCTCCCGTGGGTGAGTGGACACAGCCAGTTCAACACAGTGCCCTGCCTGCCCGTCTCCCGTGGGTGTGTGGACACAGCCAGTTCGACACAGCGCCCTGATTCCTGTCTCTCATGAGTGTGTGGACACGGCCAGTTCCACACAGTGCCCAGCCTGCCCGTCTCCCTTGGGTGTGTGGATACGTCAGTTCAACACAGCGCCCTGACTGTCATCTCCAGTGGGTTAGTGGACACAGCCAGTTCCACACAGTGCCCTGACTGCCCGTCTCCATTGGGTGAGTGGACACAGCCAGTTACACACAGCACTGTGCCTGCCCGTCTCCCTTGGGTGAGTGGACACAGCCAGTTCCACACAGCGCCCTGCCTGCCCGTCTTCAGTGAGTGAGTGGACATAGCCAGTTCGACACAGCGCCCTGCCTGCCTGTCTCCCGTGGGTGTGTGGACATAGCCAGTTCCACACAGCACCCAGCATGCCCGTCTCCCATGGGTGAGTGGACATAACCAGTTCAACACAGCGCCCTGACTGTCATCTCCAGTGGGTTAGTGGACACAGCCAGTTCCACACAGTGCCCTGACTGCCCGTCTCCATTGGGTGAGTGGACACAGCCAGTTACACACAGCACTGTGCCTGCCCGTCTCCCTTGGGTGAGTGGACACAGCCAGTTCCACACAGCGCCCTGCCTGCCCGTCTTCAGTGAGTGAGTGGACATAGCCAGTTCGACACAGCGCCCTGCCTGCCTGTCTCCCGTGGGTGTGTGGACATAGCCAGTTCCACACAGCACCCAGCATGCCCGTCTCCCATGGGTGAGTGGACATAACCAGTTCAACACAGCACCCTGCCTGCCCGTCTCCTGTGGGTGAGTGGACACAGCTCCACACAGCTCGTTGCCTGCCCGTCTCCCGTGGCGTGAGGACACGGCCCGTTGAACACATCGCCGTGCCTGCCCGTCTCCCGTGGGTGTGTGAATAAAGCGAGTTCAACACAGCACCCTGCCTGCCCGTCTCCCTTGGGTGTCTGGACACAGCCAGTTCCACACAGCTCCCAGCCTGCCAGTCTCCCTTGGGTGAGTGGACATAGCCAGTTCCACACAGTGCTGTGCCTGCCCGTCTCCCATGGGGGAGTGCACACAGCCAGTTCCACACAGCGCCCTGCCTGCCCGTCTCCCGTGGGTATGTGGACACAGCCATTTCCACACAGTGCCCTGTCTGCCCGTCTCACATCGGTGTGTCGACATGGCCAGGTCAACACAGCGCCCTGTCTGCCCGTCTCCCTTGGGTGTGTTTATACGCCAGTTCAACACAGCACCCTGACTGTCATCTCCAGTGGGTTAGTGGACACAGCCAGTTCCACACAGCTCCCTGCCTGCCCGTCTCCCATGGGTGAATGGACACTGCCAGTTCCAAACAGCACACTGCCTGCCCATCTCCCGTGGGTGAGTGGACACAGCCAGTTCCAAACAGCGCCCTCTATGCCCGTCTCCCGTGGGTGAATGGAAACAACCAGTTCCACACAGCACCCTGCCTGCCCATCTCCCATGGGTGAGTGGACACAGCCAATTAAACACAGTACCGTGCCTGCCCGTCTCCTGTGGGGGAGTGCACACCACCAGTTCCACACAGCACCCTGCCTGCCCATCTCCCGTGGGTGAGTGGACACAGCCAGTTCAACACAGTGCCCTGCCTGCCCGTCTCCCGTGGGTGTGTGGACACAGCCAGTTCCACACAGCGCCCTGATTCCTGTCTCTCATGAGTGTGTGGACACGGCCAGTTCCACACAGTGCCCAGCCTGCCCGTCTCCCTTGGGTGTGTGGATACGTCAGTTCAACACAGCGCCCTGACTGTCATCTCCAGTGGGTTAGTGGACACAGCCAGTTCCACACAGTGCCCTGACTGCCCGTCTCCATTGGGTGAGTGGACACAGCCAGTTACACACAGCACTGTGCCTGCCCGTCTCCCTTGGGTGAGTGGACACAGCCAGTTCCACACAGCGCCCTGCCTGCCCATCTTCAGTGAGTGAGTGGACATAGCCAGTTCGACACAGCGCCCTGCCTGCCTGTCTCCCATGGGTGTGTGGACACAGCCATTTCCACACAGTGCCCTGTCTGCCCGTCTCACATCGGTGTGTCGACATGGCCAGGTCAACACAGCGCCCTGTCTGCCCGTCTCCCTTGGGTGTGTGGATACGTCAGTTCAACACAGCACCCTGACTGTCATCTCCAGTGGGTTAGTGGACAGAGCCAGTTCCACACAGCGCCCTGACTGCCCGTCTCCATTGGGTGAGTGGACACAGCCAGTTACACACAGCACTGTGCCTGCCCGTCTCCCTTGGGTGAGTGGACACAGCCAGTTCCACACAGCGCCCTGCCTGCCCGTCTTCACTGAGTGAGTGGACATAGCCAGTTCGACACAGCGTCCAGCCTGCCCGTCTCCCTTGGGTGAGTGGACACAGCCAGTTCCACACAGCGCCCTGCCTGCCCGTCTTCACTGAGTGAGTGGACACAGCAAGTTCCACACAGCGCCCTGCCTGCCCGTCTCCCATGGGTGAATGGACACTGCCAGTTCCAAACAGCACACTGCCTGCCCGTCTCCCATGGGTGAGTGGACACAGCCAGTTCCAAACAGCGCCCTCTATGCCCGTCTCCCATGGGTGAGTGGAAACAACCAGTTTCACACAGCGCCGAGCCTGCCCATCTCCCGTGGGTGAATGGAAACAACCAGTTCCACACAGCACCCTGCCTGCCCATCTCCCATGGGTGAGTGGACACAGCCAATTAAACACAGTACCGTGCCTGCCCGTCTCCTGTGGGGGAGTGCACACCACCAGTTCCACACAGCACCCTGCCTGCCCATCTCCCGTGGGTGAGTGGACACAGCCAGTTCAACACAGTGCCCTGCCTGCCCGTCTCCCGTGGGTGTGTGGACACAGCCAGTTCCATACAGCGCCCTGATTCCTGTCTCTCATGAGTGTGTGGACACGGCCAGTTCCACACAGTGCCCAGCCTGCCCATCTCCCTTGGGTGTGTGGATACGTCAGTTCAACACAGCGCCCTGACTGTCATCTCCAGTGGGTTAGTTGACACAGCCAGTTCCACACAGTGCCCTGACTGCCCGTCTCCCTTGGGTGAGTGGACACAGCCAGTTCCACTCAGCGCCCTGCCTGCCCGTCTTCAATGAGTGAGTGGACACAGCCAGTTCGACACAGCGCCCTGCCTGCCCGTCTCCCATGGGTGTGTGGACTTGGCCAGTTCCACACAGCACCCAGCATGCCCGTCTCCCGTGGGTGAGTGGACACAGCTCCACACAGCGCGTTGCCTGCCCGTCTCCCGTGGCGTGAGGACACGGGCCGTTTAACACATCGCCGTGCCTGCCTGTCTCCCGTGGGTGTGTGAATAAAGCCAGCTCAACACAGCACCCTGCCTGCCCATCTCCCTTGGGTGTCTGGACACAGCCAGTTCCACACAGCTCCCAGCCTGCCAGTCCCCCTTGGGTGAGTGGACATAGCCAGTTCCACACAGCACTGTGCCTGCCCGTCTCCCATGGGGGAGTGCACACAGCCAGTTCCACACAGTGCCCTGCCTGTCCGTCTCCCGTGGGTGAGTGGAAACAGCCAGTTCTACACAGCGCCCTGCCTGCCCGTCTCCCATGGGTGTGTGTACACAGCCATTTCCACACAGTGCCCTGTCTGCCCGTCTCACATCGGTGTGTCGACATGGCCAGGTCAACACAGCGCCCTGTCTGCCCGTCTCCCTTGGGTGTGTGGATACGTCAGTTCAACACAGCACCCTGACTGTCATCTCCAGTGGGTTAGTGGACAGAGCCAGTTCCACACAGCGCCCTGACTGCCCGTCTCCATTGGGTGAGTGGACACAGCCAGTTACACACAGCACTGTGCCTGCCCGTCTCCCTTGGGTGAGTGGACACAGCCAGTTCCACACAGCGCCCTGCCTGCCCGTCTTCACTGAGTGAGTGGACATAGCCAGTTCGACACAGCGCCCTGCCTGCCCTTCTCCCGTGGGTGTGTGGACTTGGCCAGTTCCACACAGCACCCAGCATGCCCGTCTCCCGTGGGTTAGTGGACATAACCAGTTCAACACAGTGCCCTGCCTGCCCATCTCCTGTGGGTGAGTGGACACAGACAGCTCCTCACAGCTCGTTGCCTGCCCGTCTCCCGTGGCGTGAGGACACGGTCAGTTGAATACATCGCCGTGCCTGCCCGTCTCCCGTGGGTGTGTGAATAAAGCGAGTTCAACACAGCACCCTGCCTGCCCGTCTCCCTTGGGTGTCTGGACACAGCCAGTTCCACACAGCTCCCAGCCTGCCCGTCTCCCTTGGGTGTGTGGAAAAGCAGGTTCATTACAGCACCCTGCCTGCCATCTCCATTGGGTGAGTGGACACAGGCAGTTACACCCAGCACTGTGCCTGCCCGTCTACCGTGGGTGAGTGGACACAGCTAGTTCCACACAGCGCCCTGCCTACCTGTCTCCAGAGAGTGAGTGGACACAGCCAGTTCCACACAGCGCCCTTCCTGCCCGTCTCCCGTGGGTGTGTGGACACAGACAGTTCAACACAGCACACTTCCTGCCCATTTCCCGTGGGTGAGTTGACACAGCCAGTTCAACATAGTGTCTTGCCTGCCGGTCTCCCGTGGGTGAGTGGACCCAGACAGTTCCAAACAGCACCCTTCCTCCCCGTCTCCCGTTGGTCAGTGGACACAGCAAGTTCAATACAGCGCCCTGCCTGCCCATCTCCTGTGGGTGAGGGGACACAGAAAGTTCCACACAGCGCCCTACCTGCCCGTCACCCTGGGTGAGAGGACACAGCCTGTTCCACACAGTGCCCTGCCTGCCCCTCTCCCATGTGTGTGTGGACACAGCCAGTTCAACACAGCGCACTTCCTGCCCATCTCCCATGGGTGAGTGGACACAGCCAATTAAACACAGCTCCATGCCTGCCCGTCTCCTGTGGGGGAGTGCACACAGCCAGTTCCACACAGCGCCCTGCCTGCCCATCTCCCGTGGGTGTGTGGACACAGCCAGTTCCACACCGCGGCCTGATTCCAGTCTCTCATGAGTGTGTGGACATGGCCAGTTCAACACAGGGCCCTGTCTGCCCGTCTCCCTTGGATGTGTGGACACAGCCAGTTCCACACAGCGCCCAGCCTGCCCATCTCCCTTGGGTGTGTGGATACGCCAGTTCAACACAGCGCCCTGACTGTCATTTCCAGTGGGTTAGTGGACACAGCCAGTTCCACACAGCGCCCTGACTGCCCGTCTCCATTGGGTGAGTGGACACAGCCAGTTACACACAGCACTGTGCCTGCCCGTCTCTCTTGGGTGAGTGGACACAGCCGGTTCCACAAAGCGCCCTGCCTGCCCATCTCCAGTGAGTGAGTGGACATAGCCAGTTCGACACAGCGCCCTGCCTGCCCGTCTCCCATGGGTGAGTGGACATAACCAGTTCAACACAGCCCCCTGCCTGCCCGTCTCCTGTGGGTGAGTGGACACAGACAGCTCCACACAGCACGTTGCCTGCCCGTCTCCCGTGGTGTGAGGACACGGCCAGTTGAACACATCGCCGTGCCTGCCCGTCTCCCGTGGGTGTGTGAATAAAGCGAGTTCAACACAGCACCCTGCCTGCCCGTCTCCCTTGGGTGTCTGGACACAGCCAGTTCCACACAGCTCCCAGCCTGCCTGTCTCCCTTGGGTGTGTAGACAAGCAGGTTCATCACAGCGCCCTGCCTGCCATCTCCATTGGGTGAGTGGACACAGCCAGTTACACACAGCACTGTGCCTGCCCGTCTCCCGTGGGTGAGTGGACACAGCTAGTTCCACATAGCGCCCTGCCTACCCGTCTCCAGAGAGTGAGTGGACACAGCCAGTTCCACACAGCGCCCTTCCTGCCCGTCTCCCGTGGGTGTGTGGACACAGACAGTTCAACAAAGCGCACTTCCTGCCCATTTCCCGTGGGTGAGTGGACACAGCCAGTTCAACATAGCGCCTTGCCTGCCGGTCTCCCGTGGGTGAGTGGACCCAGACAGTTCCACACAGCACCCTACCTGCCCGTCACCCTGGGTGAGAGGACACAGCCTGTTCCACACAGTGCCCTGCCTGCCCCTCTTCCGTGTGTGTGTGGACACAGCCAGTAAAACACAGCACCGTACCTGCCCGTTTCCCATGGGTGAGTGGACACAGCCAGTTTCACACCGCACCCTGCCTGCCCGTTTCCCATGGGTGTGTGCACACAGCCAGATCCACACAGCACCCTCCCTTCCCGTCTGCCATGGGTGAGTGGACAAAGCCGGTTCCACACAGCCAGTTCCACACAGCGCACTGCCTGCCCATCTTCCGTGGGTGAGTCACACAGCCATTTCAACACAGCGCCCTGCCTGCCCATCTCCAGTGGCAGAGTGGACACAGCCAGTTCCGCACAGTGCCCTGCCTGCCCGTCTCCCGTGGGTGAGTGAAACAACCAGTTCCACACAGCACCCTACCTGCCCATCTCCCGAGGGTGAGTGGACATAGCCAGTTCCACACAGCGCTGTGCCTGCCCGTCTCCCATGGGGGAGTGCACACAGCCAGTTCCACACAGCGCCCTGCCTGCCCGTCTCCCATGGGTGTGTGGACACAGCCATTTCCACACAATGCCCTGTCTGCCCGTCTCACATCAGTGTGTCGACACGGCCAGGTCAACACAGCGCCCTGCCTGCCCGTCTCCCGTGGCTGTGTGGACACACCCAGTTCCACACTGCGCCCTGTATTCCTGTCTCCCATGAGTGTGTGGACATGGCCAGTTCAACACAGGGCCCTGTCTCCCTGTCTCCCGTGGGTGTGTGAACACAGCCAGTTACACACAGCGCCCAGCCTGCCCGTCTCCCTTGTGTGTGTGGAGACGCCAGTTAAACACAGCGCCCTGCCTGCCCGTCTGCCGTGGGTGTGTGGACACAGCCAGTTCCACACAGCACCCTGTCTGCCTGTATCCCATGGGGGAGTGGTCACAGCCAGTTCCACAGAGCGCCCTGCCTGCCCGTCTGCCGTGGGTGAGTGGACACAGCCAGTTCCAAACAGCGCCCTCTATGCCCGTCTCCCATGGGTGAGTGGAAACAACCAGTTCCACACAGCGCCGAGCCTGCCCGTCTCCCGTGGGTGAATGGAAACAACCAGTTCCACACAGCACCCTGCCTGCCCATCTCCCGTAGGTGTGTGGACACAGCCAATTAAACACAGTGCCGTGCCTGCCCGTCTCCTGTGGGGGAGTGCACACAGCCAGTTCAACACAGCGCCCTGCCTGCCCGTCTCCCGTGGGTGTGTGGACACAGCCAGTTCCACACAGCGCCCTGCCTGCCCGTCTGCCATGGGTGAGTGAACACAGTCAGTTCCACACATCCAGGTCCACACAGCGCCCTGCCTGCCCGTCTCCTTTGGGTAAGGGGCCACAGCCAGTTCAACACAGCGCCCTGCCTGCCCGCCTCCAGTGGCAGAGTGTACACAGCCAGTTCCACACAGAGCCCTGTCTGCTCTTCTCCTGTGGATGTAGGGACATGGCCAGTTCAACACAGCGCCGTGCCTCTACATCTCCCGTGGGTGAGTGGACACAGCCAGGACAACAGCGCACTACCTGTCCGTCTCCCATGTGTGTGAGGACACAGCCAGTTCCACACAGGGCCCTGCCTGCCCGTCTCCCATTGGTGAGTGGACACAGCGAGTTCCACACAGCGCCGTTTCTGCTCGTCTCCCCTGGGTGTGTGGAAACAGCCAGTACCACAGAGCGCCCTGCCTGCCCGTCTGCCGTGGGTGAGTGGACACAGCCAGTTCCAAACAGCGCCCTCTATGCCCGTCTCCCATGGGTGAGTGGAAACAACCAGTTCCACACAGCGCCGAGCCTGCCCGTCTCCCGTGGGTGAATGGAAACAACCAGTTCCACACAGCACCCTGCCTGCCCATCTCCCGTAGGTGTGTGGACACAGCCAATTAAACACAGTGCCGTGCCTGCCCGTCTCCTGTGGGGGAGTGCACACAGCCAGTTCAACACAGCGCCCTGCCTGCCCGTCTCCCGTGGGTGTGTGGACACAGCCAGTTCCACACAGCGCCCTGCCTGCCCGTCTGCCATGGGTGAGTGAACACAGTCAGTTCCACACATCCAGGTCCACACAGCGCCCTGCCTGCCCGTCTCCTTTGGGTAAGGGGCCACAGCCAGTTCAACACAGCGCCCTGCCTGCCCGCCTCCAGTGGCAGAGTGTACACAGCCAGTTCCACACAGAGCCCTGTCTGCTCTTCTCCTGTGGATGTAGGGACATGGCCAGTTCAACACAGCGCCGTGCCTCTACATCTCCCGTGGGTGAGTGGACACAGCCAGGACAACAGCGCACTACCTGTCCGTCTCCCATGTGTGTGAGGACACAGCCAGTTCCACACAGGGCCCTGCCTGCCCGTCTCCCATTGGTGAGTGGACACAGCGAGTTCCACACAGCGCCGTTTCTGCTCGTCTCCCCTGGGTGTGTGGAAACAGCCAGTACCACACAGCGCCCTGACTGCCCGTCTCCCGTGGGTTAGTGGACACAGCCAATTCCACAAAGCACCGTGCCTGCCCGTCTCCCATGGGTGAGTGGAGACAGCCAGTTCCACACAGCGCCCTACCTCCTGGTCTCCGGTGGGTGAGTGGACACAGCCAGTTCCACACAGCGCCCTACTTGCCCGTCACCTGTGTGTTTGTGGATACAGCCAGTTCCACACAGTTCTCTGCCTGCCTGTCTCCCATGGGTGAGTGGACACAGCCAGTTCCCCACCACGCACTGCCTGCTCATCTTCAGTGGGTGAGTGGACACAGCCAGTTCCACACAGCACCCTGACTGCCCGTATCCAGTGGGTGAGTGGACACGAGCAGTTACATACAGCTCTGTGCCTGCCCGTCTCCCGTGGGAAAGTTGACACAGCTAGTTCAACATAGTGCCCTGCCTGCCCATCGCCAGTGAGTGAGTGGACACAGCCAGTTCCACACCATGCCCTGCCTGCCTGTCTCGTGTGGGTGAGTTGACACAGCCAGTTCCACACCACGCCCTGCCGGCCCGTCTCCCCTGGGTGAGTGGACACAGCCAGTTCCACACAGCGCCCTGCCTGCCCCTCTCCAGTGGATGTGTTGACACAGCCAGTTCAACAAAGCACCCTACCTACCTGTCTCCCTTGTGTGAGTGGACACAGCTAGTTCAACACAGCACCCTACCTGCCCGTCTCCCGTAGCTGAGTGGAAACAGCCAGATCCACACAGAACCCAGCCTGCCTCCTCTCGAGAGTGCGTGGACACAGCCAGTTTCACACAGGCCTCTTCCTGTCCATCTCCTGTGGGTCAGTGGACACAACCAGTTTCATAAAGCACCCTACCTGCAGGTCTCCTATGGGTGAGTGGACACAGCCAGTTCCACACAGCACTGTCACTCCTGTCTACCTTGTGTGTGTGGACACAGACAGATCCACACAGCACCCTACCTGCCCGTCTCCCATGGGTGTGTGGACACGGCCAGTTCAACACAGTGCCCTGCCTGCCTGTCTTCCATGGGTGAGTGGACACAGACACTTCCACACAGCGCCCAGTAGGCCGGCCCCCCTGGGTGTGTGGACACAGCCAGTTCAACACAGCACCCTGCCTGCCCATCTCCAGTGGGTGAGTGGACACAGCCAGTTCCATACAGCGCCATTCCTGCCCGTCTCCCGTGGTTGAGTAGACTCAGCTAGTTCCACACAGCGCCCTGCCTGCCGGTCTCCAGTGAGTGAGTGGACAGAGCCAGTTCCACACAGCGCCCTCTATGCCCATCTACCGTGGGTGAGTGGACACAGCCAGTTCCACAGAGCGCCCTGCCTGCCCGTCTCCCGTGGCTGTGAGGAAATGGCCAGTTGAACATACGCCGTGCCTGCCCATCTCCAGTGGGTGTGTAGACACAGACAGTTCCACACAGCGCCCTGACTGCCCTTCTCCCGTGGGTTAGTGGACACAGCCAATTCCACACAGCGCCATGCCTGCCCGTCTCCCGTGGATGTGTGGACACAGCCAGATCCACACAGCACCCTACCTGCCCATCTCCCGTGGGTGTGTGGACACAGCCAGTTCCACACAACGCCCAGCGTTCCCGTCTCCCAAGGGTGTGTGGACACGGCCAGATCCACACAGAACCCTACCTGCCCTTCTCCCGTGGGTGAGTGCACACAGGAAGTTCCACACAGCGCCGTGCCAGTCCATCTCCCATGGGTGAGTGGACACAGCCAGTGCCAACAGCACCCTGACTGCCCGTCTCCAGTGGGTGAGTGGACACAAGCAGTTACATACAGTGCTGTGCCTGCCCGTCTCCCATGGGAAAGTGGACACAGCTAGTTCCACACAGTGCCCTGCCTGCCCGTCTCCAGTGAGTGAGTGGACACAGACAGATCCACACAGTGCCCTGCCTGTCCATCTCCCATGGGCGAGTGGACACAGCCAGTTCAACCATGTGCCCTACCTGCCTGTCTAGAGTGGGGGTGTTGACAAAGCCAGTTCAACACAGCACCCTACCTGCCCGTGTCCAATGGGTGAGTGGACACACCCAGTTCCACACAGCGCCATGCCTGCCCGTCTCCCGTGTGTGAGTGGAAACAGCCAGTTCCACACAGTGCCCTGCCTGCTCATCTTCCGTGTGTGAGTGGACACAGACAGTTCCACACAGCGCCCTATATGCCCATCTCCCATGGGTGTGTGGACACAGCCAGTTCAACACAGCACCTTGACAGCCCGTCTCCAGTGGGTGAGTGGACAAAGCCAGTTCTACACAGCGCCCTGCCTGCCCATCACCCGTGGCTGTGAGGACACACCCAATTCCAAACAGCGCCCTGTCTTTCCATCTCCCATGAGTGTGTGGACATGGCCATTTCAACACAGTGCCCTGTCTGCCCGTATCCCATGGGTGTGTGGACACAGCCAGTTCCACAAAGCGCCCAGCCTGCCCGTATCCAGTGGGTGAGTGGACACAACCAGGTACACACAGCACTGTGCCTGCCCATCTCCCGTGGGTGAGTGGACACAGCTAGTTCCACACAGCTCCCTGCCTGCCCATCTCCCGTGGGGGTGTGGACACAGCCAGTTGAACACAGTGCACTTCTAGCCCCTTTTTGTCAGAGAGTGGACACAGCCAGTTCAACACAGCGCCCTGCCTGCCGGTCTCCCGTGGGTGTGTGGACACAGCCAGTTCAACACAGTGCACTACTTGCCCGTCTCCCGTGGATGTGTGGACATAGCCAGTTCAACAGAGCGCACTTCCTTCCCGTTTCCTGTGGGTTACTGGACACAGACAGTTCCACACAGCGGCATGCCTGATTGTCTCCCGTGGGGGAGTGGACACACCTAGTTCCACACTGCACCCTGCCTGCACGTCTCCCGTGGGTGTGTGGACACAGCCAGTTCCACACAGTGCCCTGTCTGCCTGTCTCCCATCGGTGTGTGGACACCGCGAGTTCAACACAGCGCCTTGCCTGACCATCTGCCGTGGGTGAGTGGACACAGCCAGTTCCACACAGCGCCCTCTATGCCCGTGTCCCATGGGTGTGTGGACACAGCCAGTTCCACACAGCGCCCTGTCTGCCCGTCTCCCATTGGTGTGTGGACACGGCAAGTCCAACACAGTGCCTTGCCTGACCGTCTTCCATGGGTGAGTGGACACAGCCAGTTCCACACAGCGCCCTCTATGCCCATGTCCCATGGGTGTGTGGACACAGCCAGTTCAACACAGCGCCCTTCCTGCCCATCTCCAGTGGGTGATTGTACACAGCAAGTTCAAAACAGCGCCCTATCAAGAAGCCAGTTCTTGGAGAAAAAAAAAAAAAAAAACAGCGCCCTGACGGCCCGTCTCCAGTGGTTGAGTGGACAGAGCCAGTTACACACAGCGCTGTGCCTGCCCATCTCCCGTGGGTGAGTGGACACAGCTCGTTCCACACAGCGCCCTGCCTGCCCGTCTTGAGAGAGTGAGTGGACACAGCCATTTCCACACAGCACCCTCCTTGCCCATCTCCCATGGGTGAGTGGACACTGCCAGTTCCACACAGCGCCCTACCTGCCTGTCTCCTTTGGTGGTGTGGACACAGCCAGTTCAACACAGCACCCTGACTGCCCGTCTCCAGTGTGTGAGTAGACACGGCCAGTTACATAAAGCACTGATCCTGCTCGTCCCCCGTGGGAGAGTGAACACAGCTAGTTCCACACAGTGCCCTGCCTGCCCGTCTCCAGTGAGTGAGTGGACACAGCCAGATCCACACATCGCTCTGCCTGCCCATCTCCCGTGGGTGTGTGGACACAGACAGTTCAACACAGCGCACTTCCTGCCTGTTTCTTGTCGGAGAGTGGACACAGCCAATTCAACACAGCGCCCTGCTTGCCGGTCTCCAATGGGTGTGTGGACACAGCCAGTTCAAGACAGCTCACTACTTTCCCATCTCCCGTGGGTTTGTGGACATAGCCAGTTCCACACAGCGCCATGGCTGCCCATCTCCCGTTGGGGACTGGACACACCCAGTTCCACACAGCCCCCTGCCTGCACATCTCCAGTGGGTGAGTGGACACAGCCAGTTCCATACAGCCCCCTGCCTGCACGTCTCCCGTGGGTGTGTGGACACAGTTCCACACAGCACCCTGCCTGCCCGTCTCCCGTGGGTGTGTGGACACAGCCAGTTCCACAGAGCGCCCTCTATGCCCGTGTCCCATGGGTCTGTGGACACAGCCAGTTCAACACAGTGCCTTGTCTTCCCTTATCCAGTGGGTGATTGTACATAGCCAGTTCCACACAACGCCCTGACTGCCCGTCTCTAGTGCGTAAGTGGACACAGCCAATTCCACACGGCTCCCTGCCTGCTAGTTTCCCGTGGGTGAGTGGACACAGCCAGTTCCACACAGCGCCCTACCTGCCTGTCTCCTCTGGTAGTGTGGACACAGCCGGGTCCACACAGCGCACTGTCTGCCCGCCTCCCATGGGTGTGTGGACACGGCCAGTTCAACACAGCACCCTGCCTGCCTGTCTTCCGAGGGTGAGTGGACACAGCCAGTTCCACATGACGCCCTGTATGCTCGTTTCCCGTGGGTGTGTGGACACAGCCAGTTCCACACAGCGCCCAGCCTGCCCGTCTCCCAGGGGTGTGTGGACACTGCCAGTTCAACACAGCGCCCTGTCTGCCCATCTCCAGTGGGTGAGTGGACACAGCCAGTTCCACATAGCACCCTGACTGCCTGTCTCCAGTGGGTGAGTGGACACGGCCAGTTACATACAGCGCTGTGCCTGCCCGTCTCCCATGGTAGAGTGGACACAGCTAGTTCCACACAGTGCCCTGCATGCCCGTCTCCAGTAAGTGAGTGGACACAGCCATATCCACACAGCACCCTGCCTGCCCGTCTCCCGTGGGTGTCTGGACACAGCCAGTTCCACACCACGCCCTGCCTGCACCACGCCCGTGGGTGAGTGGACACAGCCAGTTCAACACAGCACCCAGCCTGCCTATCTCCCATGGGTTTGTGGACACAGCCAGATCCACACAGCACCCTACCTGCCTGTCTCCCGTGGGTGAGTTGACACAGCCAATTCCACACCGCGCTCTGCCTCCCTGTCTCCCGATGGTGAGTGGACTCCGCCAGTTCCACACTGTGCCCTGCCTGCCCGTCTACCGTGGGTGTAAGAACACAGACAGTTCCACACAGCGTCGTGCTTGCCCGTCTCCCGTTGGTGAGTGGACACAGCCATTTCAATATAGCACCCTGCCTGCCCTTCTCCCGTGAGTGAGTGGACACAGCCAGCTCCCCACAGCGCCCTGCCTGCCCGACTCCCGTGGGTGTGTGGATATAGCCATTAAACACAGCGCCCTGCCTGCCCATCTCCCGTGGGTGTGTGGACACAGCCAGTTCCACACAGCACCCAGCCTGCCTGTCTTCTATATGTGAGTGGACACAACCAATTTAACACAGCGCCCTGACTGCCCCTCTCCCGTGGGTGAGTGGACACAGCCAGTACCACACAGCGCCCTGTCTGCACGTCTCCTATGGGTGTGTGGACATGGCAAGTTCCACACAGCGACCTGCCTGCCCGTCTACCTTGGATGAGTGGAAACAGCAATTTCCACACAGCGCCCTGACTGCCCGTCTCCAGTGGGTGAGTGGACACAGCCATTTCCATACAGCGCGGTGCCTCCCCATCTCCCGTGGGTGTTGGACACAGCTAGTTCCACATAGCGCCCTGCCTGCCGATCTCCAGTTAGTGAGTGGACAGAGCCAGCCCCACAAAGCGACCTGCTTGCACGTCTACTGTGGGTGAGTGGACATAGCCAGTTCCACACAGCGCCGTGCCTGCCCGTCTCCCGTGGGAGTGTGGACACAGCCAGTTCAACTTAGCGCTCTGCCTGTCCGTCTCCCGTGGGTGAGTGGACACAGCCAGTTCAACACAGCACCTTGGCGGCCCGTCTCCCGTGGGTGAGTGGACACAGCCATTTCCACACAGTGCCCTGCCTGCCTGTCTCCTGTGGGTGAGTGGACACAGCCAGTTCCACACAGTGCCCTGCCTGCCTGTCTCCCATGATGGTGTGGACACAGCCAGTTCCACACAGCGCCCTGCCTGCCCGTCTTCCGAGGGTGAGTGGACACAGCTAGTTCCACACAGCGCCCTGAATGCCCATCTCCCGTGGGTGTGTGGACACAGCGAGTTCAACACAGCGCCCAGCCTGCCCATCTCCAATGGGTGAGCGGACACAACCAGTTACATACAGCGCTGTGCCTGCCCATCTCCCGTAGGTGAGTGGACACAGCTAGTTCCACACAGTGCCCAGCCTGCCCTTCTCTGCTGAGTGAGTGGACACAGCCAGTTCCACATAGCGCCATGCCTGCCCCTCTCCAGTGGGTGAGTGGTCACAGCCAGTTCCACACAGCGCTGTACCTGCCGATCAGTCGTGGGTGTGTGGACACAGCCAGTTCCACACACCGCCCTGCATGCCCGTCTCCCGTGGGTGTGTGGACACAGCCAGTTCCACACGGTGCCCAGCCTTCCCATCTCCCGTGGGTGAGTGGACACAGCCAGATCCACACAGCGCCGTGCCTGCCCGTCTCCCGTGGGTGTGTGGGAATAGCCAGATCCACACTGCTCTCTGCTGCCCGTCTCCCATTGGTGTGTGGACACAGCTAGTCCAACACCACACCCTGCCTGCCCGTCTCCTGTGGGTGTGAGGACATGGCCAGTCCAACACCACGCCCTGCCTGCCAGTTTTCGTTGGTGTGTGCAAACAGCCAGATCCACAAACCATCCTACCTGCATGTCTACCGTGGGAGTGAGGACACGGCCAGTCCAACACAGCACCGTGCCTCCCGTCTCCCGTGGTTGTGTGGATACAGCCAGTTCCACACAGCACCCAGCCTGCCTGTCTTCTGTATGTGAGTGGACACAGCCAGTTAAACACAGGGCCCTGCCTGCCCGTCTCCCCTGGGTGTGTGGACACAGCCAGTTTAACACAGCGCCCTGCCTGCCCATCTCCCATGGATGAGTGGACACAGCCAGTTCCACACAGCGCCCTGTCTGCACATCTCCTATGGGTGTGTGGACACGGCCAATTCCACACAGCACCCTGCCTGCCCGTCTACGTTGGATCAGTGGACACAGCCAGTTCCACACAGGGCCCTGCCTTCCTGTCTCCCATGGGTGTGTGGACACGGCCAGTTAAACACAGTGCCCTGCCTTCCCCTCTCCTGTGGGTGACAGGACACAGCCAGTTCCACACAGTGACCTGCCTGCCTGTCTCCCTTGGTGGTGTGGACATAACCAGTTCCACACAGTGCCCTGTCTTCCCGACTCCCATGGGTTGTGCACACGGCGAGTTCAACACAGCACCCTGCCCGCCCGTCTCCCGTGGGTGAGTAAACACAGCCAGTTCAACACAGCACCCTGCCTGTCCATCTCCAGTGGCAGAGTGGACTCAGCAAGTTCTACACAGTGCCATGCCAGTCCGTCTCCCGTGGGTGAGTGCACACAGCCAGTTCCACACAGCGCCCTACCTGCCCATCTCCCGTGGGTGAGTGGACAGAGCCAGATCCACACAGTGCTGTGCCTGCCCGTCTCCCATTGGTGACTGTACACAGCCAGTTCCACACAGTGCTGTGCCTGCTCATCTGCCATGGGTGAGTGGACACAGCCAGTTCCACACAGCGCCCTGCCTGCCCGTCACCCTTGGGTGTGAGGACACGGCCAGTTGAACACAGCGCCGTTCCTGCCCTTCTCCCATGGGTGAGTGGACACAGCCAGTTGAACACAGCGCCCTGCCTGCCCGTCTCCCGTGGGTGAGTGGACACAGCTAGTTCAACACAGCCCCTTCCTGCCCATCTGCCATGGGTGAGTGGACACAGCCAGTTCCACACAGCGCCCTGCCTGCCCGTCACCCTTGGGTGTGAGGACACGGCCAGTTGAACACAGCGCCGTTCCTGCCCTTCTCCCATGGGTGAGTGGACACAGCCAGTTGAACACAGTGCCCTGCCTGCCCGTCTCCCGTGGGTGAGTGGACACAGCTAGTTCAACACAGCCCCTTCCTGCCCATCTCCCGTGGGTGAGTGGACACAGCCAGTTCCACACCGCGCCAACCTACCCGTCTCCCGTGGGTGTGTGGACACAGCCATTCCACACAGCGCCCTGCCTCCCCGTCTCCCATGGGTGAGTGGAAACAACTAGTTCCACACAGCACCGTGCCTGCACGTCTCCCCTGGGGGAGTGGACACAGCCAGTTCCACACAGCGCCCTGCCTGCCCGTCTCTCGTGGGTGAGTGGACACAGACAATTCCACACAGCGCCCTGCCTGCACGTCTCCCGTGGGTGAGTGGACACAGCAAGTTCAACACAGCGCCCTGCCTGCCCGTCTCCCGTGGGTGAGTGGACACAGCCAGTTCCACACAGCGCCCTGTCTGCCCGTCTCCCATTGGTGTGTGGACACGGCGAGTTCAACACAATGCCCTGCCTGCCAGTCTTCTGTGGGTGAGTGGACACAGCCATTTCCACACAATGCCCTCTATGCCCGTGTACCATGGGTGTGTGGACACAGCCAGTTCAACACAGCGCACTGCCTGTCCATCTACAGTGGGTGAGTGTACACAGCCAGTTCCACACAGCTCCCTGACTGACCGTCTCCAGTGTGTGAGTGGACACACCCTGTTACACACAGCACTGTGCCTGCCCATCCCCCCTGGGTGAGTGGACACAGCTCGTTCCACACAGCGCCTTGCCTGCTCATCTCCAGTGAGTGAGTGGACACAGCCATTTCCAGAGAGCACCCTGCCTGCCCGTCTCCCATGGGTGAGTGGACACTGCCAGTTCCACACGGCGCCCTACCTGCCTGTGTCCTTTGGTGGTGTGGACACTGCCGGGTCCACACAGCACACTGTCTGCCCGCCTCCCATGGGTGTGTGGACACGGCCAGTTCAACACTGCGCACTGCCTGCCTGTCTTCCGACGGTGAGAGGACACAGCCAGTTCCACACAGTGCCCTGTATGCTCGTCTCCCATGGGTGTGTGGACACAGCCAGTTCAGCAGGGAGCCCAGCCTTCCCATCACCCAGGGGTGTGTGGACACAGCCAGTGCAACACAGCGCCCTGCCTGCCCATGTCCATTTGGTGAGTTGGACACAGCCAGTTCCACACAGTGCCCTGACTGCCCGTCTCCAGTGTGTGAGTGGACGCGGCCAGTTACATACAGCGCTGTGCCTGCCCGTCTCCCGTGGGATAGTGGACACAGCTAGGTCCAAATAGTGCCCTGCCTGCCCATCTCTAGTGAGTGAGTGGACACAGCCAGATCCACACAGCACCCTGCCGGCTCATCTCCCGTGGGTGAGTGGGCACAGCCAGTTCAACCCTGTGCCCTGCCTGCACGTCTAGAGTGGGGGTGTTGACAAAGCCAGTTCAACACAGAACCCTACCTGACCGTCTCCCGTGTGTGAGTGGAAACCACCACTTCCACACAGCACCCTGCCTGCCCATCTCCCGTAGGTGAGTGGACACAGCCAGTTCCACAAAGCACTGTGCCTGCCCGTCTCCCGTTGGGAGTGGACACAGACAGTTCCACACAGTGCCCTGCCTGCCCGTCTCCCGTGGGTTTGTGTACACAGCAAGTTCCACACAGCTCCCTACATGCCCGTCTCCCATGGGTGACAGGACACAGCCATTTCCACACAGCACCCAGCATGCCGGTCTCCTGTGGGTGTTTGGACACAGCCAGTTCCACACAGCGCCCTGCCTGCCCGTCGACTGTGGCAGAGTGGACACAGACAGTCCAACACCGCGCCCAGCCTGCCCATCTCCCGTGAGTGTGTGGACACAGCCAGATCCACACATCACCCTACCTGCCCATCTCCCTTGGGTGACTAGAGACAGCCAGTTCCACACAGCGCCCTGCCTGCCTGTCTCCAGTGGGTGAGTGGACACAGCCAGTTCAACACAGCGCCCTGCCTGCCCGTCTCCCGTGGGTGAGTGCACGCAGCCAGTAAAACACAGCTCCCTGCCTGCCTGTCTCCCTTTCTTGAGTGGACAAAGCCAGTTCCACACATCACCATGCCTGCCCGTCTCCCGTGGGGGTGAGGACATGGCCAGTTAAACAATGCGCAGTGCCAGCCCGTCACCTGTGGGTGTGTGGACACAGCCAGTTCCACATAGCGCCCTGCCTGACCATCTCCTGTAGGTGAGTGGACACAGCCAGTTCCACACAGCCCCCTGCCTGCCCGTCTCCCGTGGGTGAGTGGTCACAGCCAGTTCCACACACCGTGCTGCCTGCCCATCCCCCGTGGGTGTGTGGACACAGCCAGTTCCACACACCGTGCTGCCTGTCCGTCTCCCGTGGGTGTGTGGACATAGCCAGATCCACACCGCGCCCTGCCAGCCCATCTTCCGTGGGTGTGTGGACACAGCCAGTTCCACACAGCTTCGAGCCTGCCCGTCTTCCATGGGTGTGTGGCATAGCCAGTTCCACAATGCGCCCTGCCTGCCCGTCTCCCGTGGGTGAGTGGACACAGCCGGTTCCACACAGCGAACTTTCTGCACGTCTCCCATGGGTGTTTGGACACGGCCAGTTCCACACAGCACCCTGCCTGCCCGTCTACCTTGGGTGAATGGACACAGCCATTTCCACACAGCGCCCTTTTTGTCCATCTCCCGTGGGTGTGTGGACATAGCCAGTTCACACAGCACCCTGCCTGTCCGTCTCCAGTGGGTGTGTGGAGACAGCCAATTACTCAGAGCCCTGCCTGCCCATCTCCTGTGGGTGAGTGGACTCAGCGAGTTCAACACAGTGCACTGCCTGACCTTCTCCCGTGGGTGAGTCACACAGCCAGTTCCACACAGCTTCGAGCCTGCCCGTCTTCCGTGGGTGTGTGGCATAGCCAGTTCTACAATGCACCCTGCCTGCCCATCTCCCATGGGTGAGTGGACACAGCTAGTTCAACACAGCGTCTCCCGTGGATGAGTGGACACAGCCAGTTAAACACAGTGCCCTGCCTGCCCGTCTTCCGTGGGTGATTGGACACAGCCAGTTCCACACAGTGCCCTGCCTGCCTGTCTGCCTTGGGTGAATGGACACAGCCAGTTCCACACAGCGCCCTGCCTGCCCCTCTCCCATGGGTATGTGGACCTGGCCAGTAAACACAGCGCCCTGCCTGCCCATCTCCCGTGGGTAGTGGACACAGCCAGTTCCACACAGCGCCCTTTTTGCCCATCTCCCTTGGGTGTGTGGACATAGCCAGTTCACACAGCACCCTGCCTGTCCGTCTCCAGTGGGTGTGTGGAGACAGCCAGTAACACAGAGCCCGGCCTGCCCGTCTTCCGTGGGTGTGTGGACACAGCCAGTTCCACACAGCTTCGTGCCTGCCATCTCCCGTGGCTGAGAGGACACAGCCAGTTCAACCCAGTGCCCTGCCTGCCCATCTCCGATGGGTGAGTGGACATAGCCAGCTCCACACAGCGCCCTGCCTGCCACTCTCCCGTGAGTGTGTGGACACAGCCAGTTGCACACCCTGCCCTACCTTCCCATACCCCATGGGTGTGTGGACAAGCCAGATCCACACAGCGCCCTACCTGCCCGTCTCCCATGGGTGAGTAGACACAGCCAGTTCCACACAGCGCCCTACCTGCCCGTCTCCCATGGGTGAGTGGACACAGCCAGTTCCACACAGCGCCCTGCCTGCCCGTCTCCCTTGTGTGTGTGGACACAGCCAGATCCACACAGCGCCCTACATGCCAGTCTCCCGTGGTTGAGTGGACACAGCCAGTTCCACACAGCGCCCTGCCTGCCCGTCTCCGGTGGGTGAGTGGACACAGCCAGATCCACACAGCGCACTGCCTGCTCGTCTCCTGTGGGTGAGTGGACACAGCCAGATCCACACAGCGGCCTGCTTACCACTCTCCCGTAAGTGTGTGGACACAGTCAGTTCCATACCCCGCCCTACCTGCCCGTCACCAGTGGGTTTGTAGTCACAGCCAGATCTACACAGCGTCCTACATGCCAGTCTCCCGTGGTTGAGTAGACATAGCCAGATACACACAGTGCCCTGCCTGCACATCTCCCGTGTGTGAGTGGGCACAGCCTGATCCACACAGCCCCCTGCATGCCCATCTCCCATGGGTGTGTAGACACAGCCAGATCCACACAGTGCCCTGCTGGTCCATCTCCCGTGGGTGTGTGGACACAGCCAGTTCCACACAGCGCCCTACCTGCCCATCTCCCATGGGTGAGTGGACACTGCTAGATCCACACAGTGCCCTGCCTGCCCATCTCCCGTGGCTGAGTGGACATAGCAAGATCCACACAGCGCCCTGCCAGCCCGTCTCCCGTGGGTGTGTAGACACAGCCAGATCCACACAGCACCCTACTTGCCTGACTACTGTGGGTGAGTGGACAAAGCCAGTTCCACACAGTGTCCTGCCTGCCCATGACCCGTGGGTGTGTGGACACAGCCAAATCCACAGAGTGCCCTACATTCCTGTCTCCGGGGGGGTGAGTGGACACACCCAGTTCCAGACAGCGCCCTGACTGCCCATCTCCCGTGGGTGAGTGGACACACCACTTCCACACAGCGCCCTGACTGTCACTCTACAGTGAGTGTGTGGACACAGCCATATCCACACCCTGCCCATCCTGCCCATCTCCAGTGAGTGTGTGAACACAGCCATATCCACACAGCGCCCTGCCTGCCCATCTCCCATCGTTGTGTAGACACAGCAAGATCCACACAGCGCCCTGCCTGCCCGTCTCCCGCTGGTGAGTGGACACTCCGAGTTCCACACAGTGCCCTGCCTGCCCGTCTCCCGTGAGTGTGTGAACACAGCCATATCCACACAACGCCCTGCCTGACCATCTCCCGTGGGTGAGTGGACACAGCCAGTTCCACACAGCGCCCTGCCTGCCCGTCTTTTGTGGGTGTGTGGACACAGCCAGTTCAACAAAGTGCACTGCTTGCCCGTCTACCATCGGTGTGTGGACACAGCTAGATCTACACAGCGCCCTGCCTGCCGTTTTCCCGTGGGTCAGTGGACACAGCCAATTCCACACAGTGCCCTGCCTGCCCGTATCCCGAGAGTGTGAGGACACAGCCAGTTCCACACAGCGCCCTGCCTGCCCATCTCCCGTCAATTTGTGGACACAGCCAGATCCACACAGCGCCCTACCTGCCCGTCTCCTGTGGGTGAGTGGACAAAGCCAATTCCACACAGCGTCCTGCCTGACCGTGACCCGAAGGTGTGTGGACACAGCCAATCCACACAGTGCCCTACATTCTTGTCTCCAGTGGGTGAGTGGACACAGCCAGTTCCTGACAGCACCCTGCAGCCACTCTCCCATGAGTGTGTGGACACAGCCAGATCCACACAGCGCCCTACCTGCCCATGTCCCGTGGGTGAGAGGACACAGCCAGTTCCACACAGTGCCCTGCCTGCCACTCTACCGTGAGTGTGTGGACACATCCCATTCCACACCCCGCCCTACCTGCCCATCTCCAGTGGGTGTGTGGACGCAGCCAGTTCCAGACAGCGCCCTGCCTGCCCGTCTCCCATAGGTGAGTGTACACAGCCAGTTCCACACAGTGCCCTGCCAGCCACTCTCCCATGATGTGTGTACACAGCCAGTTCCACACCCCGCCCTACCTGCCCGTCTCGTGTGGGTGTGGACACAGGCTGTTCCACACAGCGACTTGTCTGACCGTCTACCATGGGTGTATCGACACAGCCAGATCCACACAGCGCCCTGCCTGCCCATCTCCCGTGGGTGAGTGGACATAGGCTGATCCACACAGCCCCCTGCCCGCCCGTCTCCCATGGGTGTGTGGACACAGCCAGATCCACACAGCGCCCTGCCTGCCCATCTCCCATGGGTGTGTGGACACAGCCAGTTCCACACAGCGCCCTACCTGCCCATCTCCCGTGGGTGAGTGGACACAGCCAGACGACACAGTTCCCTGCCTGCCCGTGTTCCGTGGCTGAGAGGACACAGCCAGATCCACACAGCACCCTGCCTGCCCATCTCCCGTGGGTGTGTGGACACAACCAGTTCCACACAGCGCCCTACCTGCCTATCTCCCGTAAGTGAGTGGACACAGCCAGATCGACACAGTGCCCTGCCTGCCCGTGTCCCGTGGCTGAGAGGACACAGCCAGATCCACATAGCACCCTACCTGCCTATCTCCCGTGGGTGAGTGGACACAGCCAGATCCCACAGTGCTCTGCCTGCCCATGTCCCGTGGCTGAGAGGACACAGCCAGATCCACATAGCACCCTACCTGCCCATCGCCCGTGGGTGAGTGGACACAGCCAGTTCCACACAGCGCCCTGCCTGCCCGTCTCCCGTCGGTGTGTGGACATAACCAGTTCCACACAGCGCCCTGCCTTCCTGTCTCCCGTGGGTGTGTGGACATACCCAGATCCACACAGCGACCTGCCTGCCCGTCTCTCGTGGCTGAGTGGACACAGCCTGATCCACACAGTGCCCTGCCTGCCCGTCTCCCGTGGGTGTGTAGACACAGCCAGATCCACACATCGCCCTGCCTGCTCGTCTACCGTCGGTGTGTGGACACAGCTAGATCTACACAGCGCCCTGCCTGCCCTTCTCCCGTGGGTCAGTGGACACAGCCAATTCCACATAGCGCCCTGCCTGCCCGTCTCCCATGGCTGTGTGGACACAGTGAGATCCACACAGCGCCCTGCCTGCCCGTCTCGTTTGGGTGAGTTGACACAGTCAGTTCTACACAGTGCCCTGCATGCCCGTCTCCCGTGGGTAAGAGGACACAGCCAGTTCCACACAGCGTCCTGCCTGCACGTCTCCCGTGGCTGAGTGGACACAGCCAGTTAAACACAGCGCCCTGCCTGCCACTCTCTCGTGGGTGTGTGGACACAGCAAGTTCCACACAGCACCCTGCTGGCCCATCTCCCGTGGGAGTCTGGACACAGCCAGTTACAAACAGCGCACTGCCTGCCAGTCTCCCGTGGGTGTGTGGACATAGACAGATCTACACAGCGCCCTGCCTGCCCGTCTCCCGTGGGTGAGTGGACACAATCAGTTCCACACAGCGCCCTGCCAGCCACTCTCCAGTGAGTGTGTGGACACAGCCAGTTCCACGCAGCGCCCTTCCTGCCCTTCTCCGGTGGGTGTGTGGACACAGCCAATTCCACACAGCACCCTGCCTGCCCATCTCCCGTTGGTGTGGGGACACAGACAGATCCACACAGCGCCCTGCCTGCCCGGCTTTCGTGGGTCAATGGACAGAACCAGTTTCACACAGAGTCCTACCTGCCCGTCTCTGGTGGGTGTGTGGACATAGGGAGATCCACACAGCGCCCTACCTGCCCGTCTCCTGTGGGTGAGTGGACAAAGCCACTTCCACACAGCATCCTGCCTACCTGTAACCCGTGGATGTGTGGACACAGCCAAATTCACACAGTGCCCTACATTCCTCTCACTGGTGGGTGAGTGGACACAGCCAGTTCCAGACAGCACCCTGCCTGCCCCTCTCCCGTGGGTGTGTGGACATAGCCTGTTACACACAGAGCCCTGCCTGCCAGTCTCCCGTGGGTGTGTGGACATAGACAAATCTACACAGCGCCCTGCCTGCACGTCTCCCGTGGGACAGGGGACACAGCCAGTTCCACACAGCGACTTACCTGGGTGTGTGGACACAGGCAGATCCACACAGCGCCCTACCTGCCCGTCTCCTGTGGGTGAGTGGACAAAGCCAGTTCCACACAGCGTCCTACCTGCCCATGACCCGTGGGTGTGTGGACACAGCCAAATCGACACAGTGCCCTACATTCCTGTCTCTGGTGGGTGAGTGGACACAGCCAGTTCCACACAGCGCCCTGCCTGCCACTCTCCCATGAGTTTGTGGACACAGCGAGATCCACACAGCACCCTACCTGCCCGTCTCCTGTGGGTGAGTGGACACAGCCAGTTCCACACCCCGCCCTACCTGCCCGTCTCGAGTGGGTGTGTGGACACAGCCAGTTCCACACAACGCCCTGTCTGCCCATCTCCCATGGGTGTATCGACACAGCCAGATCCACACAGCGCCCTGCCTGCCCATCTCCCGTGGGTGAGTGGACATAGCCTGATCCACACAGCCCCCTGCCTGCTCATCTCCCATGGGTGTGTGGACACAGCCAGATCCACACAGTGCCCTGCCTGCCCATCTCCCGTGGGTGTGTGGACACAGCCAGTTCCACACAGCACCCTACCTGCCCATCTCCCGTGGGTGAGTGGAAACAGCCAGATCCACACAGCGCCCTGCCTGCCTGTCTCCCGGGGCTGAGAGGTCACAGCCAGATCCACACAGCGCCCTGCCTGCCCATCTCCCGTGGCTGAGTGGACATACCCTGATCCACAAAGCCACCTGCCTGGCCGTCTCCCATGGGTGTGTGGACACAGCCAGATCCACACAGCGCCCTGCCTGCCCATCTCCCGTGGGTGGGTGGACATAGCCAGTTCCACACAGCTCCCTGCCTTCATGTCTCTCGTGTGTATGTGGACATATGCAGATCCACACAGCAACCTGCCTGCCCATCTCTCGTGGCTGAGTGGACACAGCCTGATCCACACAGTGCCCTACCTGCCCGTCTTCCGTGGGTGTGTGGACACAGCCAGATCCACACATAGCCCTGCCTGCCCGTCTATCATCGGTGTGTGGACACAGCCAGATCTACACAGCGCCCAGCCTGCCCTTCTCCCGTGGGTCAGTGGACACAGCCAATTCCACACAGCGCCCTGCCTGCCCATCTCCTGTGGCTGTGGGGACACAGCGAGATCCACATAGTGCCCTGCCTGCCCGTCTCGCGTGGGTAAGAGGACACAGCTAGTTCCACACAGCGTCCTGCCTGCCCGTCTCCCGTGGCTGAGTGGACACAGCCAGTTACACACAGCGCACTGCCTGCCACTCTCCCATGGGCATGTGGACACAGCCAGTTACACACAGCGCACTGCCTGCCCATCTCCCGTGGGTGTGTGGACATAGACAGATCTACACAGTGCCCTGCCTGCCCGTCTCCCATGGGTCAGGAGACACAGCAAATTCCACACAGCGCCCTACCTTCCCATCTCCCGTGGGTGTGTAGACACAGCCAGATTCACACAGCGCCCTACCTGCCCGTCTCCCGTGCGTGAGTGGCCACAATCAGTTCCACACAGCGCCCTGCCCGCAACTCTCCAGTGAGTGTGTGGAAACAGCCAGTTCCACACAGCGCCCTTCCTGCCCGTCTCCGGTGGGTGTGTGGACACAGCCAATTTCACACAGCACCTTGCCTGCCCATCTCCCGTTGGTGTGTGGACACAGACAGATCCACACAGCACCCTGCCTGCCCATCTCACGTGGGTCAGTGGACAGAACCAGTTCCACACAGAGTCCTACCTGCCCGTCTCCCATGGGTCAGTGCACAGAACCAGTTCCACACAGAGTCCTACCTGCCCGTCTCCCATGGGTGTGTGGACACAGCCAGATCCACACAGTGCCCTACCTGCCCATCTCCTGTGGATGAGAGGACACAGCTAGTTCCACACAGCGCCCCCATGCCTGTCTCCCATGGGTAAGTGGACACAGCTAGTTCCACACAGTGCCCTACATGCCTGTCTCCCGTGAGTAAGTGGACACAGCTAGTTCCACACAGCACCCTGCCTGCCCATCTCCCGTCAATTTGTGGACACAGCCAGATCCACACAGCGCCCTACCTGCCCGTCTCCTGTGGGTGAGTGGACAAAGCCAATTCCACACAGCGTCCTGCCTGACCGTGACCCGAAGGTGTGTGGACACAGCCAATCCACACAGTGCCCTACATTCTTGTCTCCAGTGGGTGAGTGGACACAGCCAGTTCCTGACAGCACCCTGCAGCCACTCTCCCATGAGTGTGTGGACACAGCCAGATCCACACAGCGCCCTACCTGCCCATGTCCCGTGGGTGAGAGGACACAGCCAGTTCCACACAGTGCCCTGCCTGCCACTCTACCGTGAGTGTGTGGACACATCCCATTCCACACCCCGCCATACCTGCCCATCTCCAGTGGGTGTGTGGACGCAGCCAGTTCCAGACAGCGCCCTGCCTGCCCGTCTCCCATAGGTGAGTGTACACAGCCAGTTCCACACAGTGCCCTGCCAGCCACTCTCCCATGATGTGTGTACACAGCCAGTTCCACACCCCGCCCTACCTGCCCGTCTCGTGTGGGTGTGGACACAGGCTGTTCCACACAGCGCCTTGTCTGACCGTCTACCATGGGTGTATCGACACAGCCAGATCCACACAGCGCCCTGCCTGCCCATCTCCCGTGGCTGAGTGGACATAGGCTGATCCACATAGCCACCTGCCTGCCCGTCTCCCATGGGTGTGTGGACACAGCCAGTTCCACACAGCGCCCTGCCTGCCTATCTCCCGTGGGTGGGTGGACATAGCCAGTTCCACCCAGCTCCCTGCCTTCATTTCTCTCGTGTGTATGTGGACATATGCAGATCCACACAGCAACCTGCCTGCCCATCTCTCGTGGCTGAGTGGACACAGCCTGATCCACACAGTGCCCTACCTGCCCGTCTTCCGTGGGTGTGTGGACACAGCCAGTTACACACATAGCCCTGCCTGCCCGTCCACCATCGGTGTGTGGACACAGCCAGATCTACACAGCGGCCTGCCTGCCCGTCTCCCATGGGTCAGGAGACACAGCAAATTCCACACAGCGCCCTACCTTCCCATCTCCCGTGGGTGTGTGTGTGGGGCGCGGTGTCAACGCCATTACAAGTTGGCGCCTGTTTCCGGCTTTGCCTAGAGCAGCTAACAAGTTCAGCGCATGCGCAATTGTCGGTTGCCCTGTGGCGCGAGAATCCAAACAAAGGGTCCTGCTATGGACTAATGCTTGGGTGGCTCGACAGCTGAACGGCCTATCACAGCTTAGGGGTTGTACTTCTGGGGTATATAGTGGCCTGCGCGCTGCCGGGCTGGGTCTTCCGTATCATGTAAGTCTAAAGGGAACCCCATTAAAGCACTGTCAGAAGAACTCCTGTTGCCGCGTCTTCCTTGCTGGCGAGGCGGGCGCGACATGTGTGGACACAGCCAGATTCACACAGCGCCCTACCTGCCTGTCTCCCGTGGGTGAGTGGCCACAATCAGTTCCACACAGCGCCCTGCCTGCAACTCTCCAGTGAGTGTGTGGAAACAGCCAGTTCCACACAGCGCCCTTCCTGCCCATCTCCCGTTGGTGTGTGGACACAGACAGATCCACACAGCGCCCTGCCTGCCCGTCTCACGTGGGTCAGTGGACAGAACCAGTTCCACACAGAGTCCTACCTGCCCGTCTCCCATGGGTCAGTGGACAGAACCAGTTCCACACAGAGTCCTACCTGCCCGTCTCCCGTGGGTGTGTGGACACAGCCAGATCCACACAGTGCCCTACCTGCCCGTCTCCTGTGGATGAGAGGACACAGCTAGTTCCACACAGCGCCCCCCATGCCTGTCTCCCATGGGTAAGTGGACACAGCTAGTTCCACACAGTGCCCTCCATGCCTGTCTCCCTTGGGTAAGTGGACACAGCTAGTTCCACACAGCGTCGTGCCTGCCCATCTCCCGTGGCTGAGTGTACACAGCCAGTTCCTAACTGAACTCTGCCTGCCCATCTCCCGTGGGTGTGTGGACACAGCCAGTTCCACACAGCGCCCTGTCTGCCCGTTTCCCGTGCGTGAGGGGACACAGCTAGTTCCACACAGCACCCTGCCTGCCCGTCTCCCGTGGGTGAGTGAACACAGCCAGTTCCACACAGCGCCCTCTCTGCCCATCTCCCGAGGGTGAGTGGACACAGCCATTTCCACACAGCGCCCTGACTGCCTATCTCCCATGAGTGTTTGGATACAGCCAGTTCCACACAGCGCATTGCTTGCCACTATCCGGTGAGTGTGTGGACACAGTCAGTTCCTCACCCCGCACTACATGCGCATCTCCCGCGGGTGAGTGGACACAGCCAGTTCCACACAGCGCCCTGCCTGCCTGTGTCCAGTGGGTGAGTGGACACAGCCGGTTCCACACAGCTCCCTGCATGCCCATCTCCATGAGTGTCTGGACACAGCCAGTTCCACACAGCGCCCTGCCTGCCACTATCCCGAGTTTGGACACAGCCAGTTCCACACCCCGCCCTACCTGCACATCTCCCGTCAGTGAGTGTACATAGCCAGTTCAACACAGCGCCCTGCCTGCCTGTCTCCCATGGCTGAGTGAACACAGCCAGTTCCTCACAGCACCCTGCCTGCCCGTCTCCGGTGGGTGAGTGGACACAGCCAGTTCCACACAGTGCCCTGCCTGCCCATCTCCCGAGGGTGAGTGGACACAGCCATTTCCACACAGCGCTCTGACTGCCTATATCCCATGAGTGTTTGGACACAGCCAGTTCCACACCGCGCCCTGCCTGCCCGTCTCAGTGGGTGTGTGTACACAGCAAGTGTAAAACAGCGCCCTGCTTGCCCGTCTCCCGTGGGTGTGTGGACACAGCCATTCTACACAGCGCCCTTCCTGCCAATCTCCCTTGTGTGAGTGGGCACAGCCAGTTCCACACAGCACCCGATATGCCCGTCTCATATGGGTCTGTGGACACAGCCAGTTCAACACAGTGCTCTGTCTGCCCATCTCCCGTGGGTGTGTGGACATAGCCCGTTCCACACAGTGCCCTGCCTGCTCGTCTTCCGTGGGTGTGTGGACATAGCCAGTTCGACACAGTGCCCTGCCTGCCAGTCTCCCGTGGGTGAGTGGACACAGCCAGTTCCACGGAGTGCCCTGACTGCCCGTCTCCCTTGGGTTAGTGGACACAGCCAGTCCAAACTGCGCACTGCCTGCCCTTCTACCGTGAGTGTGTGGACGCAGCCAGATCCATACTGCACCCTACCTGCCCGTGTCACATGAGTGAGTGGACACAGCCAGTTCCACACCACGCCCTGCCTGTCCGTCTCCCATTGGTGTGTGGACGCAGACAGATCCACACTGCACCCTGCCTGCCCGTCTCCTGTGGGTTTGTGGACACACACTAAGAACATTTAAAAGCCAAAAAGAAAACAAATAAACCAATTTAAAAACCGCACAGAACTGCACGAACACCTCAACGAAGACACACGTATGGTCATGGGTCATGGAAAAGGACTTCCAACTTCATATGTCTTTAGGGTACAGCACATTGCAAGAACAATGAGCATGGCACTTTTAAAACTGCTAAACTCTACAAACTTGACAAGCCATTGCTGCAGGCAAGCGCAGGAGCTTCACCCATTGCTGGTAGAGTCCATAATGGTACAGTTCCTTTCAAAGTCAACGTAGGAGACCAGAATATGCCACCCCGAAATATGACTGTAGAAGACCACAGTAGACCACCCAAAAATATACCTCTCTTTTTTGAGACAGGGTATTGTACAGTCACCGAGGCTGAGTACAGTGTCATGATCTCAACTCACTGCCACCTTGAGTTCCCAGGCTGGAGTGATCCTCAACCTCCCAAGTAGCTGGGACTACAGGCATGTACCACCACACCCCACTAATTTTTTTTATTGTACGGGCAGGTTCTTGCTATATTGCCCAGGCTAGTCTTGAACTCCTGGCCGCAAGGGCACCTACTGTCTGGACCTCCCAAAGTGTTGAGATTTCAAGCATGATCCATCATACCCAACCCAGCATAAGGATTATTTTGAGCTTATTTTAAGAAACTACAGACACAGGAGAAGCTCTCAAAACAGGATAGAAGTTACCTTTTTGTAAGGGAAATTCACGTCTATAAAGGAAACTTACCTCCATTTGTAAAGGTGTCGCCCTCTCGTACCAGGAAGAGAAGGATGACTAAATCATGAGAGATTCTTATCAATGGACAAGGCACCACTTAAGTCTGGACAACAAATGTTACCCTCTCTCACCTTGCTTTTCCTGGTTCTCTCTCCACTAGTGACCCCCTACAGCACCCATTCTTTCTTTGTTGCATGTGAAGATAGTATGTAAGCCTGAATTCAAAGCCACCTCTTGGAGATTTACTCTTTTTTGCTGGGTATTTCCAACACATACATAAAGAAAAAATTTAATTATACTTGTTAGAGCATGGTAATGTAAAAAAAACAAACAAACAGGGATTCTTGATATTAATGAATACATTGAGTGTTTATAATATTACACAGATCCAGAGCAAAAGAAAAAGAAAGAGTATATTAGAACACTTTGGTCACAAGTGCTAGATTATACTTATACTAAATTAAGCATAAAAACATACTAAACTAAGCAATAAAAACTTACACTAAATTAAGCATTAAAAAAAGAATTTACTGGAAGGATATTTGGCTTTGTTACAGAATCAAGGAGCTATAATAACTCATGCAGTTTCCAGGATCTTGGATCTTGAAACCAGAATCTGGATGCCACCAAATACTCCTCTACTCTACTCTCTTCTTCTCTATTCCCCTCTCCTTGCCTCTCTTGTAGTCTCTTCTCTTCTACTCTTGTTCTCTGTCTCTCTCTCTCTTTCTCCACCTATCTCTCATTTTTATTAATTGTGTGGCTTCACACTCTCCCATAGAAAGGATTTTGCACCATAGCAGGGGGGAAAAAACTGATGCCAGAAATTCTATCACGTTTTCACAGCTCAAAACCAATGAGATGAAAAAAATCCCCTTCCTCTATTGATTGCAGTTAAAAGAGTCCTGGGGAAAGACTCTGACTGGCCCCATTCAGGGCTCACGCTCAGTCTGGACCAATCACTGTGTCCAGAAGGACTAGATAGTAAGACAGTCTCAGCCTTGGTCTTGTGCCCATCCCATGAGCGAAATTTTCTGGGTATGTTACAAGAATGAAGCTTGTTGATTTCCTAAGAACTCTCCCAAGTGAACTGACTATAAAAGGTAAATAATACATAGCAATCCCCCTGACCCTAACCCTAAACCTTAATTATAACGTTAAGCTTAAAACTGTCTACAACCTTTTTATCCAACACTGTCTTAGAAATACAGTGACTATACACTGGCGTTTCTCTGAAAAGTGTTTAGTTTCCTAAGAATTATACATTAGAAAAGGTAAACACTCGCACACAGAAGTTCCCAACAGCAATATTTACTGCAAATTACACAAAGACTTGATCATATAAATTTACTTGATTTTCTTTGAGAAGTGAAGCCGTAAAGAAGTTCTTTATAGAAGAATTGACTGTTTCTAATATGTGTTTGTGAAAACAATGTAAACATTGTTTTGTTCTTATAGAAGAACAAGTGTTTATGCAAGGCTTTATCTCCTGTGTGTAGGTTAAGGTACACACATATAGAAGTTCTTTAAGAAAGAACAGAATGTTTCTTATATCCGTTTGTGAAAAAAATATAAACAGTGCTTCAGGTATTAGAGAAGAAAAGCGTTTAACAGGGCATATTCTATCTCTTTAGTCTCACTGCAAACATTTATGTAGGAAGTTCTTTATGAAAGAACTGAATGTTTTTTATATCTGTTTGTGAAAACACAGCACACGGTGTTTCATTCTTAGAGAAGAACAAGCGAATAAGCAAGACATTCTATATCCATAGTCTAATTCACTGCATTTATGTGTGGAAGTTCTTTATGAAAGAACTGAATGTTTCTTACATGGGTTTCTCAAAATTTTCTACAAAGCACTTCAGAGAACTAGCGTATAACCAAAACACTTTCTCCTTTTGTAAGACACTGTAAACATTTATATATGGAAATTCTTATGAAATAACTGAATGTTTATATGTGTTTGTGAAAACAATGTACACGGTGTTTGTATGCTCAGGGAACAAGCATATAAACAAGGAACTCTCTATTTTCTTTATCAAAGTCATTGTAAACATATATATGTGGGATTTCTTTATGAAAGCACTGTACGTTTCTTCTATGTTTTTGTGAAAACAATGTGCACCCTGCTTCAGTTCCAAGAGAACAAGTGTATAAAAGTTTATTATGAAAGAATTGAAAGTTTCTTATATGCATTTCTCAAATCTCCCTACACAGTGCTTCAGAGAATAGGAGTATTAACAATGCACTTTTTGTCTCCTTTGTGTAAGACACTGCAAATATATACATGGAAGATCTTTATGAAAATACTGAATATGTTTCATATATGTTTGTGAAAACAATGTACACGGGGTTTCAGTTCTCAGAGAACAAACGTATAAACAAGGTACTTTCTATCTCTTATGATTAAGTTACTGTAAACATTCATATATTGGAGTTCTTTAAGAAAGACTGTTTCTTATATCCGTTGGAGAAAACAATGTACACAATGCTTCAGTTTTCAGAGAAGAACAAGCGTAACAGCAAGGCACTTAATCTATCCTTTGCCTATGGCACTGCAAATACGTCTATATGAAGTCCTATATGAAAGAACTGAATGTTTCTTATATGAGTTTGTGAATACAATTTGCTTCTGTTCTAGAGAAGAACAAACGTACAAGCCAGGCACTTTCTCTCTTTTAAGTCACTGCAAACATTTATACAGGAAAGTTATTTATGAAAGAATGATGTTTCTTATATGCGTTTCTGAAATAATGTGCATGGAGGTTTAGTTCTCAGCTGAGAATAACTTTACAAGCAAGAGACTGTCTAGCTCCTTGGCCTACGTCATTGTAAGCATCTATATGTTGGCGTTCTTTATGAAAAAAGTGTATGTTGCTTATATGCATTTATGAAAACAATGTACACATTATTTCAGTTATCAGAGTAGAACAAGCGTATAAGCAAAGCATTATCTCTCTTCTTTGTCTAAGTCTCTCCATTTATATATGGAAGTTCTTCATGAAAGTACTGAATGGTTTTTATATGGTTTGTGAAAACAATGAACACAGGTCTTCAGTTTACAGCGAACAAGCAAGGCACTTTTTATCACCTCTGTCTAAATCACCGCATTTAGATAGGAAGTTCTTTAAGAATGAACTGAATGTTTCTTATGTGCACTCTCAATTCTCAGAGAAAAACAAGCGTTTAAGCATGGCTCTTTCTATATGCTTTAAGTCATTGTAAGCATTTATATATCGGAGTTCTTTAAGAGAGAACTGTACTTTTGTAATATGTCTTGTGAAAACGTACAGATTGCTTCAGTTATCAGAAAAGAACAAGGATACAAGCAATTCACTTTTGGTCTCCTTTTTGTAAGTTACTGTAAGCATTTATACATAGATCTTTTGAAAAGAACTGAATGTTTCTTATGTGCGTTTGTGAAAACAAAGTACACAGTTTTTCAGTTATCACAGAAAAAGCGTATACACAAGGCACTATCTAGCTCGTTTCTTTAAGTTACTGCCAACATTTATAAATGGAAGTTTGTTTTAGGAAACAACTGAATGTTTCTTATATGCGTTTTTGAAAACAATGACATAGACGATAGAAAGTGCCTTGTCATACGCTTGGTCTTTGCCCAGAACTGATGTGCTATGTACAAAATTTTTGACAAACACATATGAGAAACATTAAGTTCTTTAGCAAAGTTCTTCCACAGAGAAATTGTTACAGAGACTTAGACAAAGGAGATAGAAAGTGCCTGGCTTATACGTTTGTTCTTCTTTGAGAACCGACACAGTGTGCACATTGTATTCTCAAACAGATCCTAAAGAAACCCAACATTTACAATGACTTAAACAAAGGACAGAGAAAGTGAATTATATGCTTGTTCTTCACTGAGAACTGATACTGTTTACATTGTGCTCACAAAAGCATATGAGAAACATTCACTTCTTTCATAAATAATTTCTTTGTATAAATGTTCATCGTGACTTCACAACGAACATAGAAACAGCCTTGTATATGCACTTGATCTCCTCTGAGAACTGAAGAATTGTGTATATTGTGCTCACAAAGACATGAGAAACATAGAGTTCATTCATAAAGAACTTCTATATATAAATACAGTGACTCAAAGGAGATAATGCCTGGCTTATACGCTTTTTCTTCACTGAGAATTGCACTTAGAGAGATTTGAGAAACACACTTAAGAATCTTTAACTTCTTCAATATAGAACCTTGTAAATATTTACAGTCACTCAGAAAAAGGTGCTAGAAAGTGCCTTGCTTAAACGCTTATTCTCGGCAAACTAAAAGCTCGACTACATTGTTTTCACAAATGCATATGAGAAACATTCAGTTCTTTCATAAAGAAATCCCATATATAAATGTATGCAGTGACTCTTGCAAAGTAGATAAAAGGGCCTCGCTTATGTGCCTCTTCTTTACTGAGACTTGAAGCACTGTATAGATTCGAGAAACCCATGAAAGAAACTTTCAGTTCTTTTCATTTGGGACTTTTTAATATGTGTACAGTTACTTAGTCAAAGAAGATAGAAACTGCGTTGCTTATATATTTCTTCTTTTTGTAAATCTGAAACACTGTACATTGTTTTCAGAAGCGCATATAAGACACAATTCGTTCATAAAGAACTTCCATATATAAATGTAATTGCAAACATAGATAAAATTTGAAACAGATAAAATGAGAAAAAAATTCCTTGTTTATACGCTTGTTCTTTGAGAACTGACCTTCTGGATACATTGTTTACTCAAACATATATAAGAAACATTATGTTATTTCATAAATAACTTCCGTATATAAATGTTTGCAATGACTCAGATAGGAGAAAGTGCCCCGCTTATATGCCTGTTCTTCTCTGAGAACCACAGTAATGTGTACATACTTTTCATTAAACACAAAAACACAGTAATTTCATAAAGAAATTCCACTTAGGTATACTTACAGTGATTTAGATATTTAGAAAAAGAGAAACTTCCTAGCTTATATGCTAATTCTTCTCTGAGTAGGGAAACTCCCTATTATTTTTTATTAACGTATATAAGAAACAGTCAGTTCTTTTATAAAGAACTCCCATGTTTGCAATGACTTACCCAAAAAGCTAAGTGCCTTGCTTATACAGTATGCTTCTCTGAGAACTGAAAACACGTCTATATTTTCACAAAAGCATATACAAAACATTGTCTTTTCATAAAAAACTCCCATATATAAATGATTACAGATTCATATACATAAGCGACAGAAAGTGAGTTCTTTATACGTTCTTCTCTAATTAAAATATACAAATGTTTGCAGTGACTTAAACACAGAGAAAGTACCTTGCACAGATATCTCATCTGTGAGAACGGAAACACATTTTTCATTGTTTTCAAAAAAGCATATAAGAAATATTCAGTTCTTCCATAAGCAATGTCTCTATGTGGACATTTAGTGTCTTAGACGAAAAAGATAAAACACCCCTTGATTTTACAGTAGATTTTCTCTTAGCACAAAAGCAATGTGTCTATGGTTCTGCAAAGGAAATATGCCATTCTTTCATAAAAAACTCCCATATATAAATGTTTGGAGTGACATAGACAAAGGAGATTAAAAAGCGCATTGCTTGAAGGCTTTTCTTCTTCTCTGAGAAATGAAACACATCGTATATTGGTTACACAAACGGATATAAGAAGCATTTGTTCTTTCATAAAGAACGTCCATATATAAATGCAATAATTTACACAAATGATAGACAAAATTCCTTGCTCATATGCTTGATCTTTTCTGAGCAATGAACTGTGTACATTGTTTTCAAGCAATAAGAAACATACAGTTCTTTCATAAAGAACTCCAATATATAAATGATTACGGTTTTGTAGAAAAAAGCTATAGAAAGTGACTACATTATATTTGTTCTTCTCTAATTAAAGCACATTTTACACGGTTTTCACCAACGTATATTAGAAACGTTAAGTCCTTACATAAAGAAGGTTACATATAAATGTTTACAGTGACATGGACAAAGGAGATAGAAAGTCCCTTGCTTAGACACTTGATCTTCCCTTAGATCTGAGGAACTATATACATTGTTTTCAAAAACACATTTAGAAAATATATAGTGCGTTGTTGGGTGCTGTCCCGAACACCGGAGAGTTGAAGTGCGGTTGTTGCCCGGAACACTGGGGTCCTTGAGACATAGCACCTGGCGCCTTAACTTTGAGCTCTGACATTTTTGGCCTTTCTTCCAGCTCACGGAGGGTGCTGGAGATAAAGGTAGCAGTTATAGAAGGTCACTGAAGTAATACTGTGCACATAGCCCTTGTAGCGTATAGCTCCCCACTGAAGCCCTACACTCTCCTTTACCAGAATTGTTAGTTACGCTTGGGTGCTCTTTTCCTTGAACTGTCTGAGTGATCATAGTTGAGTGTATTTTTTTTTTTTTTTTTTGAGCCAGAGTCTCGCTTGTTGACCAGGCTAGAGTGAGTGCCTTGGCATCAACCTAGATCACAGCAACCTCAAACTCCTGGGCTCAAGCAATCCTTCTGCCTCAGCCTCCCTAGTAGCTGGGACTACAGGCATGCACAACCATGCCCGGCTAATTTTCTATATATATTAGTTGGCCAATTAATTTCTTTTTATTTATAGTAGAGACAGGGTCTTGCTCTTGCTCAGGCTGGTTTCGAACTCCTGACCTCGAGCAATCTGCCCGCCTCAGCCTCCCAGAGTACTAGGATTACAGGCGTGAGCAACCGCGCCTGGCTGAGTGTCTTTTTTGATATCAGAAAACAGTTAAGTTTTAGATTAGAAAACTGCTTAAGTGAGGGAAAGGGCTATCAAAGTGAGGTAAGTTTGAAAGAACAAGAACTGTTTTGTTTTCTGGTTTAATGAAGATATATACTACCTGTTCCTTTGTATTTCGCTTCTCCTTTGTTCTTATCTGTATAAATACAGCAACGGAAATAAACGAGGCGCGGGAGTCACCAAGGACTCCGTCCTCCCATCCCCATCTTTTTGTTGTCTCTTCATTTCTCAGCCTCGCTCCCTAACTCCAGGTGATGCACGTCGCCGGCTGGCACCGCCCGTATAGGGAACCCTCGCTCCAAGATGGCCTTCGGTGGCACTTGGTGACACGGGGATTCAGTGAAGGCCACTGCCCATGGAAGGCCAGCTGTGACAGAAAGAAAGGTGAGTTGGGCAGAGAGTGTAATTGATGGGAGTAAGAAATTATGGGACAAGGAACTAGTAAGATGTTGTTTGTACAAGTGTTGAAGACTATGCTTCGGGCCTGCAGTGTTAAAATAGGAAAAAAGCAGTTAGAAAATTTTTTAAGTTTTGTAGAAGTATGTCTTTGGTTCCCTGAGGAAGGAAAGGTAAATTTCGATACATGGAAGAAGGTAGGAGTTAAATTGCAGGACTATTACTCAGCCCACGGACCTGAGAAGGTTCCGGTGGACGCTTTTTATCTTTGAAATCTTATTCGGGATTGTCTAAACCCCCGGCATACTCAGAAACAGGCACATAACGTGTAAGGAATTAGAAAATCTAAAAAATATGATGCAACAACTTCTTATTCAAAATGCTGCTATAGGCTTGTTATTCAGTAGAAGCAGTATCACTTTGAAAAGCTTACTGGTGACACCGGGAATTATAGATCAGGATTATACAAGAGAAATTAAAGTTGTGTACTCCTCTCCTAGCTCTATTTCTAGAGTTGTCAATCCTGGCCAGTGCATTGCTCAGCTTGTTTTGATTTCTTTGATATCCCTTGGTAAAGTACAATTGCAACAAGCCAGGGTACCCTCTGCTTTTTGCTTCTCAGATGCTTACTGGATGCTATTACTAGGAATAAGCCTGAAATGGTTTTGTGGGTGAATGGCAAGGCATTTAAAGGAATTGTAGATACTGAAGCTGATGTTCCTGTTATCACTGAGCAACACTGGCCCTCTTGTGGCCCAAGCAGGAAGCCGTTGGTTCGCTCCAAGGTATAGGCTAAGCCCGTAATCCTGAACAGTAGTGAATTGCTTACCTGTGTTGATGAGTAGGGACATTCCGGACAATTCCAATCATATGTTCCACTTACTCTACCCGTTAATCTTTCGGGAAGAGATTTTATGCAGGCTATGAGAGTTTATTCGTATAGCCTGAACTTGTGCCAAAGATTTGTTGCCAATGCTTTGCTACTAGAATCAAATATCCTACTGTATATATCATCCACTATATGGATGACATTCGTTTAGCCTATGCAGATGAAGGATTCTTACTGCAAGCTTTTGATCATGAAACAACACAATTAAACAGGGCCTTGTCATTGCTCGGGAAAAGGTGCAGAGGCACCCTCCTTATTGTTATTTGGGATACCAACTGCATAAATACCATTTTATTAACCAAGGAATTCAACTTCGTAAAGATGGCTTAAAAACTCTTAATGATTTCAAAAGACTTCTGGGAGATATCAATTGGATTCGACCCTCTTTGAAAATTACCACTGGAGACCTTAAGCCTCTTTTTGACATCTTACAGGGAGATACCAATCCTGATTCTCCTCGTCAATTAACCTCTGACGGGAGGCAAGCCTTAAAATTAGTAGAACAGGAATTGTCCCGCCAACATGTTCCTTATGTAAACTATAACTTGTAATGGGCTGGCTATGTTTTACACAACTCTCATACTCCCACAGCAGTCCTCTATCAATGGGGACCACTAATGTGGCTACATTTGCCCTCCTATCCCTCTAAAGTTCTAACTCCTTATTATGAGATGGTTGCTACCTTAATCCATATGCTGCGTTCAGAATCCTGCAAATTACTAGGTAAAGAGCCACACTTCTTTGTGTTCCTTTTTCTAGTCTGCAGCAGGAGTGGTTGTTCTAGCATAGTGACTCCTGGGCCATAGCCCTGGCCAATTACCCTGGAAAAATTGATAACCATTACACTCCTGATAAGTTGCTACATTTTGCTAGCCTACATCCATTTATTTTTGTTGCCCAAGTGTCTCCTGTACCCCTTGACAATGCTGTTCTGATTTTTACTGATGGGTTTTCTAATGGTATGCAGTCTATTCAGTTAACAATGGCATTAAATCTTGGCACACTGGGTCTTCCCCGTCTCAAGAGGTCAAATTGCAGGCAGTTTTTTCAGCTTTAGAGGCCATCCCTGCTACGCCTGTTAACCTTTATTCAGATAGTCATTATGTGATTCGGCACTACAAGTCATAGAGAATGTGCCCTTTATTGTGACTTCTAATAGTAATGTTCAGAAATTGTTTCGTGCCTTGCAAGCTCTCATTCACTCACGTACAGGAAGATGTTTCTTTGGGCACCTTCGTGCTCATTCTCACCTGCCTGGTCCCCTCGACCAAGGAAATGAAATTGTAGATCTTGCCACTAGAACCAAACCCCTTCTTATTTTGTTAAGCGCAGTTAGCACAGCAGTCCCATGCTTTGCACAACCAAAATAGCCGCGCTCTCAAGCAACAGTTCAATATCACTAGAGAAGCGGCTCGAAAAATTGTAAAAGCTTGTTCTTCCTGTTCTCAGTTACTCCCTGTCCCCCATTATGGTGTTAATACCAGAGGCCTTTTATCTAACCACTTATGGCAAATGGATGTGACATTTATTACTTCTTTGGGTTGATTAAAATATGTTCATCTGACCATAGACATTCTGAATTTTTAATGGCAACATTTCAATTAGGCGAGGCTGGTAAACATTGTGTAGCCCATTGCCTCCGATGCTTTGCATCAATGGGCCAGCCTAAATGTAAAAAATCAGACAATGATTTATTGAAACCTTAAAATCTGTACCCCCATGATATGCCGAAATAAAAAAAAAACTTAATCGTCTGAAATTAGAACTGCCACGCCAGCCTTCTTTTGGCTTCCACTTGCCTGGAATACTGATCTCCACCCTTTTATTTTTAGTCTATATGCATCCTTGCAGGTTAGATGTGTTTCCTGAAGACAGCATATACTTGGCCTGTATTTTCTTATCCATTCAGCCAGCCTATGTCTCTTGAGTGGAGAGTTTAAGCCATTCACATTTATTGAGAGAACTGATAGGTAAGGTAGATTATTGTTCGTTCTGTTGGGATGGATGTTGTTGCTTTAATTTCTGTCTTGAGCCATTGTAATATCTGGCCTTTAATATCTTTGGGTTTTGGTTGTTTTTATATTTGTGAGTTTTTATTATGGTGTTCCGTGCGTGACACTGTTTTGACTACTTCTTGTAGGGCTGGTCTTGTCTTGGTGAATTCTCTGAGACTTTGCTTGTCTGAGAATAGATTTCTCCATCATTGATGAAGCTTAGTTTTGCAAGGAATAAGATTCTAGGCTGGTCATTGTTTTTTTTTCAAAGAGTGAGAATGGGGCCCCAGTCTCTCCTTGCTTGTAAAGTCTCATTAGAGAAGTCTGGTTTTATTTGAATTGGCTTTCCCTTGTATGTTACTTGCTTCTTTTGTCTTACAGCTCTTAGAAGGGCCTCTTTAGCTGACATTTTGGTCAGTCTGATGACTGCATGTCGTGACGTCTTCCTGTTTGATCTCCAGGGGTCCTCTTAGCTACTTGAACTTGTATATCGAGATTTTGAGCAAGGCCTGGGAAATTTTCCTCTCTTATATCTTCAAATAGCTTGTCCAACCCTTAAGTGTTGTCTTCTTCCCCTTCTGGTAACCCTGTGACCCTCACATTAGGTTTCTTGACATAATCCCACATCTCTTGTAGGCTTTGCTCTTTTCTCTTGTTTCTCTGCTCTATCTCTGTGACGGTTTTATTTATTTATTTTTTTATTTTTTTATTTTTTTTGAGCCAGAGTCTCGCTTGTTGACCAGGCTAGAGTGAGTGCCATGGCGTCAGCCTAGCTCACAGCAACCTCAAACTCCTGGGCTCAAGCAATCCTTCTGCCTCAGCCTCCCGAGTAGCTGGGACTACAGACATGTGCCACCATGCCCGGCTAATTTTCTATATATATTAGTTGGCCAATTAATTTCTTTCTATTTTTTTATAGTAGAGATGGGGTCTTGCTCTTGCTCAGGCTGGTTTCGAACTCCTGACCTCGAGCAATCCGCCCGCCTCAGCCTCCCAGAGTGCTAGGATTACAGGCGTGAGCCACCACGCCCGGCGTCTGTGACGGTTTTATTTAGTTGGAGGGTGTTATCTTCAAGCTCTGAGATTCTTTCTTCTGTTTGACCTACCCTGTTCTTGAGACTTTCCACTGTATTTTGTAGTTCCCTGAATTGATTTGTCATTTCCAGGAGTTTGGTTAAACTTTTCTTCATTGTGTCTATTTCTTTAGTGAACTTTTGTTCTAGGTCCTGGAGGCTTTTTGTGGTTTCTTTGTGTTGGTTATTGAGTTGTTCTTGCATGTCGGTAAGTGTTCTTATGATTCACACACAAAATTCCTCTTCTGTGATTTTGGTTGCCTGATTTTGGTTGGTGTCCATTTCTAAGGGGCTGGTGCTCCTCTTTGAGGGTGTATTTTCCTTTGGTTCTTCATATTTCCTGAGCTCCTTCGCTGATTTCTTCCCATGTCGATCAGTTGTTGTTTCTTTTCTTTAGGTTTTTGTTTGGGTATTCACACGCCTTGTTTAGTTTCTGATTTGGTAGGTGGTGTCTGTGTGTGAGATTTGACCACTCCCTGTATAATGAGTCAGTAGGTGCCGTGAAAAGGCTATGCAGGCTGCCCTCCCTGTCAGTAGCTTGCTTGGAGGAACAGGCTATGCTGTTGTTTTTATGTCCTGTTATCAGCTGTCCTTCCTGTAGGGAGGCACTCTAGTGCCTCAGGTGGTCAGTGGGGCCCTTCTTTATGTTTTTAGAGCACTCTTGCTCGTAAGTTGTATTTAACATATTGTTTATTTTTAGGCAGTCTTTATTTAGCCTTTGGTATCGTTGTTTTAATATTATTAGCTGTATGGTATTGACTTCATTTTTGACAAAAGTAATTAATTTGTTTAGAATGCAAGGTTTAAATGTTAAAATGAGTATAAGAATAACTAGGGGTCTTAGTAGACTTGGGAGCAGAGTAGTTAGTCAAGGGGAGCTATTAAAGTATGACTTAAACTATGGTGTTTTTTTTTGCTTTTGCTTTGTTAATTTTTTTTAACTTTAGCTATGTGGTTGGTTTTTTATTTTACTATTTTTGTATGGTTTGCATAAAAATAATGTTTTTTGGTTTTATAAAAATAATGTTTTTGTTTTTGTTCTGGCCATTATGTGCTTACTGGCTCTGTCTTTGAGGTATAATTATAAATTTTATGGGTTTTTAAGTTAGTTATTTTTTATGTGAGTATATATATATATATATATATATATATATATATATATATGGCATATGTGGGTTTTTATTATTAATCACAGCTGTAAAACTTTAGTCTGGGAGCAGAATATTTATAATGCACTTGTATATGAAACATAGAATTATATTAAACTCTATCTTTGCAGCTTAGTTTAAATCTTTGTGGTAACTAGTTTTAGTCTGAGACTTAGAAGGGCGATTAGCAGTTTTATTAGAATCTGAGTCAATAGTTTTGTTTATTTTGTAGCCGTCATGTGGGTCAGCCTTGCCTTAAGTGGATTTTGGGGGTCTGCTGTCGCCCTTTATTTGTCTTGCTATTGCTTTTGCTCATTTTTACTAGCCAGTCTTACGTGGGAGTGGTGGATTTAGGTTGCTATTTTATTAACCTTAAGAGCAGTGGGGGTAATAAGAATAATTTGAAAAGGTCTTTTTTATTTGGGCTTGAGGGTTTGCTGTTATGCCTTTTTACCCACACTTAATTTTTTGGTTGGTGGCGGTGGTAAGGAGACTTGTTGTTTGCTTTTATTGTTTGGTAAAGGGCTTGGAGTGCTGGCTATATTTGGCTGTAGACCTGTTGCAGAGCCTGTGCAGCCTGCAATATTTTTTGAGGGTGTTTAGGCAGGGTCTCTGAGTTTATTTGGGGGAGGACAGGAGGAGGGGTGCCATATATAATTTTAAAAGGGGTTAAGCCTAAGTGGTAGGGGTTGTTCTGGGCTCGGGACAGGGCGAAGGGAGGGAGGGTTATTTAGTTTTTGCTAGTTTCTAGGACTAATTTAGTTAAAGTTTTTTTTAATGTTTTGTTTATTTTTGTATTTGCCCAGAGCTTTGGGTATTATAAGCACAATGCAGTTTTTAATCTGTCTCTAGAGCCCAAGCTAACTTTTCACTTATTAGACTAGTGAAGGCTGGCCTGTTATTTGACCTTATGTTTTTTGGCAGCCCGTATTTGGGGACAATTTTTAAAAATTTTTTTGGCCATTATTGAAGTAGTTTTGTGGGGTTTTTTGTTTGTTTGTTTTTTGTTTTTCTTGTAGGGAAGGCTTTTATCTATTGTGAAAAGGTATTTATTATGACTAATAAATATTTTTACCTATATTTTTTTGTTTTATTTTTTGTGAAGTTAATTTTTTAGAACATTTTTGGTTGCCTCCCCCTTTTTTTGGTATCTGCATGGGTTTTATTGACTTTTTTTGCTCCATGACCTGGAAGCTATGACAACTCTTGACGATGTTTTTTGCTGCCTGTCTTTGCGATTTAAATTTGAGTTGGGCAGTGTCTAGCAGCTGTAGTATTTTTTCTTTGCCGAGGTGTATTGTCTGATGTAGGTGTTTTAGCAGGTGTCTACCTAGAGCCTCAGGAATGATTAGACGGTGTTTTTTTGTCTTGTAACTAGCCGCTCTTATCTTGTGTTGTCTGCAGCTTTTTAAAAGCCCATTTTATATCCGTGTCAGAAGAGTCTGGCTGGGGGGGCAGTTCCCCCATTGCTGGAGGTGGCAGGCTTAAGTGTAGATTATCTGTCTACGCTATCCCTTTTATAGCCCTTTTTGCCTCAGCATCTGTGGCCTGGTTACCTTGAGTAGGTCTTTGGTGTCCTGTAGGCAAGTCTGAGGGGTGGGTGCAGCTAGTAGCAAATTATTTATATATTGCAGCAGGGTCGCCTTTGGGTGGTTGGCACGCTATTTACCTAAGTCATCATGGAGGGCCTCATTGAACAAAGTGGATGAGTTTTTGAACCCCTGGGGCAGTCTTGTCTATGTTAACTGCCACTGGATTCCCCTCTCCTCATCCTGCCACTCAAAGGCAAGTATCTCTTGACTGCGCAGGGCTACCACAAGGCTGAAAAAGGCAATTTTTAAGTTTAGGATGGTGTACCAAGTCTGTTTTTTGGAGGAGAGAGCTTAACAGAGTGTAGGGGTTTGGAACTGTAGAGCGGATGTCTAGGGCATGCACATTGACCTCTCTGAGGTCTCGCACAGGCTTATAGTTTTATTTTGGTTTTTTACCCAGTTTTTCACCGGCAGCAAGGGAGTATTTCAGGCCGACTGGCATCTTTGGAGGATCCCGGCATCTAGGAGCCTCTGAATATGTAGCATGATCTCCACTCTGGCCTCCTGGGGCATGGGGTTTTGTCTGACCTGGGCTGGCTCAGCCCCTGGTTTTAACTCAATGTAGAGGGGTGGTCGATGTTTTGCCTATCTTGCATCCCCTGTTTTAGCCTAAGCCTTGGGAAATTTGAGGAGCCAGCGCTGTATGTCCTTTTTCTGGTCTCTCATGGGCTGATATAGTCTATATTTATCTGCCTGTGTCAGGGTCAATATTTGAGTGACCCAGCGGCTGAAGATAAAGTTGCCCTTAGCATTTGTTATTATTATTATTATTATTATTTTAAGTAAATTTGGGCCTTGAGCTTTGTGAGTATGTCTCTTTTTAACAGTGGTGTGGGGCACTCTGGGATGACCATAAAAGCATGGCTTATTTGCCCCAAGCTCAGGTCTAATTTTTGTCGGGTAGTCTATCGATATGGTTTAGTTTTTGTAGCTCTTTGCACTCAGCTAGTTTTGTTGGACAATTTTTTTGTTGTCTCGGTAATTACAGAATGTTCTGCTCTCATGTTCACCAGGAAACTGACTGGGCTCTCTTCCACTTGCAGAGTTACCCTGGGTTCGGGGATGGGAACCGAGCCCTGTCCCCCTTATTTATCCTTTACTTGCCCCACTACCATAATCTTCTCGGAGGGCCCTGGCCTTTGTCTCTCTTTCTTTCTGGGGCAGTCTTGAGCCTAGTGTCTATGCTCTTTGCAGTTGGCACACTGATCTTTGCCTAGCCTTTCTCTTTGGAGTCACTTCAGCCTCTAGCCCTTAGCTGTCTTCTCTCTGTAGCTGCCAGTAAGATGTTGGCCATCTCTTTGTTTGTTTTATGCATCTTTCTTGCCTGGAATATTTTTGTTTTTTAACCTCATCTTTTTTAGCCTCTCCTCAGGCGTCTTTTGGTTGTTGTAGACCCTTTCTGCCACTTTTAGCAGGTTTTACAGAAATTTTTAATTTAATCTGTCTATTTTTTGCACCTTACGCCTGATGTCTGGGGCTGCCTGGTTGACAAAAGCCATTATAACGGCTGCCTAACGACCTGCCAGCACGTCTGCCTAGGTCCCTTGTCGATCCTATTGAGGACTCTAACCTCTTTTACTCTAATTCTGTCCTGAAATATGGGAATCCTGGACGAGCCCCCAAATGTTGTGTCTAAGAATTTTGTATCTTAGAACAGAATGCCAGAGTAATAAGCTGATATTAATGTAAGCAATAAATGGAGGTTTATTTAAGCTAGCTGGACCTAGGGTCTAGGTTTTAAGCACCAGCTCAGTGGTCTCTTTGGACAAAGACTCTTGGCAAGGTTTTAGCACAGGTTTTATATTTAAGCTGGCTGTGTATTGATTTATTGATTGGTTGGCTAGGTCCTAGGGACTTTGCACTACCTTATTAGGTAGTGCCTTACCGGTTTTTTCCCCTGGGGCTTTTTTTTTTTTTTTTTTTTTTTTTTTTTTTACTTTGTACAAGCTTGTCATGGCTATGGTCAGGCTAAGTGGCAAGCAAGCAGGCAAATTATAAAAGCTAAGGTATAAAAGCCAAGATAGGGGGTAGCTTATATCCCACACCTGTTCTACTTGAGATGCAAATAATAAAAGAAGGGGGGAGCACTGCTGGGGAGAGTGGGCTGGAGAGCAGAGAGGATGAGAGAAAAATAAAGGGGCGAGGACAGGTGATGAAATTGGGGGCTGGGATCATCAGGGACTACTCAATTGAAAGGAAGAGAGGGAGAGAAGAGGGGAGAGCAGCAGCCCCCAAGACTTGCAAGTAGCAATCTCTCCTCCATTCAGCCATTTGAATGTCAAGGATGTCAATGGAAAAAAGACAAACTCTGTAAAATAATTTTAAGGGATTTATTCTGAGCCAAATTTGAGGACCATGACCCAGAGCCACTGCCAAGAGGCCTTGGGCAAGTTACAGTTTGGTTTTATACATTTTCAGAGAGACAGGGGTTATAGGCAAAGTCACAAATCAATACATGAGAGGCATACATTGGTTTGGCCCAGAAAGGTGGGACATCTCGAAGCAGGGGCTTACAGGTTATAGGTGGGTTTAAAGATTCTTTGGCTGGCAATTGGCTGAGAGAGTTAAACTTTGTCTAGAAGACCAGAAAGGATATGCTTATTTTAAGATAAGGGTATTAGCACTCTGGGAGGTCCAGACAGGAGGACATATTAAATTTACAATAGGCACCTACTAGGATGCTTGAGTTAAGATGTTTTAAATTTACCATAGCATCTGCTAGGATGCTTGAGTTAAGATAGAGGCTTCTTATCTTTTAGGTGATGTTAATGCCATACAGGAATCAGGTTGGGAAGTAAATCACCACTTTATTGGTTAACAAAAGCCGCTTAGTGGGAATTTACCATTTGTCAGCCTGATCCAGCTGGCCTCCTTAGAAAGGAGTTTTTAGAAAAAATAAAAAATAAAAAAAAGATAAGAGTTCAGTCCTCAAGGACAATGTTCAAGAGACCTGTTCCAACAGGGTTTCACATTCTGGACCACAAGGAAAAAAGAAAGGGGAGTGGCATGAGGGGGGTGTCTCTGGTTGCCAAGGTGAAATCCGCTTTGTTTTGCTTACCCTTAGCTACTGAGTGGGAAGGAGTGGGGTGGAGGGAGCAGAGGAGGAGGAGCACAGGAGAGGGGAGAGGAGAAAATTAATACCCAAACAGCCAAGAGCACGGAGGGGGAGAGTTCTCCTCCTAAATAAAAGATGCAGTGATTGCAAACAAGTCCCTGGCAAGAAAAAGCAGGCTGGGGAGCCAGCTCCCCTCCCTCCTTGCCACCCGTCTCCCCCTTTTGGGTTGTCTCCCCTGGCAGTATCCCACCACTGACTCAGAGAGAGGGGGCGGTGGGAGGAGGAGGAGGAGGAACTCTCAGTGGCTCTGGCGCCCCAGGCTAAGGAGACAGGAGGAGCTGGGGAGGTGAGAACTTGTGGCAGCGGAGAGCCCCTGGATCTATTTTCACTCAAGAATCATCGGTAAATTGGAAAGCTGGCTGGCTGACAGCAGATTTGTTTCCAGTAATGAAACCAAAAGGGTAGGGGTGCAGCGGCGGGCGGCGCAGGCGACAGCGGTGGGTCCTACCATCTCTATGCAGCATCTTCCAGGAGCTCCATGCTTCACAGCGCAATAATAATAGCTTCACTTGAGAGCTTCCCCTCGCCAGCGAAGCTCGCCAGCCAGCCGGGCTGTGGAGCCATGCATTCAGGGAACCAGGAGCAGGGCCCGGGCTCCGCTCTGCATACCTGGAAGGGCGCTGCTGCTGGCGGCAGGGTGCTCCTCCGGCCCCAGAGGGGGGAGGGTTGCAAACAGCGGGCGGCTGCAGTCCCCCCTCTCTGGCTGCCCAACTTCTCGCTCTGGTTCCCTGCCAGATCATGCGCCTTCCCTCCCCACCGGTGTCCAACAGCTGTGGGAGCCAGGAGTTCACCCTCCCACCAGACCAGGAGGAGAATCCCCAACCGGTGACCACAGGGCGCCGGGCTGCCTTTGGTGAAACTGACATGGGGCTGCAGAAATGCACACGCTGGCGGCCTGGGGAGCTCCCCAAGTAAACTCTTTGAAAATATATGTTGTGCCTTAGTTCCTTCTGTAGGTTGACAAAGTTATAAAGTGATAACACTTAAGATCAAAACCAAGAATGACATTATCAGCAACATCAAAAAATAAACTTGAAACGACTCAAGTCCTAAAATCAGTGGAATGGGGGCAGTAAGTTGGGGACCAAAAGACTCAAACAGCAGCATGTGTGCCACAGAATGTGGCACAAAATCCAGAGGAAAAATTTAGGAATAATGTAAATTGTATATTAATAGTAACATTAAGGCTGGGCATGGTGGCTCACCCCTGTAATCCTAGCACTCTGGGAGGCCGGGGTGGGCGGATTGGTCAAGGTCAGGAGTTGGAAACCAGCCTGAGCAATAGTGGGACATCATCTCTACTAAAAATAGAAAGAAGTTAATAGGCCAACTAAAAATATATAGAAAAATTAGCCGGGCATGGTGGCGCATGCCTGTAGTCCCAGCTACTTGGGAGGCTGAGGCAGAAGGATTGCTTGAGCCCAGGAGTCTGAGGTTGCTGTGAGCTAGGCTGATGCCATGGCACTCTAGCCAGAGCAAGAGAGTGAGACTCTGTCTCAAAAAAATGAAAAATAGTAACATAGTTACTAAAAACACAAAAGAGGCCAAAATAACGTTATTTACATAACTTTATATAAGAAAACACACAGTATGTAAAGAAGCCAGCAAAATCACGCAAACTCAGTGTTAATTAATACAAGGAAATTCTATGGGGTAAAAATTCAAACCCTAAGTGTTTTCCTCTGCTCTCATACCACAGCCATCAACACAGAAGATTTCCATAACCAAAAGTGAGGGGATTCCTCCTTATTAATAAGAAAGCAGCCAATTTTGCAGAAGACACCTGGTGGGTGTACTCAAACTCAGTTCAATTCTAGCAGGAGCCATCTGGAGAGGGGTTGGGGCATGGGGCACAGAGCATTCATGTCCTTGCCAGACTCACCACGTTCCAAAGCACCCCACACCAAATCCTTTTGGGTTTTTAGGAAAGCTTCATTTCATTCACCTAATTAATTAAACCACAGGTAATTGGTAATCAACTCAATCTGAAGCCCCGCTCTCCACCCTGGAAGTTGGGGGCAGGAATGAAAATTCCATTTCTCTGGGCATGTAGCTGGTTCCCTTGGCAACCAGCCTTTAATCCAGAGGTTTCTATGGGCTTTCTTAAAATCCGCTTATTAACATAAGCTCAAGTGTTTTAAAGAGCCTGTTGTAAATATTAATATCAAAAGACTATCTTTCACCTTTACTGGTCAGGAGACACCTCATAATCCAAGGAAAGACCAAATATTACAATAAAGGATATTCTTACAGGCATGAAGAACCTGTGGCCTTAAGGCACACATGAGGCCGTCTAGCTCCTTAGGTGTGGGCTTTTGACTGGATCCAAATTTTACAATACAAATCTTTTTATTAAAAGTGGTACAGCAGAGAAAGATGAACCTTTGCCTTCTTTGGTGCTTAAAAAAATCTTGAAATCAGAAGGCCACAGTTTCTTGCAATGAAATAATAGAGCTTATAGGAGGAGCTGACAGCCAGGAATCATGAGGAAAAAACAAAATATATCTATTGCAACATCACAGAAATTTAAGGCACTAGAATGTCATGCCTCAACAGGATTATCAAAAGTATCTATCCCTTTCAGACAACAAACAAGTCACTGAATTATTATTTGCATGATAACAAATCATTTAGTAAACACTTTTAAGAGTTACCAAATCCTATCTCATAGGAAATGTCATGAAACTTCAAGATCCAGACAGCAGGATACAAAACAGAGTTATCCACTGTCACAAATTCTCCACCCTGCAAAAAGAGAGGAATAGATATTTTGGTCAATCTTCATTGTTCACCAATTTTTCTAGCTTACTTTCCTGCGGAAATGCATATATTTTTCTGCAACTAAAATGGAAGAAAGATTTTTTTCTATATCCTTTCCCAGGTAGCATTCCCAAAGCTAAGCTCTGGAATTTCAAAATTACTTCAAGATAAAGAACAGAACTGAGAAAATTACTACACTCACTGTGAGAGAAAAAAATGGTAAATAAGAATGTTTTTTAAAGCCAGTCAAATTTAGCAGTGGGGGGTTGATTACCAACTTTAGTGACACTAATGTTAATAAATTCTGATAACCCACTAACCATAGGACCAGCCAGTAAGAATTTTAACAAGTGGAATATAGGACCAGATTTTTATCTGAAATCTATGTTTTTCATGCTTCTTTGAAAATATTTTCTTATCTTTCAACCTCTACTTCTAAAGTACATTTTATTGTTAAAGAAAAACTAGGCTGGGCATGATATCTCACGCCTGTAATCCTAGCCCTCTAGGAGGCCAAGGTGGGAGGATCATTTGAGCTCAGGAGTTCAAAACCAGCCTGTGCAAGAGTGAGACCCCCATCTCTACTAAAATCAGAAAGAAATTAATTGGTCAACTAAAAATATATAGAAAAAGTTAGCTGGGCATGGTGGTGCATGCCTGTAGTCCCAGCTACTCAGGAGGCTGAGGCAGGAGGATCGCTTGAGCCCAGGAGTTTGAGGTTGCTGTGAGCCAGGCTGACGCCATGACACTCTAGCCTTGCCAACACAGTGAGACTCTGTCTCAAAAAAAAAAAAAAAAGAAAGAAAGAAAGAAAAGAAAAGAAAAAAACTGAAGGTGTATTAAGTGTAAAAATGTTTTCTTGATGACAAACCCATGGAGGGGCAGTGCTGCCAAGAAAACAAAAACAAAACAAAACAAAACAAAAAACGTGTGACTCGAGTGTCAAGTCAGGCCATCCTATCGCTTGGCAAATCTGCCCACCCAATTCTGCTCATTGAAGTACTAGATGACCCTTCTCCAGGAGACACTGCACTGTACCCAGCTTTGTGCCTGATGTTCACTTTGCTTTGCAGGTTCTTGCACCACCTCACTGGGGTCTGTTTTCTATCCTTTCAGGTAGATTAGTGTTAGAAAATCCAGAGAGCTGGAATAATTCGTGTCTTTTTCCCCCAATACTAGCATCCAATTGGCATATCTCCAATAAATGAAAACTAGGTTTGGGGGTAGAAAATCTTAACGCTTCAGGATGTCAGTTTTTTAGATGAAGAGTACACCAGGAGGAACCCCTCAGCCTCAGGCATCCTGATGCTCTCCTGACTGGCTCCAGCCCCAGACCTCAGGCTGTCCAACTGGAGAAGACCCAGGGGCTGATATTTACTAGATACTCAAATGGGAATGGCCACTGTGGGCATTCTGGGTCATCCCCAGTTGTGAAACACAGGACCAGGAGAAGACGGAAGGATGTGACTGAGGACATTTCACACTACAAAGTTTTTAAGAGAAATCTTAATGCAAAGACATTATGGTAAGGTGCCTGTGTCTAGAGAAGATAAAAAGGGAGGCACAAAGAATTGTTAAAGCAGAATATCAAATGAACATTCTCTGGTTTCCTCATGTGAAATGTTCAGAAACACAAATATTTAAAATATCTGCTCTATGAAAAATGATAAACAATTAAAACTTTCAAAAATAAAATATAGGACAAATAGTGGATAATGTGAATAGGTGAGTGGTAGAAGTTCATACTTGGAAATGTGGGGGGAAAACTAGAAATTTAGGATTTTCCAGGAGAGTTATGCTGGGGGGACAGGGTGGTGATTTGGGATCTGCTTGTCATACTTTTGCAGGGAGAAACAAGTCATTCAATGGAATGTTAAAATAAAAAAGTCATTGACAATTAGACTGAACTAAGTCTTGTGCCCTGACTTCCTACTAAGGATACTGAAATCTAACTCAAAATGAGTTTCTGTAAATTACTAACTAGAGAGAAACAAAATTTATGCCGAACCAACTACAAACTATCAATTAACCTCTGCTTATATAACTAGAAGTAGCCACCGTCATAATTCATAAAAGGTGACTCCAAAACTATGACCAATCAATTACTGAATTCGGTTTGTTTCCTCATGCAGCTTATAAAAGCCTTTCTCTCTTTTTTTTTTTTTTTTTTTTGACAGAGTCTCACTGGGGCTAAAGCACTGTGGCATTGGCCTAGCTCACAGCAACCTTGGGCTTTGGGCTCAAGCGATCCTGCTGCCTCAGCCTCTCAAGTAGCTGGGACTACAGGCATGTGTACCACCATGCCTGGCTAAATTTTTTCTATATATTTTTAGTTAGCCAATTAATTTCTTTCTATTTTTTAGTAGAGACAGGGTCTTGCTCTTGCTCAGGCTGGTTTCGAACTCCTGCCCTTGAGTGATCCACCCACCCTTGCCTCCCAGAGTGTTAAGATTACAGGCGTGAGCCACCATGCCCAGCCTAGAAAAAACCTTTCCTTCAAGCCTTTCCTGTGGATCCCCAAACACAAGCCATAGCTGGGGACTTTCTGACTCACAAATCACTGTTTGCTTTAATAAACTTTTTACTGTTTTAATGGTGCTCTACTTTATCTTTAACAAGAGAAAGGACAGACTGGGCACCCCATGGACACCACCATTGAGTCAGAATGCTCTGCTAATGACCCTTCTATCTTTACCTAAACACAACCTGGGGACACATGGGGCTGCAGGTGCAGAGCTGCCCAGAGAGGGCTTCTGGCAGTGTGAAGTCACGTGCGGATCAGACAGGATTCCCCGAGATTCTGGCTGCTGTTCTAACCCCTAACCCGTGGCCAGACGCATCCGAGGGCCGAGCTGCCCCAGCGGGGATTCGTGTCAGCAGACTCCAGAGCTGATGCCAGGACACCTGGGACTCACCACAACTGGCTGTGGCCAGTTCCTACTCCCCAGGACAGCCAGTCCTACGCACTCACCGTTTCTCTGCTTCCATGTTGTCCCGACATCCTCCTTACGGATCTTGCAGTACCTGAGGTCACAGGGTGACAGAGGTTGCAGCAGAGACACTTGGACTTTCAAAGGCACAGGAGAAAAGCAGGGAACTTAACAGGCTGTTGCAAGAGACAAAGGCCCTGCCACACTGAAGAAGCCGTGCCTTCCTCTCCCAATGCCAGCCTGATTGCACAGTTCTCACCCCAGCACTCCTGATTGGATAGGGCCCCAGGCCCCTCCTCTTAATCCTCCGAGTGACAGGTGATGGTATCTCACATATTTGTAGCTGTAACCATGGTTTCTTTCCCTACAGGGACCTGGCATTGCCTGGAGGACATTTGCATTTAGCCTTGTATATAATGTTATATCTATTATGAATTATATACGTAATATTAAAAACTGGAAAGTATAATGATAAATATTTTAAAATTTCAGATTTTAGCCCAGCCATCATGACTCATGTCTGTAATCCTACCACTTCAGGAAGCCAAGGAAAGAGGATCACTTGATGCCAGGAATTTGAGATCCCATCTCTACAAAGAAAAAAAGTTTTTTTTTTACAGAGTTTCACTCTGTTGGCTGGGCTAGAGTGCCCTGACATCAGCCTAGCTCACAGAAACCTCAAACAATTGGGCTCAAGCGATCCTGCTGCCTCAGCTTCCTGAGTAGCTGGGACTACAGGCATGTGCCACTACGCCCAGCTAATTCTTTCTATATATTTTTAGTTGGCCAATTAATTTCTTTCTATTTTTAGTAGAGACATGGTCTCACTCTTGCTCAGGTTGGTTTCTTTTCTTTTCTTTTTTTCTTTTCTTTTTTTTTTTTTTTTTTGAGACAGACTCTCACTCCATTGCCCTGGCTAGAGTGCCGTGGCATCAGCCTAACTCAGGGCAACCTCAAACTCTTGGACTCAAGCAAGCCTTTTGCCTCAGCCTCCTGAGTAGCTGGGACTACAGGCATGTGCCACCATGCCTGGCTAATTTTTTCTATGCATTTTTAGGTGGACAATTAATTTCTTTCTATTTTTAGTACAGATGGGTCTTACTCTTGCTCAAGCTGGTTTGGAACTCCTGACCTTGAGCGATCCACCTGCCTAAGCCACCCAGTGTGCTAGGATTACAGGCGTGAGTCACCCCGCCCGGCCAACAAAGAAATGTTTTTAAAAAGCAAGGTGTGGTGGTGTATACCTATAGTCTTCCTACTCATGACACTGAGGAAGAAAGATCACTTGACCCTGGAGGTTAGAGGCTGTAGTGAGCTGGGATGAGGCCACTGGACTCCAGTTTGGGCAACAAAGCAAGACCCTGTCTATTAAATTAATTAATTTAATTTAATAAATAATTCAGATTTTATAACTTTCATGTCCTCTGGTTTTTTTAGAAGGTAGACTGAGTTTTGAAAAGTGTGGAAATCTTTCCTCTCAGGCAGCAGTGCCTACTAGAACTAAAGTAGGAGCCATGAGTGCCCTTTTCAGTTTTCTAATAGCAACATAAAAAAACCCCAAACATGTGAAAATGATTATAATATTTTATTAACTCAATATATTGAAAAATTATTTCAATATGTGATAAATATTATATTATTAATGAAGTAATTTTGGTACTAAATCTTTCAAAGCCACTCTGTATTTTAAGCTCCCTGAACATTCCAATTAAGATAACACATTTGGATGCATATATCTGATTTTCCCACTTTTGCTAAGATTGATCAGGCCAGGCACGGTGGCTCACCCCTGTAATCCTAGCACTCTGGGAGGCTGAGGGGAGTGGATCCTTTGAGTTCATAGTTCGAGACCAGCCTGACCAAGAGCAAGACCCTGTCTCTACTAAAAAAAAAAAAAAAATAGAGAGAAATTGGCTGAACAACTAACAATATATAGAAGAAAAATTTAGCCAGGCATGGTGGCACATGCCTATAGTCCCAGCTACTTGGGAGGCTGAGGCAGGAGGATCACTTAAGCCCAGGAGTTTGAGGCTGCTGTGAGGTAGGCTGATGCCACAGTGCCCTAGCCCAAGCAACAGAGTGAGACTGTCTCACACACACACACACACACACACACACAAACTCCAAGCAGCTTCTCTTCAGCAGTCCAGCGTGTCCACTGGTCCATTTGAGTGCCCTGGCCACTTTCTCTTTTCCTCTCTCAATCTCTCTCTTTATTGGAAAAATCTCCTGGCGTGAGTGTTCTTTCTCCAACCCATGCCATGAGCTCCTTGTGAGTCCCCACCCTAACACTGATTACAGGCAGGTTGTGGGGATTCCAGACCAATGGGTCTAAAGTGGTTGCAAGAGCAGCAGGGAAAAAATGCTTTCTCCAGATCCAGAAGGTGAAGTCAGGCCCCCTAAGATCTATGGAGAAACCCAGTCTGGCTATCCATATCCACAGAAGGGCTCAAGATGCCCTTACTCCTACAACCTTATTTCTGTCTCCACTGCAACCCACTGCCTCACCTCATTCCAATAGGTCCACACCACCTAATGCAGCCCACAATGGCCAACCCCATGGCAGCCCTGATCTTAGTAGCAGACAATACAAGGGCAGTCATGCTTTGAAGGATGACAACTACGTTGACTCCAATACCAGGAAGAATGGTAACAGTTTGCTCTGTCTTTATGAAGGAAAGCAGGCTGGGCACCAGAGAATAGGGGAGCAAGGGACAGGAAACACAGGACTGGAGTCAGTGTGCCCTACCGGCCTCTCCAACTCCTCTCTGGCAGCCAGTGTCACCCCTTGCTGCACCCTCTGCCAGGAGTGGCTGGGGAATGCTCACTTTGTGCAGTGCCCATCAGTCCCTTTGCACAAGGTCTCCTCCCTTTCTTCAGGCAATGCATTAAATAGCAGGGAGCTAGTGTCTCAGTAGGTAATAATGCCCTCCCCTGGGCCATTTGTAGGGAGAAATTACAACCATTCCTTTTGGAGATAAGAAAGTGGAAAAAACAGAAGCTTGCAATTTTCCAGTTTCCAAAAAATGAATGATTACCCTTAATTAAAATTGCTTATATTCTCTCTCTCTCTCTCTCTCTTATATATATATATATATATATATATATATATATATATATATATATATATATATATATAAACATATCCAAAGCAAAGAAAATGTACCCTTCCTAAACATGGCTGTGTAAGTTTGATTTTTTTAGTACATTATATTTCTACATTTTTGATAACAAAAGGTAAGTACTTATAAGACAGGCCTGGTGGTTCATGCCTGTAATCCTAGCACTCTGGGAAGCTGACATAGGAGGATCACTTGAGGTCAGGAGTTTGAGGCCAGCCTGAGCAAGAGCAAGAACCCCCCCTTACCTCATCTATACCAAAAATAGAAAAACCTAGCTGGGCGTGGTGGTGCATGCCAGCAGTCCCATCCACGCAAGAGACTGGGGCAGGAGGATGGCTTGAGCCCAGGAGTTGGAGGTTGCAGTGAGCTATGGATGATGCCACTGCACTGTAAACCCAGACTGACAGAGCAAGAATCTACCTTTAAAAAACAAGGATATACTGATGCAAGCATATATTTATGTGCTACATAGTTACCAATCTATGTAGGCTGTAACTTGAGCTGCTTTTTTATGGCACTAGACAAATCAGAAATTCTTTTTGATGTATTTTTATGCACTTATTTTACAAAAACAAAAAAGCTAACTACATTTTCAGACATTGTAAGATTGTTTTAATGTCTATTGTTTCTACTTGCTGACCACTTTCTCAGGCCAGAGGCCAATTGGAGGAGAAGGAAAGAAAAGGAGTGACAGGGGCACCACTGCTAAGGTGGCCCATGCCCTACAGAAATTCCACCAGGTTTACCCAGACACGTTGTCCTCTTGGAGGAATAGGAAAATTGATATGCATCTATTTTATTCTTAAAAATTTAGTTCTTGTGATATTGATGACTTTCTGAGAGGTGCTACTTGAGTCATCTTTTGGGGATCTTTTTTTTAAGACAAAGTAGACCGCCGTTCCCTGTCCACGTGATCAATGGTGAGATTGCAATGCTGCATGCCAGTTGGTCATGCAAGACATGATTCCAGTGATAGAAAGCAGTAACACAAACAGTAGTATGCACAAGATGGCACTGCCATCTCTGCAGTTCCACTTCATCTTTTTAAACACCCTAGGGCTCTGTGTGCTGTTGCTCTTGTCCTTTCTTTTGCAAGAGTCACAAGTTATAGTTCAGTTATACTGGGAAATTCTTGGAGTGGTTTTGCTTCTATTTGTGTTTTGTTTTTTTGTCATTTACCTGTAGTGCTATTGCTCTTGTTGCTGTCATCTACACCCTGTTCCTAGCAAGTGCTAAATACAGTATGGTACAATGACAGTAACAGCCATGTGGTGCTACCAAGACTGCCTGTGGGCACATCAGTGACAGCCAAAATTAGGGTGAAAAAACACATAATTCAGTCTTACATGTGTTTGAATGATACTGTCCTTCAGAGAAAACAAAAATGATAAACTAATGAACATTAAAGACATTAAGGGTTTTACTATACAAAAATCCATATGCAGGTATCTTTTTAAAGAAATGTCTTTTTTCCCTTTAGTGGGATCCCAGTAATGGGATTGCGCGATCAAATTGGAGGTCTACTTTTAGTTCTTTGAGGTATCTACATACTATTCTCCACAGAGGTTATACTAGTTTGCAGGGGTTTATGTAATGGGCCCACCTGTCAAACTATTTTTAGAAGGCTTTTGTAAACTCATTTATTTTCATCATAATTTTTGCTCTAGTAAAATAAATTTTTTAATCAGCATATTTTGGGTTACAAATTTTAAGGTTTCAAATAATGCCCTTTCCCGCCCTCTCCCCACAAGTCTGAGCTTCCAGAGTGACCCTCCCCAAGACGGTGCACAATGAGCCATCAGTTATTTAAAAAATAAATAAAATTTGATGAGTAAAATGAGTTGCAGGAGGGAGGTGTCACCTCAGCCAATAGGAGAGAGCCACACCCAGCTGGGGGCTGATAAGAGGCAGGTCCAACAGAACAACCCACACTCTAAATCTGAACATGCAGAGAGAAGACCTTTACATTAGCTTCAACACGGAAATGACAACTGAAGTCCCAACACTCCACTGCCCCTGCAAGCAAGGCCCCATTGTCCAACCCTCTTTCTAAAAGATCTCCATTACAGAGATGGACTTAGATGAGGAGAAGAAAACATTTGAAGCAAAGAGGATGACACTCTCTTCTCATTCCAGTGAGAACAACACACAAAAACAAGGCAAGGCCTTGGGCTGTTCATGTGGAGGCTGGAAGGAGGGGTAGACTTACAGATACCCTCATGGACACACTGATTAGTGTCTTTGGTAGGATTTCATTCTGAGATTGGGCATGAGAAATGGCTTATTCCCTTCCGGGGCCTTTGAGAATGGTGGCAATAATCCCATGGAACAGCATTCTTCTAATGAAACGACTCAAAGAGCTGGAAAAAGAAGAACAGAGCAACCCCAAACCCAGCTGAAGAAGTGAAATCAACAAGATCAAATCAGAACTAAACGAAATTGACAATGGGGAAGCTATACAGGAGATTAATAAAACAAAAAGTTGGTTCTTTGAAAAAATAAACAAAATTGACACGCCATTGGCTAGGCTAACGAAAACCAGAAAAGAGAAATCTCTAATAAGCTCCATCAGGAACAAAAAAGGAGATATCACAACTGATCCCAAGGAGATGCAACATATAACTTACAAGCACTTTTTATTCCTAAAGAAATTACTAAGCCATGTAATCACTCATTAAGCACCTGTAATTTAAATTATTGTATTCTGACATTTCCAAAGAGTCCAGTGTAATCAGATCATTTTATAATGGGGAAGACTAGAGGTTCTAGACTAGAAGACTAGAGGTTCTCACCCCTGGGTATTCACTAGAAGACTTGGAAAGCTTTGGAAAAAAACAATGAGTGATTCTGATTTAGTTGCTATGGGATGAGACCTTTTAAAGTTCTCTGGGGCATTTCAATACACAGCTAAGGCTGAGAACCACTAAGTCAGCCCATTTTGAAATACCAAGAAAATAAATGAGAATTGTTTATAATTTATAAGTCAAATACCTATTATATATTTACTCTGTGCTTAATTTTATTAATGAACCATCCATTCATAAGATGAAAATTCCCTTAATTTTCTCATTGTACTGGACCATTACTGTACATCTTTGCCACTGAATGAGTGAATTTTTTTATGGTCAAGATTTAAAATTCTGGGATACACTATAAAAACTACAGTAATGAAAACAAACTACTGCTATTCATGTTCAACAGTAGCAAGCAAACTACTGTATTTGGCTCCTTTAAACCATGCAATCCAGTGTTCAATACCTAAATGATAAATAACTATGCTGATTGACTTTTGTTCTGAAAAATCATTGAAAACTGGAATAATCTTCTAAGACTCACAATGCTCACAAACATGCAGAAGAAAGTATACATTTCTATTCTCCCTGAAGGAATATGACAAAATGTCCACTATTTTACACAGGGTCAATAATAATGCCAAATCCCTTATATATTTCAACCATTATCTTCCTTTTAGTATCTGTCACTTAATTTTTTTTTTTTTTTAAGTACAATGTTCCTGTAAGTTGTAACTGAAAATGAACCTCAACTCTAATTTCAGCCTTTTGGAAGACCTCAGTCCCAGTCATACACTAATAGCTGCCTTTTAGTGAAACAGTGACATCCAGTGGACAAATGAAGTGTCCCTCAAAATTCCATCATTATTTGAAACAAAGACCACGTTAACCATTTTAACATGAGTTCTTACTAATTTTGACAGAATCTACAGATTCTTATGGATACTCACCTCATAATTTCTATACATCTTAAATATATCTTATATTCCTATTTAAAATTAATTCTTTAAATTGAGCTAGTAAGGATACATAACTCTTCAGACTAGTGAGGGTTAAAGGTATTCCTTTTGCTTCCTTGCTTCTAGTTCCCACCACAAAATAATTAGTTCGTCTCTAGGAATGGAAAGACCAAAATATAAGAAATACTGTATATTTAAATAAAAATGAATAAAATTAAAAATTTTCCAAAAGATGAAATCTGACCCTCTTTTATATGTGTAATTTATGGCATACTGAATATAAATAGAAAGGCATGTAATGCTAATAATCAAATTACATCCTCTTCCCTCAATGCTCAAATATTAAGAATACATATTTTAGCAATGATTGTTTCAGTGTTTAAAAACTTACTTTTATAAATCAGTATAAATGAATAGCCATTAAACATTATGTTTAAAGTAAAAACCTCCACTGTGCTGAGTCATGATTTACCATTGATTATGTATATGTGTTCAAAGTACAAAATGCAGTAGTGATGTTGACATTGACAATGTAATGAACTGCTGTAGGTGAGACTGTTCTGTTAAATTTCTTGGAAAACTGTAAAGAAATTTCACAGGTTAAAAAAATCTAATCTTGGCCGGGCGCTGTGGCTCACGCCTGTAATCCTAGCTCTTGGGAGGCCGAGGCGGGAGGATTGCTCAAGGTCAGGAGTTCGAAACCAGCCTGAGCAAGAGCGAGACCCCGTCTCTACTGTAAATACAAAGAAATTAATTGGCCAACTGATATATATATAAAAAATTAGCCGGGCATAGTGGCGCATGCCTGTAGTCCCAGCTACTCGGGAGGCTGAGGCAGAAGGATCACTGGAGCCCAGGAGTTTGAGGTTGCTGTGAGCTAGGCTGACGCCATGGCACTCACTCTAGCCTGGACAACAAAGTGAGACTCTGTCTCAAAAAAAAAAAAAAAAAAAAAAAAATCTAATCTCCCCAAAAACAAAAACTAGAGAAGTGTTACTTTTAAATAAGCAGCCAAATGAAGAAAACATTTTTTTCTAAAAAAAGATTAAGAATGTAAAAGTACATTTTAATATTTTTAAAAGCATCTTAAAAAATTTATAACAAGTTTATGACAAAATCTTATTTGAAAAAGGTCTTTAAAAACAGCAGGACAGGCCAGGCGCTGTGGCTCACGCCTATAATCCTAGCTCTTGGGAGGCCGAGGCGGGCGGATTGCTCAAGGTCAGGAGTTCAAAACCAGCCTGAGCAAGAGCGAGACCCCGTCTCTACTATAAATAGAAAGAAATTAATTGGCCAACTGATATATATATGTAAAAAATTAGCCGGGCATGGTGGCGCATGCCTGTAGTCCCAGCTACTCGGGAGGCTGAGGCAGAAGGATCACTCAAGCCCAGGAGTTTGAGGTTGCTGTGAGCTAGGCTGACGCCACGGCACTCACTCTAGCCTGGACAACAAAGTGAGACTCTGTCTCAAAAAAAAAAAAAAAAAAAAAACAGCAGGACAGAATTGCTCTCATCACCTGTTACTTTTTCTCGTCAGAAAAAAGTGTATGCATCTCTGGAACCATAAATGACGTTAAAATAGGCATTTATAAAGTGGTAAGGAGAATTTCATGGAAAGTTTCTGTTTTTCCCAATCATTGGCATTATAGCCAGCAGTAGGTCACAAGTAAAACTTCTCTAGCTAAAAAGCAAAATGGAATATTAAGTTTTGAACTGTATTAGGTCTGTTGCCTGCATTTTCTGATCTCATTTTTTCAAAGCGTGACTCCATTTCTTCCAAGACTTTGGGTGTATATTGAACAATTAATTTAACCTTTCCTTGAGTGGCTTTCAGCAGTTATACAGCTTTTTCATGATGTTCTCCTTCCACACTCACTCCATTAACTGAAAGGAGTTGATCTCCTTGTTTGGAGTCCCCCATGTCTATCAGCAATTCCACCTGGAATTATTCGAGATATATATATTGGAGAGTTTTGTTCTTTGCCACCTATAATATTGAAATCAAGGCCTTCTTCTGTTTTTGGTAGCTCAACAACTCAAGGATGAGAATGTCTTTCACTGGCAGAAAATGCAGCCACAGTAGCCTTTGCAGTTGCATTAGCTCTCAATTAAGGACTCCTACTGGTGTCCACAGTTTCACAGACGTGTTCATACACCTCTCTCACAGCACTGGAGAACTCACGTTGAAGGACCTTTTCAAAGCCTGAAGGTTCTGCGGTGGCACCTTCCACTCCTTTGTGGTTTTTCCAACAATTCAATCGCTCTGCAGGTATCCCTCTGCAGCCGCACAGGTTCCCCAGCACCGCCATCTTCTCCCTTTGCAATTAATTATAATTTTAAAAAATCGTGGCTTGGCCCACTATTATGTATGGGCTCATGCCCATAATCCTAGGACTCTGGAGAGCCAAAATTAGAGGATCACTTTAGCTCAGGAGTTTGAGACCAGCCTGAGTAAGAGTGATACACTGTCTCTACAAGAAATAGAAAAATTAGGCAGGCACGCACGTGTAGTCCCAGCTACTGGAGAGGCTGAGGAAGGAGGATCACTTGAGCCCAAGAGACTGAGATTTCAGTGAGTAGTGATGATGCCACTGCACTCTAGGTGAAAAAGACTCTTATCTTTAAAATTTAAAAACTGGAGACTAAAGACAAAAAGACTCTTCTTTAAAATTTAAAAACTGGAGAAATATTAGGATGTAATCATTCATACATGATTTGATATGGTAAAGTGAAGCAAAATGAGTATATATTAATGTCTCCCTCCTTAAATTCAAAAAAGTATGTAGATCTTCATTTTCCCAGCCTAAATTGGTAGAGGACTGAAATCCATTAACCTTCAATAGCACATTCTATGTTGAAATGTTTATTTTTTTCAATTTGGTGAAATCATCATGCCATTGTTGTTTATTTTTTATTTTCTTTAAATAAAAATCTAAGACAAGGTATGTTAATTGCTTGTTGATCATATTTATTCATTCTTTATCTTATGTGTCATTTGTCTAATTTTAAACTTTGTTCCATTTTATACAGTTAAATTGATCTTATTTTATGGTAGAATATTATGCAATAAAGCTAATACATGTACTATTTTTAAACATCATTGTATCTTACTTACTTCATATATTTATATTGGCATTTTACTCTGGGATCATGCAACATTTCATTATAAAATGTACTTAATTGTTATGTAGGGAAAATAAAAGTTTTGGGTGTTTATTTTATCTCTTGCCTTACAATTTCCATATTACATAGTAATGAGATAAACACTAACATATTTTAAATTTCAGATAATTATGCATTTTATCCAAGTGCAATTTGTTTTTACCACATGTGTGGGTTAGAGAGCTGTTTCCTCTTCACTTCTGTTTCGTCTCCACCCTGACTTCCACAGTCCTCACAGATCTCACTGTGGTTGGGGGATAGCAAATTACCATTCCACTAAGTGGGCCCAATATACTAAAAATAAGTTAAAAACTAGAACATGCTTTCAAGGCATACATAAAAAATGGCTTCATATGTACAACAATCATTTACAAGTTACAGGTGTGGTAGGACATGAAATTATAAAAGGATTGTTAAAGTAAATTAAAATGAAGACATATACTGGAGACTCCCTAAACTAAAAGTCAAGCCTCATAAGTGACCTCAACCTTACTTGCTTTACAAACATAAGCAAAACTTAATGTGAGGCACTTTAATTTTTTGCAAAAGCCTATATTAAAGAAAAACAGAACTTAAGCTCAAATAAACAGTAATATCCATTAAACTTAATTATATAACTAGATACTTTCCAACAATGTAAACCAAAAATAATTATATAACTTTAACCAATCAAATAATTATTTTGCCTCAGAATTTTTCTAATAAATGCTTCTGGCACTTGGTCATTGAAACACTAAACCTCTATCATTCAGTTATTCACTTCATGAGGTAGCTTGGAAAGTGGATGAAGTACTCACAATAATACCCATGCCGTCACATTAACACCATCTCTATTTTTCTGATTTTCTCTCCCTCTTTAACATGTGATTTGCATGCTATAAAAATGTACCCATTTGACAGTGCTAATTCAGTGTTTTCTCATTCAAATCACAAAGCTGTGCAATCATCACCACTACCTAATTCAGAATATTTTCATTGCCTGGAAGACACCCCAACTCTACCAATTAAATGGTCACTTCACATTTGGCATTACCCAGTCTCTTGGCAACCACCAATCAGCTTCCTTTCTCTAGAATCTGCCTACCTGGATATTTTATAGAAATAGAATTATACAGTAGGTAGCCTTGTATGATTGGCTTCTTTCACTTAATGAAATGTTTCCTAGGCGTGAGCATGATTTATGTATCAGTGCTCCATTTCTTTGTTTGGCTTCATAGGTTTTTACCATAGACTTTTAAAATGGAATGGAATTACTGAACAATTGCCTTTCCGGTGGTACCAAGTTTCTTTTTTGGGGTTTGAAATTGTAGTAAAAGTAACCTCTTAAAAGGGAAGAAAATTCTGACATGTGCTACAATATGTACGAACATTGAGGACATTATGCTCAATGAAATAAGCTAGTCACACATGAAAAAAATTATTCTTTATGAAAGAACTTATTGTTTCTTATGTGCCTTTGAAAGAAACTTTACCCACTGCTTAAGCTCTCAGAGAATAGCAAACCTATAAGCCATGTGCTTCCTAGAATGGTGTTAGGCCTAGGGTTAGGGTTAGTGTTGGGGTTATGGTTAGGGTTAGGATTGCCTAAGAAACTTCTTTTAGAAAGGACTTACTGTTTCTTATGTGCATTTGACAGCAAACTCTACACAGTGCCTCAGGTCTCAGAGAAAAGGAAGCATATAGACAATGCACTCTAGCTACATTCTCTAAGTGACTGTAATAATTTGTCTATGGAATTCTTTATGAGAGAACTTACTCTTCCTATGTGCTTTTGACAGGAATCTCTAAACCCTGCTTAAGCTCAGAGAATAGCAAGCCTATAAGCAATGCACTTCCTGAGATAGGGTTAGGATTAGCATTGGGGGTAAGAATAGAATTGCCTAAGAAACTTCTTTTTGAAAGACCTTACTGTTTCTTATGTTCCTTTGACAGGAATCTCTACCCACTACTTCAGTTTTCATAGAGAAGAAAGTGTGTAGACAATGCAGGTTTTAACCCCTGTTTCTAAGTGATGGTAAACATTTTCCTATTGAAATTCTTTATGAAAGAACTTATTGTTTCTAGTGTGTGTTTTCCAAGAAATCCTACACACTCCTTGCTCACTCAGAGACTAGCAAGTGCTAGACAATGTACTTCCTAGGATAGGGTTAGGAGTAGGGTTAGTGTTTGTATTACCTATGAAAATTCTTTTTGAAAGAATTTACTGTTTGTTGTGTGCGTTTGAAAGCAAACTCTACACACTGCTTCAGTTCTGAGAGAAAGCAAACATATAGACAATGCACTTTCTAGCTACTTTCTCAAAATGAACATTTGCCAATGGAAATTCTTTATGAAAAAAGTGTTTCTTTTGTGCATTTCACAGGAAACTCTACTCCTTGCTTTAGCTCTCAGAGAATAGCAAGAGAATAGGCAGCACACTTCCTAGAATAAGGATAGGGTTAGCATTTGGATTAGGGTAGAGCTGCCAAGCATCCTCTTTCTGAAAGAACATACTGTTTCTCATGTGTGTTTGGCAGCAACCTCTGCACACTGCTTCAGTTGTCAGAGAAAAAGCAAGTGTATACACTACTAACTTTCTAGATGCTTTCTTGAAAGGATATTTGCGAACAAAAATTCTTTATGAAGCAACAGACTGTTTTTTATGTGCCTTTGACAAGAAGCTGTACACACTACTTCAGTTCTCAGAGAAGAAGCGTATAGGCCATGCACTTTCTGTAAGTATCTGTAAACATTTGTCTGTGTATATACTCTATGAAAGAATTTACTGTTTCTTATGTGCCTTTGACAGGAATCTCTACACGTTGCTTCACTTCTCAGAGAGAAGAAAATAGATAGATAATGCACACTCTAACTCCTTTCTCTTAGTGACCATAAACGTTTGCCTTTGGAAATTATTTATGACACAGCTTACTAATTTTTATATGTATTTGAAAACAAACTTTGCACAATGCCCCATTTCTCTGAGAAAAGCAAGTGTATAGACAATGCATTGTCTAGCAACATTCTCTATTTGGATGTAAACATTTCTTTGTAGAAATTTTTTATGAAAGAACTTATTCTAAGTCACTGTAAATATTTGCCTATGGTAGCGCCTTGTGAAAGGTCTCACTGTGTCCTATGTGCCCTTGACCTAAAATTCTCCACAATGGTTCAGTTCTTAGGGAAGAAGAAGCCAATGCACTTTAAGAGCCACTTTCTCTAAGTCCCTGTATACATTTGTATATCCAAGTTTTTTATGAAAGAACGTACCATTTTTTATATGCATTTGCCATCAAACTCCACACATTGGTTTTCCCAGAAAAGAACTAACTGATAAGAATGGCCCTTTCTAGCTCCTTGTGTAAGTTATTGTAAATATTGTATTTGGAATTTTTTATGAAAGAACTAAATATGTCTACATGGATTTAAAGGAAACTTTACAATTTCAGTTCTCAGACAAGAAATATCTTGTAATTCAGGGCACTTTCAAGCTCCTTTGTCTAAGTAGGTGTAAGCATTTGTATATGAACTTTTCTGTGTAAGAACTTACTTTTTCTGGTATGCATTTGAAAGGAAAGTCTACCACGTTTTTCACTTCTAAAAGAAAAAGGCGATAAGCAAGGCAATTTCAACATTTGTATTTAGATGTTCTCTATGAGAGAACATAATGTTTCTTATATGCGTTTGTCAATACACACTGCTTCAGTTTTCAGAGAACAAGCGTGTAAGAAAGGACCTTTCTATATCCTTTGTTTAAGTCACTGTACACATTTCTATATGAATTTATGTGACAACTTAATGTTTCTTATAGGCATTTCTGAAAATACCTCACACCCTACTTTAATTCTCAGAGAAAAACAAGCCTATAAGCAAGGCCTTTTCTACCTCCTTTATATAAGTCACCGTAAACATTTGTATATGGAAGTTCTTTATGAAGAAACTTAATGTTTTTTTCTCCATGTTTATGAAAACTCTCTACATATTGCTTCAGTTCTCTCAGAAGAACAGGCATATAAGCAAAGCACTCTCTATCTCTTTTCTGTAAGTGACTGTAAGCATGTCTATATGGAAGTTCTTTATGAAAGAACTTACTATTTTTTCTCCATGTTTGTGAAAACACTCTACACATTGCTTCAGTTCTCTGAGAACAAGAGAATAACCAAAGCACTTTCTATTTCCCTTGTCTAAGTCACTGAAAACATTTGCATATTTTAGTTCTTTATGAAAGAACTTGTTTTTTTATACGTGTTTGTGAAAACACTGTACACATTGTTTCAGTTTTCAGAAAAGAACAAGCGTGTAAGTAAGCACTTTATCTCTTTTGTAAATTACTGTATACATTTGTATATGAAAGTTCTTTATGAAAGAGTGTAATGTTTCTGATAAGCATTTGTCAATAAAACTCTACCCACTTCAGTTTTCAGAGAACAAGCTTATAAGCAAGGCAATTTCTATCTCCTTTGTCTCAGTCACTTTACACATTTCTATATTGAAGTTGTTTATGAAAGAAAAAGTTTCTGATACAGGTTTGCCAATGCACTCTATACAGTGCTTCAGTTCTCAAAGAAGTACAAGCCAATGAACAAGACGCTTTCTATATACTTTTTCTTAGTCACTTTTAACATTTGCATATGGAAGTTCTTTATGAAATAAGCTAATGTTTTTTCTCCTCCTTTGTGAAAACACTGCTTCAGTAGTCAGAGAAAGACGGCCTTATAAGCAAAGCACTTTCTATCTCGTTTTTGTAACTGACTGTAAACATTTGTTTAACAAGGATTACTGTTTCTGATATGCCTTTGCCAATACACTATCCACACTGCTTCAGTTCTCAGAGAAGAACAAGCATATAAGCAAGGCGATTTCTAGCTCTTTTGTCTCACTTTATACATTTGTATATGGAAGGTCTTTATGAAAGAACTTAACATTTCTTACATGCCTTTGTCAAAATACTCTAAACATTGCTTCAGTTCCCAGAGAAGAACAAGTGTATAAGCATGCGCTTTTTATCTTGTATATGTCACTGTAAACATGTATATAGAAGTTATATATAAACGAACTTAATGTTTCATATATGCATATATGAAAACCCCCTAAGGCTCTACACATTGCTTCAGTTTTCAGAGAAGAACAAGATTATAACTAGGAACTTTCTATCTGCTTTTTCTAAGTCACTGTAAACGTGTATATGGAAGTTCTTTATTGAAGACCTTAGTGTTTCTTATATGCATTTGTCAGAACACTGTACACTGCTTCAGTTCTCAGAGAGGAACAAAGGTGTATTGATTGTATTCATTTTTATATGGAAGTTCTGTATGAAAGAATTTAATGTTTCTTATATGCATCTGTGAAAACACTCTACACATTTCTTCAGTTTTCAAAAAAGCGAATAAGCAAGGCATTTTTAGGTGACTCTAAACATTTGTATGTAGTAGTTCTTTATGAGAGAATGTGTTTTTTATATACATTTGTCAAAACACTTAACACACTACTTTAGTTCTCAGAGAAACAGCAAGGCGCTATCTCCTTTGTCGTTACTTTTTAACGTACATATGGAGATGTTTAAGAAAGAACTTTGTGTTTCTTATATGCATTTGCAAAACACCATTGACACTGTTTCAATTATCCAACAAGAACAAGTGAAGGCACTTTCTATTTTCTTTGTCTAAGTCACTGTAAACATTTGTATGAGGAAGTTTTTTATGAAAGAAAGTAATGGTTCTGATATGTGTTTGTCAATACACACTGCTTAAGTTCTCTGAGAAGAACAAATGATTTCTATAGCCTTTATCTATGTCACTGTTAACATATATATGGCAATTCTTTATGAAAGAAACGTATGTTTCTTACATGTGTTTGTGAAAACAATGTGCACATTGCTTTAGTACTCAAAAAACAGCAAGCATATATTTAAGGCATGTACTACCTCCTATGGCTAAGTCACTGTAAATATTTATATATTTACCAAAGAACTGAATGTTTCTTATAGGTATTTGTCAAAAATCTTATACATGGTGCTTCAGTTCTCAGAATAGAACAAAGGTATAAGCAGGGGACTTTCTATCTCCCTTGTCTAAGTCACTGTAAACTTTTACATATCCTCTATTAAAGAACTTAATGTTTATATGAATGAGAATGTGAAAACAATGAACACAGTTGTTCAGTTCTCAGAGGAATAAGCATGTAAGCAAGGCACCTTCTATCATATCCTTTGTCCAAGACACTGCAAATATTTATATATGAAAGTCTTTATTAAAAGAAGTGAAAGTTTCTTATATATGTTAGTGAAAACAGTGTCCACAGTGATTCAATTCTCAGAGAAGAACAAACATATAAGCAAGGCACTATCTCTTTTGGGTAATTCCCTACAAACATTTATATGTGGAAGTTCTTTATGAAAGAACTGAAAGTTTCTCACATACATTTGTGAAAACAATTTACACAGATATTCAGTAGTCAGAGAAAAAGCATATTAAAAGGCATTCTCTCAAATGTGTCCAAGCCATTGCAAACATATGGGTGTTCTTTATATAAGAACAATGTTTCTTATATATGTTTGTGAAAACAATGTAAAGAGTGTTTCAATTTTCAGAGAAGAAAACACGTATCCAAGGCACTTTCTGTTTAAGTGACTGCAAACATTTATATATGGAAGTTCTTTATGAAAGAAGTGAATGTTTCTTATATGTGTTTCTCAAAATCTTGTATGTAGTGCTTCTGTTCTCAGAAAAGAACAAAAGCATAAACAAGATACTTTCATCTTTGGCTGTCACTATAAACAATTAAATATGGCAGTTTATCATGAAAGAACTGAATGTTTCTTATATGCATTTGTCAAAATCCTGTACATAATGCTTCAGTTCTCAGACCACAACAAACATGTAAGCACGGCACTATTTATATCCTTTGTCTAAGTCACTGTAAACATTTACATATGGAACTTAATATTTCCTATTAGGAACCATTGAAACGTGAAACAATGTACTCAGTTTTTCAATTCGGAGAGAGGACCAACTGTGTAAGCAAGGCACTTTCTATCTCCCTTGTCTACATCTCTGTAAACATCTATATGTGTAATTTCTTTCTGAAAGAATTGTTTCATCTATGCGTTTGTGAAAATAATGTACACTGTGTTGGCAGAGAAAAACAATCACACGCACAACGCACTATCACCTTAGTCTAAGACACTGTAAAAATTTATATAATTATATAATTATATTTTAGTAATATAATTATATTTTAGTAATATATATTACTAATGGAAGTTCTATACAAAACAACTTAGTGTTTTTTATATGCATTTGTGAAAACAGTGTACACAATTCTTCTATTCTCAAAGAACAAGCGTATAACTAAGGCGCTTTTTCTCTCCTTTGTGTAAGTACTAAACTTCATGAAAGAACTGAATGCTGGTTATATGCATGTGTGAAAACAGTGTACATTTTACTTCAGATGTCAGGGAAGAACAAGCATATAAGCAAGGCACTTTCTATCTCCTTTGTCTTAGTCACTATATCCATTTACACATGGGCTTTCTTTAAGAAGAGTTGAATGTTTCTTATAAGCCTTTCTCCAAATCTTTATGAAGGAAATGTATGTATCTTATATTTGTTTGCAAAAACAATGTACACATTGCTACAGTTCTCAGGCATGAACAGGCATATAACCAAGGCACTTTCTATGTCCTTTGTCTTAGTGACTGTAACTATTTATATATGGAAGTTGTTAACGAAAGAACTGAATGTTTCTTGTATGCATTTCTGAGAACAATGTACACAGTTCTTCAGTACTCAAAAAGATCAAGGGTATATACAAGGCACTTTCTATCCCGTTTGTCTAAGTCACTGTAAACATTATATAGAGTTCTTTGAAAGAACTGAATGTTTTTCATATGCGTCTGTGCGAACAATGTAAACACCATTTCAGTTGTCAGAGAAGAACAAACATATAAGCAAGTGACTTTTTATCTCCTTTGTCTAAGTCATTGCAAACATGTGGGAGTTCTTTTTGAAAGAACTGTAAGTTTCTTATATGTGTTTGTGAAAACAGGGTTCACATGTCTTCAGTTCTAAGAGAAGAACAAACACATAAGCAAGGCACTTTCTACATCCTTTTTGGAAGTTACTGTAAACATTTATATTTAAAACATCTTTATCAAAGAACATATAGTTTCTTATATGCGTTTCTTAAATATCTCTACACAGTACTTCAATTTTCATAAAATAGTATTAGCGAGACCCTTCCATTCTCCTTTGTCTAAGTCACTGCAAATTATATACAGAAGTTATGAAAGAACTGAATATTTCTTATATGTTTGTGAAAACTATGTAGAAAGATCTTCAGTACTCAAGACAAAAAGCATATTAAAAAGGCATTATTTTCACTCATTTGTCTGAGTCATTGGAAACATTTACATATGGGATTTCTTTATTAGAAAACAATGTTTCTTATATACATTTGTGAAAACAACGTAGACTGCGTTTCACTTTTCAGAGAAGAATAATCACATAAGGAACGCAGTTTTCATCACTTTTGTTTAAGTTACTATAAATATTTATGAAAATTCTTTATGAAAGAACTAAATGTTTCTTATTTGCGTTTGTGAAAACAAAGTACACAGGTCTTCGGTACACAAGCAACTCACTTTCTATCACCTTTATTTAAGTCACTGTGAACATTTATATATCAAGTTCCGTATTAAAGAACTGAATGTTTCCTATATAGGTTTGTGAAAATGTACAAAGTGCTTCTATTCCTAGCTCACTAAACAATTACTAATGGAAGTTCTATATGAAACAACTCAGTGTTTTTTTTGTTGTTGTTTTTTTTTTTTGAGACAGAGTCTCACTTTCTTGCCCAGGCTAGAGTGAGTGCCATGGTGTCAGCCTGGCTCACAGCAACCTCAATCTCCTGGGCTCAGCGATCCTACTGCCTCAGCCTCCCTAGTAGCTGGGACTACAGGCATGCGCCACCATGCCCGGCTAATTTTTTTTTTTGTATATATATTTTTAGTTAGTCAATTAATTTCTTTCTATATTTTGGTAGAGATGGGGTCTTGCTCAGGCTGGTTTTGAACTCCTGACCTCGAGCAATCCGCCCGCCTTGGCCTCCCAGAGTGCTAGGATTACAGGCGTGAGCCACCGCGCCCGGCCACAACTCAGTGTTTTTTATATGCATTTGTGAAAACAGTGTACACAATTCTATTCTCAAAGAACAAGCGTATAACTAAGGCGCTTTTTCTCTCCTTTGTGTAAGTACTAAACTTTATGAAAGAACTGAATGCTGGTTTTATGCATGTGTGAAAACAGTGTACATTTTACTTCAGATGTCAGGGAAGAACAAGCATATAAGCAAGGCACTTTCTATCTCCTTTGTCTTAGTCACTGTATCCATATACACATGGGCTTTCTATAAGAAGAGTTGAATGTTTCTTATAAGCCTTTCCAAATCTTGTACATAGTACTTCACTTCTCATAGAAGAACCAGCATATATGCAAGGCATTTTCTCTCTATGTTGTCTAAGTCACTGCAAACATTTATTTATGGAAGTTCTGTATGAACAAATTCAATGTTTCTTATAAGCGTTTGTGAAAACAATACACACGGAAATTCAGTTCTCAGAGAATAAACGTATAAGCAAAGCACGTTCTCGTCATCTAAGTCACCGAAAGCATATACTGTACGTGGGAGTTCCTTTATGAAAGTACTGTTTGATTTTTATATGTTTTTATGAAAATAATGTTCACATTACTACAGTTCTCAGAGAAGAACGTATAAACAAGACACTTTCCATCTCCTTTGTCTAAGTCACAGTGAAGATTTATATTTAAAATTTTTTATGGAAGAATTGAAAGATTCTTAATTACGTTTCTCAAATCTCTCTACACAGTGCTTTATTTCTTGGAGAACAAACGTGTAAGTGGGGCACATTCTACCTCCTTTGTCTGAGTCACTGCATTTATATATGGAAATTGTTTATGAAAGAACTGAATGTTTCTTATATGTGTTTCTGAATACAATGTACACTGTGTTTCAGTTCACACAAGAGAAAAAGAGTATAAGCCAGGCACATGCTATCACCCTTGTGTAAGTCACTGTAAACATTTATATATGGGAGTTCTTTTTCAAGAACTGTGTTTCATGTATGTGTTTCTGAAACGATGTACAGAAGTCTTCAATACTCAGAGAACAAACGTATAAATAAGGCATTTTCTCTCTCATTTTTCTAAGACATTGCAAACTTTATATTATAAAATAATAGCATTATTATTATTTTCCCACTTTTGCTAAGATTGATCAGGCCGGGCACGGTGGCTCACCCCTGTAATCCTAGCACTTTAATAATGCTAACTTTTTCTATATATTTTTAGTTGACCAATTAATTTCTTTCTGATTTTAGTAGAGATGGGGTCTCACTCTTGCTCAGGCTGGTTTTGAACTCCTGAGCTCAAATGATCCTCCCACCTTGGCCTCCCAGAAGGCTAGGATTATAGGCATGAGATATCATGCCCAGCCTAGTTTTTCTTTAACAATAAAATGTACTTTAGAAGTAGAGGTTGAAAGATAAGAAAATATTTTCAAAGAGGCATGAAAAACATAGATTTCAGATAAAAATCTGGTCATATATTCCACTTGTTAAAATTCTTACTGGCTGGTCCTATGGTTAGTGGGTTATCAGAATTTATTAACATTAGTGTCACTAAAGTTGGTAATCAACCCCCCACTGCTAAATTTGACTGGCTTTAAAAAACATTCTTATTTACCATTTTTTTCTCTCACAGTGAGTGTAGTAATTTTCTCAGTTCTGTTCTTTATCTTGAAGTAATTTTGAAATTCCAGAGCTTAGCTTTGGGAATGCTACCTGGGAAAGGATATAGAAAAAAATCTTTCTTCCATTTTAGTTGCAGAAAAATATATGCATTTCCACAGGAAAGTAAGCTAGAAAAATTGCTGAATAATGAAGATTCATCAAAATATCTATTCCTCTCTTTTTGCAGGGTGGAAAATTTGTGACAGTGGATAACTCTGTTTTGTATCCTGCTGTCTGGATCTTGAAGTTTCATGACATTTCCTATGAGATAGGATTTGGTAACTCTTAAAAGTGTTTACTAAATGATTTGTTATCATGCAAATAATAATTCAGTGACTTGTTTGTTGTCTGAAAGGGATAGATACTTTTGATAATCCTGTTGAGGCATGACATTCTAGTGCCTTAAATTTCTGTGATGTTGCAATAGATATATTTTGTTTTTTCCTCATGATTCCTGGCTGTCAGCTCCTCCTATAAGCTCTATTATTTCATTGCAAGAAACTGTGGCCTTCTGATTTCAAGATTTTTTTAAGCACCAAAGAAGGCAAAGGTTCATCTTTCTCTGCTGTACCACTTTTAATAAAAAGATTTGTATTGTAAAATTTGGATCCAGTCAAAAGCCCACACCTAAGGAGCTAGAGGGCCTCATGTGTGCCTTAAGGCCACAGGTTCTTCATGCCTGCAAGAATATCCTTTGTTATATTATTTAGTCTTTCCTTGGTTTATGAGGTGGCGCCTGACCAGTAAAGGTGAAAGATAGTCTTTTGATATTAATATTTACAACAGGCTCTTTAAAACACTTGAGCTTATGTTAATAAGGGCATTTTCAGAAAGCCCATAGAAACCTCTGGATTAAAGGCTGGTTGCCAAGGGAACCAGCTACATGCCCAGAGGAATGGAATTTTCATTCCTGCCCCCAACTTCTAGGGTGGAGAGAGGGGCTTCAGATTGAGTTGATTACCAATTACCTGTGGTTTAATTAATTAGGTGAATGAAATGAAGCTTTCTTAAAAACCCAAAAGGATTTGGTGTGGGGTGCTTTGGAACGTGGTGAGTCTGGCAAGGGCATGAATGCTCTGTGCCCCATGCCCCAACCCCTCTCCAGATGGCTCCTGCTAGAATTGAACTGAGTTTGAGTACACCCACCAGGTGTCTTCTGCAAAATTGGCTGCTTTCTTATTAATAAGGAGGAATCCCCTCACTTTTGGTTATGGAAATCTTCTGTGTTGATGGCTGAGGTATGAGAGCAGAGGAAAACACTTAGGGTTTGAATTTTTACCCTATAGAATTTCCTTGTATTAATTAACACTGAGTTTGCTGATTTTGCTGGCTTCTTTACATACTGTGTGTTTTCTTATATAAAGTTATGTAACTAACGTTAGTTATTTTGGCCTCTTTTGTGTTTTTAGTAACTATGTTACTATTTTTCATTTTTTTGAGACAGAGTCTCACTCTCTTGCTCTGGCTAGAGTGCCATGGCATCAGCCTAGCTCACAGCAACCTCAGACTCCTGGGCTCAAGCAATCCTTCTGCCTCAGCCTCCCAAGTAGCTGGGACTACAGGCATGCGCCACCATGCCCGGCTAATTTTTCTATATATTTTTAGTTGGCCTATTAACTTCTTTCTATTTTTAGTAGAGATGATGTCCCACTATTGCTCAGGCTGGTTTCCAACTCCTGACCTTGACCAATCCGCCCACCCCGGCCTCCCAGAGTGCTAGGATTACAGGGGTGAGCCACCATGCCCAGCCTTAATGTTACTATTAATATACAATTTACATTATTCCTAAATTTTTCCTCTGGATTTTGTGCCACATTCTGTGGCACACATGCTGCTGTTTGAGTCTTTTGGTCCCCAACTTACTGCCCCCATTCCACTGATTTTAGGACTTGAGTCGTTTCAAGTTTATTTTTTGATGTTGCTGATAATGTCATTCTTGGTTTTGATCTTAAGTGTTATCACTTTATAACTTTGTCAACCTACAGAAGGAACTAAGGCACAACATATATTTTCAAAGAGTTTACTTGGGGAGCTCCCCAGGCCGCCAGCGTGTGCATTTCTGCAGCCCCATGTCAGTTTCACCAAAGGCAGCCCGGCGCCCTGTGGTCACCGGTTGGGGATTCTCCTCCTGGTCTGGTGGGAGGGTGAACTCCTGGCTCCCACAGCTGTTGGACACCGGTGGGGAGGGAAGGCGCATGATCTGGCAGGGAACCAGAGCGAGAAGTTGGGCAGCCAGAGAGGGGGGACTGCAGCCGCCCGCTGTTTGCAACCCTCCCCCCTCTGGGGCCGGAGGAGCACCCTGCCGCCAGCAGCAGCGCCCTTCCAGGTATGCAGAGCGGAGCCCGGGCCCTGCTCCTGGTTCCCTGAATGCATGGCTCCACAGCCCGGCTGGCTGGCGAGCTTCGCTGGCGAGGGGAAGCTCTCAAGTGAAGCTATTATTATTGCGCTGTGAAGCATGGAGCTCCTGGAAGATGCTGCATAGAGATGGTAGGACCCACCGCTGTCGCCTGCGCCGCCCGCCGCTGCACCCCTACCCTTTTGGTTTCATTACTGGAAACAAATCTGCTGTCAGCCAGCCAGCTTTCCAATTTACCGATGATTCTTGAGTGAAAATAGATCCAGGGGCTCTCCGCTGCCCCAAGTTCTCACCTCCCCAGCTCCTCCTGTCTCCTTAGCCTGGGGCGCCAGAGCCACTGAGAGTTCCTCCTCCTCCTCCTCCCACCGCCCCCTCTCTCTGAGTCAGTGGTGGGATACTGCCAGGGGAGACAACCCAAAAGGGGGAGACGGGTGGCAAGGAGGGAGGGGAGCTGGCTCCCCAGCCTGCTTTTCTCCTGCCAGGGACTTGTTTGCAATCACTGCATCTTTTATTTAGGAGGAGAACTCTCCCCCTCCGTGCTCTTGGCTGTTTGGGTATTAATTTTCTCCTCTCCCCTCTCCTGTGCTCCTCCTCCTCTGCTCCCTCCACCCCACTCCTTCCCACCCAGTAGCTAAGGGTAAGCAAAACAAAGCGGATTTCACCTTGGCAACCAGAGACACCCCCCTTTCCTTTTTCCTTGTAGTCCAGAATGTGAAACCCTGTTGGAACAGGTCTCTTGAACATTGTCCTTGAGGACTGAACTCTTATCTTTTTTTTTTTTTTTTTTGCTAAAAACTCCTTTCTAAGGAGGCCAGCTGGGTCTGGCTTTCAAATGATAAATTCCCACTAAGCGGTTTTTGTTAACCAAATAAAGTGGTGATTTACTTCTCAACCAGATTCTGTATGACATTAACATCACCTAAAAGTTAAGAAGCCCGGTCTTAACTCAAGCACCCTAGCAGATGCCTATGGTAAATTTAAAATATCTTAACTCAAGCATCCTAGTAGGCGCCTATTGTAAATTTAATATGTCCTCCTGTCTGGACCTCCCAGAGTGCTCACACCCTTATCTTAAAATAAGCATATCCTTTCTGGTCTTCTAGACAAAGTCTAACTCTCTCAGCCAATTGCCAGCCATAGAATCTTTAAACCCACCTATAACCTGTAAGCCCCTGCTTGGAGATGTCCCACTTTCTGGGCCAAACCAATGTATGCCTCTCATGTATTGATTTGTGACTTTGCCTGTAACCCCTGTCTCTCTGAAAATGTATAAAACCAAACTGTAACTTGCCCAAGGCCTCTTGGCAGTGGCTCTGGGTCATGGTCCTCAAATTTGGCTCAGAATAAATCTCTTTAAAATTATTTTAGAGTTTGTCTTTTTTCCATTGACACCCTTGACATTCAAATGGCTGAATGGAGGAGAGATTGCTACTCACAAGTCTTGGGGGCTGCTGCTCTCCCCTCTTCTCTCCCTCTCTTCCTTTCAATTGAGTAGTCCCTGATGATCTCAGCCCCCAATTTCATCACCTGTCCCTGCCGCTTTATTTTTCTCTCATCCTCTCTGCTCTCCAGCCCACTCTCCCCAGCAGTGCTCCCCCCTCCTTTTACTACTTGCATCTCAAGTAGAACAGGTTTGGGATATAAGCTACCCCCTATCTTGGCTTTTATACCTTAGCTTTTATAATTTGCCTGCTTGCTTGCCACTTAGCCTGACTAAAGCCATGACAAGCTTCTACAAAGTAAAAAAAAAAAGCCCAGGGAAAATACTGGTAAGGCACTACCTAATAAGGTAGTGCAAAGTCCCTAGGACCTAGCCAACCAATCAATAAATCAATACACAGCCAGCATAATCAATGCATAAACAGCTTAAATAAAATATATAGGTGCTAGTGGGCTGCAGATACCACTTATAACCAATTATCTGAGTTACACAACAACTGAAAATATAAAACCTGTGCTAAAACCTTGCCAAGAGTCCTTGTCTAAAGAGACCACTGAGCTGGTGCTCTAAAACCTAGACCCTAGGTCAAGCTAGCTTAAATAAACCTCCATTTATTGCTTATGTTAATATGAGCTTATAACTCTAACATTCTGTTCTATGATACAAAATTCTTAGACACAACAAAGGTAGAAAAAAAAGGACTGATATTTTTTTCTGGGCCCTTGGGATTGCTCTTCTGCTTTTTGTGAACTAAAATAAAATTTTAAGGCTCACTCGCCCCTGACTGAACAGACCCCCGCGTGGCCAAAGGAATATCCTATAACTAAATTTTCTGCCTGGAGGAGGGAGGTCAAAAATGCCTCATCATGTCCCCCTCCCTTCTTGGAGACATCCTTTGTAATCCATTAACAGGCCTAAAGGTATGCAAGACAAACCTGCAGGTCCTCGATTTACACAACAAATCTATGTCCAGTGGCTTCTCTCTGATAACAGCTCCTTATGTTAAAATATTCCAAGCCTTTAGACAAAGCTTCATGTCTTTAACCAATTATAAGCCAAAGAATCTTTAAACTCACCTATAACCTGTAAACCCCCACTTCAAGATGCCCCACCTTTATGGGCCAAACCAATGTATGCCTCCCACATATTGATTTATGCTCCGGGACATGGAAAGTTTGGCTTTTTTCCATTGACACTTTATTTTATTGTTTTGGACATTTTTGAACGCTGTGGCTTGGACAGTGCTTTTGATTTCCTTGTTGGGTTTTCAATTTATTTTTTTTTCCTTCTTTGTCCCTCTCTGGCCACTATGGAATTCTAATTGCAACCATGGTTGGACTGAAGCCGCCTCTGTATTACTTACCAGGTAAGCCAGCGTGTGCCTCCCCAGGTCCTGCGCAGCGCTGGCCTGCTGCCCAGGAACCCTCCCTCACCTGACCTTCTGGGACCCCCAGGTTGGGTCGGGGTGGCGGGGCCCCCGCATGCCCCCCTTGTTCTGGTTCTTCCTGCCGTGGTCCAGCCTGGGCGGTGAGCACTCGGTGCAGTGGGGTGCGCCCACCAGGCCCACAACCCCCACCCAGGCTCGTGAGTCTGGCTCCTATTGTCTGCCGAGCCGGGTCCTCAGCGGCAGCGCAGTGAGCGACCAGCGCACTCCAGCCTTACAAGGTGCATTAGGCACCGGGTGTGAAGTTATTTTCCCGCAGGCTGCCCAAGTCCTGGGTCTTGTTTTCCTCTCCCTCTGGCCATCCCTCTGTGCGGTCTCTGCACAAGCGTGGCCAGGCTGCCCCCCATTCCTGCCTGGGACTGCCTGGAAGGTTTTGTTCTGCCAAGGGCAGAGGGGTGTGGGGGGTGGCCAGGGAAGCTCGGGAGGACATTTGGCGTGGCTTCCTGTTTCCTTAACCTTCCTGTGCCCTGACAGCCCCTGGCCCTGTAACTTTCTGTTTGGGGCATGTTGGGCTTTCAGCCCCAGAGGGAAAGGGAGGGGATGACAGCAGAGGGTTTGGGGAGCCACTTCTGATTCACTCCATTTGTACTTCTGAACCTTGAACAGGACTGAACACGGCCAGAGAGAAGATGGTGGGCCGGGACTTTATGGCAAGGGAGGGGGAAGCCAGAGGTGAATTCTCAGGGCCCTCCCCCAGGGGCTGACAGACCCCCAGTGTCCCCTGGGGCCAGAGAGTAACTCACCAGGCCTGCCCCAGGTGGGGCTGTAAGGGCCTGGTTGCAGCCCAAAGCTGCTGGCTCACTTGTGCGAGCCCGGATAACAGAAAATGGGCCCAGGGGAGGAGTAATCGGCTCCTGGAAACTGCTAGCTTGGGGCCCAAAGGTAGAGCTATCGGCTAAACGCATATTTCTGCTTCTGAGAATCGCTTGCTTGCAGCTGGATGCATAGGTACGGTGCCAGTTAAGGGAGAAAGCCCCCTTTGCCGCCGGCAGACTACCAGTCCACCAATCATTTTAAAGACTAACACACACAATCAGCTTGTGCAGCGCGGGTGTTCAAGAGGGAGGGGGGATAAAAGGGGAGCCCTAGCTTTGGTCAGGGTCCTTGCCTGAAAGAGCGGCCACTGCGCTGGCACTCTAGGGCCTGGACCCTGGCTAGCCAGAAAATAAAGCTCCTCTTGAGTGATTGCATCCTTGGTTTCTTTGTTCGTCTGCCTGGCGGGGTGCAGGAAGCCCGTCCCTAACATTTGGGGGCTCATCCGGGATTAGGCTCCCCTGCAATCCGCTGAGTAGAACACAAAGCTGAGGGAGGAGTGAGCGAGACCCCACACCTGGACTAGCCGAGTGTGTAGTAGGACGAGGAACGATTCCCGGGATTGCTAAGCCGGCACAGGACTGAGGACTGAACTCTTAATTTTTTGCTAAAAACTCCTTCCTAAGGAGGCCAGCTGGGTTAGGCTGGCAAATGGTAAGGAGGCCAGCAGGGTTAGGCTGACAAACAGTAAATTCCCACTAAGCGGCTTTTGTTAACCAAACGAAGCAGTTGTTTGCTTCCTGACCTGATTCTGGTATGGCATTAACATCACCTAAAAGATAAGAAGCCCCTGTCTTAACTCAAGCATCCTAGCAGATGCCTATTCTTAAATTTAAACCATCTTAAAACATCCTAGCAGGCGCCTATTGTAAATTTAAAGTGTCCTCCTGTCTGGACCTCCCAGAGTGCTCATACCCTTATCTTAAAGTAAGCATATCCTTTCTGGTCTTCTAGATAAAGTCTAACTCTCTCAGCCAATTGCCACCCAAAGAATCTTTAAACCCACCTATAACCTATAAGCCCCCGCTTCGAGATGTCCCACCTTTTTGGGCCAAACCAATGTATGCCTCTCATGTATTGATTTGTGACTTTGCCTGTAACCCCTGTCTCTGAAAATGTATAAAACTGAACTGTAACCCAGCCACAGCGAGTCCACTTGCCCAAGGCCTCTTGGCAGTGGCTCCGGGTCATGGTCCTCAAATTTGGCTCAGAATAAATCTCTTTAAAATTATTTTACAGAGTTTGGCTTTTTTCCGTCGACAGGACCTAGGCGGACGCGCTGGAGGGTCGCCGGTCGGAGCCAGATGGAGACGTCCTCTGGCTCCGGGAGGACTCCGGTACTGGTCTCGCCAAACAGAGGCGGGGGCCAGGAGGAATTCGGAGAAAGGAAGTCCGGACCAGGTTAGGGCATTGTCTCTTGTAATCTGTCTAGCTTCTGTTGTCTGTTTTGTCTGTCATCACGTTTTGTCTGTCATCACTGTTTGTTACCACCGGGGAGAGTGAGAGTGTGCATGGGTCTCGAGAGCAAGATTTTCAATTTAGGAAACCTGCGAAGAGGAGCAGAGGAGGACCTTAGAGCCACGATCCGGGGCAGACCAGCATTGGCCAAAGGTCCCTGTTGTGTCATCTGCCATCGGATCCTCACCTCAGAGGCCTCTGCCCTAGGCCAGTGCCGGTACCGCCACCTGCCCATAGTAGATTCAGAGGAATCCTGCCCCAGCCTAAGCCCTGAGGGGGGCCCGCGCCCTCGGACTCCGCCACAACTATGGGGCAAGCCATGACAACGCCTCTCTCTCTCCTAACAGGCCACTTTAAGGACGTGAGGGAAAGGGCCGGTAGTCTGTCCCTGGAAATCAGGAGGGGCAAACTAGTCACCCTTTGTAAAGTTGAATGGCCCGAGTTTGATGTTGGGTGGCCTAGAGAGGGATCCTTTGACAGAGTCATGGTAAAAAAAGTAAAAGAGAAAGTCTTTGGGCACCCTGGGCACCCAGACCAGATTCCATACATTATAGTCTGGCAGGATTTGGTGCGAGATCCCCCACCTTGGATGCAAGCATTCATGCCGCCCTTTAGGGGGTCTTCTGAGGTCCTCACTGTGCGAGGTAGTACTAAGAAAGAACAGCAGGACTCCCCATCCACCCAGGTGCTCCCGGAGTCCAACCTTTATCCAGACTTGATTGGGCTGACCGAGCCTGATGCCCCTCCTCCTTATAACCCCAGGACAGCACCCACGATCTCCCAGGCAACAGCGCCCCAACTAAGTGCTGTGGGAGGGGAAGAAGGGCCAGCCTATGGCACCAGACAGCGCACAGGTCGAACCCCCGACCCGGAGCCTGTGAAAACATTCCCCTTGGGAGCAGTCGGACCCCGGGGGGGAGATGGGACACAGAATAACCAATATTGGCCTTTCTCCACCAGTGATCTTTATAACTGGAAAGCCCAAAACTCTAATTTCTCTGATAACCCTAAAGATTTAATTAACCTATTAGACTCTGTTCTCTTCACGCATCAGCCCACCTGGGATGATTGCCAACAGCTACTTAAGGTGCTCTTCACCACGGAAGAGAGAGAAAGGATACAGGGGGAAGCAAGGAAATTGGTCCCAGGAGAAGATGGTAGACCTACAACAAACCCACGGACCATTGACCAAGTGTTCCCCCTTGAACGACCTCCGTGGGACTACAATGAGGCCGAAGGTAGGGAGCGTGTCCGGGTCTACCGCCAGACTCTGATGGCCGGTCTCCGCATGGCGGCGCGAAAGCCGACCAATTTGGCCAAGGTAGGAGATGTGCGTCAGGGCCCGGAAGAAAGCCCGGCAGCATATTTAGAAAGAATCATGGAAGCCTTCCGGCAGTACACCCCCATAGACCCCACCTCAGAGGAAAGTAAGGCCGCTGTCATGATGGCCTTTGTGAATCAGGCTGCTTCAGACATAAGGCGAAAAGTGCAAAAGATAGACAGACCAGGAGAGAAAACCTTACAGGACCTATTAGAGGTAGCAGAAAAAGTTTACAATAATAGAGAGACATCAGAAGAAAAGACAGAGAGGATAAGACAAGAAGACAGGAAATTTCAGGCTAGAGAGATGCGGAAAGCAAATAAAGAAATGGCTAAAATTTTGCTAGCCGAGAAAGAGAGAAGGTGGGAGGAAAGATCAGAGAACAGAGCAGGGCCCAGATTCCAGAGAGAGAGGCTTGACAGGAACCAGTGTGCCTGTTGTAGAGAACATGGGCACTGGGCAAAAGAGTGCCCCAAGAAGAAAGGGGGGCAGGGATTGGGGGGATCTAAAGGGGTCATGGTGGTGGGTCAAGCAGAGGATGACTAGGGGCGACGGGGTTCGGTTCCCCTCCCCGAACCCAGGGTAACTCTACAGGTGGAGGGGAATCCAGTAGACTTCCTCATAGACACCGGGGCTGAACATTCTGTACTAACTCAAGATAAAGGGAAATTATCTAAAAGGACCAGCTGGGTGCGGGGAGCGACTGAAACTAAGTTATATCAGTGGACCACACAGAGAAGACTAGACTTGGGAACAGGACAAGTGAGTCACGCTTTCATGGTCATTCCTGAGTGCCCCACACCACTACTAGGCAGAGACATACTCACCAAGCTCAAGGCCCGAATTCACTTCGAAGAGGGGGGGATAATGGTAACTGACAATGAAGGCAAACCCCTCAGTGGCCCCCGGGTCACCCAGGTTCTAACATTGACACAGGCGGATGAATATAGACTGTACCAGCCCACAAAGAGCAGGGGAGACAGTATAGATCAATGGCTCCGAGAATTTCCCATGGCTTGGGCTGAGACAGGGGGTACGGGGTGGGCCAAGCACAGGCCGCCCCTCTACATCGAACTAAAGCCAGGTGCTGAGCCGGCTCATGTCAGACAGTACCCCATGTCCCGGGAGGCAAAGGCGGGGATAACACCCCACATTCGGAGACTCCTAGACAGTGGGATTCTCAGAAAATGCCAGTCAGCTTGGAATACACCCCTGTTGCCGGTAAAGAAACCTGGAGGAAAAGATTATAGACCAGTACAAGATCTTAGAGAAGTCAATTCAAGGACTCTGGACATCCACCCTACCGTTCCAAACCCCTACACTCTGCTAAGCTCGCTCTCTCCCACGTTATCCTGGTATACAGTTCTAGATCTAAAAGATGCTTTCTTCAGTTTGGCTGTGGCGACACGCTGTCAAGAGATTTTCGCCTTTGAGTGGCAGGACGAAGAGAGAGGGGTCTATGGGCAACTGACATGGACCAGGCTGCCTCAGGGGTTCAAAAATTCACCCACCCTCTTCAACGAGGCCCTCCAGGATGACCTGAGTGAGTACCGTGCCAACCACCCCGAGGTAACCTTGCTGCAATATGTGGATGACCTGCTGCTGGCTGCCCCTGACCCCCAGACTTGCCTAAAAGGTACCAAAGACTTACTTAAAACACTCGGCAAGCTGGGGTATAGAGCCAGTGCAAAGAAGGCCCAAATTTGCAGAGATGAAGTCACTTATCTCGGGCATAAGATAAGAGGGGGCCAAAGGTGGCTGACTGAAGCTATGAAGCAGACTGTGTTACAAATACCCACTCCGACCTCGAGCCGAGAGTTAAGAGAATTCTTGGGGTCGGTAGGCTACTGCCGCCTTTGGATCCCGGGGTTCGCGGAAAAGGCCCGCCCTTTATATGAAAGATGCAAAACAGGGCAAACATGGGAATGGACTGAGACAATGGCAAATGCCTTCCAAGTCCTAAAAACGGCCATGCTAAAAGCACCTGCTCTAGCGCTCCCTGACCCCACCAAAGAATTCCACCTCTATATAGATGAAAAAAAGGGCATTGCAAAGGGGGTGCTCGCACAAACCCTAGGGCCCTGGAAGAGACCAGTGGCCTATCTGTCAAAGAAGTTAGATCCGGTGGCAGCCGGATGGCCGGCGTGCTTACGAGTGATCGCGGCCACAGCCCTATTAGTAAAAGATGCTGATAAACTTACCCTGGGACAGAGACTGATAGTCACTACTCCGCATGCCATAGAAGGGGTTTTAAAGCAGCCTCCGGGGCGATGGATCACAAATGCAAGGCTCACTCACTACCAAGGACTGTTGCTGGATGCACCTCGCATCGAGTTCCAGGCCCCCGCCACCCTGAATCCGGCAACGCTCCTGCCTGTTCCAGAATCAGCAGCACCCGAGCACGACTGTCTCGAAATCCTGGCTGAAACCCAGATGGTCCGGAGAGACTTGAAGGACCGCCCCCTTCCGAACAGCGACCTCATCTGGTTCACGGACGGGAGCAGTTTCGTCCGAGAGGGACACAGGTATGCAGGGGCGGTCATAGTCGATAACCAGGGCAAGCTTATCTGGGCGGCCTGCCTTCCACAGGAAACGTCTGCTCAGAAGGCAGAGCTGATAGCGCTGACAGAAGCACTCCGCCGGGCTCAGGGAAAGAGGCTGACTGTATACACCGACAGTCGCTATGCATTTGGGACGGTGCATATAAACGGGACCCTCTACAGAGAAAGGGGGTTCATCACGGCAGAGGGAAAAGAGATCAAGCACAAGCCCGAGATTCTCCACCTGCTAGAAGCCATCCTACTGCCAAAGGCAGTGGCGGTAGTCCACACCCCGGGACACCAAAGTGGGAACTCCCTAGAAGCAAAAGGAAACAGGCAGGCAGACGCAGAGGCCAAAAAGGCTGCGTACGAGGGCATGCCACTAAGCGTCCTACACACAGGCCCCGGCCTGCCGCCTCCAGGAATGATACAGATACCCCCAGTGCCCACCTATACAGAGACAGACAAAGCCTGGGCCGAAGAACAGAAAAATACACACCAAGGCGAGGACGGATGGATATGGGACAAAGAGCATCGCATGATAATGCCAGAAGCTTTGGGACGGTATGTGTTACAGCATCTACACCAGACCACCCATTTAGGAAAAAACAAAATGCTCCAGCTGCTGGATACTGCTCAGTTGAGGTTCAAGTCACAGAGACAGGTGGCCGCCGATATCGTCCATGACTGCCAAGCTTGTCAGGTTATGCAACCGGGAAAAACCAAGGGGACTCACACAGGTACGAGGGAAAGGGGGAGGCAGCCAGGACTGTTCTGGGAAGTAGATTTCACAGAGGTAAAACCTGGGAAATACGGATACCGGTATTTACTAGTCATGATAGATACATTTTCTGGGTGGGTCGAGGCTTTCCCTACTAAAAATGAAGCTGCCCTAACTGTAGCCAAAAAGTTATTAGAAGAAATTATCCCTAGATACGGGGTGCCAGAAGGAATGGGCTCTGATAATGGACCTGCATTTATAAGTCAGATAAATCAAAAATTAGCCCAAACCCTGGGGATCAATTGGAAGTTACATTGTGCATATAACCCCCAGAGCTCAGGACAGGTAGAAAGAATGAACAGAACACTAAAGGAGACTTTGACTAAATTGGCACTAGAAACTGGCGGAGACTGGGTGACCCTCCTTCCCTTTGCCCTGTTCCGAGTCCGGAACACCCCCTACCATCTAGGACTAACTCCGTTTGAAATTATGTATGGTACTCCCCCACCAGTGGTGCCTAGGCCAAAATGCAGCGGGGCACTTCCAAAACACCCTAAAGAAATCTTACAAGCTGTACAGGCCTTACAGCATGTCCACAGTCGGATATGGCCAGCACTTCAGGCCATATACGATGCGGCAGGACCAGATGCTGACCTCCCTTATCACCTGCACCAACCGGGTGACTGGGTGTGGGTAAAGAGACATAATAGTAAAACCCTGGAGCCCAGGTGGAAGGGACCTCATCAAATTATTCTCATTACCCCCACTGCTCTCAAGGTAGACGGCATATCAACTTGGATACACCACTCCCACGTAAGACCAGCCAACAAGAACGACCTAGAACAGTGCCAGAGCCAGTGGAGAGCAACGGTGGACCCAGAGAACCCACTGAAGGTCAGGCTGACTCGAGTAGCAGCAGTGCCACAAGAAGCCAGCTGAGTCCTATTCCTCTTGGACTACTGGTTATACTGTCTAGACTCAGACTTGGGGCTGTGGCACCTGGAGATTGGACCTCACTACAAAAATGTATGCGGGGTTTGTTTTATATCTCCTTGAGAGCATTTTGTTAATGGGTGGGGGTGTTGTAAGTGTGATGAACAATTTCAATCCCCACAAACCCCATAGTCTGACATGGGAAATTGTCAATCAAGAAACCCATGAGGTCTGGAACGTGACCTCTGGGGTGGCCCCCTTAAACAGTTGGTGGCCAGACTTATATTTTAACTTAGAAAAAGTCAACCCCCTAGAAAAGCCAGCACAGACAATAGCGATATCCTCAGGAGGCCCTGGTGCTGCCCCAATCCCCAGTACTTGGGTAACTGGACCATGGAGGGAAGACATAGAACGAACCTCTATGAGCCGGAATGGGTTTTATGCCTGTCCAGGATTCCAGCCCCCTCAGGAAAACCGTCAGTGTGGGGGTATTGGAAGTTATTATTGTGCCAAATGGTGGTGTGTAACCACCAATGATGGGGAATGGAAATGGCAGGCACAACCTCTTCTCATTAGCATGTCCTATGTCCAACCTTGTACTAAAAACAGGTATGCCAGAGACTGCAACCTAATAAGGGTAAAATTTACAGAAAAAGGAAAGAAAGATAGGCGGTGGATAACAGGACTCTCATGGGGGATATGTCTCTACCAAAGACCGCACGTTTGCTCACTAATATATATCAAACTTAAAATTACCCCGCTCCCAACAGCAGTAGGACCCAACTAGGTACTACATCCATGGCCAGCTACTGCCAGGCCCAGCCCGGCAGCACCCCAGACCACCTCCAGCAAAGGGACTCTCCACAAACTAGTGGCTAGCACGAGTAGTCCCCGAGGCCCATCGCCCGATGGAGAGCTCACAGATCCCTTATGGAAAATGCTGACAGCAGCATATAATGCACTGAACCGTACAAGTCCCAATGCCACACAGGCCTGTTGGTTGTGCTATGACATAAGGCCCCCTTTTTATGAGGCAGTGGGGCTGGCCACTTATTTTAACCTGTCTTCAGAAGACTCCCCTAAAACGTGCCAGTGGGATTGTAAGGGCCCCGGACTCACCCTCCAGTCAGTTCTTGGTAAAGGTACCTGTTTAGGAACAGTGCCTCCCAGCCATGCACCACTCTGTGCCAAGGGTAACAGTACGCTAAGCCTATCTAAGAAAACAAAGTGGGTTATCCCCGGGCCAGGTGGGTGGTGGGTTTGCTCCAAGACCGGTCTGACTCCTTGCCTTAGTATGTCTATTTTCAATGAGTCTGAAGATTACTGTATAATGGTATTAGTGTTCCCAAGAATAATATACCACACTGAAGAGACAATGTATGAGGGTATGATAGGGCAAAGAGCTGCTAACCTAATTTTTAGAAGAAAAAGAGAGCCCATCACAGCCATAACCTTGGCTACTCTTTTTGGCTTAGGAGCAATCGGAGCAGGAACTGGTATCTCTTCCCTGGCAATGCAGCAAAAGGGGTTTCATAGCCTAAGAGCAGCCATAGATGAGGATATAGCGAGAATAGAAGAGTCCATCTCACACCTAGAAAAGTCACTAACCTCCCTATCCGAGGTAGTGCTCCAGAACCGGAGGGGGCTAGATCTAGTGTTCCTCCAGCAAGGAGGTCTATGTGCTGCTCTTAGAGAAGAATGTTGTTTCTATGCGGATCATACGGGAGTTGTTAGAGAATCCATGGCTAAGGTCAGGGAAGGACTTGCCCGCCGCAAACAGGAACACGAACAGCAAGCAGGCTGGTTTGAGTCCTGGTTTAACAGCTCCCCGTGGTTAACTACACTGATATCCACCCTACTGGGCCCACTCATTATAATACTCTTAGCCCTCACGTTTGGGCCTTGTCTAGTTAATAGACTAGTGGCATTTATAAAAGAGCGGATTAGCACTGTACAGCTTCTAGTGTTGCAACAACAATACCAAAAGCTAAACACAAGGGACGAGCAAGAGTGCTCATCAATGGTCTAAAGAAAGGGGGGAATATAAGGGCCTGGTTGCAGCCCAAAGCTGCTGGCTCACTTGTGCGAGCCCGGATAACAGAAAATGGGCCCAGGGGAGGAGTAATCGGCTCCTGGAAACTGCTAGCTTGGGGCCCAAAGGTAGAGCTATCGGCTAAACGCATATTTCTGCTTCTGAGAATCGCTTGCTTGCAGCTGGATGCATAGGTACGGTGCCAGTTAAGGGAGAAAGCCCCCTTTGCCGCTGGCGGGCTACCAGTCCACCAATCATTTTAAAGACTAACACACACAATCAGCTTGTGCAGCGCGGGTGTTCAAGAGGGAGGGGGGATAAAAGGGGAGCCCCAGCTTTGGTCAGGGTCCTTGCCTGAAAGAGCGGCCACTGCACTGGCACTCTAGGGCCTGGACCCTGGCTAGCCAGAAAATAAAGCTCCTCTTGAGTGATTGCATCCTTGGTGTCTTTGTTAGTCTGCCTGGCGGGGTGCAGGAAGCCGGTCCCTAACAGGGCCACATGACTGCGGGTCAGGAAGGCTGTTCTGCCTGTGGCCTCTTGTTCTAGGAATGAGCTCTTTTCATTTTCCCTTCCTTTGAGTTTACCTCCCTTGGGCTTTTGACAAACAGCCACCATTGAGGTTGGGGGTGTCCATGGGGGTGGGGAGATGTTGAGGTGCTGTAGAGAGCAGAAAGGAAGTTCCTGGTTTTTTCATGTTGAGGCTGTAAGAATTCTGCAGAACAGCCTGTCTTGGAGGTTTATTTCTGAATTGTTTTGCTGGGGAGAGGTGCACATGGATGGGTGTCGGGTTTCTGGTTTTTTTCCCTCTGTGTTTAGAAGATCTTGTCACTTTTGCTAAGGTGCCCACACCACCCTGGCATCCCTGGGAGGAGGTGTGAGGGTTGGGATGGGCAGGGCAGGATGCAGCTCCTTTGGATGTGGCCTTTGCTGTCCTGACCAGGCAAACATTTCCACAGAGTTAAAGGGCATGGTGGGGGGCTGGTCACCAGAGTCCAACTGACTTTTGAAAAGTAGGAAGGACTTCTGGTGTAGAAAAATCTGTACATTTACTCTTTTTGAGTTTCTTTGGAGCTGTTTCAGTTTCCAGTAATAGGTCTGTGTTTCCTGGTTGGTGTCCATGCCATTTTTTTTTTATTTCGGAATATTATGGGGGTACAGATTTTAAGGTTTCAATAAATGCCCATTTCTCCCCTCCCCCCAAAAGTCTGAGTCTCCATCATGACCATCCCCCAGATGGTGCACATCTCACTCATTATATATGTATATACCGGACCCCCTCCCCCCTCCCACCTGCCCAATACCCTATTACTGTAGTACCTATGTGTCCACTTAGGTGCTACTCAGTTAATACCAGTTTGCTGGAGAATATATCTGGTGCTTGTTTTTCCATTCTTGGGATACTTCACTTAGTAGTATGGGTTCCAGCTCTAACCAGGAAAATATAAGATGTGCTATATCACCGTTGTTTCTTAGAGCTGAATAGTACTCCATGGTATACATATACCACATTTTATTAATCCATTCTTGGATTGATGGGCACTTGGGCTGTTTCCACAGCCTTGCGATTATGAATTGTGCTGCTATAAACATTCGAGTGCAGGTGTCTTTTTTGTAGAGTGTCATTGGATCATTTGGGTAGATGCCCAGCAATGGGATTGCTGGATCAAATGGTAGATTCACTTGTATCACTTTAAGGTATCTCCATATTGCTTTCCACAGAGGTTGAACTAGTTTGCAGTCCCACCAGCAGTGTAGGAGTGTTCCTCTCTCTCCGCAACCACGCCAGCATTTATTGTTTGGAGATTTTTTGATAAAGGCCATTCTCACTGGGGTTAAGTGATATCTCATTGTGGTTTTGATTTGCATTTCCCTCATGATTAGAGATGTTGAGCATTTTTTCATATGTTTGTTGGCCATTCTTCTGTCTTCTTTAGAAAAGTTTCTGTTCAAGTCCTTTGCCCACTTTTTAATGGGGTTATTTGATTTTTTCTTACTGATTTTCCTGAGTTCTAAGAATATTCTAGTTAAGAGTCCCTTATTGGATGCATAGGATGCAAAAATTTTCTCCCATTCTGTAGGTTGTCTGTTTACTTTCATGACTATTTCTTTGGCTGTGCAGAAGCTTTGTAGGTTGATCATGTCCCATTTATTTATTTTTGTTGCTGCTGTGATTGCCTTTGGGGACTTCTTCATAAACTCGTTGCCCAGGCCAATGTCTAGGAGAGTGTTTCCAACTTTTTCCTCTAGAGTTCTAATAGTTTCATACCTTAGGTTTAAGTCTGTTATCCAGCGTGAGTTGGATTTTGTGAGAGGTGAAAGGTGTGGGTCCTGTTTTAGCCTTCTACAAGTGACTATCCAGTTTTCCCAGCACCATTTATTGAAAAGGGATTCTTTTCCCCAGTGTATGCTTTTGTCTGCTTTGTCAAAGATTAGATGGCTATATGAGGATGGTTTTATATCAGGATTCTCACATCTGTTCCACTGGTCCATATTCCTATTTTTGTGCCAATACCATATTGATTTAATTACTACAGCTTTGTAGTATAGTTTGATATCTGGCATATTAATGCCTTCTATTTTGTTTTTGTTGCCTAGAATTGCTCTTGATATTCGGGGTCTTCTTTGGTGCCATAAGAAGCGTAAAATTATTTTTTCTATATCTGTGAAGAATGCTGATGGGATTTTAATAGGTATTGCATTGAATCTGTAGATCAGTTTGGGTAGTATAGACATTTTGATGATATTGAGTCTGCTGATCCACGAGCATGGTATGGATTTCCATCTGTTTACATCCTCTGCTATTTCCTTCCTCAGTGTTTCATAGTTCTCCCTGTAGAGGTCTTTTACGTCCTTGGTTAAGTATATTCCTAGGTACTTTAATTTCTTTGTTGCTATTGTGAAGGGAATTGAGTCTTTGATTTGGTTCTCAATTAGATTGTTGTTGGCGTATATGAATACCTCTGATTTCTCTGTATTGATTTTGTATCCTGAGACTTTACTAAATTCATTGATCAGTTCCAGGAGTTTCTTGGTTGAATCTTTGGGGTTTTCTAGATGCAATATCATATCATCAGCAAACAGTGAAAGTTTGATCTCTTCTGTCCCTATTTGGATACCTTTGATTCCATTTTCCTGTCTGATTGCTGTAGCCGAGACTTCCAGCACTATGTTGAACAGAAGTGGAGATAGTGGGGAGCCTTGTCTGGTTCCAGTTCTAAGTGGGAATGATTTCAATTTTTCCCCATTCAGTATGATGTTGGCTATGGGTCTGTCATATATGGCTTGTATCATTTTTAGGTATGTCCCTTCTATGCCTATTTTCTTAAGTGTTCGTATCATGAAAGGGTGTTGAATTTTGTCAAAAGCTTTTTCTGCATCTATTGAAAGAATCATGTGGTCTTTGTTTTTGCTTCTGTTTATGTGGTGAATTGTATTTATAGATTTACGTATGTTGAACCATCCCTGCATCCCTGGGATGAAGCCCACTTGGTCGTGGTGGATTATTTTTTTGATAAGTGTCTGGATTCGGTTAGCTAAGATTTTGTTGAAAATTTTTGCATGTATATTCATTAGGGATATTGGTCTGTAGTTTTCTTTTTTGTTGCATCCTTTCCTGGTTTTGGTATCAGAGTAATATTTGCTTCATAAAAGGTGTCGGGGAGGTTTCCGTTCTTCTCAATGTTGTGGAATAGTTTCTGCAAGATAGGTACTAGTTCTTCATTGTAAGTGTGGTAAAATTCGGGTGTGAAGCCGTCTGGACCGGGACTTTTCTTTTTAGGGAGATTTTTTTTTTTTTTTTTTTTTGAGACAGAGTCTCACTTTGTTACCCAGGCTACAGTGAGTGCCGTGGCGTCAGCCTAGCTCACAGCAACCTCAATCTCCGGGGCTCAGTGATCTTTCTGCCTCAGCCTCCCGAGTAGCTGGGACTACAGGCATGCGCCACCATGTCCAGCTAATTTTTTGTATATATATTTTTAGTTGGTCAATTAATTTCTTTCTATTTTTGGTAGAGACGGGGTCTCGCTCAGGCTGGTTTCGAACTCCTGACCTTGAGCAATCCGCCTGCCTCGGCCTCCCAAAGTGCTAGGATTACAGGCGTGAGCCACCGCGTTTAGGGAGATTTTTAATTGCTGTTTCTATTTCAGCCATTGAGATTGGTCTGTAGGTAATCTGTTTCTTCTTGGTTGAGCCTAGGGAGGCTGTGTGTTTCTAGAAATTTATCCATTTCCTCCACATTTTCCAGTTTGTGTGCATAAAGATTTTTGTAGTATTCATAAATTGTATCTTGTATCTCTTTGGGATCAGTTGTGATATCTCCTTTTTTGTTCCTGATGGAGCTTATTAGAGATTTCTCTTTTCTGCTTTTCATTAGCTTAGCCAATGGTGTGTCAATTTTGTTTATTTTTTCAAAGAACCAACTTTTTGTTTTATTAATCTCCTGAATAGCTTCCCTGTTTTCAATTTCGTTTAGTTCTGATTTGATCTTGTTGATTTCACTTCTTCTGCTGGGTTTGGGGTTGGTCTGTTCTTCTTTTTCCAGCTCTTTGAGTCATTTCATTACATTGTCTATTTGTGATCTTCTTGTCTTTTGATTATAGGCATTTATGGAGATAAACTTTCCTCTCAGAACTGCTTTAGCTGTGTCCCAGAGGAGTTGATAACTTGTCTCTCCATTGTCGTTTTCTTCATAGAATTTTTTTATTTCCGTCTTGATTTCTTCATTTACGAAGTAATCATTTAGTAGGAGGTTGTTTAATTTCCACATTTTTGTGTAGAAATGTGAGTTTCTGTTAGGGTTGATTTCTAGTTTTATTCCACTGTGATCTGAGAAGGTACATGGTATGATTTCTATTTTTTTAAATTTCTTGAGATTTTCTTTGTGTCCTAGGATATGGTCAATCTTAGGGAATGTCCCGTGAGCTGATGAGAAGAACGTATAGTCAGTGGATTTTGGGTAGAATGTTCTGTAAATGTCAATCAGACCCAATTGTTCTAGAGTTTTGTTTAAGTCCATTATTTCTTTATTAATTTTCTGTTTGGAAGATCTGTCTTGTGCCGTCAGTGGGGTGTTGAAATCTCCGGCAATTTTGGAATTGCTATTAATCCATTTGCTTAGCTCCAGTAAGGTTTCCTTTATGAATCTGGGTGCACCTAAGTTGGGTGCATATGTATTTAAAATTGTTATCTCTTCTTGTTGGACTGTGCCCTTCACCATTATATAATGACCCTTTTTGTCTTTCACTACTTTTGTTGGTTTAAAAACTAAATCGTCTGAAATTAGAACTGCCACACCAGCCTTCTTTTGGCTTCTATTTGCTTGGAATATTGATCTGCACCCTTTTATTTTTAGTCTATATGCATCCTTGCAGGTTAGATGTGTTTCCTGAAGACAGCATATACTTGGCCTGTATTTTCTTATCCATTCAGCCAGCCTATGTCTCTTGAGTGGAGAGTTTAAGCCATTCACATTTATTGAGAGAACTGATAGGTAAGGTAGTTTACTGTTCATTCTGTTGGGTTGGATGTTGTTGCTATGAGTTCTGTCTTGAGCCATTGTAATATCTGGCCTTTAATATCTTTGGGTTTTGGTTGTTTTTATATTCGTGGGTTATTATTATGATGTTCCGTACGTAACGCTGTTTTAAGTACTTCTTGTAGGGCTGGTCTTGTCTTGGTGAATTCTCTGAGCCTTTGCTTGTCTGAGAATGTTTTTATTTCTCCTTCATATACGAAGCTTAGTTTTGCAGGGAATAATATTCTAGGCTGGGCATTGTTTTGTTTCAAAAGAGTGAGAATGGGGCCCCAGTCTCTCCTTGCTTGTAAGGACTCATTAGAGAAGTCTGATGTTATTCGAATTGGCTTTCCCTTGTATGTTACTTGCTTCTTTTGTCTTACAGCTCTGAGAAGTGCCTCTTTGGTTGATACTTTGGTCAATCTGATGACTGCATGTCGTGATGTCTTCCTGTTTGCATTGAATCTCCCAGGGGTCCTCTGAGCTTCTTGAACTTGTATATCGAGATTTTTGAGTAAGGCCTGGGAAATTTTCCTCTATTATATCTTCAAACAGCTTGTCCAACCCTTGAGTGTTGTCTTCTTTCTCTTCTTGTAAGCCTATAACCCTCACATTAGGTTTCTTCACATAATCCCACAGCTCTTGTAGGCTTTGTTCTTTTCTCTTATTTCTCTGCTCTATTTCTGTGACTGATTTATTTAATTGGAGGGTGTTATCTTCAAGCTCTGAGATTCTTTCTTCTGTTTGATCTACCCTGTTCTTGAGACTTTCCACTGTATTTTGTAGTTCCCTGAATTGATTCTTCATTTCCAGGAAACGGTTACACTTTTCTTCATTGTGTCTATTTCTTTTCCCATATCCTGGAGGCTTTTTGTGGTTTCTTTGTGTTGGTTATTGAGTTGTTGTTGCAGCTGGGTGAGTGTTGTTATGATCCACATACGAAATTCCTCTTCTGTCATATTGGTTTCCTGATTTTGGTTGGTGTCCGTTTCTAGGGGGCTGGTGCTCCTCTTTGGGGGTGTGTTTTCCGTTTGATTCTTCATATTTCCTGAGTTCTTTTGCTGATTTCTTCCCATGTCGATCAGTTGTTTCTTTCCTTAAGTTATTGTTTGGGTATTCACATACCTTGTTTAGTTTCTGAGGTGTTAGGTGGTGTCTGTGGGTGAAATTGGACCACTCCCTATATATTGAGTCAGTGGGTGCCGTGGAAAAGCTGTGCAAGATGCCGTCCCTGTCAGTAGGTGGCGTTTGCTTGGAGGAACAGGCTATGCTGTTGATTTTGTGTCCTGTTATCAGCTCTTGTTCTGGGCGGAGCTGGGTTGGGTAAGCCTGCCCTCAGGCAGTTAGCAGGGGTCAAAGTTCCGTTCTCTGCTTCCAGGGAAAGCTGTTAGGGCGGGGCTGGAATGGTCCCGCTCAGCCAAAAAGTCTGGGTGTGGGGATGGGGCTATGTGAGACCCACAGTCTGGAGTGGGCCTCGCTTCTGTCCACCCTCCCCAACTCCGCAGCTACTTCTGGGCCTCTGCCAGCAGGCCAGACCACTAGCCACCAGGCCTCCCCAGACTGTGATGCCTGCTGGGAGGTTCCCTGCACAGGAACGCCACCTGGGTTGGGCGCACGGCCTCCTCCTGGGAGGAGGGTTGCCCTCTAGGACACTGATCCACCCCTGGAGGCACACACACTTCAGTAGGCTGTTCATGTATAACCCTTCTGTGCCCCGGGCAATGCTAGCCCTCGGTGCAGGGGATCTGGTCTGCAGGTCCGACCTCTGGGTCCCAGAGTTCAAACTGTATCCCCACCAGGGAGAGGATTTCCAGTCCCAATTCACCCACAGGGAGCCCAAGCTGGGTCTATGTCTCTCAGCCTCTGAGTCGGCACCGTTCTCCTGGAAACACCGTGCCAGCAGCACCTGGGAGGGCGGGCGGGTAGGGAGCTCACAGTCTGAGTTCCCCTGAGTCAGCTGTAGGGTCCCCAAAGGGAAAGTCCCATTCCCTGGAGGTTCCTCTGGCTGGTGGCTGTATTGTCTCTCTGGGCAGCCGCGGGTAGGGTCTGCGGAGGGGAGGAGGAGGCAATATGGCGCCTGCCACGCGGCTCGGGTCTGTGCACACAGAGTTGCCTGGAGGAAGTTGGGAACCTGGTGCCACGTCTGCTACAGACTCACCGCTGGCTGGTGGCGGCAATCTCTGGGCTGGTGTCCACAGGTCTTTCCACCTGCTGGGGAGCCCACCAGCAGTCCCAAATGCAGGGGAGGGGAAACAGCAAATCCACCTACCCTTGCCGCTGGTCTCCGAGCTGCTCTGGTGGTCTCAGCCTCCAGTTCTCCTCCGCAGCCTCCTCCCGTGGAGTCTCCTGGGGTCTCAGGTACCCCTCCTTCCGACCCTCGTCCGCTGTATGCTCGTCTTTTTGCTTCTTTCCTCTAATTTCTGCTAGAATCTGTCTTTTCTGCAGAGACACTCTGTCTGGCGGTGTTATTCGTCTGCCATCTTGCTCCACCCCCCTCCCCCCAATTTGGTTCTCATTAAGATTTTTTCTTGCTTAAATGTGTTGTTCTTACAGTTTGGGTGGGAATCTGACTCAGCCGCACTGGAAACACTCTTGCTTCTTAACTGCTGACTCCAGAGTCACAAGAAGTTTTCTTTGAGCTCTGGGAGCAAATGGTTGTTAAGATACCTGGATTCCAGCCTGAGAGTGCACAGGGATACACATGTGCTCTGCAGGGGAAAGTGCAGGCAGGGGGGCAGCTGGCCAGGGCCACATGGCTCCCAGACACAGCCAGGGAGGGGGGAAGTGTCTGCACCTGGGGGCCTCTGTTTCCAGCCTAGTGCCCCTGTTGCTTGTCCTTCGTCCCCAGGACATTGACACCCACTGGGCTTCCTTCTCACCACCAGCAAGTGCGATCCAGTCATCTGGTCTACCCTGGCAATTTGCAGCTAAGAAATGAGAGGGCAAGGGACCTTGCTGGGCCTGCCAACTTCAAATGCTTCTCCTTAGACTTTTGGGAACACTAGGGTTGTGAAGGCAGCCTCTTCATCAACTAGAGTGCATCCTATCATACTCTGCTTTGCAGAAAAAAGAATTAGACATTTATAACCCATAAAGTAGCCTTTCTAGGAGGGTGGGTGGATTACCCTCCCAGCTGATCCTTGGCAAAGCAAGTCATGGCATCATCTCCTTGGTGGTCTAGCTACGTAATAAGTGGAAATTTTTTGAAGCCACTGCAGGAGTGGGTTGGGGGTGACTGCACTGGAAGGGAAGAGTGTATTTGGGGGTGAGGGAATAAAAATACATGAAGTGTTCTTCTTTTTTTAAGAGTCTATATGGATTTAAAGTGCTTTTGTTAATTTAGGGACATAAAACTGTGTAGTGTATAGTGTGGTTTGCTTGTAAAAGAAAAAAAAAAGAGTTTATTTGAGCCAAGTTGTAGACAACTGCTGGAAGACTCAGACACAAGCATGTTTTTAAAGGCAAAAAGAAGAAAAGGATTGGACCAATAAAAAGTTGTTCGTGAAGAATTCTCATTGGTTCACCCAAGCATTGATTAGCAATTGGCTGTATATTGTTGAATTGTATGTTATTAGTTATGGTGTTGAGAATGCAGCATTTTTCATTTATAGCTACTTGTGGTGTCTGTTAAGTCTAGAGTCCATGCAGCAAGCAGTTTCAAGAGATTATTATTTAGCTCAAGTATCAAGAAGTGGAGTGGGACATGACTACTGGCTCATTCCTATGACTGAGCCTGATAGTTTAGAGGAGGCTTGCATTCCTTAAATTTAAAAAAAAAGGTTTTTTTTTCTTTCTCATTTTCCCCTTTTGATCACAATTCTTCTTGAAAGCACTAGTGATTGAAGTCTAAGGGTTAAGGTGTCTTACATTACTGAGAGAGCTAATTCCCAGATAGTTCTGTCCCATGTCAGATGGTGGGGAAAGAGGATATGTCCCAATGAGGAATTTTATGAAAGCTCCCAAACCAAATTGGAATGGCAGCACAGAGTGGCAAAAGTAAAACTTCAGTCAAGTCACTGATATATGTAGCTGCTGTCACTTGTTTTTTTCTTGACCCACGGGACTTTCTGTTACTCGCGGGGGTCAAGGGGGACCTTGCCTGAAAGAGATGAGTGAGAGAAAGGAACGAGACCAAGCAAATGGTTGTCAAGGTCTACTTTACTTAGATTTTCTGCTGGTTTTATAATTATACAGAAACAAGGAAGTATGAACAGAAAAATAGAATAGGGGGATGATGAGGCTCGGGTTTGCGTCAATCAGCCCCAATTAGCATTTTATTGGCATTGAAGCTGTTTGTAACTGATCACTTAACCTCAACCCTCGGGAACAATTGCAGGTAGCACACCCTGAAGCAAACAATTGCAGGTAGCACACCCTGGAGCAAGCACGTCATGGAATGCATTCCTTTCGGAGCTATAGCTGGAGGGTTGGGTGCTTATTTTTGTCCTGGCAATTTTCTAGGGTGAGGCTCATGCGTTGGGGTGTTGAGGGTCTTAGTCTCTAACAGTTTTTTGTTGTTGTTGTTGTTGTTGTTGTTGTTTTGAGACAGAGTCTGGCTTTGTTGCCCAGGCTAGAGTGAGTGCTGTGGCGTCAGCCTAGCTCACAGCAACCTCAAACTCCCGGGCTCAAGCAATCCTTCTGCCTCAGCCTCCCAAGTAGCTGGGACTACAGGCATGCACCACCATGCCCGGCTAATTTTTTCTATATATATTAATTAGTTGGCCAATTAATTTCTTTCTATTTATAGTAGAGACAGGGTCTCGCTCCTGCTCAGGCTGGTTTCGAACTCCTGACCTTGAGCAATCCACCGGCCTCGGCCTCCCAGAGTGCTAGGATCACAGGCGTGAGCCACTGCACCTGGCCTGTAACTTGTTTTTATCATCTCCAGTCTTTAGAATACCATGACTTTAATTTTCTTGGGAGAAACAAAACAATGAGAGAAACATAGCATTAGTAATTGGATTAGTAGAAATAAATGCACATAAGAATTATAAAAAGAGAATGTGTATGCCAACAAGAGCAGCAGCAGCAACAACAAAAATAACTCTATTTCATTAGGGAGCCATCTAAAAATATCATAAAAATTAAATCCAAGTTCTTCTTTTTTTATTTATTTATTTATTTATTTTTATAGCTGAAGCAATCTTAAGCAAACCAAGTTCTTCTTTAGATACTTGTTGTATCCAAGTAGCTTCTTTTCTAATATTTTTCTGACTAGTTTCTGCATCCCAGGAGGTATTTATATATCCACAAAAAGAGGTATTTGCCACTATACATATACTTCCTTGCGCAGCTAATATATAACCTAAAATCTATAAATTTTTCCATTATTTTCTTGTTTCAGATGTCCCACATGTTTACTGCATTGCTGACATGCTATTGGACTAGTCATTTCTTTTTCTTTTTCTTTTTTTTTTTTTTGAGACAGGGTCTCACTTTCTTGCCTAGGCTAGAGTGAGTGCTGTGGCATCAGCCTAGCTCACAGCAACCTCAAACTCCTGGGCTCAAGCGATCCTCCTGCCTCAGCCTCCCGAGTAGCTGGGACTACAGGCATGAGCCACCATGCCTGGCTGATTTATATTAGTTGGCCAATTAATTTCTTTCTATTTTTATGGTAGAGATGGGGTCTCGCTCAGGCTGGTTTTGAACTCCTGACCTTGAGCAATCCACCCGCCTCAGCCTCCCAGAGTGCTAGGATTACAGGCGTGAGCCACCGCGCCCAGCTTTGGACTAGTCATTTCTAAAAATGTCTTAGATAAAATATTTTGAAACACAGTCAACAAGTAGAAATTATTCATAGCATAAATATTGGATTACAACTGTGTTAAGAAATACTTTATATATCATTTTAATAGATTCAATGCTCTCTAAGTATATTAGAAAAATGAATTTGTTCAATTTGCCTTGAGCAATACACTTTTGTGTGTGTGTGGGAGACAGAGTCTCACTCTGTTGCCTGGGCTAGAGTGCCATGGCATCAGCCTCATTCACAACAACGTCAAATTGCTGGGCTCAAGCAATCTTCCTGCCTCAGCTTTCTGGGTAGCTGGGACTACAGGCATGCATCACCATGCCCAGCTATTTTTTTTTAGAATATATATATGTTTTGTTGTCCAGCTAATTTCTTTCTATTTTGTTAGTAGAGATGGGGTCTCACTCTTGCTCAAGCTGGGCTCAAACTTCTGCACTCAAAGAGTGCTAGGATTACAGGCATGAGCCACCATGCAATACACTTTGTAAAAAGTAATCAAATAATTTTAAAGGCGGTATAATTTACCACAATTCACATAAAACATATGCACTCAAACTAAGCAAAAACAACAGAATTAGATTTTTTAATGCTGCTTTAATCTGTTTTATTACATTAGATGGATAACAGCACCCTTTGTGAATCATCACATGTGCCTCATGGCATCATTGTTAGGAACTTCCATCCATTTCCACCACATATTATTGAACCAGACTCCACTGTTGCACATTTGTTCATTTTTAGACAAAGCTGGAATGAAAACACCTTCATGCTCATGCTGTAGTGATTCCAGGTAACATGCCCTGAGAGATACCCAAAACAAAGGGACTGATTTTTGTCCTCAGGTTTCCAACACTTGTCAAATGTGAGGAAAATTTTGGGGACCTGGACAGACAGATGCCTGTGAATCTCACCCAGTGTGGCTCGGCAGGGCCTGCGCTGGCAGGAGACTCTGGGTGTCTCAGCGAAGGGAGTCTCTGTTCTCCTGCACATGGGTTGTTACATCACAAATTGTCATGTGATTCCATGTCTCATTCCAGCTGGGACTGATGACTGTCAACCTAAAATAATCAAAAAGGTCAGAATCTAGTTGAGAGTTATTAACATTCAAACATTCAGGATGGCCACCCAAGAGCATACATTCAAGTTGTCCTGAAAACAAGCTCCTATTAGCAGCAGTTACAAATAGGTTTTTAAGAGAAAAAGAAGAGAAGCAGTTTCTAAGTTGTTCACCATGAATTTACATAAGATATTTATTGGCTATAATTGGTTGTTTATTTATTTATTTATTTTTTTGTATCACAAATTTCAGGAATGGGAAGATAGTGGGTGAGGCAGCTAGTCTGGAGCAAAATGTCTTTAAACAATTGCCCAGAGGCATGGGTTAGAGAATTAAAATAATTCACATAGTCGTATCTCTCTGGGCCTGATCAATTTTGCATGCCTCACATAGCTCTGAAAGCTCTGCGTTTTTTTTTTTTTTTAATCTCACGGCACAGAGGAAATGGGTTCTGAATGCAGATCCCCTCCTCACACCCAGCTGCGATGCGATTCTTGTTCACTCACTCACATGCGCTAAGTAATGACATGGCCATGCCTCTTTCAGGACAAGGGTCCAAACTCAGGAAGTGCACCCATGACATATTTGCTTCTAAAGTTACACACCAAAAACCCATACAAGGACCTAGATGACTCCTGGATTATCCCTACCCTCAATGCTGAATCTGTAGCAGGAATCTGATCATCCCACCAATCTAGGCTCTTGACCACCTAATCATAATCTCATCTCCTACGTGGATGCAGGAATAAAACATAGCCTTACCTGGGCTCAGATCCTATAGCAAAAACCAGTCCTTCCACCAACACCACACTGTGCCCCCCCATGGGTGTTTGATAGCATCTTCTCTGTTTTTGCTATTTTCCCTTCAAACCTTCTTTTTTGTCTACTCAGTGTGTGCAAGGTCACCCTTTTGGTGCCTGAATATAGCACCTCCTGGAATTCAGATGTCCGTAAGTTCAAGACCATGACCTTAGAGCTGTCTGGGTTAAGAGCAAATGCAGAGTAGAGATCTGAGACTTAATTCTCAAAATTGAAAATGAGGAAAGAGATTTGGCCTCTTCCTTTTTCTTGTGTTTAATTTGGAAACTTTTATTTTTTATTTTATTTTATTTTTTATAGAGTATCCAGAAACAGAATGGAAACTTTTATACTGAAATTTTTTCTACGCCTCTTTAAAATATATGTAAATCATTTTAACAGCTAAATAGGGTTTTTCCTACTGTTTTTGACTCAAGAATATCTTTCTGTAGGACCTGGGAACACTGCTTTGAAATTTAAATATCCAAGAAGATTGAGCCCTATGCTACAGTTTTGTAGAAAAGTAGGAGCCCACCATCAGCAGGCACCTGGCTCCAAGTTGCAAATCTAAATCTTGTCATGAAGACAAAAACAAGTCTATTTTTTTTCTTTGAATATAGCCAATACAAGTTTTCCTCGACTATAGCTAAAACAGGGAGAGTCTCCCCAACTACCAGGTGAATTTAGGATGTACTATATATAACAAATTGTGCTGTCACTCTTCTACTTGAAGATTAATTATGGCAACTTTTCTTTATAAAATGTTGTTGTCTACACCTTAAAATCCAATTTCTTTTTTTTTTTTATTTTTGATTCAGTCATACTTAAAAGTGAAGTACAAAATTCACAAATTTAAAATGCTTCTTAAATATTCTATAGGCTATGTCAGAAAATACTATTTAGGAAATTAATTTTCTAGAATCTTCAATAATGTTCTTTCTTTTCTACTGAGTACTAAGTTGAAAATTTAAGAACTTCAAGCAAAATTCATGTGTCTTTTTCTAATAAAAGAACTTGCTGTCTATAAGCTGGACCTGGTCACCTTTTTGAAACAAATGAAAGAGCTCTGAAATGTGAAGAGAGAGGAAACAGTAGCCAAGCACCCAGGTAGGTGGGAGTGAATGAAACAGATGACACAGGTAATAGGTCCAAAGGACAAGGAGGAAGCCAGACCTTAAAGTGTGGATTAAGAAGCTCTGGCACAATGAAACAAATTTTTGAGAAGCCTAGATTTATTTCACTTCCTCTCATAGAGAAACACCTTCTTTCTCATGCTCTTATTTTATGTGAGGATTGATTCTCCCTAAGATTGTGAAAAATACTATCTGAGTCTTTCCTTTTCCCTTTTCCCTTCAGGGATCTTCCATCAAATTCACAGTGAGAGCAAAAGTCCTCTCCTTAGCCTGTGAGGGCCTACATGATCTACTTACTCATCCATTCCTGTGGGGTCCTGGGAAAAGGTGTGCATATTACTGACTACCTCTATGTTAACCCATTTTTTAAGTTCTGTTTTTGCATCATGTCAGAAGTGTGTGAACATAGTGGTGGACATAGTGATATTGGGTTGAGAAGTCCCAGGAATACTGTAGACAGATATCAAATATTTTATGTTTTATTAATTTCCAGTCTTATAGGGAATTGAAAGGTGACTCTATAGAAAGTGAGACTTTAATTTGATCAAGGTGCAAAACGGTTAAATATTAAATATGTAATTACATATTTAATTTTAAAAATCTAATCATATATTTACACTAACAGTTTCTTTTTCCTATCCTAAACTAAGATTAGAAATTTAAACTGCATATGCACAATTTTCACATGTGTAAAATAGTTTAATGTACTACTTTCCATATGGAGTTCTTAATTAATAATGGTCTATAGGGAGCTTAGAACTTTTCCAGCATATAGTAACATTTTTGACTATTACCTTATATCATAATAATTATAATTTTATGATTTGTTTGGCTAAGTATGCAACTTACTGAGGATGTGTCCTCTGTGTTCATTTGTTTGTTCTTTCTTTTCTCAACTTGTGGATTTTTTTACATTTATAAATTTTATGGTTTTGAGGTACACATCTTGATGATTTGACATATGTATACACTGTGTAATGATTGCAACAATGAACTGAACACATCTACCATCTCACAGAGTTGCCAAATTCTGGGGGGTGATAATACTTAAGGTCTACTCTCTTAATCTACTTAAGTGAATGTTACTTAATCTCAATTATATAATATAGCACTGTTAATTATTTTCAAAGTGCTGTACATTATATCCCCAGAATTCATTCATCCTATAAGTAAAAATGTATACTCTTTGACAAATATCTCTTCATTTTTACAACCCCCTCGCTGTTGGCACCCATCATTCTACCTTCTACTTCTATAGTCTCAATTTTTTAGATTAGACAAATAGCCCATATCATACAGTACTTTATTTCTTTATTTTAGTTACCATAATTTCCACCTGGTTCATCCATCCATATTGTCACAAATGGAGGGATTACCTTTTTTTTATGGCTGAACAATACTATATATTGTAAGTAATCTGTTATACATATAAGAGAGCAGATATCTCTTTGTATTACTTGATTTCATTTCTTTTTGATATATACCCAGAAGTGAGATTTAAGGATTGTATGGTACTTCCGTTTTTAATATTTGAGGAGCCACCATACTGCTTTCTATGATGGCTAGATCAGTTTATATTCCCTCTGCATTTAAAAGACTGTCTTAGGCCGGGCGCTGTGGCTCACGCCTGTAATCCTAGCTCTTGGGAGGCCGAGGCGGGCGGATTGCTCAAGGTCAGGAGTTCAAAACCAGCCTGAGCAAGAGCGAGACCCCGTCTCTACTATAAATAGAAAGAAATTAATTGGCCAACTGATATATATATAAAAAATATTAGCCGGGCATGGTGGCGCATGCCTGTAGTCCCAGCTACCCGGGAGGCTGAGGCAGAAGGATCACTTGAGCCCAGGAGTTTGAGGTTGCTGTGAGCTAGGCTGACGCCACGGCACTCACTCTAGCCTGGGCAACAAAGCGAGACTCTGTCTCAAAAAAAAAAAAAAAAAAAAAGACTGTCTTAATCCACATTTGGCAACAGTTGTTACTTCTTGACTTTTTTCATAATACTCACTATAACAGGTGCGAGATGATATCTCATTGTGGTTTGACTTGCGTTTTTCTGATGAATAATGATGTTGAGCATCTTCGTAAACCTATTTGCGACCTTTATGTCTTCTTTGCAGAAATATCTACTGAGGTATTTTGCCCATTTTAAGTCTGATTTACTTTGTTGTTGTTGTTGAGTTGTTTGAGATCCTTATATTTTTTAAGTATTAAACTCACCAAATATATTTTCTCCCGATCCTGGGATTGCTCTTTTATGTTGTTGTTTCCTTTTTTGTGCAGATACATTTTTATTTTTATGTAGTCTTAATTGTTTTTGGTTTTTGCTACTGTTGTAATTTTTTGGTGTGATATTAAAAACAATCATTATCATAGCTAATGCCAAAGAGATTGTTCGCTATGCTTTCTTTTAGAAGTTATATAGTTTCCGGTATTATATTGAATGTTAATCCATTTTGAGTTAATTTTTGCATATGGTATGAATGTGCAATATAATTCTTGTGCATGAGGATAGCCACTTTTTACCATAATTTATCAAAGGGACTATACTTTCCTCTTATGTCAGTACCATACTCCTTGTTAGGATAGCTGTGTGATAGTTTAAAGTCCAGAAATGTTTACAGGTGCCAGTTTTGTTCTCTCAAGATTTTGTTGGCTATTTGGAGTCATTGTGGCTTCATAGAAAGTTTTGAATTTCTTATTATTTTTGTGAAAAAATACCATTGGAATTTTTTTGTTTGTTTCTTGACCCAACAGCAAGTCAGAAACCACTGGAATTTTAATAGGAATTAAATAGGAATTGTGGAGTGCTTTGCATTGGATGGACATTTTATAATTCTAGTCCATGAACAAGGGATATAGTTTTATTTATTTATATCTTCTTTCATTATATTCATTAGAGTCAGATTTTACTGAACAGATTTTTCACCTGCTTCATTAAATTGAGTCTTAAGAATTTTATATGGATCCATAACTTCGGGATAAGGATTGGCTCTAAGGGCTGGGTCAGTGGGGCTGGGTGCATGCCTCCACTGGACAAGGCCCGGCTGCCCCCCCCACGCCTGGACACTCTCCCTGGCCCTCCCTTGCGTGGCTCTCGGAACTTCCCTCCAGCTCGGGTCTGTCATGGCCCCTGTAGATCCCTTGTGCTCTCTCTCCCCTCTGCCTCTTTCCTCCCCGCCCCCAGGGTCCTGGTCTACTGTTGCACCGGGTTGGGGGGTGGGGGTAGGGGTTGGGGGTGAGGGGGTGGGCGTGAGGTGGCCATGGTGGCAGTGCCTCTGGATGCAAGCCAGGCCCTTCCCGTAGATTGCCCCAGCTGCCGCCTAGCTGGCGCCAGTGCCTTCCCTTGCAGCTGTCTCTGGGCACCAGTGCTGCCACTTGCTGTTCCCACCCCCACCCCTGTTCCCCCATCGTGCATGTTGCTGGGCAGTGGGGTGTCCCCATGCAATGGTGCCCCGCCCCCCGCAGGGTCCAGGCCGGGCCAAGGTTCCCCTTGGCGCCTTGCCTTGGCCGGCCCCTAGCAGCTGACTTAGAAGTGCAGACCAGGGAAATCTGACTGTTTAATTAAAACAAAGCAACCTGAAGGCCCAAGGTGGATGTTGATGCAATGTAATTTCTGCCCAGAGCTCTGAATGTCAAAGTGAAGAAATTCAATGAAGCGCAAGTAAACGGTGGGAATAACTATGACTCTCTTAAGGTAGCCAAATGCCTCCTGATCTAATTAGTGATGCACATTAATGGAAGAGTGAGATTCCCACTGTCAACGGAAAAAAGGCCAAACTGTGTAAAATAATTTTAAAGAGATTTATTCTGAGCCAAATTTGAGGACCATGACCGGGAGCCACTGCCAAGAGGCCTTGGGCAAGTGGACTCGCTGTGGCTGGGTTATAGTTTGGTTTCATACATTTTCAGAGAGACAGGGGTTACATGCAAAGTCACAAATCAATACATGAGAGGCATACATTGGTTTGGCCCAAAAAGGTGGGACATCTCCAAGCGGGGGCTTACAGGTTATAGATGGGCTTAAAGATTTCTTGGCTGGCAATTGGCTGAGAGAGTTAGACTTTATCTAGAAGACCAGAAAGGATATGCTTATTTTAAAATAAGGGTGTGAACAATCTGTGAGGTCCAGACCGGAGGACGTTTTAAACTTACAATAGGCGCCTGCTAGGATGCTTTAAGATGCTTTAAATTTACAAATAGGCATCTGCTAGGATGGTGGAGTTAAGACAGGGGCTTCTTATCTTTCAGGTGTTGTTAATGCCATACCAGAATCAGGTTGGGAAGTAAACCACCTCCGCTTAGTGGAAATTTACCCTTTGTTAGCCTGACCCAGCTGGCCTCCTTAGGAAGGAGTTTTTAGCAAAAGAAAAAAGATCAGAGTTCAGTCCTCAGTTCTCCCTGTTGGCCAAAGATCATTCCATGGAATGCATATGTAGGCCAATAACCAGCATGAGGTCCCATGGCGCTAGGAAGGCTCATTCCTAGAGTTGTCTATCTGGTCCCATGATGCTGTGAAATAGGCGGTGTTATATCTTAGGGGAGGGACATGACTCCACTTGATTTAATAGCCAATTGTTAAAGGGGGCCAGATAGGATCAGGCCTTGGGCCTAGTCTGAAAAAATGTCTTGGACCAGATGTATTCTGGGAGCTATCATTATCTGGGCCTTTAGTTGAGTTTTTTTCCTTTTCCTGTATCTGATATAGCATTTACAGGAAACATATAATAATAATACAGCAATGAGTATCATAAAAGTACTAAACAGTAGGTGCCCAAGAGAGTCATAGGTTAAATCAGAAGGTAGCAAGCAGCCTAACCAGCCAAAAAATCCTCTGCATACATCATCATATTTTTTAATCAGACTTATAATATGTTTACCCTTTTTATCAACAGTCAATTGAACTTTATGGTAAATTTTATTTGAGGATTACAAAACTGATACCAATTTAGAATCTAATAAATTTAATTTTTCCTCTGGCCAATTGGTCTCCATAGGTATAACATCCTGAGGAGGGTATAAATTGAATTTGAGAAACATTTGCTCTTTAATATTTTAAAGGCAAAGCTATAAAACTAATTTACCTACAAATACCGAGGTACTATATGTTTGGGTTTAGTGGTAGACTTGTAGCAAAATATAAGCATTATTAACATTTAAGCTAAGGAAACTTAGTAATTTATAGTAAGGTGGCTGATAAATTACTCATTATATTTCCTTTTGTATAAATCTATAACTGATAAAAATTATACTTAGTAAGTTCTAAGTCTATAGGAAGCAGAAAAAAACTTTTATGATTGGGATGGATATCTGCAACATGTGGCCTGAAAAGATAAAGTATTTTATTTAGTATTCCTTTAGGCTTTTGTGTGTCCCTCCTTCATCTGGAGGGTCTAAAGTAATTCCATCCCTCAGAATTGGCCCTTACAACCTGGCACGCCCCCTCTTCCGTGATATTCCCTGGGCTTAGAGGGAGGACATTCGAACAGGGCTTTAGCAGATTTTATGGTTTTAAAGGTCCTGGAGATCAGGCAAACTTGCTAATTACTTAAAATTTGTCAGGACTCTGGAAAACAAAACAGAAGAATTAGTAATGTTTTAAATACTCTTTATATGAAAATTTAGTTCTGTCTCATGAGGTTTGAGTTAGCTATAATCATGGTCATATCAGATTTTTGATTAAAGTTAAAGTCTTGGAACTTCGTTTTGTTTTAGTCCAGTGGTATATATAATCTTCAAAGTTATTAGAAACCAGTATTTAAGTGGATTTGTCAGTCCTTTCCATGGGCTTTACTTGAAGAAGCCAATTTTAGGCTTAGCCAGAAAGAACCACTTTCTGAAATTAATCAAAGTAAAATAATAACTTAAAAGATGATAAAACTTGACCAGCCATGGTCAGAGACAGTTGACAAACCAAATTGGTTATTTTGTGACATACAGCAATTTACATAATAACCATAATTATTACTGATGACACATACCAAGACATGTCAATATTTTGCAATACTAGTATATTAATAACATACTTATACAAGTACAGCCCAAAGAAAGTTAAACACCATTTTATATTCGACAATGTTCCCTGGATAGTTTTGACTCATCAAATAAATCTAATGTCTGTCTTAGACTTTTAGTGATCCTAATGTATAAAAAGCTAGTTTAAGGTCAAAAGGCTGGATTTAGAATTTAAGTTTTGGAAAGGTCATCAAATATCAAAGGCTTAAAGCATTTGTTCATATATAATCACAAACCACTATAAAATAATTTAACAAAGAGAGACATAGACATCAAATAAATCTAAAGGTGATAGTTATATGGATATAAATCTTAACCCCTTTTTTTAGTTTTTCTAATTAGTCAAAACCTAATACAGAGAGCACAGGGATTATCTGACAAAGCATAAAATGTTTGGTTTTTTTTTTTAGGCCAATTACCAAAATTAAACAAAAACCTTTTGTACTATATTACTTTTTATATTAAAAGGAAAAAAATGTGTTATAGAATCAAAATGAGTACACATCATGTCATTTCATTAAGAGTAAATTAATATTGACAGAAATCTTTGTTTTAGCCAAAATTCTTTAATAAATTTTCTTTTATAAACTTTATCCTCACCTTCACGTACCATACACCATCTACAAAACATACCTTAAAACTTTCGATTTTGTCCTAACATTCCCTTTCCCTAAAGAAACAGTCATTTTAGGACAAAAATTTTATGCAAGATCTTTTCTTTAAATTATTCTTTCTGTTTAAACTTTTTTACCAAAAATATATTTCTATATTCATTGCCCCTTTACATCTTTTTCTTACACACAAGAGGAATTTTGTTTTTAATTTCTTTTTAAATTTATTTTGATTTAACCCTTAAATAACCTCTTAATTAGACAAAGTTATATCATTTTAATAAGAACACATTCTGTTTTATAATTTTTCTTATTGAAAAATCTTATTTTTTGGTACACCTTATATATAAGAATTACATGCATTGACTAGAATTCTTATTTTTAGTAACTGTAAATTTTAGTGAAAGCTTAAAAAGTAGGAAGTCATGAATTGTTTATAAGACACTTGTCATGAAACAAGATTGTAGGTTACTACAAAATGATAGCCAAATTAATAATTTAAATATAAATATTTTTTAAATGCCAAAATTCTGTTGTTTTTTTTTTGAGAAAGGAGACTCAGTGTCTCAAACAAATATAAGACCTAATAAACAGACTGCAGTACAAGTTAATAAGGAAGCTGAATCTGTGCTTTTTTTTCCCTTCCCTTCCTTTTTGCAGTTTATTAAAAGGTGAATAAAAATCTTTTATTTCTGTTAATATCATATGACAATCTAGTTTAAAAGAGAAAACCAAATTTCATTGTATTAGTGTATTAATGATCAAAGTTAATTTTAGTAAAATCTTATAAACAAATCCTTCTAATTTTAAATAATTTGACTATAAGTTAAGACTTTTATAAACCTTTTATAACCTTTAACTTTTATATCCACTTAATTTTTAATGATCATTTACATATTGAATAAGTAGTTTCAAAAACCAATAAATTGAACAAAATAATGGACTTAAATAGAACTCTAGAACAAATGGGCCTGACTGACATTTACAGGACATTCTACCCCAAAACCACTGAATATACATTCTTCTCATCAGCTCATGGGCCATTCTCTGAGATTGACCATATCCTAGGACACAAAGCATGTCTCAAACATTTTTTTAAAAAAAATAGAAGTTATACCATGTCTCTTTTCAGATCACAATGGAATAAATGTAGAAATCAAGCCTAATAGGCTTCTCTCATTTTTACACTAAGTCATGGAAACTAAACAATCTTCTACTAAATGATCACTTCATAAACAAGGAAATCAAGATGGAAATCAAAAGATTTTTGGAAGTAAATGACAACACAAATTATCGAACACAAGTTATCAAAACCTGTGGGACACAGCCAAAGCAGTCCTGAGAGGAAAGTCTATTTCCATAAATGCCTATAAACAAAATTATCTTTTAACAAAACTAATACTTATGTTGTATAACATTTTTATTAAAAGAATTTTTGCATAGAGTTTTTTTTTATCTAGAAGTTTTAATTACATGTACTAATCATAATGTTAACTCTTATAAAAACCTAGGAAGTTAAAGTAACTTTGAACTGTTAGTCACCAATTTTATTAGTATTCCTAAATATAAAGCTATGAAGGTTTAAACTTATATTTAAGAACTGATGTTCTAGTATTTTACCTTATAAATGACCCATTTAAAAGGGACATATAATGACATTTTATGATTATATTTTTTAACTTAATATAATGGCTTTAAGATTTTAAATTACATGAAAACTTTATTTGTATTTATTGCATTTGTATTCACCTAATTCATCTATATTAGCAGTTTACTTAGATCCTAGCTGTTAAAAGTTTGTTACTTTGTTATTAGCCATTTTTATACCCTGTAAATTAGATATATATAACAGAATACAGATCAAAATACAAGCTCAAATCTTATCAAAAACAATAAGCATTTTAATAAGACTTGTTATTTTAAACAAATATAACATCACTTCTAAATTTTGTAAACATAGTAGTCAATTTAGAATATCTCGTTTAAAGGTATTAGCTAATTAGATCCTTCCAAAACATCACATCCCCAAACAAAATCTATTGGCATCATAGAGCTTAAAATGTCTCTGGCACCCAAAGTTTGGGAGCCAAGGCCACTGTTCTCTTAAAGGCTTGCTGACATTAAAATTAATGTCCAAATCTAATGACATTAGTCCAAATCTACTGACATTAAAATTAATAGGATTAATAAGAGAAAGACTTAAAACTTTTTATACATGGATGCCTTTAGAATGAACACAAAGATGCAGGGGAAATTGTCCATTTTTTATGTTTAAAGTATGGACAGTTGTGTAGAAAGATGATTGGACAAAAAGGATATGAGCTAGTTCTAACAGGCTTAGTGGCAGAACCAGCAATTCATTTTATATTTAGATTTTGCTTGGCCTCTTGAGTGTGCATTTTTCCCTTCTGGGTGTAGGACAAAGCCCTTTCTGGCATGGGGTTTTACAGTAAAACAAAGTAGGTCAGATAATTGCTTTATGGCCACTTTACATAGAATAATTTTAGGTTTTATGGCTAGCTTCAGGGAAGAATTGGCACAAGAAGCAGGCAAGGTCAGAAAATTTTACTTCTGAAACCTTTATTTTAAGCTATTTTTTTTAATCCCATCAACATAAGATCTCCTGGCTGTAGACTGAGGAAAAAAAACCCTTTCAGCACCAATTGTTAGCACCTCAAACAATGATACAAAGTGGTAACATGCTTTTTACATGAGGCTCAAGAGTAAGCTGTTTTGAAAAAACAATCTAAATGGTCTCAAAACAATTTTTAGTGCATAACCTTGAGCACATTTATAGAGTAAGATTACTTTGAGATTCTCATGCATTTTAACCATCATTCACTTTTTATCTTAAAATAAACTGCTATATAAAAATTAATAATTTAGAAATTTTTTTCTAGGCAAAACTCTGTTACAGTAATATAATGTACTCATAACAAGCTAGATTATAAAGAGTAGGACAAAAATGGACAAGACCAAGGTAAAACTAAAGCTTTCAATTTAAGTTCTTTACAACTTTCAGGACAACTTTGAATCCCTAACAGTACTGTTAATATTAGATGATAGTGAGTTAAACACACCTTGGGTACCTCTCTACAGGCACTGAATCAGTGGAAGTAAACTAAATCTGCAGTTAGGATTAAAAGACCAAAACCAAAATGGTTTTTTATACGCCTTTGACGATTAAATTTTGCTTTTTGCTCTACTTGGTGTTTTATTTATTCTAATTTGCTGACACTTAGGCACATTTGAATTTTTACCTTAAAGTTAAGCACATAAGTATTTTTGTTGGTAACCCAGATTCAGTTATTATCATTTGACCAAATATTAAATTTACTTTACTTATCAAAAATCACACATTACTTTGTCTTTGGCTGAGTTTACATTTTTATCAAACCTTTACACCTCAAGAACTTAAAAGTGTCCAGTAAAACCCAGGCAAAAACAAATGTATTCTCCAGCAAACTGGTATTAACTGAGTAGCACCTAAGTGGACACATAGGTACTACAGTAATAGGGTATTGGGGAGGGGGGGTGGGGGGCGGGTATATACATACATAACGAGTGATAGGCGCACCATCTGAGGGATGGTCACGCTGGAGACTCAGACTTGTGGGGGGAGGGGGGGAAGGGCATTTATTGAAACTTTAAAATCTGTGCCCCCATAATATGCCGAAATAAAAAATAAAAAAATAAATAAATAAATAAAAGGGCCACAAGGAAGAATAAAAAAAAAAACAAAAAAAAACAAATGTATGCTGACAATTTGAAAGCATTTTTACTATTACTTTACTAATAACATCTTTTATTGATTTATTTTTTAATAATAACACAGCTTATTTACCAAAGATTACTAAACTCACATGAAGCATTTGGGTTTAATTTATGAGTGCTCCCTTAATTTTAAACCAGTCCTAAACCATATAAGCAAAAACACGTAATACATGGACAGACATAAAACATACCCTGTAGGGCGGAGGAATTTGTAGGACATTGGAAGGGCAGAGGAGTTTTTTCCAATTGTCGGGAATTTACCTGGGTGGGGCAATGAGCTAACGGCAAACCTTTGCTTCTGGTCATTGCTTGCTCGCTACACCGCTGTATGGGGAATTATGGGATGAGGTCATTGAAGCACGGGCGACTGGCCCATCAGGCAATAGAGGGCAACCAACCCGCCAATTATTTCAAAAGGCAACAGTGGGCAACCAATCATTTTAAAGGTCAACGCATGATCCATGCGTAGTCGGCTTGTGCGCAGCTTGTGCACCATGGGGATAAAAGGCACGCCGTTGTTCCAGTCGGGGTCCTTGCCTGCGACAGTGGCCACTGCGTTGGTTCTCTGGGGCTTGGACCCTGGCTAGCCAGAAAATAAACCTCCTCTTGTGTGATTGCATCCTCGATGTCTCTGCTTTTCTGTCCGGTGGGGCTGTGGAAGGTCGGTCCCTAACATTTGGGGGCTCGTCCGGGATTTGCCTTCCCCACAGATTACCGGATAGAATTCAGGGCTGAGGGAGGAGTGTGAAAATCCACCCCGGACTAGCCGGGTGTGGTGTTGGGCAAGGGACGCAGAATCCCCTTGCAGGACCCGGAATCAGGAAACCGGCACAGGACCTAGGCGGACGCGCTGGTGGGTCGCCGGTAGGAGCCAGGCGGAGACGTCCTCTGGCCCCATTTGGACTCCGGAGCTGATCTTGTAGCCAAGGGCTTGGTCAGGAGGAGACCGGGGAGCAAGTCCAGACCAGGTTAGGTTGTCTGTTTACCTCACTGTCTACTTGTCTGTTGTCTGCTTTGTTTGTCGCCGGCTTTCTGTGTGTGTGTGAGTGTGACATCTCTCATTGGCTTGTTGGAGTCTCTGGGTTCTGTGGTTTCAGCCCAAGAACCCATCAGGGTTGTGTGGGTTTTCGGGCTGGGGCCGTGGAATCAAGGGACCCACGAAAAGATCTGCAGGGGCGACTAGGACCTCCAGGTGAGTATTCCCCTGCATGGGCTGGCAGCACACAGCGTATCTCCTGCCGCCCACGCCAGGAGTGGCTAGTGCGGGAGGGGCACGGCCGTTACCTCCGTAGGGAGTGTGAAAGGCTAGGGATTCAGATCCTTGTCCCCAGTGCCCCAACTGCAGAATATCGGTTTGCACATCCACCTATTATCGACTAGCCATGGGACAGGCTCTAACAATGCCGTTGTCCATCCTGGTGAGCCATTTTAAGGATGTCAGGGCAAGGGCACACAACCTGTCCCTGGAGGTCAAGAAGGGAAAGTTTGTTACCCTTTGTGAGGCCGAGTGGCCCACGTTTGGAGTGGGGTGGCCCAGGGAGGGCTCGTTTGATGCCTCCTTGATGGAAAAGGTAAAAGGGGTGGTATTTGGCCACCATGGCCACCCTGATCAGATTCCCTATATTGTGGTCTGGCAAGACTTGGTTCGAGACCCACCACCCTGGCTGAAGGCCCTACTACCTGCCCTGAGGGGAAAGGCAGAAGTTCTGGCAGTTAAAGAAGTCAGAGAAAAGCCATTGTGTTATCAAAGCAATTTCTCACTTTGTGTAAGTCGGTCTAAACGTTTGCATGTTTAACTTTGTTATGAATGTATATACTCTTACTTATGTGTGACTGACAGGAAACTAGAAACACTCTTTTACATTCAGAGAAAGCAAGCACATATTCAATGCGCTTCAAGGGTAGTGTTAGGGTTCGAGTTTCCCCTTTGGGTTACAGTTAGTGTGTCAAGTTAGGGTTAGGATTAGTTTTATGGTTTCGGGCTAGGGATATGTTTAAGGTCGGGTTTTGGATAGGGCTAGGGTTGCTGCTAGGGTTCTTGAGCTTGAGGTAGGGTTAGGATTAGTGTTATGGTTAGCCTTAGGGTAAGAGTTGGATATGGACTTCTTTAGAAAGAACTTTATGTTTGTTGTAGGAATGTGACATGAATGTATAAACACTATTTCAGTTGTTAGGGAGAGCAAGTTTGTAATCACTGCACTTTGACACTTCTTTCTCTAACTGTAGAGTTGTATGTTTGGAATATATTTATGGTATAAATTATTGTAACTGGGTTGTTTTCTAGAAACTCTACACACTGTGTCAGTTCTCAGAGAAAATCAAATTTGAAATGAAAGCACATTGTCGGTTCTTTGTGTAAGTCACTAAATATTGACCTTTGGAAGTTATTTATATAATAACTTATTGTACATTATGTGTTTTCTATAAAACACACTGCTTCATTTCTCAGAGAAAAGCAACTGTGTTAACACTGCAATTTCTCACTTCTTTGTGTAAGTCACTCTAAATGTTTGCATTTGGAACTTCCTTATGAATGGATATACTGTTACTTATATGCCATTCACAGGAAATGAGAAACACTGTTTAACATTCAGAGAAAAGCAAGCGTATATACAATGCACTGCTATGGCTATTGTTACGGTTAGTGTTTCAGCTTTGGGTTAGGGTAAGGGTATCTCCCTAGGGTTAGGGTTAGAGTAAGGGTTTCATGTTAGGTTTAGAGTTAGGATAAGGGTTTCAGGCTAGGGATAGGATTAGGGTTACCGCAGGGCTATGTTTAAGGTTAGGGTTTTTGAGCTAGGGTTAGGGTAGGATTATGGTTATGGTAACGGTTAGGGTTGCATATGGAACTTCTTTAGAAAGAACATTATGTTTGTCGTATGAATGTGATGTGAAACTATAAACACTGTTTCAGTTGTCTGGAAAAGCAAGTTTATAATCAGTGCCCTTTGACAATTTTTACTGTAATTAACTGTAGATATGTATCTTTGGAATATCTTTATGATATAACTTATTGTAACTTTGTTTTGTTTCCAGGAATCTCTACACACTGTTTCATTTCTCAGAGAAAAGCATCTGTCTTATCAATGCAATTTCTCACTTCTTTGTGTAGTCACTCTAAATGTTTGCATTTGGAATATCCTTATGAAAGGATATACTCTTCCTTATGTGCGATTTACAGGAAACTAGAAACACTGTTAACTTTCAGAGAAAGCAAGCATATATTCAATGCACTTCTTGGCTAGTGTTAGGGTTACGGTGTCTTCTTTGTTTTAGGGTTTTGGTTTGTGCTTGTCTTAGAGTTAGGTTTTCGTGTTAGTTTTATGGTTAGGGTTAGAGTTTCGGGCTAGAAATAAGATTACAGTTAGGGTTTTGGGCAAGGCTAGAGTTAGTGTTAAGGCTTTTGAGCTTGTGTTAAGGTGAGGATTAGGCTTATGGTTAGAGTTAGGGTTAGAGTTGCTACAGAACTTCTTTAGAAAGAACGTTAGGGTTAGGGTTAGGGAAATGAGATGTAAACTATAAACATTGGTTCAGTTGTCAGGAACAAGCTAGTATATATTCAATGAACTTTGTCACTTCTTTTTATAAGGAACTCTAAATATGTATCTTTGAAATATCTTTATGATATAACATTGTAACATTGGCTTTTTTGCCTGAGTACTCTACACACTGCCTAAGTTCTCAGAGAAAAGCACATTTGTTATTAACGCTCATTGCCACTTCTTTGTGTAAGTCCCTGTAAATATTTACCTTTGGAATTCAATTATGTAATAACTTATTGTACCTTCTGTGTGTTTTCTATGAAACTCCACACACTGCTTCATTTCTCAGAGTATAGCAACTGTGTTATTAATGAAATTTCTCACTTCTTTGTGTAAGTCACTCTAAATGTTTACATTTGGAACTTTTTTATATGAGTATCCATTGCTACTTATGTATGATACACAGGAAACTAGAAACACAGTTTAACATTGAGAGAAAAGCAAGCGTATATCCAATGTACTTCTAGGCTAGTGTTAAGGTTAGAGTTTTGGCTTTGGGTTAGGGTTAGGGTTTCGCACTGGGGTTAGAATTAGGGTAAGGGTTTCATGTTAGGTTAAGTGTTTAGGTTAGTGTTTCAGGGTAAGAATAACATTAGGGTTAGGATTTTGTGAAGGAATACGGTTAGGGTTAGGGTTTTTGACCAAGGGTTAGAGGTTTAGGGTTACTGTTGGGCATGTTACTTCTTTAGAACGAATTTTATGTTTGTTGTACAAATGTGATGTGAAACTATAAACATCGGTTCAGTTATCAGGGAAAAACAAGTTTATAATCAATGCAGTTTGTCACTTCTTTCTGTAAGTAACTGTAAATATGTATCTTTTGGATATCTTTATGATATAACTTATTGTAACTTTGGCTTATTTTCTAGGAAACTCCACACATTGCTCCAGTTCTCAGGTAAAAGCATGTTGGTAACTAATGCACATTGATGGGTCTTCTTGTAAGTCACTGTAAATACTTTCCTTTGGAAGTTATTTATGTTATAACTTATTGTACCTTATGCGTGTTTTCTATGAATCTCTACATACTGCTTCATTTGTCAGAGAAAAGCGGCTGTCCTATTAGGTCAATTTATCACTTTGTGTAAGTCTTTCTAAATGTTTGCATTTGGAATTTCCTTATGAAACGATATACTGTTCCGTATGAGCGATTTACAGGAAACTAGAAACACTGCTTAACTTTAGAGAAAAGCAAGTGTATATTCAATGCTAGACAGTAGCTAGAAGTCTAGGCTAGTGTTAGGGTTAGAGTTTCTGCTTTGGTTAAGAGTTTGGTCTCCGCGCTTGGCTTAGAGTTAGGTTTTCGTGTTAGATTTAGAGTTAGGGTTAGGGTTTCGGGCTAGAAATAAGATTAGTGTTAGGGTTTGGGGCAGGGCTATGGTTAGGGTTAAGGCTTTTAAGCTTGGGTAGGTTTAGGATTAGGCTTATGTTTAGAGTTAGCATTAGAGTTGCATACAGAACTTCTTTAGAAAGAACATTGTTTGTTGTGTCAATGAAATGTGAAACTATAAACATTGGTTCAGTAGTCTCAGACAAACTAGTATATATTCAATGAACTTTGTCACTTCCTTTAGTAAGTAACTCTAAATTTGTATCTTTGAAATATCTTTATGATATAACTTATTGTACATTGGCTTGTTTTCTAGGATACTCTAAACACTCCTTCAGTTCTCAGAGAAAAGCACATTTGTAATTTATGGACATTGTCGCTTCTTCGTGTAAGTCACTGTAAATATTTACCTTGGGAATTCAACTATGTAATAACTTATTGTACTTTCTGCATGTTTTCTAGGAAACTCTATACACTGCTTCATTTCTCACAGAATAGCAACTGTGTTATTAATGCAGTTTCTCACTTCTTTGTGTAAATCACTCTAAATATTTATATTTTGAACTTTCTTATGTAATTATTCATTGTTACTTCTGTGTGATACACGGGACACTACAAACACTGTTTAACGTTCAGAGAAAAACAATCGTATATACAATGTACTATTGTTAGGGTTAGAGTTTTGGCCTTGGGATAGCATTAATGTTTCATGCTAGGATTAGAATTAGGGTAAGTTTTTATTGTTTGGTTAAGAGTTAGGGTTAGTGTTTCAAAGTAGGAATAGGATTGAGGTTAAGGTTTTGGACAGGGCTATGGTTAGGGTTAGGGTTTTTTTTTTTTTTTCGGCATATTATGGGGGTACAGATTTTAAGGTTTCAATAAATGCCCATTACCACCCCTCCCCCCAAAAGTCTGAGTCTCCATCATGACCATCCCCCAGATGGTGCACATCTCACTCATTATGCATGTATATACCCACCCCCTCCCACCTGCCCAATACCCTATTACTGTAGTACATATGTGTCCATTTGGGTGCTACTCAGTTAATACCAGTTTGCTGGAGAATATATCTGGTGCTTGTTTCTCCATTCTTGGGATACTTCACTTAGTAGTATGGGTTCCAGCTCTAACCAGGAAAATATAAGATGTGCTACATCACCGTTGTTTCTTAGAGCTGAATAGTACTCCATGGTATACACATACCACATTTTATTAATCCATTCTTGGATTGATGGGCACTTGGGCTGTTTCCACAGCCTTGCAATTATGAATTGTGCTGCTATAAACATTCGAGTATAGGTGTCTTTTTTGTAGAGTGTCATTGGATCATTTGGGTAGATGCCCAGCAATGGGATTGCTGGATCAAATGGTAGATTCACTTGTATCACTTTAAGGTATCTCCATATTGCTTTCCACAGAGGTTGAACTAGTTTGCAGTCCCACCAGCAGTGTAGGAGTGTTCCTCTCTCTCCGCAACCACGCCAGCATTTATTGTTTGGAGATTTTTTGATAAAGGCCATTCTCACTGGGGTTAAGTGATATCTCATTGTGGTTTTGATTTGCATTTCCCTGATGATTAGAGATGTTGAGCATTTTTTCATATGTTTGTTGGCCATGGTTCTCTCTTCTTTAGAAAAGTTTCTGTTCAAGTCCTTTGCCCACTTTTTAATGGGGTTATTTGATTTTTTCTTGCTGATTTTTGTGAGTTCTAAGAATATTCTAGTTATCAGTCCCTTATTGGATGCATAGGATGCAAAAATTTTCTCCCATTCTGTAGGTTGTCTGTTTACTTTCATGACTATTTCTTTGGCTGTGCAGAAGCTTTGTAGTTTGATCATGTCCCATTTATTTATTTTTGTTGCTGCTGTGATTGCCTTTGGGGACTTCTTCATAAACTCGTTGCCCAGGCCAATGTCTAGGAGAGTGTTTCCAACTTTTTCCTCTAGAGTTCTAATAGTTTCATACCTTAGGATTAAGTCTGTTATCCAGCGTGAATTGATTTTTGTGAGAGGTGAAAGGTGTGGGTCCTGTTTTAGCCTTCTACAGGTGGCTATCCAGTTTTCCCAGCACCATTTATTGAAGAGGGATTCTTTTCCCCAGTGTATGCTTTTGTCTGCTTTATCAAAGATTAGATGGCTATATGAGGATGGTTTTATATCAGGATTCTCACATCTGTTCCACTGGTCTTTATTCGTATTTTTGTGCCAATACCATATTGATTTAATTACTACAGCTTTGTGGTATAGTTTGATATCTGGCATGTTAATGCCTCCCATTTTGTTTTTGTTGCCTAGAATTGCTCTTGATATTCGGGGTCTTCTTTGGTTCCATACGAAGCCTAAAATTATTTTTTCTATATCTGAGAAGAATGCTGATGGGATTTTAATAGGTATTGCATTGAATCTGTAGATCAGTTTGGGTAGTATAGACATTTTGATGATATTGAGTCTGTCGATCCATGAGCATGGTATGGATTTCCATCTGTTTACATCCTCTGCTATTTCCTTCCTCAGTGTTTCATAGTTCTCCCTGTAGAGGTCTTTTACCTCCTTGGTTAAGTATATTCCTAGGTACCTTAATTTCTTTGTTGCTATTGTGAAGGGAATTGAGTCTTTGATTTGGTTCTCAATTAGATTGTTGTTGGCATATATGAATGCCTCTGATTTCTGTGTATTGATTTTGTATCCTGAGACTTTACTAAATTCATTGATCAGTTCCAGGAGCTTCTTGGTTGAATCTTTGGGGTTTTCTAGATACAATATCATATCATCAGCAAACAGTGAAAGTTTGATCTCTTCTGTCCCTATTTGGATACCTTTGATTCCATTTTCCTGTCTGATTGCTGTAGCCGAGACTTCCAGCACTATGTTGAACAGAAGTGGAGATAGTGGGGAGCCTTGTCTGGTTCCAGTTCTAAGTGGGAATGCTTTCAGTGTTTTCCCCATTCAGTATGATGTTGGCTATGGGTCTGTCATATATGGCTTGTATCATTTTTAGGTATGTCCCTTCTATGCCTATTTTCTTAAGTGTTCGTATCATGAAAGGGTGTTGAATTTTGTCAAAAGCTTTTTCTGCATCTATTGAAAGAATCATGTGGTCTTTGTTTTTGCTTCTGTTTATGTGGTGAATTGCATTTATAGATTTATGTATGTTGAACCATCCCTGCATCCCTGGGATGAAGCCCACTTGGTCGTGGTGGATTATTTTTTTGATAAGTGTCTGGATTCGGTTAGCTAAGATTTTGTTGAAAATTTTTGCATGTATATTCATTAGGGATATTGGTCTGTAGTTTTCTTTTTTTGTTGCATCCTTTCCTGGTTTTGGTATCAGAGTAATATTTGCTTCATAAAATGTGTCAGGGAGGTTTCCGTTCTTCTCGATGTTGTGGAATAGTTTCTGCAAGATACGTACAAGTTCTTCTTTGTAAGTGTGGTAAAATTCGGGTGTGAAGCCATCTGGACCGGGACTTTTCTTTTTAGGGAGATTTTTAATTGCTGTTTCTATTTCAGCTGTTGAGATTGGTCTGTTCAGGGAATCTATTTCTTCCTGGTTGAGCCTAGGGAGGCTGTGTGTTTTTTAGAAATTTGTCCATTTCCTCCACATTTTCCAGTTTGTGTGCATAAAGATTTTTGTAGTATTCATAAATTGTATCTTGTATCTCTTTGGGATATGTTGTGATATCTCCTTTTTTGTTCCTGATGGAGCTTATTAGAGATTTCTCTTTTCTGCTTTTCATTAGCTTAGCCAATGGTGTGTCAATTTTGTTTATTTTTTCAAAGAACTAACTTTTTGTTTTATTAATCTCCTGAATAGCTTCCCTGTTTTCAATTTCGTTGAGTTCTGATTTAATCTTGTTGATTTCACTTCTTCTGCTGGGTTTGGGGTTGGTCTGTTCTTCTTTTTCCAGCTCTTTGAGTCGTTTCATTAGATTGTCTATTTGTGATCTTCTTGTCTTTTGATTATAGGCATTTATGGAGATAAACTTTCCTCTCAGAACTGCTTTAGCTGTGTCCCAGAGGAGTTGATAACTTGTCTCTCCATTGTCGTTTTCTTCATAGAATTTTTTTATTTCCGTCTTGATTTGTTCATTTATGAAGTAATCATTTAGTAGGAGGTTGTTTAATTTCCACGTTTTTGTGTAGAAATGTGAGTTTCTGTTAGGGTTGATTTCTAGTTTTATTCCACTGTGATCTGAGAAGGTACATGTTATGATTTCTTTTTTTTTTAATTTCTTGAGATTTTCTTTGTGTCCTAGGATATGGTCAGTCTTAGAGAATGTCCCGTGAGCTAATGAGAAGAACGTATAGTCAGTGGATTTGGGGTAGAATGTTCTGTAGATGTCTGTCAGACCCAGTTGTTCTAGAGTTTTCTTTAAGTCCATTATTTCTTTATTAAGTTTCTGTTTGGATGATCTGTCTTGTGCCGTCAGTGGGGTGTTGAAATCTCCAGTGATTATGGAGCTGCTATTAATCCATTTGCTTAGCTCCAGTAAGGTTTGCTTTATGAATCTGGGTGCACCTAAGTTGGTTGCATATATATTTAAAATTGTTATCTCTTCTTGATGAACTGTGCCCTTCACCATTATATAATGACCCTCTTTGTCTTTCACTACTTTTATTAGTTTAAAAACTAAATCGTCTGAAATTAGAACTGCCACACCAGCCTTCTTTTGGCTTCTATTTGCTTGGAATATTGATCTCCACCCTTTTATTTTTAGTCTATATGCATCCTTGCAGGTTAGATGTGTTTCCTGAAGACAGCATATACTTGGCCTGTATTTTCTTATCCATTCAGCCAGCCTATGTCTCTTGAGTGGAGAGTTTAAGCCATTCACATTTATTGAGAGAACTGATAGGTAAGGTAGTTTACTGTTCATTCTGTTGGGTTGGATGTTGTTGCTATGAGTTCTGTCTTGAGCCATTGTAATATCTGGCCTTTAATATCTTTGGGTTTTGGTTGTTTTTATATTCGTGGGTTATTATTATGATGTTCCGTACGTAACGCTGTTTTAAGTACTTCTTGTAGGGCTGGTCTTGTCTTGGTGAATTCTCTGAGCCTTTGCTTGTCTGAGAATGTTTTTATTTCTCCTTCATATACGAAGCTTAGTTTTGCAGGGAATAATATTCTAGGCTGGGCATTGTTTTGTTTCAAAAGAGTGAGAATGGGGCCCCAGTCTCTCCTTGCTTGTAAGGACTCATTAGAGAAGTCTGATGTTATTCGAATTGGCTTTCCCTTGTATGTTACTTGCTTCTTTTGTCTTACAGCTCTGAGAAGTGCCTCTTTGGTTGATACTTTGGTCAATCTGATGACTGCATGTCGTGATGTCTTCCTGTTTGCATTGAATCTCCCAGGGGTCCTCTGAGCTTCTTGAACTTGTATATCGAGATTTTGAGTAAGGCCTGGGAAATTTTCCTCTATTATATCTTCAAACAGCTTGTCCAACCCTTGAGTGTTGTCTTCTTCCTCTTCTTGTAAGCCTATAACCCTCACATTAGGTTTCTTCACATAATCCCACAGCTCTTGTAGGCTTTGTTCTTTTCTCTTATTTCTCTGCTCTATTTCTGTGACTGATTTATTTAATTGGAGGGTGTTATCTTCAAGCTCTGAGATTCTTTCTTCTGTTTGATCTACCCTGTTCTTGAGACTTTCCACTGTATTTTGTAGTTCCCTGAATTGATTCTTCATTTCCAGGAGTTCAGTTACACTTTTCTTCATTGTGTCTATTTCTTTTCCCATATCCTGGAGGCTTTTTGTGGTTTCTTTGTGTTGGTTATTGAGTTGTTGTTTCAGCTCGGTGAGTGTTGTTATGATCCACATACGAAATTCCTCTTCTGTCATATTGGTTTCCTGATTTTGGTTGGTGTCCGTTTCTAGGGGGCTGGTGCTCCTCTTTGGGGGTGTGTTTTCCGTTTGATTCTTCATATTTCCTGAGTTCTTTCGCTGATTTCTTCCCATGTCGATCAGTTGTTGTTTCTTTCCTTAAGTTATTGTTTGGGTATTCACACACCTTGTTTAGTTTCTGAGGCGTTAGGTGGTGTCTGTGGGTGAAATTGGACCACTCTCTGTATATTGAGTCAGTGGGTGCCGTGGAAAGACTGTGCAAGATGCCGTCCCTGTCAGTAGGTGGCGTTTGCTTGGGGAACAGGCTATGATGTGGATTTTGTGTAAGCCTGCCTTCAGGCCCTTAGCAGGGGTCAAAGTTCTGGTCTCCGCTTCCAGGGAAAGCTGTCAGGGCGGGGCTGGAATGGTCCCGCTCAGCCAGAAAGTCTGGCTGTGGGAGCGGGGCTGTCTGAGACAGGCAGTCTGGAGCGGGCCTCGCTTCTTTCCACCCTCCCCAAGTCCGCAGCTACTCCTGGGTCTCTGCCAGCAGGCCAGACCACAAGCCACTAGGCCTCCCGGGACTGTGATGTCGGTGGGGAGGTTCCCTGCACAGGAACGCCACCTGGGTTGGGCACACGGCCTCCTCCTGGGAGGAGGGTTGCCCTCTAGGATGCCGATCCGCCCCTGGAGGCACACACACTTCAGTAGGCTGTTCACGTATACCTTTCTGTGCCCTGGGCAATGCTAGCCCTCGGTGCAGGGGATCTGGTCTGCAGGTCCGACCTCTGGGTCCCAGAGTTCAAACTGTATCCCCACCAGGGAGAGGATTTCCAGTCCCAATTCACCCACAGGGAGCCCAAGCTGGGTCTATGTCTCTCAGCCTCTGAGTCAGCACCGTTCTCCTGGGAACTCAGTGCCAGCAGCACCTGGGAGGGCGGGCGGGTAGGGAGCTCACAGTCTGAGTTCCCCTGAGTCTGCTGTAGGGTCCCAAGAGGGAAGGTCCCGTTCCCTGGAGGTGCCTCCGGCTGGTGGCTGTATTGTCTCTCTGAGCAGCTGCGGGTAGGGTCGGCGGAGGGAAGGAGGAGGCAATATGGCGCCTGCTGCGTGGCCTGGGTCTGTGCACACGGAGGTGCCCGGAGGAAGTTGGGAACCTGGTGCCACGTCTGCTACAGGCTCACCGCTGGCTGGCGGCAGTGGCGGTCTCTGGGCTGGTGTCCGCAGGTCTCTCCACCTGCTGGGGAGCCCACCAGCAGTCCCAAATGCAGGGAAGGGGAAACAGCAAATCCACCTACCCTTGCTGCTGGTCTCCGGGCTGCTCCAGTGGTCTCAGCCTCCAGTTCTCCTCCGCAGCCTCCTCCCGTGGAGTCTCCCGGGGTCTCAGGTACCCCTCCTTCCAGCCCTTGTCTGCTGTATGCTCGTCTTCTTGCTTCTTTCCTCTAATTTCTGCTAGAATCTGTCTTTTCTGCAGAGAGACTCTGTTTGGCAGTGTTATTCATCCGCCATCTTGCTCTGCCCCTCAGGGTTAGGGTTTTTGACTTAGGGTTATGGTTAGGGTTAGGGTTGCTCATGTTACTTCTTTAGAAAGAATATTATGTTTCTTGTACAAGTGTGATGTCAAACTATAAACATTAGTTCAGTTATCACGTAAAAGCAAGTTTATAATCAGTGCAGTTTGTCACCTCTTTCTGTAAGTAACTTTAAATATGTAACTTTGGATTTTCTGTAAGATATAACTTATTTTAACTTTGGCTTATTTTCTAGGAAACTCTACACATTGCTTCAGTTCTCAAGTATAACCAAGTTTGTAAGAAACGCACATTGTTGGGTCTTCTTGTAAGTCACTGTAAATATTCACCTTTGGAAGTTATTTATGTAATATGTTATTGTACCTTAGGCATGTTTTCTATGAATCTCCACACTGCTTCATTTTTCAGAGAAAAGCCATTGTGTTATCAAAGCAATTTCTCACTTCTTTGTTTAAGTCACTCTAAATGTTTCATTTTTAACTTTGTTATATAAGTATATACTGTTACTTATGTGCATTTCACAGGAAACTAGAAACATTGTTTAGCATTCCGAGAAAATCAAGCATATATTCAATGCACTTGTAGGCAAGTGTTAGGGTTATGGTTTCCCCTTTGGGTTACAGTTAGTGTGTCAAGCTAAGGTTAGGGTTAGTTTTAGGGCATTGGGCTAGGGATATGTTTAAGTTAGGGTTTTGGACAGGGCTAGGGTTATGGCTAGGGTTCTTGAGCTAGAGTTAGGGTTAGGATTATGGTTATGGTTAGCGTTAGTGTTAGGGTTGCACATGGAACTTCTTTAGAGAGGACATTATGTTTGTTGTATAAATTGACATGAAAGTATAAACACTGTTTCAGTTGTTAGAAGAAGGAATTTTGTAATCACTGTACTTTGACATGTCTTTCTTTAACTGTAGATATGTATCTTTGAAATATCTTTATGGTATAAATTGTTGTAACTTTGGGTTGTTTTCTAGGAAACTCTACACACTGCTTCATTTCTCTGAGAAAAGAAAATTTATAATTTAATCACATTGTGGGGACTTGTGTAAGTCTCTGTAAGTATTTACCTTTAGATGTTATTTATGTAATAACTTGTACCTTACTCATGTTTTGTTTGAAATTCTACACAGTGCTTCATTTTTCAGAGAAAAACTACTGTGTTATCACTGCATTTCTCACTTCTTTGTGTAAGTCACCTAATGTTTGCATTTCGACCTTCCTTATGAAAGTATACACTGTTACTTATGTGTGATTCACAGGAAACTAGAAACACTGCTTAACTTTCAGAAAAAAGCAACAGTATATTCAATGCACTTCTAGGCTAGTGTTAGGGTTAGGGTTTTGGCTTTGGTTTAGGGATATTGTTTCCCACTAGGGTTAGGTTTAGGATATCGTGTTAGTTTTAGAGTTATGGTTATGGTTTCAGGCTAGGGATGGGATTATGGTTATGGTCTTGGATAGGGCTAGGTTAGGGTTAGTGTTTTTGAGGCAGGGTTAGAGTTAGGGTTAGGGTTCGCGTTGTATATATTACTTTAGAAAGAACATTTTGTTTGTTGTACCAATGTGATTTGGATCTATAAACATTGGTTCTGTTGTCATGGAAAAGCAATTTTATAATCAATGTACTTTTTCCACTTCTTTCTAAAGTAACTGTAAATATGTATGTTTCAAGTATCTTTATGATATAACTTATTGTAATTTCGGGTTGTTCATAGGAAACTCTACACACTGTTTCATTTTCAGAGAAAAGCACCTATCTTATCAATGCAATTTCTCATTTCTTTGTGTAAGTCACTCTAAATGTCTGCATTTCTAATTTCCTTTTGAAAGTATGTACAGTTACTTTTGTGCGATTCACAGGAAACTAGAAACACAGTTTAACTTTCAGAGAAAAGTAAGGGTATATTCAATGCACTTCTAGGTGAGACTTATTGTTAGGGTTTTGGCTTTGGATTAGTGTTTGGATTCCTGCTAGTGTTAGTGTTACGTTTTCGTGTTAGATTCAGTGTTAAGGTTAGGGTTTCAGGCTAGGGATAAGATTAGATTTATGATTTTGTGCAGGGTAGGGTTCGGGTTACCGCTTTGAGGTTGGGTTAGGGTTAGGATTAGGCTTATGGTTATGGTTAGGGTTCCATACGGAACTTCTTTAGAAAGAACATTATGTTTGTTGTGCGAATCACATGTGAAACTGTAAACGTTGTTTCAGTAGTCAGGGAAAAGCAAGTATGTATTCAATGATCTTTGTCACTTCTTTTTGTAAGTAACTCTAAATATGTATCTTTGAAATGTCTTTATGATATAACATTGTAACATTGTGTTGTTTTCTAGGAAACTCTACACACTGCTTCAGTTTTCAGAGAAAAGCAAATTTATAATTAACGAACATTGTCACTTCTTCGTGTAAGTCAATGTAAATATTCACCTTTGCATTTTAATATATGTAATAACTTATTGTACTTTATTCCTGTTTCCTTTGAAACTCTACACACTGCGTCATTTCTCAGAGTAAAGCAACTATGTTATTAATGCAATTTCTCACTTCTTTGTGTAAATCACACTAAATGTTTGCATTGGAACCTCCTTATGAAACTCTATTCTGTTACTTATGTGTGATTCACAGGAAACTAGAAACAAGGTTTAAAATTCAGAGAAAGGCAAGCATATATTCAATGCACTTTTAGGTTAGTGTTAGGGTTAGAGTTTCGGCTTTCAGATAGGGTTAAGGATCTCACTAGGGTTAAGTTTAGGGTTAGGGTTTCTTGTTAGGTTTAGAGTTAGAGTTAGGATTTCGATCTAGGGATAGTATTACCGTTAGCGTTTGGGGCAGCTAGGGTTATGGTTAGGGTTAGGTTTAGAGTTGCCTACGGAACTTCTTAGACAAAAAGCATTATGTTTGTTATGTGAATGTTATATGAAATTATTAACACTGGTTTAGTTGTCTGGGATAATAAATTTGTAATCACTGCACTCTGACAATTTCTCTTGTAAGTAACTGTAAATATTGTCTTTGTAATATGTTTATGATATAACTTATTGTCACTTTTGGTTGTTTTCTAGGAAACTCTACACACTGCTTCTCTTCTCAGAGAAGAGCATATTTTAAATTAATGCACATGGTAGCTTCCTCGTGTAAGTCACTGTAAATATTTACACTTGTATGATATTTATGTAATAACTCATTGTACCTAAGCGTGTTTGCTATGAAACTTTACAGAATGCTTCATTTATTTGAGAATAGCAACTGTCTTATCAATGGAATTTCTCACTTCTTTGTGTAAGTCACTCTAAATGTTTGCATATGGAATTTCCTTATAAAAGTATATACTGTTACTTATGTGCGATTCACAGGAAACTAGAAACACTGTTTAACATTCAGAGTAAAGTAAGCATATATTCAAGGTACTTCTAGGCTAGTGTTAGGGTTAGTGTTTATGTTTTCCTTTAGGGTAAGTGTATCACGCTAGGGTTAGAGTTAGGGTAAGGCTTTTGTGGTAGTTTTAGTGTTAGGGTAAGAGTTTCAGGTTATGGATAGGATTAGGGTTAGAGTTTTTGAGCCTGGGTTAGGGTAGGATTATGGTTGTGTTAAGGGTAGGGTTATATATGGAATTTCTTTAGAATTAACATTATGTTTGTTGGTTGAATGGGATGTGAAATGGGATGTTTCAGTTGTCAGGGAAAAGCAAGTATATGTTCAATGATCTTTTTCTCTGCTTTTTGTAAGTAACTCTGATTATGTATCTTTGAAATATCTTTATGATACAACTTATTTTATCTTTGGGTTGTTTTCTAGGAAACTCCACACACTGCTTTAGTTCTCAAAGAAAAGCAAATTTGAAATTAATGCACATGTCGCTTCTTCCTGTAAGTCAACGTAAATATTTACCTTTGCAATTTAATTATGTAATAACTTATTATGCTTTATGCGTGTTTTCTATGAAACTCTACACACTGGTTTATTTCTCAGGGAAAAGCAACTATGTTATCAGTGCAATTTCCCACTTCTTTGTGTAAATCCCTCTAAATGTTTGCATTTGGAACTTCTTGATGAGACTCTATTCTGTTATTTATGTGTGATTCACAGGAAACTAGAAACAAGGTTAACTTTCACTGAAAGGCAAGCATATAGTCAATGTCCTTCTAGGCTAAGTTAGGGTTAAGGTTTCGGCTTGGGTTAGGGTAAGGGTATCGCGCTAGGGTTAGGGTTAGGGTAGGAGTTTCTGGTTAGGTTTAGTGTTAGGGTAAGTGTTTCAGGCTGGGGATAGGATTAGGGTTAGGATTTGGGGCAGGGCTATGTTTAGGGTTAGGGTTTTTGAGCTAGGGTTAGAGGTAGGATTATTGTTATGGTAAGGGTTAGGGTTGCATATGGAACTTCTTTAGAAGGAACATTGTGTTTGTTGTATCAATGTGACGTTAAAGTTTAAACATGGTCAGTTGTTAGTGAGTAGCAAGTTGGTAATCACTGCACTGTGACAGTCCTCTCTGTAACTGTAGGTATGTATCTTTGGAATATCTTTATGGCATAAATTAATGTAAGTTTGGGTTTTTTTCTAGGAATCTCTACATACTGATTCATTTCTCAGAGAAAGGCAAATTTGTAATTAAAGCACATTGTGGGTTTTTTGTGTAAATCACTGTAAATATTTACCTTTGGAAGTTATTTTTGTAATAACTTATTGTACTTTATGTGTGTTTTCTATGAAACTACACACTGCTTCATTTCTCAGAGAAAAGGTACTGTGTTATCACTTCAATTTCTCACTTCTTTGTGTAAGTCACTCTAAATAAATGTTGGCATTTGGAACTTCCTTATGAAAGTATATACTCTTGCTTATGTGTGATTCTCAGAAAACTAGATACACTGCTTAACTTTCAGAGAAAACAAGCGTGTATTCAATGGACTTCTAGGCTAGTGTTAGGGTTGGTGTTTCAGCTTTGGTTTAGGGTAGGGTTTAGCGCTAGGGTCAGGGTTAGGTTTAGGATTTCTTGTTAGGTTTATAGTTAAGGTTGGGGTTTTGGTCTAGCGATAGAATTAGGGTTAGGGTTTAGGACAGAGCGAGGGTTTGGTTAGGGTTTTTGAGCTAGGGTTTTAGTTAGGGGTAGGGTTAGCGTTAGGATTTCATATGTTACTGCTTTAGAAAGAATATTATGATTGTTTTACAAGTGTCATGTGAAACTATAAACTTTGGTTCACTTGTCTTTCAAAAGCAAGTTTGTAATCAATGCACTCTTTCACTTGTCTCTTAAGTAATTGTTAATATGTGTCTTTGAAATATCTTTGTGAAATAACATAATAACTTTGTGTTCTTTTCTAAAAAACTCTACACACTATTGCAGTTCTCTGTCAAAAGCAACTCTCTTATCAATGTAATTTCTCTCTTCTCTGTGTAAGTTACTCTAAATGTTTGCATTTGGAACCTCTTAAGTAATTATTTACTGTTACTTATGTGTGATTCACAGGAAACTAGAAACACTCTTGAATTTTCAGAGAAAAGCAAGCATATATTCAATGCACTTCTAGGCTAGTGTTAGAGTTATGGTTTCGACTTTGGGTTGGGGTTATGTATTTCCCACTAGGGTTATGGTTATGGTTAGGGTTTTGTGTTAGCATTAGAGTTAGGGTTAGTGTTTCCAGCTAAGGATAGTATTATGATTAGCTTTTTGGGCAGGCTAGATTTATAGTTAGGATTAGGGTTAGGTTTAGGGTTGCATATGGATCTTCTTTAGAAAGAACATAATGTTTGTTGTACCAATGCTACCTGAAACAATACACACTGGTTCAGTTGTCAGGGAAAAGCAAGTTTGTAAGCACTACACTTTGACAATTCTTTCTTTTTATGTTGAGAAATAAGATTTCTTTTATTCATTCAAGAAATATTTATTGGTTGGTGCTACTGGAGATACAAAGATGACTCAGACACAGATCCTGCCCATAAGGAGCTTACAGTCTAGTGGGGGAGATAGAACACATACATGGGATACGTGGCCGGAGCTACGTCTCTGTAGGATGAATCTAACGTTGTGTATAAAGTAGGCTGGAGTAACAAGAGGTAAAGTGAAGCTGAGAGGCTACTGCATTAGGCGAGGGGAGAAAGAGATGTGAAAGACTGCTGAGGTAGAACTGACAGGACTTAGCTGGAGACTGGATGTGGGGAGTAACGAAAAGGGGAAGCAGAAGACTCAGACTTGTAGCATGGGGAATGTCACAAACTGAAAGAAAAATGAAGGAATAAGGAACAAGTTTGTGCACAGAAATGAAAGCCACACATAAAAACTCTTTTGCATGGAAACAAAGTGCTTGAGAGATATAAGAGGCACAATCAGAAAGAAATGACTATTTACCCAGACCAGGGACGGAAGTACCTCAAAATGGCCAGTGACTTCTTCCTCCTCCTCCTATGCCCATCCCCCACAATTTCCTCCACTGAAATATTATAGTGCCCTCAATTTATTGCATTAAGGCTATCTCTAGGCATGCCTCCCTTGTGAGAATGAAAAGAGATAAACATGAAGTTATTAAACTCAGTTATCATTTAGGGATTCTAGCATGAGTCACTGTACGTTCTGGTAGAAGGTAGTCTTTGTCCTCCAGGAGCTTACAGTTTAATTAGGTAGTAAGGCAGGTAATGTAATTCTAATTCTAGGTTGAAGGGTAGATAAGCTATGAACTTTGAGAAAGATATAAAGTGCTCTAGGAACACAGTTTAAAAAATGAAGGTTGAGACACCTCAAACAGGAGAAGGTAGAAGATAGGTGAGAATGAATTTTTTCCTCACTTCAAATTCTGGACAAATCAGCCACAAAAAGGGAATCCCTATTTTTGTTGCAAATTTTTCTTTAGGGGGGAAAATAGCTCTTGAACTGGATCTTGAGGGCAAAAATTACTTATATGGCAGAAGATCTTTAGGCAGGGGTGGCTGTGTGTGTCTGTGTGTATCCTCATGTAAGAGAGAAGGCACGTAAGGCCATGGAACTGGCAGTGCCTGGCTTATCAGGGGACCACACGTAGTTTGGCATGGCTGGACCATCGCTTCCATGAATAATGGGAGAAATGACTGAAAATGAGTATCAGGACCCTGATACATACATGGCACTACCAGGCACTAAACAGAGTACATGCCTAAGACCAAACACTGCCCCCTAGGAGCTTACATTGATAACAATATAAGGTGGGAAAGGCACCACAGTGTACAGAATGCAAAATGCTTAAGTATTCAGGAGATAATTACAGCTGAGTTTCAGCTATTAACACATTAGGATACCCGATAGCTTTCTGACAGCTAGTAGTAAACCCATCCCTGAGGGGAGCACAAGTTAATGTCCTAAACAAGCTCTGGTAGAGCTGGGCATTACAAGAGTTCTAAGAAAATAGAGAAAATGAGGGTGTGAAAACTGAACTATAGAGAATCAAAGGAGTAATAAGCATATAAGGGTGTACCTTCCCTTTTCTCCCCACACCCTGACCAACTTTAACAGCTCTGGCCTTCCTACAGTAAACCTAGACTGGTAATCCCTGAAAGTTCTCCATATTACTTACACAGGAGATGCAGAACTCTGTACCAATCAATTTTCTGATTTTTAACAAAATGAAAGGGTTATACAAATCACTTCTTAGTTCTTTCCAGAAAAAAAAATCCTAACATCCTATGATTCAAAATATTCTACTACTTTCTCCTGTTCTTTGTGACAATAATGAGACCAGGAAGAAAACTTTTAAGAAAATATTCTAATGTTTCTCACTCAAAAATATAATTCTCCACATTTATCACAAATGATTCCTATTCTATTAGCTAAAGTCTACCTGTACACCTCCATCTTTCTTCAAAATCTAACATCTATGCAAACTGGCCAGAAGGTTGAAAAAAAAAATTCTAACTTCTACCTATATAAATTTATTTTTAAAATGTGTTATACAAGCTACTTAAGTGTTCACCAAATGTTAAAAATAAGGAAGTTCTCTTCTCCCCTACTTTCTTATACAAGCTTCTAGATACAATGTCTTCACTTAAAAGGGCTAAATCAGTGTATATACAATATTTGTAACAAAATTTTAAAAGTTCAAAGTTGAACAGGTGACATCAAAGCTTGGAGAGAATTAGTAACTAATGTGGTTTTAACTTCAGGGATAGTTGAAACCGTTTCTATTCAGGTTAAATAGAATAGGATCTTCCCTCTAATTGCCACCAAAAATATAGGCAAACTTTCCGTAAGTGGGCTCCTGAAAAATAAGAACTTGTTTAAGTAAATCAAGTTAATTTTTGGTAAATATCCTAATTTACTTTTTAAAAAGACATCTAAGACACTGTATCCCTTATGAAGCCGGGGCACTGGCCACATTCCAAAGTACTAACCACGTATGGTTTCCTGTAATTGACCAAGTCACATGGTTTATGAAAGTAGCAGTGGAACCAATTCCAATTCCAATATTATTTTCCTCTTACAGAGAACTAAAAAAATGCTACTAGGTTCATCAAGTGGAAACTGGAAAGAATGGGAGACTGTCCTAAGTTTTCAAAACAAGACATATATACAAAATCTGAACCACCTGGATTCTAAGCCAATATATGATCATAATCAAAACCAAAACTAGTTAAGGGTTTTAGATGACCTCTAAATTTCTTTCTCCTTCAGGCCCTGATTTGAGACTATTACATGAAAGCATGAGCTAGGCAGTCTAATTTCAGTATTATCCTGAGCTAGATACATACATATCCACTAATAAGACTATAAACAGATTAAGTTGTACATGTGCTACAATTTCTCCTTTACTATAGTATATTAAGAGTTGACATGCCCACCTATGGTCCCCAGAACCTGAACTTCACAGTAAATAAACATGAACCCAGAAAGGCATTACTACCTTAAAACCAGAAATTTTTATTTAACTTAGTTATTATCTAGTGCCACATGGCCATTGCTTCATCAGCAACTTTAACCCAACCCCTCATTCCGCACAAGACATTGCTAAGTTTCTAAAATATGTGGAAGGCTCTCTAACTGTGGCACTGTGCACTTTTGGTACATTACATAGTTAGCTAAAACCTTATATTCAAATAAATATTGATGTTATTTCCTTTACAAGGTCAGTAATTATCTCACCAGTATGGAATTCCGCAGAGATTGTATTAAGTAACACAAAAGCAAAATTATGATATAAAAGACATCTTTAGATCAGTAGATTTGACAAATGCAATCATTTACCTAAAAGAAATAGTTCACTCAGCATAAACAGTGGTCTACAAATCTAAACTTCATAGAAAGATTTACATATAGATTCTAACAAATTGCTTTCTATAAAGTGCCACATTTTCCACTAAATCATTTAAATTCTTCAAGGGTTTTCAAATAAGGGGATGAAGGAAAAGTATCAGGAGTGGCAGTTATAAGCACAAAAACACAACTTCCATAAACTCACCTGGATAATGCTATAATAAAAATATTGTTATGTACATCCAGATTTCAGGTTTGTACTAAATGTACTATCAAACCAGGTAAGAAAAACAATTTAAGAACAAATCACTATTATTGTGTTACCACACAGAATCTGTAAAGCAAAAGGACACCTACAAAATCCAAGTTTAATTATCTTATTTGCCCTAAAGGATACTATGAACAGTGACACTAACCGTGATCTGAATGCCTTTCAGACTTAGGTCTCTCTACAGTAGTCATTACATTGTGGTATATGCCACTGACATATAAACAGGTAAGCAGTGTAGTTCTAGAGAATGAGCAGCAGTTTGGGAGGCCAATCTGCTCTTTGCCACATGGATGACCTGGAGGCCTAGTCATATAATTACTCTGATGCTGTTGTTTCCTCACCTCTTATTTTGGGGTTATCCTCCTTGGGGTAGTTAAGAAAATTAAATTTTCTAACCTAAAACTAAAGTACAATTCAACTATGCTGTAATAGTAGCCTATTCATCTAAAATCAAATTATTTGGGGATTATCCATTTCACTGCTACCCAATAATAGCTGAGAAAGTTGAGAACACTAAATACACAAGCCAAACCTCATGATGAAAACAAAGATATTTTTGTAAGGCCCAATATCTATTTATTTTCAATAAGTCTTAAAAGACTGAGACCCTCTGAACCAAAATCTTATCCAGCTAAAATACTCTTAGGTCAAGGGTTTTAACCTCAGTAGCACACTTCACATTGGGCCATTCTACAGATAAAAACTGTACTTTAAAATATGAAAATGCTGAATATAATGAGCCTATAGAAAACCTTGCCCTAACTTATTTTGACTTCCCAGCTGTGGGAATGTATGCATCTCTAAGCTCTCATGTTTATTCTATATGCAATAATGTAAACAATTATTTTGAGATCCTGAACAGTGTTGACCATGATGCTAAATCCTATTTCTCAGATACAATGCTATTCAAAACCCCACAACCATCCCATTTCTAAGTACTTGAAATTAATGGGGAAGGATTTTGTTTTCTATTCTATGCAGTAATTCCCTGCAACAAGTTACAAGCAGCATCTAGCATATATTGCTACTCCCTCTCCACATTTAAACACGCATGCACACATACACTCACAGACATTGTACAAACAACAAAAAGAAAAATTATTAGAGTAGATGTTACTCTAATTCCCACAACAGATTCCTATTTCCTAATTTTTTATTTATGTGAGGCTGAATTTCAAAAGAATGAGTCTTCATTCTGCTTCTCTTAATCCCACAGCTCTACCCATCCCTGTGAATACAGAGTAGTGGTGTTCTCAATGTGGTTGCTTCACTTTTCCAGAACATTTGGTATTCTTGGCCCCCACCCAATAAATGCCAGATGCGGAGTCTCCCCCTGCAACCCCTCCAAATCTCACACATTTCCAAATGCCTTCTAAGGATGTGATGATAATGCCAAGTTGAGGATCACTGTATCTGGTTAGTGCGCTTAAGCCTCTGAGTAAGAACTCCTATTATGAAATGTATGATTTAGGATTTGCAAAATAATGCCTAGGCTATCTGTAATTTATGTGCTTAAAGTCACTGCAACTTAAATTCTTATTTTTCTTCCAAAGTAACTCAGCCTAACTTTTTAAAATTTTTTTGCACCCACCACAAGCTTAATATAAGCTATAATTGAATTTCTTCCAATTATCACTGGCCTGAGCCAAATGAAGTAGTTACCCAACAGTTACTTAAACTGACCCAAAAAACAGCTATGTGACTAGTTTCTTTATGTGAAGGCAATGTTGCCAATTTTCAAACATTTGAGGTACTGGGACCAAACTGGTAACATCAGACTTCATTTTAGTCTTAACTAACCCCTTTCCACAGCAAACTAGAGTTTCTCAGTAAAGGCAAAACAAACACAACATTCCTATTCCTATACAGTCTGAAACATGGATACTGTTAAGAAGAAAATAAATAATAAGTTAAATATGACAAATTGGTTGACCTTCGATTAGCAGTGACAAGGTATCACACGACAATTCTTAATTTAAGAAACTGTAGATATGTATCTTTCGAATATCTTTATGATATAACTTATTGTAACTTTGGATTGTTTCCAGGAATCTGTACACACTGTTTCATTTCTCAGAGAAAAGCAACTATCTTATCAATGCAATTTCTCACTTCTTTGTGTAAGTCACTCTAAATGTTTGCATTTGGAATTTCCTTATGAATGGATATACTGTTCCTTATGTGCGATTCACAGGAAACTAGAAACACTGTTTAACTCTCAGGGAAAAGCAAGTGTATATTCAATGCACTTCTAAGCTAGTGTTAGGTTTAGGGTTTAGGCTGGGCTTGGGTAAGTGTATCGCGCTAGTGTTACGGTTAGGGTAAGGGTTTTGTGGAAGGTTTAGAGTTAGGGTAGGAGTTTCAGGCTATGGATAGGATTAGGATTAGGGTTTTGGGCAGCACTATGTTTAGGGTAGGGTTTTTCAGCCTTGGTTAAGGTAGGATTATGATTATTGTAAGGGTTAGGGTTGCATATGGAACTTCTTTAGAAAGAAAATTATGTTTGTTGTACGAGTGAGAGGTGAAACTATAAACACTGATTCAGTTTTCAGGGAAAAGCAAGTTTTTAATTATGGCACTATGACAATTCTTAATGTAAGTAACTGTAGATATGTATCTTTGGAATATCTTTATGATATAACTTATTGTAACTTTGGGTTGTTTCTAGGAAACTCTACACTCTGTTACAAATCTCAGAGAAAAGCCACTGTCTTATCAATGCAATTTCTCACTTCTTTGTGTTAGTCACTCTAAATGTGTGCATTTGGATACTGTTAATTATGTGATATTCAGAGGAAACTAGAAGCACTGTTTAACTTTCACAGAAAAGCAAGTGTATATATATTCAATGCACTTCTAGGCTAGTGTTAGGTTTAGGGTTTCGTCTTTCGTTTAGGGTTAGGTTTTCACGCTAGTCCTAGGGTTAGGTTTTTGTGTTAGGTTTAGAGTCAGGGTTATAGTTTCGGGCTAGGGATAAGATTAGAGTTGGGGTTTTGGGCAGGGATAGGATTGGGGTTAGAGCTTTTGAGCTTGGGTTAGGATTAGGATTAGGCGTATGGTTAGGGGTAGGGTTAGGGCTGCATACGGAACTTCTTTAGTAAGAACATTATCTTTGTTGTTCGAATGAGTTGTGAAACTATCAACATTGTTTCAGTGTAAGGGAAAGGATGTATATATTCAATGAACTTTGTCACTTCCTTTTGTATGTAACTCTAAATATGTATCTTGAAATATTTTAATGATATAACTTTTTGTAATTTTGACTTGTTTTCTAGGATACTCTACACACTGTTTCAGTTTTCAGAGAAAGAAAATTTATAATTAATGCACGTTGTCACTTCTTCGTGTAAGTCACCGTAAATATTTATATTTGAAATTCAATTATGTCATAACTTACTGTACATTATGCATGTTTTCTATGAAACTCTACACACTGCTTCATTTCTCAGAGAATAGCAGCTGTCTTATCAATGCAATTTTTCACTTCTTTGTGCAAGTCTCTCTAATTGTGTGCATTTGGAATTTCTGTATGTAAATATATACTGTTAATTATGTGCAATTCACAGAAAACTAGAAACACTGTTTAACTTTCACAGAAAAGCAAGCGTATGTATATTCAATGCACTTCTAGGCTAGTGTTAGGTTTAGGATTTCAGCCTTGGGCTAGGGTTAGGTTTTCGCGCTAGGCTTAGGATTAGGTTTTCTTGGTAGGTTTAGAGTTAGGGTTAGGGTTTCAGGCTAGGAATAAGATTAGAGTTAGGGTTTGGGGAAGAGCTAGGGTTAGAGTTAGGGATTTTGAGCTTGGGTTAGGGTTAGGATTAGGCTTATGGTTAGGGGTAGGGTTGCGTACGGAACTTCTTTAGAAAGAACATTATGTTTGTTGTTCAATGAGATGTGAAACTATCTACATTGTTTCAGTTCTCAGGGAAAAGGTAGTATATATTCAATGAACCATGTCACTTCTTTTGTAAGTAACTCTAAATATTTATCTTTGAAATATCTTTATGGTATAATATTGTAACATTGGGTTTTTTTATAGGATACCCTACACACTGCTTCAGTTCTTCCAGAAAAGCAAATTTTCAGTTTACACACATTGTGGCTTCTTTGTGTACGTCAGTGTATATATTTACCTTTGGAATTCCATTATGTAATAATTTATTATACCTTATGCGTTTTCTATGACTCTACAGACTGCTTCATTTCTCAGAGAAAAGCTACTGTGTTATCAATGCAATTTCTCACTTCTTTGTGTAAATCACTCTAAATGTTTGAATTTTTAACTTTCTTATGTAAGCATCTTTTGTTAATTATGTGTGATGCACAAGAGACTAGAAACACAGTTTAACATTCAAGGTAAAGCAAGCATATATCCAATGTACTTCTAGGCTAGTGTTAGTGTTAGGGTTTGAATTATGATTAGGGTTTCCAGCTAGCCTTAGAGTTATTGTAAGGGTTTCATGTTACGTTTAGATTTAAGGTTAGTGTTTTAGGTAGGGATAGGATTAGGGTTAGGGTTTTGGACACTGCTATGGTTAGGGTTAGGGTTTTTGAATTAGGGGTAGGGTTTGGGTTAAGTTTAGGGTAAGGGTTACGTATGTTACTTTTTTAGAACATTATGTTTGTTGTACGAATGTCATGTGAAACTATAAACATTGGTTCAGTTGTCAGGGAAAATGAAGTTTATAATCCATGCAATTTGTCACTGCTTTCTAAACTAACTGTAAATATATATCTTTGAAGTATCTTTATGATATACTTTATTGTAACTTTGGGTTGCTTTCTAGGAAACTCTACATATTGTTTCAGTTCCCAGAGAGAAGCAACTGTCTTATCAATGCAATTTCTCACTTCTTTGTGTATGTTACTCTAAATGTTTTCTTGAGGACTTCCTTATGAAAGTATATACTGTTACTTACTTGTGATTAAGAGGATACTAGAAACACTGTTTAACTTTCAGAGTAAAGCAAACGGATATTTAACGCACTTCTGGGCTAGTGTTTGGGTTAGGGTTTCGGCTTTTGGTTAGGGTTAGGGTTCTGCACTAGGCTTAGGATTAGGGTTAGGGTTTCGTTTTACTTTTAGAGTTAGGTTTAGGGTTTTATCTTAGAGATACTATTAAGGTAGGGTTATGGGCAGGGCTATGTTTAGGGTCAGGGTTTTCAGCTAGCTTTAGGGTTAATGTTAGTGTTGCATATGGGACTTCTTTAGAAAGGACATTATGTTTGTTGCAGGAATTTGATGTGAAGCTATAAACATGGTTGAGTAATCAGGGACAAGCCAGTTTATAATCAATGCACTTTATCTATTCTCTCTGTAAGTAACTCTAAATATGTATGTTTGAATTATTTTTATGATATAACTTAGTGTAACTTCTGGTTGTTTTCTAGGAAAGTCTACACATTGCTTCTGTTCTCAGAGGAAAGGATGTGTGTAATTAATGCACACTGTCTTTCTCATGTAATTCACTGTAAATATTTACCTTTGGAAGTTATTTATGTAATAATTATTGTACCTTATGCATCTTTTCTATGAAACTCTACACACTGCTTCATTTCTCAGAGAAAAGCAACTGTGTTATCATTGAAATTTCTCAAATTTTTGTGTAAGTCACTCTAAATATTTGCATTTTTAACTTCCTTATGAAAATAAATGCTGTTACGTATGTGTGATTCATAGGAAACTAGAAACACTGTTTAAGAGAAAAGTAATTGTATATTCAATGCACTTGTAGGCTAGTGTTGGGGTAGGGTTTCGACTTTGATTTGGGGTTACCTTTTCACGCTAGGTTTAGGGTTGGAGTTAGGGTTTCATGTTAAGTTTAGAGTTAGTGTTAGGGTTTTGGGTTAGGGATAAGATTAATGGTATGGTTTTAGACAGGGCTGGTGTTAAGTTTACGGTTTTTGAGCAAGAGTTACGGTTAGTGTTAGGATTAGGGTTATGGTGCATATGTTACCTCTGTAGAAAGAACATTATATTTGTTGTATTATTTTTATGTGAAACTATAAACATTGGTTCCGTTGTCAATGAAAAGAATGTTTATAGTCAATGCACTCTGACATTTCTTTCTGTAAGTAACTGTAAATGTGTATCTTTGAAATATCTTTATGATATTACCTTTGTAATTTTGGGTTTTTATACAGAAATCTCTACAGACTGCTTCAGTTGTCAGAGAATAACAGGTTTGTAAGTAATGTACATTGTTGGTCCTTTGTGTAAGTCACTGTAAATATTTACCTTTGGAAGTTATTTATGTAAAAGTCATTGTACCTTATGCATATGTTCTATGAATGTCTACACACTGCTTCATTTCTCAGAGAAAAGCAATTGTGTTATCAATGCAATTTCTCACTTCTTTGTTTAAATCATTCTTCATGTTTCAATTTGGAACTTCCTTATGAAAGTATATACTGTTAGTTAAGTGCAATGCACAGGAAACTAGAAAAACCGTTAAACTTTGAGAGAAAAGCAAGTGTATATTCAATGCACTTCTAGGCTAATGTTAGGGTTAGGGATTCAGATTTGTGGTAGGGTCAGGGTTTTGCCCTAGGGGTATAGTTAGGGCTAAGGTTTCATGTTAGGTTTGGAGTTAGGGTTAGGGTTTAGGCCAGGTATAGGTTTCAGGTTACGGTTTTGGACAGGGCTAGGGTTAGGGTTAGGGATTTTGAGCTAGGGTTATGGTTAGGGTTCCATGTGGAACTTCTTGAGAAAGAACATTATGTTTGTTGCATGAATTTAACATGAAACTATAAACACTGGGTCCCTACTCAGGGAAAGCAAGTTTGTAATCAGTGCACTTTTTCTTTTTTTCTGTAAGTGACTGTAAATATATTTCCTTGGAATATCTTTATGGTATAATGCATTGTAACTTTGGGTTGTTTTCTATGAGACTCTACTCCCTGCTTCAGTTCTCTAAGAAGCAAGTGTGTAATTAATGCACATTACCACTTTTTCTTGTAAGTCATTGTAAATATTTACCTTTGGAAGTTATTTATGTAATAACTTATTGTACCTTATGCATGTTTTCCTGAAACTCTACACACTGCTTCATTTTTCAGAGAAAAGCAACTGAGTTATCAATGCAATTTCTCACTCTTTGTGTAAGTAGTGTAAATGTTTGCATTTGGTACTTCCTTATGAAAGTATATACTGTTACTTATGTGCAATCATGGGATACTAGAAACACTGTTTAACTTTCAGAGAAAAGCAAACGTATATTCAAGTCACTTCTAGGCTAGTGTGAGGGTTAGAGTTTTTGGCTTTGGTTTAGAGATAGAGTTTCGCTCTAGGTTTAGGTTTAGTGTTGGGTTTCCTGTTAAGTTTAGAGTTAGAATTAGGGTTCAGGCTAGGGTTAGGATTAAGGTTAGTCTTTTGGACAAAGCTAGGGTTAGTGTTAGGGTTTTTGACCTAGGGTTAGGTTTAGGGTTAGGGTTAAGCTTAGGGTTAGTGTTGCATATGATACAACCTTAAAAGAACATTATGTTTGTTGTTTGAATATGATTGAAACTCTAAACATTAGATCTGTTGTCAGGAAAAAGTAAGTTTATAATCTATTCACTTTGTCACTTCCCTCTGTAAGTTACTGTAAATATGTGTTTCTGAAATATCATCATAAGTTATTGTAACTTTGGGTTGTCTTCTAGGAAACTGTGCTCACTGTTTCAGTTCTCACAGAAAAGCAACTATCTTGTAAATGTTATATCTCACTTCTTTGTGTAGTCACTCTAAATGATTGCATTTGGAAGTTCCTTATGAAAGTTTTATGTTACTTATGTCTGATTCACAGAAAAGTAGAAACACTGTTTAATTTGGAGAGAAAAGCAAGCGTATATTCAATACACTTCTAGGATAGTGTTAGGGTTAGGTTTTTGGCTTTGGGTTGGGTTACACTTTCACACTAGGGTTAGTGTTAGGGTGAGGGTTACCTGTTAGGTTTAGAGTTAGGGGTAGCGTTTTGTGTTAGGGATAGGATTAGGGTTAAGGTTTTTGGACAGGGCTAGTGTTAGGGTTAGGGTTTGAGCTAGGGTTAGGGTTAGGGTTAGCTTTGTATATGTTACTTTTTAGAAAGAACATTATGCTTGTTGTTCTAATGTGATGGGAAACTATGGACATTTGTTCCGTTGTTCAAGGAAAAGCTAGTTTATAATCATTGCACTTCATCACCACTTTCTGTATGTAACTGTAAATATGTATCTTTGAAATATTTTTATGATATAACTTATTGTAATTTCTGCTGTTTTCTAGGAAACTCTACAATTGGTTTCAGTTCTCAGAGAGAAATAACTATTTTTTTAATGCAATATCTCACATCTTTGTGTGAGTTACTTTAATTGTTTGCATTTAGAAATTCCTTATGAAAGTATAAACTGTTACTTATGTGAGAGTCACAGGAGACTAGAAACATGGTTTCCCTTTCAGAGAATAGCCAGCATATATTCACTTCACATCTAGGCTATTGTTAGGGTTAGGGTTTCAGCTTTTGGATAGGGTTAGGTTTTCACACTAGGGTTTGTGTAGAGTTAGTGTTTCGTGTTAGGTTTAGAGTCACGTTTAATGTTTTGGGCTAGGGATTGGATTAGGCTTTTGGGCTGGGCTAATGTTAGGGTTAGAATTTTGGAGCTAGGGTTTGGGTTAGGATTATGGCTATGGTTAAGGTTAGAGTTATGGTTGTATTTTTAACTTCTGAAAAAGAGAGAACATTATGTTTTTTGTACTAATGTGATGTTAATCTATAGACACTGGTTCAGTTGTCAGGGAAAAGCAGGTTTGTTATCAGTGTACATTGACACTTCTTTCTGTAAATACTGTAAATATGTATCTTTGGAATATCTTTATGATATAACTTATTATAACTTTGTTTTGTTTTCTATGAAAGTGTACACACTTCTTCATTTTTCAGAGAAAATTAAATTTGTAATAAAAGCACAATGTCACTTCTTCAAGTAAGTTACTGTAAATATTTAACTCTTCAAGTTATTTATGTAATATATTATTGTACCTTATGCTTGTTTTCAATGAAAATCTTCACTCTGCTTCATTTCTCAGAGAAAAGCAACTGTGGTATCAATGCAATTTCTCACTACTTTGGTTAAGTTACTCTAAATCTTTGCTATAGGAACTTCCTTCTGAATGTATATACTTTTACTTATGTGTGATTCACTGGAAACTATAAACACTGTTGAACATTTAGGGTAAAGCAAGCGTATATTCAATGCACTGCTAGGCTAGTTTTAGGGTTAGAAGTTTGGCTTTGGATTAGGGTTAGGGTTTCGTACTAGGGGTAGTTTTAGGCTTAGGTTTTTGTGTTAGGGTTATGGTTTGAGACTAGTGATAGGATTAGGGTTCGGGTTAGGGGCAGAGCTAAGGTTAGGGTTAGGGTTGTTGAGCTAGGGTTAGGGTTAGGGATAGGGTTACTTATGTTACTTCTTTTGAAATGACATTATGTTTGTTGTACTAATGTGATGTTAAACTATAGACATTTGTTCAGTTATCTAGGAAAACAATTTTATAATTTATGCACTTTTAACTTCTTTCTGTAAATAAGTGTAAATATGTATCTTTCAAATATCTTTATGGTATATCTTATTGTAACTTGGATTGTTTCTATGAAACCCTATACACTGTTTCAGTTCTCAGAGTAAAGAAACTGTCTTATCAATCAATTTCTCAATTCCCGGTGTAAGTCACTCTAAATGTTTGCATTTGGCACTTCCTTATATAAGTATATACTGTTACTTATGTGCGATACCCAGGAAAGTAGAAACACTGTTTAACTTTAAGAGAAAAGCAGGCGTATATTCAATGCACTTCTAGGGTAGTATTAGGGTTAGCGTGTGGCTTTGGGTTAGGGTTAGTGTTTCCTACTAGGGGTAGTTTTAGGGTGTGGGTTTTGTGTTAGGGTTATGGTTACGAACTAGTGACAGGATTAGGCTTAGTGCTTTGGGCAGGGCTAATGTCAGGGTTAGGGTTGTTCATCTAGGGTTAGGATTAGGGTTACATATGTTACATCTTTAGAAATATTATTACATTTCTTATAGTAATTTGATGTGAAACTATAGACACTTGTTTAGTTGTCTGTAAAAATAAGTTTATAATCCATGCACTTTGTACCTTATTTCTGTACGTAACTGTAAATATGTATCTTGAAATATATTTATGATATAACTTATTGTAACTTTGGGTTTTTTCTAGGAAACCCTACACACTCTTTCAGTTTTCAGAGAAAAGCAACTGTCTTATCAAGTAATTTCTCACTTCTTTGTGTAAGTCAGTCTAAATGTTTGCCTTTGGCACTTCCTTATGAAAGTATATACTGTTACTTATGTGCGATGCGCAGGAAAGTATAAACACTGTTTAACTTTGAGAGAAGAGCAAGCGTATATTCAATGTACCTCTAGGCTTTGTTATGGTTAGGGTTTTGGCGTTGTTTAGGGTTAGTGTTCTGCTCTAGGGTTAGGGTTAGGGTTTGGGTTTCCTGTTCGTTTTAGAGGTGTGGTTAGTGTTTCTGGCTAGTGATAGGACTCAGGTTAGGGTTTTTGTCAGGGCTAGGATTAGTTTTAGGGTTTTCAGCTTGCGTTCGGGTTTGTGTTAGGGTTGCATATGGACCTTCTTTAGAAAGAACTTTTTGTTTGTTGCATGAATGTTAAGTGAAAGTCTAAACACTCGTTCAGTACTCAGGGAAAAGCAAGTTTATAATCAATGCACTTTGTTACTTCTCCCTGTCAGAAACTGGACATATGTATGTTTGAAATATTTTTATATTATAGCTTAGTTTAACTTTGGGTTGTTTTTTAGGAATCTCTAAACATTGCATCAGTTCTCAAATGAAAGGAAGTGTGGAAATCATGCACCCTGTCGCTTCTTCGTTTAATTCACTATAAATATTGCCTTTGTATTTCATTTATTAAATAGCTTATTTGTCCTTCTCGTGTTTTCTAGGAAACTCTGCACACTTCTTCAGTTCTCATAGAAAAGCTACTGTGTTATCACTGCAATTTCTCACTTCTTTGTGTAAGTCACTCTAAATGTTTGCATTTGGAACTTCCTTATGAGTGTATATACTTTTAGTTATGTGTGATTCATAGGAAACTATAAACACTGTTTAATTTTCTGAGAGAAGCCAGTGTATAGTCAATGCACTTCTAGGACAAGTGTTAGGGTTCATGTTTTGGCTTTGGTTTAGGGTTAGGGTTTATTGCTAGGGTTAGGTTTAGAGTTAAGGTTTATCGCTAGGGTTAGGGTTTGGGTTTCGTGTTAGGTTTAGAGTAGTGTTAGGGTTTAGGGCTAGAGATAGGATTAAGGTTACGGTTTTGGACAGGCTAGGGTTAGAGTGTTTGAACTGGGTTAGGTTCAGTGTTAACTTTTCATCTGCTACACTTCTAGAAGTTCTTTTAGAAAAGTATTATTATGTTTGTTGGAGCTAGGTGATGTGAAACTATAAACATTTGGTCTGTTGTTTTGGAAATCAATATTAAAATCAAGGCACTTTGTCAGTTCTTTTTGTAAGTAACTGTAAATATGTATCTTTGATATTATCTTTATGATATAACCTCTGTAGTTTTGGGTTGTTTTTTAGGAAATTCTACAAACTGCTTCAGTTCTCTGAGAAAAGCGAGTTTGTAAGTACACATTGTCAATCTTTTGTGTAAGTCTGTGTAAATATTTACCTTTGGAAGTTATGTATGTAATAACTTATTGTACCTTATGCATGTGTTCTATCAAACTCTACACACTGCTTCATTTCTCAGAGAAAAGCTACTGAGTTATCAATGCAATTTCTGATTTTGTTGTGTAAGTCACTGTAAATGTTTGCATTTGGTGCTTTATTATGAAAGTGTATACTGTACTTACGCACGATTCACAGGAAACTAGAAAAACTGTTTAACTTTCAGAGAAAAGCAAGCGTATATTCAATTTACTTCTAGGCTAGTGTTAGGGTTAGGGTTTCTGCTTTGGTTTAGGGTTAGGGTTTTGTTCTAAAGTTAGTATTAGGGTTAGGGTTTCCTGTTAAGTTTAGAGTTAAGATTAGGGTTTCTGGCTAGGTTTAGGATTAAGATTAGGGTTTTGGACATGGGTAGGGTTAGGGTTAGAGTTAGGGTTTAGGTTAAGTTTAGTGTTGCATATGATACTTATTTAGAAAGAACATTATTTTTTTTTTTTTTACGAATATGATATGAAACTCTAAACAGTGGTTCAGTTGTCAGGAAATGTAAGTTTATGATCAGTACACTTTGTCACTTCTTTCCTTTACTCACTGTAAATATGTATCTTTTAAATATCTGTACACACTATTTTAGTTTTAGAGAAAAGTAACTGTCTTAATGCAATTTCTCACTTTTTTGTAAGTCACTCTAAATATTTGCATTTGGAATTTCCTTAAAATGATATACTGTTAGTCATGTGTGATTCACAGGAAACTAGAAACACTGTTTAACTAAAGCAAGCGTATATTCAATGCACTTCTAAGCTAGTGTTAGGGTTATGGTTTAGGCTTTGGGTTAGGGTAAGTGTATCGCATTAGGGTTAGAGTTTTGTGGTAGTTTTAGAGTTAGCATAAGTGTTTCAGGTTACAGAAAGGAGTAGGGTGTGGTTTTGTGGCAGTGCTATGTTTAGGGTTATAGTAGTTGAGCCTGGGTTAGGGTAGGATTAGCGTTACAGTAAGGGTTAGGTTTGCATATGGTACTTCTTTAGAAAGAACATTATGTTTGTGGTACAAATGAGACGTGAAACTATAAATTCTGATTCAGTTTTCAGTGTAAAGCAAGTTTTTAATTACTGCACTTTGACAATTCTTACTGTAATTAACTGTAGATATGTATCTTTGGAATATCTTTATGATATAACTATTGTAAATTTGGCTTGTTTCTAGGAAACTCTACACACTCACATTTCTCATAGAAAACAACTGTCTTAACAATGCAATTTCTCATTTCTTTGTGTAAGTCACTCTAAGTGTGTGCATTTGGAATTTCCTTACGTAAGTATATACTGTTAATTATGTGCAATTCACAGGAAACTATAAACACTGTTTAACTTTCACAGTAAAGCAAGCGTATGTATATTCAATGCACTTCTAGGTTAGTCTTAGGGTTAGGGTTTCTGCTTTCAGTTCAGGTAGGTTTTGGCGCTAGGCTTAGGGTTAGATTTTCATTTATGTTTAGAGTTAGGGTTAGGGTTGGGATAGGGATAAGATTAGAGTTAGGATGTGAGCAGGGCTAAGGTTAGGGTTAGGGCTTTTGAGTTTGGGTTAGGGTTAGGATTAAGATTTGGTTAGGGGTAGGGTTAGTGTTGCATACGGAAGTTCTTTAGAAGGTACATTATGTTTGTTGTTTGAGTGAGATGTGAAACCATCAACATTGTTTAGGTGTCAGTCAAAAGGAATTATATATGCAATGAACATTGTCACTTCTTTTTGTAAGTAACTCTAAATATGTATCTTTCAAATATTTTTATTATATAACTTACTGTAATTTTGGCTTGTTTTCTAGGATACTCTGCACATGGCTTTAGTTCTCAGAGAAATAGGAATTTGTAAATAATGTATATTGTCTGTTCCTCATTAAGTGTCTGTGAATATTTAACTTTTGAATTATTTATTTAATAATTTATTGTACCTTATGCGTGTTTTCTATGAAACTCTACACTGCTTCATTTCTCAGAGAAAAGCAACTGTGTTATTAGTGCAATTTCTCACATCTTTATGTAAGTCTCTCTAAATGTTTGCATTTGGAACTTACTTAACAAAGTTTATACTGTTACCTATGTGCGTTTCACAGGAAACTAGAAACACTGTTTAACACTCAGAGAAAAGGAAGTGTATATATCAATGCACTTCTAGGCTAGTGTTCGGGTTAGGGTTTCACCTTTAAGTTAAGGTTAAGGTTTTGCTCTAGGTTTAGGGTTAGAGTTAGGGTTTTAATCTAGGGATAGGATTAAGGTTAGGGTTACAGACAGGGCTAGGGTTTGAGTTAGGGTTTTTGAGCTAGGGTTTGGGTTAGGGTTAAAGTTAAGTTTAGTGTTGCTTATGAAACTTCTTTACAAAGAACATTATGTTTTTTGTAAGAATGTGATGTGAAACTATAAACATTGATTCAATTGTCAGGTTAAAGCAAGTTTATAATCAATCTACTTTGTCTATTCTTTCTTTATGGTACTGTAATTATGTATCTTTGAAATATTTTTATGATATAACTTTTTGTAACTTTCGATTTTTTCCAAATAGCTCTTCACACTGTTTCATTTCTCAGAGAAAAGAAACTCTCTCATCAATGAGATTCCTCAGTTCTTTGTGTTAATCACTCTAAATGTTTGTGTTGATTACTTCTTTTTGAACGTAGATACTCTCTCTTATGTGCTATTCACCAGAAACTAGAAACTCTGTTTAACCTACCGATGAAAGTAAGCATATATTCAAAGCACCTCTAGGTTAGTGTTAGGCTTAGGGTTTCAGCTTCAGGTTAGGCTTGTGTATTCGTGCTAGGGTTAGGTTTTCAGGTTAGGGCTATAGGTAGTCTTAGGTTATCGTGCTAGGGATAGGATTAGGGTAGGGTTCTGGGCAGTGCTAGGGTTAGGATTAGGGTTTCTGAGATATGATTACGGTTAGGATTAGCGTTATGGTTAAGGTTATGGTTAGGGTTGCATATGGAACTTTTAAAATTTATTTTATTTTACCACATTATGAGGTTACAAATTTTGTTAGGGTTACATATATTGCTCCTACCATTCTTCCTCCTCTTACCAAAACATCAAGCGTGTACTACCCTCATATGGTGCACATTGCACCTATTTTGTAAATGTAAACTCTCCCTCTCCTCCCCACTCTCATTTGCCCACCACCCTATAAAAGCTTTTTCCCCCATTTTTTTTGACGTTTGGGTTATATTCGTATCGTTGCCTTTCGCTTGCAAGGGTTAGAGGTTTTCTCTCTCCCCCCCAATTATGCTTGCCACAACCCTAATTGTGTATCTCCCCCTGCCCTAAACCCTAGTGGGCACTCTCCCCATTTGAGCACCATACTTTTAATCAGTCATTACCAATTTGATGGCAAGTAGATGTGGAGCCCATTTTCTTGATCTCATGTCAACCTCACTTTGGTTAACGGGTTTAAGCTTAATGCAGGATAGCATAAATGGTTCTAGCTCACTGTCATTTCTTAGAATTGAATAGTATTCCATTGTGAGCATATACCAAATTTTAGTTACCCACTCGTGAATTGATGGACACTTGGTTTGTTTCCATGATCTTGCAATGGTGAATTGTGCTGCCACAAACATTCAGGTGCAGATGTCTTTATAGTAGAATGTCTTATGCTCTTTTGGGTAGATGCCCAACAATGCCATTGCTGGGTTGAATGGTATTTCTATATCTAGCTGTTTGAGGTATCTCCATATTCTTTTCCACAGAGATTGCACTAATTTGCAGTCCCACCAGCAGTGTAGGAGTGTTCCTGTCTCTCCACACCCTCGCCAGCATTTGTTGTGTTGGGATTTCTTGATACAAGCCATTCTCACTGGTGTTAGATGGTATCTCATTGTGGTTTTGATTTGCATTTCTCTGATGATTAGAGATGTTGAGCATTTTTTTATATGTTTGCAGGACATTATTCTGTCTTCTTTGGAGAAATTCTTGTTCATTTCCATTACCCATTTCTTGATGGGATTGTTTGATTTTTCTTGTTTATTCTTTTAAGTTCTAGGTAGATTCTTGTTATTAGACCTTTATCAGAAGTGTAGAGAGCAAATATTTTCTCCTATTCTGTGGGTTGTCTATTTGCTTTAATGATGGTTTCCTTAGCTGTGCAGAAACTTCTTAATTTGATGAGATCCCATTTGTTTATTTTTGATATAGCAGTGATTCCCTTCCTAAAAATTTCTTTGCCTAGTCCAATGTCTAATAGGGTTTTCCCAACGTCTTCTTCTAGTGTTCTTAAGATTTCATGCAGTCTGTTATCCATCTTGAGTGAATTTTTTTGAGAGGTGAGAGATATGGATCCTGTTTCAATCTTCTGCATGTAGCTAACCAGTTTTCCCAGCACCATTTATTGAAGAGGGATTCTTTTCCCCATTGTATATTTTTGTCTTCTTTATCAAATATTAGGTTGCCGTATACAGATGGTTTCATCTCTGGTATCCCAGATCTATTCCAGATATCAATGTATCTGTGCTTGTGCCAGTACCAGACTGATTTAAGTATTATTGTTTTATAGCAAAGTTTGAAGTCAGGAAGACTGATTCCACCCAGTTTGTTCTTCTTACTTAAGATTGCTTTGGCTATATACGAGGTTTTTTCTGGTTCCATACAAAGTGCAGAATTATTTTTTCTAGATCTGTAAAGAATGCTGGTGATATTTTGATGGGGGTTGCATTTATTCTGTAGATAACTTTAGGTAATATTCACATTTTAACGATATTTATTCTACCCATCCATGAACAAGGTAGATTTTTCCATCTGTTCAAATCATCTGCAATTTCTTTTTTTAGTGTTTCGTAGTTCTCCTTTTATAGATCTTTTGTATCTCTTGTTAAGTATACTCCTAGATATTTAATTTTCCATGGGGCTGTAGTAAAGGGTAAGGTTGCAAATAGAACTTCTTTAGAAAGAATATTATGTTTGTTGTACAAATGTGATTTGAAACTATAGACATTGGTTCAGTTATCTTGGAAAAGCTATTTTATAATCCATGCACTTTGTAACTTTTTTCTGTAAGTAACTGTAAATATGTATCTTTGAAATATCTTTATGATGTAACTTAATGTAACTTTGGTTTTTTTTCTAGGAAACCCTATACACTGTTTCAGTCCTAAGAGAATAGCAGCTGTGTTATCAATGCAATTTCTCACTTCTTTGTGAAAGTCACTCTAAATGTTTGCATTTGGAACTTCCTTATGAAAGTATATACTGTTACTTATGTGCGATTCACAGGAAACTAGAAACACTGTTCAACTTTAAGAGAAAAGCAAGCGTATATTCAATGCACTTCTAGGCTAGTGTTAGGGTTAGTATTTCGGCTTTTGGTTAGGGTTAGGGTTTCGCGCTAGTGTTAGGGTTTTCAGTTAGGTTTAGAGTTATGGTTAGGGTTTCAGGCTAGGGATAAGATTAGGGTTAGAGTTTTGGAAAGGCCTACAGTTAGGCTTAGGGTTTTTGAGCTAGGGTTAGGGTTAGGGTTAGAGTTAGGGTTGCATATGTTACTTCTTTAGAAAGAACATTGTTTGTTGTACAAATGTGATGTGAAACTATAAACATTTGTTCAGTTGTCAGGGAAAAGCAACTTTATATTCAATCCACTTTGTCATTTCTTTCTGATTGTAATGTAAATATGTATCTTTGGATTCTGTCTTTGATATAACCTTTTGTATCTTTGGGTTATTTTCCAGGAAACTCTACACACTGCCTCTGTTCTCAGAGCAAGAAAATTTGTAAGTAACGTACATTGTTGGTTCTTCGTTAAGTCACTGTAAATATTCACTTTTGGAAGTATTTATGTAATAACTTATTTTACCTTTGCATGTTTTCTATGAAACTGTACACACTGCCTCCTTTCTCAGAGAAAAGCACCTATGTTATCATGCAATTTCTCACTTTTTTGTAAGTCCCTCTAAAACTTTGCATTTGGAACTTCCTTAAGAAAGTGTATATTGTTACTTATATGCGATTCGTAGGAAACTGGAAACACTGTTTAACATTCAGAGAAAAGTAAATGTATATTCAATGCACCTCTAGGCTAGTGTTCGGGTTAGGGTTTCACCTTTAGGTTACAGTTAGGGTTACACTCTAGGTTTAGGGTTATAGTTAGGGGTTCGAGCTAAGGATAGGATTAAGGTTAGATTTTTGGACACGGCTAAGGTTAGGATTAGGGTTAAGGTTGCATATGGAATTTCTTTAGAAAGAACATTATGTTTGTTGTATGAATGTTATGTGAAACAATAAACATTGGTTCAATTGTCAGGGAAAAGCAAGTTTATAATCAATATACTTTGTAATTATTTCTGTTAATAACTGTAAATATGTATCTTTGAAATAGCTTTATAACTTATTGTACCTTTGTGTTGTTTCTAGGGAACTCTACACACTGTTTCCTTTCTCAGAGAAAAGCTGTCTTATTAATGTAATTTCTCATCTCTTTGTGAAAGTCACTCTAAATGTTTGTGTTTTGAACTTCCTTATGAAAATATATACTATTACTTATATGCTACTCAAAGAAACTAGAAACACATTTAACTTTGAGATAAAAGCAAGTGTATATTCAATGCACTTCTAGGCTAGTGTCAGACTTAGGGTTTTAGCTTTTGGTTAGGCTTATGTATTCATGCCAGGGTTAGAATTAGGGTTAGTTTTTCGTGTTAGGGTTAGAGTTAGTGTTAGGGTATTGGGCTAGGGTTACAATTAGGGTTAGGGTTTGGGGCAGGGTTGGGTTTAGGATTAGAGTTTTTTAGCTATGGTTAGGGTTAATATAAGGTTATGGTTAAGGTTAGGGTTAGGAATGTATATGGAACTTGTTTAGAAAGAATATTATGTTTGTTGTATGAATGTGTTGTGAAACTGTAGACATTGGTTCAGTTGTCTGGGAATAGCGATTTTATAATCCATGCACTTTGTAATGTCTTTCTATAAGTACCTGTAAATATTTATCTTTGAAATATCTTAATGATATAACTTAATGTAAGTTTGTTTTTTTTCTAGGAGACCCTACAACCTGTTTCTTTTGTGAGAGAAAGGAGGCTGTGTTAGCATTGCCATTTCTTAGTTCTTTTGGAAAATCACTCTGTTTTCATTTGGAACTTCCTTTTGAATGTATATACTGTTACTTATGTGCGATTCACTGGAAACTAGAATTTTCAGATAAAAGCAAGCGTATATTCAGTGCACTTCTCAGCTAGTGTTAGGTTTAGGCTTTCAGCTTTGGGTTAGGCTTAGGTATTCGCACTAGGGTTTCGAGGTAGTGATAGGATTAAGGTTAGCGTTTTGGACAGGGCTAGGGTTAGGGTTAGGGTTTTTTAGCTATGGTTTGGGTCAGACTTAGGCTTAGGCTTAGGGTTAGGGTTACATATGGTAATTCTTTAGAAGGAACATTATGTTTGTTGTACAAATGTGAAGTGAAACTGTAAACATTGGTTTAGTTGTAAGGGAAAAGCAAATTCATATTCAATACACTTTGTTACTACTTTCTGTAAGTAAATGTAAATATGTATCTTTGAAATATCTTTATGATATAACTATTATAACTGGGTTGTTTCTAAGAAACACAACACACTGTTTCATTTCTCAGAGAGAAGCAACTGTCTTATCAATGCAATTTTTCACTTCTTTGTGTATGTCTCTCAATGTTTCATTTGGTACTTCCCTTTGAAAGTATATACTGTTACTTATGTGCGATTTACAGTAAAGTAGAAACACTGTTTAACTTTCAATAAAAGCAAGTGTATATTCAATGTACTTCTAGGCTAGTATCAGGTTTAGGGTTTTGGCTTTAGTTTAGGGTTAGTGTATCCTGCTAGGGTTCGGTTTAGGGTTAGGCTTTCCTGTTGGTTTTAGAGTTAGGGTTAGGGTTTCAGACTAGTGATAGGATTAGGGTTATGGTTGGGCAGGGCTATGGTTAGGGTTAGGGTTTTACCTAGGGTTACTGTTAGGATTAGGGTGATGGTTAGGGTTAGTTTTAGGTTTAGGGTTGCATATCCAGCTTCTTTAGAATGAAAATGATGTTTGTGTTATGAGAGTCATGTTGAACTATAGACACTGGTTCATTTTTCAGGAAAAGCAAGTTTGTAATCACTGTTCTGGACACTTCTTTCTGTATTTAAGTATAAATATGTATCTTTAGAATACCTTTATGCTATAACTTGTTATAACTTTGGGTTGTTTTCTAGGAAACTCTTCACGCTGTGTCAGTTCTCTGATAAAAGCATATTTTTAATTATCTACATTGTCCCTTCTTCCTGTAAGTCACTGTAAATATTCACCTTTGGAGGCTTTTTATGTAATAACCAATTGTACTTTATGCATATTTTCTATGAAATTCCACATACTGCATCATTTCTCAGAGGAAAGCAACTGTCTTATCATGAAATTACTCACTACTTTGTTTAAGTCTCTGTAAATATCTGCACTTGGAACTTCTTTAGGAAAGTATTTACTGTTTCTTATATGCGATTCACAGGAAACTCTGAACAGGTTTTCACTTTTCCTAGAAAAGCAAGTGTATATTCAATGTACTTCTAGGATAGTCTTAGTGTAGGTTAAGGGTTAGCATTAGGGATAGAGTTTCGCACTAGGGTTAGGATTAGGGTTAAGTTTTCGCACTACTGTCAGGGTTAGGGTTGCATATGGAATTTTTTTTAGAAAGAAACTTATGTTTTTATGTGAATTGGACTGGATACTATAAACACCGCTTCAGTTCTCAGAGAATTGCAACTGTGTACTCAACACACCTTGACTCTTCTTTATATAAGTCACTGTGAATATTTCCATTTGCAGTTCTTTTTGATATAACTTAATGTATATCTGTGTGTTTTCTAGGAAACTCTACGAACATCTTCATTGTTCAGAGTAAAGCAAGTGTGTTATTAATGCAATTGCTCACTTCTTTGTTTAAGTCACTGTAAATAATTGTACTTGGAACATCTTTATGAAAGTATTTACTGTTTCTTATTTGCGATTCACAGAAAACTGTAAACACAGTTTCACATTTTCAAGAAAAGCAAGTGTATATTCAATGTACTTCCAGGATAAATTTAGGGTTAGGGTTAAGTTTAGGGTCTCGCCTTAGGATTAGTTTAGGGTTAGGGTTTCACACTAAGGTTGGGGTTAGGCTTTGGCCTTAGGGTTAGAGTTAGGGTTAGGGTTTCACCCGAGGGTTAGGCTTAGGGTTAGGGTTTCTAATTATGTTTAGGTTTAATCTTGCATATGGAATTTCTGCAGAAAGCACTTTATTTTTTTTATTTGAATTTGCCTCGATTGTATAAACTCTCCTTCAGTTCTCTGTGAAAAACAAGTGTGTACCTAACCCACCTTGACTCTTTTTTTGCGTTACTGTAAATATTTCCATTTGGAAGTTCTTTATGAATTAGTTTAGTGTATCGTATGTGTTTTGTAGGATAGTCTACATACTTCTTCAGTGTTCAGAGAATAGCAAGTTTGTTATCAATTAAATTTCTCACTTCTTTATTTAAGTCACTGTGAACTTGAACTTCTTTATGAAAGTATTAATTTTTTCTTATGTGTGATTCACAGGCAACTCTAACCACAGTTTCACTTTTTAGAGAAAAGCAAGCGTATATTCAATGTACTTCTAGGATAGGGTTTGGGTTATGGTTAGTGTTAGGGTTAGGAGTTGGCCTTAGGGTTACAGTTAGGATTAGGGTTTCACGCTACAGTTAGGGTTAAGGTTAGTGTTAGGCTTTCGCCTTTCGGCTGAGTTACAGGTAGAGTTAGGGTTTCACACTACAGTTAGGGTTAGTCATAGGGTTTGGCTCTATGTTTTGTGTTATGATTAGGGTTAGTGTTAGTGTTAGCGTTTGGCCTTATGCTTAGGGTTAGGATTACCCTTAGGTTTAGTGTTAGTATTCCGTATTCTCCCAAGGTTTAGAGTAGGGTTTCACACTTGGTTTAGGATTAGTGTTAGGGTTTTGAATTATTGTTAGGGTGTGTCTTGCATATGAAATTTTTTTAGAGAAAGTTTATGTTTGTTATGTGTATTTTCCTGGATATCATCAAGACTGCTTCAATTGTCAGAGAAAAGCAACAGTGTTCTCATCACACCTTGCCTATTCTCTGTTTATGTACTGTATATATTTTCATTTGCAAGATTTTTATGGGATAACTTTCTGTATTCTTGTGTGTTTTCTATGAATCTCTACAAACTTCTTCTGTTTTCAGAGAACAGCAAATGGTTTATCAATGCTATTTCTTTCTTTTCTCTTTAAATCATTGTTAATATTTGCACCTGGAACTTCTTTATGAAAGTATTTACTGTTTCTTATGTATGATTCACAGGATACTCTAAACAGAGTTTCACTTTTCAGAGAAAAGCCAGCGTATATTCAATGTACTTCTAGGATAGTGTTAGGGTTCGGGATAGGATTAGTGTTATGGTTTTTCCTTAGGGTTAGGGTTAGAATTAGGGTTTCCTGCTAGGTTTAGGTTTAGGGTTAGGGTTTCACCTAGGGTTAAAGTTAGGTGTAGGGTTAGGGTTTCGCATTAGGGTTAGGTTTAAGGTTTTGCCCTACACGTAGCGTTATAGGTGCATATGGCATTTTTTTAGAAAGAACTTTGTGTTTGTTATGTGAATTTTCCTGAATATTAAAACACTGCTTCAGTTCTCTGAGAAAAGCCATTGTGTACTCAATGCATCTTGTCTGTTCTCTGTTTAAGTCAGTGGATATATTTTCATTTGCAAGATTTTTTTGAAATAACTTACTGTATTTGTGTTTGTTTTCTCGGAAACTCTACAAACTTCTTCAATTCTCAGAGAACAGCATGTGTGTTATCAATGCCGTTTCTCACTTCTTTCTGTATGGCATTTTAAATATTTGCACTTGGAACTTTTTATGATAGTTTTTACTGTTTATTATATGCAATTCACAGGAAACTCTAAACACAGTTTCACTTTTCAGAGCAAAGCAAGTGTATATTCAATGTACTTCTAGGATAGTGTTAGGGTTGGGGTTAGGGTTACCACTTCGCCTTAGGGGTAGGGTTAGAATTACAGTTTCCCCCCAGGTTTAGGTTTAGGTTTAGGTTTAGGTTTAGGGTTTCACCTTAGAGTTAGGGTTAGGGTTAGGGTTTTTCACTACAGTTGTGGTTATAGGTGCGTATGGAATATTTTTAGAAATAATTTTGTGTCTGTTATTTGATTTTGCCTGGATACTATAAACACCGCTCCACTTCCCAGAGAAAAGCACGTGTGTCTCAGTACATCTTGACTCTTCTTTGCTTACATCACTGTAAATGTTTCCCTTTGGAAGTTCTTTATGTATTAGTTCACTGTGTTCGTGTGTGTTTTCTAGAAAACTCTACAAAGTTCTGTAGTGTTAGAGAAAAGCAAGTGTATTTTCAATGCAATTTCTCACTTGTTTGATTAAGTCACTGTAAATATTTCATTTGGAACTTCTTTATGAAAATATTTAGTTTTTATGTGTGATTCACAGAAAACTCTAATACAGTTTCACTTTTCAGAGAAAAGCAAGCATATATTTAATGTACATCTAAGATAGTGTTAGGTTAGGGTTAGGCTTAGGCTTAGGTTTATGGTTTGGCCTTAGGGTTATGGTTAGGTTTTGTGTTTCATGCTACGGTTAGGTTTAGTATTTGGCTTAGAGTTTCCTAGGCTTGGTTAGGGTTAGGGCTAGGGTTTTGCACTATGGTTAGGATTAGGCTTATGGTTTCCCACTATGGTTTGGTTTAGGGTTAAGGTTTTGGTTAGTCTTTGGGTTAGGGTTTGGCCTTATGGTTTGTGCTATGGTTAGGGTTAGGGTAGGTTTTCCCTTAGGGTTAAGGTTATGTTTAGGGTTTAACCCTAGGGTTAGGGTTAAGTTTAGGTTTTCTCACTAGGGTTGTTGTTTGGGTTGCATATGGATTTTCTTTAGAAAGAACTTCATATTTGTTATTTTAATTTACCTGAATATTATAAACACTGTTTCAGTTCTCATAGATAAGCAAGTGCATACTCTATTCACTTGTCTCTTATTTGTTTAAGTCAGTATAAATATTTCCATTTGAAAGTTCTTTATGAAATAACTTACTGTTGTCCTGTGTGTTCTCTAGTAAACTCTACAATTTTCTTCTGTTCTCAGAGAAGCCAATGTGTTTTCATTGCAATTTCTCACTTCTCTGTGTAAGTTACTGTAAATATTTGTACTTGGAACTTTTTTAGGAAGTATTTACTTCTTGTTATGTGCAATTCTCAGGAAACTCTAAAAACAATTTAACTTCAGAGAAAAGCATATACCCAATATACTTCTTGGATAGTATTAGGGATAGGGTTAGGGTTAGGGTTTTGCCTTAGGCTTGGGGTTAGTGCTAGTGTTTTGCGCTAAGGTTATGTTTACAGTTTTGCCTTAGGGTTCAGGTTAGGGTTTCTCGCTGGGATTAGGGTTATGAATAGGTTTTCACCTTAGGTTTAGGTTTAGGGTTTTGTGCTTGGGGTAGTGTTAGTGTTAATACAGAGTTTCATGCTATGGTTAGAGTTAGGGTTTTGGTTAGGGTTTGTGTAAGGGTCGTATATATACATGTTTAGAAAGAACTCTATGTTATGTGAATATGCATGGATATTGTAAACAAAGCCTCATTCTCATGGAAAATTATGTGTGTACTCAATGCACTTTGCATCTTCTTTCTGTAAGTCACTGTATATATTTGCCTTTGGAAGTTCTTTATGAAATAACCCCTGACAACTTATACATGTTTTCTAGGAAACTCTACACACTGCTTTAGTTCTCTTAGACAAGAAATTTTATTATCAATCCAGTTTTTCACTTCTTTGTGTAAGTTGCTGTTAATATTTGCATGTTGAACTTCTTTATGAAAGTATTTACTGTTAGGTATGTGCCATTCACAGAAAACTCTAAACACTGTTTCACTTTTTAGACAACAGCAAGCGTATATTTAATGTACTTGTAGGATATTGTGAAGGTTAGGGTTAGGGTTTCACACTAGGCTTAGTGTTAGGGTTTCACACTCGGGTTAGGGTTTGGGTTAGAGTTTTGCAGTAGGGCTAGATTTAGGGTTGTGTATGGAATTTCTATAGAAAGAACTTTCTTATTATGCCTATTTGACAGGAAACTATAATCAGTGCTTTAGTTCTCAGAGAAAAGCAAGTGTGTAATCAATGTACTTTCTCACCTCTTTGTGTATGTCACTGTTAATATTTACCTTTGTAATTTCTTTGTGAAGTAACAATGTGTCTTATGTGTGTTTACTATAAAACTCTGTTCACTGCTTCAGGTCTCAGAGAATAGCAAATGTGTTATCACTGCTATATCTCACTGAATTTTGTAAGTCACTGTAAATATTTGGGTTTGTAAGTTCTTTATGAAAGTGTTTACCGTTTCTTATGTGTGATACACATGAAACTCTAAACACTGTTTTGGTTTTCAGAGAAAAGCAAGCATATATTCAATGTGGTTCTAGGATAGTATTAGGATTAGTGTTAGGGTTAAGGTTTTGAGTTACAGTTAGGGTTAGAGTTACAGTTAGGGTTATGGTTGTGCGCTATGTTTAGGTTTAGCGTTGCATATCAAATTTCTTTAGAAAGAACTTTATATTTGTTAAGCGAATTTGAATGGAAACTATAAACATTGCTTCAGTTCTCAGCCTAAATAAGTGTGTAATCAATGCACTTTCTTGTGTCTTTGTGTAACTCATTGTAAATATTTGCATGTCAAACTTCTCTATGAAAGTATTTAGTGTTTCTTTTGTGTGATTTACCGGAAACTCTAAACACTCTTTTAGTTTTCAGAGAAAAGCGACAGTATATTCAATGTACTTATTGGATAGTGTTAGTGTTACGATAGGGTTAAAGTTTTGCACTAGGGTTAGGGTTGTATATGGAACTTCTTTTGAAACAACTTCATTTGTTATGTGAATTTTACTGGAAACTAAACACTGCTTTAGCTCTCATAGAAAAGCAAGTGTGTAATCAATGCACTTTCTCGTTTCTTTGTGTAAGTCACGATACATATTTACCGTGGGAAGTTCTTTATGAAATATCTTAGTGTATCGTATGTGTGTTTTCTAGGAAAGTCTACACACTGCTTCAGTTCTCAGAGATAAGCCAGTGTGTTGTCAATTCAATTTCTTGCTTCTTTGTGTCAGTCACTATACATATTTGCATTTGGAACTTCTTTATGAAAGTATTTACTGTTAGGTAGGGGCGGTTGACCGGACACTCTAAACTCCGTTTCACTTTTCAGAGAAAAGCAAATGTATATTCCATGTACTTCTGGGATATTTTTAAGGTTAGGTTTAGAGTTTCTGCTTAGGTTCAGTGTTAGGGTTTCATGCTAGGGTTAGGGATAGGGTTTTATACTAAGGTTAGGGTTAGGGTGTTATGTGGAATTCTTCAGTGAGAACTTTATAGTTGTTATGTGAATTTGACCGGAAAGTATAAACGCTGTTTCAGTTCTCATCCAAAAGCAAGTGTGTACTCTAGGCATTATCTCTCTTCCTTGTGTAAGTCACTGTAAATATTTTCCTTTGGAAGTTCTTTATGTAGCCACTGATTGTATCTTTTATTTGTTTTCTAGGAAACTCTACACACTGCTTTAGTTCTCAGAGAAAAGCAAGTATGTTATCAATGCAATTTCTTGCTTCTTTGTGTAAGTTACTGTAAATATTTGCATTTGTAACTTCTTTATGAAGGTATCTACTGTTTCTTATGTGCTATTCACAGGAAACTCTTTTTGTTTTCTGAGAAAAGCAAGTGTATATTAAATGTACTCTAGGATAGTGTTAGGGTTAGGGTTTTTGCTTAGTTTTAGGGTTAGGTTTAGGGTTTCAGGCTAGTTTTAGGGTTAGGGTTGCATATGGAACTTCTTTATAAAGAACTTCTTTGTTTTCTGAATTTGACCAGAAACTATAAACACTGCTTTAGTCTTATAGAAAAGCAAGTGTACACACTTGTACACACACTTGCACTTTCATGCTTTTTTATGTAAAAGGTGTAAACTCTATTTTAGGGAAATCACTTTAATGGCTTAGAATATATTTTAGGTTGAAAGGAACTAAAGTCCTGATAATAATTGAAAAGATATTTAAAGGAAAAAGAAAGATATGGAGAGCGTGCAGTTGAGCATAAATTGAAAAATGGACTCCTCTTCGACTCCATTTTTTCTATATACTCAGAACCCCTATTTAAACCCATTTATGGACAGAGTTGAAGTAATTTAAGTATATTAGTAAAATCAGGGTAACATTGGATATATCAACATAGAACGTCAACCTATGCAAGGTCATATTTGTAAGCACCATAGCTGAAACCTGAACTCTTTGCTTCCATTTTATATGTTGCATGTTGTAGCTACCCTGTCATTTATCTCCCTGCATTTAAGTAAATAACTTAAGTATAAATAACTTCAGTAAGATAATTAAAAAATATAGTTTCATCAACTTAAATGTAGAAATGAATGTGGAGTATTCTTATATCCCTACTCAAGTTATTTAATCTCAATATTTTTATTGAAATAAAATAATTCTGTCATATAAGCTCTCTGTGAATAGTTTTGTAAAAGGATAAAATGGGCTGTAGATATCAATTACAATCAGGATGTGCAGGCTAAAATTGATCAGAACAGATAAGCAACCTCATATAAACTATTTTGGCATGCTCATTTTATTTGCTACTTCTCATTCCACCATCAATATTTATATACATCACAAGTATATTTTATATATATTTTATACACCACAAACACACATATATATGTAACTTCTGAAAACATTTTATTGGATGCTCTAAGGCTGTGCTGTCCAACACTGTAGACACTGGCCCATGTGGCTGTTGGGCATTTGAAATGTATATAGTCCAAATGGCAGTGTGCTCTAAGTACAAAATAAACACAGGACTTTGAAGACTTAGAATGAAAACAAAGTAAAATATTTCCCTAGTAATTGTATACATGTGGAAATTATCTGTCAATATAAACATAAATATTATTATGTAATTATGCAATGTGAGTAAAAATATTATATAACAGTAATATATATGCAAGCATGTAATATAATATATTTCATATTATATCTTAAAATAACAAACTATATAATTAATATCAATGTTGTTAATATTGATAACAATGTTTTAAATTTAATAAATATATTATTCAAGTTAATTTTTCTGGTTAAATCTGTATACTGGAAACATTTTAAATTATATTTCTATTGGACAACACTGTTCTATGATATTCTATTCAACATACAAAAGGCAAGTATAGAAAGGGAGGTAGGGACAGCCATGATCATTCTTTCAGAGAGGAGAATATCCCAAACACTCTTGTCATGGCCTCAAGGACATCCTTATTCCTCAGGCTGTAGATGATGGGATTGAGCATAGGAGTGAGCATGGTGTAGAAGACTGCCAGGATCTTATCTTCTGCTGGTGAGCGGAGATTCCTGGGCCGAAGATAGGTGTAGACAAAAGGTGCATAGTAAAAGGTCACTACAGTCAAATGTGTTGAACAGGTTGCAAAAGCCTTTTTTCTTCCCTCCTTTGAGCACATATGGTAGACAGAAAATAGGACCCGGCCATAGGAAGCAGTGATACCCAGAAAAGGAAGAAGGAGAAAGAGGGTTGTGCTCACAAAAACCATGTACTCATAGACCCAAGTATCCATACACGCAAGAGGCAACATGGCTGGGACATCACAGAAGAAATGATTAATGGCCCTAGACCTGCAGTAAGGAATATGGAGGGCATAGACTGTGTGTGCCAAGGAGTTGATGGACCCCAGTGTCCAAGATCCTATGATCATCTTTATACACATCCTGTTACTCATGCGGATGGGATAATGGAGGGGATGGCAGATGGCCACGTACCGGTCATAGGCCATGGAGGCCAGGAGTAAGCCTTCAGAACATGCCATGGTCAGAAAGAAGAAGCTTTGCACACCACATCCCAGGAAGGAGATGCCTTTCTGGCCAGAGAGGAAGTTGAAAGCCATCTTGGGGATGGTGCTGGAGATGTACATCAGGTCCATGAGGGAGAGCTGGCTGAGCAGAAAGTACATTGGTGTATGGAGACGGGGATCCACACGTATGAGGTGAATCATGGCTGAGTTACCCACCGAGGCCAGGAAGAATACGAGGATAATAAGGAACAAGAGAAGAAGGCCAGTTTTATTTGGTGGGAACAACCCTAACAAAGTGAAATCACTTGAAGTGTGATTCCATTTCTCCATGAAACTTTATTGCTTGAACTTCCTTGGAAGAAAAATAAACACAAAAACAAAGCACAACTCATGAAATGAAACAGAACAGGAAGATCAAAAGGAACTCACTGTATTATGGGATAAATTGCTTTTCCTCCAACACTGCAGCTTTTGTTAATTTAAATATCTGAATTAAACTTTCCCTTTCCAAATATGTCTGATAAGCATCTCAGCAAGTCATAGGTGCAAGTGTGGTTTCTCAGTATAAAGTTTAGCATCACAGGCAGCAAAGACAGACAAGATAGCTAAAGCATTCCTTCCTAGATATCTCCAGGCCAGACACCACTCGTGAGTTATCAACATGGCACAGGAACTGAGGATGGCAGAAATTCCTCAATCATCTGGTGTCACAGTTGAATAGAGAATATTTACACCAGAAACTGACATGTGTGACTCAGAAACTTTCTGTATCTTACATTATAAGTCCTTAGTCACGTAGCCCTTTTTCACAGCTTTAATTTCTGGTGTTCTCTTCCCAGCTTGTTCCAGCCAGATTAACCTTAACCTTCTTCCTCTGCTTAAGACTCTGCCTCTTATGTTCTTTAAAGGCACTTTTGTGTTTTTTCTGAAAATGTGCCCACTATCCAAAATCATTGTCCTTGAACTATAAAATATTATATGTCCTATAAGATCAACTCTAAATACAAAATAGTATTTCAGTATTCTCTCTTCCATAATGTTTCCATTTTCTGAAGCCCTATAGAACTCAAAATTAAATGCATAAATTTTCATATACAGTTTTCTTCATGAAAGTAAATTACAAATAATAAAGGCCACAAAAATGCATGGTATGCATTTTTTCATTCTATTTTCCACAGCTGAAAGCAATAACTAGTGTTATAACAGAAATACAACAGGGGAATGGAGATCACATTATTTGTGTATGTATATCTCCACTCTATATAGGCATGTATGTATATATCCTCTTGCTATAGATAAGCATCTTTAAGATGCTATAAATTATGTCAACTGTTCTTTGCATTATTCCACTTTTATAATCCTTCCACAACACAGTGTAAATTTAATCATTGGTACTTTCATTTTTCAAATTTTAAAAGTAGTATTCGTAGATGTGAAAAATAACATCAAATACAGTTAGTGATTTGATCTGATTTTGAGCCTGTGTGGAGGCTTCAACTTTCTAGTTATCTCAATATCCCAAATTTAAAAATTATTTGGTAAATGCCTTACTGTGTATATACAATACCTCATTCAACTCAAATTGTGTGATCATTATTCTTCCATAAGACATCAGAGTTAATTCCATATTTTGGACTAGGTGGAAGCATGTGGGGATTAGAGAGAATGTTTTGCTCTTTGTATAGTTTAGTTTTCATACCACATACGGCAGCAGAGTGAGCAGCTGCAAAGCTGCTGAACTAGAAAGGCAGGTGTGAGCAGCAGGACAATCTTGATTTATAATTTAGGTATTTCTTCAAATTTAATTAAATAAGACAACAAAATTAAAATTAAATGTCAATAATTTAGAATAATGAAATCAAAAAGAGGAAAAAATGAATAAATCTGCCTTTCTAGATTTTTTTCTCACTTTTTATGCCCAGGCCTTTCCTTGGGGATTTTTGTTTGTAACTCAACTCTTCATAGCCTCTATTTTCTCTTTATGTCACCTTAACTCTGAAAATTTATCTTTTCTTGCACTCAGTCTCCCAAACATGCACCAGTTGTGATTATGTCATTTCTTATATTTGTAATATACGTTCTACTACTTTCCTTACCTAGTCTTGTTATGAGATTTCCTGTTTTACACATGGTCATCTGTCTGAGGGAAATGCTGATGCCAAATAAATAGCCTGGAAACACTGTCCAGGCTACTTATTTGGTTAGTCAGTTTGGGTTATTTATTTTTCAATAGTAAAAATAGAAACTTTTTTGCAATTATTTACATTTAATAACTTAAAATTAGCTGTTACTTCACATAACCTTGGTAATCATGAATAAAATTTTGAGAAAGATCTTACTATAGGAAAAAAAGAATATATTTTTGTAGCTGTGTAGTTGACAAACACTAACAATGAAAAGTAAAGTCAGGAACATGACAGGTGGTTGGATATGGATGATGGGATCATAGGCATCCTCTGCCTCATAACATTTTAGAAATAAAAACTGATGACCTAACAGATAAAGATAAAACCTATGATTACCATCATTATGATGCATGCATCATTCCCTCAAAAAAATTCACTAAGCTTCTGTTTAATGGCAGTGTTGCTAGACACTGACATGCTTTGGTGATTAAAACACATAGATTCTACAATCTGTAGTTAAAATTTAATGGGTGACACAGACAGTAGACCAACAAACTTCAACACACAATCTGATGTTGTGTAGTTATAAGTACTATAAAGAAAAATAAACCATGAAATAGTTGGATAAGAGCCTTCAAAAAGCCAGTATATGGAGGTAATATTTGAGCAGATCTAGTTAAAAAATATTCTACTCAGAGTCAACAGCAAGTGGAAATCCTTGGAGTGAAAGCCTATTTAGTTTACAGGACATTAGCAATGAGAACAGCATTTTTAAAGCACAGGACATAAGGACATTTGAGTAGGAAATAAAGACTTGGATTTTGTTCTGGATGAGAAGAGTAGTGAGGAAGTGTGGCATGATCTTAGGTATGTCTCTAGAACTCACAGAGGTGAGTTGTTAGGAGGAGTAAATGGAAGATATGATTTAGGAGGGAATCAAAGCCTTTGGAGATTGTTCTGGTTTTAAAAAAGAAACTCATGTACTTTGGGGACCCCAGAGGCCTAGGTACATCAGGACAGCTGGTCAACCATTCAGGGATAAGGTACTACTTAATGAAATATTCCATGTCTACTGCCTCGCACAGCAACTATCACATAGTAGGCTCTCAACATAGCCACTTGATGAAATGAACCAAATATTTGCCTTAGAATTAAACTAGTATGATCATTATTACTGATAAAATGTAGCCAAATCCATTTTTAAAAAATCAATCTTTAGCACACATGACCTAGAAATTAGAAAAGCCTCTCGGGATACTTTCTTCATTTCTTTGTTAATCCAGGTTTCAATTCAGGAGAAGGTACTGGCAGGCTTCCCAGAGGTGTGTTTCCAAGAGAAAGCTCTGAACAAGCAGAACTGCCTCTAAGTTTGTGTATTTCATGCACCAATTGTTTTGAAGGGAGATACATGTTTGCATTTTTATTTTCTCCTGCATAGATTAGATCTCAGAGTGTCATAAAGAGTGTTTGATGGTAGTTACCATGACAACTGTTTTGTTTCTTAAACTAAAAACTGGCATATTGTCAGGCAATGGAAGAGAATAGTTAGTTCCAGTAAATCTGAAACTTGAAGTTTTTAAGGCATGGGACATTAAACCTGGAGCTTAAGGTCTCTTTCCATTGACTCCCAGCAGCTGTCTTTATTGGGTATGGGACTTTATTTAATGCACCAGAATTGCATGAAAGACCACCCTCTTGGTTACATTATAATTTGGAGAATATTTCTCCTTGTGGCTACAAGATGGGTCTAAGGTTAGTGTCTCTGTTGATCACCCTTGATGACCTAAAGAAAGAAACTGAGGCAAAATTAGTATTGAGAGTTTATTTTGGCCAAGAGCGAGGGCTCCATCCCAGAAACACTTCCAACTTACCTTGGAACATGCCCTAGAGAACAAGGGAGAAGCTTAGGTGCTTCTTTTTAAAATGAGAAAGCAGAATAGGGGGCAATTACAAAAATTGTGTTAGAAATTCTCAGTGGTTTACAGAAATAACATTGATTAGTGATGGGTTATACCTTACTTAACTTACTATAGGTATGAGTTATACTTCCCAACATATGGCATTTTTAGGTTAATTTATGGTTGCTTGGAGTTAGTCAGTCTAGAACACATATAGCAAGTAGCTTCCAAGGCGATTCCTTAACTCAAGGGGAAGTGAGACATGACAGCTGCCACATTTCAATGCCTCTCTGAGCCTAATATTTAAAGGGGGATCATATTTCTCAGATAAAAAGTTTATTTTCTTTCAAATCCTAAAATATACATTGCTGAAATTTATGGAATTAAAAGAAAAAAACTCAGTTGATGGGACCTAATATATGTAAGTATAGAAAGTGCAAGGTCCTGAATTTATTTTGTAAAACGTACAAGTAATAATACACTTTTAAAAAGCCTTATATACAATTAGCACAAGACCAATAAGCAAATTGTTTGTCAGAGCCTCAGTTAACTCAATCCAAACAACTTTACAGGACAGCTGTGAAGTTGGGATTAAAAGAGCTCTATGTGTTCAGCACATAGTAGACCTTCAGTGGGCATCAGTGTCCTTTGCCCATGCCATCTCTTAACCACTGAGAGGATTCAGGCCCAGAGAAATAGTGTCTTAAATTAAGGTCATGACACTCAAGAGCTGCACATTGTATAATTCTGACAGATTCATATTAACTCTTTTTAAATTTTAAGTTCATTCTTGGATTTCTGGGTTTTTCTTTAATGGAACTCACTATTCTCTGTGTAGCAGAAAGAGTTTCCTTTTAATAGGAAAACAACATCTCCAAAATATCTCCCTGGGTTGAAGCTTACTCAAATTAACCCCACTCAATAATATTACTGTAACTTACCTTGTCCGAAGTTCTTGAGTTTATGCTTTAAGAGAGAAAGTAGCTTTATAATGACACGATTCCCTTCTAATAGTCCACTGACTTATTTAAAATATTTAAGTGCCAAACTGTGCTCTCATAGTCTCAGAGCCCGTCAGTCTGTGCAGTAAGATCATGTACTTGACCAATAGGCACTGCATCAAACCAAAACTCTCTTATAACATGAGAATCTCTTATCTGTCAAAATTAGTGAAATGGAAATTCCTGAGAATACATTGTAACCTTTGTTTCTCACTGCTCCTTCAGCTAGTCATTCTCTTTATGTTGTAATCAGAAAACAACTTCACACTTTCTTGTTAAATATTTCTCTGTTTGCATATGTATAGCTCAGTTAAAACATTTTCCTGTCCTGTTACTGTGTTCTAGTGACAAAAAAAGAATTAGACATTTTACATTTAATTTCCTCAGGTTCTACTTTTGGAAGATGGATGAGCTGTTATGTTTTGTATGCAGAAAGTCTCACAAAGTCTCTCTCTTTTTCTCCTCTAATTGATCTCCAATGTCCAAGTCCATGGGGGCCAAAACCTCAGTCATTTCACTTAACTTTGCTAATTTAAATATCAATTCAGTTCTTAATTTAGGGCAAATCAATCAACCCAATCACATCTGCTGCATTCAACTACTACCCAGAATTAGACTAAAGACAGTTGCACTTTATTAATCTAGAACATAATTTGAGGGCTGTACAAGAAGTTATAAGATGCTTATATAAATTCCTTCATTTTGTAAATTAGAGAACTAAGGATTAAGGAGGTACAGGAACCATTTGCAGGTGCTCAGCTAAATTATAGTAGAACTAGGACCAGGGACAGTTTCCCACCTACTGTCTAGTGAGTGCTATGATAAAACACTTTCCTCTATTTGTTAGGCAGTAGACAATTGATACATTAAAATATTAATCCAGTCAGCTCTTCTGAAGTGAAAAATTGACACTTGTGTAATAAAATGAGCATTTAAACTAAAAAAGCATTTAAACTAAGAGAGCATTTAAACTAAGAGAGAAGTTTACCTCTTAAACTAAGTGGTAGAGCATGCCAGCTCTACGACTGATTAGAAAGCTGAGTTGGGCAAATTACTTAAGATTTTTGTTTGTTGCCAAATCTTTGAAACTGAACAAATCCAAGGGACCCTATATGAATTAAATGAGATGATATTGGCCAAATGTTTACATAGTGTCTATTGCAGAGGAAGAGCTCAATAGACTCGAGGGTATCATTATCGCATTCAATCCACAGATTGGTAAACCAGAAAACTATACACTTAAATTAATTTTGGGTGCTTGCTTTTGTGCTGGGGTCTTTTATCCTAAAAAAAGATGATGATGTAGTATAAGATTGGACTTAATAAATATTAGATGCAAGTATGACAAAGTACAAATCTAGACAAATGAGTTCCAATATTTTAAATTTGGGGAGTGGATGAGTAAAAATTACAAACAAATTTTCATTGTTGTTGTTAGTTGTTTATTGATAAATTCTATGTTTTCCCCTTCTGTAGTGTGGTATCATTTGTATTTACCTGGAAAAACTTCAATTTATTAAAACTGCATTCTCAGCCTGTTATCATGATTATAAGAACCATATTGTTAGTGTACAGAACTCATGAGGAGCTCATGGCACAGGTAAAGAAAGATTTCTCACACAAAGGTTAGGATACAAAATAGTAAAAAGTTTATTTTACCTTCAAAAGAGAGAAAGAAGGGAGGGAGGAAAGGAGGCAGGTAGGGAGGAAGGAAGGGAGGGAGAGAAAAAAGAGAAAAGAAAAATGGCATGACACTGCAAGAAGGAAGATGGGAAGTTGGGAAGTGCCAGCAGCTGAGGAAAAGCAGCTCAGGCTTTTAAAGGGTAAAAATGGCTTTTTTTTTCTTTGCTCTAGACTGATACCAGGAGTGGCTAAAGTAGATTTGTCTGGTTTTTCCATTTTTTTCTTTTTTCTCTGTGAGTCTGGCTGGTGCTCTGTGCTAGGACTGCACTGGGCACAGGAGGGACTGGTCTGGGTGGACACTCCCTGCAACTGTGGGAGGGAGTTTGGAGACAGACACCTCACCTCCAGTGACCAGAACAAAGGAGGTGAATGCTGAAAAGGGGGCTCTTCCAGTGGAAACTGCTAAGATTCCGCCAGCTCAGGGTGGGACAGAAAGATCAGGACCCTTTACTAGACAGATGCGAGACAGCAACTCAGTGATGCAGTGGGGGCAGCTGGAGGCCTGTTGATTCAGCTCACCAAACTAGCATCTGCCAACCCCCCAGCAGTCACCCACTTGAGTGTTTGCTATGGGTGTTTCACCACTGAAATTTAGCCTTGAGTTTTGAGCTGACCCAGTGGCTGGCATATGCCATTCAAGTTAGAGTCACTAATGAAGTTTAGTTTGCATTTACTGCTCAGGGGGCTGAAAGGTGCTGGGGACTGTCAGATTCCTCAATCACAGCTAGCTAGCTCTCCATGGATGGGCAGCTGCTACTTTGGGGGTCCACAGTCCAGAAGTGTTGCAGCATTCTGTGGTGGTAAGCAATACCCATCCCCCAGCCCAGGGACTTTAATGCCAGGTGTGGTGTGCTCTACCTCTGGAGTCGGGGAGAAGCAAGAAAAGCCAATTTCTTTGTGCGGCTGGCATGAATCTGTGGGACTTTGGTGCTAAAAAATAGTCTGCGATCCGTTGATTTGGCTAACTGGGCCAGTGTCAGTGGGTGAAGCTTGAGTTTGCTCCCGGGGTGGGAGGCCACCATCTGTGGGATTTCCAGATGCTGCAGTATGCTGTGGTCTTGGACAACACCCCTCCCTTAGCCTAGTGACTTTCACACAGGGCACAGCGGGCTTCACCCTTTAAGGTGAGGAGAAGTGAGAAAAGCCACTTTTTCTGTGTGACTGGCATGAATCTGCAGGGCCTTGGTACTGAGCAATAGTGGGAAGCCTGCTGATTCAGCCACTATTAGGTCATCTAACGAGAACATAACAATAGTGCTTGCTCTCTGCATCTGGGAGCCTGCCAGCTTTGGAGTTTGTGACAGGGAAGGAAAATCCAGGCCAGAGACCTCAGCAATTACACCAATTGACCCCTGCAATCAGGAACAGCTTCCCAAGTGTGACAAAAGTCTGGAAAAACACAATAGTGACTCCCCCAAGTGGCAGATCAAGCAACCATATAAGTAAATACACTCAGGATTGCAGGCAAAGGTTGAGAGCTATCTTGCCTTTACTCCACCTTAAGGGGGAACAAGGTCCAAGTAACACTCAGGGGTGGCAAGACCCTTCCCAAAGATTGGGGCATTTGTATACCCCATCCAAGGGACCAGAGCCTAACACAGAGGCATCAGATTTCCTTGATAATTGGCCCCTCCATATAAAATACAATCAACAACAGAAAGGGCAACCCCACAGCTTAACACAGTATCTTCTATTTCAAGTTATCAGAGGGCAGTGGAGTCACACACACACAAGTGCAATCCACCACCTGGTAAATTAAGCTGGGAGACCAAACTCACTAATCTCCACTGGCAAGAGGTGAAGACAACAGGTCAGAGGTAACCTAACTTGCTAAAATATCTCTAAGGCAATATAGGACCAGCCTGCCTCTTCCCACCACTGTCAAGGAACATCGCTTTGGGGACTTGCAGATAGGACCATAAACCAAGTAGCCTGATGAGAAAGAATCAGTGAAAGAACTCAGGAAACATGAAAGACAAGAGAGAAAATTTACCCCTAAAATAAATCATTAGACCCTCAACAATGGATACCAATTTAAACAAAATGATTAAAATGACAGAGGAAGAATTCTAAATATGGATTGTAAGAAAACTCAATGGAATTTAAGAGAAAATAGAAACCCAACACAAAGAAGCCACAAAAATAATATAGGATATGAATGAAAAAAATCTCTAAAGAAACTGAAATATTACAAAGGAACCAAACAGAAATATTGGAAATGAAAGCATCATTGGAAAGCCTGAAGAATAGAATGGATCATGAAGATGAAACAATTTCAGAGCTTGAAGATAATGCCTATGTGCTAAACAAATCAAATGGAAAAAAAAGAGAAAAGAACACAGAAGCAAGAGACAAGAACAAAACACACAAGAAATGTGGAATTATACAAATAAACCAAATATAGGAAGTATAGGCATCCCACAGAGAGAAGAAGAAAATACAAAAGAGCTGGAAAATCTATTTCGTGGACTACCAGAGGAAAATATGCCTTGCCTGGTCAGATATCTAGATATCCAGATACAAGAAGCACACAGACTCCCAGGAGACTCAATGCAAAAAGGCAATCAACACATCACATAATTATTAGGCTGGCCAAAGTAAACATGAAAGAAGCAATCCACTGAGCAGGAAGATGAGAACAACAGATAATCTAAAAAGGAACACCTGTCAGAGTAACTGCAGACTTCTCAACTGAAACCTTGCGAGCCAGAAGGAACTGCGCACCTATCCTCAATCTTTTAAAACAGAATAATGGCCAACCTCGAATTCTTTACCTGGAAAAACTAAGCTTCATCCATGAGAGAGAAATAAAGACTTTCCCAGACAAGCAATCACTAATGGAATTTGCGAAGACAAGTCCTGCTCTGCAGGAAGTACTGAAACCTGCATTATACACCGAATAGCACAATAGACACCCACAAAAGTAAAATCACTAAAGAGTTAAAGTCCAGAACCTGGAGTCCACAATGGCTTGAGAGGTAAAACAAAACAATAAGAATTTATCCAACAATATAAATAGACACTTATCCCAAATACCAATACTCTCAATAAATGTGAATGGCTTGAATTGTCCTCTGAAGAGACATAGACTGGATGAGTGAATAAAAATTCATAAGCCAAGTATCTACTGTCTCCAGGAAATTCATCTAACCCACAAAGATTCAAGGTCAAGGGTTGGAAAACAAATTTCCAGGCAAATGGAAGCCAATAGAAAGTGGGGGTATCTATTCTTATTTCAGATAACATAAACTTCAAAATAGTAAAAGTTAAGAAGACAAAGATGGTCACTATATAATACTGAAAGGAAATATCCAACAGGAAGACTTAACAATTCTTAATACATATGCACCCAACACACGAGATCCCAGATACATAAAGCAAACCACGTTTGATCTAAATAAGATGATAAACAATAATAACACAGTAGCCTGGGATTTTAACACCATACTGACTGAACTAAACAGATCCTCCAAGCAGAAAATAAGCAAAGAAATAATGGACTTAAACAGATCTCTAGAACAAATGGTTTTAACAGACATCTACAGATCATTCCACCCAAATAAAGCCAAATATACATTCTTCTCATCAGCTCATGGAACTTTCTCCCAAATTGATCACATCCTAGGCCACAAATCACACCTCAACAAATTTTAAAAAATACAAATTGTACCATGTATCTTCTCAGAACACAGTGGTAAAAAAATATAGATCAAATCCAACACAAACACTCACCACTTCACAAAGTCATGGAAATTAAACAGTCTATTGCTGAATGACTACTGGGTCAAGGAGGAGATCCAGATCAAAATCAAAAGATTCTTTGAACTAAATGATTACAGAGACACAAGGTATCCAAATCTGTGGGATACAGCAAAAGCATCCTGAAAGGAAAACTAATAGCATTAAATGTTCACATCCAAAAGACATAAAGCTCATAAATCAACAAACTAATAAATTGTCTCAAGGAACTGGAAAAGGAAGAGCAAATTAATTCTAAATCTACCAGAAGAAAAGAAATAACTAAGATCAGAACAGAACTAAAAGAAATTCAGAACAAAAAAACTCATACAGAAGATCAATAAAACCAACAGCTGTTTTTTTGAAAAGATAAACAAAATTGATATCCTTATTGTTAGATTGACAAGAACTGGAATGGAAAGGACTTTAATAAACTGAATTAGAAATGAAAAATGAGAAGTCACTAGATACATCACAGAAATACAAAACATTATTTTTGAATACTATAAAAGTCAGTGTGTCCCATAACTACAAAATGTGGAGGAAATGGACAAATTATTGGAAACACACAACTTTCCTAAGCTCAATCAGGAGGAAATAGAATTCCTGAACAGACCAATATTAAGCACAGAAATTGGAGCAGGAATTAAAAACCTTCCAACAAGACAAACTCCCAAAACAGATGGGCTCACACCTGAATTTTACCAAATCTACAAAGAACAACTCATACCTATACTGCATAAATTATTCCAATTGCGAAGTATGGTATCCTCCACAACTCATTCTATGAAGCTAATATCACCTTGATACCAAAGCCAGGAAAGGACACAGCAAAAAAGGAAAACTACAGGCCAATATCCCTCATGAATACAGATGCAAAAATCTTCAACAAAAGTCTAGGAAACCAATTCCGGCGGCACATCAAAAAAATAATTCATTATGACCAGGCAGGCTTTATCCCAGAGATGCAAGGCTGGTTTGACATACACAAATCTATAAATGTAATTAACCACATAAATAAAAGCAAGAACAAAGACCATATGATTCTCTCAGTAGATGCAGAAAAAGCATTTGACAAAATCCAGCACACTTTTATGAGAAAACATCTTAACAAAGTAGGCATAGATGAGCCATACCTTAAAATTATTAAAGCCATATATGATAAACCCACAGATAATATCACATTGAACAGGGAAAAATTGAAAGCAATCATGCTTAGAACTGGAAACAGACAAATTTGCCCACTATCTCCACTTATATTTAACATAGAACTTGAAGTCCTTCCCAGAACCATTAGACAAGAGAGAGGAAATAAGAGTGTGTCCGAATGGGGACAGAAGGGATCAAACTATCACTCTTTGCTGACAATCCTGTATTATATCTAGAAAATCCCAAGGATCCAAACAAGAGACTCCTAGAAGAGATAAATTAATTCAGTAAAGTCTCAGGATACAAAAATAATGCACAGAAATCAGTGGCATTCACATACACCAATAACAGTCAAGCCACAAATCAAATTCAAGACCCAACACCTTTCATAATAGCATCAAAGTAAATTAAATATCTGGTAATGTATTTAACTAGGGGGTGAGAGACATATATAGGGAGAACTATGAAACGAGAAAAGAAATAGTAGAAGATGTAAACAGATGGAAAACCCTACCATGCTCATGGATTGGCAGAATCTATATTGTTAAAATGTCATTCTACCTAAAGTGATCTACAGAATTAATGCAATCCCTACCAAATTACCATCATCATTGTTTACAGATCTATAAAAAATAATGCTATGCCTCGTATGGAACCAGAGAAGACCTCATATAGCCAAAACAGTAACTATCTAACTACAGCCAACTGATATTTGACCAATCAGACAATGTACACTGGGGAAAAGAAACCCTATTCAATAAATGTTTCTGGTGATATTGCATAGCTACATGCAGAAGAATGATATAGGACTATATTTCTCATCATTCACACAAATTAATTCAAGATGGATAAAAGGCTAAAATGTAAGACATGAAACCGTAAGATTCTAGAAGAAAATATAGGCAAAACTCTACTAGATATCAGGAAAAGAATTTATGACTAAGACTTCAAAAGCAATTACAGCAACAACAAAAATAAATAAATGGGATTTGATTAAACTAAAACCCTTTGGCATAGCTAAGGGAATAATCAACAGAGCACATAGACAATCTATAGAGTGAAAGAAAATATTCACAAAGTACAAATCTAATAAATTGCTAATATCCAGAATCTACAAGATTCTCAAGCAAAGTAGCAAGAAAAAAACAATGTCCTTAAAATGTGGGCAAGAGACACAAAGAGAAACTTTACAAAAGAAGACAGAGAAATGGTCAACAAACTGGGTATCTACCCAAAGGAAAATAATTCTTTTTAATCAAAAAGACTCCAACATTCAAATGTTTATTGCAGCACAACTCAACCCATGTGTCCATCAATTCATGAATGGATTAACAAAATGTGGCATATGTATATCATGGAATACTAATAAGCCATAAAAAGGATGAATTAATTCCTTTTGCAACAGTTTGGATGGAACTGAAGACCACTATCCTAAGTAGAGTATCTAAAGAATGAAAAAAACAAACACAGCATGTACTTGCTATTAAATGGAACTAATTAATGAGCACACATATGCACAGAGGAAAGTAAAACTCAGTGGAAATCAAACATGGAGGATGAGGGAGGAGAGGAGGGGCAAAAACCTACCTAACAGATACAGTGAACACTATCTGGGTGATGGGCACACTTGTATGAGTGATGCAAGCATTACAAAAGTGATCCATGTAAAAACATTTGTATCCCCTTAATACTTTTAAATAAAAAATAAGAGAAACAACAGAATATTCTCTGCCCTCAGCACTTCATATTTGAATTTTGGTTTCAAACTAGCTGAAAACATAAAAAGAAGAAAAAAGTATAAAGATTGATGACTGGTACACAGTATTGTCATCAAAGATTATAAAATAGTTTATATAAAAAAACCAAAAATAAATTAAAAACCATTTATGGGAATTAGGAGAAGTTAAGAAATCCTTAGAATAAATATAAAAACATTTAATTGAATAAGAGATTTAGAAAATTTATTTGAAAAATATATAAGTGAGATAAGAACAAAGCATCATACATGAATTTGATTTTTCAGAATTTAGGTTTTCAATAGAAAGCCAAATAATTCATAATCTTGATGGACATTAAAAAAGAATATATTCATGGTCACAGAGAGGTTTTCAGAGCCTAGAAGCTCAAATAATAAAAAAATGAGAAATTTAAATGTTTTTGCTTAAGAAAATTTCATTGTGAAAGGACATGACACAGAATAAAATGAAAGCCATAAACTTGGAGAAGAAATGTGCAATATTCATAACTACTAAATGATAAAAAATATAAAAAGAATATTTGCAAATAAATATTATGAAATCCCAAAAGAAAAAATAGATAAATTGCATGACTAATATTTCTACAGAAAAAGAAAAAAGGATTTTCATTAAATGAGTGAAAAAATGTTTTACCTCATTAGAAATCAGGGAAATGCAAATTATATAAAAATATTAATGCATTTCCTAGTTCACAAATTAGAAAAATTGAAAGTTTATCAATATCAAGCATTAGTTAGGATGAAGGATACTAGGAATTTTTATGCACTTAAAATAAGGACGTAAAACTCAATGGAAAGAAACCAGAGGAAGGGGGCAGTGGAGAGGTACCTATAGTACCTAATAGGTACTATGAACAGTATTTGAGTGACAGGCAAACCTATAGCCAGGACTCAAGCATTACTAAAATGATTCATATCACCTAAACATTTGGACCCCTATAATATGGTGAAATAAAAGAAAAACATTCTGAAATAAAAAAACAAAGTGCAAGGGGGAGGCTCAAGATGGCAGACGAGAATACCGCCAGACAGAGTGTCTCTGTAGAAAAGACAGATTCTAGCAGAAATTAGAAAAAAGAAGCAAGAAGATGAGCATACAGCGGACGAGGGCCAGAAGGAGGGGTACCTGAGACCCCAGGAGACTCCACGGGAGGAGGTTGCGGAGGAGAACTGGAAGTTGAGACCATGGGAGCAGCCCAGAGAGCAGCGGGAAGGGTGGGTGGATCAGTCACTTTTCCCCTCCCCTGCATCTGGGACTGCTGGTGGGCTCCCCAGTGGCTGGAGAGACCTGCGGACACCAGCCCAGAGACTGCCGCCGCCAGTGAGCAGTAAGCCTGTAGTAGACATGGCACCAGGCTCCCAAATCCCTCGGGGCACCTCCGTGTGCACAAACCCGAGCCGCGTGGCAGGGACCATATTGCCTCCTTTTCCCCTCCCCCAACCCTACCTGCAGCTGCCCAGAGAGACAATATAGCCACCAACAGGAAGCACCTCCAGGGAATGGGACCTTCCCTTTTGGGAACCTACAGCTGACTAAGGGGAACTCAGACTGTGAGCTCCCTACCCGCCAGCCCTCCCAGGTCAGCTGGCAAAGTGATCCCAGGAGAACGGTGCAGGCCCTGAGGCTGAGAGACATAGACCCAGCTTGGGCTCCCTATGGGCGAATTGGGACTGGCACTCCTCTCCCTGCTGGGGATATAGTTTGAACTCTGGGACTCAGAGGTCAGACCTGCAGATGAGATCCCATGCACTGAGGTCTCGCATTGCCTGGGACACAGAAGGGATATACGTGAACAGCCTACGGAGGTGTGTGTGCCTCCAGGGGCAGATCAGCATCCTGGAGGGCAACCCTCCTCCAAAAAGGAGGCCATACGCCCAACCCAGGTGGCATTCCTGTGCAGGGATACTCCCCGCCAGCATCAGAGTCTGGGGAGGCCTGGTGGCGTCTGGTCTGGCATGCTGGCAGAGGCCCAGGAGTAGCTGCGGAGTTGGAGAGGGTGGAAAGAAGCGAGGCCCACTCCAGACTGCTGGTCTCAGACAGCCACAACCCACACACAGATTGTCTGATTGAGCGGAACCATTCAAGCCCCTCCCTGACAGCTTTTATTGGAAGCAGAAAACAGAACTTTGACCCCTGCTAACTGCATTGGTGGTGCCTGAGGGTAGGCTTACACAACCCAGCTCCACTCAGACTATCTCCTAGACCAGCTCTCACTAAGGAGGAGAAAAGGACACACCTGGAAGTCCAAGGGCCCCACCGACCACCTGACGCACTAGAGTGCCTCTCTACAGGAACAAGAGCTGATAACAGGACACAAAAACAACAGCGTAGCCTGTTCCTCCAAGCAGGTGACACCTACTGACAGGGAGGGCAGCCTGCACAGCCTTTTCACAGCACCTACTGACTCATTATACAGGGAGTGGTCGAATCTCACCCACAGACACCACCTACCGGCTCAGAAACTAAACAAGGCATGTGAATACCCAAACAAAAACCTAAAGGAAAGAAACAACAACTGATCAACATGGCAAGAAATCAGCAAAGGAACTCAGGAAATATGAAGAACCAAACGGAAAACACACCCCCAAAGAGGAGCACCAGCCCCCTAGAAAAGGACACCAACCAAAATCAGGCAACCAAAATGACAGAAGAGGAATTTTGTATGTGGATCATAAGAACACTCACCGACCTGCAAGAACAACTCAATGGCCAACACAAAGAAACCACAAAAAGCCTCCAGGACCTAGAACAACAGTACACTAAAGAAATAGACACAATAAAGAAAAGTTTAACCAAACTTCTGGAAATGAAAACTCAATTGAGGGAACTACAAAATACAGTGGAAAGTCTCAAGAACAGGGTAGATCAAACAGAAGAAAGAATTTCAGAGATTGAAGATAACACCCTCCAACTAAATAAAATAGTCACAGAGATAGAGCAGAGAAACAAGAGAAAAGAGTAAAGCCCGCAAGAGATTGGGATTATGTGAAGAAACCTAATGTGAGGGTCATAGGGTTACCAGAAGGGGAAGAAGACAACACTCAAGGGTTGGACAAGCTATTTGAAGATATAATAGAGGAAAATTTCCCAGGCCTTGCTCAAAATCTCGATATACAAGTTCAAGAAGCTCAGAGGACCCCTTGGAGATTCAATGCAAACAGGAAGACATCACGAAATGCAGCCATCAGACTGACCAAAATATCAACTAAAGAGGCCCTTCTAAGAGCTGTAAGATGAAAGAAGCAAGTAACATACAAGGGAAAGCCAATTCGAATAAAACCAGACTTCTCTAAGGGCCCCATTCTCACTCTTCTGAAACAAAACAATGCCCAGCCTAGAATCATATTCCCTGCAAAACTAAGCTTCATATATGAAGGAGAAATGAAGACATTCTCAGACAAGCAAAGTCTCAGATAATTCACCAAGACAAGGCCAGCCCTAAAATAGGTATTCAAAACAGTGTTACGCACGGAATACCATAATAAAAACTCACAAATATGAAAACAACCAAAACCCAAAGATTAAAGGCCAGATATTACAATAGCTCAAGTGAGAAATCAAAGCAACAACATCCAACCCAACAGAATGAACAGTAATCTACCTTACCTATCAGTTCTCTCAATAAATGTGAATGGCTTAAACTCTCCACTCAAGAGATAGGCTGGCTGAATGAGTAAGAAAATACAGTCAAGTATATGCTGTCCTCAGGAAACACATCTAACCTGCAAGGATGCAAATAGACTAAAAGTAAAAGGGTGGAGATCAGTATTGCAAGCAAGTGGAAGCTAAAAGAAGGCTGGGGCAGCAGTCGTAATTTCAGACAATTTAGTTTTTAAACCAAGAAAAGTAGTGAAAGACAAAGAGGGTCATTATATAATGGTGAAGGGCACGATTCAACAAGAAGAGATAACAATTTTAAATATATATGCACCCAACTTAGGTGCACCCAGTTTCACAAAGCAAACCTTACTGGATCTAAGCAAATGGATTAATAGAAACTACATAATCACTGGAGATTTCAACACCCCACTGACGGCACAAGACAGATCCTCCAAACAGAAAATTAATAAAGAAATAATGTACTTAAAAAAACTCTGGAACAGGCCGGGCGCTGTGGCTCACGCCTGTAATCCTAGCTCTTGGGAGGCCGAGGCGGGCGGATTGCTCAAGGTCAGGAGTTCAAAACCAGCCTGAGCAAGAGCGAGACCCCGTCTCTACTATAAATAGAAAGAAATTAATTGGTCAACTGATATATATATATAAAAAATTAGCCGGGCATGGTGGCGCATGCCTGTAGTCCCAGCTACCCGGGAGGCTGAGGCAGAAGGATCACTCGAGCCCAGGAGTTTGAGGTTGCTGTGAGCTAGGCTGACGCCACGGCACTCACTCTAGCCTGGGCAACAAAGCGAGACTCTGTCTCAAAAAAAAAAAAAAAAACTCTGGAACAATTGGGTCTGACTGACATTTACAGGACATTCTATCCAAAATCCACTGAATATACATTCTTCTCATCAGCTCACGGGACATTCTCTAAGACTGACCATATCCTAGGACACAAAGAGTAAATCTCAAGAAATTTAAAAAAATAGAAATCATACCATGTACCTTATAGGATCACAGTGGAATAAAAGTAGAAATCAATCCTAACAGAAACTCATATTTCTACACAAAAATGTGGAAATTAAACAACCTCCTACTAAATGATTATTTCATAAATGAAGAAATCAAGATGGAAATTAAAAAATTCTATGAACAAAATGACAATGGAGAGACAAGTTATTAAATCCTCTGGGACACAGCTAAAGCAGTTCTGAGAGGAAAGATTATCTCCATAAATGCCTATAACCAAAAGACAAAAATATCACACTAGACAATCTAACGAAACAACTCAAAGAGCTGGAAAAGAAGAACAGACCAACCCCAACCCCAACAGAGGAAGTGAAATCAACAAGATCAAATGAGAACTAAATGAAACTAAAAACAGGGAAGCTATTCAGGAGATTAAATACAAAAAGTTGGTTCCTTGAAAAAATAAACAAAATTGGCATGCCATTGGCTAAGCTAATGAAAAGCAGAAAAGAGAAATCTCTAATAAGCTCCATCAGGAACAAAAAGGAGATATCACAACTGATCCCAAAGAGATACATGATATAATTTATGAATACTACAAAAATCTTTATGCACTCAAACTGGAAAATGTGGAGGAAATAGGCAAATTTCTAGAAACATACAGCCTCCGTAGGCTCAACCAGGAAGAAATACATCCCTGAACAGACGAATCTCAAGTGCTGAAATTGAAACAGCAATTAAAAATCTCCCTAAAAAGAAAAGTCCCGGTCCAGATGGTTTCACACCCAAATATTAACACACTTACAAAGAAGAACTAGTACCTATCTTGCAGAAACTATTCCACAACATCGAGAAGAACAGAAACCTCCCGACACCTTTTATGAAGCGAATATTACTCTGATACCAAAACCAGGAAAGGATGCAACAAAAAAAGAAAACTACAGACCAATATCCCTAATGAATATACATGCAAAAATTTTCAACAAAATCTTAGCTAACCGAATCCAGACACTTATCAAAAAAATAATCCACCACGACCAAGTGGGCTTCATCCCAGGGATGCAGGGATGGTTCAACATACGTAAATCTATAAATGCAATTCACCACATAAACAGAAGCAAAAACAAAGACCACATGATTCTTTCAATAGATGCAGAAAAAGCTTTTGACAAAATTCAACACCCTTTCATGATACGAACACTTAAGAAAATAGGCATAGAAGGGACATACTTAAAAATGATACAAGCCATATACGACAGACCCATAGCCAACATCATATTGGATGGGGAAAACACTAAAATCATTCCCACTTAGAACTGGAACCAGACAAGGCTGCCCACTATCTCCACTTCTGTTCAACATAGTGCTGGAAGTCCTGGCTACAGCAATCAGACAAGAAAATGGAATCAAAGGTGTTGAAACAGGGGCAGAAGAGATCAAACTTTCACTGTTTCCTGATAATATGATATTATATGTAGAAAAACCCAAAGATTCAACCAAGAAACTCCTGGAACTGATCAATGAATTTAGTAAAGTCTCAGGATACAAAATCAATACACAGAAATCAGAGGCATTCATATACGCCAACAACAATCTAATTGAGAACCAAATCAAAGACTCAATTCCCTTCACAATAGCAACAAGGAAATTAAAGTACCTAGGACTATACTTAACCAAGGAAATGAAAGACCTATACAGGGAGAACTATGAAACACTGAGGAAGGAAATAGCAGAGGATGTAAACAGATGGAAATACATACCAAGCCCGTGGATTTGCAGACTTAACATCATTAAAATATCTATACTACCCAAACTGATCTACAGATTCAATGCAATACCTATTAAAATCCCATCAGCATTCTTCACAGATATAGAAAAAATAATTTTAGGCTTCGTATGGAACCAAAGAAGACCCCGAATATCAAGAGCAATTCTAGGCAACAAAAACAAAATGGGAGGCATTAATATGCCAGATATCAAACTATACTACAAAGCTGTAGTAATTCAATCAATATGGTATTGGCACAAAAATAGGAATATTGACCAGTGGAACAGATGTGAGAATCCTGATATAAAACTATCCTCATATAGCCATCTAATCTTTGACAAAGCAGACAAAAACATACATTGGGGAAAGAATCCTTTTTAAATAAATGGTGCTGGGAAAACTGTATAGCCACCTGTAGAAGGCTAAAACAGGACCCACACCTTTCACCTCTGACAAAAACCAACTCACGCTGGATAACAGACTTAAACCTAAGGTATGAAACTATTAGAACTCTAGAGGAAAGAGTTGGAAACACTCTCCTAGACATCGGCCTGGGCAAAGAGTTTATGAAGAAGTCCCCAAAGGCAATCACAACAGCAACAAAAATAAATAAATGGGACATGATCAAACTACAAAGCTTCTGCACAGCCAAAGAAACAGTCATGAAAGTAAACAGACAACCTACAGAATGGGAGAAAATTTTTGCATCCTACGCATCTGATAAGGGACTGATAACTAGAATATACTTAGAACTCACGAAAATCAGCAAGAAAAAATCAAATAACCCCATTAAAAAGTGGGCAAAGGACTTGAACAAAACTTTTCTAAAGAAGGCAGAAGAATGGCCAACAAACATATGAAAAAATGCTCAACATCTCTAATCATCAGGGAAATGCAAATCAAAACCACAATGAGATATCACTTAACCCCAGTGAGAATGGCCTTTATCAAAAAATCTCCAAACAATAAATGCTGGCGTGGTTGCGGAGAGAGAGGAACACTCCTACACTGCTGGTGGGACTGCAAACTAGTTCAACCTCTGTGGAAAGCAATATGGAGATACCTTAAAGTGATACAAGTGAATCTACCATTTGATCCAGCAATCCCATTGCTGGGCATCTACCCAAAAGATCCAATGACACTCTACAAAGAGGGCACCGATACTCGAATGTTTATAGCAGCACAATTCATAATTGCAAGGCTGTGGAAACAGCCCAAGTGCCCATCAATCCAAGAATGGATTAATAAAATGTGGTATATATACCATGTAGTACTATTCAGCTCTAAGAAACAACGGTGATATGTGGCACATCTTATATTTTCCTGGTTAGAGCTGGAACCCATACTATTAAGTGAAGTTTCCCAAGAATGGAAAAACAAGCACCACATATACTCACCAGCAAATTGGTATTAACTTAGCAGCACCTAAGTGGACATATAGGTACTACAGTAATAGGGCATTGGGCAGGTATGAGGGGGGAGGGTATATACATATATAATGAGTGAGATGTGCAACATCTGGGGCATGGTCATGCTGGAGACTCAGACTTTTGGGGGGAGGGGGGAAATGGGCATTTATTGAAACCTTACAATCTGTACCCCCATAATATGCCGAAATAAAAAAAAAGTGCTGTGCAGAAGAACAAAATCTACTTAATTTCTAGATGCATAAATACTAAAATTAGTAAGTTCCAATTCTAGAGCCTATAGATGTGAGCAGTGACACTCAATAAAGTTCTATCAGTATTTTGGCCAGGGAATATGTTACATGTATAGGTATTTAGCAACAATGACCATTAACCACTAATTTCACCCTTCAAATCTTAGTCATTGCAACAGACAAGTATTTCCTACACATTTCTGAGGCCCCTAATGTGATACACACACTTACATAAGAATTATTTCATAGATTAATGGACCCTTAATTACTTCATTTTTATCTGTGTTTTTACATTTGTTTCTTGGGTCCTGGATTATTATGTTTTGGAAACCTTTTGTAAGTCTGCAAAGGACAGTAATTTTCAAGTATCTCATTATTCCTTTCCTCCCATTCACAATATTTTGGCCATGGGAGACCAAGTCCTTACTCTGATCTTTCCAGTTGGGTTCATACGAAAAGGAGGGGGAGTCACTTTGCTCACTTTTGAGGTTGGTAACCTTAAAAAACCACCTTCTCAATTCCAAATAACCAATCCCCAGTCCTTTTTCAGATGGTCGCTTTGCATGGTGATGTGGCAACTCATGTTCTGAATATTCTCTCTGGTGGTAGCTAAGGTAAAAGGAATGTCAGTTGGTATTAATGTCTTACTATGTCCTCCAAAAATCATATGTTGAAATTTATTCACCGATGTAAAGCTATTTAGAAGGTGATTAATTAATAAGGCCAGAGACCTCATAAATGGATTGGGGTTTTATAAAACGGCTTGAGGGAATCAGTTCACTCTTTTCTCCTCTTCTGCCATGTGAGGACACAATGTTCAGTTCCTTTAGGGTTTTTGTTGTTGTTGTTTTCCCCTCTACCATTTGAGGATGCAGCAAGAAGGCCCTAACCAAATACCAAATATTGATGCCTTGATCTTGAATCTCCCCACCTCCAGAACTGTGAGAAATAAATTTCTATTGTTTATAAATTACCCAATCTCAGGTATTTTGTTTTAGCAGCACAAATGGACTAAGATATATGTTACCAGGGTTCTGCATAAGAAATATGGCAAAGAGAGTTGTCTGCTTATGAGGCAAACTCTACTCTGAACAAATCAGTTTTAAACTTGAGCCAATCTAAGACATGATCACATGTATCTTCTGCAAAATTATAACTTTTCGATACCTGCCAAAGGTATATTTAACTCATCTATGAGGGAATCAATAGGATGTTAGTGCTGGTGTAAAGGGCATTTCAGTTGAACAAGGCTTTTTATAGTTGTCTGAGAAAGCCATACTGAAATAAATGCTTCTAATTTTTATTTTTACTTTGAGATTTTGTTGTATAATATGAAAAATGTTTGGTCTTTGTCCCTAGTTCTTGGCACATACCTCCCAAATCCCTTGTAATTTCCTGAGTGATAACAATGATAAGAGAATCTGTTGTTCTAATGAGGCAACTCTTGACAGAGCCCTAGATCTCTTATAGATGGGGCTTGTCAGGAAGACCAAGCTTTGATCAGAAGCTTGAAACTTTCAGTCCCATCTCCCAACCTCTTGGGAAGAGAAAGGCTGGAGATTTAGAGAGTCAAACAGCATCCATGATCATGTCCACCTAACATAACCTCCATAGGAATCCCCACATGACAGGGTTCAGGGAGGCTCTGAGTTGACAAACGCATCTGTGTGACCAAAGGGTAGCACACCCCAACTCCACAGAGACAGGGGCTCTTGTGCTTGGAATCTTTCTGCACTCTTCCACATGTATGTCTTCATCTGACTGGTCATTGGTACACTTTAGAATAAGTTGTAATAGTAAGCATAGCATTTTCCTGATTTCTCTGAGTCATTCTAGCAAATTATCAAACCTGAAGGAGGGTAGTTGTGGGAACCTTTGATTTTGTAGCCAAGTCAGCAAAGGCTGCCCCTTTCATTAACCATTTTTGGTTAGGCTGCCCCTTTTTGCAAGGCTGCCCCTTTCATTAACCATTAACATTATTTGCAAACCTATAAAAAATAGAAGTTTATAGATCAAAGGGTTATTTTGAAGATTAAATAAAATGCATGTGCATGCATGTAAAATGCTGAGCATATTCACTAGCATGCAGAGATGTCATAAACAAAAGCTATTACTATTATATCCTACAATTATAAGAAATTCAATAATTTCTTTATTTCAGGCAATTAAGTCACATCAGTTCAGTTCAAGGATTATCAATGAGCAAAATTGCAGTTTTTGCCTCTACTAATTGATTAATTAAATTTTCTGCCCTTAATAATGCCATATCTTCTCACCTTCCCATTCACAATGCTTTTGCTTTTAACAAAACCTGGATGCTAAATTTTTCACTGAATTCTTACCCTTAGGAAATATTTAAATCTATGTTTACTTGCTAAAGGTGATTAGCCTTTTGAAGTACCATTGCTCCAGGAGAGGTATGTTGTAGGTGTAGGAAACTTTCAGTGGTCATATAGAATTCTTCTACTAAATATGGCATGAGGTCAGGAGCACAAAGCAATATCCACAACACCAGTGTAAGTAAATACTTCTAGCCTAGCGATCAGAAAGATCCAGCCCCGTATAGATGTCTCATTGACTGTGATTCTCTACTACAAAGGTGAGTCTAATTTGGTTGACAATTATTTTTCCATTATATTAGGAAGTTATTTCAAATAATTCATATTTATTATGTCTTTGGTATTGTATATGTAAATTTTGAATGGTTAAGTAACCTTTGTAAAATGGTACCCATAAATGATACAAAGTAGAAGTCTTTCTATTGTCCACATGATGACCTGAAAATATAACTTGTGGTCTATGTCCACCCAGAACCATCAGGACAAAAATTCTTCTTGAATAAACAGTCATTTCAAGTCCCAGTCCAGATGGCTTCACACCTGAATTTTACCATACTTACAAAGAAGAACTAGTACCTATCTTGCAGAAACTATTCCACAACATCGAGAAGAACAGAAACCTCCCGACACCTTTTATGAAGCGAATATTACTCTGATACCAAAACCAGGAAAGGATGCAACAAAAAAAGAAAACTACAGACCAATATCCCTAATGAATATACATGCAAAAATTTTCAACAAAATCTTAGCTAACCGAATCCAGACACTTATCAAAAAAATAATCCACCACGACCAAGTGGGCTTCATCCCAGGGATGCAGGGATGGTTCAACATACGTAAATCTATAAATGCAATTCACCACATAAACAGAAGCAAAAACAAAGACCACATGATTCTTTCAATAGATGCAGAAAAAGCTTTTGACAAAATTCAACACCCTTTCATGATACGAACACTTAAGAAAATAGGCATAGAAGGGACATACTTAAAAATGATACAAGCCATATACGACAGACCCATAGCCAACATCAGACTGAATGGGGAAAAATTGAAATCATTCCCACTTAGAACTGGAACCAGACAAGGCTGCCCACTATCTCCACTTCTGTTCAACATAGTGCTGGAAGTCTTGGCTACAGCAATCAGACAAGAAAATGGAATCAAAGGTATCCAAATAGGGGCAGAAGAGATCAAACTTTCACTGTTTACTGATGATATGATATTGTATCTAGAAAACCCCAAAGATTCCACCAAGAAGCTCCTGGAACTGATCAATGAATTTAGTAAAGTCTCAGGATACAAAATCAATACAGAGAAATCAGAGGCATTCATATACGCCAACAACAATCTAATTGAGAACCAAATCAAAGACTCAATTCCCTTCACAATAGCAACAAAGAAATTAAAGTACCTAGGAATATACTTAACCAAGGAGGTAAAAGACCTCTACAGGGAGAACTATGAAACACTGAGGAAGGAAATAGCAGAGGATGTAAACAGATGGAAATACATACCATGCTCGTGGATCGGCAGACTCAATATCATCAAAATGTCTATACTACCAAAACTGATCTACAGATTCAATGCAATACCTATTAAAATCCCATCAGCATTCTTCTCAGATACAGAAAAAATAATTTTACGCTTCTTATGGAACCAAAGAAGACCCCGAATATCAAGAGCAATTCTAGGCAACAAAAACAAAATGGGAGGCATTAATATGCCAGATATCAAACTATACTACAAAGCTGTAGTAATTAAATCAATATGGTATTGGCACAAAAATAGGAATATGGACCAGTGGAACAGATGTGAGAATCCTGATATAAAACCATCCTCATATAGCCATCTAATCTTTGACAAAGCAGACAAAAACATATGCTGGGGAAAAGAATCCCTCTTCAATAAATGGTGCTGGGAAAACTGGATAGCCACCTGTAGAAGGCTAAAACAGGACCCACACCTTTCACCTCTCACAAAAACCAACTCACGCTGGATAACAGACTTAAACCTAAGGTATGAAACTATTAGAACTCTAGAGGAAAGAGTTGGAAACACTCTCCTAGACATCGGCCTGGGCAAAGAGTTTATGAAGAAGTCCCCAAAGGCAATCACACAGCAACAAAAATAAATAAATGGGACATGATCAAGCTACAAAGCTTCTGCACAGCCAAAGAAATAGTCATGAAAGTAAACAGACAACCTACAGAATGGGAGAAAATTTTTGCATCCTACGCATCCGATAAGGGACTGATAACTAGAATATACTTAGAACTCACGAAAATCAGCAAGAAAAAATCAAATAACCCCATTAAAAAGTGGGCAAAGGACTTGAACAGAAACTTTTCTAAAGAAGACAGAAGAATGGCCAACAAACATATGAAAAAATGCTCAACATCTCTGATCATCAGGGAAATGCAAATCAAAGCCACAATGAGATATCACTTAACCCCAGTGAGAATGGCCTTTATCAAAAAATCTCCAAACAATAAATGCTGGCGTGGTTGCGGAGAGAGAGGAACACTCCTACACTGCTGGTGGGACTGCAAACTAGTTCAACCTCTGTGGAAAGCAATATGGAGATACCTTAAAGTGATACAAGTGAATCTACCATTTGATCCAGCAATCCCATTGCTGGGCATCTACCCAAATGATCCAATGACACTCTACAAAAAAGACACCTGCACTCGAATGTTTATAGCAGCACAATTCATAATTGCAAGGCTGTGGAAACAGCCCAAGTGCCCATCAATCCAAGAATGGATTAATAAAATGTGGTATATGTATACCATGGAGTACTATTCAGCTCTAAGAAACAACGGTGATATAGCACATCTCATATGTTCCTGGTTAGAGCTGGAACCCATACTACTAAGTGAAGCATCCCAAGAATGGAAAAACAAGCACCAGATATATTCTCCAGCAAACTGGTATTAACTGAGTAGCACCTAAGTGGACACATAGGTACTACAGTAATAGGGTATTGGGCAGGTGGGAGGGGGAGGGGGGAGAGTATATACATACATAATGAGTGAGATGTGCACCATCTGGGGGATGGTCATGATGGAGACTCAGACTTTTGGGGGGAGGGGGGGAAATGGGCATTTATTGAAACCTTAAAATCTGTACCCCCATAATATGCTGAAATAAAAATAAAAAAAAAACATTCATTTCAGTCAAATGATTGATTTCCTATTATAGAATTTTTTCACTCAATAGTGTGGCTGTTTCAAGGAATTCTCCATGGTATCTCAACAGCTTTGGACATAGAGCCACTGTCTTCATGGAGGGAAAGATGGCAAAAAGAAGAGAAAGGAGGTTGTTGAATGGAATTCTAATAGTCTAGAACAATGACTTGTGTTTGCTTTCAAGTGAGTATAAATGTGGGAAAGGAGATTGTAATCAGTTTACCTACCAGCATCAGAAGGGACATGGTTTTGAGACTAACAGACACAAAGTTTTTCAGACACTTCTAAATAAATGGCTTTGAATAGATAAGAAAAAATTAAGGGCAAGATATACTGCTACTTTAAAAATAATGAAAAAATCTCCTATTCTTTCTCTAAAGGATGCATACATGTATAGTTAGAAAACTATCTAATAGTTCTGTTCAAATTCTTATAATTTTCTGAGCTAATGGAATGAATTGCCTTTTAACTGAGATATGTTCACTTAGCAAGAAAAATTGTTAGGAACCGAGGCCTTTGAGTGTCTTAACCCATAAATACCCTGAGCTGTCAGAAGGTGCTTAATGGCCTTCCAAGAAAGATCACAAGATATTCCAGGGTGGCGCCAGAGGCTGTTTGTGACTGATAAACCCTCCAGGGTTGGTGCCAGAGGCTATCTGTGACTGATAAACCCTAGGATGTTTGTAACTGATTGACCCTAAACTGTTTTTGACCGATCAACCCTAACCCCCCACTGCCCCTCCCTACTTCTTTGTTTCTGTGTGCTTATAAAACCAACGAAAAACCTAGTAAAGCAGACCTTGACAATCCTTTGCTTGGTCTCATTCCTTTCTCTCGCCCATCTCTTTCAGGCATGGTCCCCCTTGACCCCCGTGAGTAACAGAAGGTCCCGCGGGTCGGGACAAGTGGCGCCCAACGTGGGGCTCGAGGTACGGACCTTTTTCGGATGACGCCAGCGCAAGCTCCTCGGCCGAGAAACCCTTAGAGAGACCTCCATTCTGCCGCTTACAGAATCGACGGTCTGGTGAGTAGATTTTTTACATTGTCATCCCATTGAGATGGGCCATTCATTGTCTAAAGAGGCCGTTTTTATTAAGGATCTCAAGGCCTCACTCAGAGAGAGAGGAATTAGAGTTAAGAAAAAGGACTTAGTAAAGTTTTTTGTATTCATTGACTGAGCTTGTCCATGGTTCATAGTTGATGGACCTGAAATTCACCCACACAAGTGGCAAAAGGTAGGTAGAGATTTAAACAATTTACTTCTGAATCAAGGCCCAGATGCCGTCCCTGTATATGTTTTCTCGTACTGGGGACTAATCAGAGATATTGTTGAAGGGGCAGATTCAGATCCCAATAAGAAGCAGCTGCTCTCTGTAGCGGAATTTTGCCTCCGACCCCGTGTCACGGTCCGCTTCGAGAACGTCGTTAGAGGTGGCCAAAGGGTTGACTTCCCCTAATAATCCTGAGAGACCAACATGCCCTTCCCCTTGCCCCTCAGTTTGTATTAATATACCCCCGCCAGACCCATCGGTTGAGCTCCAGACATCTAGGGACGAGACCCCAATTAGTAGGCCAAACACCAAGACCCTCTACCCTCCCTTACCCGAGGGTACTGCCCCTCATGCATTCAACTACCCGGTATTCAAGAGACAACCCCTCCGAGAGTCCCTCGACACCACAGAGAAAGCAACCCTCGAGGAGGAAGCAGCCCGATATCACAATCCCGAATGGCCGCCTCTTGCCGCGGCACCCCATAGACTCCTCCTTACGCGCCTCAGCTTTCCGCACCTTCATTAATGCCTCCCCTTACAATGCCCTTGCTTTTGCGTGCCAAAGAAGACTTAAGTCAAAGGGTTACGCAATTAAAGGATGTCTTACAACTTCAAAAAGAGTTTTCCCAGCTTTCCAAAGACTTGTCCTCCCTCCAAGATACGCTTAAAGATTCGGTCTTCATTAGCCACCCACATCATGAGACCGCCCAATCATATGCCACCTTAAATAAAAAATCCTTAAAGTCCTCTCATAAAGCCCTAGCATTCCCAGTAGTTACCCAGTCTGGTAGCCAGAAAGACCTTACCGCCCCTTCCTCAAGCCAGTTCCCGCCCCATGATTCAGATAATGAGGATACAGAAGAGAGAGAAAGGGAAAGTGAAGGTGATGACCCCCCGGAGGAGGCAGTCCCGGGGCCCACTGCAGAGCCCACTGAGTTCCACAGACTAAAACTTAAGACTTTAAAAGAATTAAATTCTGCTGTTAGGATGTATGGGCCCAATGCACCCTTTACCTACTCCCTCCTAGAGGCAGCCTCAGGGGGCGGCTACCTGCTCCCCGGAGAATGGATCAAACTAGTACAGGCGGTCCTTTCTCGCGGGAAGTTCCTCTCATGAAAGGCCGACTTTCTCAACAGCTGTCAGACTACGGCTGCTAATAATTTAAAAAACCCCAATTCTGCATCTTGGACCCTTGAAAAACTTAGCGGACAAGGAAAGTTTGCCACTGAACAGCGCCAAAGGGGACTCCCAATTGGGCTTTTGTCTCAGACCGCCGCAGCCGCCTTCGGCGCTTGGCAAGCACTTCCCTCTATGGGATCTGTTCTCACTCCCCTGACAAAAATCACCCAGGGAGCTCAAGAGGGCTTTAGTGAATTTGTAGGTAGGCTTTTAGAATCTGCTGAGAGGACCCTCGGACAAGAGGATGGCAATAACAAACTCCTCAAACAATTGGCCTATGAAAATGCCAACAGCACCTGCAGGGCCATCCTCAGGGGCAAACTTAAAAATAAAGACCTTAATGACATGATTAGAATGTGTAATGATGCTGACCCCTTCGCCCATAAGGTATCGCAGGCCGTACAGCTTGCGGTTGGGGCCGCCATCCAAGGAACCACGGCACCGAGAGACTGCTTTAAGTGCGGTCAGCCAGGGCACTTTGCAAGACAGTGTCCCTTAGCCACCTCCTCTGCTGCCCCTAACCTCAGTGGACCACCAGGCAGGCCAACTCGGCCCCCCTTCCTCTGTCCTCGCTGCAAGAGGGGATATCATTGGGCTAGTGAGTGCCGCTCTAAGACCGATGCCCTTGGAAATCCCTTGCCCCCCTTTCGGGAAACGGCCTGAGGGGCCAGCCCCGGGCCCCTTGCCCTATTCAATTTCAGTCGGCCTCGGGGAACAGCCGACAAGAGGATCCCCAGCCCCTAGACTCCTCCGAGCAACCACAGGGAGCGCAGGAGTGGACTTGTGTGCCTCCTCCGACACAATATTAAGACCTGAGGATGGTGTTCAAATTTTGCCTACTGGCTCCTTTGGACGCCCCCCTCCCCCCCGGCTAACATGTTCTTTTTTATTCTGGGCCGAGCCTCCTCCACTCTTGCAGAGCTCATAGTCCACCCTTCCGTAGTAGATAGTGACTTTACAGGGGAAATTAACATCCTAGCCAGTGCGCTTACTGGCCCTGTGTGTGTCTCTAAGGGACAATGCTTAGCTCAGGCATTACCCTTGCCCCTTAATACATCATTCCCAGCCATCGCCTCTACCCGAGGTGCTTCTTACCCTGGCTTTTCTGATCTCTATTGGGTCCAAGCTATCACCAAGGAATGGCCCACCCTGAAGCTAAAATTAGATGGTAAACTTTTTGAAGGCCTTCTTGATTCAGGCGCCAATTCCACACTTATTGCCTAAGACGCCTGGCCCGATTCATGGCCACTGCAGCCCTCCCTTACGCACTTGCAAGGTATAGGGCAGTCTAATAATACTCTCCAGAGCTCAAAAATTTTGATGTGGGAAGACCCTGAGGGAAACAAAGGCACCACTCAACCCTTTGTAGTCCCAAACCTACCCATTAACTTGTGGGGGCGTGATATTCTTGCACAAATGAATGTCATTATGTGCAGCCCCAATGAAGTTGTGACCAGCCAAATGCTTAAACAGGGATTCCTCCCAGGACAGGGTTTAGGCAAAGAGGGTCAGGGACTAAGAGCACCCGTAACCACCCTCCCTAAGTCAGACAGATCAGGACTAGGGTTCAAAGACCATTTTTCGTAAGGGCCATTGATCCCCCTGCACTTCAGGCAGATAAAATCACTTGGAAGAGTGACTCACCTGTCTGGATCAATCAGTGGCCCCTCCCATCTAACAAGCTAGCCGCAGCTACAGCGTTGGTGCAGGAACAATTAGCTGCCGGACACATAGAGCCCTCTACTTCACCATGGAACACCCCCATTTTTGTCATTCAAAAAAGGACTGGCAAGTGGCAGCTGCTACAAGACTTACGGGCTGTTAATCAAACAATGGTTCCCATGGGAGCACTCCGCCTGGTTTGCCTTCCCCCGTAGCTATCCCCAGAGGCTACTATATGATAGTCATTGACCTGAAAGACTGCTTTTTCTCCATACCATTGCACCCAGACGACTGCAAATGCTTCGCATTCAGTCTCCTGGTAGTAAACTGTATAGGGCCCTCCCCGCGTTTCCAATGGCGAGTATTGCCTCAAGGCATGGCCAACAGCCCTACCCTTTGCCAAAAATATGTGGCTCAGACAACTGATTCTTTTAGAACTCAACATCCTCAAATATATATAATTCATTATATGGATGACATTCTTTTTGCCGGAGCCGACGAGGCAACCTTACATCAAGTTACCATGCAGGTTGTCTCGGCCTTACAAGCTCGAGGCCTCCACTTGTCCCCTGAAAAGATTCAGGTTTGCCCCCCTCACCTGTTCCTAGGCTTTGAATTGTTCCCCAATAAGGTCCTCTCCCAAAAGGTGCAAATCAGAAAAGACTCTCTTCAATGCCTTAATGATTTTCAGCGCCTTCTAGGCAACGTTAATTGGCTTCGCCCATATTTAAAACTCACCACAGGACAGTTAAAACCCCTATTCGACATCCTGCAGGGAGATGCCAATCCAACTTCTCCCTGCTCCCTAACTAAAGAAGGGCAGCAAGCGCTTAATTTAGTCGAGCAGGCCATAAATGCCCAGGCCATTGGCTACTTCTCCCCCGATTCCCCCTTGTACTTCATTGTCCTCCCCACCCCCTTCTTGCCCACGGGACTCTTTTGACAGGGCAAGCCTCTTTTTTGGGTTCACCTATCGGCTTCCTCCCCTAAAGTCCTTCCCACCTACCCTTACTTAGTAGCTAAGATTATTCGCTTTGGCGAGAAAACTCCCTTAAGCTCTTTGGAAAAGATCCGGATGTCATAATACTCCCTTACAATGCTTCTCAAATTCTGTGGCTAATACAAAATGATGATGACTGGGCAGTTAACTGTACATCTTTCCAGGGCAAACTAGATAATCATTACCCCCCTGATAAACTAATTCAGTTCCTCTATCGGATACCTGTAATATTTCCCCAAAAAACAAGAGTCTCCCCCATTCCCGGAGCCGTCTTAGTCTTTACCGACGGATCCTCCTCGGGCACCACGGCTTATAGCATTAATGGCCAGGTCCACAGTTTTCCCACCGGGTTATCCTCTGCTCAACTCGTTGAGTTAGCAGCCTTAGTCACGGTTTTCAAAAACGTAGATCAGTCGCCATTTAACTTGTATACTGATAGCTCTTATGTTGCTCATGCTGTTGCCACCTTAGAAACTGTGCCTCATATTCGGCCCTCCAACAATACCACTCAAATGTTCCAGCAACTACAAAGACTCATTCACTCCTGTTCTGCGCCCTTTTTCATAGGCCATATTCACGCCCACACTGGCCTTCCTGGGCCTCTAGTCTCTGGAAATAATCTTGTTGATCAGGCAACCTGCGTTGCAGGCGCAGTCCACACTATCACTGTTGATCCTGTCTGCGCTGCATGCCAGGCTCATGATTTACACCATCTCAATGCCCATACCCTCAGGCTTAAATTCTCCATTACTAGAGAACAAGCCAGAGAAATCGTCTGCCAATGCAGGGCTTGTTTTACCCTTCTCCCTGAGCCACACCTAGGAGTCAACCCTCGAGGCCTGATCCCTGGAGAGCTCTGGCAAATGGATGTCACTCATTACCCCCCTTTTGGAAAGCTTAAATATGTACATGTCTCTGTAGACACTTGCAGTGGATTTATCTTTGCTTCCCTACAAACAGGCGAAGCCAACCACCACGTTATTAGTCATATTATAGCCTGTCTCACCTCCCTCCCTCAGCCTAAAGTTATTAAGACTGACAATGGCCTGGGATATGTCAGCTCCAACTTCAAAAGGTTTTGTGCTCAGCTAGGCATTAAGCATATTACAGGCATTCCATATAACCCTCAGGGCCAAGGTATTGTAGAGAGAGCTCATCAGACGTTAAAAAATACGCTCTCCAAACTGCAATCGGGAGGAGGAATTTTGTACCCTTTTACAGGTAATTCCAAAACCCTGCTTAATCACGCCCTGTTCATTTTAAATTTTCTCACCTTTGACACCGCCGGTAAGACAGCCGCCGACCGCCTTTGGCACCCATCCACCACCGATACTTATGCACAGGCCTTATGGAAGGAGCCGCTTATAGGCAAATGGCTGGGGCCTGACCCTGTCCTCATATGGGGAAAAGGACATGCCTGCATCTACAATACCCAGGCAGGAAACGCCAGATGGCTACCAGAGAGAGCGATTAAGTTATATAACCCACCCAGGGAATCCCCTGAGAAGAATTCTTAATTCTGTTCTCTTCCAGAAATACAATGACTCCCCGAGAAAAGGCGCTGCCCCTCCTATGCCTAATTCTAGTCGTGACCAAGAGCACCATCTCAACCAACATCCATCAGATCTACAACTATACATGGCAGGTAATTAATGAGGCAGGAGACGTTGTTAATTCCTCCTCATGTCTCTCCGCCGTTATACCATGGGATCCATTAAAAATTGACCTATGCGTATTAGCTCTTGGGGCTAAAGACCCTGCATGGGGCCTTCCCGCACTTTTCGCCCCTCAGCCAGCTCCTCCAATGACTGACTCCTCCCCAGGCTTTTGCTCCTCAGGAGCCGGACGCTCTGCAATGAGATATAAAGACCTTTATGTTTGCCCAGGGGCCCATCGACCTCGTACCAACAACTACCAATGTGGTTACACCCCTGACTTCTTTTTTTTTTTTTTTTTTTGAGACAGATATCTCACTTTGTTGCCCAGGCTAGAGTGAGTGCCATGGCGTCAGCCTAGCTCACAGCAACCTCAAACTCCTGGGCTCGAGCGATCCTTCTGTCTCAGCCTCCTGAGTAGCTAGGACTACAGGCATGCGCCACTATGCCCGGCTAATTTATATATATATATATATATATATATATATATATATTAGTTGGCCAATTAATTTCTTTCTATTTATAGTAGAGACGGGGTCTTGCTCTTGCTCAGGCTGCTTTTGAACTCCTGACCTTGAGCAATCCACCCGCCTCGGCCTCCCAGAGAGCTAGGATTACAGGCGTGAGCCACCGCGCCCGGCCGCCCCTGACTTCTTTTGTGCTTCCTGGGGCTGTGAGACCACCGGTGATACCTATTGGAATCCCTCCTCTTCCTGGGATTATATCACCGTCAAGAAGCAGTTTCCCCATCAAGCTCCTTCGTCCCCTTACGCCCCAGAACCACCCACTGATCCTCAGTGTAACAACCAATGGTGCAACCCCCTGTTAATTTTATTCACCGAAGCTGGAAAAAAGACTTCTTGGGATCAGTCCAGGGGATTTGAGTGGGGGCTTAGACTTTACATATCTGGAAAAGACATTGGTCTCACATTTAAAATCAAATTAATTAAAAGCCTCCCCAGAGGTCCTACGGTCACAATAGGTCCTAACCATGACCTACACCCACCTCGACCTCACAGTCCCTCCAGGGGCCTACCCTCCTCCCCAGCTGTGTCCCCTTTTCCGTTTAGCACCTCCCTATACCAACCTACCCTGCCCGAGGGGCCCCCCTCCTCTGCAGAACTAATTCTCACCTTAGTCAACGCCTCTGTCAGGACCATCCAAGAGGCCAACAATTCAGAATATCAGGAATGTTGGGTATGCTACTCCCCCCGGCCTCCCTTCTATGAGGGTGTTGCTACATTTGGTAAACTATTATTTACTAATGACACCAGCAAACTCAGATGGGGCCTGGAGACCCATGATGGCCTGACACTCAGCCAAGTCACAGGCCTAGGCCTTTGCCTTCTTAGCCCAAGAATGCTTCCCCCTGCACCCTTAGAAAAAATATGTAATCAGTCAATTACTGTCGACTCCACCTTTCAGTATATTCAGGCACCTAACACCTCTTATTTTGCTTGTTCCTCCGGTCTTACCCCGTATGTAGTCACTGCAACGTTTCTTGAGCATAGGGAATATTGTGTGTTAGTCATGCTCCTCCCCAGACTCACTATACATCCTGCTGACAAATTGCTCAGACTTTGGGAACGCGGCATCACAATGCCCCGGAGAAAGAGGGAGCCCATCACGGCCATAACACTCACAGTTGTCCTAGGCCTTGGTGCCACAGGGGCTGGAACAGGCATAGCCTCTCTGGTCACCTCCAACCAGCAGTACCTGCAGCTCTCTGCTGCCATCGATAATGATCTCCGAGAGCTACAGCAGGGCCTAAAGTATCTTAAAGAGTCCCTTGCTTCGCTTTCTGAGGTAGTGTTGCAAAATAGAAGGGGCCTAGACTTAGTGTTCCTCCAAGAGGGAGGTTTGTGTGCAGCACTTAAAGAAGAATGTTGCTTCTACGCAGACAAAACAGGCCTGGTAGAAGATAGCATTGAAAGAGTTAGACAAAGCCTAGAAGATAGAAAAAAACGGAGGGAACAGAGTGAAGAATGGTATCAAAATTGGTTTTCCACATCCCCCTGGCTATCCACATTGCTTCCCAGTGTCTTAGGGCCGCTTGTAGGATTTCTGTTGCTCCTCACCTTTGGGCCTTGGGCATTCAAAAAACTAACTGACTTTGTAAAGTCACAGGTGGACGCAGCCACACAAAAATCGGTCTCCGTGTTTTACCAACGGCTGGAACAAAGAGGCTCCAGAGAAGACCTCCATACAGAGTCTCCCCATACAGCCACAGAGAGTCTAAATTTTTCAAACCTTGCCTCAGCCATGGAACGCAGTTGGTTCCAAAGGCTGTGGAGACGCCCATGATGGGATTATCGTGATGCCCGTACCAGGTGCACGCCCCCACCAGCAGTGAGGTAACTCCATGATGGGAATATTGTAGGTCCATGCCTGGGGGCACACTTCATAATCAGAAGTGCCGGAGCTGGATGCCACCTACATAGTCTAAGACAGAGGCCTCAACTTCACATTGATCGCCCAATCTTATATTTGGGGTGCTGGTCGCGGAAGCCCATCGCGTAGCCTCAGACAGGCTCTCCACCAACTTATACAAATCTCCCTCATATTAATAAAGAGAGGGGGAGATATTAGGAACCGAGGCCTTTGAAGGTCTTAACCCATAAATACTCTGAGCTGTCAGAAGGTGCTTAATGGCCTTCCGAGAAAGATCGCAAGATATTCCAGGCTTGGCGCCAGAGGCTGTTTGTGACTGATAAACCCTCCAGGGTTGGCGCCAGAGGCTATCTGTGACTGATAAACCCTAGGATGTTTGTAACTGATTGACCCTAAACTGTTTTTGACCGATCAACCCTAACCCCCCGCTGCCCCTCCCTACTTCTTTGTTTCTGTATGCTTATGAAACCAACGAAAAACCTAGTAAAGCAGACCTTGACAACCCTTTGCTTGGTCTCATTCCTTTCTCTCGCCATCTCTTTCAGTCATGGTCCCCCTTGACCCCCGCGAGTAACAGAAGGTCCTGCGGGTCGGGACAAAAAATTAGCTATATAATACCAAAAATTTCTTTATTCAAAAAATGGTTTGAATGATCATCAGTAAAGATGATCAAGCTGCATTAGCTCTGTATACATGAAAGAAGCAATGCATTTAAACTAATTTTTCCATTAAATTGTCTCATTGCCATAGCATGCTGAAAAGACTAATTTATTACAGCATTATATATATCATAATTTTTCAGTGTAAGAGTGGGATACAAATTTATTTATTTACTTGTTGCATTTTTACTTTAAAGAGCAACAGTTACAAATTAAAGTGATATTTTATTTAGACACACACTAAATGTGTGTGTATCTATATCATTGGTCTAGTTCTTCCCCTCTCTCTGCTCTTCTCTCTCTCACACACACATTTTACTCTACCTCTAGAGTAAGAATATTTACTTCTGAGAAAATATAACTATTTAGAATGTGGAGTTTATTTTGTTCAAACCTTAGAATTTCACCTTCATGTTGCCATAGCATTTGGTAAGATGATCTAACTGACATTTTATGATATGTATTTCAAGCTTCTGATTATGTGAAGAAATGGAAGCATGTCACCTAGACTGAAAAATCAAGTTAAAATTAAAAATGCAAATTTTATTTCAACATACAAAATGACTTCGGAAACTGTTTCAAAACTCTTTCATATGCAAACATTATTTAATTCCTTGAGTAATCTGTTTAGAAAGTTTATAACTTAAAACATATCAGTAAACAAAAAACAAAAAAAAAACAAGTTTAAGCAGCACAATTCACTATTGCAAGGACATGGAAACATCCCAAGTGCCCATCTATTCATGACTGGATTATTAAAATTTGGTATATGTTTACAATGGAATATTATCCAATTCTAAGAAATGACAGCGAGCTAGCACCGCTTGTATTATCCTGGATTGAGCTTAAGTCCATTATCCAAAGTGAGGTGACATAATATCAGAAAAATTGGCTCCACATGTACTTGCTATCAAATTGGTACTGACCGATTATCAACATGGTGCCCAAATGAGCACCATGTTGGAGTGGTGGAGTTCACCAGAGATTCGGGGGTTGGAGGGAAAGACCCATATCTGAGGGATGTGGCAAACAGTGTAGAGGGAAAGGGTATACCTCCAACCCTTGCTAGGTAAAGGCAAAGTTATAAAATCTAACCAAAATGCAAAAAAACCACAAAACATTTATTGGGTGTGGGGCAGGTGGGAGGGGGGTGGAGGGGATGGTTATATATCTACATTATAAGTGCAATGTGCATTGTCGGGGGGATGGACACTTTTGAAGCTCTGACTTGATGAGGGAGGGAAGGCAAGGGCAATGTATTTAACCTTAACATTTGTACCCCAATATTATGTTGAAATAAAAAAAAAATAAAAAATGAAAAAAAAAGAAACTTGCCACTCACCAGATAGATAGAAAATGACAGGAATTAATCTTTTTTCTATAATTTGTTTATTTTTTTTCTTAATACACATTAAAATTCATCTTTAGCTGCTCAGATACAAAATGTTATTTCTGATACTCCCTAAAATTATGTGGCATACTACCAGTGGGACTCTCTCTGTCATCCAAGCTGGAGTGCTGTGGCACATAGCTCACTGCAGCCTCAAACTCCTGGGCTCAAGGAATGTTCCTGCCTCAGCCTCCTGAGTAGCTTTGACTATAGGTGTGCACCACCATGCCCTGCTTATTTTTACTTTTTTTTTTTTAGAGACTTGATCTTGTTGCTCAGGCTGGGCACAAATTCCTGGACTAAAGTTATCCTCCTGCCTCAGCCTCCAGAGTAGCTGTTATTACCTGGCACGGTGATAGCAATGATTCTTAAAACAGGACTTCTTTATCCCAAGTCCAGTGCTCTTTTATCCATACATTATGGATCAATATCCCAGGGCAGTTTAAAGTTATAATGGAGGCAGTGGAAGCCTGTGGTTCAGGAGTCAGGGGACTGTGACATCTATACAAGAAAGGCACTTTAAATAACATATAAAACAAGGCACTGCATATACTAGATAGAAAGAAGGTGACATAGATCAACAAGGCTTGGCAAAGACTTGATTAAGTAAAGTTTTTGCCTATTTTGCCTGTTTTTTGCCTAAAATCTTTGTTTATTTCCCAGATACCCAAAGCTTAAACAAGTCATCTCAGAGATGCTGGTGTTACTATGTGTTGTAGTGCCCCTTCACATCTGGACGCTTGTGTGGGGGACACAGCAATTCAAGAGCCACAGGCTCTGTCTTTCTTCAGGCACCTGAATGAGACCCCCATGTGTGAGATGGCTCTGCAATAAGTGGGCTCTGTCTACCACCTACATTTTATACCATTAGGGTATTCACCAAATCATGCCCTGGTTAAAAACATCATCACCATCTTGTTTCTGCAGTAATCAATGACAAGACAAATTCCACACAAGGAGCTCATAGTCTTAACATCTTTGTACTTTGAATGAAATTAGTCTGAACTGTCTGTACCAGAAAGAGGTTTACAACTCAGCATACCTACAGAAGCCGTGCATTTTTACATTTTTATGCTAATAAAAGATGGAAATTAGCTCCTTGCGGCTATGCTCTCTTCACCTCCTTAAGAGTTTCTAAGTTTTTTTCTTTGTATGAAGTTTTTTTTTGTTTCTTTTATTTCATCATATTATGGGGGTACAAATATTGTTAAGGTTACATATATTGGCTTTGCCACCCCTCCCCCCTCGCCAAGTCGGAGCTTCTAGCACGTCCATCTTTGCCTAGGCCAATGTCTGATAGTGTTTTTCCAACATCTTTTTCTAGGATTATTAAGGTTTCATGCCTTACGTTTAAATCTGATATCCATCTTGAGTGGATTTTTGTGAGAGGTGAGAGATATGGATCCTGATTCAATCTTCTGCATGTAGCTATCCAGTTTTCCCAGAACCATTTATTGAAGAGAGATTCTTTTCCCCATTGTATTTTTGTCTGCTTTATCAAAGATTAGGTTACCATATGCAGATGGTTTCATCTCTGGAAACTCAGTTCTATTGCAAATATCAATGTTTCTGTTCTTGTGTCAGTTCCAGGCTGATTTAACTATTATTGCTTTATAGTACAGTTTGAAGTTAGGAAGACTGATGCCTCCCAGTTTGTTCTTTTTACTTAAGATTGCTTTGGCTATCCAAGGTTTTTTTTGGTTCCATACAAAGTGAAAAATTATTTTTTCTAGATCTGTAAAGAATGATGGTGGTATTTTGATGGGGATTGCATTGATTCTGTAGATGAGTTTAGGTAATATTATATTGATTCTACCAATCAATGAACAAGGTAGATTTTTCCATCTGTTTACATCTTCTACAATTTCCCTCTTTAGTGTTTCATAGTTCTCCTTGTATAAGTCTTCATATCTTTCATTGAATGTACTCCTAGATATTTAATTTTCTTTGGAGCTATAGTAAAAGGTATAGCATTTTTTATTTGAGTTTCAGCTTAATGGTTCTTGGCATATATGAATGATTCTGATTTGTGCATATTGATTTGTAACTTGAAATTTTACCAAATTCATTTATCAAATCCAGGAGTCTCTTGGATAAATCCATGGGGTTTTCTAGATATTTCTAGATATTTCATATCATCAGTGAAGAGTGATAATTTGATCTCATCTGCCCCCACTTGGATGCCCTTAATACCCTTCTCTTGCCAGATTGCTATGGTTAGGACTTCGATCACTATGCTGAATAGAATAAAATAGCCCCAAATCTCCTTTTTTTTGAGGATTTTTGCATCTATATTCATGATGGATATTGGTCTGTAATTTTCTTTTTTTGTTGTGTCCTTTCCTGGCTTTGGTATCAAGGTGATATTGGCTTTGTAGAATGAGTTAGGAAGGATACCATCCTTCTCAATGATGTGGAATAGTTTCTGTAGTATAGGTATGAGTTCATCTTTGTATGTTTGGTAGAACTCTGAAGTGTAGCCATCTGGTCCGGAACTTTTCCACGTGGGGAGGTTGTTAATTACTGCTCCAATTTCTAAGCTTGAGATTGGTCTATTCAGGAATTCTGTTATCTCCTCGGTGAACTTAAGGAGGTTGTATGAATCCAGGAATTTGTCCATTTCCTCTTTGTTATGTAGTTTTGGTGCATATAGATTCTTATACTAGTGAAACATAATGTTTTTTATTTCTGTGGTGTGTGTTGTGATCTCTCTTTTTTCGTTTCTTATTGAGTTTATTAGAGTCCTTTCTCTTTGACTCCTTGTCAATCTAGCAAGAGGGTCATCGATTTTGTTTATCTTTTCAAAAAACCAGCTTCTGTTTTTATTGATCTTCTGTATAATCCTCTTGTTCTCCATTTCATTAAGTTCTGCTTTGATCTTCATTGTTTCTTTTCTTCTACTAGGATTGGAATTTGTTTGCTCTTCTTTTTCCAATTCCTCAAGTCTATTCATTAGGTTGTCAGTATCTAATTATTCTGGTTTTTGTACATGAGCATTTATTGCCATTAGTTTTCCTCTCAGGAAAGCTTTTGCTGTATCCCACAGGTTTTGGTAACAAGTGTCTCTGTTATCATTTTGTTCGAAGAAACTCTTGATTTCCCTCTGAATTTCCTCCTTGACCCAATAATTTTTCAATAATAGATTGTTTATTTTCCATGATTGTGTGAGGCATTGAGTGTTTCTATAAGAATTGCACTGTAATTTTACACCACTATGGTCAGAAAAGATACAAGGCATAATTTCTATGTTCTTGAATTTTTTGAGATCTTATTTGCAGCCTAGGATGTGGTCAATTTTGGAGAAGGATCCATGGGCTGCTGAGAAGAATGTAAATTCAACTTTATTGGTGTGGAATGTTCTGTAGCGATCTGTTAGACCTTTTTGATCAAGAGCTCTATTCCAGTCCATTATTTCCTTTGCTTATTTTCTGTTTGGAGGATCTATCCAGATCATTCAGTGGAGTGTTAAAGTCCCCTGCTACTATGGTAGTGTTGTGTAACATGGTGTTTAGAGTAGACAAGGTTTGCTTTATGTGATTGGTGCTCCTTCATTGGGTGCATAAATATTAAGAATTGTTAAATCTTCTTGTTGGATCTTCTCTTTCACCATTATAAAATGGCCATCTTTATCCTTTTTTACTTTTGCTATTTTAAAGCTTATGTTGTCTGCAAATAGTATTGCTACCCTAGCTTTCTTGTGACTTCTGTTTGACTGGATTATAGTTTTTCATCCCTTGACCTTGACCTTTCATCCCTTGACCAGCTGGGAAGCATCTTTGTGAGATAGATGTGTTTTCTGTAGACAGCAGATACTAGGCTTGTGGATTTTTATCCACTCTGTCAGTCTATGTCTCTTCAGTTGACAGTTTAAGCCATTTAACATTAATTGAGAGGATTGAAATTGGAGGTAGATTTCCATTCATATTATTGGGTGAAGTCTTGTTGCTTTGTCTTACTCCTTGAGCCATCATGTAGTTTGAGATCTAACCTTTAATTATTTGAAGATTTTACTTTCAGGAGTGTCTATTGCCCTGTTTGGTTAGAAATGCGGGTCTGAGAACTTCCTGTAGGGCTGATCTGGACTTCACAAATTCCTTCAGTGATTGCTTACCTGAGAAGGACTTTATTTCTGCCTTATAGATGAAACTTAATTTTTCCGGTTAAAGAATTCTAAGTTGGGCTTTGTTCTGTTTTATTTATTTATTTATTATTTATTAATTTATTTTTTTGATCAAGAATGTAACCAGATATTTTAGAGGGTTAAGGATAGGCACTCAATCCCTCCTGGCTTGTAAGGTTTCCGATGAGATGTCTGCTGTTAGTCTGATAGGTTTTCCATCATAGGTTAATTGTTGTTTTTGCCTCGCTGCATGGAGGATTGCTTCTTTCACATTTACTTTGGTCAGCCTAAAGACCATGTGGCGAGGTGATTGCCTTTTCATGTTGAGTCTCCCAGGAGTTCTGTGTGCTTCTTATATTTGGATATCAAGATTTCTGGCCACACTCAGCATATTTTTCTCCATTATTCCATGAAATAAGTTTTCCAGCCCTTGTGATTGTTCTTCTTCCCCTTCCAGAATCTTGATCACCCTGAGACTCAGCTTTTTTTTACATAATCCCACACTTCTTGTAAGCTTTGGTCTTGTTTCTTGTTTCTGTGTTCTCTTTCTTCCTCTTATTTTTTTTAGCACATATGCATAATATTCGAGCTCTGAGATTCTTTCCTCTGCATGGTCCATCCTGTCCTTGATGCTTTCCACTGTATTATGTAGTTCCTTGATTGTTTCCTTCATTGCCAAATTTCTGATTGGTTTTTCTGTATAATTTCAATTTATTTGGAGAATTTTTCATTCATTTCCTGAATTGTTCTTGTGGTTTTTCTATGTTGGGATTCTATTGTCTCTTTAATTCTATTGAGTTTTCTAACAATCCATATTCAGAATTCTTCCTCTGTCAGTTTAAACATATCATGTAAGTTGGTGTTGGTTGATGGAGGTCAAGTATTTTCTTTTGGAGGTGACTTTTCCCTCTGCTCCTTCATGTTTCTTGTGATCTCCTGCTGCTTTTTTCTCATCTGGGTATTTTGTCAAGGACTGGAGGTGTTGGAACTGGGTTATGAGCCAAATTCTGGGATGATCTTTGGCAGGGTTGGGAAAATGTGCTGTGGTCCTGTATCATCTTAGAGGAGTTTGAGTCTGTTGGGTTATCTTTGATCTAATGTCTTCACCTTCTGTCTACTGAGATTAATGGGTTTAGGCCCTTTGCTTGGAGACTCAGGGGTTAGATCACTCTTGTGAGAGTGAGTTCACTCTCAATCCCTAGGTTGAAGTGGGAGGCACTATGATAAGCTCTGAGATTATGCTGTCTTTTGTTACCTGAGGTTTCTAAGAGTCCCAAACCAGAAAAAGACCTGCCACATCACTTAGTGTTTGGCAGGGTGAGGTCAGTCCATTTCACACGAAATTCCAGTGGGCTGGTCACCGCCAAGGGTCTTCTTCAACCCTAGCAGATCTCAGCTCAGACAATAGATTCCCTCACCCCTCTGCAATTCCCAGGAATGGGGCTTTCCCTTTGGCTGGAGGCACTGGCTATCAGGCCACAGTAAAGAAATAAAGAGGGGATTCAGCTTGATAGGCTGCTCTGATAGGCTGTTAGAGCCATCTTTCCGTGGCCAGCACCAGAAGGGAGGTGGAAGCAAAGTGGAGGTGACAGTCTTGCAACCTGGATTTCAGGTTAAACAGCCTCTTTCTCAACTCTGCCCGGAGGCGGAGTCAGATCCTTTGGTGCAAAGCACTCGGACCCAAATCATAGGAGGGTGTGGGTGATGATGCCTCCCCAGGCTATATCTGGACAAGCAGCCTCCTTTGCAACTTTGCCTTGCCAAGATGGGCTCTGCTCTCTAGACACAGGGCACAGGCAGTTGTGTGCAGTGATAGACTGCCCAAGATCAACCTGGCGGGGCAGCAGCATGAACCAGCACTTTGCGCTTTCTGCCCCTTTAAACAAAGAATTCGAGACAAGTGGCAGGAAAGGGAACAGCCTGTTTCTCAGCTCTTCCCAGAGGTGTAGTCGGACCCCCTGGTGCAAAGCACCCAGAGTCAGGTCACAGGAGGGTGTGGGTGATAATGTCTCTCCAGGTTATATCAGGAAAATCAGTCTCCTTCACAACTGCACCTTGCCAAGACGGGCTCTGCTCTCTGGACACAGAGCACAGATGGTTTGTGCAGCAAGAGACTGCCCAAGATCAATCTGGTGGGGCAGCTGCATGAACCACCACTCTGCACTTTGTGCCCCTTTAAACACAGAATTTGAGACAAGCAGCAGGAATGGGAACAGCCTGTTTCTCAGCTGTGCCCATAGGCAGAGTCAGACCCTTTGGCATGAAGCACCTGGTCCCAAGTCAAGTTCCCTCCCTCTTCTGCCCCCTCACTGGTGGAGTTTGAGTGGCCAGAGTCCACTGAAAGGCTCCACCAAGGGGTGAAAACTTCCCCTTTTCCACCCATCACTGGCAGAGATTGGGCCACTGAAGTCCTCTGGAAGGGTCCACTGAGGAGAGAGCTCCCTCCTTCTTCCGCCCCCTCACCAGTGGAGCTTGGGCCACCCGAGTCCACCAGACAGCCCAGCCAAATGAATGATCTGTCTCACTTTTCTGCCGCTTCAAAAGTGAAGCATAAGCCACTGGTGTGTACAGACCTCCCAGCCAAGGAGTCCCTGCATGGTGCACTGGAGAGTTCAAATTGCTTTCCACTCCTGTCTCCTCTCTGAACTGCCTGACCATCTATGTTACCTCTTAGCACTGACTTCAGGCGCTTCACTGCTTGTGTGGGTGTGGGGGTCGGTGAAGGAGAAGGCGTCCCCCCTGTGGGATGGATCACACAGTCCCAACTGGCTGGCCTCAGAGTGCAGCCAGCTTGTGCTCCAATCCCTGCTGAACAACTCGGACTCTCAAAACTTTGTGGACAATCCACTGAATCACTTTCCTCCTTTGCCCAGCACTGCTGACCCTTGAAGCTTCCCTGCAATTCTGTGAAGCTGATCCTGTGGGAGTACTACCCACTAGAGTGATTTAGATCGTTTTCTTCACCTCCCACTCTGAGAATGGAGAGCCAGGAGGTCATCCCTAATCTGCCATTTTTGACAATATTGCATGAAGTTTTAAAAGCTTAAACACTAAAATGTCTTTCTTAGCCTCAATGTTTTAACAGCTCTCAACCTCCAAACCCTTCCGAGTGAAATTGTGCTCACTTTTGTGGGCTCAGTCATTTTGATTGTGTCTCTTAAGAAGATAAATTTATGTAGTAAAATATTTTAAAAATCTAATCATAAAACCAGCTTTTGGTTATGTTGATCTTCTGTACAGTTCTTTTGTTCTCAATTTCATTTAGTTCTGCTTTGATCTTAGTTATTTCTTTTCTTCTGCTAGGTTTGGAATTGATTTGTTCTTCCTTTTCCAATTCCTTGAGACTGTTTATTAGCTTGTTGATTTTTGAGCTTTCTGTTTTTTGAATGTGAGAATTTAATGCTATTAGTTTTCCTCTCAGGAATGCTTTTGCTGTATCCCACAGATTTTGATAACTTGTGTCCCTGTTATCATTTAGTTCAAAGAAACTTTTGATTTATCTCTGTATTTCCTCCTTGACCCAATAGTCATTCAACAATAGATTGTTTAATTTCCATGACTTTGTGAAGTGATGAATGTTTCTGTTGGAACTGAACTTTAATTTTATACCACTATGATCAGTGAAGGTACATGGTATAATTTATATTTTTTTGAATTTGTTGAGGTCTGATTTGTGGCCTAGTATGTGATCAATTTTGGAGAAAGTTCCATGATCTGATGAGAAGAATGTATATTCAGCCTTAGTTGGGTGTAATGTTCCATAGAAATCTGTTAGACCCTTTTGTTCTAGAGCTCTGTTTAAGTCCATTATTTCTTTGTTATTTTATGTTTGGAAGATCTTTCCAGTTCATTCAGTGGGGTGTTGAAGTCCCTGGCTACTATGGCATTATTTTTGATCATGCTATATAGATCAGACAGGGTTTGCTTTATGTATCTGGTGCTCCTGAGTTGTGTGCATAAGTATTAAGAATTGTTAAGTCTTCTTGTTGGATCATCCCTTTCACCATTATATTAATGGCAGTATTTTTCATTTCTTACTTTTGCTATTTTAAAGGTTATGTTATCTGAAATAAGTATAGTTACCCCTGCCTTCTTTTGACTTCTGTTAGCCTGAATGATTGTTTTCCATCTCGTGACCTTGAGCCTGAAAGCATCCTTGTCAGTTAGATGAATTTCCTATAGACAACAGATACTAGGCTTGTGGACTTTTATGCACTCTGCCAGTTTATGTGTCTTCAGTTGACAGTTTAAGCCATTCACAGTTATTGAGAGGATTGATATTTGAGGTATATTTCCGATCATATTGTTGGGTGAATTCCTATTGTTTTGTTTTAATGCTTGAGCCATCATGGAGTCCAGGTTCTAGACTTTAACACTTGAGTAATTTTACTTTGGAGAGTGTCTTTGTGCTGTTCAGTGTATAATGCAGGTCTAAGTACTTAAGCTGTGCTATAAGGATACAGCAACTAAAACAACATGATACTGGCATAGGAAGAGAGATATAGATCTTTGGAACAAGACTGAGAATGCAGATATGAAACCTCCTGTATATTGTCATCTAATGTTTGACAAAGCAAAGAAAAATATACACTGAGGAAGAGAATCTCTTTTCAAAATGGCACTGGGTAAACTGGATAAGATTGAAACTGGATCCCCACCTCTCATCCCTCACAAAAATCAATTCACGTTGGACAATAGACTTAAACCTAAGGTATGAAACCTTAAGAATCCTAGAAGAAAATGTCAGGAAGAACCTTTCTGATATCAGTCTAGGCAAAGAATTTATGAAGAAGACTCCCAAAGCAATCACAGCAGCAACAAAAATAAATAAGTGGGACCTGATCAAATTAAAAAGCTTTTGCACAGCCAAGGAAACTATCATTAGTGTGACTAGACAGCCAACAAGAATGGGTGAAAATATTTGCTCTCTACACATCCAATAAAGGGCTGATAACAAGAATCTATCTAGAACTCAAAAATATCAACAAGGAAAAATCAAACAATCCTATCAACAAATGGGCAAAGGACAAGAACAGAAACTTTCCTAAAGAAGACAGAATAATGACCAGAAAACATGTAAAAAATGCTCAACATCTCTAATCATTAGAGAAATGCAAATCAAAACCACAATGAGATATCACCTAACCCCAGTGAGATTGGCCTGTATCAAGAAATCCCAAAACAACAAATGCTGGTGAGGCTGTGGAGAGACAAGAACAATCTTACACTGCTGGTGGAACTGCAAATTCATGCCATCTCTGTGGAAAGGAATTTGGAGATACCTCAAAGAGCTAAAAATAGAAATACCATTAGATCCAGCAATAGCACTATTAGGCATCCACTGAAAGGAACAAAAGTCATTAAATAATAAAAACATATGCACCCAAATGTTTATGGCAGAACAATTCACTGTTGCAAGGATGTGTAAACAACACAAGTGCCCATCAATCCATGAGTGCATTAATAAAACATGGTATATGTATACAATGGAATACTATTCAATTATAAAAAATGGCAATAATCTAGCACTTCTTATATTATCCTGGATAGAGCTTGAGCCCATCCTCCAAAGTGAGGTATCACAAGAATGGAAGAATAGGCACCACATGTACTCACCATCAAACTGGCACTGACTGATCAACACTAATATGCTCACAGGGTAGTAATATTCTTTGGGGATTGGAATGTTGTAGTGGGTAAACTCACAACTAGTGGATGTGGTGAGTGAGCATTGTAGTAGAGGGGAAAGGTCATGCCTCAAATCATGGTTTGGGTGTGGCAAAGTCATAGCATGCAACCAAAATGTTCATACCCCCATAATATCCTAAAATTAAAAAAAAACATTTGATAGCCAAAACAACTTTAACCCTCATAAGTTCTAATTTTAAAAATCTTAAAGAGAGGGCCGGGCGCTGTGGCTCACGCCTGTAATCCTAGCTCTTGGGAGGCCGAGGTGGGCGGATTGCTCAAGGTCAGGAGTTCAAAACCAGCCTGAGCAAGAGCGAGACCCCGTCTCTACTATAAATAGAAAGAAATTAATTGGCCAACTGATATATATATAAAAAATTAGCCGGGCATGGTGGCGCATGCCTGTAGTCCCAGCTACCCGGGAGGCTGAGGCAGAAGGATCACTCGAGCCCAGGAGTTTGAGGTTGCTGTGAGCTAGGCTGACGCCACGGCACTCACTCTAGCCTGGACAACAAAGCGAGACTCTGTCTCAAAAAAAAAAAAAAAAAAAAAATCTTAAAGAGAAACGTAAAATATCAATTTAGATGTTTTTAAAAATAGCATTTTCCCCAATATTTTTGATACTTTGCCTGTGACTAATAATGCTCCATAGAGATAAAACCATTTTAAAAATGTTTCCTTGTCCTTTTCATCACCTTACTATTTACTATAGTTATTGCCATTCTTTCCTCGCATTTATCAACATCAAAGATACTCTAATGTTTATTTTCCATATTCATCTGGCCCCTCTAGGTCTCAAATGCTGTATATGGTATGGCCAATGTGTAGGGCATGTCTACAAGCCCCAAGAAGCCTGGGAAAGAATTTTGCATTTATTTGAATTGTGCTGGGAAAATGCTGAGGATTTCAAAGCAGGAGGAAATGAACTAGAATGCCTGCACTTTAAAAATCAGGGCAATAAAAGTTATTTTAATGAAATTTAGAACAGAAAATTTTCATTAGTTATATGGGATATTATTATTGTAGTTCAAAGGAAGAATTTTTTATATTTATACTTATATATTCCATTCTGTGGTTCTTGTAACCCACAGTAAAATAAACTGGGGACCTCTTGTTTATTTTTAAAAAGGCCAAATTTGAGTAAGTTTAGATTTCAAAAAGCTGAATATAAATTATCTGTGATTCAAACAAATCCAAATGGTAAATCATAATTCAGTGTTTTTTTTTCCCCTCAACTGGTTAAATTGGTTTTCAGCATACACGACAAAAACACAATAATAGTAATGTAAGTAATATGAAAATAGTAAAAGTAACTCTTCACCATTACTTAGTCCTTGACAGTTTTTTAAATATATTTTGATTTATTTTGGTCTACAAATATGCTCCTACATGAAGTACATATATAACCTCAGATAAAACATTAAAACTTGAGCTGTGGAGAAGTGGAATGCCAACCTGAGGAAAGCCATGCTAAGTGGCCCACAGAGCTTTGAATCAGGACCTTGGATTCCATATCAAGCACATATCCAGAAGCTATGTAGTTAAAAAAAAGATTTTTAGATGATAACGGCCCCTTGCTTCTCAGCTTTTGCATTTTCAGTGTCACACTATTAGAAATTATGGAGAAGAAAAACAATACTTCAGACATTCTCCCAGGACTCTTTAAGTACACAAGACCCCACCTTTTCTCCTCACAGTGTGCTGACAGTAGCCACTGCTTCTCTCATGGGCAATGCCCTCATGCTTCTCCTGACTCACCAGGACCACCAGCTCCACACACCCATGTACTTTCTACTGAGCCAACTCTCCTTCATGGGTGTGATGCTGGTTGCCACCACTGTGCCCAGAATGGCTGCTGGCTTTCTGACAGGCAAAAAGTGCACCTTGCCTGCTAGTTGTCGGTTTCAGATTTTTGTCTCACTCACCCTGGGAGGTGGAGAGAGTTTCCTCCTGGCAGCCATGTCTTATGACCACTATGTGACTATTTGCCACCCATGGAAATACCCCAGCCTCATGAGCTGGAAATTATGCCTGAGAATGACTTTGGAGTCTTAGATCCTGGGCAGGGCTGATGGACTCAAGTAGGCTGTAGCTACCCTGAGCTTCACATACTGCAGAGGACAGGTATAAATCATTTCTTCTGTGAGGCTCCAATGCTGGTGCATTTGGCTTGTGCTGATACATGTGTCTTTGAGTATGTCATATACATCTGCTGTGTGCTGATGCTCCTGGTCCCCTTCTCCCTCATCCTGACCTCCTATACTCTCATCCTTGCTGCTGTTCTCCACGTACTTCCACAGAGCCTTCAGGGAGACCTTTGCCACCTGCTCTTCACATCTGGCTGTGGTGGGACTGTCTTATGGAGCCACAATTTTTATCTACACGAGATCCAAATCCTATAGGCCAGCTACCCATGTTAAAGTGAAGTCAGCCTTCTATACCATCTTCACCCCTATGTTGAACCCCTTGCCTACAGTCTGAGGAGCAGCAATGCCAAGGAAGCCTTGGAGGAAATGCCTCTAGGGAAATGTGTAAACCTAAAGTACCAGCAAACATAGTCCCATGGTTCAAGGTGACCTAGTAGCAAATGAATTGAATTCTTGAATTTATTAACATTTTTAATATGTTATAATTCTCTCTCCCTTAGTAATGCATGAAGAGAAAGTTAGGTTCATTTATCTATGTGATAAGAAGTTGCTAAGAATTAAGTGAGCTAATTGTGCTGAGAGATACCATTTCTTTTTTTTTTTTTTTTTTTGAGACAGAGTCTCACTTTGTTACCCAGGCTAGAGTGAGTGCCGTGGCATCAGCCTAGCTCACAGCAACCTCAAACTCCTGGGCTCAAGCGATTCTGCTGCCTCAGCCTCCCGAGTAGCTGGGACTACAGGCATGCACCACCATGCCCGGCTAATTTTTTCTATATATATTAGTTGGCTAATTAATTTCTTTCTGTTTATAGTAGAGACGGGGTCTCGCTCTTGCTCAGGCTGGTTTTGAACTCCTGACCTTGAGCAATCCGCCCGCCTCGGCCTCCCAGAGAGCTGGGATTACAGGCGTGAGCCACCGCGCCCGGCCTAGATACCATTTCTTGAGCATTTATTTGCTATGCTCCATGTTAAGCAATTTCTCTAGATTACTTTGTCTCCTATAACAACCATATAATATTATTGACATCATCTTCGACTTTCTACATGAGAAAATGAAGGCATGGAACATTACATATTTTTCCCAGTATCACACAGTGGGCAAATACTAAAATGTTAACTCCAAAGCCTGTACCCTAACCTTGAATATTTTATTTCTGTCTGGTAATCTACTTTGAATGCTGTTTCCTATGTATGTACTCTATGAATTTTTAAGAACTAAATAGAGAAATGCCACCAAGGACAAATTAAAGCATTATGCTTTAGCTATATTTTAAAATATAGAATCATGACAAAAGGGGAAGTACACAACAAAAATCTCAGTGCTATAATGTCACCAGCATATTTTTACATTTTTTTTCACAGACTTTCTATTTGATGTTTAAAGGCAACCTTTTAAAATGTATGTAACTTTTCATTTAAGTTAATATCTTTTACCAGGCTCTAGTTGTAATTGCAATGGAGAATTGTTTTAAATCATGTCAGAACTAAACTCTCTTTCTTTAATGTTACAGATGTTGCCTATGATGTTTTAAGGTTATGTGGACTTATTATGGACCTATAGCTATGGATATGAGCTTGGAGATGTGTGAAATCATGCTGATTCTTAACAGACTAGTTGGTGATAATGAGTCATCAAAGCCAAGTGGGACTCGACAATCTTTTAAGTTATGTTGGTCATCTTACTTCTAAAAATGTGTAGATAACTAAATATATTCCTTATGCAAAATATGAAATATCTCTGAAGGGTTTCGGGGCCTTTGAAAAAAACAAAGAAATAGGATTATTTTTTATATTAGATGAAGACACAAGCTAGATAGAGATGGCAGAAAGCTATGGCCATCAAAGCCAAACTGTAATCACAGATTGGATAACGCATTGTTTTAGAGGATTTCATGATAGAGCCTAGATTTACTATAGGTACAACACACTAAAGACATACACTGTGTTTTCAACATACAGTAGGAAATAACTAAGAGCTTCCAGGGACAATGTATCTTCAATATTGGGTATCTGAGAGTTAAAACAGCATTTCAGGACGACCTCAATTTCAAGAGGGACAGATTTTAGAACAATGAAAGGAATTTCCTACTTCATCTAGAGCTCCAGGTGCTATTAATATTATACAGCAGTATATTTCAGATAGTACCTTAACCAATGCATATAGATCCTGGAAAGAGGTCCGGAGAGAAGGGTACTCAGTAAACTCCAGTCTCCTGGGAGGAACTGCTCTCAGGAGAGAGCAGTTGTCTTTCCAAGACTAAGAGTTTGCTCTTGATAATTTATCTCTTCACAGTGTTAGAGTGGAAAAAATAAAAGAATCACTAAAATTCTGTCATTTATGTTGTCCAGAAATCTTCTCTTAGAATGGATAAAATTAACAGAAGTAAATGCAGTCATGGTAATTTCACTACTTGTTCCATATACATTCACCATCAGAAAAGTATATTTTAGGAAACATAGAGCTAAAAAAGTGGTATATTAAGCCCATAATATTTGTTATGCATAAAATATTTCAACAAGACAGCTAACAAGTCTAAAATATAGGAGGATAATCAAACAAACAAAACAGAATTAACATTATCTATAAGCAAATGTAAGATATTAATAAAAATTGATCAAATACTATAAAAATAGAAACACATTTTACAGAAATGCTATTATAGACTATATTTAAATTACCCAGTGAAATTAAATATAAAATAAAGGATAAAAGTAAAATTGCAAAAGAGTTTTAGAAATTAGATATGTTCATTTCTTTGTTATTTGAGGGAGCTTCTGCCCTTATTTCCTTAAGGTTTAAATAGAAAAATCTTTAAAATGTATTAGCAGATTTCATTATTAATGCTTTATAGTACAGCTTGAAGTCTGGAAGACTTGTTGTGGGTGTTGTGGGTGATTTAAAACCACGAGGCGGTCCGGGGCCAGGCGACAAGAATTCCCTCTGCCTGGATGTTTGGAAACTCTCTGCCAACTTGATTGGTGGATCTGGGGGGATCCACCCCCACCCCACAAGGAAAGGACAGTCCATTTTGTGGGTGGGGCTTCAGGTGCCAGCCAGCTGAAGGATGGCCACTCCTGTGGTCACCAAGACGGCCTGGAAGTTGCAGGAGATCGTCGCGCACGCCGGCAATGTGTCCTCGCTGGTGCTGGGCAAAGCCTCCGGGCGGCTGCTGGCCACGGGCGGGGATGACTGCCGTGCCAACCTGTGGTCCATCAGCAAGCCCAACTGCATCATGAGCCTGACGGGTCACACGTCCCCAGTGGAGAGTGTCCGCCTCAATACCCCCGAGGAGCTCATCGTGGCCGGCTCCCAGTCGGGCTCCAGCCGCGTCTGGGACCTGGAAGCTGCCAAAATTCTTCGCACACTCATGGGACACAAAGCCAACGTCTGCAGCCTGGATTTCCACCCATATGGCGAGTTTGTGGCCTCTGGTTCCCAGGACACGAACATCAAGCTCTGGGACATCAGGAGGAAAGGCTGCGTCTTCCGCTACAAAGGCCACAGCCAGGCCGTGCGCTGCCTCCGGTTAAGCCCCGATGGGAAGTGGTTGGCATCGGCTGCAGACGACCACACGGTGAAGCTCTGGGATCTCACTGCCGGCAAGATGATGTCCGAGTTCCCTGGTCACACGGGGCCTGTGAACGTGGTGGAATTTCACCCCAACGAGTACCTCCTGGCTTCTGGCAGCTCTGACAGGACGATCCGCTTCTGGGACCTGGAGAAATTCCAGGTGGTGAGCTGCATGGAAGGGGAGCCGGGGCCTGTCAGGAGCGTCCTCTTCAACCCCGACGGCTGCTGCCTGTACAGCGGCTGCCAGGACTCCCTGCGCGTCTACGGCTGGGAGCCCGAGCGCTGCTTCGATGTGGTCCTCGTCAACTGGGGCAAGGTGGCTGACCTGGCCATCTGCAATGACCAGCTGATAGGCGTGGCCTTCTCCCAGAGCAACGTCTTCTCTTCCGTGGTGGATCTGACGCAGGTCACCAGGACAAGCACGGTGGCCCAGGATTCCGTGCAGGACAGCCGGCCCCTGCCAGGGGCCGGCTGATGCCTCCCACTTTGTTCTTTTTACTTAAGATTGTTTTGGCTATACAAGGTCTTTTATGGTTCCATACAAAGTGAAGAATTATTTTTTCTAGATCTGTAAAGAAAGATGATGGTGCTTTGATAGGGGTTTCATTCTGTAGATGACTTTAGGTAATATGGACATTTTAACGATACTGATTCTACTAATCCGTGAACAAGGTAGATTTTTCCATCTGTTTCCATCTTCTACAATTTCTTTTTTTAGTGTTTCATAATTCTCATTGTATCAGTCTTTCGTATCTTTCATTAAATATTAAATCAGCCTGGTACTGACACCAGAACAGAGGCATTGATCTTTGGAAGAGGACTGAATTTCCAGAGATGAAACCATCTGCATATTGTCATCTAATCTTTGATAAACCAGACAAAAATATACATTGGGGAAAAGAATCTCTTTTCAATAAATGGTGCCGGGGAAAACTGGATAGCTACATGCAGAAGAATGAATCTGGATCCCTACCCCTCATCTCTCACAAAAATCCACTCAAGATGAATTACAGAATTAAACCTAAGGCACGAAAACTTAAGAATCTTAGAAGAAGATGTTGGGAAGACCCTTTCAGACATTGGCCTAGGCAAAGAATTCTTGAAGAAGACCCCCAAAGCAATCACCGCAGCAACAAAAATAAATAAATGGAATCTGATCAAATTAAAAAGCTTCTGCACAGCCAAGGAAACTATCATTAGAGCAAATAGACAACCTACAGAATGGGAGAAAATATTTGCTCTCTACACTTCAAGTAAAGGTCTGATAACAAGAATCTATCTAGAACTCAAAAGAATTAACAAGAAAAAAATCAAACAACTCTATCAAGAAATAGGCAATGGAAATGAACAGAAACTTTTCCAAAGAAGACAGAATAATTGCCAGAAAACATGTAAAAAATGCTCAACATCTCTATTCATTAGAAAAATGTAAATCAAAACCATAATGAGATATCACTTAACACCAGTGAGATTGGCCTGTATCAAAAAATCCCATAACAACAAATGCTGGAGAGGATGTGGAAAGACAGGAACACTCTTACACTGCTGGTGGGACTGAAAATTAGTGCAATCTCTGTGGAAAATAATTTGGAGATACTTCAAAGAGCTAAAAATAGAAATACCATTAGATCCAGCAATAGCATTATTAGGCATCTACTCAAAAGAGCATAAGATATTCAATAATAAAGACATATGCACCCAAATGTTTATGACAGAACAATTCACTATTGCAAGGACGTGGAAACAACCCAATTGCCCATCAATTCATGAGTGGATTATTAAAATTTGGTATATGTTTATAATGGAATATTACTCAATTTTAAGAAATGATAGTGAGCTAGCACCACTTCTGTTATCCTGGATTGAGCTTGAGCCCATTATCCGAAGTGAGGTGACACAAGATCAGAAGAATAGGCCCACATGTACTCGCCATCAAATTGGTACTGACTGATTAACACTATGGTGCTCAAAGGGTGGTGCTGTTCACCAGGGATTTGAGGGTTAGGGGGATAGATCTGAGGGATGTGGTGAGAATTGTGGAGGGGAAGGGCAAACCTCTAACCCTTCCTAGGGAGAGGCAAAGATATAAAATGCAACCAAAATGCTTGTACTCTCATATTTTCTTGAAATTAAAAAAAATGAAATAAACCTATAAAAGGCTAAAAAAAAATAAAATGTATTAGCAGACATGTTTTCTATGCATCTATGATGTAACAGCAGGAGTACCTGATAGAGACAGAATAAGCAAGAGCACAAATGATAGGAACAGAATTCGGAATGGGGAATGGCCTTGCATACACAGAGCTCAGCACCTGGAAACGTTGGATTGAAACTAGGCATTGGCCTAATTGGGCACATCACCCACTGCTTTCAATCCCTTCTGGCTCTCTCTTTCATATTCCTTACACTCTCTTCAACATGTCACTTTTAAGTAATTAAGAAAAACAGTATTTCAGTTAAGAATTTACTTTATTCATCTTCAAGGTATAATTTACTTACAGTAATAGAGATGTATTTGTTTAATAAAAATTTAAATTGTACAGTTTGGTGAATTTTACATATTTATATATACCTGTGTATCTGCATCTAAGATCAAGACAGAATATTTCTATTACCCTGGATTTTTCCCTTGTGCCTTTTCCCAATCAATATAGTTTGTAAATTGAAGTGAATCAAGTACACCTTTGAACCACAACTACACTTGGTAAGGTCACTGATAGGCTATCATTAAGGAAATGATCAATTTTCAGCCTTCAGTGTATAGCCCTTTTGTTGATATTTGACACAGTTGGTGACTCCCTCCTTAATGTCTGTTCATTTGTCCTTTAGGTTATTTATCTACCTTTCTTTCTCTCCCTCTTATATCATTGATTTCTCCTTTGCAATCTTCTTAATGAATTCTCTTCATATAATTGGACTCTAAAGTTTGAAGCACCCCAAGTCAGTCCTCTACTCACTTCTCTATTGACACATCCTTGGTGATCTCTTACAGCTCTGTGACTTCAGGTATCATTTGCACTTGATGACTTCCAGGTTACATGTGTGTCCTGATTCCCTCCTTATCTTGAGTATTATTTCTTTAATTATTCCAATTGGATGTCTCTCATGATTCTCAGTCTGAACACTTTTTGCCTTTAAATATTTTCTCCAATAATTCATTATGAAAACATTAATATAGAAGTTAGAAATAATATAATAATCATGACATATCTTCCCTATAACCCTTAAAGTTATTATTTTACAATGTTTTATTCATCCTTCCCCTATGTTGAAGTATTTGATGGTAATGGAAGAAATCACACCACTTTATTCCTAAATTCCTCAACAGATATCTTCTAAGAACAAATACAATAAAATATATAACCACATATTATAATATCTATGAAAAATAATCAAATCATTATGTTGACATCTAATACTCAGAACATATATGCCAATTCCCCTTATATTTTCTAAAAATAATATTTTGTGTCTATCATTTTTTATATCCAGAACTCACTAAATTTTATGTATTGCATTTGGAAGTTATGACACATTAGTTTCAATTAAAGAATATTTTATCACTATTTTACTCAAATGGAACTATAGATTCAACCACACAAGCTACTCTGTTTCCAGTGTTCACCTCAAAAAATAGCAACACACATGCTTGCAGACCTTTTTCTTTTCATTTCTTATTAGCAAATCATTTTGGTTATGCCCTTAAAAATATATATTTGAAGCATCTCATAATTTTTTCATAGTAGAAAATAGTCTGTTCTGAAACTTTCTTGAATCATTCATGGTATGCTACCATTACCATTTGACTGTTGACTTAATATAGTATAATTACTAAAATATATCATTAGAAAAATCATTTTTATAAACTTATTTTATCTCCTTATTTTGACAAATAAAGTTTGAGGTGAGTCAATATTAAAAAATCACAAGTAAATTAGGAAATCATATGAAAAGTATGTATATCATTTCAAAGGCCTTATAATGAAAACATCAAGATACTAAATAATAAATTTTGATGAAAGAAAAACTATAATTGGGCACTAAATAAGCATATATAACATTGACATGCAATGAGATATGTGGTTTTTGTGGTAAATTTTACTTCTAAAGAGTATCAATTTCACCAATTACATTAATAAGCAGATTTCTTGATTATAAATTATATTAACAAATTTATGAATACATTAGATTCTCAAGGCTTTATATCCCTCTTTGCCTGAGGAATTGGTTTTGTGGTGCTTGTTTCTTCTATCACTAAGTTGTAAGACCTCTTTGAAAGTTCCCAATTGTAGAGCAATGTAGGACTAAGAGAGCAACATTTATTTGCATCAGAAAGAGAGCTATAACACTTAACACAAAGGAGCAATTGTCAGTAAGTAAGCACAAAGTCAGTCAACACATTTCAAAGAATTCCAGGGTACATAACCTTTATAAACAATATGGTAATAAAATCATGACTTTTTAGAGTAATAATGACTGTACACAAATCAAGGAAAATAACATTGTTTTCAAATATATCCAAATATAATGGAAATGAACAGCCATATTCATATGATATGGAGCAAGATGAGGCTTACATATACAGAAATTCATCAATGAAAAATAACACAAGAGGTTGAACACATAACAAACAAAACCAGAAAATATTTCCTGAAAAATATTTTAAGGGCTTTATTATTTGTTTAGTGAGAAATATGGATTGTTTTATCAGAACTTCATGATCATGTGTTACTTAATTTGATAAATAATTGTGAACTAAAATCCTCAACCCCTCGTGGCCAGAGGAATATTCAAGGGCAAAGTTGCCTGCCAGGAGGAGGGAGGTCAGACAGGCCTTATCATGCCCCCCTCCCTTCTTGGAGATTTCCTTTGTAACCCATTAATAGGCCTGAGGGTATGCAAGACAAACCTGCAGGCCTTCTATTTGCAACAAATGGTGGCTTACCTCTGGTAAACAGTTTATGTTAAAACATTCCACCTCTTTAGACAAAGCATGTGTCTTTAGCCAATTACAATCTAAAGAATCTTTAAACCCACCTATAACCTGTAAGCCCCCCCCCCCCCTTCGAGATGGCCCTCCTTTTTGGGCCAAACCAATGTATACCTCCCACACATTGATTGATGGCTTTACCCATAACCCTTGTCTCTAAAATGTATAAAAACCAAACTGTAACCCAGCCACAGCGAGTCCACTTGCCCAAGGCCTCTTGGCAGTGGCTCCGGGTCATGGTCCTCAAATTTGGCTCAGAATAAATCTCTTTAAAATTATTTTACAGAGTTTGGCTTTTTTCCGTCGACAATTTTGGCGTAGTCGGCAGGACCTCAGAGAAGACTCAGGGCCGCCTAAGGAGCAGCGCGGACTCGGCGCCAGGTACCGGCACGGCCCTTTTAGGCCTCCGACTCCGAGCTTCTCCTTTGGCGGGAACTGGTAAGTCCTCCTGAGATCCGGACCTCCCGTTTTTGGTTGATGGTCTTGGTTTATTCTGAGCTGGTTCTTTTCCTAGGAATTGTTGTTTGGGATCCTAATTTAGTTTTGGAGGTGCATTCTAAAGGGCTTTCTCCGTTGCCTTTTTTCCACTTAAGAGTGAGGAAGGGCAAAGAAAATGACTCCTGTTGGGGCACCCCAGTTGGTTTGTGGCATCTCTACTTGCAAGTATTTTTGTAAACGAAAAGATTCAAAGGCATGCCAGGTTTTCTAGAGCTCCAGCTGGTTATAGCTAATTCTTGTGCACAAGGTTTTAAGAAAGGGCAAAATTACATCAAGAAAAATTCAGAGCTGAAATGGTCGACCCCCCACTATTAAAATGTCTCAAGCTATCTCTCTTTCTTTCTGGCTACTCTAAAAACTGCTAACTTTTTCTAGTGATGTTAAGATAACTCATTGTTTGTGGTATTTACAATTGAAAGGCTACCTGGAGACCTTGCAGCCAGTTCCAGCTAAAATGCTAACATAGAAAACTCATTTTGCACTGAAAAAAAAAATCAAACTACCATAAAAACTGCTTTACCCAAAACTTTGATCCACAGGCCTAATTAAGTTACCTATCAGGTCAACTAAAGTTTGCCAGGTGTACAAGTTCCAGTCTCGTCAGAAGAAATTTAGATCCAGCTTTCTTTTACAGACTGGTGAGTTTGTGTTACCATTTCATGGCTAACATTCTAAGGTAAAATTTATCAGAACTTTTTGTGTATGTATGCTTCTGAGAGAGTGTATATGTTTGGGTATGTTTTATGTCTGTCCATGTATCACATGTTTGTGCTTATAGGTTTCGGACTGTTTTAAAATTAAGGAAGCGCTCATAAATTAAACCCAAATGCTTCATGTGAATTTAGTAACCGTTGGTAAATAAGCTGTGTTGTTATTAATAAATAAGGTGTTATTAGTAAAGTAATAGTAAAAATGCTTTCAAACTGTCAGCATACATTTGTTTTTGCCTGGGTTTTACTGGACATTTTTAAGTTCTTGACGTGTAAAGGTTTGATAAAAATGTAAACTCGGCCAAAGACAAAGTAATGGGTGATTTTTGATAAGTAAAGTAAATTTAATATTTGGTCAAATGATATTAACTGAATCTGGGTTACCAACAAAAATACTTAATGTGTTTAACTTTAAGGTAAAAATGCAAATGTGCCTGAGTCAGCAAATTAGAATAAATAAAACAACAAATAGAGGGAAAAAAAAACAAATTTAATCGTTAAAGGTGTATAAAAAAAAACATTTTGGTTTTGATCTTTTAATCCTAACTGCAGAAATAGTTTACCTCCACTCATTCAATGCCTGTGCACAAGGTGTGTTCAACTCATTTAACAGTACTGTTAGGGATTCAAAGTTGTCCTGAAAGTTGAAAGATCTTAAATTGAAAGCTTTAGTGTTACCTTGGTCTTGTCCATTTTTGTCCTACTCTTTACAATCTAGCTGGTTATGATTACATTGTGTTACTGTAATAATGTTTTTGCCTAGAAAAAAATTTCTAAATTATTAATTTTTATATAGCAATTTATTTTAAGATAAAAAGTGAATGATGGTTAAAATCCATGAGAATCTCAAAGTAATCTTACTCTATAAATGTGCTCAAGTTTATGCACTAAACATTGTTTTGAGACCATTTAGATAGTTTTTTTTAACAGCTTAATCTTGAGCCTCATGTAAAAAGCATGTTACCACTTTGTATCATTGTTTGAGGTGCTAACAAATGATGCTGAAAGTTTTTTTCCTCAGTCTACAGCCAGGAGATCTTATGTTGATGGGATCAAAAAAAAAAAAAACTAGCTTAAAATAAAGGCTTCAGAAGCAAAATTTTTTGACCTTGCTTGCCTCTTGTGCCAATTCTTCCCTGAAGCTAGCCATAAAACCTAAAATTATTCTATGTAAAATGGCCATAAAGCAATTATCTGACCTACTTTGTTTGTACTTTGTTTTACTGTAAAACCCCATGCCAGAAAGGGCTTTGTCCTACACCCAGAAGGGAAAATGCACACTCAAGAGGCCAAGCAAAATCTAAATATAAAATGCCTGGCTGGTTCTGCCACTAAGCCTGTTAGAATTAGCTCGTATCCTTTTTGTCCAATCATCTTTCTACACAGCTGTCCATACTTTAAACATAAAAAATGGACAATTTCCCCTGCATCTTTGTGTTCATTCTAAAAACGTCCATGTATAAGTTTTAAGTCCTTCTCTTATTAATCCTATTAATTTTAATGTCAGTAGATTTTCAGCAAGCCTTTAGGAGAACAGTGGCCTTTGCTCCCAAACTTTGGGTGCCAGAGACATTCCCCTATGATGCCAATAGATTTTGTTTGGGGATGTGATATTTTGGAAGGATCTAATTAGCAAATACCTTTAAACAAGATATTCTAAAATGACTACTATGTTTACAAAATTTAGAAGTGATGTTATATTTTGTTTAAAATAACAAGTCTTATTTAAATGCTAATTGTTTCTGATAAGATTTGAGTTTGTATTTTAATCCGTGTTCTGTTATATATATCTAGTTTACAGGGTATAAAAATGGTTAATAAAGTAACTTAAACTTTTAATAGCTAAGATCTAAGTAAGGTGCTAATATAGATGAATTAGGTAAATACAAATGCAATAAATGCAAATAAATCTTAAAGTCATGTTAAGTTAAAAAATAATCATAAAATGTCATTATATGTCCCTTATAAATGGGTCATTTGTAAGGTAAAGTACTAGAACATCAGTTCTTAAATATAAGTTTAAGTTTATACCTTCATAGCTTTATATTTAGGAATATTAATACAATTGGTGACTAACAGTTCAAAGTTAATTTAACTTCCTAAGTTTTTCTAAGAGTTAATATTATGATCAGTACGTGTAATTAAAACTTCTAGATAAAAAAAAGAACAATTCTGTACAAAAATTCTTTTAAATAAAATGTTATACAGCATAAGTATTAGTTTTGTTAAAAGATAATTTTGTTTAGGCATTTATGGAAACAAACTTTCCTCTCAGGACTGCTTTAGCTGTGTCCCACAGGTTTTGATAACTTGTGTTTGATAACTTGTGTTGTCATTTAGTTAAAAAAAAAAAAATCTTTTGATTTCCATCTTGATTTCCTCATTTATGAAGTGATCATTTAGTAGAAGGTTGTTTAGTTTCCATGATTTTGTGTAAAAATGAGAGTTCCTGTTAGGGTTGATCTCTACATTTACTCCATTGTGATCTAAAAAAGACACGGTATAATTTCTATTTTAAAAAAAAAAAAATTGTTTGAGATATGCTTTGTGTCCTAGGATATGGTCAATCTTAGAGAATGACCCATGAGCTGATGAGAAGAATGTATATTCAGTGGTTTTGAGGTAGAATGTGCTATAAAATGTCAGTCAGGCCCATTTGTTCTAGAGTTCTGTTTAAGTCCATTATTTTGTTTAATTTATTGGTTTCTTTGAAACTACTTATTCAATATGTAAATAATCATTAAAAATTAAGTGGATATAAAAGTTAAAGGTTATAAAAGGTTTATAAAAGTCTTATAGTCTTATAGGTTAAAATTAGATAGATTTGTTTATAAGATTTTATTAAAATTAACTTTGATCATTAATACACTAATACAATGAAATTTGGTTTTCTCTTTTAAACTAGATTGTCATATGATAGGAATAACAAAAGATTTTTTATTCACCTTTTAATAAACTGCAAAAAAAAAAGACACAGATTCAGTTTCCTTATTAACTTATACTGCAGTCTGTCTATTAGGTCTTATAGTTGTTTGAGACACTGAGTCTCCTTTCTCAAAAAATAGGATTTTGGCACTTAAAAAAATATATATATATTTGAATTATTAATTTGGCTATAATTTTACAGTAACCTACAATCTTGTTTCATGACAACTGTCTTATGATAAACAATTCATGACTTCCTACTTAAAAAGATGTAAAGGGACAATGAATATAGAAATATGTTTTTGGTAAGAAAGGTTAATGTAAGGTAAGAAAGGTTAACAGAAAGTAATATAAAGAAAGGATCTTGCATGAAATTTTTGTCCTAAAATGAATGGTTATTTAGGAAAAGGGAATGTTAGGACAAAATCGAAAGTTTTAAGGTATGTTTTGTAAATGGTGTATGGTATGTGCAGGTGAGAATAAAGTTTATAAAAGAAAATTTATTAAAGAATTTTGGCTAAAACAAAGATTTCTGTCAATATTAATTTACTCTTAATGAAATAACATGATGTGTATTCATTTTAATTTTATAACATATTTTTTTTTCCTTTTAATATAAAAAGTAGTGTAGTACAAAAGGTTTTTGTTTAATTTTGGTAATTGGCATTTTATGCTTTGGTAAAACATTTTATACTCTGTCAGATAATCCCTGTGCTCTCTTTATTAGGTTCTGACTAACCAGAAAAACTAAAAATAAAGGGTTAAGATTTATATCCATATAACTTTATCACCTTTAGATTTATTTGATGTCTCTCTTTCTTTGTTAAATTATTTTATAGTGGTTTGTGATTATATATGAACAAATGCTTTAAGCCTTTGATATTTGATGACCTTTCCAAAAGTTAAATTCTAAATCCAGCCTTTTGACCTTAAACTAGCTTTTTATACATTAGGATCACTAAAAGTCTAAGAAAGACATTAGATTTATTTAATGTGTCAAAACCATCCAGGGAACATTGTCAAATATAAAATGGTGTTTAATTTTCTTTGGGCTATACTTGTATAAGTATGTTATTAATATACTAGTTTTGTAAATTATTGGCATGTCTTGGTATGTGTATCAATAATAATTATGGTTATGTAAATTGCTATATGTCACATAATAACCAATTTGGTTTGTCAATTGTCTGTAACCATGGCTGGTCAAGTTTTATCATCTTTTAAGTTATTATTTTACTTTGATTCATCTCAGAAAGTGGTTCTTTCTGGCTAAGTCTAAAATTGGCTTCTTCATGGAAAGGACTGACAAATCCACTTAAATACTGGTTTCTAATAACTTTAGAGATTATATATACCACTGGACTAAAACAAAACAAAGTTCCAAGACTTTAATTAAAAATCTGATATGACCATGAGTATAGCTAACTCAAACCTCATGAGATGGAACTAAATTTTCATATAAAGACTCTTTATTTAAAACATTACTAATTCTTTTGTTTTCTAGAGTCCTGACAAATTTTAGGTAATTAGCAAATTTACCTGATCTCTGGGACCTTAAAACCATGGAATCTGCAAAAGCCTTGTTCAAATATCCTCCCTCTGAGCCCAGGGAATATTGCGGAAGAGGGGGCGTGCCAGATTGTAAGGGCCAATTCTGAGGGATGGAATTAGTTACCCTCCAGATATAGGAGGGACGCTCAAAAGCCTAAAGGAATACTAAAAGAAATACTTTGTCTTTTCAGGCCACATGTTGCAGATATCCATCCCAATCATAAAAGTTCTTTTTTTTCCTGCTTTTTATAAACTTAAAACTTACTGAGTGTAATTTTTATCAGTTACAGATTATACAAAAGAAAATATAATGAGTAATTTATCAGCCACCTTAGTATAAATTACTAAACTTCCTTAGCTTAAATGTTAATTAATGATGCTTATATTTGCTACAAGTCTACCACTAAACCCAAGAATATAGTATATCTCAATACTTGTAGGTAAATTAGTTTTGTAGCCTTGCCTTTAATATTTTGCATTTTACTCTTATGTCATCTAAAAAATTTTAGCATATTAATGAGTGCCTGTCTACCTCCCATCCTGTATGGCTTATTTAATTGGCTATAAGCCCCAGTTTGGCTCTTCGGTCCTCTTGACCACAAGGGTCCCACCGAGGGACTAGATGGACCCAGGGCAGGTAGCCACACCACCCTGGCAACGGATGGGACAAAACAAAAGTTTGGCCATAGATGCTGCCTATGACAGATCTTGGCCAAAGGGGGGGAATTGTGAACTAAAATCCTCAACCCCTACCGGCTGACTGAATGGACCCCCTCGTGGCCAGAGGAATATTCAAGGGCAAAGTTGCCTGCCAGGAGGAGGGAGGTCAGACAGGCCTTATCATGTCCCCCTCCCTTCTTGGAGATTTCCTTTGTAACCCATTAATAGGCCTGAGGGTATGCAAAACAAACCTGCAGGCCTTCTATTTGCAACAAATGGTGGCTTACCTCTGGTAAACAGTTTATGTTAAAACATTCCACCTCTTTAGACAAAGCATGTGTCTTTAGCCAATTACAATCTAAAGAATCTTTAAACCCACCTATAACCTGTAAGCCCCCCCCCCCCCCCCCCCCCCCCCCCCCCGCTTCGAGATGGCCCTCCTTTTTGGGCCAAACCAATGTATACCTCCCACACATTGATTGATGGCTTTACCCATAACCCTTGTCTCTAAAATGTATAAAAACCAAACTGTAACCCAGCCACAGCGAGTCCACTTGCCCAAGGCCTCTTGGCAGTGGCTCCGGGTCATGGTCCTCAAATTTGGCTCAGAATAAATCTCTTTAAAATTATTTTACAGAGTTTGGATTTTTTTCCGTTAACATAGTGTATGTTTATAAATTTAAATTGTGGCTGAGTACCACCTTAGGTATTATTTATACATTTCATATACTTTTCTATTTTTTATTCCAGATAATTTTAATATCCAGAAATATTTAATTGAATCACATATAACTGTCTCTTCAAGACTCTGCAGATCAAATTAAGCAAACCAAGATCAGCAACATTACTCAATTCATTTTTAACAAAATGTGTTTCTGTATATTTTTAAAATTTTATATACATATAAGTTTAAACATTTGCAAAGTGCAATGAAAGTGTGATTGGCAATAAAAACTAAAGTGTTGTATTTTTTTAAGTCGATAAATTGTTTTCATATAGTTTCCATATTACTCACATGATTTGAATGCCTCATTGTGTACTTTTAGGAAAGAGACATTTTTGTTGGGTTATATTACAGCAATAAAACAAACTTTTAGCACTATCATTTTATGTAAGAATTTTATGTAGTGAAATGCACATAAATGTGTATTTCAATAACTTTTGAGAAATTTATACACTCATGTAACTAACAATCTAATAAAGATTTAGAATATATTCATCATCCCAGGAAATTCTCTTTTGACTCATTCCGAAGAATTCTTGACCTCTACCAAAAAAAAAAAAATTAAAACATTATTCTTATTTCAATTATCATAAATTAATTTGCTTGTTCTTGAAATATGTATATGTATGCATATGTGTATATAACGTTAAACAAAATTTATAGTAGGCCATCATTTTGGACTAGATTCCTACACCAGGCCTACAACAGACCTACAACAGACCAGACTAAATCAGAATAAAGTCCCTCATCAAATTGAACTTTGAAACGGTCCAGTTAAACAAACAAATAAACAACAGGAAATTCACAGCAATCAATCAGAAAAGGCCCAGTTTACCTCAGAGGGCATGATGAGGAAGTACCCTCTGTTTAGTCCTATAAGGAAAGTAATTTTGAAATGACCAATCTGTATTTTCCGTTTCTACTTTTCTTTAGCTCATTCATTGCTGCCTAAAAGCCAACCTCCACTTCTCAGCTCATTGGAACACTCATTCCATGTTATAGGATAAGATGTTATTTGGTTCTAGAATCACTAATAGCCAAATATCTTGAAATTAAGTTTGTTGTAATTTTGTCTTTTAACTATATCTACCTACCTGTCTATGAAGTATATATACATGTGAAGTGTATACATGTAATGTGTAATTTTTAATGTCTGCTTCCTTTTGTTAAATGCAATCTTAGAAGATATGTGCATATTCCATAGGTTAAAAATATTATACATACATGCATAGACATACATAACATACCAACAGAAGCAGATCTTATAGTTTTCATTCTAAAATTTTAGCCACATGCCTGGTAGAGTAATAAAGAACTCAGCAATTTATAAAAGAATATTTGGAACTGAATTGTGTTTCTGGCAGCTGGATCAAGATGAAATTATCTGCCCAGATGGCAAAAGCATTTTAATAATATTTGTGGAAAAGACTTAACATCTTTTATTTGCCCAATTTGAGACATTTTCCCCCAATTTGCATATCAAAAAGATATCCTTCAGGTCCTAGAGGCTACAGCATAAAAATTTTGCATCTCAAACTCACAGAGCTTAAACTTCAGTCTTAAATACCATCATCTGCCAAAAGAACAAAAGCTAATAAAAGGTAAAGGTAAAGGACCAAGAAAAGCACCTTAAATAAAGGTCAGTAAATACTTCCTCCATTCTTTAGTAATTTAGTCCTTCTCTTTTCTTGGTGTAGAGAGTAGGACACCCTTACAAGTACAGATTATTTCTGACATATTGAGGATTTCTTGATTTTCAGTGGGCTCCATTGATGTATAAATTTGTTTAAGTTAAAACTTCCCCATGGTAGCCACTGTAATTCTGTTTCATTTGGTAAGGTTTACCCATTTTTCTAGAAAAGCACAGATTCTGGGTGTTCCCAGTTAGAGACCTAGACTCCTTGGATTCCTTGAAGCCATCATTTCCAGTCTTCCCAAACCTTGCCTACCTGAGGCCTCTTCCTACACCCAGTCCAGTTTCTGTTAAATAAGTCTAGCTCTGGAACTAATCCATATTTTTTAAATGCTCAAATAGCATCATAAAGTTAAGGACACAAGTTATGGAGCTTGGATCCAAGAGCATCCTACTGACAGGGACTTTCAGATGTGCAGTGAGCACAAGGGGCTCACTGAGTACTCACACCCTGGTTCCCAGCTGCGCCCAGGGGTCATTATTGGGATTTTCCTTTGAGTATCTCTCTGACATCCAAACTCTTTAAAAGTACACAGACACACATTACAATGTTAAAGAGTTTACTTGAGCATTCAGTGATTCATTAATTTAAAAAAATATGTTTTCATTTTATGTGAGCAAGTAACTACTTTATATTTCAGGTCAAACTGCTAAATATAGTTTTCCAGCATGATAGTTGTACACTTTACCTCTCCACAACCAATATATGAGAGCTCTTAGTATCCCCCGTAATCACTAGCATTTGGTGTTGTCAATATTTTTAATTTTAATTCTTTTTTTTTTTTTTGAGACAGAGTCTCACTTTGTTGCCCAGGCTAGAGTGAGTGCCATGGCGTCAGCCTAGCTCACAGCAACCTCAAACTCCTGGGCTCAAGCGATCCTACTGCCTCAACCTCCCAAGTAGCTGGGACTACAGGCATGCGCCACCATGCCCAGCTGATTTTTTGTATATATATTAGTTGACCAATTAATTTCTTTCTATTTATAGTAGAGATGGGATCTCGCTCTTGCTCAGGCTGGTTTCGAACTCCAGACCTTGAGCAATCTGCCTGCCTTGGCCTCTCAGAGTGCTAGGATTACAGGCATGAGCCACTAAGCCCGGCCTCATCCCCCCCTGCCTTTGCCTCCAAGAGTGCTAGGATTACAGGTGTAAGCCACTGCACCCGGCCAGTTTTAATTCTTTTAGTGTTATGTAGCTCTATCATTTATCTATATCTAATTTGCCTAATTTATGTGTATGAAGTTGTTTGCAGTTTGTCCTCATTATATTCTTCTGATACATGTAAGGTGTGTAGTAATATGTCTGTTTTATTTCTGGTGATGGTAATTTGAATTTTTGTCAGTCTTTCTAGAAGGTTCCCAATTTTATATATCTTTTTCAAAATGGTCTGAATTTGTTTTCCCTGAATTCATACTTTGAAATCTAACCTCCAAAGTGATAGTATTAGAAGGAGGGCCTCCAGGAGGTGAGTAGGTCATGAGGGCTCCACCCTTACGAATGGGATTAAAGTCCTTCCAAAAGAGGCTTCTGAGGGCTGTTTCTCCTTTTATTTGTCTTCCTGTCTTCTATTATGTGAGGACAGTGTTTCTCTCCTCTGGAGGACACAGCATTCAAGACATCATCTTAGAAACAGGGACCAGGCCCTCACCAGACACTGAACCAGCAAGTGCCTTCACTTCAGACTTCCCAGCCTCCTGACTGTGAGAAATAAAATGCTGTTCTTGGGGGGTGGAGCAAGATGGCGGACAAATAACACCACCAGACAAAGTGTCTCTGCAGAAAAGACAGATTCTAGCAGAAATTAGAGGAAAGAAGCAAGAAGACGAGCATACAGCAGACAAGGGCCGGAAGGAGGGGTACCTGAGACCCCGGGAGACTCCATGGGAGGAGGCTGCGGAGGAGAACTGGAGGCTGAGACCACTGGAGCAGCCCGGAGACCAGCGGCAAGGGTAGGTGGATTTGCTGTTTCCCCTCCCCTGCATTTGGGACTGCTGGTGGGCTCCCCAGCGGGTGGAGAGACCTGCAGACACCAGAGACCGCTGTCGCCAGCCAGCGGTGAGTCTGTAGCAGACGTGGCACCAGGTTCCCAACTTCCTCCGGGCACCTCCATGTGCACAGACCCGAGCTGCGCGACAGGCGCCATATTGCCTCCTCCTCCCCTCCGCCGACCCTAACCGCGGCTGCCCAGAGAGAAAATACAGCCACCAGCCAGAGGCACCTCCAGAGAAAGGGAACTTCCCTTTGGGGACCCTACAGCTGACTCAGGGGAACTCAGACTGTGAGCTCCCTACCCGCCCGCCCTCCCAGGTGCTGCTGGCACGGTGTTCCCAGGAGAACGATGCCGACTCAGAGGCTGAGAGACATAGACCCAGCTTGGGCTCCCTGTGGGTGAATTGGGACCGGAAATCCTCTCCCTGGTGGGGATACAGTTTGAACTCTGGGACCCAGAGGTCGGACCTACAGACCAGATTCCCTAGCTAGCATTGCCCGGGGCACAGAAGGGTTATACGTGAACAGCCTACTGAGGTGTGTGTGTGCCTCCAGGAGCGGATCGGCGTTCAAGAGGGCAGCCCTCTTCCCAGGAGGAGGCCGTGCGCCCAACCCAGGTGGCATTCCTGTGCAGGGAACCTCCCTGCCGACATCACAATCCTGGGAGGCCTGGTGGCTTGTGGTCTGGCCTGCTAGCAGAGGCCGAGGAGTAACTGTGGACTTGGGGAGGTTGGAAAGAAGCGAGGCCCGTTCCAGACTGTGGGTCTCAGACAACCCCACCCCCACACCCAGACATTCTGTCTGAGCGGGACCATTCCAGCCCGCCCTGACAGCTTTCCCTGGAAGCAGAGAACGGAACTTTGACCCCTGCTAATGGCCTGAGGGCAGGCTTACCCAACCCAGCTCCGCCCAGAACAAGAGCTGATAACAGGACACAAAATCAACAGCATAGCCTGTTCCTCCAAGCAAACGCCACCTACTGACAGGGACGGCATCTTGCACAGGTTTTCCACGGCACCCACTGACTCAATATACAGGGAGTGGTCCAATTTCACCCACAGACACCACCTAACGCCTCAGAAACTAAACAAGGTGTGTGAATACCCAAACAATAACTTAAGGAAAGAAACAACAACTGATAGACATGGGAAGAAATCAGCGAAAGAACTCGGGAAATATGAAGAACCAAACGGAAAACACACCCCCAAAGAGGAGCACCAGCCCCCTAGAAATGGACACCAACCAAAATCAGGAAACCAATATGACAGAAGAGGTATTTCGTATGTGGATCATAAGAACACTCACCGAGCTGAAACAACAACTCAATAACCAACACAAAGAAACCACAAAAAGCCTCCAAGATATGGACAAAGAAATAGACACAATGAAGAAAAGTGTAACCGAACTCCTGGAAATGAAGAATCAATTCAAGGAACTACAAAATGCAGTGGAAAGTCACAAGAACAGGGTAGATGAAACAGAAGAAAGAATCTGAGAGCTTAAAGATAACACCCTCCAATTAAATAAATCAGTCACAGAAATAGAGCAGAGAAACAAGAGAAAAGAGCAAAGCCTACAAGAGATATGGGATTATGTGAAGAAACCTAATGTGAGGGTCATAGGCTTACCAGAAGGGGAAGAAGACAACACTCAAGCGTTGGACAAGCTGTTAGAAGATATAATAGAGGAAAATTTCCCAGGCCTTGCTCAAAATCTTGATATACAAGTTCAAGAAGCTCAGAGGACCCCTGGGAGATTCAATGCAAACAGGAAGACGTCACGACATGCAGTCATCAGACTGACCAAAGTATCAACTAAAGAGGCCCTTCTAAGAGCTGTAAGAGGAGAGTAGCAAGTAACATACAAGGGAAAGCCAATTCGAATAACATCAAACTTCTCTAATGAGACTTTACAAGCAAGGAGAGACTGGGGCCCCATTCTCACTCTTTTGAAACAAAACAATGCCCAGCCTAGAATATTATTCCCTGCAAAACTAAGCTTCGTATATGAAGAAGAAATAAAAACATTCTCAGACAAGCAAAGTCTCAGATAATTCACCAAGACAAGACCAGCCCTACAAGAAGTACTCAAAACAGCGTTACGCATGGAACATCATAATAATAACCCACGAATATAAAAACAACCAAAACCCAAAGATATTAAAGGCCAGATATTACAATGGCTCAAGACAGAAATCATAGCAACAACATCCAACCCAACAGAATGATCAGTAACCTACCTTACCTATCAGTTCTCTCAATAATGTGAATGGCTTAAACTCTCCACTCAAGAGACATAGGCTCGCTGAATGGATAAGAAAATACAGGCCAAGTATATGCTGTCTTCGGGAAACACATCTAACCTGCGGGATGCATATAGACTAAAAATAAAAGGGTGGAGATCAATATTCCAAGCAAATAGAAGCCAAAAGAAGGCTGGTGTGGCAGTTCTAATTTCAGACAATTTAGTTTTATACCAACAAAAGTAGTGAAAGACAAAGACGGTCATTATATAATGGTGAAGGGCACAGTCCAACAAGAAGAGATAACAATTTTAAATATATATGCACCCAACTTAGGTGCACCCAGATTCATAAAGCAAACCTTACTGGAGCTAGGCAAATGGATTAATAGCAACTCCATAATTGCCGGAGATTTCAACACACCCCACTGAACGCACGAGACAGATCCTCCAAACAGAAAATTAATAAAGAAATAAAGGACTTAAACAAAACTCTAGAACAACTGGGTCTGACATTACAGAACATTGTACCCAAAATCCACTGACTATACGTTCTTCTCATCAGCTCATGGGACATTCTCTAAGATTGACCATATCCTAGGACACAAAGAAAATCTCAAGAAATTTAAAAAAAATAGAAATCATACCATGAACCTTCTCAGATCACAGTGGAATAAAACTAGAAATCAACCCTAACAGAAACTCACATTTCTACACAAAAACGTGGAAATTAAACAACCTCCTACTAAATGATTACTTCATAAATGAAGAAATCAAGACGGAAATTAAAAAATTCTATGAAGAAAACGACAATGGAGAGACAAGTTATCAACTCCTCTGGGACACAGCTAAAGCAGTTCTCAGAGGAAGTTTATCTCCATAAATGCCTATAACCAAAAGACAAGAAGATCACAAATAGACAATCTAATGAAATGACTCAAAGAGCTGGAAAAAGAAGAACAGACCAACCCCAAACCCAGCAGAAGAAGTGAAATCAACAAGATCAAATCAGAACTAAACAAAATTGAAAACAGGGAAGCTATTCAGGAGATTAATAAAACAAAAAGTTGGTTCTTTGAAAAAATAAACAAAATTGACACACCATTGGCTAAGCTAATGAAAAGCAGAAAAGAGAAATCTCTAAAGCTCCATCAGGAACAAAAAAGGAGATATCACAACTGATCCCAAAGAGATACAAGATACAATTTATGAATACTACAAAAACCTTTATGCACACAAACTAGAAAATGTGGAGGAAATGGACAAATTTCTAGAAACACACAGCCTCCCTAGGCTCAAACAGGGAGAAATAGATTCCCTGAACAGACCAATCTCAACAGCTGAAATAGAAACAGCAATTAAAAATATCCCTAAAGAGAAAAGTCCCGGTCCAGATGGCTTTACACCTGAATTTTACCATACTTACAAAGAAGAACTAGTACCTATCTTGCAGAAACTATTCCACAACATTGAGAAGAATGGAAACCTCCCCGACACCTTTTATGAAGTGAATATTACTCTGATACCAAAACCAGGAAAGGATGCAACAAAAAAAGAAAACTACAGACCAATATCCCTAATGAATATACATGCAAAAATTTTCAACAAAATCTTAGCTAACCGAATCCAGACACTTACCACAAAAAGAATCCACCACGATCAAGTGGGCTTCATCCCAGGGATGCAGGGATGGTTCAACATACATAAATCTATAAATGCAATTCACCACATAAACAGAAGCAGAAACAAAGACCACATGATTCTTTCAATATATACAGAAAAAGCTTTTGACAAAATTCAACACCCTTTCATGATACGAACACTTAAGAAAATAGGCATAGAAGGGACATACTTAAAAATGATACAAGCCATATACGACAGACCCTTAGCCAACATCATACTGAATGGGGGAAAATTGAAATCATTCCCACTTAGAACTGGAACCAGACAAGGCTGCCCACTATCTCCACTTCTGTTCAACATAGTGCTGGAAGTCTTGGCTACAGCAATCAGACAGGAAATTGGAATCAAAGGTATCCAAATAGGGGCAGAAGAGATCAAACTTTCACTGTTTACTGATGATATGATATTGTATCTAGAAGACCCCAAAGATTCAACCAAGAAACTCCTGGAACTGATCAATGAATTTAGTAAAGTCTCAGGATACAAAATCAATACAGAGAAATTGGAGGCATTCATATACGCCAACAACAATCTAATTGAGAACCAAATCAAAGACTCAATTCCCTTCACAATAGCAACAAAGAAATTAAAGTACCTAGGAATATACTTAACCAAGGACGTAAAAGACCTCTACTGGGAGAACTATGAAACACTGAGGAAGGAAATGGCAGAGGATGTAAACAGATGGAAATCCATACCATGCTCGTGGATCGGCAGACTCAATATCATCAAAATGTCTATACTACCCAAACTGATCTACAGATTCAATGCAATATCTATTAAAATCCCATCAGCATTCTTCTCAGATACAGAAAAAATAATTTTACGCTTCTTATGGCACCAAAGAAGACCCCGAATATCAAGAGCAATTCTAGGCAACAAAAACCAAATGGGAGGCATTAATATGCCAGATATCAAACTATACTACAAAGCTGTAGTAATTAAATTAATATGGTATTGGCACAAAAATAGGAATATGGACAGTGGTACAGATGTGAGAATCCTGATATAAAACCATCCTCATATAGCCATCTAATCTTTGACAAAGCAGACAAAAACATACGCTGGGGAAAAGAATCCCTTTTCCATAAATGGTGCTGGGAAAACTGGATAGCCACCTGTAGAAGGCTAAAACAGGACCCACACCTTTCACCTCTCACAAAAACCAACTCACGCTGGATAACAGACTTAAACCTAAGGTATGAAACTATTAGAACTCTAGAGGAAAAAGTTGGAAACACTCTCCTAGACATCGGCCTGGGCAAAGAGTTTATGAAGAAGTCCCCAAAGGCAATCACAACAGCAACAAAAATAAATAAATGGGACATGATCAAACTACAAAGCTTCTGCACAGCCAAAGAAATAGTCATGAAATTAAACAGACAACCTACAGAATGGGAGAAAATTTTTGCATCCTACGCATCCGATAAGGGACTGATAACTAGAATATACTTAGAACTCACGAAAATCAGCAAGAAAAAATCAAATAACCCCATTAAAAAGTGGGCAAAGGACTTGAACAGAAACTTTTCTAAAGAAGACAGAAGAATGGCCAACAAACATATGAAAAAATGCTCAACATCTCTAATCATCAGGGAAATGCAAATCAAAGCCACAATGAGATATCACTTAACCCCAGTGAGAATGGCCTTTATCAAAAAATCTCCAAACAATAAATGCTGGCGTGGTTGCGGAGAGAGAGGAACACTCCTACACTGCTGGTGGGACTGCAAACTAGTTCAACCTCTGTGGAAAGCAATATGGAGATACCTTAAAGTGATACAAGTGAATCTACCATTTGATCCAGCAATCCCATTGCTGGGCATCTACCCAAATGATCCAATGACACTCTACAAAAAAGACACCTGCACTCGAATGTTTATAGCAGCACAATTCATAATTGCAAGGCTGTGGAAACAGCCCAAGTGCCCATCAATCCAAGAATGGATTAATAAAATGTGGTATATGTATACCATGGAGTACTATTCAGCTCTAAGAAACAACGGTGATATAGCACATCTCATATGTTCCTGGTTAGAGCTGGAACCCATACTACTAAGTGAAGCATCCCAAGAATGGAAAAACAAGCACCAGATATATTCTCCAGCAAACTGGTATTAACTGAGTAGCACCTAAGTGGACACATAGGTGCTACAGTAATAGGGTATTGGGCAGGTGGGAGGGGGGAGGGGGGCGGGTATATACATACATAATGAGTGAGATGTGCACCATCTGGGGGATGGTCATGATGGAGACTCAGACTTTTGGGGGGAGGGGGGAAATGGGAATTTATTGAAACCTTTAAATCTGTACCCCCATAATATGCCGAAATAAATAAAATGCTGTTCTTTATAATTTACCCTGTCCTTGGTATTTTGTTATAGTATAGTAGTAGAAACAGACTAAGGCAAACATCTTTTTGTTTCATCAATATTTTTCTATTGCTTTTTATTTTTACCTTCCTTCACTTCTGCTTTCCCCTTTATTATTAATTTCCTTCTGCTTCATTTGACTTCATTTTGTTGTTTTATCTAGTTTCTTAAGTGATCATTTAGACTATTTATCTGAGTATTTTTCTCTGCTCTACTCTATGTACAGTCATGCACTTTTTAATGATGGGGATACCCTTTTTTATTTCAGAATACTATGAGGGTACAAACATTTTGGTTACATTTTATGTCTTTGTGTGGCCTAAGCAAGCGTTAGAGGCATGCCTTTTCCCTCTACAATGCTCACCGTGTCCTTTAGTTGTGAGTTTACCCGCCTCCAATCCCCTAATCCCTGGAGAATATTACTACCATGTGAGCACCATAGTGTTGATCAGTCAGTGCCAATTTGATGGCAAGTACAAGTGGAACCCATTCTTCTGATCTTGTGATACCTCACTTTGTATAATGGGCTCAAGCACTATCCAGGAAAATATAAGGGCTGCTAGATCACTGCCATTTTCTATAATTCAGTAACATTCCATTGTATACATATACCAAATTTTAATGATTCACTCATGAGTTGATGGGCACTTGGGTCGTTTCCACATCCTTGCAATAGTGAATTGTGCTGCCATAAAAATTCGGGTGCATATGTCTTTATTATAGAATGACTTTTGTTCTTTTGGGAAGATGCCTAATCATGCTATTGCTGGATCTAATGGTATTTCTATTTTTAGCTCTTTGAGGTAGCTCCAAATTCTTTTCCACAGAGCTTGCATCAATCTGCAATCCCACCAGCAGTGTAAGAGTGTTCCTGTCTCTCCACATCCTCACCAGTATTTGTTGATTTGGGATTTCTTGATACAGGCCAATCTGACTGGTGTTAGGTCATATCTCATTGTGGTTTTGATTTCCATTTCTTTAATGATTAGAGATGTTGAGCATTTTTTACATATTTTCTAGCCATTATTCTGTCTTCTTTTGGAAAATTTCTGTTCATCCACTTTGTCTATTTATTGATGGGATTGTTTGATTTTTTTTGAGTTCTAAATAGAATCTTGTTATCAGCCCTTCATCAGATGTGTAGAAAACAAATATTTTCTCCCATTCTGTAGGCTGTCTATTCACTCTAATGATAGTTTCCTTGGCTGTGCAAAACTTTTTAATTTAATCAGGTCCCACTTAATAAATTCTTTGCCTAGTCTGCTGTCTGAAAGTGTCTTCCCTACATTTTCTTCTAGGACTCTGAAGGTTTCGTGCCTTAGGTTTAAGTCGGTTATCCATCTTAAATTGATTTTTGTGAGAGGTGAAAGGGGTGGATCCAGTTTCATTCTTCTGCATGTAGCTATCAAGTTTTCCCAGCACCATTTATTGAAAAGAGATTCTTTTCCCCAGTGTATATTTTTGTCTGCTTAGTCACAGACTAGATTACCATATGCTGACGGTTTCATCTTTGGATTCTCAGTCCTGTTCCAAAGGTCTATACCTCTATTCATGTGCAGTCTCCCATGCTGTTTTAGTTAGTATACCCTTGTAGTACAGCTTAAAGGCTGGTAGACTGATACCTCCCAATTTGTTCTTTTTCCTTAAGATTGCTTTGGCTATTCAAGGTCTTTTCTGGTTCCATACAAAGCATAGAATTATTTTTTCTGAATCTGTAAAGAATGATGATGGTACTTTGATAGGGATTGAATTAATTCTATAGATCACTTTAGGTAGTATGGACATTTTAACGATGTTGATTCTGCCAATCCATGAGCAAGGTAGATTTTTCCATCTGTTTACATCTTCTACAATTTATTTTCTTAGTGTTTGGTAGTTTTCCCTGTATATATTTTTCACATCTTTAGTTAAATATATTCCTAGATATTTAATTTTCTTTGAGGCTATTGTAAAAGGTATTGCATTTTTTATTTGAATTTCGGTTTGACTGTTATTGGCATATATGAATGCCTCTGATTTGTGTGCATTTATTTTGTATCCTGAGACTTTACTGAATTCATTTATCAATTCTAGGAGTCTCTTGGTTGAATCCTTGGTGTTTTCTAGATGTAATATCATATCATCAGCAAAGAGTGAGAGTTTGATCTTATCTTCCCCTATTTCGATACCCTTAATTCCCGTCTCTTATCTAATTGCTCTAGCAAGGATTTGCAGCACTATGTTGAATAGCAATTGAGATAGTGGGAAATCTGGTCTGGTTCTGGTTCTGAGTGTGAATGGTTTCAATTTTTCCCCTATCAAAATGATATTGGCCATGGGTTTGTCATAAATGGACTTGATAATTTTAAGGTATGACCTGCCTATGCCTATTTAGTTAAGAGTTTTTATCATCAAAGTGTGTTGGACTTTGTCAAATCCTTTTTTCACATCTATTGAGAGAATCATATGATCTTTGTTCTTGCTTTTATTTATGAGGCAAATTGCATTTATAGATTTGTGTATGTTGAACCAGCCTTGCATCTCTGGAAGAAAGCCCACCTGGTCATGGTGAATTATTTTTTGATGTGCTGTTGAATTTGATTTGCTAAAATTTTGTTGAGGATTTTTACATCTATATTCATGAGCAATGTTGGTCTGTAGTTTTTTTTGTTGTGTTCTTTCCTGGCTTTGGTATCAAGGTGATATTGGCTTCATTGAATGAGTTAGGAAGGATACCATCTTTCTCAATGTTGTGGAATAACCTACATAGTATAGGTATGAGTTCTTCTTTGTATGTTTGGTAAAACTCTGAGGTGTAGTCATCTGGTCCGGGACTTTTCCATTTTGGGATGTTTTTAATTGTTGCTCCAATTTCTGAGCTTGAGATTGGTCTATTCAGAAATTATATTACCTCTTGAGTGAACTTAGGGAGGTTGTATGTTTCCAGGAATTTTTCCATTTCCTCCTCATTATGTAGTTTTTGAGTTTTGTAGTTTTTATAAGGTTTGTATAGTAATCAAAAATAATGTTTTGTATTTCTGTGGTGTCTGTTGTGATCTCTCCTTTTTCATTTCTAATTGAGTTTATTAGAGTCCTTTCCCTTTGAATTCTTGCCAATATAGCAAGAGGGGACACCTTTTGGGAAATACAGCAATAGTCAATTTCATCATTGTGTAAACATCACAGATAGCACTTACACAAATTTAGATGGTGTAGCCTATTAGACACCTAGGCTATATGGTACAGCTTATTGCTCTTGGCTACGAACCTTTACAGCATGTTACTGTGCTAAATACTGTATACAGTTCTAAGACAAAGGTAAGTATTTGTGTATCTAAACATAAAATATATAACTTAAAATGATTTTTAAAAATGGCAAACATGTATAGGGTACTTACTATGAGTAGAGCTTACAGGACTAGAAAAATTGCTCTGGGTGAGTCAGTGAGTGAGTAATGAATGAATATGAAGGTCCTATGACATTACTGTACACTATTGTAGACTTTGTAAAACTGTACACTTAGGCTACAACACTAAATTTGTTAAAAAGTCATGTTTTCTTTAACCACTTAGGTACCAGCGTCGACTATAGTCGATAGCCACAGATGAATGCACACAGCGGCTTTAGCTGACAGCCATAATATGAAGGTGCACAGCCGAGCCTTGACTTTAGCTGACAGCTGTGATATGACTTTTCTAATTTTTCATTCCTCAAAATAAAATTGTGAACATTTAAAAATAACGTAATAAAAACATATATGTATATGTTACCTATTCTGATTTACATTACAAGTAAAGCCTCCTGTAAAGTAAAACAAGCTTTCAGTGCTTTCAAGCTCTCCTCATCACACAAGAGCAAAATGGATTCATCGTCAATGCACAGCACAAACTATCGTGCGGACTATGAGTACCGGTTGTGGGCAAGGTTTTGTGGCCAGTGACCGCAGTACTGAAGTGGTTAATAATAAGTTAACTTTATTTTACTGTAATTTTTTTTACTTTATACACTTTTAATTTTGTTTTAACTTTTTGTGATAACACTTAGCTTAAAATATATATTGTACAGCTATATAATATTTTCCTTCTTTATATCCTTATTCTGTAAACTGTTTTCTATTTTATACCTTTTTGTTTCACTTTTTAAACTTTTTTTGTAAATACTAAGACAAAACACACACATTAGCCTAGGCCTACACAGGATTAGTCAAGGTCAGGATCATCAATATTACTATCTGCCACCTACCCTTTCTACAGGAAAGTTTTCAGAGACAATAATATGTATAGAACTGCTTCTGTGATAGCAGTGTCTTCTTCTGTAATACCTCCTGAAGGACCTACCAGATGTAGTTTCGCAGTTGAATGTTTTTGTGAGTAGAAAGAGAGCATTCTAAAATAAAACTAAGAAAAGGGTATAGTAAATACATAAGCAATTATGTATTTATTATCAACTATTATGTACTGTACATATGCGGTATACTTTTTTATCACTGGCAGCACCACAGATTTATATGCCAGTATCAACACAAACACATGAATGATGCATTGCACTACTAGGCAACAAAAATTTTACTGCTCCATTATGATCATATTTGTTGTCCATCACTGACCAAAATGTCATTATGCAGCACATGATTGTATTTAGTGCTATACATTTTTCTTTGTATGTTGCTTTAGCTATATCTTATAAATTTTAAAATCTTGTATTTTCACTTCTATTCAATTTTATATATTTTAAAATTGTACTTGAGTTATTATCTTTGATTCATTGATTATCTAGTAATATGGTATTTAGTTTAGAGATTTTCCAAATGTTTGAATATTTTCACATTATCTTTTTGTTATTAGTTTCTAGTTTGATTTTTTTTGCTAAGAATATACTCTACATGATTTCAAATCTTTTAAATCTGTTGAATTTTTAATGGGTTTATTCCACTTAATATTTGCCAGACACTCGAAAAGAAAGTACACTCTGTTTTGGTGGGTAATATTATCTATAAATTTCAATTAAATCATTTTCTTTGATGCTTTTGTTTGTTTTCTAGGGCTGCCATAATAAAGTACCACAACTGGGTGGCTTACCCACCAGAAATGTATTGTTTCACAGTTCTAGAGGCTACAATTTGAGATAAAGTTGTTGAGAAGGGTTAAGATTTTTTTCAAGTTTTCAAGAGGGAAAAATCTCTTCCATGCCTCTCTTCCAGCTTCTAGTGGTTTGCTGAAATTATTTTACTTTCCTTGACTTATAATGTATTACCTCAATTCTGCCTTTATCTATACATGGGACTCTTCCTGTACGCGCCTCTATGTCTTGACTTTACTTTTTAATAAGAACACCATTATATTAAGCTAGGGCCCACACTAATAACCTTTTATTGATTTTATCATCTACAAATACCCTATCTCCTAACAAGGTCACATTCACAGGTACTGTAGGACTTTGACATATTTTAGGAGATGTACAATTCAACCCATAATAATTGCATTGATTAGCTTTTTCATATCCTTCTATATCCTTGCTGATTTTCTATATTGTTCTCATCTATGTTGACAGAGTTTTGGATGGCCCAACTATACTTGTTGATTTGTCTATTTCTCTAGTAGTTCTAGAAGTTTTTGCTTCATGAATTTTGCAGCTGTGTTTTGATACATATACATAAAAGATTGTCTTTTTAGTGAATGATCATTTTTATCTTATGATGTGACATCTCTCTGTCTCTAGTTATATTTTTTTTCTCTGAATTCTGGTTTATCTGACATTAATCTCTCCCCTCTTGTTTTCTTTTGATTAATGTTTGCATGTGTATGTTTCTTTCATAATTGTACTTTCAACCTATGTATGTTATTATATTTGAACCTAGTTTACTATAGACACTTGTAGTTGGATCACTTTTTAAAATCCACTCTGCCAATCTTTGTTATTTGTTTAATGTATTTAAACTGTTAAATTTAATTTAACCAGGAGGATCAAGATGGCGGACGAGAAACACCACCAGAAAGAGTGTCTCTGCAGAAAAGACAGATTCTAGCAGAAATTAGAAAAAAGAAACAAGAAGGCGAGCATACAGCAGATGAGGGCCAGAAAGAGGGGTACCTGAGACCCCGGGAGACTCCACGGGAGGAGGCTGCGGAGGAGAACTGGAAGCTGAGACCGCCGGAGCAGCCCGGAGACCAGCAGCAAGGGTAGGTGGATTTGCTGTTTCCCCTCCCCTCCATTTGGGACTGCGGGTGGGCTCCCCAGCGGGTGGAGAGACCTGCGGACACCAGCCCAGAGACCGCGGCCGCCAGCCAGTGGTGAGCCTGTAGCAGATGCGGCACCAGACTCCCAAATCCCTCGGGGCACCTCCGTGTGCACAGACCCAAGCCGCGCAGCAGGCACCATATTGCCTCCTTCTCCCCTCCACCGACTCTACCCGCGGCTGCCCAGAGAGACAATACAGCCACCAGCCAGAGGCACCTTCAGGGAACGGGACATTCCTTTTTGGGACCCTACAGCTGACTAAGGGGAACTCAGACTGTGAGCTCCTTACCCACCAGCTCTCTCAGGTGCTGCTGACATGGTGTTCCCAGGAGAATGGTGCTGACTCAGAGGCTAAGAGACACAGACACAGCTTGGGCTCCCTGTGGGTGAATCGGGACCGGAAATCCTTTCCCTGGTGGGGATACAGTTTGAACTCTGGGACCCAGATGTCGGACCTGCAGACCAGATCCTGTGCACCGAGGTCTAGCATTGCCCGGGGCACAGAAGAGATATTTGTGAACAGCCTGCTGAGGTGTATGTGCCTTCGGGGGCAGATCAGCGTCCTAGAGGGCAACCCTCCCACCAAAGGGAGGCTGTGCACCCAGCCCAGGCAGCGTTTCTGCCCAGGGAACCTCCCTGCCGGCGTCACAGTCCGGGGAGGCCTGGTGGCTTGTGGGCTGGCCAGCTGGCAGAGGCCCAGGAGTAGCTGTGGAGTTGGGGAGGGTGGAAAGAAGTGAGGCCTGCTCCAGACTGCGGGTCTCAGACAGCCCCACCCTCACAAGCAGACTTTCTGGCTGAGCAGGACCATTCCAGCCCCGCCCTGACAGCTTTTCCCGGAAGCAGAGAGCAGAACTTTGACCCCTGCTAATGGTATGGTGGTGCCTGAGGGCAGGCTTACCCAACCCAGCTCCACCCAGAACAAGAGCTGATAACAGGACACAAAAACAACAGCATAGCCTGTTCCTCCAGGCAAGCGCCACCTATTGACAGGGACGACATCCTGCACAGCCTTTTCACGGCACCCACTGACTCATTATACAGGGAGTGGTCGAATCTCACCCACAGACACCACCTAACGGCGTAGAAACTACACAAGGCGTGTGAATACCCAAACAAAAACCTAAAGGAAGGAAACAACAACTGATCGACATGGGAAGAAATCAGCAAAGGAACTCAGGAAATATGAAGAACCAAACAGAAAACACACCCCCAAAGAGGAGCACCAGCCCCCTAGAAATGGACACCAACCTGAATCAGGCAACCAATATGACAGAAGAGGAATTTCATATGTGGATCATAAGAACACTCACCAACCTACAACAACAACTCAATAACCAACACAAAGAAACCACAAAAAGCCTCCAGGACCTAGAACAAAAGTTCACTAAAGAAATAGACACAATGAAGAAAAGTTTAACCGAACTCCTGGAAATGAAGAATCAATTCAGGGAACTACAAAATACAGTGGAAAGTCTCAAGAACAGAGTAGACCAAACAGAAGAAAGAATCTCAGAGATTGAAGATAACACCCTCCACCTATATAAAACCATCACAGAGATAGAGCAGAGAAACAAGAGAAAAGAGCAAAGCCTACAAGGGATATGGGATTATGTGAAGAAACCTAATGTGAGGGTCATAGAGTTACCAGAAGGGGAAGAGGACAACACCCAAGGGTTGGACAAGCTGTTTAAAGATATAATAGAGGAAAATTTCCCAGGCCTTGCTCAAAATCTCAATATACAAGTTCAAGAAGCTCAGAGGACCCCTGGGAGATTCAATGCAAACAGGAAGACGTCACGACATGCAGTCAGACTGACCAAATATCAACTAAAGAGGCCCTTCTAAGAGCTGTAAGATGAAAGAAACAAGTGGCATACAAGGGAAAGCCAATTCAAATAATACCAGACTTCTCTAAAGAGACTTTACAAGCAAGGAGAGACTGGGGCCCCATTCTCACTCTTCTGAAACAAAACAATGCCCACCGTAGAATCTTATTCCCTGCAAAACTAAGCTTCATATATGAAGGAGAAATAAAGACATTCTCAGACAAGCAAAGGCTCAGAGAATTCACCAAGACAAGACCAGCCCTACAAGAAGTACTCAAAACAGCGTTACGCACAGAACACCATAATAAAAACTCACGAACATAAAAACAACCAAAACCCAAAGATATTAAAGGCCAGATAATACAATAGCTCAAGAGAGAAATCAAAGCAACAACATCCAACCCAACAGAATGAACAGTAATCTACCTTACCTATCAGTTCTCTCAATAAATGTGAATGGCTTAAACTCTCCACTCAAGAGACATAGGCTGGCTGAATGGATAAGAAAATACAGGCCAAGTATATGCTGTCTTCAGGAAACACATCTAACCTGCAAGGATGCATATAGACTAAGAGTAAAAGGGTGGAGATTAGTAATCCAAGCAAGTGGAAGCCAAAAGAAGGCTGGCGTGGCAGTTCTAATTTCAGACGATTTAGTTTTTAAACCAACAAAAGTAGTGAAAGACAAAGAGGGTCATTATATAATGGTGAAGGGCACACTTCAACAAGAAGAGATAACAATTTTAAATATATATGCACCCAACTTAGGGGCACCCAGATTCATAAAGCAAACCTTACTGGAGCTAAGCAAATGGATTAATAGCAACTCTATAATCACCGGAGATTTCAACACCCCACTGACGGCACAAGACAGATCCTCCAAACAGAAAATTAATAAAGAAATAATGGACTTAAACAAAACTCTAGAACAATTGGGTCTGACTGACATTTACAGAACATTCTACCCAAAATCCACTGACTATACGTTCTTCTCATCAGCTCACGGGACATCTCTAAGATTGACCATATCCTAGGACACAAAGTAAACCTCAAGAAATTTAAAAAAATAGAAATCATACCATGTATCTTCTCAGATCACAGTGGAATAAAAGTAGAAATCAACCCTAACAGAAAATCACATTTCTACACAAAAACGTGGAAATTAAACAACCTCCTACTAAATGATTACTTCATAAATGAAGAAATCAAGATGGAAATTTAAAAATTCTATAATCCTACATGCTAGTGGGACTGCAAATTAGTTCAACCTCTGTGGAACGCAATATGGAGATACCGTAAAGCGATACAAGTGAATCTACCATTTGATCCAGCAATCCCATTGCTGGGCATCTACCCAAACAATCCAATGACACTCTATAAAAAAGACACCTGCACTTGAATGTTTATAGCAGCACAATTCATAATTTCAAGGCTGTGGAAACAGCCCAAGTGCTCATCAATCCATGTGATATAGCACATCTTATATTTTCCTGGTTAGAGCTGGAACCCATACTATTAAGTGAAGTTTCCCAAGAATGGAAAAACAAGCACCACATATACTCACCAGCAAATTGGTATTAACTGAACAGCACCTAAGTGGTCATATAGGTACTGCAGTAATAGGGTATTGGTCAGGGGGGCGGGGGGAGGGTATATACATATATAATGAGTGAGATGTGCTCCATCTGGGAGATGGTCATGCTGGAAACTCAGACTTGTGGGGGGAGGGGGGGAAATGGGCATTTATTGAAACCTTAAAATCTGTACCCCCATAATATGCCGAAATAAAATATATATATAAAAAAATAAAAATAAAAAATAAATGGTGCTAGGAAAACTGGATAACTACATGCAGAAGAATAAAACAGGACCCCTGTCTGTCACCACTTACAAAAATTAATTAAAGATGGATAAAATAATTAAATGTAAGGCATGGAACCATAAGAATTCCAGAAGAAAATGTGGTAAAAACTCTTTTAAATATCTATCTAGGCAAAGAGTTTATGACTAAGACTCAAATGGCAACTATAGAAACAATAAAAATAAATAAATCAGACTTAATGAGAGAGCTTTTGTACAGTAAAAGAAATAATCAACAGAGCAAATAGACAACATACAGAATGGGAGAAAATATTCACAATCTACACATCTGATGAAGGGCTAATATACAGAATCTACAAATAATTCAAACAAATGAGCAAGAAAAAATGAACATCATAAAAAGTGGGTAAAAGATATGAACAGAAGTTTTTCAGATAGACAAATGGTCAAAAAACATATGAGAAAATGCATCACTAATCATCAGAGAAATGCAAATTAAAACCACAATGAGATATTACCTTACTCCTGTTAGAATGGCTTTTATTAAAAAATCTAAAAACAATAGATGCTGGTGTGGATGCAGAGAGAAAGGAATACATATACACCATTGTTAGGACTGCAAATTAAGATAACCCCTGTGGAAAACAGTATGGAGATTCCTCAAGGAAATAAATATAGTCCTACCATTCAATCCAGAAATCCTACCCCTGGGTATCTACCCAAAGGAAGAGAAGTCATTTTATCAAAAAAACACCTGCATATGAATGTTTACTGCAGCACAATTCAGAATGGCAAAGGTCTGGAATCAACCCAAGTACTCATCAATTCATGAATGGATTAAGAAAATTTGTGTGTGCGTGCACACACACACACACACACAAAATGGGGTACTATTCAGCAATATAAAGGGATGAACTAATGCCTTTTGCAGCAATTTGGAATGAATTGGAGACCATTATCACAGGCAAAGTATCTCAAGAATGGAAAACCAAACGCCATATATACTCTCTAATAAATTAGAACTAACCGATTGACACACAAGTGAGAAGTAAAAGTCATTGGAAATCAAGCAGGGGGGTGGAACCAGGGGAGGGCAAAAGTCCACCTAACATTACGATGAACATTTTTGGGTGATGAGCACACTTACAGCCCTGACTGGAGCCATGTAACAAAAACATTTGTACCCCTGAATATGTTGAAATAAAAAAATGGCAATCATTAGTTAACATAATAAATGTATTGCTTTTCATCATGCTTGATAAATGGCAGCATGAACAAAATTTTCAATGTATACTTTTCATAAGGTAATAAATAAGTTAAATTTTTTTAATCTTGATTTGTGGTGCAGCGGTGTGAATCAATTCAAAACAGTTAAAATTCAGTGGTTATTCCCCAACAATTACAAACTAAACTCTGCCTAGGCTTCCAAAGTGAGCAGACAAAATGTTCTCAACTAAACATCCATGAAGCGGTGGCAATGAAACCAGTTGCCAGTAGGAATCTTTGGAAAGCAAGTGTCCCCTCCCTCCCAGACGTAAAATAAATTTGTTTAAAAATCCGTACGATGCCGAGGGCTACTATCAAGGCATGTTGTTGCACAGGGTTAACAAGGTGATGGATGGATGGGCTAGTTTGTTTACACTAGTCTGAGACAAACCACAACTAGAAACTTCTTTCAACGAGAGAATCTTCACATGCAGACTGTAATTAATGCTTTTCAAGTGAAGAGATGGGATGGTGGTCGGTAGTGGCTGGTGCTAGGTTGATTTTTTTCTGAAGTCCCAAACTCATCAGAGGTCTAAAAAAGTTTAAACTTTTGGTTTTTTGTTCTATTGGCATAATAACTACCCTGTTGTGAATATTTTGTTCATTAGTACAAAAGCGTTTGTTGACTCTTGTTCTTGCTCAACAAGAATGGTACTTCATAATAATAACAAAGGAAACCCTAAAAGGAAGGGTGGAAGCCCCTCCATGCAGAGCTCCAGTTCAGGTGCTAAGTTGGGTGTGCAGTCTGCCTGGGGCCCATGCTCCCCCACCCCAAACCCCCGGCCCATGCCCCTGGCAGAGGCGAGATGGAGAGGGGAGACCTCCAGCACGGCCTGTGGCACCGGCGAGGACGGCGCCAGGCGCTGCTGCTGCCAGCTGGAGTAGTAGGTAGCAGCGGCCCGGCGGCGAAGCTGTGGGTCTAGACGGCGAGTGGCGTGATGAGGCAGCTCAGCCTCTGGCCCAAAGCGAAGGAGCTCTTGGCGCAGGAGCCCGTCCCCAGGTCCTCGGCGCCCTGCGTCCCGCGAAGGCGCAGCACTCCGCCAGCCAGGGCGCACAGGGCGTGGAGGGCGCGGAGGCCGCAGAGCAACGGAGGCGTGTGCGAGAAGGGGCTGTAAAGTGGCGGCTGCAATTCTAGGCCCCGTAAGCTGGCGGTGGCCCCACGAAAGCCGGGGAAGCTGAGGCTGTAGTGCTGACTGGGCCGAAGCTCCCGCGGGAAGCCCGGGCGCAGCGCCCCGCACGTGCTGCAGGTGCGCAGGCCCCGGCCCACCCCGGCGCGCGCGGATGGAGCGACAGCGCGGCCGCCGGGGACAGAAGCCGGTGGTATGGGAGGTGGGGGTGCTCGATCTTGTCTTTAGGGGGCCGTGCCCCGCCGGGCAGCTCTGGTGGCCCCAACTAGCGCTTCTCGCCCCCAAGGGCCGGCGCCGCTCTGTCTCGCGGCAGCGTGGAGTTGACCAAGGGCCGCCGCTCCCCTTCTGCTGCCACTGCAGGTACAGACAGTGCCATCTGGCTCGCCAACCCTTCTGCAGAAGGAGCAGTTCGAATTTGTTCTCCTTTTTCAGCAGGGCTGTGCTGCTTGCCTCCACCCCATGGTCCTGGAGAGTGCTGTAGGCGGCCGTCTTGTCCAGCACGCGGTGCAGACTGGGTTGGGCCGGGATTTCTCTCTTGCAAAAGAAGTCCGTATTTTAGGGAGGAGCCCTCAGGGCAGCATGGGCTCAAACCAAGGAGAATAAAGGGCGAGGGGCGAGGGGCGGGGAGGCGGGGGGGGGGGGGACCAAAAGTTGCTGGGTGGAGGAGAAAGGCGGGAGAGGGAAAGGGCGTGGACCAGCTGGCAGGGGTGTCCCGGAGTGCAGAGTGCAGGGAAAGGAAGAGAAGCAGAGCGCTCCCCGGTGCTGGATGCCTGGCCTACCCCTCAAAGAGCGGGGTCAGCTCAGGTGGCAGGAACCTCAACACTTTTTAATGACAATAAAGGTACTTCTCAACTAATTAAGTAGAGAAGAAACATACCTAAATATTAATACAATAAAGGACATATATGGCAAGGCTTCAGCATCTTATGCTATGGTGAAAAACTGAATTATTTCCGCTAAGATCAGGAACAAGACAAAGATAGCCGCTGTCACCACTTCTATTCAATATAGCACTAGTTTAGTCCTACATAGAGCACTTAGGTGACAACAACAACAAAAATTATCTAAGTCTGAAAGGAAGAAGTAAAGTTGTATGCAGATCATATGATCTTTTATGTGGAAAACTCAAAACTGTTAGAACAAATAAATAAATTCAGTAAAAAGGCACAAAATCAACATGCAAAAATCAGTTGTGCCTCTATATTCTAAAAACAGTCCGTTTAACTATAAAAAGTTAACTCAAAATAGATGAAACATTTTAACATAACAGCTAAAACTGTAAAAGTCTTAGAAGATAACAAAGGAAGAAAGTCTTCATGACATTGGGTTTGAAAATGATTTCTTGTATCTAAAAACCAGAAGTACAGGTATTGAAAGAAAAAAAATTTACTTCATCAAAATTAAAACATTTTGCACATTAAAGGATACTATTAAAAAAGTAAAAAGGCAGCTCTCTCATAATGGGAAAAAATATTTGCAAATTACACATCTGATAAAGGATTAATATTTACAATATATTTTAAAAACCTATATCTCAATAACAAGAAAACCCAACTTAAAAATAAGCAAAATGCTGTAATAGACATTTCTTCAAAGATAAGCCCTGTGATCAATAAGTATATAAAAAGATGTCCTACATCATTACTAGGGAAATGTAAATCAAAACCTTAATGAGATACCATTTCACATGTATATGTTGGTTATTAAAACAAGTAAGTAAATAAAAACAGAAAACAAGTGTTAGTGAGGATGTGCAGAAATTGGAACCCTAGGGGACTGCTCATGCAGCCACTGTGGGAATCAATATGGTAGTTTCTTTAAAGACCTAAACATAGAATTAACATATGATCCAGCAATTTCACTTCTGCGCATATGCACAAAACTGAAAGAGTTAGACAGGTATTTGTTTATCCATATCTACAGCATCTTTATTCACAGTAGGTAAAAGGTGAAAACAAACCCAAATATCCATTAATGAATGAGAGGAGAAAGAAAATTTGGTATTTATATGCAATGGAACATTATATAGCCTTTAAAAGGGATGAAATTCTGAGTCATGCTACAACATGGGTGAACCTTAGAGTTACTATGTTAAGTGAAATAAGCTAGACATTATTTGAGGGACCTAGAATATTCAACTTAATGGAAATTTCAAATTAACTTTGAGATTCATTTCGTTTGAGAGATTCATTTCTCTGCCAAGTGTCACCATGCCAACCACACAACTTTGTCTCCTTTGAGTGTGCTATTAAATGGTCCTTATTGATCTCTGAGAATTTCCATCAATTTGACTAATAGAATAAGGCTCCAATTAACCAGAAGTTCCAAGGGAACAAAAAGTTTTAACTATGGCTAATTGGGAGTTTGTTTAACAAGGCTCTGTGGCTGCTAAACTTTGCCAAACTCATTAAAAGTTTCTCACCACAATCCCAGAAGCCTGAATTGATGAGTCTCTGAACATTACTCTTCCAATTAAGGCCCTTCTCGAACATGCTTGGGGCACATAGATGCCAGTGATTAGATGCCTCACTGTCTTTGTTAGTGAAAATCCCCATTCCCATTGTCGTAAGGGGAAAAAAGGAATTAGTTTTGTAAATTTATCTAGGCTATAAGGGCAGTTAGAAGTGCCCTTCAAATTCTGCTTACAAACTTTTTAAATGATCCATTGAGTAAGAGAAGACTCTATAATCTTTCTTAAACATTTTAGAATGAATATAAATTAAAATATACATATGTAAAGGATACTGTATTAAGTCCAACAAACAAACCCAATAGTGGTTAGGAAGGATTGTGTGGCATTTTCTGAAACCTTGAAAGTTGATGAGATGTTCTTATTTCAAGTCTCTCTTTGCTTCTTAACAATTTAATATGAAAGCATTTAAGAACACTATAAATAATAACCAATTATATAATATCGTGCATAGCTACTTTATTCATGTGTACAATATTTGTATAATAAAGGGGTGGGAGCTATTAGGCCATTTGGTTTTTGAGGTCCTTTTCATCTCTAGTTGCCATAGTATATTACTGATATTTTTACTTTCAATGACAGTAGGCATCAGAGTGCTAGGCATTGCAGATTGTTAAAGTCACAAGGATTCTGATCTAAGACTCAGGAGCCCAGATTCCCATAGAGATTCACCATAGCCACTCACTTAGGTGCCTCTCTGAAAGAAATACATATGGTGCTTAATGCCAGGCAAAAGATCCTTTTTATTTATTTTTTTAAATCGATACAAATGTTTGTACATATTTATGGAGTACATGTGATATTTTGTCACAACCGTAGACTGTGTAATGATCAGTCGGGGTATTTGGGGTAACTAACTATCATCTTCTGTATTTATTATTTCTATGTGTTAGGAGCATTTCAGATCTTCTCTTCTAGTTATTTTGAAATATACAATGCATTATTGTTAACTATTAGTCACTCTACTTTGCTGTCAAACATTAAAACCTATTCCTTCTATCTAACTATATATTTGTACCCACCTCTCTTCATCCCCTCTTCTACAGCACACCTTTTTCAGCCTCAGGTACCCATCATTCTACTCTCTACCTCTATGAGATCAACTTTTTTTTAGCTCCTACATATGAGTGAGTTCATGCAATATTTGAAAAAGACCCTTTTTAGGCCAGGCACAGTGGCTCACGCCTGTAATATAAGCACTTTGGGAAGCTGAGGCCAGAAGTTCAATACAAGCCTGTAAAACACAGCAAGCTATCTCTACAAAAATTAAATAAATTAAAAAAATTATCCAGAGATGGTGCACATACCTGTAGGTCTCAACCTGGGAGCCTGAGACAGGAGGATCATTCGAGCCCAGGAGTTTAAAGTTACAGTAAGCTATGATTGTGTCACTGCACTCCAGCCTAGGTGACATAGTGAGATGAGAGAGAGAGAGAGAACCCTTTTTAAATATTTTTATTTTTGTTTTTTTCCAGTCCTCAATGTATTTGCTTAGAGAATTTTTTTAACCTCCCTTGGTTCTGTCTATGTACTTTCTGCCTAGATACATAGGCAAGCTCAGCTCTTTATAAATACCCTTAGAGGGGGGAAATGTAGAAATATGGTCCCCAGGGCTTTCCATAATAAAAGAAAGCTAAGGATTTGTTTTGCTCTTTTTTTTTTTTTTTTTTTTTTTTTTTTGAGACAGACTCTCACTCTGTTGCTGGGGCTAGAGTGCCGTGGCATCAGCCTATCTCACAGCAACCCCAAACTCCTGGGCTCAAGCAATCCTCCTGCCTCAGCCTCCCAAGTAGCTGGGACTACTACAAGCATGTGCCACAATGCCCAGCTACATTTTTTCTATATAGTTTTAGTTGGCCAATTAATTTCTGTCTATTTTTAGTAGAGACAGGGTCTCACACTTGCTCTGGTTGGTTTTGAACTCCTGACCTTGAGTGATCCTCCTGCCTCAGCCTCCCAGAGTGACAGGATTACAGGCATGAGCCGTCATGCCTGGCTTGTTTTGCTCTTTTGTAAACTTGGATTTCAAATATTAGTTGGGTCATTAAATCACTCTGTCATGTCACAGGTTTATTTGTTACCACAGTAAAATAAGTATCTAAGTATTATAACAATTTGCATATTGTCTGTCATTACTGAAGTGATGAATCTTTAAATATTTAAAGAATATTTGTTGGTTGATTTTTAGTAATCTAAAATGTACATCTGAATCTGTTCCCCCAACATGAAATCTAGAAACCTTATGGCAATTTACGTATAAAATATGGCTTTTCCCTACTCCATTTTCCTACTTCTATCACTGGAAGAAATCACTATTTTAAACCCATTGATCAGCATCCTCTTATTTTCACTTAATTTTATCTTATATAAATGTAAATAATTAAAACAACATCTTTTGTTTTAATTATTTAATGCTTCATAAATTTTTAGGGAAGCTATTGAGGAGCAAATAACCCTCCTAAACATACTTTATGGATAAAGATTCATCTTTATATTTTTCAAATTGTTCAAGTTGGTTTTTTGTTTGTTTGTTTTGTATTTTTCTTTTAAAGACAGGATCTCACTCTGTTGCCCAGGCTGGAGTGCAGTGGTGTGATCATAGCCCACTGCAGCCTCCAACTCCTGGGCTCCAGTGATCCACCCACCTCAGCTTCCAAAAGTGCTGGGTATACAGGTGTGAGCCACCATGGCTGGCCTCAGGCTCATCACTTTTGACTACTGAAAATATTCCATTGTGTGACTATAACACAAATTATTTATCATCTTATTTAGACACAAGATTTTTATATTTCTGCTATAAAGGAAAGGGGTTTTTTGCAAATCTTTTTTATGTCTCTCTTAATAGAAGTTCCTTGGGTTGTACAGATAGAAATAGAATGATCAGGCTATACAGAATATGAATGTCCAGTGTATCACATTGTACTCTTATCTCTTTTCCAAAGTGATTACATTAGTTTTCATTTTAATCAGCAATGCTAGATTGCTTTGCCAATAAAAATTTGGTATTATTTGAATTTTTTAGTTTTGCTGCTTGAATGGAGATAAAAACTCATTCTTGACCATTATTCCAGATGTTCACTGCCCATGTGTTTCTGTTTTTCTGTAAAATCACTGCTCATGTCTTATTTTCTGTTAATCTGTATATATATATATATATATATATAAATTAACCAAGGAATAGTGTTAAATATATATACACTTGATACTTTTAGTTAGTATATTGTTCCTCTTGGTGTATAACAGAATTTCCACCTATTTGAAGTATCAATGGACAAATTTTCTTAATTTAAATGTGGTCAGATTTGTCAATGATGACTTTATAGTCATTTTTTATGACTTATTTAAGAAATTGCTAGTTACCCATGGCATTGCATATATTTGCCTATAATTTATAATATTTAAGTTTTTGTTTTGAATATATGGTTGTAATCCATTTGAGGTTGATTTTATACATTGGTGGGAATTGAATTTACTATTCTCCAATGACTAGTATTTTCTCAAGAAACTTATTAAAACTCAGTACAGATTTAATTTTGCCCCAAACAGTAATATTATCTGGAATAGATTAATTATAATAAAAATTAGGAACAAAAATTTATAATGTCTTACATCCAAATAAAGTTTACTTATTGCTTCTATAGCAGTGTTGAAGGGGGAACAGGCGTTGTTTCTCAGCGCTACTTCAGGAACCTAGGGAACACAGAGCCTCTGCCTGGGTTCTCCTCAGACATCTCCACTGTGGCACACACTAGGAGAAAAAGAATGTGGCTGAGATCACCACATAAAAGGTTTCTCTTTTTCCTCCCTCCTTCCACCTTCCCGCTTTTCCTTCCTTCCTTCTTTCTCCCCCTTCCCTCTCTCTTTCTTTCTCTCTTGCTTCACTTTTCTTCTTTCCCTGTCTCCATCCCTCCTTTCCATCCTTTCTTTTCCTAAAAATATCCATATTTCTAAAAAATTAATAGAAAGTTTCAAATAGAACACCATATTATAGAAAAAATGGAGGAGCTGCCATGAATTCACCGAATCCTGTTTCATGTCTACCAAACCAAGAGACTCACACACACAGTTTGTGGGGTATTTAAAGCAAAGTTTAGACATCCTGTTACTCCTTTATTGTACATAATCTCTAATTGATAGCTTTCTCTTTTTCGCTTTACCACAACACCTTATCACACTAAGACAATTAGCAGTATTTCCAGAATGTCATTTAATATCACATCTATGAACATATTTCTCAATAACCTAAATAATCTTGTGTCTTTTTACAATTAGCTTATTTGGGTGAGGACACAAAAAACTATGCATGTTTCATTGGTTTGTTATGCCAATTGAGTGTGTTTTTTCATTATATGAGAATTTCCAGCTAGCACTCTCAGCCCCAACCATACTCCTTCAATTTCTGAAGGTCATTCAGTCCATGTGTACACAGACTAAAAGTGCTAGAGAATGAACAGTACCGTCAGAGAAGCCCTCAACCACCACCTGCAAGTGTCAAGTTCACTGTCATCCTTGGGATGATTTTTGAGGAGGATGTGCTGTATATGCTTTCCCAGAAGTAAGCCGCAGGACTCAGTTGCAGTTGCCCTCTCTGGCAGCTTACTTGATAAAACTCTCCTTATTAACTTCCTTCCCTTCTCTGTATGAATTGTTTCTGACCCTCTCTCAATTAAAAGATGTATATCAACTTTCCATCTAGGGTCCGCTCCTGGGGGAATGCAAACTTAGACAAAGTTGGCCCTACCCACTATTTGATAACGCTATTTACATCTTAGACACTTTTTTCATATAGAATGTTTTATGTTCTGTATTTTTCTGATTACTTTCTCATGGTGTCATTTAACGTGGCTTGACCCCCACACCTCATGCCCTTGTATGTTACATATTTATTTTCTTCCTGAGAGCTATTCATCATATTCAGAGTCTTAGTCAGCTGTGATGCAATTATATTGTTAAAACTTTTTTGGAAGACAAAGCCAGGTGCTTCCTATGGCCTCTCAGTGTAAGGCCCCAGTTTCTAATGTGCTCACTTTTAGTGATACCAGTTTGATCTGCGGGTTCACCTATTGTGATTTTGATCAATTTTTAATGAATCCCTCTTTTGGATTTTCACTAATAATTTATAGAACCTCCAATGATAGTGGCCTGTATTGACACTTTTATTAGGGAAGGCAAAATGATGATTATGATTTCTGTCTTTTGCATTTTATAATGAAAACTCTCTGACAATTTTTTCATTACACGACTAGGATTCATAATGCAGAGGCAGAATACATACTGCCTCCACAGAATGCCTCCAGTGGTGAATAATGATCTTATTTAAGGGAAAAGAGATTGTTAGGAAATAAGAACTTTCTGAAAATCTATCTGTTCCAAACCTTTGCAATTATTATATTTTTGATGCTCAAAGTATCCTGTTTTTAGCCAGTGGAACTACTTCAGGTTAACTCCTGCTTCTTTTTGGCCTGACCTCATTACTCCTTGATATCTTTCTTGCTTTCTGAAGCAGATGTTTTATGATCATTGTTAGCATTTCTTTTGAAATTCTAGTTGATTTACCTGACAATTGCATATAAACACCACATTTGGCGCTCATTGTTATTGGTTGGCATGGCTTTTATGTTTTTGCAACAGAGTTAACAATTATATTTTATCTGGAAAGAGAAAAATAAACTATAATTGTATATTATATTTCTAATTTAAATTAAATTTATAGAATTTTTGCTTAAATTAGTTGGTTATATATATTTAAAATATTTGGTATTTTCCTGAAATATTGGTTTTTAATAATATTAGAATTACTTACTGATTTTTTTATTCTGTGTGTCCCTAGATAATACTGGTAGCACTACTAAAAACAAGTCTACTTAATGTAGTTTGATATGTTTTTGTGATTACTGTGTCCTTGGAATATGTTCCACTAGTCAGCATTTAAAGATACCATATTTAAAATATTTACTCTTGGTGGTTATTCCATATCAACTTTCCCATTTTAGGTAAACTTTCAAATGTAGGATAAAAATGTAGTTATAATATTTAGTATTACCTTATAAATGACTGTACATTCTGTGGTTATTTCAATATGTAATCATTACACAAACTTTTATTAAGGTATTTTACATTCTATTTACATAAGAAGTTTGAGAAACCTAGTCTGCATTTTACACTTACAGCACATCTCAGTTATGACTAGTCACATTTCAAGTACTCAATAGCTTCATGTTGCTAGTGTTTGCAGTATGATACTGTTACAGTATGTAACTGTTACAGGTGTCCATTGCTCAAACATATCACAGTTTATTTGTACGTTTGATTATTGATAGACATATGGGTTGTTTACAGTTTGGGAATATTATGAAAAATGTTGCTATCAAGATCCATGTCCATGACTTTTGGTAAACAAATGGAATTATAAGATTTTTGTTCATTTATTTACTTTTTTATTTCAGAATATTATGGGAGTACAAACATTTTGGTTACATGAATTTCTTTCGTGCCATTTGAGTCAAATATATAAATGTGTCCATCACCAAGATAGTGTGTATTGTACCTGTTAGGGGTTAATTTACCCATCTTCTTGTTCTCCATCCCACCTTCTTGGTTTCCACTGTGTTTTACTACCATATTTGCACATGAGTGTTGATTGATTAGTTCCAGTTTAATGGTGAGTACATGTGGTATTTGGTTTTCCATTCTTGTGATACTTCACTTAGAAGAATGATCTCCAGTTCCATCCAGGTTGTTACAAAGGGTATTAGTTCATCATATTTGTTATGGATGAATAGTACTCCATGGTATACATATACCACATTTTATGAATCCACTTATATATTGATGGACATTTGTGATTGTGAATTGTGTTTCTATAAACATTCAGGTGCAGGTATCTTTTTAATAAAATGATTTTTTTCCTTTGGGTAAATACCTAATAGTGGGATTGCTGGATCAAATGGTAGGTCTACTTTTAGTTCTTTGACGTACTTGCATACTACTTTCCATAGAGGTTGTACTGGTATGCATTCCCACCAGCAGTGTGTAAGTATTCCTTTATCTCCACATCCACGCCAGCATGTGTTTTTTGGGACCTTTTGGTAAAAGCCATTCTCACTGGAGTTAAGTGATTGTGGGTTTGATTTGCATTTCCCTGATGATTAGAGATGTTGAGCATTTTTTCATAAGTTTTTTGCCATTAGTCTATCTTCTTTTGAAAAGTTTCTGTTCATGTCTTTTGCCCACTTTTTAATGGGGTTGGTTTTTTTCTTGCTGATTTGGTTTCTTTGTAGATTCGGGTTATCAGAACTTTATCAGATGTGTAGCACGCCAATATTTTCTCCCATTCTGGGGGTTGTGTATTCATTCACTCTATTGATTGTTTCCTTGGCTGTGCAGAAGCTTTTTAATTTGATCAGGTTCCATTTATTTATTTTTGTTGTTGTGCTTGCCCTTGGGGTTCTCTCCACAAATTCTTTGCCTAGGCCTATATCTATAAGAGTTTTTACATCTTCTTCTAGAATTCTTATAGTTTCATGCCTTAGGCTTAAGTCTGTGATCCATCTTGGATTAATTTTAGTGAGTGATGAGAGATATGGATTCAGTTTCAATCTTCTTCATGTGGCTATCCAATTTTCCCAGCACCATTTATTCAATAGGGATTCCTTTCCTTGGTGTCTATTGCTGTCTATTTTGTCACAGATCAGATGGCTATATGAGGCTGGTTTTATATCTGGGTTCTCTGTTCTGATCCATTGGTCTATGACTCTGTTCTTATACCAGTATCATGTTGTTTTGGCTACTACAGCCTTGTAGTATAGTTTGAAGTCTGGTATATTGATGCCTCCCAATTTGTTCTTTTTGCTTAAGGTTGCTTTGGCTATACAGGGTCTTTTCTGGTTCCAAATGAAGAGTAGAATTATTTTTTCTAGCTAGTAAAAATGACATTGGTGTTTCAATAGGGACTGCATTGAATCTGTAGATTACTTTGGGTAGTATAGACATTTTAACAATGTTGATTCTGCAAATCCATGAGTATGTGTTTTTCCAAATCCTCTGCAATTTCCTTCCTCAGAATTTTGTAGTTCTCCCTATAGAGGTCTTTCACCTCCTTGGTATATTCCTAGGTATTTTATTTTCTTTGTTGCTATTGTGAAAGGTATTGAGTCTTTGATTTGATTCTCAGCTTGACTATTATTGGTATATGGGAATGCTACTGATTTTGTACATAGATTTTTGTAACCTGAGACTTTGTTGAATTTATTTATCAATTCCAGGAGTCTCTTGGCAGAATCTTTGGGGTTTTATAGATATAAGATCATATCGTCAGCAAAAAGCAATAGTTTCACCTCTTCTTTCCTCATTTGAATGGCCTTGATTTTCTTTTCTTGTGTAATTGCTCTGGCTAGGGCTTGCAGCACTATGTTGAATAGAAGTGGTTCCAGTTCTGAGTGGGGATGGGAAAATCTTCATTTCTCCTTCATATTTGAAGGATACTTTTGCAAGATATAATATTCTAGGGTTAAGGTTTTATTCCTTCAGCATGTTGAATATATCATGTCACTCTCTCCTGGCCTATAAGGTTTCCACTGACAAGTTTGCTGCCAGTGTATTGGAGTTTCTTTATATATATATTTTTTCTTGCTTCCCTAAGACCTTGCATTACCAGTGATTTTGGAAGATTAATTATTAAATGCCTTAAGGTAGCCTTGTTTATGTTAAATCTGCTTGGTGTTATAAGATCTTTTCATACCTGAATGTTGATACTTTTCTCTAGGTTTAGAAAGGTCTCTATTATTATTTCACTGAATAAACTTTCTACTCCAATCTCTCTCTCCCCCTCCTCTTTAAGGCCAATGATTTTTAGACTTGCTTTTTTGAGACTGTTTTCTAGACCTTGTAAGTATGCTTTATTCTTATTTATTCTTTTTTATTTGTTTCTCTTCTGACTGTATTTTCAAATAGCCTGTCTTCAAGGTCACAAATTCTTTTTTCTGTTTGGTAAATTCTGTTCTTGAGAGATTCTGATGCATTTCTGTTTGTCAGTTGAATTCTTAAGCTGTAAAATTTCTTCTTGATTTTTTTTTTATTACTTCAGTCTCTTTGTTAAATTTCTCTGATAGGCTTCTGAATTCCTTCTTTGTGTTGTCTTGAAGTTTATTGAGCTTCTATAGGACAGCTATTTTGAATTCTTTGTCTAAAAGGTCATCTAGCTCTATCACTGTGGTATTGGTCATTGGTAGGTTATTTAGTTCATTTGGTGAGGTCATGTTTTCTCGGATGTTCTTGATGCTTGTAGGTATTTGCTAATGTTTAGGTATTGACGAGTTAGGTATTTATTTTAATCTTCACAAGCTGGGCTTGTCTGAACCCATCCTTCTTGAGAAGGCTTTTGAGATACACAAACGGAATTGAGTGTTGTAGTCTAAGTCTCTGGTCACTGTAGCTATATCAGCACTGTGAGTGCCCCAATCCCAGTAATACTGTTATTCTTGCAGACCCTTGGTGGTACCACCTTGATGAGCTTGGGTAAGATACCTGAGAATTCCATGAGTTACTGGGCAATGTCTCTCTCACCTTATTCTGTGCTGGGCTGGTGGAGTTGGGGGAGGAGTAGTGTGGACACCCCCTCATGGCCACCAGCACCAGGTCACAACTGAAGCCAGCCCAGTCTCACTCAAAGCCAGTGGTGACTGTTTTCTGGCCCCCTCTGATATTTATTCAAAGTCACTAGCTTTTTAGTCAGCAAGTGGTGAATGCTGCCAGGATTATTACTTCCTTTCAAGGCAGCATGTTTCCTTCTGGCTCAGAACGGGTCCAGAAATGCCATCCAGGACCTAAGGCCTGAACTTCAGTATTCTTCTTGGTACTTCTTGAAGGCTTGGTAGAATTCAGCAGTGAAGCTAAACAAAATTCTGTGAGCTCTTCCCTTTCTTTTCTACAAATTGAAGGAGACTCTCCCCTAAGCCATGCTGCCTATAGTTGCGGGATGGGTGACAGGGACTGGCTTTGTTACAGCTGCTGGTGTCTCACTGAGTCATTTGACCCCAAAGTCCACTAGCTCTGAGTCAGCATGGCCATAGGACTTGCCTAAGGAATGCAGCCCTTGCGCCCCAATTGCCTTACAAATACAGTCCAGGCCCCAGAGTCCGTCCTGGTGGGCTCGCAGAAACTCAGGCTTCAGATTTCTCTCTGGCTGGACTGATCTAAATGTTCCCTCTATGGGCACCAGCAGAATTCTGCCCTGTGCTTTTCCCCTATGCTGGGGAAGCCCTGAGTTTCAATGCAAAGCCCACAATCACTTCACTCTCCCTCCCCCAGCACACAGATTCTCTCTCCACTCCGCGTGTTGGAATGGCACTGCTAGGGGTGGGGGGAGTGGCGTAGACAATGCAAGATGATCTTTTCTGCTCTCTTCGGTGCCTCTTTCCTTGATATAATGTCAAAACCAGGTAGTGTAATTGCTTACCTGATTTTTGGTTCTTCTGAAGGTTGCTTGTGTGGATAGTTGTTGAATTATGTGAGGTTTCTATTTGGCCATCTTGCTCTACCCCCTTCCTCCTGAATTTTTATTTATAATCTGTAAGAGTTATTTTTACATTGTGAATGCATGATTTTAATCAAATATATGATTTTCAAATATTTTCTCCAAGCTATGAATTGTCTTTTCAGTTTAATGGTATCTTTTTAAAGTAAATTTTATAATTTTGATGAAGCCTAATTATTTTTTACATTTTATGTATCATATTTTTAGTGTCATATCCAAGAACTCTTTCTCTAACCCAAGATCACACAGATTTTATCCTATTTATTTATTTTTTTATTTATTTATTTTTTTTTTGAGACAGAGTCTCGCTTTGTTGCCCAGGCTAGAGTGAGTGCCATGGCGTCAGCCTAGCTCACAGCAACCTCAAACTCCTGGGCTCGAGTGATCCTTCTGCCTCAGCCTCCCGGGTAGCTGGGACTACAGGCATGCGCCACCATGCCCGGCTAATTCTTTTTTATATATATCAGTTGGCCAATTAATTTCTTTCTATTTATAGTAGAGACGGGGTCTCGCTCTTGCTCAGGCTGGTTTTGAACTCCTGACCTTGAGCAATACGCCCGCCTCAGCCTCCCAGAGAGTTAGGATTACAGGCGTGAGCCACAGCGCCCGGCCTCCTATTTTTAATTCTAAACATTTTATAGTTTTATATGTCATATCTATGTTTGTGATCCATTTTGTTTTGGAATTTACATATGGTGTGAGGTAAGGCTCTAAGTTCTTTTTTTATACAGATATCTATTCTTTCCAGCACCATTTTTGAACAGATTTTTCTTACTCATTTAATTTTGGGGACCATTTTTTAAAAATCAACTTACCATATAAACATAAATGTTCATTTCTAGATAGGAAACACAAAGTTCCCATAGGGACAATGGAAGGGCTGACAAGTGAAGCCCCTGGTTTCTGGAACTATGTATTTATTCTTCCTATTCAGATCACTGTACCAGAAAGAAAATCTTGGTTCAAAGGATAAAAAAAAAAAAATAAACAAAAACAAACAAAAAATCCTGTACCTGCTAAATCTATTGAAAAAAAGTGAAAAAAAATGATTAAGATTGTCATTTTAGAAAAGAAGCATTTTTTCGTTGTTATGAATAATCATGTACTGCCTTTTTTCCCCCTGACATTCTCTTTTCTTTCACTTATGCTTAGTTTTGGAAGAGGTTTTAGTAATTTAAAAAGGCTATTTGCTTGGGTGATTTTGTAGACCTAGTTAGGGAGGGATTGGATTAAGGTCAAATGAGAAAGTATGGAGCAAATAGATTAAGCTAGATTAAGTCTCTATTTTAGAAAAAAAAATCTGTGAAAAGTCTGAATGGCCCATAAAATGTTTTCAAATTAGAAGAGGAGATACAATTTTTGGCATAAATATGAATAAATAAATTTTGAACATATTCTTAGAATATTCTTATCCTTCCAGAAGGAAGACTAAGAGTAATAATATTTGTAAACAAATTGTGGAAGCATGAAATGTATGCACAAATACATAGAGCTGGGCAGATTGGACATAGTCAGATTCATTGATGAGTGTGCTGTGGCTGGTTTTTTCAGGTGCACAGTGAAACTCTGTAAAAGCAGAAACCAAAATTTGTGAGAATTCATTATAAGTGTCTCATTTCACACTGAGAAGTGTAAGTTATATTCTGTAGGCAACAATGAAAATACATAATTCAATATGCATTAACATAATCTAATAAGAATACTTATCATAACAAAGTCAGTATTTGGAATTTCTATAAGCCTTAAAACATTTTGCAGCTAGCTATTGGAGGCCCAGACCCCCCCCCCCCAGAACCCGGCACGCAGCAGGACCCCATGCACATTTCCTGGATGAAGCCACAACTGGCCGAGAGAGTGAATAAAAGGCGCAGTCAATTAAGACCAGGTAAACCTCTGCTCTTCTCCGTGCCTCAGTCTGCCCCTTCCAGCGACACAGGAAGAAGAGCCCATCGGTGCTGAGTGCCAGGTTCTTGGGGCTCTGGGGGCTCCACAGAAACGAGACAGTTGTGGTTCCTGCCCTCAAGGACATGGTAGTCTAATGGGGGAGAGAGACCAAGGGGAAGTGATTTTGAATGAGATGGATGTTGCAAAGAGCCGGCACAGCTGCCATGGGCATGTACCAGAGCAGCCAAGCCTACCAAGGAAGGCCAAGGAAGGCTGCCTGGAGGAGGCGATGTCTATGCTGTGATCTCAGAGTTGGCAGGAAGTTGGTGAGGTGGGGCGAGGGCATTCCAGGCACAGGCCTGCATGTCCCAAGGCCTGAGGTGGCAAAGGCCAGTCTAGGCATCTGAGGGAGGCCTGGCCGCTGGAGGGACGGCAGGGAGAGGAGTGCAGCTGTGATGACTTTGGTAGGACGACAGACCAGGGACTCTAGTTTGTGGCTGGGGTGGGGCTGCAGCATCTCTCTCCTTTGTCTCTGTGTCTCCCTGTGTCCCCAGAGCGGAGAGGCCCTGGGAAGCCAAGACTGGCGTTTGCTTGGGGATATCTCTGAAGGAGCAGCACCTGCCACTTTGGTGGCACCTGTTACTGGGACCGTCTGCCTCCTTTCTGGCCCAGACCACAAGCCTCAGATCTGTTGGCTTCTGGGGAAGAGGCTTCGTCTTACTCCTTTGTCACGAAAGGTCCAGGGCTCACTGTGAGTGCTCAGGACATGCTCCGTGACGTTTGTGTAGCTGCCCTGAGTGTGGCCTGAGGCGACATTGTGTTCTCTGTTCTCTCTCTCACAGAGGGTGTGAGGATGAGGGTGACCTGCAGGAAGAACACCTAACCGAGGTGAGACCCTGTCCTCAGGTGCTGCTGTGTCTGGGCCTGCGTCCCAGGCTCTCCACCCCTGGGGAGAATGCCAGAGTCGCTCCGGCCACTTCTCACCCTCCTGTTGACAAAGGAGTTTCCAGCCCATAGGCTCTGTGGTTTCCCAGGCCCAGCCTGGTCCCTAGCGGCTCACCTGGCAGGCTGGGCCCCAGGAGGCATGTCCTGGGAGCGAGGCCTGGGCTTGCTGCTGGACACTGAGGAGCAGCTGCTCCGGGCTGAGGCCGGGCGTGGTTCCTGACTCCGCTAGTGCTGGTGGTGGTGGGAGGTGGGGGAGGACAGGACTGGCCCGCCAGTCTCTCCTGGTGTGTTTCTTCTCTTCTCTGTGTTTCCATTTGCGCGCAGTGCTGTGGGGTATGTGTGGCCTGACACTTCTCAAACGTAAACATATTTGGTTTCATTCATTTAAGACCTTCCTCTGAGCAGATTTGTTACTGTAGCCAGACACACGCCCAGCTGGCCCAGTTTGTGCACACAGGAGTCCCTTTGGCAAGGACATCTAGCTTGTTCCACTTGGCTCTGGGCAGGTAAGTAGTGGCAAAGTGTTTTGCCCAGGTGCCATCTGCTCCTTTCCTTGTGCCTTTGTCTTCCTTGTCCAGGCCCAGAAAGGTGCTGGGTGTGAGGCCAGCTGCTCGGCGCTCTCAGGCCTAAGCAGTCAGCCACTGGAAGGAAAGGAAGAGGCAGGTGGGCTGGGCTGGCAGGTCCGGGCATTTGCTTGTGTGTCGCTTGGCAGCACTGTGTCTTTGCCCCTTTCCTGCTCCTGCCTGGTGGAGCGTGTGTGAACAAAGACAGGACCCAGGGGCACATTCTGCAGCCCGGGGTTCTGTGTTCTGCGTGGAGACACAGAAAAGCAATGCGCAGCCACCAGGCCCCTGGTGCAGGCTCGGGCAGTCTGGGGAGAGTGGGGCAGGGACACAGGAAATAAAGACCATGTGTCTCTTGAATGGGAAGGACAGCAGGGCAGACCCTGGTTCCTTCCTAAAGACCTTCTCCTTGGGAAAAGCAGTTCCTGCCTCCTGGGTCAGTGTGTAGTCCCTGTCCCTGGCTTGGAGATGATTTTATAGGAAACATAAAGTCAAATCCCAGAGTGTCCTCTGGGATGAGACCCAGTAAACAGCACTCGGAATGATTTTATGGCCCACCCCCTGAAAATGGGTCTTAACATGACAAACCCACTCTTGGCCCCCTAGACAGCTGCTGTCCTTTCTGCCTGTGCTCCCCTGTGCCTGTGCCACCTTCAAAGAAGAATGCAGCTGAGGAGGAGGCGCCAAAGGGAAAGAGGCAGAAGGAACAGGCTGCTGGCTCTTCTACAGCAATGAGCAGAGGCACCACCTTCAGGATCCTGGCAAAGGTGAGGGGTGTTGAGCAGCTGGTTGCCCTTGGGAAGGAGGCCTGGGCCTGTCCCTATTACGGGTGGAAGCTGGATTGCCAGTCCTGCAGCCCAGGTGAGGACCCTGCAGGGTAGGAAGTAGCTCTTGGTTCTGACTGTGGGCAATGGGGTCTTCCTCCATACTCTGTATGTGGGAGGATGCTGCCCCGTGGTTAGACTGACAGCCGCACACAGGCTGATGTGCCTAACCCACCCTTCCCTAGCACATGGTGAGAGGAGGCCCATTGACTCCTTGGTGGCCAATTGGTGTTTGGGGGACAGCAGATACGAGCCAGAAAAGAGTGCGCATTCCTCGTTAAACCACAGTGAGAGGGGTGCCAGGAGCTGAGAGGTGTGCAGCAAGCACACTACAGAGCATGGCTACATTTCCAAATGGCCTTTCAACTTCTGTAAGATCCTGGGCTATAAGGACAATAGACACCTTCCAGCTTCTGTTTACTGCTTGTTTGCTAACTGCAAGGCATTATGAGTATATTATGGGATGCAGAGGAAAAAGACAAAGAGAGCAGAAACCGGAGTCTCTCGGCTAGGACCCGGAACAGGTTAGGGCCTATCAGGGGCAGGCAGAAGTGAAAATCACTGTGGGGGTGGATGAATGACCAGTGTGTAAACAACTAAGTTATAAAAGGGGACTAACACACAAAGGAGGGTCCTTGCCTGCGAGAGTGGCCACTGCGTTGGTGCTCTGGGGCTTGGACCCTGGCTAGCCAGAAAATAAACCTCCTCTTGTGTGATTGCATCTTCAATGTCTCTGCTTTTCTGTCCGGTGGGGCTGTGGAAGGTCGATCCCTAACATTTGGGGGCTCGTCCGGGATTTGCCTTCCCCACAGACTACCGGATAGAATTCAGGGCTGAGGGAGGAGTGTAAAAATCCACCCCCGGACTAGCGGGTGTGGTGTTGGGCAAGGGACGTGGAATCCCCGTGCAGGACCCCCAGATCAGGACGCCGGCACAGGACCTAGGCGGACGCGCTGGTGGGTCGCCGGTCGGAGCCAGGCGGAGACGTCCTCTGGCCCCGTTTGGACTCCAGAGCTGACCTTGTAGCCAAGGGCTTGGTGAGGAGGAGACCGGGGAGTAGGTCCGGACCAGGTTAGGTTGTCTGTTTACGTCACTGTCCACTTGTCTGTTGTCTGCTTTGTCGCTGGCTTTCTGTGTGTGTGTGTGAGTGAGTGTGACATCTCTCATTGGCTTGTTGGAGTCTCTGGGTTCTGTGGTTTCAGCCCGAGAACCCATCAGGGTTGCATGGGTTTTCGGGCTGGGGCCATGGAATCAGGGGACCCACGAAAAGATCCGCGGGGGCGACTAGAACCCCCAGGTGAGTATTCCCCTGCATGGGCTGGCAGCACACAGTGTATCTCCTGCCACCGTGCCAGGAGTGGCAAGTGCGGGAGGGGCATGGCCGTTACCTCCGTAGGGAGTGTGAAAGGCTAGGGATTCAGATCCTTGTCCCCAGGGCCCCAACTGCAGAATATCGGTTTGCACATCTGCCTATTATCGACTAGCCATGGGACAGGCTCTAACAACGCCGTTGTCCATCCTGGTGAGCCATTTTAAGGATGTCAGGGCAAGGGCACACAACCTGTCCCTGGAGGTCAAGAAGGGAAAGTTTGTTACCCTTTGTGAGGCCGAGTGGCCCACGTTTAGAGTGGGTGGCCCAGGGAGGGCTCGTTTGATGCCTCCTTGATTGGAAAGGTAAAAGGGGTGGTGTTTGGCCACCACGGCCACCCTGATCAGATTCCCTATATTGTGGTCTGGCAAGACTTGGTTCTAGACCCGCCACCCTCGCTGAAGGCCCTCCTACCCACCCCGAGGGGAAAGGCGGGGGTTCTGGCAGTTAAAGAGGTCAGAAAGGAGAGGGCACGCAGTCCGAGGTCCGTTGGGACGCCAGTGTTGCCGGACTCCAATCTCCGAGAATCTGAGAGACCTAATTAATCTTTTAGACTCTGTTCTTTTTTACTGATCAGCCCACCTGAGATGATTGCCAGCAGTTGCTTAAGGTGGCTCTTCACAACGGAGGAAAAAAAAAAGAATTCAGCGGGAGGCACGGAAGCTGGTTCCGGGGGAGAACAGCACACCTACTACAAACCTTTGAACCATCAACTGAACTTTTCCCCTTGAACGGCCGCTTTGGGACTACAATGAGGCTGAAGGTAGGGAGCGTCTCCGGGTCTACCGCCAGACTCTGATGGCCGGTCTCCGTATGGCGGCGCAAAAGCTGACCAATTTGGCCAAGGTAGGAGATGTTCGTCAGGGGGCAGAGAGCCCGGCAGCATACTTAGAGTGGCCTTCCGGCAGTACACCCCCATAGATCCCACAATGGAGGAGAATAAGCCGCTGTTATGATGGCGTTTGCCAATCAGGCGGCCCCCGACATTAGGCGCAAGGTGCAGAGAATGGATAGATTAGGTGAGAAGACTCTGCAGGACCTGTTAGAAGTGGCGGAGAAGGTCTATAACAATAGAGACACCAGAAGAGAGGTTAGAGAAGATCAGGATAGAAGATAAAAAAATTCCAACCTGGGGAAGCACGGAAAGCAAATAGAGAGATGGCTAAAATCCTGCTAGCCACCACAAGAGGGGGGCAGATAGGGTCAGATGATAGGGAAAGGCCCCGGCAGGAAAGGCTAGGAAAGATCAATGTGCCAATTGCAAGAAGCATGGGCATTGGGCCCGAGAGTGCCCCAAAAAGAAAGGGGGGCGAAGACTTGGAGGTCCTGAAAAAGCCATGGTTGCAGGACAGGTGACAGACGAATAGAAAAGACGGGGTTCAGTCCCCCTCCCCGAACCTAGGGTAACTTTGCAAGTAGAGGGGAACCCAGTCAGCTTCCTCATAGATACAGGAGCAGAACATTCAGTACTAACAGAAGACATAGGAAAATTGTCAGTAAGACCAGTTGGGTGCAGGGGGCAACAGGAGCCAAACTATATCGGTGGACCACACGGCAGAGATTAGATTTGGGTTCAGGACAAGTGAGTCACACCTTTATGGTCATCCCTGAGTGCTCCACACCGCTACTGGGAAGAGACATTCTTACCAAGCTTAAGGCTCAAATTCATTTTGAAGAAGAGGGAATAATAATAACTGATAATAAAGGCAATCTCATCAACAGCCCCCGGGTCACTCAGATCCTGACCCTGACACAGGCAGATGAATATAGACTGTACTAGCCCACAAAAAAAAAAAGCAGAGAGAAAGGCATGGAGCAATGGCTCTGTAAGGGCACAGGATGGGCAAAGCACCGGCCGCCTCTTTACGTTGAGTTAAAACCCGGAGCCAAGCCAGCCCGAGTCAGACAGTACCCCATGTCCCAGGAAGGCAGAGTGGGAATTACGCCCCACATTCAGAGACTCCTGGACAGTGGGATTCTCCAGAAATGCCAGTCGGCCTGGAACACCCCCCTGTTGCTGGTGAAGAAAACGGGGGGGCGGGGGGGGGTAAGGACTATAGGCCTGTGCAAGACCTCAAGGAAGTCAATGCAAGGGGCCCGGGATATCCACCCCACATCCCTAACCCCTATACTCTGTTGAGCTCTCTCTCTCCCACGCTGTCTTGGTATACCGTCCTAGACCTAAAGCATGCCTTCTTTGCAGCCAGGAGATTTTCGCCTTTGAGTGGCAGGACGACAGAGAGGAATTCCTGGGCAGCTGACATAGAGGAGACTGCCCCAGGGGTTTAAAAACTCGCCTACCCTGTTCAAGGAGGCCCTCCATGATGACCTTGGGTTTGCGGAAAAGGCTCCACCTCTGTATGAAGGGTGTAAGGCGGGGCGAGCAAGGGAGTGGCCTGTGCAAATGGAAGACGCTTTTCAGGCCCTGAGGGCAGCCATGCTGGAAGCCCTGGCCCTAGCACTCCCTGATCCTACAAAAGAGTTTCACCTGTTCATAGATGAGAAGAGGGGAATAGCCAAGGGGGTACTCACGCAGGCCCTGGGACCCTGGAAGAGACCGGTGGCGTACTTGTAAAAAAAAAAAAAAACTAGATCCAGTGGCGGTGGCCAGCATGCTTGTGAATCATCGCAGCCACGGCCCTGTTGGTCAAAGACGCTGATAAGCTCACCCTAGGGCAGCGGCTGCAGATCACCACCACGCACGCCATAGAGGGTGTTCTGAAGCGGCCACCAGGACGGTGGATCACAAATGCGAGGCTGACTCATTACCAAGGACTTTTGCTGGATGCACCCTGCATCGAGTTCCAGACCCCTGCCGCCCTGAATCTGGCTACGCTTCTGCCAACCCCCGATGCAGCCGCACCTGAATGTGATTGCCTCGAGGTCCTAGCCGAGACCCAGACAACCCGTAGAGACTTGAAGGATCGCCCCTTCCAGGTAGAGACCTGACCTGGTTCACGGACGGAAGCAGTTTCATCCGGGACGGACGCAGGACGCCACCTGTTAGAACACCCGCATCAGACCACACATCTAGGGAAGAGAAAGATGCTGTAACTGCTAGACACTGCTCAACTAAGGTTCAAGTCACAAGGACGGGTTCCAGATGACATCGTCAAAAGTTGCCGAGCCTGTCAGGTCATGCAGCTGGGGAGGACCAGAGGGACCCACGCAGGTACAAGGGAAAGGGGGAGGCAGCCAGGACTATTTTGGGAAGTGGATTTCACAGAGGTCAAGCCTAAAAAATACGGGTACCGATATTTACTGGTCATGGTAGATAAGTTTTCCAGATGGGTAAAAGCCTTCCCTACGAAAGGAGAAACAGCTTTGACAGTAGCTAAGAAAATATTAGAAGAAATAGTCCCCAGGTATGGACTGCCGGAAGGGATAGGATCAGATAATGGACCTGCGTTTATCTGTCAGGTTAGTCAAGGGCTGGCCCAGGCTATGGGGATAGATTAAAATTACATTGTGCATATAACCCCCAGAGCTCTGGGTAGGTAGAGCAAATGAATAGAACAATAAAGGACACCCTGACTAAATTGGTCCTGGAGACTGGGTGACCCTCCTTCCCTTCGCCCTGTTCCGAGCCCGGAACACCCCTTATCACTTGGGTTTAACCCCTTTTGAAATCATGTACGGCACACCCCCTCCTGTAGTTCCTAGAATGAACCCTGAGGCTCTTCCAGGTCATCCCAAAGAAGTGTTACAAGCGGTGCAGGCTCTGCAACGTGTCCACAGTCAAGTATGGCCGGCCCTCCGTGCTATCTACCGGCCTGAGGAGGAGGGTGCCGGACACCTGTTTCACCCACACCAGCTGGGGGACTGGGTGTGGGTGAAACGGCATAACAGCAGAACCCTCGAGCCGAGGTGGAAGGGCCCCTATCAAATTATTCTTGTTACCCCCACTGCTCTTAAGGTCGATAGAATAGTAGCGACCTGGATACACCACTCCCACGTGAGACCTGCTAATAGAAAAGACCCTTTCAAGTTGTTCTTGTTACCCCCACTGCTCTTAAGGTTGACGGGGTAGCAACCTGGACCCACCACTCCCACGTGAGACCGGCTGGTGAGGACGAGCAGAAGCGACGGCAGGACGAGTGGAGGTGACAGAAGACCTCACACATCCACTAAGGACCAGGCTGACCCGTGTGGCGTCTGCGGAGTAAACGAGACTATTGACTCAGATGCTGGTAGAACTGCCGATTGCCCTGCTAGGACTCGGACTAGGACTAGTTACCCCAAAGATTTGGACTAAGCTGCAAAAATGGGGTTTAATAATGTTCTATGTTTCATATGCAAGTGCATTATAGATATCCTGCTCTTAGACCAAAAGTTTTGCAGTTATAATTAATAATGAAAACCCACATCTGCCATATAAACTTACATAGAAAATAACTTAGAAACCTATGAGGTATATAATAGCACCTCAAAGGCAGAGCCACTAAACACCTGGTGGCCAAATTTATATTTCAACGTAGAAAAAGTCAGTCTCCTAGGAAAGCCGGCACAGACAGTACGATATCCTCGAGAGGCCCTGCTATCTACCTTGTTGGGACCTATAACAGTGCTCGTGCTCATCCTCACCTTTGGGCCATGTATTCTGAACAGGTTAGTCACTTTCATAAAAGAACAAATAAATACTGTGCAGTTATTGGTACTGCAGCAGCAGTACCAAAGAGTGAGTCTTAAAGAAAACAGTTTAAGAATAGAAAAAATATAAGACCCTGGATACGAGCATTGCTCATAAGAACCAAGAGAAAGGGGGGAATGTAAGATCCTGGGCTATAAGGACAATGGACACCTTCCAGCTTCTGTTTACTGCTTGTTTGCTAACCGCAAGGCATTATGAGTATATTATGGGATGCAGAGGAAAAAGGCAAAGAGAGCAGAAACCGGAGTCTCTCGGCTAGGACCCGGAACAGGTTAGGGCCTATCAGGGGCAGGCTGAAGTGAAAATCACTGTAGGGGTGGATGCATGACCAGTGTGTAAACAACTAAGTTATAAAAGGGGACTAACACACAAAGGAGGGTCCTTGCCTGCGAGAGTGGCCACTGCGTTGGTGCTCTGGGGCTTGGACCCTGGCTAGCCAGAAAATAAACCTCCTCTTGTGTGATTGCATCTTCAATGTCTCTGCTTTTCTGTCCGGTGGGGCTGTGGAAGGTCGGTCCCTAACACTTCCACACCTGCCTGCACAGGAAAATACTGTCTTCTTTGACCTGCTGCATCTTTAAACAGAAAGGAAAAGCTGCTAATTTGATGGGCCAAAAACTATATCTTACTGTTATTTGGTAGGTATGATTTATATGTTTTCTTGCTACTTCTTGAATTTGAGTGGACTTAGGAAATGGATATCACATGTGGAGAATTCAGTGTAACCCAGAAAAGATTTAAGTAGATTTCAAAGCCTGCAGGGAACTGTGTTAGTAGCCATTGTCCGTGGCTGCCCTGTGCTCACTTGTGCAGCACCATAACCAAGTATGGGTGCCACGGGGAAGGGGAGGAACCTGCCTGGCCCCACAGCTGTCCCTTGCTCTCCCTCTGGTCTCTCTGCCTCAGAACAGTGTAGTGCTGTAGCTATCACACACAGATACTGTAAGATGGCCTGATATTGTTATGACCTTGAATTTTTAAAGCACTTTTCACTCCATTTTGCCTTTCTGGTATTCCAGTGAAATAGCTGCATTCTATTAACATGCATAGGGGCCCTGGGGCCTGGAAAAGTTACGTTATTCATCTATTTTCTCACCATAAGTGAGAGATGGAGCCAGTATTAATGTCTGCATCCTAAATTTCCATTTCCCCCTGAATTTTCATTTTGGATATCAGTATTTTTTTAACTGCAAAGTCTTCAGAGAAACATACACTTAAAATTTTACAGGGTTTTTTTTGTTCCCCCACCCCTACTCCTCACCCTCACATGAGACAGAGCATATCAAGCCCATTTTGCAGATGAGGAGACTGAGAGTCAGAGAGGTGAGATGACTTTTCCATAGCCACACAGCTGGGAAGTAGAGGCCCCAGGAACAGAAGCCAAGGCTGCTTTCTGGTGCACCAGAGGTGTTCTAGTGTTTGGAGGAAGCTTGGGGGCTACCTTGTGGGCATAGGCGAGGCAAAGTAGCAGGAGTTCCAGTCTCCCCCACCCTGCCCTTGGTTCAGTCAGGAGCTAGACAAGCTGCAATTTGCATGTTCCGTGTACTTGTAGTTGCACATAGAACTTTTGAGGAAAGAGTCTGTTGCTCCAGGCACAGTATGGTGCTATAGCTCTCTCTCATGAATGTCCCTACACATAGTCCATGCAGGAAATAGAAGAGTTCATGTCGGGAGCTCAGAGTAGGGCAGCCCAGTCTGCTGCACGGTGAGCCCCACTCTGCTCAGGTGGCCGCATCTCTACTCCCAGCCAGCGGTGCTGTCCTAGCAGGTGCTGCTGTACACGGCCACCCAGCAGGTGGCGGCTTTCCTGCTGCAGGGCCAGGTGGTGATCATTGACGAGGAGCACAGGTGTTCATCGACAAGGCACCTACCTGACCGACATCATCGTGGGCATCCACAGTGCAGAGGTCAGCTGCTCCCAGGTGGGCCGGCCTCCCCTCCTAGGCCTGGGCCTGCCAGAGGCAAAGGGACATGAATCATTCCTCCAAACACCTAGGCCTGGAATCCTCCGGAGATGGGCTTGGGAGGGGTGTACTGAGTCAAGGCAGTGACTGTCAGAGGCTGACTGGGGCTTTCCAGCAGATCTCAGAACTCCAGGTCCAGCTGAATGGCTCATCTTCTTGCCCTTTGCCTGCCCTTGTCATCCTGAGTCCCCTAGCCCAGGACACTGCTAGCCAGCCCTCTATAACCTGGTGTGATAGCCTGAGAGAAGCAGGAGACTCCCTGGGGTTGGACATTATTATTATTATTATTACATCACTTTGAGGGGATTTAACTGAGGAATGCTCAGGAGCTCTGCAAGTCACTGTTAATGACCTATGATATGCCCTGTACTACACTAGGTGTCTACTTGTCAGTGACTCTCCTTTGGGGGTGATGTTCCTGTTTTACCTTTGTACTCAGAGATTCGGAGATGGTGAAGCATGTGCCTGAGGTCACGCAGCTCACAAGTGTGGAGCCAGGATGTCACCACTGGCTTCCGACTGTGAAACCCCCAGGACATCCCACCATTGCTGCAGACCAGGGCCTAGCTTGGCCTTGGGCCAGGATGTGATGTGACCTTGAACCATTGCTGCTGGTAGACCCCAGGTCTTTCCCAATCCGGTACAAACCAGCAGGGAGACTCCTCCCTAGGGAGGCAGCCCCTGCTTTCCCTGACCTGAAGCCAACGACTGAGCAGACTGGCCTTCCTTTCCCTCTCTCAGCTCCTGCCACCCTAAGGGCCTTTACAGCCCTACCCTTTGTCTGCAGCCTGCCCCTCCTCACCTGGCGCCCCTGTGTCTAAGACTTCTCCTGTAGTCTAAGACTCGCGGGCAGCCCTAGGCCCTTGCCCAGAGGCTGGTCTGCCTCTACGCCCACCCACTCCCTGGGCTCTCTCCCCAGCTCCACAGGGCCCAGTCCCGAGTGCTCCAGTATATGGGACAATACAGGGGAGACGCTACCTTCTGCCCTCTGAGGCAGAGGGGCGAATCCCGCACAGCTTCAGAGGCCCCCAAGTCAGCCCCTAGAGGAAGCACGGGGTGACCGCCTTGGCCCACGCCCACAGTGGGGGGTCAGCATGCTGTCCATGCCCAGGGTCTGCCATGGTGTTCCCCACCCAGGCCTGGGATGCAGGGGACAGAGCTTGGGCTCTGAGGGCCTGAGGCCATAGCTCATCCCACGGAGGAGAGGGCAGACGCACGGCCTCCGTGTGGGGCAGGCCAGGGCGCAGTGTTGTTGGAGTGTGGCTGCTGCTTGTCCGCCCAAGGCTTTCCCCTCAGGAAGCGTCTGGAGGCTGAGCACCTGATGCCCATCAGACAGATCCTGTATTTGCGGGAGAAGTTTGTGGCCACACTGAGCACCCTCCTTATGCTAACCCAGCCTGCAAACTGCTGGCCTTCTTTTTCTTTGGATGTCAGGATGAGCACCTAGATTTTCTACGTCTTTAAGAATTGTCCTGGCCTTTCTTTTTATTTAGAGATGAGGTCTTTCTCTGTCACCCAGGTTGGATTGCAGTGGTATCATTGTAGCTCACTGCAGCCTCAAACTCCTGGGCTCCAGTAATCCTGCCTCAGCCTCCCAAAGGGCTGGGATTACAGGCATGCACCACCGTGCTCAGCCTGTCTGGGCCATTGATTTCTTTAGAAAATTCTCATTCTTTATGGCTTAGTTGATTGTCTGGCCTGAGATCTTTTTGTAGAACCCCCATTTATTTGCCCATGTTCTGAGTCCTTTTGATCTTGCCAGGCCCTATGTGCAGGTGGAAGTAATGGTACATCCCAACACAAACATGTAGCATTCTGTAATAGCTGTCATGCTTGGGAGTTCTCCCAGCACTTGCACATAAGCGGTTTTGCAGTTCCTGTAAGGACAGCCACCCAGGCGTTTTAATCCTGGTGTGTAGACGAGTAAACTGCAGCTCAGAGCAGCGAGGCTGGACTCTGGCTCCAGATCCCAGGCTGCTGTGTCCCATGGCCATCCCTCAGTAGGCTCCTGCAGAAGTGAAGGGCACAAAACCCATGGGGGTCCCCTGGAGGGGTCTGGTCTCACGCTGGCATCTTTCACCTCCACCTCTCCCTTGCCCCTGGCTTACCATGTGGCTGGGGCAGCTCCTGTTTGCTCCTTGCGTAAAATGGCCTGGTCCCTTTGTCCCTGCCTTCTGGTGAAGGTGTCAAAAGAATGAACTCACAGGCCTTGGTTCCATCTGCAGGCATGTGGGTCAGACTCGAGGGGCTCCTGGAAGCTCCTGCCCTCTCTGTGGGCCCCGTGTGTGCTACAAATGGCGAAAGGCGGAACAGGAGCTGTTCACCTGTGTGCACTCTTCTGGTGGGTACAGGGCAGAGGGCAAGAAGATGGGGACATGGGGTCAAAGACCTCCATCCTGACCTGTTGGGATTGTCTGTCTTGGGGAACACTGAGCAAAGTCCCAACCACACAGCCTCCCACAGGCAGGTGACAGGGTCGGCCTCAGAGGCCCCAGAGCTGACCTGAGCCGCCTGAGCTTCTCGCTGGGACTCAAGCCTAGGACTCGAGGGTGGGGCTCCCTAGGCCATGCTTGTCTCCCCTCAGGGATGGAGCTGAAGACCATCGAGGGCTTCCTCTTTCAGAGCCACATCGACCTGTTCAAGGTAGAGGTGTTCTTTGTATGTCACCCATCAAATTTCCTTGTTCTTATCACTACCTGTGCCACAGTACTAGGTTAGACTTGGGAAGAAGTAGAGAGCAAATTCCTTCTGTCCTCAAGCAGTCTAAGATCTGAGGATCGAAAGCATAGACATATGTAATTACTTAACCCTTGAAGAAACATCCTAGCTAGAAAAAAGTAATCTTCAGTCTAGGGCAGAGGGGTTGCAGGGATGGGTGTCAAGGTGCCTTTCTTTGTGCCTTAAGACACAGAGAGGCACTTTGGACCCTCACCACCTTACTCTTTCTTCTGGCGCAGTTGTGCCATTGCAGTTTTGGACAGAAGCAGGAGGCTGACTTGTGGGCTGCCCCAGGCGGGAACATGGCTGTGCTGTTCTCGTCTTCCCACTGGGCCTGGGGTCTGACTGCAGCCTCAGAGCTTCACTCACCCCAGGCCTGCACGCCCAGTGCCATCCTAGGTGGGGCACAACCACTGCCACTTGATCCCAACGTGGGCACAGTGGCCGCTTCCATGCATGGGGTGCTGCGTTCTAGGCGCCATGCCATGTTCTGTGCCTCTGAGCTAGGATGTCCTGTTGCTGCTGGTGAGCAAGGGAAACTGAGGCTCAGAGAGGTCACCTCAGGAACGTGATGTGCACAGTCCTCCCACTCGAGGGCCTACGCATGTGGCAGAGCTGGCATCTGAGCCCAGCGAATTTCTCTCCATCCCACCTGCCTCCTTTTCTGGAAACCAGCATTCCCTTGACTTACTCTTTTTGATCACTGCCATTTTGATCACTGTCAGAGAGGCTGGAATTGTCACTGCCATTATCCCTGTCAGACAGGCTGGAAATCCAAGTGTGTTTGATGCTTTCTCCCTTCGTGTCCCACAGTGCCAGGCCGACCGCCTCATACAGCTCTGAGCTCCCCCATCCCGCAGATGCGACTGGAGGTCAGGTACGTCTCCCTCTCGCGTCCTTCCACTCCCCCTGCTGCCCTCTGTCCCCTCCCCCTCCAGTGCCTCATGGGCTGCTGTCTGCTGGGTCTCCACTGCGGGATGGACTCCAGACCCCTCACCTCTGCCTTCCAGCCAAGACCTGGCGCGCACCGTGCACACCAGCGCACACCAGCGCACCGCCCTCCCCTCCGCTCCAGGCCTCCAGGCTCACCTCCTTCAGCCCTTTGCCCACAGGAGTTCTGAGTTTCAGGTCAATTCTTCCAGGCACAGCTTAGATGCTGCCACCTGGAAGGAAAGCAGAGGGGACATGACTTCCTGAGCCCCTTAGAGAGCCGCAGGCATGCGCTGGTGAGGACTGGTCTGGAGCTGGGCAGGCCTCCCCTCCTGGGAAAGCACGTGCTGAGGGGCAGCAGAGGAGGGGTGGCCTCCAAAAGGGGATTTTTGCCTCGGTGGGTCAAAAGGAGGCTCTGGGCGCCTCAGAGGAGCAGTGTGTTGTGCTCCCTGGGGCGGAGGAAAGTGGCGGTCTTTGTATATCGAATGCACACGACAGCTTGCTCCGAGTGCGTGCCTGTGGTTGGCTAGGAGTGGCAGAGAGGGACCTGCTCCCTGCCCTGGGCCTGCCTCAGAGAGCTCCGGAGGCCCTGGGCCCCCATGCTCCTTGGTGCAGAGTGGCCTTACTGGGGTGGAGGGAGGGGGCAGAGATGGCAGAACCATCCCCCGCCGCTGCTCAAGCCTCTCCACCATGCTCTCCATCCCCACTCAGTGCTTGGGCTTCACAGAGGAAGAGGAGTGTCCCCTAATCCTCTGTCCTCCCAAGTGACCGAGGCTGAGTCAGGAGGGTGGCAGAGCCAAGCTGGCAACAGGCCTGGGCAGAGCGTCCGCTCCTCACGTGTGGGCTGGACTTCGGTGAGGCCTCCTCCCCCACTCTGCATCCCTTGTAGACACGGGTCAGGCCAGGCCCGCTCCCCGCTTATGCACGCTGACGCCTTCCTCATAGCTCTCACCACGGCCAACCAGGGCGGCAAGGTCATCCTGAGCCGCCAAGGTCCTTGGGTGCTTCCTGGTCAGGCTCTGTTCCCAAGCAAGCGTCAGCCTGAAGCCCAGGAGCCAATGCACAAAAGGGGTCTGTCCATCCGTCCTGGCCCCTTCTTGGGTTAGGAGGAAACAGGGTGGGGTCGGGGGGACACAGAGATGCTGGCAGGGCAGGGCCTCTTGGGCAAGGCTACTGGAGACGGCCCGTGGCCTGGTGGTGAAGGTCAGGTGGGCTTTGGTTTGAGCCATGGTTCCATCACCATGGAGCTGTGTGACTTGGGCCAGTGTCTTTCTCTTTCTAAACCTCAGTGTCCTCGTGGAAAAGGGAGACGGTAAGGGTTGGTCGTCCTGGAGATGAATGGGATGTCATTTGCTGGCTCTTGTGCCTCATACACGGACCCTCCCCCGAGACCCCCTGCGCCCTCCCTGGAAGCCTGCCTGGGCCTGCACCTGCCCCTCCCCATGCGTCGCTGCCCTCTTTTCTGGCTGCCTCGCTCAGAGCTGCCTCCAGTTCTTGCTCCCAAATGCAGCCGTGCACTTTGCCCAGGTTGTGAGGGAGTGTCGGGCATCACTCATTGTGGGGGCATGCTGCAGTCAGTAAGGACAGCAGCCCTCTTGTGTCCCTGGTGTTGGGATGGGACAGGGACTGGGAAGGGTGAGTCATCAGGCCTCTTGCCTGTCGCCATACCCAAACCAGAAAGGGGCCAGCTCAGGCAGGCCCAGCAGTGTCCACTAGGTGGCACTGCTGCATGGTCTCACTGCCTGGCTGTTAGGCTGGAGCGAGAGTTGGGCAGTGGGCACCTGCTCTGGACCTCTGCAGCCACCGGGTTCGGCTCCTCCAGAGCAAGCCTTTCTGTAGTTCACACTCTCGTTTATGTGCCTCATGCCACTCCCTCTGTCACCCACCACAGAACTATCAACCTCTCATAAATTTGTCTTAATAAGTATTCTTTATGAAAGTATTATACTTTCACTGTAGAAGGCAGAGACAAGCAAAAACAGGAAAAAATCATAATAACACCAACGAAAGGTTCATTTTGGTGTCTATCATTGTAACTGTCTTTCTATGCATAATTTTTACATATGTGCATACGTATTTTAAAGACAAAACAAAAATGATCTTATCTCTACATGTTGTTGTTATAATATGCTTTTTTTCACTCAGCAGCAAAGTGTCATAAGCATTTTTCCTTGTCAGCAAGTATGCATTTGTTCTCCTATACTCTGGCTGCACTGTATGCTAGTTATATGGATTTGTTTATTTATGTATTCATTCATTAAATAGAGACAGGGTCTTGCTCTGTCACTCAGGCTAGCGTGCTATGGCATCATCACAGCTCGCTATAATCTCAAACTCCTGGGCTCAAGTAATTCTCCCTTCTTAGCCTCCCAAGTAGCTGGGACTACAGGTGTATCCCACCACACCCAGCTAATTTTTTAAATTTTTTGTAGAGGTGGGGTCTTTCTATGTTGCTCAGGCTGGTCTCAAACTCCTGGCCTCAAGCAATCCTTCCGCCTCAGCCTCCCAAAGTGCTGACATTACAGGCATGAGCCACCACACTGAGCCAGATATATTATATTTTATATATCCACTCCTCTTTTGTTAGGTATTTAAGCAATCTCCAGTTTTTCTCTGTTTTAAACAATACTGTGATAAATATAACTAAGACTACACACAGTGAGGATTTCATCTTAAAAAGGACTTACTGGATGGAAGGCTGTCCAGAATCCAAAAGCCGTGGTTCCCAGCCCCTGTAGCTGCCTGTAGCTTTTTTAGTTTTTACATTTTTTTGTGTGTAGATTCATAGATTTTAATTCATTCAACGTATTATTTATAGTCATTATTGTTTTTAAGGCTCACATTGTCTCAAACTTGGCATGTGGGGCCCTTCCTGCTACGTCGGGCCTTTCCACACAGCCCGCCAGCCCCGCTTCCCAGCACAGGGGGTCCCAGGCTCGGTTGTGTCTTCCACGCCCTGGAACTGGACTCGTTCATTTCTCTGGGGTATCTTGGTTTCCTTTAATGGGGAATGATATTTAGAAACAAGATCTGGGTGTCAAGGTGTTTGTAGTGCTCCTAGATTATCACTGTTTATAGGACATTTCAGTAGACAGACCTAGGAAATATGTTTTCAGAAGTCATACATCCATATGATATTTCCAAGTAAAATCAAATAAATAATTTATTTGACCTTATATTGTATCTCTTTCTTTTAAGCTGAACATTTGGTTTCCTATTATATTAACACCGTTACTTATCTGCTTTATCCTACAATATATATCTATAAAATAGTCTCAAAATTATAATACCAGTATTACTTCCAACAATAAATCTGATTGCAGTTGCATTTCTTTGCATTTATGTTTTGCCTTTAGAGTGTATCCCACTAAAGACGTATTGTCACTGGGCTATAATGTCGCTTGAGAGCAGGCTTTTCGCTGTGTGCTTAGGTTGCTACTTTGGTAGAGAGCAGACGTTTTTGTTTCATTTTGCTTTCAATGTTAGAATTTGCTTTTTACTTTTTTGACTTAATTATATTTCTAAACACCTGTATGGTACAAAAGTCAAAACTATATAAAAAGATATATTCAGGAGAGTCTCACTTGCATCCCTCTCTAACCTCTGAGTAGACTCCTTAAACATGTGATTCTTGGGTAAAAAAGTATATTTAATTTGTTAAATATTGACAGATTCCCCTTGATAAGAACTATACTATTCTGTAGCCCACCAGCAATGTCTAAGCATACCTGTTTCTCCACAGAGTGATTCAACTGTTGGGTTTTTGCCAGTTCGATGTGAAGCCCTAGAGATTCTTATTCAGTAGTTTGGGCTGGAGCCTGGCCGTGTGTGTTTTGATTTATTTATTTATTTTATTTTATTTTATTTTTTTAGACCAAGTCTCACTCTGTCCCCCAGGCAGAAGTGCAGCGGCATCATCACAGCTCACAGCAGCCTCCAACTCCTGGGCTCAAGCCATCCTCCTGCCTCAGCCTCCCTAGTAACTGGGGCTATAGGTGCACACCACTGCATCCACCTAATTTGTTTACTTTTTTGTAGAGACACGGTCTCACTATATTGGCCAGGCTGGTCTCAAACTCCTGTCCTCAAGCGATCTTCCCACCTCAGCCTCCCAAAGTGCTGGGATTACAGGCATGAGCCACTGTGCCCGGCCATGTGTATTTTTAAATTCCCACTAGTGATTTTGATGCATGGCCAGTGTTGAGAATCAAATTGTTTAACTTAATTTCCTTTGCTGTCCTACAAGCAGTTTAAGTGAGACTGCCAACACTGGATGTCATCAGCAATTCCTTCTCTTTTTGCCAATTTGCTACCAGCCTTTTCTTTTACCTTTTTTCTGTTCATGTGCACTTGTTGCCTCTTTGCCCAGACTTCTCTCTTCCCTACCCCTCTCAGGCCTGAGTTCCTTTCCTCCATCCTCTGGGTGGTCACAAAGCCTCGATGTTGTGGTCTGCAGCTGTCTGACTTCCAGGAGCAGCTGCTGGCCCGTGCCAGGGTGGAAGCTGAGTGCGGGGTGCATTTCCCTGTGAGGACGAGCTGTGTCCTGGGAGGGCCCCGGCACCCGTGTGTGTGTGTGACACACAGTCATCAGAGGAGACCCTGTGCCAGCTCCCTCAGAAGCTCAGCCCCTGTGCTCATGGTGCTCACGCTCAGCCCGCCGTCTGTGCTGCCAGTCTGACTGTGGTAGGGGGGCGGGTGGGGGGGGTTGTGAATTGCTCCTCCTAGTCTAGAAGACGGGGACAGTGCCCTTGCTGGACTCTGTCTTGTAGAACATTTGTTTCCAGCCCCTCCCTGGGTCTCACTGCATCATGTGATCCCTGTCATCTGCAGCAGGGTCTCTGACCAGCCACCAGCCGCAGGAATTCTTGCACTGAGGAGACAGCTGCCCTCCCCCACCAGCCTGCCCACCAGGCCTCAACTGGGGAGGGGAATTTTCAGGTGGAACTGCTCAGGGGGAGCAGTATCTGTCTGAATCCTCTCACTCCTGTTGAACAAGGTTTCTGAAACCCTCCCAGCATCCCTTTAGGGCCAAGTGCACAGAAAGCTGTGCGTTTCCTGTGGTCCTCTTGCCCATGGGTTAGGTCTGGGGACATCTCGAGGGGCATGCCTGTGGTGCTCAGCCCCTGATCTGCCACAGCAGGTGCCCACAAGGCACTGGGAATGGAGGAAGGGGACTCAGTGCCATGGCAATGGGGAGTCATCTCTGGGGCATTAGCATGGGTGGGCAGGGTCGGGGAGGTGCTCCACCCCCAGAAGCAGCAGGTGTGTTCAGTGGGAGGGCGGCACATTCCACTCTGACTCCCACCCGGGGGAGCCACTGGGCAAATCCCCCTTCCTGGCTGTGGTCACACCAGGGGGCTCTGTCCTGGGTTTTGAGCCCCAAGATTAAGAAGCCATTTGTGGGGATCACTCAGGGGCTGCTCCATGGGAGGCTCTTGGTCGTCCTTGCTTGGATGGACGAGGCAAGTCAAACCCTCTGTAGCCTGTGTGGCATGGTTCCCAGAAGGGTGATCTGTTTCTTCCCCTCCTATGAGTACCAGTGCCGGCCATACCCACAGGGAGAGGGGTGGCCTGCTGGAAGAAAGTAAGTGGCCCTTCAGGGCAGCTCCCGCTCGTGAGAACCGTGAGACCCAGAGCTCTTCCTGGGATTTCTCACGCTCAGGGAGTCAGGGTGGTTGGGCCTCTCCTGGGTCCTCAGCCCAGCGCTCGCTGGCCCTGACGACACAGGACTTCCCCAAGGCCTGCAGCTCCGTGAGGCTCTCTAGTCCCCAGCTGGAACACAGGTACGGAAGCAGGCCTGAGACCAGCACTCTGAACCCACCTCTGGGACACATACTCTTCTGCTTCCAGATTTTCCAGGAACCCAAGAGTACAAACCAGGTAGAGCAGGTGCTGACGGACTATTCCAAGTGCAGTGAGGTGAGAGGCCTCACTTTGAGGGTTGGGTCCGGAGACAATGTGGGATTCACAGGAGAAACCATGTCGGGTGACATCCAAGCTATGGCTCAGCAGCTCAGGGCTGGGTCTCTCCCGCAGAGCCATGGCCAGGTGGGGTCCAGGTGACAGGGCCCTGCTCCTCCCCAAAGCTGGAAGTCAACTTTTCTGATAGCCGAGGCCAGTAAGTCACGGTCCTCTCCCATCTCCTGGGGCTGTGGTACCTGGCTACCCACACTCTGGTCCGCTGCGCTCCACCTGCTGTCTGCTGCCATTCGGTCTGCGGCCAGCTCCTCCTCAGGGTCTGTCCACAGTGGGGGCAGCATTTCAGCAACTCTGCATCTAGCTCTTGGAGAGCAGGTGGGCAACTAGCCGACCATCCCTATCAGGACCCAGGTTGTTGGCCTAGACTGGATCTCTCTGCTGAGCAAGCCCTTTCCAGGTGGCAGGAGGCCCAAAGAGTGGTACACGCAGCAGCTGGTGGCATGGGGTGAGAACGCCACATGCCCCTGCTCGAGTCTCTGCCCCACGTACGTGGCCATGGTGGGCATGCTCTGGCCCAGCATAGGTCTCCAGAGCTGCAAGACAAAGTAGATCAGCCTGGATCTACCAGGTGATCTAGGTAATCTACCTGGATCAGCCCCGGTGAGTGCCTCCATTATTCCAGAACACACGAGGGCATCGTGGAGGGGTGTCACCCTAGGCCGGGGTGGCAAGGCCTCCCCACTGGGTCTTCCCTTGACTCATGTTTCCTGTCCACTCAGAGGTCTGGCTGCATCTCCACACCCTCTCAATCTCCCCTGTGATGTTCTGTGGCATCTGCTGCTGGCATTGGCCCTTGAAGCCTCTTGATCTGGCCCTAAAGCCTGGCAGGGTCTTTTCCCAGGGATAGTGGGGACACTAGGCAGCAGGCAGGAAGGAGCCCTCCACAGGCCATCTCCTTTGCCCTCCCCAGCCCAGAAGCCCAGGGGAGGCCCCTGGGAGAAGGGTCTGAGTGGAGGCCCTGCCCAGTCCACAGGTAAGCCAAGTCGCTGCTCGCTCTCCAGGTAGATGGCTGCAGAATGAAGTGGCAGGAAAGGGGCTCATCTGCCCCATTCCCCATCTGAGGGCTGAGGAAGGGGAGGGGACCCCGTGGGGACATACAATGCAAGAGGCAGGTCTGCTGAGAAGCTCCAGCCTATACTTCTCCAGGCAGGGCCATCAGGCCCCCGAGGGCTTTTGCCAGCATAGCACTCCCGTCTAGGCCGCCAGCCTGGACCTGAGATCGCATGGCGGTAAATCTCCCTCTGGCGCTGCCCTGGCTGTTATGCAGAGGGTCAGTCCTGCCTCTTCCTTCCCCTAGGGCCCCTCACCAGCCTGGTTTCCCACTGCCTTCTCCTCCTCCAGGTTCATCAGAAGAGCCCGTCTCTTCCTGATGCACAGTCTAGCTGCTGGTGCCAGGCCCTTCCTCTGCACTGCCCGCTGGGCCTGGCCTGCAGGGACCCTGACCAGGGAGGGGAAGTCAGGGGGTGAGTGTGGAGTGCAGGACACTGCCAGGACCCAGGTACAGGCAGGGGAGCCTGGGGGAGACGACCAGGCTAATCCTGAAAAAACAGGGGTCCCTGCCATCCTCAGGCCCTTCCCAAGGCAGCCCCTCCCTGGAACTGGGTCTTTCTTCCCACCCAGCATGGCTGGGGGTAGGTTTCCTGCCCGGCCTCCGCAGGCCTACTCAGCACCTCCACCCTGCCCCCCTGCGTAGGCCCATCTGCTTCTGCCCTTTCTAGCTAAAACAAGCTGTTCTCGACCTTTCACCTTCTCTTCTAAATTTAAAATGTTTCCCATTTCCAGCCCCTGCGGGCCCTAGGGCTCCTCCAGCCCAGGGCCTTCTGAGTGCCCCCAGCCGCCTCACCCCTGCCGCAGCCTGGCCCCGAGCCTGCTCCACCACCCTCCCCACATGTCACCTTCCCTCTCAGCTACTGGAGCAAACTCCAAGACACCTCTCGCCTGACATCAGCAATTATGCCAAGAGCCATCAGGCTCTCAGTAGGACTATTTTTAGAGACCCCGTGTCTGTCACTGAGATATTTTTTCCTGTGGGAAAATATCCCTCCCTCCCATCTGCAAGAGTTGCTCCTGCTGGCTGCACCTCGCTTCTCTCTGACCCAGAGTAAGGGGCCGTGGTGCCCGGATGTTCTGCCCACTGCTGGGAGCTCTGGGGCAGGAGGACCGCCGCTGGCTCTAAGGGGACGAGTGCTCCCTGCACAGCTTCCGTCCCTCCACTAAAAGCGCAAGCTGGTTTCTGCACAGTTCGTGGCTGTGCTCCTCTCCCACCCGCGTTGCTCTCATCTCTTGATCTCTTCCCTTCTCTTCAGAGAAGGGAAAACCACTCTGGGGAGGGGATGGGCGCCCCAGCAGCATGTGGTCTCGAGCCAGCGTGCTGTCCTTGAGGAAGGTCCCAGCACCTCCGTGTGAGGGCAGCAGCAGGGCCTGGTCTGGGGAAGACGTGTGGCAGGGGCCCCTGGGTCATCCTCGTCCTGTCCTGCAGCTGTGGTGGCAGGCAGAGGTGGGACGGACATGGACACTGGGGCGAAGGTGCTTCCTGCCCCCACCCAGGTCCTTTCCCAGAGATCCCTGGGAGGGAAGAGGCTGAGGTGAGGGAGGTTGGAGGGGCACCAGTTCGCCCCACTCATGGAGACAACAACAGGAAGGAAAAGGCAGGAGAATATGCAAGATGCAAAATAGCCTAAGGCCCAGGGAAGGCAGCTTGTTCAAGATCCCAGATCAGGTCCCCAGCTTGGCCTGTGGCTCTCACTGCAGCCCAGAAGCCACAGGTAGGGCTCAGTGCACATGCGTCCCCACCCAAGACACTCCCTAGCACTCCACAGCCACCGAGTTCACCACAAGCTCTTGGAGCTTCAGTCTGTCCTGGACCCAGCACTGGACACTAACAAGACAATGGCGACTTTTGGGGACCACTCTCACAGCCACCACACAAGACAGGCAGTGTGGGCAGCACCACCAAAGCAGGACTTTGGGCGGCCAGGGTCCAGGCACTGTATGATGCCAGTGTTGGGGCTTCACAGCAGAGGCTGGGGCCTCTGTCTCTCAAAATATCTCAGGACCGTGACCATTTCCTTGGACAACAGCAGGGGTCTAAGCAAATTTTCTTTGTCACTGCTGCTGCTGGCTGAGCTTGGAGAGGAAAGCTCCACTAAGCAGGTCCCAAACCGGGAAGGAGCCTGAAGCCCAGGCAGGGCTCCTAAGAGGCAGCAGGAGGAGGGTGGCTGGGGTGCAAGCCCCAACGAGGAGTGGGCAGAGAGCACCCTGACTGACCCTGATGGTGTGGAGGTGAGGTGGTGCTTTGCGTGGAGCCTCCTACTGCGGGGGCCCGGGGCCCTCACCCTGCTCTCACTCCTCTGTCCTCCTCCAGCTGCGCTCCTGGGCACCGCCCCCAGCTTGGCAGATACACTCCGGCCACTGGAGGGCTCGCCCACCTCCTCAGGAGCTCCCCGGACTGGGCTGGGAAGGGAGGAAGGGCTGCTCAGGTGGGGCTGGGCTGTGGGATGGCCTTGGGGTGACACTTGCAAGTGTCCAGGGGCTTTACCTCAAGAGCCTGGCTGGGAGGAGGTGCCCAGGTGAAAGAGGAAGCAGCAGTGCAGCAGGGCCTCCAGAGACCACACGAGGCCTGGACTTCTGCCACCCGAGTTCAGGAGCCTTGTGTGCAGATGCTGCCTGTCCCTCCCCACCTCGTGGCCAGGTGCCACCCTGCCCCACCCTGCAGAGGGGCCTGTGAGTTACTTACATGCTGACAGTGTCTCAGCTGGACAGTGAGCCCACAAAGGGTTTCTGTGCCGTTGCTGGATGCTGGAGAGAGACCGGAAGATATGACATTGACACTGAAATTTTGTCATTTCAGGGACACTGAATATTTTGTTGCTGTAGTTTTCCATTGTTTCAGTAGATCTTTTCTTCCATTGGTTTAACTGGGGACAGAGGACCCAGAGCCCCACTGGTCCAGCGGCCACCAACCTGGATGGCAGAACTGCAGAGCTCTACAGACAGTTCGAAAACCACTATTTTACAAACCCAGCAAAACAAGATATTTGAAATGAGAACTATTCTGAAAATCTAGGGTTTATGACCATTTAACAAACCTGCAGAAGATCCTTCAGGAATCCAGAAATTTGACAGGTGGAGGTACCCTCAAAGAAAGCCCCCAGCCCACCCTGTTCCCTCCTGCAGGAGACACTGGTGCCTTGGCCTGCAGGGACCGTGGTCTGGGGTGGGGGTGGGGTGCTGACCAGCACCGCAGGAGCTCGGAGAGGCAGTGGTGGGGTGATGGAGGTAGAGGCAGTGGGGATACAGTTAGCACCCCATCCTCTAAGTCTGAAGTGGGAGTGTGAGAAAGAGATGCAGGGAAGAAGGCGGCAGAGCAGGGAGCTCCCTAGCTCAGCTCCATCCAAGCGCCCAAGCGCCCAACCCCCCTGGCTTGAAAGGCTTGGCTACCTCTGCGTGGAAGATGGCAATGCTGGAATGGGGTCTGGGGCAGAGGGGTGAGGCCCAGGCCCTGGTTGGTGCTGGGCGTGAGGCCATCAGAGATGCTGGGCAAGTGGGGCTGTATGTCGATCTGATGCACCTGGCCCAGGTCTGGCAGGTAGAAGTGGTTCTCTGGGACCTGCAGGGTTAGGTGGAGGAGTGTGAACAGTGACAGGGACCTACAGGGTTAGGTGGAGGAGTGTGAATGGTGACAGGGACCTACGGGGTTAGGTGGAGGAGTGTGAACGGTGACAGGGACCTACGGGGTTAGGTGGAGGAGTGTGAACGGTGACAGGGACCTACAGGGTTAGGTGGAGGAGTGTGAACGGTGACAGGGACCTACAGCATTAGGTGGAGGACTGTGAACGGTGACAGGGACCTGCAGCGTTAGGTGGAGGAGTGTGAACAGTGACAGGGACCTGCAGGGCAGCCAGCAGGGCCTCACGCTCACCCCTTGGAGCTGGATGGAGCCCTGGCTGGGAGAAGAGCCCTGTCAGGCCCCCTACTCGCAGCCACCCTCCCCACCTGCTGCTCCAGCTGCTTGCTGAGGGACAAGGACACGGAGCAGGTTCCGCTCCACACCTGTCTCCCACTTCCCTGTGGGCACAGTGTGTGCTGGGATTCCTAGGCTTCCTGCACCAAACCCACAGCCAGCCTCCGGCTCCCCACCCCGTGCTCCTGCTCCTAAAGTCTGCCGCCCGGGCCACACTTAAGCCCCCCTCAGGCCCTGCAGTGCTGTCTGGACACAGGCTTTCAGTGGTGCTGAGGAGCAGCAAGGAGCTGAGGAAGCTGCCATTGCTGGGAAGACCACAAAGCCCTTCCCCCACAGCATCCTCAGGCTCTGGGGAAGCACTGTGACTTCCCTGGGGGGGGGGGATTAGAGACGACAGGGGTGGGGACATCAGTGCCGGCCAAATCGACCCCATCCCCTCCCAGTCAGTATTGTCTTGGGAGCCAGAGCCCCGGGGTGGGCCCCGAGCCCCTCTGAGCAGCCAGCCCCAGTGTGCAGTGGGTGTGGCAATAGGACCTGCAGGGCCCACCCATCCTGGCAGGGTGCTGGCTCTGATCCTGTGGTCCTGGGCACCAGTGAAGATGTAGCCATGTTCCTGCAGGTGCCCTGGAGCCAGGCACTGGGTGCTGGAGAATACCTGTGGACACAGGGGCAGCCTGAGAGGACCAAGAGGCTCCAGGCAGCCGAGGGGTGGCTGGCAGGGCTGGCACCCTGGGCAGGAGGAAAGCCCAAGGTCTGGCCAAACAGCAGGAGCAGGGATGTGGGCAACCTCAGACACGGGAGATGGAGGCCCTGCCCACTGGCCACGGACACAGGGCCATGTGGGCTGCCTTGATGGCTTCTTGCTGCCTTTGATCTCCTCAATTTTGGCCTGGGCCAAGGAGACCCTCCCCCCCCCGATGGCCTGCACCTGACTCTGCCTCAGCTCTGCTTGCTGGGAGATCCCACCACAGAGGAGATCCCAGAGGCTGGGGCTGCTCCCAACCCCTGCAGCCATGGCGCACCTCTCCTTCTGACAGCAGACCTGCCAAGACAGGGCCTTGGCCAAGGGCTCATAAATCTATGCCACCTGCTTGTCAGGGCCGTTCAGTGCTGACCTCTACAGGGAAGATCTGAGCTGGAGGGTCTGGAGTTGACCGTACTGAGTCCTTGGACCTCTCTGAGGGGATGGGCCACTACTCTGGCCCCAAGCTGGCACCTGTGCCTGCCATCCGCCATGCAGCACAGACAGAATCACAGTTGCTCACTTGTGCGCACATAGCTGTGAACACGCACCCTCACTACCATGTGAAGGGGGCAAGCCTGGCTTCTGCAGAGGAAGCAGCTGGAGTTCAGTGAGGCCAAGCCTGCCAGAACCGGACCTAGATGCTGTCACCTGAGTTCAGACCAGCCCTGTGGACAAGGACGTGCCCTGCACATCATGAATGGCGCACAGGCTCTCCATGGTCTGGCTGCGCACCTGTCCCTGCTCTCCCCGGATCAGGGTGGCTCCGCAACACCAGCCACCTGCTATTTCCTGCCCATGCCCAACACTCTCATCTCAGGGGCTCTGCATCTGACGGAACGCCATGGCACAGACATCCACACGGCTAGCTCCTGCATGTCACCGAGTCCCCTTCCCGTGGAGGCCCTTCTGACCTGAAATCTGGAGATGCACCTATCACTTCCCAACTCCTACGCCTGCTGTTATTTTCTCCACAGTGCCGCTGGACACAACACATCTCTTGCCTATGTGCTCCAGTCCAGGAGCCAGGGCTGGGTTTTGTTCCCTGCTGCATTCCCAGAGCCTGGCACGGTGCCCAACACGTGGTGGGGGCTCACTGGAGACTGTGGAATGACTGAGGCCCGGGGGCCTTACGCTAAAAAGTACACAGCCCCATTTGTGCTTGTCCACATTGTTCAGCCACCACAAGTGAACTCTGATTCACAGGCGCCACATTGTCCTCCTCCCAATCGCTCTGTAGCTCCCCTACCCCTGAGAACCTGAGTCCTTGCCCACAACAGCCACGCTCCACACCCAGGGAGGTCATCCCCTAGCACTCGCCTGCAAAACGAGCACACGAGAAGCACGAGGAAGGAAAGGCAGATGCACAAGTGCAGTTCGCCAAGAAGGAGGAGGTTAAGGCAGGGTGGCCGGGGCACCGCTGACTCCAGGGTGAGAGACTCTGGGACCAGGGACCACTGGAATCTCCCTAAGAGTTGAAATACAGTCAGGAATCTGGCCTGACCTGCCCAAGCCACTCCCACCAACTCTGGACGGTCTTGACCCCCAGAAAACCCACCTGACCAGCCAATTTCACAATCCAGGGGTCTCCATGCCCTGATTTCTCCTGGCCCCTCATGTGTGGGGCGCAGCAAGGTGGCAGTTGGAGTACAAGCAGCCCCCACGGCAGCTTGGTTTTCCTTGCAGCCACGCAGGCAGGGAAGGAGGGCACCGCTTCCTTCCCTCAAGAGGAAGCAGAGCGCAGCCCCGTCTCCCCCACGAGAAGAGAAGGCTCATCTGCTGCAAGGGGTCCTCGAGCTCGAGTTGCTTCAGTGCACTCCGGTTCCCAGCAGCCACATTCTGCCCCTGGGCACTGAAGCGACCTTCCCAGGCCGTGAAGGCACTCTACTCAAGGTCCACAGGGAAGTGGGGGTGCTGGGACTGGAGTCAGACAGAGGCTGCTCTGTTCTGGAGCTGACGTCATGCAGAGAAGGGCCAATTGTTCCAAGTGGCAAACATTAAGCTCAACAATGAGCCCTGGCAAATTTCTGGAATGTATCATTAAATAGAAGGTCTGTAAGCACATAGAGAAGGAGGAGGTGAGCCCCAGGTGCCAGCACTGTGCTCAATTCATAACATCTCTTTGTTTTTGTTTTGGCAGGGTTATTAGACTGGTGTGTTAGGGGAAAACCTGAAACACACTGAACCTTGAGTCAGCATGATTTCGATGGCTCCTCACACAATCCCATGTAAAGATGGAGCTATGGGGCTGGAGGCGAGTACATATAGGAAAGGCCAGGCCAGACAGACCACAGTCCCCACAGGGCGCTACTAAAGAGGGGCCTGACCCAGCCTCGCGCTGGCAGGGGCGCTGGCAGCGCCCCCAGTTCATTCGGTGCCTGACTAGGAAGCTGGGAATGTCAGACAGAATTCTTAAGGAATGAATGTGACGCTGGCTTGAGATTCAAACAAGCAAGTACACAGATACAGAAGGCTCGGCAGCAGTTCTGGTGAAGACAGACCTGGAGTTCCAGTTAAGAATAAGCTGAGGAGGGGCTAAAAGCCTGTGAAGCAGCTTGCAAAGGACATGAGCTCTCAGGGCTCACAGCTTCCTGTGCTCCCCACCCCCACCACCAGTAAACCAGACATGCTCTCCTGGAGGGACATGGGAGCCCTGAGCATCAGTCCCTCCAGGCACCAGTCTCCCCACACTGTGTGCCCTTACCTTGAGTCCACATTGCAAGAGGACTCTGAACTCCCTGCAGTCTGCAGAACCTGTCCTGTCACTCTGTGTCTGTATCGCCCAGGACAGTGCCTGACATGCAACAAATACAGTTGAACAAGAAAGTGACAAATGACCAAACACCCAAAGGAGGGTGATGAGGATGGTGATGAATGAGAAATCCACATCATATGAAGACAACTGAAGGATGTTCTGGCTAAAGAGGAGATGACTCTGCAAATATGATAACTCCCTTCAAATATCACAAATATCAGAGAGCTGTCAGGTAGAAAAGCAACTAAGACCCATTCCCTGCCAGCCTCAGGGCTGCAGCAGGACCAGTGGGTGGAGTTACAAGGATTCAGACCTCTGTTCTCATAAGGAAAATGTTCTCAGGAACAGCACATAGCTCGGCAAAGCAATCTGATTCCCGCTGGACACCACCTGTCTGGGATGCTCAAGGCAGGCGTGATTCTGGGGCTCTTTCTGTATCTCAGGCCCTGGGACGGTTTGCTTGTGGACAAAGTCCCCGCCTCTCTTATTGGCACACACCACGATGCCAAGGGAGAGGACAGGCCCAGAAGGAGAAATGGCCTTCAGTGCATTTGCTGTCTCAACGGACTGGTGGTGGCTGTCAGGAGGCTGTGTGAGGAAGGGCTGTAGCCACTGCGGGGCTGGGATGTTGCTGAACAGCATCCGCCATGGGGGCAATTTGCCCAGACGCAGGACAGAAAGCTGGCTTGCTCTGTCCGCTCAGAGCTTGGGCTCCACTGCTGGTCTGCCCCCTGCCTGCCCCAATTTCCAAACATCCCTCTCTTGCTTCCTTTCCTTCCCCTTACTGTTCAACAAATAACTTGAGTGTGTTCAATTTGTAAAGCACAGCATGGGTCTGTGAGGCCAGGGGTGAACCAAACAACACACACCTGCCCTCAAAGTGATTCAGGCCTCCCAGGGAGCTGAGAACTGAACATCAATACCCCTAGTGTCCCTCGGACTTGGGCCTCACATCTAATTCATAATGGTGCAACCTTGGGCGAATCACCAGTTGATCTATGCATACCTCAGCTTCTTTGGCTGAAAAATGGGATGGCAACTTCTATTTCATGGAATTCCTGTGAAAGTTCCAGTGAACAGACTCTGTACAGGGCTCCTGGTCTACCAAACAGCTTCAGGGCTCAGTTAACATTTGCTGTTATTGCTCATAAAACTGGGAGGGATGCAAGGGTGTGGCACTCAGAGAAAATCTAAACCTTTGCACGGGAGGATGAGGGTTGGTTGGGAAGATTGCATGGAAGAGGAGGTCTTGAGCAGACGTGCAGAAGACGTCCCCGGCAGAGGAGACAGGCACTCTACAAGAGAACGCGTGGAGAGCAGAGCATCCGTGCAATGGCAAGCAGCTCCTCTGCTGCAGCATGAGGCTTTCAAGGAGGCTGGAAGGGGCCACTCTCCTCCCAGCATGGCAGAGGGACAGCCAGGGCGGGGCCTGGGCTCCCTGCCCCATCATCTCCAAAGACCACCCCATTCCCTATGGGAACATTTCCTATGAAGCCAGGCAGCCTCCGGCCCCTGCAGAGCTGCCACTGGCCCGTCACAATCAGCATGCCAGTCCCTAGAGGCTGCTGAGGAGGAGGGAACACCCACTGCTAACCCAGATGTGCTGTGTCTCCTCCCCTCGCCCTGTCATAGCCCTGGTGTTGCAGCCCCTGAACCTGGGCTCCAGTCTTCACCTTTATCTTCCCACCCTCAGGGATGATTAAGAGTGATCTGCGCTGATGATGGAGCAGCTGACTGAGTGCTGGGTGCCCTCAGGGCCATCAGGTGCCAGGCAGTAGTGGGAAGGGGGCAAGAGGGATGGGGAAGGAGGGAGTGAGGGCTGCTTCTCTGGTGAAGTGTCTGGGCCGGGGGCTACTGGGGCCACAGATGACAGCAACCCAACTCGAATTTGCAAGAGCTGGTCAGCTCTTCTTCCCTGTGCCACCCACCCCCTCCTGCTTTGTCATCCTTGTCAAGGGGAGCAGGTGACATCTCTGGTCAGGTATTTTGGGGCCTGGCTTCTCCCAGGTGAAGACAGGGCAAATGGAGAGTCTAAGATCTGCGAGGCAGGAGGAGGTGGGGTTCAGGAATGGTCGAGAGAGCTGGGGAGGCATTTGTCCTGCTCGCCAGTCTCCGCACAGCTCCCCGCTGCAGCCAAGGCAGGGCAGGAGGAAGGAGCGCTAGCCTGGAATGCTAATTTGCCATGAGCTCACCTACCTGGGCCTCTGGGCACAGGCTCCAGAGGCAGAGCAGGCCTGTGGTGGGCCATGGAAGGACAGTGTCTCTGCCCCACCCACCTGTCTCCTGTTGGCAAGTGGCTTCCAAGCAGGAGGCGAATGTGTAAGGGGGGAAAATCTAAGGTGCTCACATCCCACCACAAAAGCCATGAAGAGTGGAAAGCCCACGTGCTTGTCAACTGCTGCAGGGTGGGGGACAGGGATGAGATGGGTGTTGGCCTGCCACCCCACCCCATCGCTGACGCCTCCTCTCCTCCATCTCCTAATGTGTCACCGTATCCTGTCACTGTTCCCTTTGCAATGCCTCATCCAGTCCTGCCCACCTGCACAGCCCCTGGACAGCAGCCTTATCTCTTTCACGTCCGGACCACAGTGACAGCTTCACAGGCCCCCAGAACCCCTGTCCCTTTCTTGCACACGTCGTGATGTCTGCCTGATGATCCCTCCCAGAACTCTGTCCCATCACCTTCCTGCACAAGGACTGGACCTACCACGGCTCCCTAAGACCCCTCAGTCAAGGTCCAAGTTCTGCTCTGTTATGGGGACCCCCCGGGCCCTCAACTTATCCCAACTTTTCATTCATGGCCATGATACCCTCCCCTGCCCTGGAGCACTCCTGTAGCACTGTGGAGGACACAGAGGAACACAGGGACACAAAACCGGAGGGAAGCCAGGCCCACAGGCTCACCACAGTCAGCTGTTGACGCCTTGTCCTGCAGTGAAGGAGCCGCGTGTAAGGGACAGGCAGCACCCAACACAGCCCGTGACACGCCCTGTTCCAGGCCAAATCCAGGCTTCTCTCCCAGCCGTGGCCCCACTTCCAGCCTGCGCCAGATGAGCTGCACACCCACCTCCCCAGCCCTGCTCCTGCAGGACCCCTAGCCCTGTGGAGCAGGTGCACGGGTCTGCTCTCCAGCTCCTGCTGCCTCCTCACCCAGGTGACAGCCCCCATGTCCTTTGGGGAACCCATCTCTCCCATAGGATCAGTCCCTGTGCTTGGGGGGGGGGGCTGTGCCTGGGGTTCAAGGCTGAAGCCCTGACCTAGGTCTAAGCCAACCAGGGTTTCCCATCCCCCCAGCCCCAGCAGCTCATTGTGGGTCGTCATGAGAACCAGGCCAGGCCAAATGGGGTGAGTGTGTCTCTGGAGGAAATGCCGGCCCAGTGGGGACCATTCTTTCCTGTGAGGCCTGACCTTGCGTGCATGAGTTCTGGCCCTACTGGTTGTCACCTTGCCACTGTGAGAGCAAGGCCTGCCTGGGAATGGAGCCAACCCAGAAACAGCACACTGAAATGGAGCGACAGCAAACCTGGGTCCTGATGGCATCATTTAAGCTGCTCAACTCTGAAGCCTGCTCTGCTGATTGGTTACTTTCTGCTTCACCTGGTTTGGGGCGTTCCGCCTGGCAGGTGTGCCCAGTTCTCACTTATTTCTGTCCTTTTCTACCCCTGGAAACCCAGGCAGTTCATGCTGCATCAGAATGCACCCAGCCCTGCACTTTCCCACAGCAGACGCCAAGCTCCTGGAGGGCACCGGGCCCTGCACACCATTGGGACCCTCAGGGTCCAGCATGATGCCAGCACATGGTGGCAGATGGATGAGGGGACCTGGATCACAGCTGTGAGGGAGCTGGACTCAGGCCCTGGCTCCTGAGAGGCACATGCCTTCCTGGGGCCATGCTGGCCACTCGCAGGGTCCACAGCCACACTCCGTTGACTCACCACCCCGCCTCGGGAGGTGGCCCTCCTGCCCTCTCCTCAGCCCATCCTGGGGCACTGTCAACAAGGTGCCAAATACCAGATGGGGACCGAAAGTGTGCCAATATCCACCACTCCCCTTAGAAAAGGGTGAGTGTGCAGCCCACCCTGGTGAGGACACACAGCAAATTCCAAGAGAATGGCCTTGGCATCTGTTCCAAGCCCTGGACATGGGTGGCTGCCATCCGGGGCTGCTGTGTCCTCTTGGTTAGGTGTCCCTTTGCACATTTAGCACAAAAATAAGCACAGAGTGGGCATCTAACCTTTCCTGATTGATGGATGGCCACAGTGGGCAGTCAATGGGCAGAGATGACACCAACAGAGAAGAGCTGACATTTCCTGAATGCTCACAAGGGGCAGGCTCTGCTTAATTCCTTTGCATGCTTTAATTCACTTAATCTTTACCACAAGCCAAAGAGGAACATACCATTATTATCACAATGTTACAGACGAGAGCATGGAGGCTTAGGGGGGTTATGTAGCTTGCCCAAGCTGGATCTGAGCTGGGGGTTCTGCTCCAGAGTGAGCCCTGGGCCACTCAGTGCACTTCCCCTTGGTTATGGGGACATTCTGGATGGGTGTGGGAAGACCAGGCTGTCAGTGGGCAGGAAGAAACAGAAGAGTCCAGAGGCACCAAGTCCAACTGGAGGCAGTGGCCCCGCGTGCAGTGGGAAGGGCTCCCAGGAGAGGTGGACTTCCAGCTGGTGCGGGACGAGGAGACAGGCTGGGGGAGGAGCGGACTCCAGGTCTGGCGTCCCACCAGGGTGAGGCTGGGGGTGACCTAGACCCTGCATCAAATGCTTCACACTGGATGAGAGGAAAGGCCCTGTGTAAGGCACAGGGTGGGCACCCGGGAAGGACACCGAGCTGCATTTCAGGCTGCTTCCAGGACTCTGGGACTCTGCACAGAAAGGGCAAACACCACCCACTCCTTCCTGCTAAAGGACGGCACCAGGTCAGTGCCGCAGACACGGACGCCGCAGGTCTCCAGCTCAGGACTGCCAACACCCCAGCAGCCTCCCCGAGCACAGCCACATGGCCTTCTCACAGGTCCTCCTGCCTCAGGGAGTTAGCTCATGCCCTTTCTTTCTGGAAGGTTCTTTCCGACCTACCCACTCACCCCTCAGATTTCACCATAAATGTTATTTGCTCACATACACCTCCCCCAATTCCCCCAGACCAAGCCAGGCCCCTGTCACAAGTCTCATGGCACCTCATGTCCCTTCACAGAGATGGTAACACCCCCATATCATCTGGGCCACAACCCCTGGGTCTGAACCCTGGCTCTGCCACTTGGCCAAGTGACTCAACCTTCTGTGCCTCAGTTTCCTCATCTATAAAATGGTGGTAACAACAAGATCTCCTCGTGCCACATAGCAAGGGTTAAATGAGGGCATGTACCCAGAGCAATGGTGATGTATGCTACATGAATATTAGTAATCATGAAAATATTATAAATGGGTCTTATCACAATTGTACTTAAATAATCATGCAATGGGTTAAGTTTGTCTCTCCTTCCAGGGTATGTACTCTAGTTGGACAGGGATGCTGCCTTATTCACTGCTGTATCTGCAGAGATTAGCACAGTGCCTTATACAGAGCAGGGCTGAGTAAATGTTTGGCTGCAGGAATAAGTGAAGGAATAAGGCCCCCAGTGGGAGAGCACAGCCACCACTGGGTCCCTCGGGACACACAGGAAGCCGGGAGTCGGAGGGCCAACATAGTGGGCTCTCAGGCACTGAGGAGAAAAGGCTGCACTGGACTCCTGCCTTGGACCCCTCTAGCACAGGGAAGCCAGCTGGGTCCCCCCAGGACCAAGAATCCACACAGGGGCTGCTCCTAGAGGGTGTGTTCCTGGGACTGGAGCTAGGACTTCTGGGATGGGGGTAGCCCTCCAATCAGCACCCACCTGCTGAAGATGTCTGCAGAGACCTTCTGAGGGTACTGCAGGCAGCTGCCACCTGCACAATGGCCTCCTCCCGCCGCAGGTCTGGCTGGATGAGGGGCATTGAGTAGTGTAACCTGCCAAGCAGTGCTGGGTCCTCACAAGAGTAACAGTGCCTGTGTGCAGGAACTGGAGCATCAGGACCACTCCTCGCTTGCCCCACCCACCCAGCACATGGCAAGGTGGTGTCGAGAGACAGCACAGCCCTCATCCCAACCACCTGCACAAGGGAGAGAGCATCCGGTGGGGGCCAGGAGCTCACAAGAGGAGGGGTGCTTGTTGAGTGAATGAGTGAGGAAGAGGGAGGACCAGGGACTGGGGAGTTGGTAGGGGCAACAGAGGAGCTCAGAGAAGAGGCAGTGTTTCTAGACTCCCTATAAGGTGCATGGTACCTGCCAGGCACCCTTCCCATACATGGTCTCAGTTCAACCCCCACACTTGGATAAACAGGAAAGAAACCCTGGCTGCAGAATAAAACAGGCTGGAAGCAGAGGGATGGAGGGGGCAGGGGAGAGAGAACGGCCTGAACCAACTGCTAAACGGTTCCCAGATCTGGAAAAGCACAGGAAATGTGCAGACTTGGGTTCTTCCCACTTGAACCCCTGAGGAACTCGGAGCCGGCTCCTGAGATAGGCCAGGCCCTGGGCAGTGATCTAGCTGTGGGAGTGTGCAGGCTCTGCTCGCCGAGGCTAGAGCTAAGGGGCCAGGAGGAAGAAGGTATTTGGGTGGGGGAGACCACGGACGACAGGAAGGAAAACACTTGAACTGCAAGGCAATGGCACAGTCTATTTATATTTGGTTTAATTAACTCTTCTCCCTGGTGCCACTACAGCAGCAATCACACTGCAGACGGCACTGATTTGATTGGCAAGAGACAGGCCAGGCGGAATATCAAGGCACCAGGCCCCTATAAATAGGTCTAATCACAGCGCCTCGCTGGAAGACGGCAAGGAAGACATTAGTCAGGCCTGGCACTGTGCCAGACCTGCTCTCCTAGGCTCCATACTGGGGCCCTTGGTTGCAATGGAAGTATGGGTAGGGCTGGGTTAAGTGTGACAGGAAGGGCCTAGAAGGCTTCATTTGGGCTTAAAGTGCTATGTGACCTTGAGTAAGTTGCTTGCCCTCTCTGAATCTCTGAGAACTGGCATTGCTCTCTAAGTGGTTCTTCCCAATAACGATAATGGATATATCGTACATAATATATCTCACAAACATCTTCACCGAGCTGGAGCTGCCTCATTTTCCTCCTCTGGCTTCCCAGTTCTTCCCTCTACCCACCTAATTCTCTCCTACCCTCCTCGGGATAGCACTTTTCATGATCTGAGATGCCCATTCTGCTCCTCAGCTTTCTCTCCAGCAGTGAGTTCCTCTTCCACACTCACACCTCCAGGAGGGGCAGCCTTGGCTCCCCAGACCTGAGCTGCCTGAATGCTCATGAGGCCCAGGAGTTGTTACTCCCCTCCCCACTTCTCTTCCCTCCTCTCAAATAACCAAAGCATGGCCAGCTTAGTCCCCAGCCATCTAAGGAACCTGACCCTCCGAGACCAGCACACACCTTTCAGGAATTTTCTTCTTCCTGCCATCCTTCGTACTTGTCCTTATGCAGACCTGCTGGCTATAGTTAGTTCTGTGCCTCAGTCCTCCCAGCTGTAAGATGGGAGGCAGGGAAAGACAGAAGATACTTTCTGCACCCATCTGGAGATGAATTCCTTGTTAGTTATGCTGATTGTGTGTGTGTGCGTGCACACATGCATGTGGGAGAGGGTAACACGGGAACAAATCTCCTAAACAAGCAAGTAGCAAGTCCGCTCAAGAATTAAGAGACTGAATACTGCTGATTACTGGCTTATTCTGAGTACAAGTATCTTCTGATTATCTATTAGGCACAGGCCATGATCACAGGAAAGATGAGTAAGACATCATATAATACTGGCCAGGGAGATACCTCAAAATCAATGAAGCTCATGTGACAGGCACTCTAATCCAGCCATCAGTGCAGCGCTAAGGAGTGATAAATCCCTTCTGTGGTTGGGGGAGGCAGAAAAGCCTCTTAGCAGAATCTGAACCTCTCTACCAGGCCCAGGGAGAGGGTGCAAAGAGAGCATTTCAGGTAAAAGGAACAGCTTGAAGAAAGGTGTGTAGGGGAATGGCAAGAATTCTTGGGTGTGAGGGTACAATTATCCTTGGGGAAGTATTAAGAAAAAAAATAATAAAGGGAGGCCAGTTTGTGAAAAACACAGAATATCAAGGCTAGGAGTTTGGACTTAAGCCAGGAATGAAATCCTTAGTCCTGTGCTGTCTAACATGGCAGCCACCAGCCACATGCGGCTACCGAGCACTCAAGATGTGGCCAGTCTGAATTGAGATGTGCCAGTAAGTGTAAAATACCCACTGAATTCCAAAGACTTAGTAGGAAAAAGGAATGTGTCTCTAAAAATTTATAGTGATTGCATGTGAAATAACCATATTTTGGATTCATTGAATTAAATAAGATATATTACTCATTTCAGCTATTTCTTTTTACTTTTCTTTCTTTCTTTCTTTCTTTCCTTTTACAATAAGTATCCTGTGATTCTAAAGAAGTACGTCTCTGTCCTCTTCTCAGGCAGGCGACATCCTGAAATGGATTCTGCCCTAAGTATCAAAATTAATCATGACATTATCACTTCATCACCCTTTCCTCCTTAAATCTGGTACCTCTTAAATGATTATCCTGAAGATAGTCTTTATTTTATTTCTTTCTGCAGATAGTATTTTCTTAAGGTACAATACTACTACTCTTAGCCAATAATATGATTACTTATAATTACTACTAATATTAGTGAATAATATCTATGTATGTTACAACCATTCTAACTCCTTCTCAAGAATTATCTAATTTAATTCTTAATATATCAGTGAATTTATCATTATCCCTGATTTTAGACAAGGTAACAGAGTTGGAAAGACCAAATAACATTTTGTTCAACATGAAAACACTAGCTTATTATCAAGCCCAGACTTGAACCTATGTTGTCTGAATTCAGAGTTTTTGTTATTTATCAGCACATTCTATTGTTTTTATACAATAAAAATGCAAATTTTAAGAGTCCAAAAATTTTGTTAGTACTACCAATTGTAAGAACCCTTGTGTTGGTAATCTGTTCTCATGTAAACCTAGACTAGCTGTCTTTGACAGTAAGGGAAGAGCAAGGGGGCTACAGCACTAACTGCGCCCCTCCTGTATGGCCAACACTTCCATGACTGTAGTAAACATCATCTCAGTTGTTTATCTTCACCACAAACTTTGGAGTTATGTATTATGATCTGTTTTTACCACAGAGAAAACCCAGGCACAAAGAGGTTAATTGACAATCCTCTTTTTAAAAGCCTGTGGTGCTCATCTAAATAGATGATGGATAACGTCTTATTTAGTAGAAAGACAATAAATACTGGAGAAGACACAGGACACAGGGGATTTAGTTGAAAAAAAAGTTGAAAAATGTATCAAAAGTAGTCTCCTAGTAGGGAGTTTTATAATTAGAAACCTAACTCCTCAGTTCCATAACGGATGACTGCAATTCATTCTAGGTCTTTGATATTTCCTGCTCATCCATTTTTGTTACTTTTTAATGCATTCTATAAAAACATAAATATTCTTTAATAATAGTGTTTTTCTTGCATCTATGTCATGTTCATCAAGATTTCAGATTCCTTTGACAAACAAAAATATATATATTTATCGTGTAGCACCCGACAGTTCTGTTGGACAGAGCGACCTTAGTAAAAGCCCACGCTGCTTCCTACCCGCGGGGCGCAGCGCTTGCGCTTGAGAAGAGAAGAGACCGGCTCGGCCCGCTCGCGCCCGCCCCGCCCCTCCCCGCCCCGCCCCGCCGCAGCCCTCCCGCCCGGCCCCGCCCCGCCCCGCCCCGCCCCGCCCCACCCCGCCCCAGCCCTCCCGCCCCGCCCCGCCCCGCCGCAGCCCTCCCGCCCCGCCCCGCCCCGCCGCAGCCCTCCCGCCCCGCCCCGCCCCGCCCCGCCCCGCCCCGCCCCGCCCCGCCCCACCCAGCCCCAGCCCTCCCGCCCCGCCCCGCCGCAGCCCTCCCGCCCGGCCCCACCCCGCCCCGCCCCGCCCCGCCCCGCCCCACCCCGCCCCAGCCCTCCCGCCCCGCCCCGCCCCGCCGCAGCCCTCCCGCCCGGCCCCACCCCGCCCCGCCCCTCCCGCCCCTCCCGCCCGGCCCCGCCCCGCCCCGCCCCAGCCCTCCCGCCCGGCCCCACCCCGCCCCGCCCCACCCCGCCCCGCCCCGCCCCACCCCGCCCCAGCCCTCCCGCCCCGCCCCGCCGCAGCCCTCCCGCCCGGCCCCGCCCCGCCGCAGCCCTCCCGCCCGGCCCCGCCCCGCCCCGCCCCGCCCCGCCGCAGCCCTCCTGCCTGGCCCCGCCCCGCCCCAGCCCTCCCGCCCCGCCCCGCCCCGCCCGCCGCAGCCCTCCCGCCCCGCCCCAGCCCTCCCGCCCCGCCCCGCCCCGCCCCGCCCCAGCCCTCCCGCCCCGCCCCGCCCCACCCCGCCCGCCGCAACCCTCCTGCCCGCCCCGCCCCGCCCCGCCGCAACCCTCCTGCCCGCCCCGCCCCGCCCTGCCGCCGGCCCCTACACGCCGCCCTCCCGGAGTGCGCCCGGCCTGGCTGCGTCGCCGTCGGGCGCCGGGCGCCGGAGCCGCTCGCGCTCGGAGCTGCCGACGCCCAGCCGCGCCGATCCGTGTCTTCCCGCCGTCCTAGCACCCGCCCTCCTCCGGCGGCCCGCCCCTCGCGACCCCGGCGCGGGGACCCTGGCCGCCGGCCCTCGCCACCGCTCCCGCGGTGCTCCCGGCTCTGTCCCGCCCGGGCCGGTGCTGCGGCGTGGCAGCCGCGACGGGTGCAATGGCAGTGCAAGTGCACTTAATGCCACCAAACCGGACGCCTAAAAATGTTTAGAATGATAAAGTTCAGGTTTTGTATATTTCATCACAATAAAAAACAGCTAATAAAAAACTGATAAAAAGAAAGAAAAGAGAGGCTTAAAAAAGTTAAATATAGGCCGCAGCGGTGGCTCACACCTGTAATCCTAGTACTGTAGGAGGCACAGGTGGGCGGATTGCTCAATGTCAGGAGTTGGAAACCAGCCTGAGCAAGAGCTAGACCCCATCTCTACTAAAAATAGAAAGAAATTAATTGGCCAACTAATATATATAAAGAAAAAATTAGCCGGGCATGGCGGCACATGCCTGTAGTCCCAGCTATTCGGGAGGCTGAGGCAGGAGGATCACTGGAGCCCAGGAGTTTGAGGTTGCTGTGAGCTAGGCTGACGCCACAGCACTCACTCTAGCCTGGGCAACAAAGCGAGACTCTGTCTCAAAAAAAAAAAAGAGTTAAATATATAAAGGAAGCAGTCAAGTGATCCAGCAATAGACCCTCCTGGAAGAAATCATTGGTTTGCCTCAAGAGTTTTCTGTCTCTACACTTTTAGGGTTGCCAAGTGAAAATACAGGATGCTCAGTTAATTTGAATTTCAAGTAAACAACCAATAATGTTTTAGAATTAAGTATGTCCCAAACTAAACATGGACACATACTTATGGTAAAAAATTACTCTTTGCCTATCTAAAATTCAGAATTAACTAGGCGTTTTATTTTTCACTTGCTTACTTTGGCAACCCTCTCTCCCTAATGGTCTCCACTCTCTCTGTTTTGTCCTCTTGCCCGCCCTCTCCTCTGGGGAGTTAGGTCGAGTTGCAACAATAACATTTTGCTGTCTGGATGGCTGCGGCTTAGGGTCCCCAGCAGTGGTGAGGAAGAGATGGGTTTCCACCTGCAGACTGAGCATTTGTGTCTCCCCAGAATTCATGTGTTAACACCCTGGCCGCCAATGTGATGGTTTTTGGAGATGGGCCTCTTTTGGATAATTAGGGTTAGAAGAGGTCATGAGGGTAGAGCCCTTGTGATGTGTTTACTGAGAAAAGATCTCTCTTCTCCTCTACCCACCACATGAGACACAGAGAAGGTAGCTGTCTGCAAACCCCGAGGAGAGCTCTCTCACGGCATCCGCTGCCACCTTGGTCTTGGACTTCCCAGCCTCCAGAACTGTGAGGAAAAAAATTTTGTTGTTTAAGCCATCCGGTCTGTGGTATTTTTGTTGTGATTAATATAAGCTGTGAACACATTTTCTCCTCACCTTGATGGGGAAAAGTCCCTGGGGCCCCAGAAGAGGTGTGGCATATGCATAACCTGCTACTGATTGGATATATATGTATGCTTATTGCTGATTGGGTGCTCTTTCAATCTTGGTGCTGATTGGTCGCTTTCCACCGCTGATTGGACGAACCTCATGCTGAAAGCTGATTGGTTGTGTGTAACTCACAGAATGTATAAAATGGGAGAAGAATAAGGAAGCAGTGCTCAGAATTTGGTGGCATGCCCCTCTGAGCCGCTGGCGAAATAAAGGCCAATTCTCCAACTCTCTGTGTGTCACTCAGTTCTTTCCCCAGTCAGGTGCTGTAACACTTACTGTAACAACCTCACCTGAGCAGTATCTGAGTTGCTTAAGGTACCCAGGACACATCAAAGGAGGATAAATATCCTAGGCACAGGGCCCAGCCATGCCCAGGAGAAGCCACCTGGCATAGAGGTGAACACACAGGCTTGGGGCTCTGCCATTCATTCTCTGTGTGACCTTGGGAAACACATTGAATGTGCCCTCAGTTGCCCCATTTGTAAATGGAGGGTAAAGGTGCTTGCCCACCTCCTTTTGAGGACAGTAGAGAAAGGGTATCAAAGTCCTTTGTAATTTGTAAAGTTTCTTTGAACACAAAAGGAAATATGTATGTTTGTTTACACATAGACACACCATATATGCACACACACGCCCCCACATCACATGTCAAGCCTGGCTGTGTCTTCTCACAAAAGCACTGGTAAACACCTGTATGTTCTAGGACAGACTGCCAGTTCACCCTCCAGATGGTTTATTTTCAACTATATCAAGGTTCTGTTCCTTGTCTCCTACTGACAGGCTTATCCCAGACCTAATTTTAAAGACTTTCTGTGAGCTGAATTGCAAGGACATTTAACCTCAGCCCCACAGCTGCAATGGGAATTCTTGACCTCAGTTTAGACAAATAAAAGCTGGTGTTGTTCTTATGTGTGGGTGCCAAGGCCCTGCCTGCCTCTGCTGGCCTGCCGGGGTCTGAGTGGGCCTTAGAGAGAGACTGTGGTGGTCCTTGGCAGTCTTGCTGCAGTTCCCCAGCATCTGCCAGCCTCCTGCACTTCCCATGATCCATGAGCATGGGCTTTAGAAATGCCTTGGGGTGGTGTGAAGAGAGTGAAGCAGGGCATCCTGAACCCCTGATCTACAGGAAGAAAACCAGAAACAAAGCTGAGGACTTCATTTAAGTTGTTCCCCGTGCCCCCGCCCCCTGACCAGGTGGCTTTGTTCTTGAAACAGATTCCCCTTTTTCTGGAAACCACATTCTTCTCCAGCATTAAATTTCACCAAGATGCCTTGTTTTGGAGGAAGGCTTCCAAGGATGCCTGGAGAAAGAAGGATGGAAAGCCTCACCCTCTAAATAGACAGACAGTGCAACCAGACAGAAGGTACAGCCAGCTTCTCTTGTTCAGGTTTTTAATGCTTTAAAGAAGCCCGGTGCAGAACTCTGCCAGGGAGCACTGTGCCAGAGAGGCAAAGACATGGCGCTTCCCCTGTGGGAGCCTCGGGCTGCCGTCATTACTGGCACTGGAGGCTGTGTGGGTTGTTGTTTTTTTTTAATAATCCACCCATTTGCACACTGAAGCCAGTTTTATTAAATACCCTTGGATCTGTGTGTTCACAGCGAATGAGTCATACCATCCTGACCTGCTCTGAGTTTGACCTTATATAGTTCTACCCTACAGAAAGCCTCCTTGAGGAGTGCAGACCAAGGACTGCCCTCCCCTGAATGTGCAGCATCTGAAGCTTCGCCAGACAGCCATGCCCCACTGTGTGCTCTGCGGGGTTCTCTGAGTGGCTGTGGGGTACAGCGGTCACCAGGGAGGCTGGGGCTCATTCTGCCTAATAGCTATGTGACCTGAGGCATGGTGCTTGTGCCCCAGTTTCCTCTCTATAAATTTAGGGACAATATGCATTTATTATTAGACTGTCTTTGTGGTGAGGATTAAATATATATATATTTTAAGTTCTTAAAAATGATGCCTGGGTCTGTTGACAGATCAATAGAAAAACAAATTGTGGAATATTACTGAGACATGCCAGTGGTATGTGTTCTGACAGCAGCCGTGCAGGGAGCCAGGGCACTTGGGAGCACGTGGCAGAAGGATTCAGTCAGTTAGGCTGACTTTCAGTTGTGCCAGATAGAAACCCGACTACAGGGCTTAAGCATCAGGAGTTTCTATTTTCCACATAATAGGACAAGGGAGGTAGGCAGAACGGTGGCTCCAAGCTGCCTTCAGGAACCTAGAACTTTCTACTCTGCCTGAGCACTTGGTTTTCATACTGACAGTTGTAATATGTGTGCCCCGTTCCCAGGTATTGCATCTGGTTCCAGGCAGGCAGAAGGCAAGCACAGAGGGAAAAGGAAAAAGGCAGAAATGAGCCCAATCTATTCCTTTTTAAAAGAGATTTCCTAAGACTGAGCTACTTCCCAGCTACTTCCTCTTACATCTTATGCCAGCACTGGACAACATGACTGCTTCTAGCTGCAAGGGAGTCTTGGGAAATGAGCATTTTTAACTCAGTACATTACCACCCAGAATAAAATTGGGATTCTCTTAGGAAGAAAGGAAGAATGGCTGGAGGGCAGTCAACTGCACAGCATCTGCTGGACACACCTTCCCCTTGGCAGAGGGGCTGGGTGCTGCGAGAAGGCTCTCTGGAGGAAGTGCCAGGCTGTGTGCTTTACCTATATAACCACCCACAATTGTGTCAGGGTGTCTACCCTTATGAGTTTTGCACACCAATCCTAGTCCCTAATGAGAGTTTAGAGCTTAGTTCTGTGTAAAATAACATGTGTGGTACACATACAATATTTAATTCTTATAAGAATTGGGTGAGGAAAATATTATTATTGTTCCCTTTTACGGTTGGAGAAAAATGAGGCTTTGAGGGGATGAGACCTCAGACAGGCAGCCTCTTAACAAGCACACTTACCCGCTACCTTCTCCTTCCTCTCAAAGGGGGGCTCCTAGAAAGGAGCTGGACTTGAACCAAAATGTGTCAGAAGCCTGGGTTCATGGCCCGTGGGCTCAGAAGAAGCCATCCCTTTCTGATGTCAAAGTGGGACTCTCCCAGATTTGCTGGGACTTACCTATAATCAGTGGCATCAGGAGCGGGAAGGACATCATGGAGCCATGAGCGCCTCCTTCTTGGGGTAGCACCTGGCCCTCCAGGTGAGAAAAGACTCCGTTTCAGAGGGCCAAGGCAGGGAGCTTCAGTGTCCCTCTCTGAGCCCAGAATGACCCACCTGAGGACCTTACAGGTCTGTTCCAACCCCAATTCCCGCCGCCTCTGCAGCCTTAGAGATGGGGAGCTGAGGAGACTGTACTCCATGGGGCAAGAGAAGGAACCCGGAGCCTGGTGCCCACTGCCCTACCTGGCTCTGCACCACAGGAGCCGCCCTCCCTTCCTGGAACAGTGTCCGCAGCCCTGAAATCCCACTTGTGTGGGAGCTGGACACAGGGCAGCGGGGCTAATCTCTGCAATAGTTCCGGGAGGATTATCCCAGCCTTTCTCAGCAGCCATGTGGTGGGCTGATTCCCAGGAAAGGGAGGCCAGAGGCAGTGGCTGCCCCAAATGGATGGCTGGGAAGGGGGTGCCCAGTCCAGGTATCCTGGCTGAGGGTAGCAAGGAGGAGGCCCTAAGGGGTGGGGCTAAACCTCAGAGGTGGAATTACAAAAAGCAAACCAATTCTAGCCAGCGATCTAAAGCTTGAAAGAAACAGCCAGAATTTAAATTATAAAAACTTAAAAGTATGAAATATTAAATAGTGCCTTAAAGTGCTTATTTAACAACCAAATCATTCTGACACATGGACCGTACATGAACAGTCCTCCCATACCATATATCCCAACAGGCATCCATCCCCCGACCCCCACTACCACCCCTGTACTGGCATCTTCCCTGCCCTCCTTCCCAGTGGTGATGACACCCCCTGTCTCATAAGCCAGGCAGCCACTGTAACCCCACCTCCTGGGGGGCGGGGCAGGAGGATAAGACCCAGTTTCCTCTGGCCTGGTCTGGTGGGAGGAGAATGCCTCCTGATCCTGAAATATTTGACTAGAGCAATAAGCATGCAAATTGGCTTTCTGGTGTGCTAATGTTTATGCATAGATATGAGGACCAGGTGAAAAGAGGGAGCAGGGAGGCGTGTGTGAGTCCTGGGTGACCTGGATGAGGACAGGAGAGAAGCTGGTTCAGAGGTGCTGCAAGCTGGGCGATGGGGGTGCAGGGAGGGAGGAAGGCCAGAGCAGAGGACAGCAGGGTCCCATGGATTTTAGTGACCTTTGGGGAGCAGGGACTTAGAAGAGGGAAGCTCTCTGTGGCCACCAGTCACACGTGGGTGTCAAGCACTTGAGATATGGCTCGTGTTTGTGGCAGAGGACCTGAATTGTCGATTTGTTTAATTTTAACTAATGTAAAAATAAATTTAAAAACAGATACTCCATTCAGTTACTGGAAAACATTTAAGTGTGTGTGAGACAACTTGGGTATGAGAACCTAACTTTTTCAATGTAAATGTAATGAAATCTAAATACAGACCTCATATTCCCATTGAGATGTGCTATAAGTGTAAAATACACGAAATCTTTTAGGATTTTGTGAAAAAGGAATTTTTTCAAGTACCTCATTAATAACTTTCTATATGATTACATGTTGAAATGATACTATTTTGGATATATTAGGTTAAATAAATGTATTATTAAAGTTAAATTCACTTAAAATTTTAATGTGGCCACTAAATATTTTTAAGTTACACGTTACATTATATTTCCATCAGACAGCCCTTCTCTGGGTACAAAGGCTGCTAGGAGGGACATAACTCGGGCTTCAAGTGGAGGAGAACGAGCCAGGCAGAGCAGATGGCCCCGGCAGGGCCACAGGCAGCTAGTGGGGACACGGGGGAGAGTGATGTAGAGACCCTCCCACCCAAAATGTTAAGAACAAGTTTCATTTATATCGTGAGGTTTAGGTGCCTCTTAGACACCCCCAGAGCTGTACCCCTGAACAGCTCCAAGCCCCTCCCTCTCTACACCTTTGTCCCTGTGCTGGCAAAGCGTGTCCACACTTAACGACATAGCCGCCCTGGCCACCGTCTCCAGCACGGGGCCGGGCCTTAGGTGTCCTGGTGTTCCCAGTACTGGCGCCACGCGGCCCTCACAGAGACGCCCGGCCCGTGTCTGCTGACGGGCTGAGTGGCAGTGGCAGAGCTGCCACTGGTGTGGGATGGAAGAGGCCTTAAGGAAAGAGGCCAGGACCCGAGCCAAGTGGAAGGGGAGGGGCCCAAGCCTGCTGGGGAGGAGTGTCATTCCTGCGACCCCTCAGAAGTGGAGGAACGGTGTGTGTTAGTCCAATAGCACAGCCCAGAGCCCAGACCCCAGCGCTGTCCGGTGTCTGCAGCAGCCTCCTAACTGCTGTCGTGTGTCTGTCCCTGCCCCTCAGTCTCAATATGGCAGCTAAAACCTGTCAGACTGTGTGACTCCTCCTCTCCAAATCCTCATCTCAGAGTGAAGCCCTGGTCCCTTAAAATGGCATAGGTGGTGACAGATAGATGCTAAGGTGGCCCCATAACCCTGTCTCCTGGCATTCACAGCCCTGCAAAATCCCCTCCCCCTAAGCATGGGCAGAACTTGGGACTTGCTTCTGACCATGACAGAGAAAACAGTAAAGGTGCCAGGACGAGTGTGAGCACACGTACCAGATTATATTACCTAACTATGAAATTGTCATGTGGTCTTGCTAGGGCCAAGCCTCTGCTGCCCTTGGGGAAGCATGCTGCCATGTCCCCAGCTGCACACACAGAGGGTCAGCAGCAAGGAGCCGAGAGCCCCTCCTCTGGACACCCCACAGGACACTGAGGCCTTCTGCCCAGCACCTGTCCAGAGCTTGGAGGCAGGTCCTTCCCCAGTCAGACCCCGGACGAGAACCCAGGCCCAACTGACACTTGACTGCAGCTTCACAGAGGACCCAGTGAAGCTGAGCCCAGACTCCTGACCTGCAGACACTGAGACAGTGGGGGCATTAGAAGCTGCTACATTTGTGGCAGTTTGCTTCAGAGCAACAGAGTAGTGAGGCAGCCCACAAGGCCCTCCACACCTGAGCCCCCATCTCCCTGACTTCTCCTCCTGCCACTTTGCCCGGGATCCCTCCACATCAGCCACTCTGGCCCTTGGCTGGTCTCCAAAGCCACTGGGCACGCATCTGCCTCCCAGCATTCGCTCTCAGTTTCCCCTTGCTGGAAGGCCCTTCCTGCCCACAAACAGCGACTCACTCCCCGGCCTCCTTCAGATATTTGCCTAGATTTTGCCAACTCAGGGAGGCCTTCCTGGCCACCCTTTTGAAAATTGCAACCTACCTCCAGTCCCAGCCCAACATTCCATACCTCTCTTGCTTCTTTATTTGAGTCGGTGCTTGTGCCTGTTTTGTTCACTGCTGCATCCCCAGATCGTGGGAGGTCCTCATTAACCACTTCGGTACCAGCGTTGACTATAGTCGACGGCCACAGATGAACAGAGCATCAATTTTGCCAACAGCCATGATATGACTTTTCTAATTTTTCATTTATCAAAATAAAATTGTGAGCATTTAAAAATAAGGTAATGAAAACATATATGTATGTTACCTATTCTGATTTACATGACAAGTAAAGCTGCCTGTAACATAAAACAAGCTTTCAGTGCTTTAAGGCTTTCCTCGTCACACAAGAGCGGAATGGACGCGTGGTCAATGCACAGCACAGACCGCCGTGCGACTGTGAGTGCCGCTGCGGGTGAGGTTTCATGGCTGGTGAACGCGGTCCCAAAGTGGTCAAGAATGAGCAGAGGAGATTCTGGGAGGAGAAAATGGCGGAGTAGGGGTGCCCTCCTGGCTCTCTGCTCCCAGAGCAAATAGTGAAGAAAGCGGATAGCCACACTCCAGCGATCTACACTTCCACGAGACCAGCTTTGGCAGCCTGCAGACACTCAACAGGAAGTGGAGGGATAAGACCATCTACAGCCTAAAGCAAAGGTGAACCGATCATTCTTCCGCAAAACTCGGGGATTCGGAGGCACACATCAGGGAGGGAGCGAGGCGCGGCTTAAGCCTCTGCCGGCGGGCAGTGGCGCCAGCCTCTAACCGGCGCTGTGAAACACCCCTCCTACACCGAGCTCCACTCCCACGTAGGCCGGGAGGTGCCTGAAGTTGGTGAGAAGTGGCAGCGCGGGATTAAGCTGTGTGGAGAAGAGACTAGAGTAGGGAATGCGCTGAGTTAGCCAGAGCACACAATGGCCACGGTTTAAGGTGGGGGAGGGTCCGCGCGCAGCAACCGATCTCCGCGCATCAGGAACCAGAGCCCTGCAGAACACTCCCAGGTCAAGAGTAAGGGGAGTTGACACAGCAGGAGGCTTTGACTTTGGATTTGGAGGAGGTTTGGGATAGCACTGAGAGGTCAGAGTGCGCAAAGTTAGACTCCTTGATCCATTAGGACCCGCCTCCCTCTGCCCCTCCGGCACCGCTCCGCCCCTGCTTTCGGGCGCTGACTCGGCATTCCAGCGCTGACTTGCGCTCGGGGTTTGGAGAGGCTGCGCAGAGAAAGCGCTGGTACGTGCCGCTGCTCCACCAATTTGATATTGGACCGTCACTTGCTGCACAAGCGGCACTGACTCTGTGCTCAGAGAGTGGACCCTGCCTGGACGGGGCAGAGCTACAGGGGAGATTGATTGCCCTTGGCGAATTTAAGGCAGAGAAAGGGTGCCTTCCACACTCTCCTGCAACCCGGAGCCCCGCCCTGGGCTCCAAAGTCTCTACCCCAGCCTTGGGGGCAGAGCTGAGATAGAAACTGTTCTTATTCCTGCCGCTTATCTCCACCTGGGTAATTCAAGGGACAAAAGGCAGGGACAGGTGGGTCCCATTGACTGCCTGCCAGCTTTTGGTCAGTCTCACCCTGCACAGGTCTCCTGCGCGCTGTGCCCAGAGTGTGGAGCGCTGGGCCTTGCAGGAGGCAGCCGTCAGTGGTTATAAGGCAGAGATATTTTACGGACCCCCACATCCGGGGATTTGGGGCTAGGCCTTTGGCTCCAAAGTTTGTATCCCCGCCTTGGGGGTGCAGCCGAGATAGAAACTGCTCCTGTTCCTGCCGCTTATCTCCACCTGTGGAATTAAAGAGACAGAACAAGGGGCCTCGTGGGTCTGGCTTCAGGACAATCTCTCACTGCACAGGTCTCCTGCGCTCTGTGTCCAGAGTGCAGAACCTGCCTGGCAGGAGACACCCACAAAGGAAGTTACCCTTAGCTGCTATAAGGCAGAGCGTCTTTACATCTACCACCGTCCTGTTTCTTGTGGCTGAGCCTTGGCTCCAAAGTTTCTGTCCCCGCCTTGGGGGCAAAGCTGAGATAGGAACTGTTCCCATTCCTACCGCTTATCTCCACCTGTGCAATTAAAGAGACAGAAGACGGGGTTCCCTGGGTTTGGCTACGGGCCTGCCAGCTTCTGGCCAATCTCTGTCTGCACAGGTCTTCTGTGCTCGGTGTCCAGGCCCTGGAGTTTGCCTGGGCAGAGCCGAGCCTTGTAGGAAGCAGGCTTCAGCGAATACAAGACAGAGAGACGTTACAACCCACACACTCTGGTGACTTGGAGCTGGGCCTTCGGTTCCAAAGTCTCTAGCCCCGCCTTGCGGGTGGAGCTGAGAGAGGAACTGCTTGGGTTCCTGCCATCTATTCTCACCTGTGTAATTAAGGAGACCAGCAGGAGGGGCAGGGTAATTAGCTGTTTCCCCTCCTCTACATCTCGGACTGCTGGATCCCCAGCGGGTTGAGAGACCTGCAGACACCACCCCAGCGAAGGCTGCTGACAGAGAGCAACTCCACCTACTGGCTCAGAAAATAAATAAGATGTGTGAATACCCAAAGGAAAACCTAAAGGAAAGAAACAACAACTGAGCAAAATGGGAAGAAATCAGCGAAGGAACTCCGGAAATATGAAGAAACAAACGGAAAACACACCCCCAAAGAGGAGCACCAGCCCCTTAGAAACAGACAACAACCAAAACCTGGCAGCTAAAATGACAGAAGAGGAATTTCGAATGTGGATCATAAGAACACTCACTGACCTGCAACAACTCAATAACCAACACCAAGAAACCAGAAAAAGCCTCCAGGAAATGGAACAAAGTTTCAACAAAGAGATTGACACAGTGAAGAAAACTTTAACCGAAGTCCTGGAGATGAAGAATCAACTCAAGGAACTACAAAATACTGTGGAAAGTCTCAAGAACAGGGTGGATCAAGCAGAAGAAAGAATCTCAGAGCTTGAAGATAACACCTTCCAATTAAATAAATCAGTCACAGAAATACAGCAGAGAAACAAGAGAAAAGACCAAAGCCTACAAGAGCTGTGGGATTATGTGAAAAAACCTAACGTGAGGATCATAGGGTTAGGCGAAGGGGATGAAGACAACACTCAGGGGCTGGACAAGCTTTTTGAAGATATAATAGAGGAAAATTTCCCAGGCCTTGCTCAAAATCTCGATATACAAGTTCAAGAAGCCCAGAGGACCCCTGGGAGATTCAATGCAAACAGGAAGACGTCTCGTCATGCAGTCATCAGACTGACCAAAGTATCAACTAAAGAGGCCCTTCTAAAAGCTGTAAGAGAAAAGAAGCAAGTAACATATAAAGGAAAGCCAATTCGAATAACATCAGACTTCTCTAATGAGACTTTACAAGCAAGGAGAGACTGGGGCCCCATTCTCACTCTTCTGAAACAAAACAATGCCCAGCCTAGAATCCTATTCCCTGCAAAACTAAGCTTCATATATGAAGGAGAAATAAAGACATTCCCAGACAAGCAAAGCCTCAGAGAATTCACCAAGACAAGACCAGCCCTACAAGAAGTTCTCAAAACAGTGTTACACATCGAACACTCACGAATATAAAAAAAAAAAAAAAAAAAAAAAAAACCAACACCCAATGATTAAAGGCCAGATATCTCTATGGCTCAAGAGAGAAATCAAAGCAACAACATCCAACCCAAGAGAATGAACAGTAATCTACCTTACCTATCAGTTCTCTCAATAAATGTGAATGGCTTAACCTCTCCACTCAAGAGGGCTGGCTGAATGGATAAGAAATGGATAAGAAAATACAGGCCAAGTATATGCTGTCTTCAGGAAACACATCTAACCTGCAAGGATGCATATAGACTAAAAGTAAAAGGGTGGAGATCAGTATTCCAGGCAAGTGGAAGCCAAAAGAAGGCTGGTGTGGCTGTTCTAATTACAGACGATTTAGTTTTTAAACCAACAAAAGTAGTGAAAGACAAAGAGGGTCATTACATAATGGTGAAGGGCACAGTTCAACAAGAAGAGATAACAATTTTAAATATTTATGCACCCAACTTAGGTGCACCCAGTTTCATAAAGCAAACCTTACTGGATCTAAGCAAATGGATTAATACCAACTCCACAATCACTGGAGATTTCAATACCCCACTGACGGCTCAAGACAGATCCTCCAAACAGAAAATTAATAAAGAAATAATGGACTTAAACAAAACTCTAGAACAATTGGGTCTGACTGACATCTACAGGACATTCTACCCCAAATCCACTGAATACACGTTCTTCTCATCAGCTCACGGGACATTCTCTAAGATTGACCATATCCTAGGACACAAAGTAAACCTAAAGAAATTTAAAAAAATAGAAATCATACCATGTATCTTCTCAGATCACAATGGAATAAGGGTAGAAATCAACCCTAACAGAAACTCACATTTCTACAAAAAAACATGGAAATTAAACAACCTTCTACTAAATGATTACTTCATAAATGAAGAAATCAAGACAGAAATAAAAAAATTCTATGAAGAAAATGACAATGGAGAGACAAGTTATCAACTCCTCTGGGACACAGCTAAAGCAGTTCTCAGAGGAAAGTTTATCTCCATAAATGCCTATAACCAAAAGTCAAAAAGATCACAAATAGACAATCTAATGAAATGACTCAAAGAGCTGGAAAAAGAAAAACAGACCAGCCCCAAACCCAGCAGAAGGAGTGAAATCAACAAGATCAAATCAGAACTAAATGAAATTGAAAACAGGAAAGCTATTCAGGAGATTAACAAAACAAAAAGTTGGTTCTTTGAAAAAATAAACAAAATTGACACGCCACTGGCTAAGCTAACGAAAAGCAGAAAAGAGAAATCTCTAATAAGCTCCATCAGGAATAAAAAAGGAGATATCACAACCGATCCCAAAGAGATACAAGATATAATTTATGAGTACTACAAAGATATTTATTCACACAAACTGGAAAATGTGGAGGAAATGGACAAATTTCTAGAAACACACAGCCTCCCTAGGCTCAAGCAGGAAGAAATAGATTCCCTGAACAGACCAATCTCAACAGCTGAAATAGAAACAGCAATTAAAAATCTCCCTAAAAAGAAAAGTCCCGGTCCAGATGGCTTCACACCCGAAATTTACCACACTTACAAAGAAGAACTAATACCTATCTTGCAGAAACTATTCCACAACATCGAGAAGAATGGAAACCTCCCTGACACCTTTTATGAAGCGAATATTACTCTGATACCAAAACCAGGAAAGAATCCAACAAAAAAAGAAAACTACAGACCAATATCCCTAATGAATATAGATGCAAAAATTTTCAACAAAATCTTAGCTAACCGAATCCAGACGCTTATCAAAAAAATAATCCATCATGACCAAGAGGGCTTCATCCCAGGAATGCAGGGATGGTTCAACATATGCAAATCTATAAATGCAATTCACCACATAAACAGAAGCAAAAACAAAGACCACATGATTCTCTCAATAGATGCAGAAAAAGCTTTTGACAAAATTCAACACCCTTTCATGATACGAACACTCAAGAAAATAGGCATAGAAGGGACATACCTAAAAATGATACAAGCCATTTATGACAGACCCATAGCTAACATCATACTGAATGGGGAAAAACTGAAAGCATTCCCACTTAGAACCAGAACCAGACAAGGCTGCCCACTATCTCCACTTCTATTCAACATAGTACTGGAAGTCCTGGCTACAGCAACCAGACAGGAAAGTGGAATTAAAGGTATCTAAATAGGGGCAGAAGAGATCAAACTTTCACTGTTTGCTGATGATATGATATTATATCTAGAAAACCCCAAAGATTCAACCAGGAAACTTCTGGAACTGATCAATGAATTTAGCAAAGTCTCAGGATACAAAATCAATACACAGAAATCAGAGGCATTCGTATATGCCAACAACAATCAAATCGAGAACCAAATGAAAGACTCAATACCCTTCACAATAGCAACAAAGAAATTAAAGTACCTAGGAGTATACTTAATCAAGGAGGTAAAAGACCTCTATAGGGAGAACTATGAAACACTGAGGAAGGAAATAGCAGAGGATGTAAACAGATGGAAATCCATTCCATGCTCGTGGATCGGCAGACTCATAATCATTAAAATGTCTATACTACCCAAACTGATCTACAGATTCAATGCAATACCTATTAAAATCCCATCAGCATTCTTCACAGATATAGAAAAAGTAATTTTACGCTTTGTATGGAACCAAAGAAGAGCCCGAATATCAAGAGCAATTCTAGGCAACAAAAACAAATTGGGAGGCATTAATATGCCAGATATCAAACTATACTACAAAGCTGTAGTAATTAAAACAATCTGGTATTGGCACAAAAATAGGATTATTGACCAGTGGAACAGATGTGAGAATCCTGGTATAAAACCATCCTCATATAGCCATCTAATCTTTGACAAAGTAGACAAAAACATACACTGGGGAAAAGAATCCCTTTTCAATAAATGGTGCTGGGAAAACTGGATAGCCACTTGTAGAAGGTTAAAACAGGACCCACACCTTTCACCTCTCACAAAAACCAACTCACGCTGGATAACAGACTTAAATCTCAGGTATGAAACCATTAGAATTCTAGAGGAAAATGTTGGAAACACTCTCCTAGACATCGGCCTAGGCAAAGAGTTTATGAAGAAATCCCCAAAGGCAATCAAAGCAGCAACAAAAATAAATAAATGGGACATGATGAAACTACAAAGCTTCTGCCCAGCCAAAGAAACAGTCATGAAAGTAAACAGACAACCTACAGAATGGGAGAAAATTTTTGCATCCTACGTATCCGATAAAGGGCTGATAACTAGAATATACTTAGAACTCACGAAAATCAGCAAGAAAAAATCAAATAACCCTATTAAAAAGTGGGCAAAGGACATGAACAGAAACTTTTCTAAAGAAGACAGAAGAATGGCCAACAAACATATGAAAAAATGCTCACCATCCCTAATCATCAGGGAAATGCAAATCAAAACTACAATGAGATATCACTTAACTCCAGTGAGAATGGCCTTTATCAAAAAGTCTCCAAATAACAAATGCTGGCGTGGATGTGGAGAGAGAGGAACACTCCTACACTGCTGGTGGGACTGCAAACTAGTTCAACCTCTGTGGAAAGCAATATGGAGATACCTTAAAGCGATACAAGTGAATCTACCATTTGATCCAGCAATCCCATTGCTGGGCATCTACCCAAATGATCCAATGACACTCTACAAAAAAGACACCTGCACTCGAATGTTCATAGCAGCACAATTCATAATCGCAAGGCTGTGGAAACAGCCCAAGTGCCCATCAATTCAAGAATGGATTAATAAAATGTGGTATATGTATACCATGGAGTACTATTCAGCTCTAAGAAACAATGGTGATATAGCACATCTTATATTTTCCTGGTTAGAGCTGGAACCCATATTACTAAGTGAAGTATCCCAAGAATGGAAAAACAAGCACCAGATATATTCTCCAGCAAACTGGTATTAACTGAGTAGCACCTAAGTGGACACATAGGTACTACAGTAATAGAGTATTGGGGAAGGGGGGGAGGGGGGGCAGGTATATACATACATAATGAGTGATAGGCGCACCATCTGAGGGATGGTCATGCTGGAGACTCAGACTTTTGGGGGGAGGGGGGGAAGGGCATTTATTGAAACTTTAAAATCTGTACCCCCATAATATGCCGAAATAAAAAAAAATAATAATAATAATCATTTACATTCTGAAAAAAAAAAAAAAAAAAGAATGAGCAGAGGAAATGAATGAGCCGTGGAGGGTGGTGGATGTGGGTGGTTATATTGATGAGCAGCAAGAGCCTGGCTGGCTGGGGGACATTTTACCAAGGACAGACTTTGAGAGTCAACTTCTGATGTACTTTTCCTGGACACATCCCTTATTGTAGAAAATATGGTCCTGCAGGTGGGGAATGGACTGTGAGTCTGTCCCTGCGTTCTATAAAATCACAATGGCTCCACACACGTGGTGGTGTCAGGCATGCACAGTGGTCAGCACGACGCTGCACCTAGTGACTGGTCAGCAGCAAAGATGTGCCCGTTGTTTCTTCCTCATTGCACACACGAGGGCGTGCAGACACAGAGCAGTCGAGAAACTTGACACGATCCCCTCCCGTCAGTTCATTCCGGATGGAGGAGCCAGATGGGAGGTCTCCGGACCCTAGCCCACAGCTGGAGAGAGGGGCTCACTGGGAAAGCCGCCCCAGGTGCAGCAGCCTCTAGGAAGGGAAGGGGAGTGAGGGGCCACGGATGCAAACCAGCCCTGAGGCCAAGGTGCCAGGCGGCCTCCGCGAGCTTTCTCCTGGAGAGGAGCTGCCTTGTCCCACGGGGCTGCATGTGGGTTCTTTCTGACCAGATGGGATGACGAGGGAGCCGACATTTGTCAGAGGCCGCTGGCTGACATGAGAAAGGCGGGTGGGACACCCTGGCCCCCTGGGAGCTGCTGCGCAAAGAGCAGACGGGAGGACTACAGCGGCCTCTGCCAGGCCTCCCTCTGCGTGGTTCTTCTGCACGCTTCTCTCCCCTTCCCTTCTTCTCCTGCCAGACTCCTCCACTGGACGCTGTCCCCTTCTTTGTCTCTGTCTCTCTGGGATCTCAGTTCCTTTCAGCATTCGTCTCTGCCATGGTTTCTGTTGTTCACTTGCCTCTGCATGGCATCCTTCTTCCTGTCTTTCCCAGGCTGTCCCCCAAGCCCAGGCTCTGTCCGGGCAGCACACCTCCACCCCACACCCCGGGAGCTTTGGCTACTCTGTGGAGAATCAGGGGGTGGGCTGGAGTAATTCCTAGGCATGAGGGAGCACTTTGCTCAGACCTCCCTCTCTGGTCAGGCCTGGGGAATCTGGGGAGACCATATCAAGTCCACACCCCACAGACCAGGGCATGAGCAGAGGACAGGACGGCAGTGCGGGAAAATCCATTCACCTGCTCTGTTCCACAGTCCCACCGCTAAACCATCTGTGGGACCTTGGGAAATCACTCTGAGCCTCACATTCCTTACATGCAAAATTGAAATAATATCCACCTCACAGGGTTCTTTGAGGATTCAGTTCAATTGAAGAAGCACTTCCCATCTGAGTGCAGTGGCTCATGCCTATAATCCCAGCACTTTGGGAGGCTGAGGCAGGAGGATTGCTTAATGCCAGCAGTTTGAGAACAGCTTGAGCAACATAGCCAGACCCTGTCTCTATGAAAAAATGTTTAAAAATTAGCCGGGCATGGTGGCACTTGCCTGTAGTCCCAGCTACTTGGGAGGCGGAGGCAGGAGGATTGCTTGAGCCAGGAGTTCAAGGCTGCAGTGAGCTATGATCATGCCAGTGCACTCCACATGGGTGACAGAGCAAGACAAGAAGAAGAAAGAGAAGGAGAAAGAAGGAGAAGGAGAAGCAGCAGCATTTCACTAGTGATTCCAGTGTACCAGTTAGTGTTAGTTGCAGATGAAAACAAAAGTGTATTAGATACATGCCTTACACTCAAGGCAGCTGGGAGAAACTGACATTTGAATTAACCTTTATTCAAGCAGAATGAAAAATGCTAAAGAGCTAAACGCAGATGCACTGTGGAAACAAAGAGGAATGCGGTTGCTCAGAGGGTCGTTGTCAAGTAGGATTGCCATAGGCAGAGCGGGGGATGGGAAGGCAGAGAACAGACGGAGGAATGACGTGAGCAAAGGCATGTAGCCAAAGGCATTTGGAGGGATGTTCTGCTGTGGCTGGAACAAAGGATGTGGGGACATAGCACATAGCAGGGAGCAAGAGAGGGCAGTGATGTCCTGTGACAACAACATGCTTTAGGCTTCCAAACCTTTCAGACTGTGGCCCGCAGCAGGAGCTACGTCACATCTCTGGTCAGGACATTGATGTACACATAGATGTAGAAAAATATAGAACTGACACAAAAGTGTCTTCACACTTTTGTGAAGTGTCTTCACACTTTTGTAGCCAGTATCTAACCTTATACATGTGATGGCCCCTGACAGCTTCTTTTCTATTCTATTTTATTTATTATTTTAAATGGCCCATGCCATTGATGTGATGGCCCACTGCCGCCTGCATATTGCAAAGCACTCCTTCAGCCGTGGGGAATCATGGTGGAGCGCAAGCTTTCCTTGTCTGGGAAGCCCCTGGGGGCAGTGTGGGCAGCAATCAGAAGCGGAGCAGGTGGGAGGTACAGTGAGCTGCCGTGAGGCTGTGCAAACGTTCCTAGGGAAAGATCAGACCAGGACAGCTGGGACTGATCAGAGGACTCAGGGCTGGAAAAGGGCTTTGAAAGTAGTTGTCCTGGATGAATCTCTCTGGGGTTGGAACGTATAAAGAGCTTTGTCAACGTGGAGGTCCCTGGCAGACCAGGGCAGGCTATGATTTTTCCTTTGAAACAGATCTCACCATGGCTCTCTGGGTGCCTGGCAGGCCCAGGCAGAATCCCCAGCTCTGGCCTGTCACCTTGCTGGTGTCCCACTGAGGACTGCTGAAGAGAATGTGGCTGACTCAGGGCAAAGGCGTCACCACCACAGCCATCCCCACACCTTGTGACCTAGCGCCTGTGCAGATGGTGAGGGAGGAGCATGGCTCACACAGAGAACAGCCCTCAAGGCCACTGCCTCCCTTCCCGGAGGGAGAGGAGCTGGGCCTCCTCCCTGCTTGGCCGTCGTGCTCAGCCTCGGGCCTAGGCCTGGCTGATGGGAGGGAGCAAGAGAAGATGGTACTTAGGGCCCAATGGCTCTGGACATGAGCCCAGCTTCCCTCACAGCTGTGTGATCTTGGGGCAGTCACTTTGCTTCTCTGAGCCTTACCTGAAAGCTGGAGGTAACAATACCTCTTCCCAGTTGGTAAGATTGGCAGCCTCAGCCGCTGCTCTCTTGTAACTGTAGCCTCTTCACTAGTGAATCTTTTCTAAACCCATGGCTTTAATTAAAAAAAAAATTTTAATTGAGGTATAATTTTTATGCAATAAAACCCACACATTTTAGGGTAAAATTCTGTGAGTTTTAACAAATGTGTATGACCATGTAAACACCACCACAATCAAGATACGGAACAGTTCCTTCACCCCCAAAATTCACAGCCTCACCCCCACCTCTTTGTAGTCAGTCACGCCCATCACTGCTCTGGGCATCCACGGATCTGGTTCTATCATTAGAGATTCGTTTTGCTGATTGTAGGTGTCACATATATTGAATCATACACACGTTCTCTCTGCTATCTGACTTCCTTCACTCCTCACATTGTCCTGTGTGCCTGCAGTTTCTTTGCTGGAGGGCAGTATTCCACTGTGTGCACACACCCCAATTTGCTTATCTCTGCACATGTGGGTGGTTCCCATTTAAGGGTTATCATGAATAAAGCTTCAATGAACATCATTTTGCATTACTTGAGCAATTGTTTTTATTTGTGTGGACAAATGTTTATTTCTCTTAGTAAATATCTAGAAAGCAGTTGGTGGGTTGCATGGTAAGTATATAGCTAACTTTTTTTTTTTTTTTTTTTTTTTTTTTTTTTTTTTTTTTGAGACAGAGTCTCACTTTGTTGCCCAGGCTAGAGTGAGTGCCGTGGCGTCAGCCTAGCTCACAGCAACCTCAGACTCCTGGGCTCGAGTGATCCTTCTGCCTCAGCCTCCCGGGTAGCTGGGACTACAGGCATGCGCCACCATGCCCGGCTAATTTTTTATGTATATATCAGTTGGCCAATTAATTTCTTTCTATTTATAGTAGAGACGGGGTCTCGCTCTTGCTCAGGCTGGTTTTGAACTCCTGACCTTGAGCAATCCGCCCGCCTCGGCCTCCCAAGAGCTAGGATTACAGGCGTGAGCCACAGCGCCCGGCCTATAGCTAACTTTTGAAAAAACTGCTTGTTTTCCTGAGCAGTTGTGTAATTTCACATGTCCACCTGTGTTGTATAGAGTTCTGGCCGTTCTGCACCCTGAGCCGCTGTTATCAGTCTTTTAAAATTTTAGCCATTCTAGTGTGAAATTGTATCTCATTGTGGTTTTACTTTGCATTTCTCTAATGGCTAATGACATTGAGCACTTATGCACATACTGGCCATTTGGATAGACTATCCTGTGAAGGGCCTTTTCTGGCCCTGTGCACGGCTGCAATTTTTATTAGCAACTTTATTTCTTCTGCTCAAACCTCTCTTCTGGGCTCTGGACAAATATACCAATGGAATTCTGATACTTCAGCTTGTATGTCTCAAAGGGGCCTCAACTGAACATAAATGTAAACTCATGATCTTTTTCTTTCTTTAGAGACGGGCTCCCCACTATTGGCCCCATTGCTCACACTGGCCTCGAACTCCTGGGCTCAAGTGATCCTCCTGCCTCAGCCTCCCAAGTATCTGGACTACAGGGGCCACGGTGCCCGGGTCAGGGTCTCCTCTTACGCTCTTCCTCCCTCTGGAACCTTGGCCTCCACCACTGGCACGTGTTTCGACGGACGACCTCACTAGCCACAAAGAGACACAGGCCCGGAACCTGGGAGCCAGTCCTGGCACCTCTTCTCTGTCGCTATTCTCGGCATTCCGACCAATCTGCCACTTTTCTCCTGCCCGTCTCAGGAGCCGATTCGACGCCTTGCCCCCACCGTGGCCTGAGCCACCGCCACTCCTCAGCTGGACTGTTGCCACAGCCTCCTCGCCGGCTACTCTGGCTTCCTGCAGGCGGCTTCATACAGAACAATGAGCACAGACCATCTGGAAACACAGATTTGGTCACATTACTCTCCTTTTCAAGTCTCTAATGGCTTCCCACAACTTTTAGAGTAATCATTAATTCCTTATGTGATCTATAAGGCAAGGCCATGCTCCAGCCACATGGCTGCTTTCCGCAGTGATTCCAGGCTTCCTCCTGTCCCGGAGGAAGGGGGTGCCTTTGCACATACTACCCCCTCGATTTGGAATATCCTTCCCTTCTCTTTACCCCACTAACCCCGGCTTGTTCCTCACACCTCAGTTCAGATATCACTTCCTCAGAGAAGTCTTCCCTGATCTGAGACTCGATGAGGCCCTACCACTCTATGCTCACAGAGAACCCTGGAAGTTCCTTTAATAGCACTTACCAGCTTTTATATATGTGTGGGGTTGTTCTACTAGAGCATGTTTCTACCACTGACTGGTAAGCTCTAGAGGGATGGTTTTGTGCATCACGTGTTCCTGGTACGTAGCACCATGGCCAGGTACATAACAGGTGAAAATGAATTTGCAGTGCTTCTGTTCAAACAGCAGGAAAAAGCATCATTAAAAACACTAAAGTATACAGCTTTCTCCTTTCTTCTGTAGTTTCTCTCTCTTGACTTGTCATAATGTTTTTATTTGCTATTTAATATCATTCTAACTTAAAAAATAAGTTTAAATTATTACCAATTTTACCATGTATTTTTGTATTGTATGATGCAACTTTTAAATGGAAACATGGGCATTTAGCTCATATGTGAAACCTCCAAATTACACAATTCACATTTCATAGCTCATGCATGGTATGTGTTTCATCCTTCCTAGAACAATGGAGACTGCACAAAACTAAGCCGGTTGTTTCTATTTCACTTCCCGATACCCACACACTCCACCGGCACTTTCTGCCTCTGGGTCATTGATGAGGAGGAAGGACTGACGGAAGGAGCTGTGGACACTCTCTCCTTCCCTTTCCTCCCTCCCAAGCACCAACCAGGCCCACCCTGCTGGGCTCACGAGCTGGCAGGAGATCGTGCGTCCAGCATGGTGTGGCTGCACACTTGAGCCCTTGCTTCTGTGTCGCCACTTCAACGTGAGTGGCTGCTTAGTGCAGGGAGGCAACTCCAGTGACCAAGCATATGACAGGGTTCCTTGGTCATTTGTGTCTCTCAAGTGTCATGGCCTTCTTTCTGCGCACCAGGCAAGTCTTGGTTGGAATGGAAAATGTGGCCTCTCTGGTCTTTCAGTGGCCCTGCTCACTCCATCACAGACCTGACGAGCTCACCTGTACTTGCTGTGAGTGCCCCAACTCCCCACAGTGCTGTCCTCATGGCAATATGTGAGTGACATGGCAAGGAGGGACAGACACTCACAGCGGATGTGTCCCTCTGTTCATGTACATGTAATACTGTTCTCCTGGACTTCACTTACAAAACACAAATTGTCAAGAGAAAGTTATTCATAATATCAAGACGGTGACAGCAGAGTATTAAACCAAATGCAGGACCCTTCTGAGGGCAGGACATTGTATAACTACACAGGTCACATGCTTGTGACGGTGGCCCTAACACATTGCCGCATAGTAGATGCTCAATAAGCATGTGTTAAATGAATGAAGGGTTGCTACTTGATTTAAGATAAACAGTGAATTTGGTTTTGATAAAATCTAAAGGCCTCCTTCCTCCATTTCCTTGGAAATCCAACCCAAATTTTGGAGGGACACCACTAGCCAGGACTTACCTATCTTGGGGAGAGATGCTTCCTGCGATAGTTCAGAGTGACAGTGAGGGAGAGGGAGTGAGGGGTGGGGAAGCTGATGAGTCTCCCCTGTCAGCTAGCCACCACACAGTGCATGCACAGCCTGTGACTCCTTTAGCCTGTGTGCTAAGTCATGGGCTAAGTGTAGATGAAGCTTCACAGTTCACTGCCTTTACCTCCACCCCTGCTCCGGAAGAGAGCTGTGACTGCCTCGTTAGCAGACCAACTCTGGGTCAATTCTGGGGGCCACTGGGAGTGGAGCAGCTCAGCCAAGGTTGGAGCCACAGACGGCTGGGGCAGCTCAGAGTCCTGGTCTCTGGCCTTGGCTCCCAGCCCACAGGTCAGCGAGTGCAGAAAGATCTCAAAATTGCAAAGGCCAAGGTCAGAAGGCCTGAGCACAGCATCTGGCTTTACTACACACATTCAACTGTGTGACTGAGGCAAGTGATGACCCCTCCCTGGGCCTCACTTTCTGCTCTGTCAAATTATATAATGAACTAGATAAGTGGCTGAAAAGCATGTTCCCTGAGCCTTCAATGTCTCAGGAATTACACTGGTTAGGGGAGAGGCGAGTCCCCAGTAGTATTAGGTTGTTAAATATGAAATGTCCGACGTTGAATCAAAAGTGTAGTTTATTATATCTCAAACAAGAGGCAGTACAGTTAAGTATGTGCCCAAACTATCAACACAGTTTCACCAACTTAACAGTAGCTTGTTTATGCCAGCAACTAAGAAGCCTAGAGAGCAAGTAGCAAAGGCGATTTCCTCAGCTTATTGAGAACTGAATATTTTTTCTTGCAACAAGTGGTTCAAAGCCTGGAATAAGTTGGTGCAAGGCCTGGTGAATATGGTGGATGACGGAGTTTCCCTGTCCAGCCTCTGTAGTGGGAGCAGCGCCGTCGTGCAGCACGCCGTGGAGCACCGTCTTGCAAGAGGAGTGGCCCATCTCTATTGACCAGGCTTGGCTACTTGATCACAAGCATCCTCATCATTGCATCCAGCTGGTTGCAGTCGACATCCACTGCACTCGATTGACCCTATTTCATGATGTTACACTGGGTAATACCAGCGATAGACCACCAAACAGACACCAGTAGCTTTTTTTTTGATGAGTATTCAGACTTGGACTGTGTTTCAGTACTTCATCTGTATCCAACCATTGTGCCAAATGCTTGTGACTGTCAAAAAGAATCCATTTTTCATCACATGTAACAATGATTCACCTTTATGTCATGACAACAAAGAAAGGCAAGTTTCCAGACAATTTCTCTTTTGATGCTTGTTTAATTCACGCAGTTAATTCACGGGTTAATTCACCCATCTATCCAATTTCTTTACTTTGTTGATTTGTTTCAAATGGTCCAATATTGTTGGAATAGTTACATCAAACCTTGCTGCTAATTCACATGTAGGTTGAGAGGGACTCGCTTCCACTACAGCTTCCAGCTCATCATTATCTACCTTGGTTTCAGGTCTCCCACATGGCTCAAGATTAAAATCACCAGAATTGAACTTCTCAAACCATCGACGTACTGTGCTTTCCTTAGCAACATCCTTCCCAAACACTTTGTTGATATTTCGAGCTGTCTGCACTGCACTGGTGTCACGGCAGAACTCATATTCAACAACATCATGAATTTTTGACTTGCCCATGGTTTCACAAGAATTGCTCTAAAAAAAATTTGAAAGATAATCACAAGCCAAAATGTACGTTTGAAAGACTGAGGATGTACCTTGACAATAAAAATAAAACAAGAAGTGTCAAAGTGAAACATCAGAGATATGAATTGTCAAACTTAGTACTTAAGGAAATCAGACATTTCATACTTAATGACCTATGGCAATGATGAGGATGACGGAAAACACTCACAGAGGACCCAGTGCCCCAGCTGTCACCCCAAGGTTTTGTGTACATGGACTCATTCAGTAGTCACAATGTTCCTGTGAGATGGGTTTGACTATTATGCTCACTTTCAGATGAAGAACTAAGGTACTGCATGTATGTGACTTACTCAGGGTCCCACAGCTAGTAAATGACAGAGCACAGAATCTGGCCCTTGGAGTCTGGCTCTAGAGCACATCTGCTTAACCACACTATTCCCATTTTATTGACATTTACCCACCTACATATCTATCCACCAACCCATCCATCCATCTATCCATCCATCTGTCTGAGTTTCATGTAAGAGTTTATTTGACCAACAGATTCTCCTGGAAAAATTATTAAAAATGACAATTTGAAAACTACTGAATATTGATCCAAACTGGAGGAGCTCCTGAGGTGGGGTGTTGTGACTGCTTCCCACGTCCTGGGTCATGCTTAGAGCAGTTTCTGTGGGTGAGGGTGAGGGAGAGTTGGCAGCAATCCAAGAAAGGATATTTTAAGACATGTCAACGATGACAGCCCACAGCTCATGTGTAGAGAGACACTATATAGGAAAGCACAGGTGGTTTGGAATCCGGCTTCCTCCTTCCTTCCCTCCTCCTTATCTCCTGCTCTCTTCCCAGGAAGGCAGAGTCCTTTGGGGAAGATTTGAATAATGAGACTTTAGAGGGCAGGAATCAGGTGAGAGATAAAGACAAAGGAAGGCTGATCACAGCTCAATAAGAGCAAACCTTTTCCAACCATCTGGTCTTCCTAAACTTGGATAGTCACTGTGTGATGCAGGGAGCTGTTCATCCTGGGAGACTTGGGGCAGACGCTGCTGCTCAGGGATGGTGTGGGGGGTGCCTGACTGCATGGTAGGGTGCTCTAGAGGGGGTGAGCCTGCACCCTGATCCCACTGTGGGACTAGAGGCCCCAAGAAGGGCAGGACATGGCCCAGCTCATGCAGCGAGCAGGGGCAGAGGGCACAGATCTGAGCAGTGACCAGGACTCTCAGACCTGTGCCTTTAGCTTGAAGCTTTCTCAGAGACACTCGATTCTATCCCTACATTCACCTCAAAGCCAGCATTAAAGAAAGGGAATGTTCTTTCTATGCCCTTCTCACTGCAGGGCTTGCAAGACTGTTTAACACAGCTATCTCGAAGGCTTGTAACCTCCAAATTCGAGGCAGGCCATTTATTGGGGTTGGAGGTGGGGGTGCAATGGTGGAGGGGTGTTCCCACTTTCTGCTGGGCCCAAAGGCTCTGTCTGGACCTGGGCTTACTCCCCAAACAATTAGTTACCACTTTCTTGTTCATATAGAACATTCCCACATGTGAACTCAGGGAATACCAGCACGGAGCCATTTCACAGATGAGGGCGGGGAACACAGAGAGCTTGCACTGAGTGCAGGTTGGGGTATCGGAAGGGTGCCCAGACTTACAAGGTACTCATTATTTCCCTGAAGGAGTTTACAGTCTAGGAGGGGAGGACAGCTTCACAAATAACTACATAACCAAGAAAGTGGTGAATGCCAGAGAAGGGTGTTGATAAGGCTCTATCAGAATCAAGCAAAAGAAGAGAAATGGAAGGTACTCGCAGGCCAAGGGGCATTTAAACTCAGCCTTGAGGGGACAGGACTTTGGCCATGCAGGGATTCAGGATGAGGAAGGGCACATAGAGTGGCAAACACTAGAAAGACAGTGGGTGTGGCTGGATGTGGGAGACATAAACGGTCCAATCTGGTTGGAACCTAACACTCATTATTAGGAGAGTGGGGAGAGGGACGCTGGGGGAGAGGCCCTGCGAGGTGCAGAGAGAGGCCACGCAGGCACCGAGGAGCGCATGCCGTGGCCCAGGGAAGGGTCCCATGCTTGCTCTAGGGCCCGCTCCTCCAGGGCTCCCCCTTCTCAGGCTGCAAGGGGAGGAGTCTGGCACTGGACTCTGACCCCACAGTCCTGACTAGCAGCTGTCCTGCCTCAGGAAGGTCATGGCGTCCTTGGGCCTCAACTTCATGCTCTAAGAGAGCAGTAATCACCCCTTTCCCGCCTCCTCAGAGGGAGGATATGAGGATTGAATGATCATGGATCTGAAGAGGGCCTGTAAGCTCGAGAGTGCTGTGCACACGTGCAGCGATGCTTTTATTGCTCCAGCCCAAGACTGCTCCACAGGTAAGGCCACCAGCATCACCTGGGAGCTTGGTGAGAACGGAGTTTATGGCTGCACATGTCTAGTCATGATTTTATTCTATGAATAATTAGCCGGAAACCAAAAGCTGGCCCTTCTCCTATCAATAACAAGAAGATTGTTATATCCTAATATACACATATAATTTAAAACCAATATTCAGATGAGCTGTACAGGACTATGACTCTGGAGAAAAGTCAAACTAACTAGGTGAGCCCTCCGATCACCTTGGCATTCTCCCTGAAGAAACTTTCAAGATTGCAGTGCAGGGACAGGGAACCACAGCAGAGTGGGATAGTGTCAGAATTGAGGACACAGCATCGAGTTTGGCTGGAATTTAGAGGGCAGAGCACCAGAGAAGAGAGAGTTATGCAAAGAAAAGGCTCCAGGCTGCAGAGCCCTCCTTGAATCTGTTGCTGAAATTCCACATGCCAATTAAATAATAATGAGAGTTATAAACTGAGCCATTGTCTGAGCTCACCCAAGTCCAGAAGAGGTTAGAGTTCTGACCAGCCAGAGTCAAGGGACCTTGGCAGCACTCATGATCTGATGATGACAGATGAGCACACCTTAGAAGTAGGGATAAACCAGCCCTAGAGTAGCAATGATTCTAGAATTACTCTAGCAATTACCCTGCAAAAGCTTAAAAACAAATCTTGAAAAGATGAAGCTAATCTACAAAGTAACTTAAATACCTGCAATACTCTTTAAAGGAAAACAACAAAATTCAACACTGGACAAAGTTACAAATGTCTAGCACAGAATAAAATCATGATTAGTCATGTGAAGCAAGAAAATGAGACCCCAAAGGAGGAGAGAACATAAACATAATAAGGAGTGAATTGGAAGATATTTAAAAAACAACTAACTGGAACTTGTAGAGGTAAAACTAGCCAAACTGAAGCACAGGGAGAAAAATAATCAGAAAAGAAAAAAGAAAAAGAATAGAGACCCAATGACTTATGAGGCAACATTAACAAATTTAGATAGTTCCTTTTGCTATATCTTTAATTTTACTAATTTTTTTTATTCAGCAGTGTATATCTGCGATTAATTCCATCCAGTGAAAATTTCATTTCATTGCACTCTGGGAGATTGAGGCAGGATGATCACTGGAGCTCGGGAGTTCAAGACCAGCCTGAGTAAGACCCATCTCTACTAAAAATAGAAAAATTAGCCAGGCATGGTGGTGAACACCTGTAGTCCTAGCTACTCAGGAGGCTGAGGCAGGAGGATTGTTTGAGCCCAGGAGTTTGAGGTTGCTGTGAGCTGGGCTGATGCCACACCAGTCTAGCCTGGGGTGACAGAGCAAGACTGTCTAAAAAAAAATTCCTTTCAGATATTGTATTGTCACCTCTAGAAGTTCTATTTAGTTCTTTTTCATATCTTTTTCTTCTCATTGTGTTCATATATATCTTTAAATCCTTAAACATATTTAGGATAGCTGTTTTAAAATCTTGTCTGCTAATTCTACCTCTCTGTCATTTCACATTGTGTTTCTGTTAATTATTTTTCTCCTTGTTTTGAGTCACAACATGGACAAGAATTATCAGACTTCTTGTCAGGAAACGCAAGCCAGGCAACACTGGAGCACTGTTTGTGAGGGCTGAAAGGAAATAAAAGTCAACCTGGAATTCAATATCCAAAAAAAAAAAGAAAAGGAACTTCAACAATTAAGGAGAAATAAGTACTTTTTTTTCAGACAAAGAAAAACTGACAGAATTTGTCACCAGCAGACCTGACTATGAGAAATGTTAAGGAAAGTTCTTCAGGTGGAAAAAAATACCAAATGGAAACTTGAATCTACCAAAAAAAAAAAAAAAAGTAACAGAAATGGGATATATGTGTGTAAAATAAAAGATCTTTTTTCAATTTTTAAATTTCCTCTAAAAAAGATAATTGACTCTTTAAGGCAAAAATGATAACAATGCATTTGGACTCATATGTAAAAGTTAATCTGACAATGACAGCACAGAGGAAGCAGGTGGCACGAGCCGTGGTAAGGCCTCTCCACTCTATGTGGAGTGTTATAATATTATTCGAAAGTAGAAAGTGAGAAGACAACAACAAATATTGTCAGCATGCAGCATACAACAATACAGCACCACTAAACACATAAACAGACAGTGTCGATAGGCGCAGCGGAGAGAAAATGCAAGCCAGGCAACGCTGGCTCTCCGTGAAGTCAGGAAAAGTGGCGAAGGACAAGACAGACGAGACAAGTGATAAAACAGCAAGACAATAGATTGAAACCCAACCATATCGACAATTAAATTAAATGTAAGTGATCTAAACAGGTTAAGTAAAAGATAGATTGTCATGCTGGATTTTTAAAAAGCCAGATCTAACTAAATGTTACATACAACAAAACACTTTAAGGATACAAATAGGCTCAAAGTGAAAGAATGGAAAAAGATGTAACGTGCTGTGCTAGTGCTCCATGGCTGCCATAACAAGTGTCACAGGTGCAGTGAGCAATACGAATTTGCTGCCTTACAGCCACGTAGGCTAGAAATCCAGCACGGATCTCACTAGGCCACAGGTAAGGCTGCATGCCTTTCTGGAAGCATCAGGGGAGAAACAGTTACCTCGCTTTTCCCAGCTCCTAGAAGCCACCCACATTTCTGAACTCATGGCCTTCTCCTCTGTCTTCCATGCAGGCAACGGTGGCTCTAGTTGTCCCATCAAACTACTATGACCACATTTTCTTATGATCACAGCCAGGAAAGGTTCTCTGCCTTTAAGGAACCATGTGATTATCAGCTGCCTCTGGATAATCCAGGACAATCTTTCCATCTCAAGGTCCTTAATTTAATGCCATCTGCAAAGTTCCTTTTGGCATATAAGGTAACATATTCACAGGTTCCTGAAATTAGGATAAGGACATTTTGAGAAAGCCATTATTCTGTCTGTCACACATGCAAACATTAATAATGAGACAACTGGGGTGGCCATCAGCTAATAGCATGTGCAACATTCATCAAAATAGAACATAAATTGGAACATATACAAGTTTCAAAAGTTTCTACTTAAAAATATCAAATTCATATGGAATATGTTCTCTGACCATAAAGGAATTAAGTTAGAAATCAATAAATGAAAGACTTGGAAGTAAGCAACACACTTTTAAATAACAAGGGAAATTACAAAACATTTTGCACTGAATGAAAATGAAAACAAAATTTGTGGGCTGCAGCTAATGCAGTGTTTGATGGGAACTTCAGAGATTTCAATGTTTCCATAAAAAAGAAGAAAGGTCTAAAATCAATAATCTAAGCTTCCACCTTAAGAAGCTAGTGAAAGAAGAGTAAATGGAAATAAAAGTAGGTAGAAGACAGGAAACAATGAAGGTAAGAGAAACCAATGCAATAAAAAGTGAACAAGCAATAGAGAAAGTTTAAACGCACCAAAACACTGGTTCTTTGAAAATACCATAAAAATGGTAAATCTCTAGCCAGACTGATTTTTTTAAAATACTCAAATTACCAATATGAAGAATGAAACAGGGAGCATCACTACACAGCCTACAGACATTAACAGGTAAATAGGGAAATATGCACAACTTCATGCCAACAAGTTTGACAACACAGATGAAATGGATACAGTTATTGAAAGACACTGTATTAGTTTCTAATTGCTACGTGATAAATTACCACAAACATAGCGACTTCAAATAACACAATTTTATTATCTTATAGTTCTAGAAGTCAGAAGTCTACAATGGGTTTCATCTGACTAAAATAAAGGTATTGGCCGGACTGTGCTCCTTCGGAGGCTCTAGGCCAGAATGTTCCCCTCCCTCTTCCAGCTTCTACAGGCCCTGCTTGCATGGCTCCTGGCTCCCTGCAGGCAGCCTGAAGCTGGCACTCTGACTCGGCTTCTGCTGCCAAGTCTCCTCCCTGACTCGGACACTCTCGCTTCCCTCTTACCCAGACTCTTGTGATTACATTGGGTCTACCTAGATAATATGGGATAAACTTCCCATTTTAAGATCCTTAATTTAATTACATATTTAAAGTCTTTTTTGGAGAGATTTCTGGGAAGATGGTGGCCCAGAGACACCAGCTGCCAGATTGTCTCAGAAAGAAGGAAAAGTTTAAGATGATAAAGAAAAAACAAACAAATATAGATAGGGTGTAATTCTGAGGGAAAAGTGCAGGAACCTACAAGAGACTCCAGGGGAAGAAGTTGCAGAGAGAACAAGAAGGAGCAAGATATCGGCAGAGGTCAATCCCGGAGAGGCTTGGAGTCCAGCGAAAGGGTAGGTGGAGCGGCTTGTTTCTCCCTCACATCTCTGGCAGTCGGCAGGCTCCCGAGCTACTCAAGAGCCTTTCTACCTTCATGAGCACAAACGCAGCTGCCGCCAGTAAACTGGGAGCTACTTGAGGACAAAGCACCAGGCTGCCAGCCCCCTTGGGGTACTTCCTGTCACAGCAGGCCTGAGCCAAGATGGCAGACACCACACTGCTTCTCCACCCACCATGCACCTTTGTCCTCTCAAGGGGGCTTCAGTCCCTCCGCTTTTGTCTCACTTTTCCCACACGAACATTTTCCAACTGGCTCAGACTGCAGGGGCCACAGGGGTCTGTGAGCCTCAGAAGGTCTGAATGGCCCCAGAGGCTGGACATTCTGAGTGGTCTGCCTTCCAGAGAGGGTGACAGAGACTATCAGAGTGCCAGCTTTCCTCCATCCAGACTCTTTTCCTCCCCTTCCCCTTCCCAACCCACAGAAGCCAAAAGAGAAAATTGAGCTGGGGTTCTCAGAAGTGGCTGCTTCCCCTGTTGGTGCACCCACAACACTGGGGCTTCCACAGAGAGTGGAGCTTTATTCTTTCCTCTTAAATACGTGCAGAGGACTAAGGGGTGCTCAGACTGTGAGCTCCCTGCTCACCAGCCCTCCCCGATGCTGCTTGTCCAGCTGCTCCATCAGAGCAGGGCACACCCCGAAGCAGAGGGACATCATACCTGCTTGAGCACCCCAGAGGCAGCTTGGGATCAGCATGCTTCTCCCTGGCACAGTCAAGGACTGATCTCTGGGGACTCAGGGTCAGGCCCGCAAGCCAGATCCTATACCCCCAGGACTCGACCATGTTGCTCAGGGGCACAGATGGGAGATTCGTGAACTAACCTCAGGAGGCATGAGAGCCCACATGGGAAGAACTGAGAGGGGAGGGCAGCGTGGGTCGCAGCTGCAACACACTTGTGGAGCACCCTTCCCCCTACAGAAAGGCTATGCTCTCAGCCAGGCCAGGATCCTGGACAGGGAAGCTCCCAGCCCGCAGCACCATCATGGAGCAGCTCAGCTAGTTTGAGCTCCGGCTTACTGACAGACATCTGAGGGAGACCACAGAGCAGGCAAACAGGAGAGAAGAGTGAAAACCACTTCTGACAGCAAGACTGTGAATCTCAGATGGTCACTCCCCCACAAGCAGACTTTCTGGCTGGGTGAGACCACCTCAGCCACTCCCTGTTGGCTTTCCCCAGAAGCCTGAGTGTGGACCTTGACCCCTGCCAAAACAGCTACTTACCAGCTATTGTGGAGCCTGAGGACAGGCTCACCCAACCCAGCCCCACCTAGCCTCACTCCCCCAGGTGCCTCTGCTGTGGTGGAGAATTGAGACATATCTGGAAGTTCTAGGGCCCTGCCAAACATCTGGGGCATTCAAGTGCTTTTCCTGAGGGACTAGAGCCAGTCACAGGTCCCCAAAACAACATTTCAGCTTGTTCCTTCGAGCAAGCATCACCTAGTGGTGGGAGGTCAATTTGCACAGCCCTTTAAAGCATTTGCTGACTCAATCATATAGGGTGATATTGATTCTCACCTACAGGAAACACTTACTGTCTCAGAGATTAAACTGGCTATGCCAAAAAATTCACACTGTTAAGAAGACAATGTGGGGAAAGAGAAAGGGCTGGGGAAAGAGAAAAGATCTAAAAGACCTCCATACTCCCTCATCAAGAGAGACAGAGAATCTGTCCACACACATAACTTACCACTGCTATAGCCTACAAAAAACTAGCAACTGAGAACACCACCACACTAAGGATATCTATGACCAAGGCATCCATCCAGAACCTAGATCAACATCAAAGAACCCAAAAGCAAAGCTAGAGGTTCTTTCCCAACAAATGCTACAATCACACCCTTATGAATGAGGGGGGATAAAAATAAGCCCCATATAAACAAAAGAAAATCCAAAAATAAGAAGTGACAGCTGCTCCAGATGAAAAGGAATCAGCAAAAGAACTCCAGAAGTATGAAAAATCAGAGTGAAAGAACACCCCAAAAGGGAACACCAGATCACTAGCAATGAATACCAACCAAAGTGAAAATATTGAAATGACAGATAAAGAATTTCAAATATGGATTGTAAGCTGAATAAAATCCAAGAGAAAATGGAAAACCAACTAAAAACCAGAAAAACAATTCAGGAAATGAGTGAAAAATTCACTAAAGAGATCAACATATTAAAAAACAAAATAGGGGGGAGGGGTGGCAAGGACAATATATGTAACCTTAACTATATTTTTACCCCCATAATATGATGAAATAAAAAAAAATTAAGAACACAAAACAAAATAGAACTTCTGGAAATGAAAAATTAGTTTAAGGAAATACAAAACACAATGGAAAGTTTTAAGAATAGATTAGACCAGGCAGAAGAAAGAATCTCAGAGCTTAAAGACAATTCTTGAATTAACTCAGTCAAAAACAAAGAACAGAGAATTAAAAGGAATGAACAAAACCTAAAAGAAATATGGGATTATGTAAAATGGCCAAATACAAAAATCATAGTCATCCTTGAGGGTGAATAAGAAAATGCACAAAGGCTGGAAAACCTATTTGAGGGAACAATTGAGGAAAACTTCCCTGGTCTTGCTAGAGATTTGGACATCCAGGTACAAGAAGCTCAATGAATACCTGGGATATTCATTGAAAAGTGGCAATCACCAAGACATACAGTCATCAGACTGGCTGAAGTCAACACGAAGGAGGAATTCTTGTGAGCCATGAGAAGAAAACATCAAGTAACTTACAAATGAAAACCCATCAGGCTTACTGTAGACTTCTGAACATACAAGCCAGAAGGGACTAGGGCCCCATCATCAGTCTTCTTAAACAGAACAGCTTCCAGCCTAGAATTGTGATTCCTGAAAAAGTTTCATATATGAAGGAGAAACAAAGACCTTTCAGCATAAGAAAACACCGATGGAATTTGTCAAGACCAGACATGCCCTGCAGGAAATACTCATAACTGCATTATACATGGATAAGCACAATAGACACCCACCCATGTAAAATGATCCCAAAGCTAAATCTCAGAGCTCATGTAAAACAATAACAGAAGAGGTAAAACAAAGCAATAAGATGAGACATGTTCACCCAACAGGACGACCAGAATAGCATTCCACATATGAATTCTATCAATCAACGTGAATGGTCTGAATGCCCTATTAAAGAGACATTGGCTGGCTAAATCTATGAAGAAATACAACCCAAATATCTGCTGTCTTCAGGAAACACATCTAACCCACAAAGAATTGCACAGACTTGAGGTGAAGGGATGGAAACAAAAATATTCCATGCAAATGGAAACCAAAAAAGAGCAGGTATAACTATTCTCATAACAGATAAAATTGATTTTAAATCAAAAATAGCAAAGAAAGACAAATACGGTCATTATATAATGGCAAAAGGAGCAATTCAACAAGAAGACATAACAATCATAAATATCTATGCACCTATCACAGGAGCATCCAGATTCATAAAGCAAACCTTACTAAATCTAAGCAAAGAGATAAACAACAGCATTGTAATTGCTGGGGACTTCAACACCCCACTGACAGAAGTAAACAAATCGTCAAAGCAGGAAATAAAGAAACACTGGACTTACATGGAACTCTACAGCAAATGGGTCTAACAGACATCTACGGAACATTTTATCCAAAAACTACTAAATGTACATTCTTCTCATCAGCACATGGAACATTCTCCAAGACTGATCATATCCTAGGCCACAGAGCATGTGTCAACAAATTTTTAAAAATATCCTGGTAGAAGAAAATAAATAACTAAGATCAAAGCAGAACTAAATGAAATTGAGAACAGGAGAATTATACAGAAGATCAACAAAACCAAAAGCTGGTTTTTGGAAAAGATAAACAAAATTGACAACCCTCTTGTTAGATTGACAAGAATTCAGAGGGAAAGGACTCTAATAAACTCATTAGAAATGAAAAAGGAGAGGTCACAACAGACACCACAGAAATACAAAACATTATTTTTGATTACTATAAAAATCTGTATGCCCAAAAACTACATAATGAGGAGGAAATGGACAAATTCCTGGAAACATACAACCTCCCTAAGTTCACCCAGGAGGTAACAGAATTTCTGAAAAGACCAATATCAAGCTCAGATTTGGAGCAGCAATTAAGAACCTCCCAAACCGAAAAAGTCTCGGACCTGACGGCTACACTTCAGAGTTTTACCAAACATACAAAGAAGAACTCATACCTATGCTACAGAAGTTATTCCACAACATTGAGAAAGATGGTATCCTTCCTAACTCATTCTACAAAGCCAATATCACCTTGATACCAAAGACAGGAAAGGATACAACAACAAAAAAGAAAACTACAGGCCAATATCCCTCATGAATATAAATGCAAAAATCCTGAACAAAACTATAGTGAATCAAATTCAGCAGCACATCAAAAAAAATACTTCACCATGACCAGGTGGGCTTCATGCCAGGGATGCAAGGCTGGTTCAACATATGCAAATCTACAAATGCAATTCGCCTCATAAATAAAAGCAAGAACAAAGACCATATGATTCTCTCAATAGGTGGAGAAAAGGCATTTGACAAAGTCCAGCACACCTTTATGATAAAAACTCTTAATAAGGTCGGGCGCGGTGGCTCACGCCTGTAATCCTAGCACTCTGGGAGGCCGAGGCGGGCGGATTGCTCAAGGTCAGGAGTTCAAAACCAGCCTGAGCGAGACCCCATCTCTACCATAAAAATAGAAAGAAATTAATTGGCCAACTAATATATATAATATAAAAATCAGCCGGGCATGGTGGCTCGTGCCTGTAGTCCCAGCTACTCGGGAGGCTGACGCAGGAGGATTGCTTGAGCCCAGGAGTTTGAGGTTGCTGTGAGCTAGGCTGACGCCATGGCACTCACTCTAGCCTAGGCAAGAAAGCGAGACTCTGTCTCAAAAAAAAAAAAAAAAACTCTTAATAAAATAGGAATAGACAGGTCATACCTTGAAATTATCAAATCCATTTATGACAAACCGATGGCAAATATCATACTGAATAGAGTAAAACTGAAACCATGCCCACTTAGTACCAGAACCAGATAAGGTTACCCACTGTCTCCACTCCTAATCAACATATGCTGGAAGTCCCTGCTAAATCAATTAAACAAGAGAAGGATATTAAGGGCATCCAAATGGGGGCAGATGAGATCAAACTCTCACTCTTTGCTGATGATATGATATTAAATCTAGAAAATCCCAAGGATTCAACCAAGAGACTCCTAGCATTGGTAAATGAATTCAGTAAAGTCTCAAGATACAAAATCAGTACACACAAATCAGAGGCATTCATAGATGCCAATAACAGTCAAGCCGAAATTCAAATAAAAAATGCAATACCTTTTACAATAGCCTCAAAGAAAATTAAATATCTAGGAATATATTTAATGAAAGATGTCAGAGACATATACAAGAAGAACTGCAAAACACTAAGAAAAGAAATTGTAGAAGATGTAAATAGATGGAAAAATCTACCTCGCTCATGGATTGGTAGAATCAATATCATTAAAATGTGCCATACTACCTAAAATGATCTACAGAATTAATGCAAGCCCTATCAAAGTATCAACATCATTCTTTACAGATCTAAAAAAAAATCATTCTACACTTTGTATGGAATCAGAGAAGACCTTGTATAGCCAAAGCAATCTTAAATAAAAAGAACGAACTGGGAGGTATCCGTCTACCAGACTTCAAGCTGTACTACAAGGCTATAGTAACTAAAACAGCATGATACTGGCACAAGAACAGAGACACAGACCTTTGGAACAAGACTGAGAATCCAGAGATGAAACCATACACATATGGTAATCTAATGTTTGACAAGTCAGACAAAAATATACACTGGAGTAAAGAATCTCTTTTCAATAAATGGTGCTGGGAAAACTAGATAGCTATGTGCAGAAGAATGAAACTGAATCAGCACCTCTCACCTCTCACAAAAATCAATTCAAGATGGATAATAGACTTAAACCTTAGGCATGAAACCTTAAGAATTCTAGAAGAAGATGTTGGGAAGACCCTTTCAGACATCAGCCTAGCCAAAGAATTTTTGAAGAAGACCCCCCCAAAGCAATCACTGCAGGAACAAAAATAAATGAATGGGATCTGATCAAATTAAAAATCTTTTGCACAGCCAAGGAAACTATCATTAGAGCTAATAGACAGCCTACAGAATGGGAGAAAATATTTGCTCTCTAAACATCCAATAAAGGGCTGACAACAAGAATCTATCTAGAACATAAAAAAATCAACAAGAAAAAAAATAAACAACCCCATAAATAAATGGGCAAAAGAAATGAACAGAAACTTTTCAAAAGAAGACAGAAAACACATAAAAAATGCTCAACATCTCTAATCATTAGAGAAATGCAAATCAAAACAACAATGAGATATCACCTAACCCCAGTGAGATTGGTCTATATCAGAAAATCCCAAAACAAAAAATGCTGGTGAGGATGTGGAGAGACAGGAACACTCTTACATCACTAGCAGGACTGCAAATTAGTGCAACCACTAAGTAAGAAGTAAGAATTTGGGTAAGAATTTGGAGATACCTCAAAGAGCTAAAAATAAAAATACTATTCGATACAACAATAGCACTATTAGGCATCTACCCAAAAGAGCAAAAGACATTTTATAATAAAGACATCTGCACCCGAATGTTTATGGCAGCACAATTCACTATCACAAGGATGTGGAAACAACCCAAGTGCCCATCAATTCATGAGTGGATTATTAAAATTTGGTATATGTATACAATGAAATATTACTCAATTATAAGAAATGACAGTGATCTAGCACCTCTTATATTTTCCTGGATTGAGCTTGAACCCGTTATCCAAAGTGAGGTATCACAAGATCAGAAATAGGCTCCACATGTACTTGCCATCAGATTGGCACTAAGTGATCAACACTATGGTGCTCACACAGTAGTAATATTCTCCAGGGAATAGAGGGTTATGGGAGTAAATTCACAACTAATGGCTGTGGTGAGCATTGTAGAGGGGAAGGGCATGCCTCTAATCCTTGCTTGGGTGAGGCAAAGACATTAAATATAACCAAAATGTTTGTACCCTCATAATATCCTGCAATAAAAATAAATAAATAAAAATTTTAAAAAATCATACCATGTATCTTCTCAGACCACCGTAGAATAAAACTACAAATTAATTCCAAGAGAAACACTCAATTCTACACAAAGTCATGGAAATTAAACAACCTGCTGCTGAATGATTATTGGGTCAATAATGAAATTGAGATGAAAATCAAAAGATTCCTTGAAATGAATGACAAAGGAGACACAAGCTACCAAAATCTATGGGATTCAGCAAAAGCAGTCCTAAGGAGAAATGCCTATATCAAAAGGACACAAAGATCACAAATTAGCAACCTAATTATCTGTCTCAAGAAACTAGAAAAGGAAGAGCAAACCAAACCCAAAGCCAGCAGAAGAAAAGAAATAACAAAGCTCAGAGCAAAACTAAAGGAAATGGAAAACAAAAAAGCAATAGAAAGGATCAATGAAACCAAAAGTTGGCTCTTTGAAAAGATAAACAAGATTGATAAATCTCTTGCTAGATTAACCACAAATAGAAGAGAAAACACCCAAATAAGCTCAATCAGAAATGAAAAAGGAGATATTACAACTGATACCACAGAAATGCAAAATATCATCTGTGAATACTATGAAAATCTCTATGCACATAAATTTAAAAACATATAGGGAATGGACAAATTCCTGGAAGCACACAACCTGCCAAGACTCATTCAGAAAGGAACAGAATTCCTGAACAGACCAATATCAAGTACTGAAATTGAAACAGCAATAAAAAACTTTCCTAAAAAGAGAAGTCCCAGACCAGATGGTTTCACACCCAAATTTTACCACACTTACACAGAAGAACTGGTGCCTATCCTGCAGAAATTATTCCACAACATCGAGAGGATGGGATCCTCCCCAACACATTTTATGAAGCCAACATAACCCTGATACCAAAACCAGGAAAGGATGCAACAAAAAAGGAAACTTATTAATATAGATGCAAACATTCTCAACAAAATCCTAGCTAACCAAACCCAAGTGCTTATCAAGAAAATAAGCCATCATGACCAAGTGGGCTTCATTCCAGGGATGCAGGGATGGTTCAACATATGCAAATCTATAAATGTAATACACCACATAAACAGAAACAAAAACAAAGACCATATGATCATATCAATAGATGCATAAAAAGCATTGGACAAAATTCAACACCGTTTAATAATAAAAATCTCAACAAAATATTCATACAAGGGACATAACTCAAGATTATAAAATCCATATGTGACCAACCCACAGCCAACATTGTGCTGAATGGGGAAAAGTTGAAAACATTCCCACTAAGAACTGAAATAAGACAAGGGTGCCCAACATCACCACTTCTATTCAACATAGTGCTGGAAGTCCTAGCCAGAGCAATCAGGCAAGAGAAAGAAATAAAACATATCCAAATAGGGAGAGACATTGTCAAACTATCACTTTTTGCTGATGATATGATCTTATATCTACAAACCCCCAAAGACTCCACCAAGAGACTCCTGTAATTGATAAATAAATGCGGCAAAGTCTCAGGTTACAAAATCAATGTACACGAATTAGTAGCATTCTTATACACCAATAACACTCCATCTAAAAACTCAATACTATTCACAATCGGTAGAAAGAAAATAAAATACCTAGGAATATACCTATCCAAGGAGATAACAGATCTCTACAAGAAGAACTACAAAACATTGAGGAAGAAATCACAGACAATACAAACAAATGGAAAAACATATCATGCTCGTGGATAGGTAGAATCAACATTGTTAAAATGTCCACACTACCCAAAGTGATTTACAGATTTAATGCAATCTCCATCAAAATACCAACATCACATTTCACAGACCTAGAAAAAAATAATTCTATGCTTCATTTGGAACCAGTAAAAAGCCTGAATAGCCAAAATGATCTTAAGCAAAAAGAACAGATCTGGAGGCATCACATTATCAGACTTGAGACTATACTGCAAGGCTATAATAACTAAAACAGGATTATATTGGCACAAAAATAGAGAGCATGGTATTGGCACAAAAATAGAGACATAGATCAATGGAACAGAATAGAGAACCATCCACCTACAACCAACAGAAACTTGACAAAATAGAATATACACTGAGCAAAAGAAGCCCTATTCAATAAATGATGATGGGAAGATTGGATAGCCACATGCAGAAGAATGAAACAGGATCCATATCTCTCGAAACTCACAAAAATTAATTCAAGATGGATAAAAGACTTAAATATAAGGCATGAAACCATAAGAAGTCTAGAAGAAAATGTTTGAAAAACTCTTCTAAATATCTGCCTAGGCAAAGAATTTATGAAGAAGACCCCAATGGTAATCACAGCAACAATAAAAATAAATAAATGGGACTTGATTAAATTAAAAAGTTTCTGCACAGCTAATTAAATAATTAACAGAGCAAATAGACAATCTATAGAATGGGAGAAAATATTCACAAGCTATACATCCGATAAAGGGCTAATAACAAGAATATACAAAGAATTCAAGCAAATCAACAAGAAAAACACAAACAACGCCATTAAAAAGTGGGCAAGGACATGAACAGATCCTTTGAAAAGAAGATAGACAAATGGCCAAGAAACATGAAAAAATGCTCAGCATCACTAATCATCATGGAAATGCAAATTAAAACCATAATGAGATATCTATCAACTTACCACAGTTAGAATGGCTTTTATTAAATAAAAGGTCCAAAAACAATAAATGCTGGCATGGATGCAGAGAGAAAGGAATGCTTATTCACTGTTGGTGGGCCTGCAAATTAGTACGACACCTATCGAAAACAGTATGGAGATTCCTCAAAGAACTAAAGTAGACCTACCATTGATCCAGCAGCCCCACTACTACTGGGCATTTCCCTGAAGGAAAAGAAGTCATTTTATCAAAAAGACATCTGCACATGAATGCTTATTGCAGCACTACTCACAATTGCAAAGATGTTGAATCAACACAAGTGTCCAACAATTCATGAGTGGATTAACAAAATGTATATGTATACTATGGAGTACTACACAGCCATGAAGAAGGATGGATTAAGGCCTTGTGCAACCATTTGGATGGAACTGAAGACCATTATCCTAAGTTAAGTATCTAAAGAATGGAAAAACAAACACCACACATACTCACTATTAAATTGGAACTAACTGATGAGCACACATGTGCACAGAGGGAAGTAAAACTCAGAAGAAATCAAGAGGTGGGGAGGGGAGAGAAAGAGGTGAGCCAAAACCTACCTGACGGGTACAATGAACACTATCAGGGTGATGGGCACACTTATAACCCTGACTCAAGCATAATACAATCAATATATGTAATAAAAAACATTTGTACCCTATTATTTTTAAATTAAAAAATAAATTTTTAAAAAGAATAATAATGAAAAATATAAAGTCCATTTTGCCATGTAAAGTAGTATATTTACAGGTTTTGAATGAAAACATGGGCACCTTTGGAAGGTCATTTTGCCTATGAGAGATAAAAATGCCAAAATGGATAAACAAATAGAATAGCCATATGTCTATTTAAAAATTTGAATTTTTAGTTAAAAATCTTCCTACAACGAAACTTTATCTTCATTCTTCATACCAAACACACAAATTAATCTGAAATGAATCATAATCAAAAAAGCAAAAGCTATAAAACTTCCAGAACAAAACATAAGAGAACATGTTTATAACCTTGGGACAGGCAAATAATTTTTTACAAGACATGAAAAGCATCAACTATAGAAGAAAAATTGATAATCTTTTCATAAAAATGAAAACCTTTACTCTTCAGCAGATAATGTTAAAAAATGAAAAAGCAAGCCATTGAGAAAATATTTGCACTACATACATCTGACAAAGACTGTTTTCCAGAATATATAAAGAATTTTTACAACTCAATATAGGAAGACAATTCAATAGAAACTGGACAAAGAAGATGTATAAATGGCCAATAAGCACATGAGAAGATGTTTAACATCACCAGTCATCAGGAAAACACTTATTAAAACTATATTGATATACTACTACTCACCCACTCTAATGGATTAAATATAAAAGGAGTGGAAATACCAAGTGTCGGCAAGGATATGAAACACGTGATTCTCTCACACATTGCTGGTGAGAGTAAAAAATCATACAACTTCTTTGGAAAACATTTTGGCAGTTTCTTATTAAGTTAAACACATATTTCATATAATCCAGCAATTTCAATTCTAGATTTTTACTCTTGATAAAATATATGTAGCATATGAAAACATATGTCCACATAAAAACTTGTCCTTTAATGACCATAATGACCATAGCTTTATTCAAACTAAACAGAAACTGGAAACAACCACAATATCCATCAACAGGTGAATAAATAAATAATTTATGGTATATCTATATATTGTGACTACTCTTCAGAAATAAAAAGAACTAGTGATCCCTATAATAGAATGGATGAACCTCAAAAGCATTTTGATGAGCAAAAAAGAAAGACACGAAAGAGTAAATACTGTATGATTTCCCTTTACATGACATTCTACAACAGGCACAGTTAACACACATTGACAGAATGCCGGTCAGTAGTTAACTAGAGCTGAGGGTGAGAGGAATTGATGGCAAAAGGGCATGGGGTTACTTTTTGCAATGATGGAAATATTTTGATTGTAGAGGTGTACATATTTGTCAAAATTTATTGAACTGTACTCTCAAAATAGGTTTATAATATTGCATGTAAATTATAAGTCAATAGTTGATTCTTTCAATAAAAGAAAAAACATTTAAAGAATCAAGACACTTGGGCCCCATTCCTAGTGATTCCAATACCGCGGGATTGATACAAGGCCTAGATATCTGCACTGTGAACAAGCCCCATGGATAATTATGCTGCAGGCTATTTCGCTTATGGTATTGGTCTCTATGAGCACCCAAATATTGGACAACAAATCAACTAGGCAAGCAAAGAAAATTCAGAGGAACAGTTTGAGGTTTTTCTGTGACCTATCCCATCTGCTAACCTCTATTCTTTAGCTGGAACACTGGTCACTATGCAACTATCCTCCTGGGTTCTCTGTTCCCCCAAATGTTAACTCAGCTGTGGATAAGCTCTTTCATTTATTCTTTACAAAAAAAAAAAAGTTTGCTGGGAAAATTAATGGGGGAAAAAGCAAAATTAATACACTGAACTCAAGTGCAGAGAAACCAATTTATTTGTGGAGCACAAATTCCTCCCCATGAGGTCATTTCAAGTCTGACACCAGATGCTTTGGGTGGCCTTGTTCACTGGGCACATGATATCCACAAATAAGCCTCCTCTAGAGCAACAGGAGGTAGACAGGGCGCCTGGTGGACCACCTGTGTGAAGAATGGAACATCACAGCAGCAAAGGTGCTAAGAGCACCCATAGCCCTCTCCCACTCCCTTGTTGAAAGAAAGTGTCATTTTCCTGCCAAATTAGATGAAACCATAGTTCTCTGTTTCCATTCTTTAGTCTTTTCTTGCTTCCTGACATATCTTCCCCATCTCTGGCCCCCTGTTCCATCTGTTGAAATACTCCCAAGCTTCATGGCCCAACTTGAGTAACATCTTCATTGTGCCTTTTCAGATCACCAAACAAATGAAACCTCTCCCTCTCTTGAATTCCTATGGCACTTGATTTGAAGAGCTTTTACAGAAATCCTGACTTGTATTTTACTTACTCATACACATGTCATATCTATTAATACTTCATTAGAATGGAATCAACTTGATTATAAAGGCTGTAATTTAGTTTATATATATATAATATGTTATATACATTATATATATAAATATAATGTAGCCTAGGTGTAGTCTGCATACATCCCAGTACATTACTTTGTACTTAGTGGGTAATTTACATACAATTATTGTAGAAATGAATGAATGAATTGGTCCATGCTGATTCCTATCTCTGAGCTTTGCTCATGCTGCCCTTCTTTCCTGGAAAACCCTTCCCACCTCAGGGGTCTCTTCCTCCAAGAAACTTTCTTGGCTCTTGGCTCCTATGGCACTCTGGGCATATCACTTGCCACCACCACCATATATCAAAATGAATTATTTATTATCCATTTCACCCACTTATTCATAAGCTTCGAGAAGCCAAAAATTCCTTCCTAGTCAAGCTTATCTTACCACCATCTAGCCCAGTGCTTGGTAATAGCATGCATTTCATAAATGTTTGTCAAACAGAATGGTTTACTCAGAAGTTTCTGGAAGCATAAGTCCATGCCACAGAGGGCCTGGTTTATTTAGTTTGTGTTCCTATTAGAGAACCCAGAATTTACTGTCCGGAGGTCTCATTCCAGGAGAAAACCCAGCATGAACAGCCTTCCTACCTTAAGTATCCTCCAGGCTGAAGGAGGGAGCAGGACCAGGGTTCTCCAGGGTCTCGCATGGCCACGAACCCTATGTGCAGGTAACTCCCCAGCAGGACGCACTGCACGTGCAGAGGAGGCAAGTGTGGCCTCTCCTCAGAGGATGGGCCCCAGCCTGCAGAATGGGGACCGTAGGAGAAAGAATCTGCGACCCTTTAGAGCCCTGGGCCTTCTCCTTTAACCGGTTCTCTCCCTCTGCTCCTGCGTTCCCTTTGTCTGCTGCTAGCCTCTCCCGCTTCTTTTCCTCCTTCTCGCCCGGCTTCTCTTCTCCTAGGGTCTCACCGCACTTTCCCAGGACCACTGTTCCCCCGTGGCCCCTTTTCCCTTTTCACCAGTCGGATTCACCTCATTCATCTTGGGTCACCTACGTTTGCCCTGCTCCTGCGCCCCTGGCACACACTGACTCGCGTCCGCGTGCCCTGCCGGCAGGAGCGAGGCGTCCTCACGCAGCCAGGAGGAGGGGGGCGGGCGGCCGGGCGCCAGCCCCGCCCCGCGCGTGTGCGAGAGTCTGTGTGGCGGTGACGCGGCGCCGGCGGCAGGAGGAGGGGGGCACCTGCCGCCCGGCTGCTGGGCTCCCGCGCCCTGCGCTCCCCGCCGCCCGCCTAGGCGCAGGCGGGGCGCAGGCAGCGGCGGGTGGCATGGAGAGCCTGCTGGAGAACCCGGTGCGCGCCGTGCTCTACCTCAAGGAGCTCACCGCCATCGTCCAAAACCAGCAGAGCCTCATCCACACCCAGCGCCAGCGCATCGACGAGCTGGAGCGGCGGCTGGACGAGCTCAGCGCCGAGAACCGCAGCCTGTGGGAGCATCAGCAGCTGCTACAAGCCCACCCTCCATCCGGGCTGGTGCCTCCGTCGTCAGCCCCGCAGCCAGCTCCCCGGGCCGCCGCGGCCCAGGAGCCTCGCCAGGACCACGGACAGCTCCCGGGCGCCGCGCTGCAGCCCGCACCCGCGCAGCCGCTCCAGCACCACGGACAGCCCCCGGAGCAGCCCCAGCCAGGCCCCAGCGGCAGGGCTCAAGCAGCCCAGGCGCCCCACCAGGAGCCGGTGACGCTCGGGGCCGTCGCCAACAAGGAGAAGGAGCGTCCCCCGAGTTGCTGCGCTGCCGCCGGAGCCCTCCTGCAGCACAAATCCCCCGCCGCCCTCGGCAAGGGCGTCCTGAGCAGGAGACCTGAGTGAGTGGAGAAGAGGAGGGGAAGGTTGTGGTGGAAGGAAGGGAAGGAAGCAAGTGAGCGTGAGGAGGGGACATGGGGGAAATGGAGTGCACGCAAGGGTCTGAAGGACTGGGGTAATGTGAAGATGAAAGGGTGAGAGGATGCTTGGGGTGGAACTATGTCAGGAGATTTGGGGGAAGCAGGGAACGGTATCAGTGTTTGAGAAGGCATGGGGGATGTTGGAGCAAAAAGGTACACAGGCCGTCACTGGGGGCAGAGGAGGAAGAAATGGGTTTTAAATGACTGGGGATATTGGAAGCTGGCAGGGTTTAAAGGAGACTAGATTGGGAGGAAGTTGGAGTGAAGATCAAACTGAAGAAAAAAGAAACATTGAAGGATCTTTTAAGCTAGAAAAATTTGGAAGAGTTTGCATAGTATAATTATTTCAATGGAGAGTGAGAGGTGAAGAAGACGGAGGCTTGGCAAAGAGACACGTTAAGAGGTTTGAAAGGGCTGGAGTCCAGGAAGAGCAGGATTGGGGTAGAGGTGAATTCAGGAGGCAGAGGATATAGCTGAAAAGCAGGAGAGATGTGAGAGGGCAGGGGAGCTGCAAATAGAAGAAGATAAAGGGTGGGAGAAAGATTCTCAGAGGAACGAGCTGGCCCTTTAACTGGTGCAGTGGAAGTCAAAGCCAGGAGCGGCTCCCTGGGGGAAGCCGTTTTGCTCAGACCTGAGTGGGCGCCTCTCTGCGGACTCCCCACAGAGCCGAAGGCCTGCAAGGAACCCACCTATCGACCCAATGGAGGACTCAGTCACAGCTTGAGGACTCAGTCTGGTTATAGCTTTTTCCTCGAACTCAAGGAGGATTTCTGTGCAGGGCAGTTGGGCATGGTGAAAAGTGAACAATAATGAGAGGACAGTTGGTAAAGGGAGTTGGCATTTGTGTGTAATGCCTGCTGTGGCTCTCTGCTATGGCTAGTGACTCCAAGCCTTGTTTCCCCTTGGTGATTGGGTGATAACTGGAACCATGTGTTGGGTCTTGAGAGAAATGCTACCCCCCTGGGACCTGGGGCCTCAAGCTCTTTCATCATTTGAGAGGTCCACGAACTAGGAATATGGGAAGAAGGGGTGAAATGGGCTGGAATATTCCATCCTCTGTATTGGGAAGGCTGTGACCATGTCAGCTTCCTTTCTTTGATTAGACAGGTGATGGGAAAACTGAATGGAAGAACAGCTCAGGGGAAAGGAAATCAGTGCCTGAGCAGCACCTGCCCCTGACAATGGTGATGCTAAAGGAGGCCAGGGAGCAAGAGGGGACAGGAGAGCCAGGAATCTCATCTTCACTCAGGCTCAAGTGTACTTTAAATCTAGGGGACACTTGTGAAGATTTGCCATATTCCTTAAAAACTCACTTTCTCCTCCCATCTGCTGTAGTTAGAGAAGTTGGGTCAGGGTGTGTTAGCTTACAGGGCATGTTTGACCTGAACCATGAGATCTTAGGGGTGAAGATCTAGAATGATTATCTGGCTTGGCAGACCTAAAGCATTTGATTTAAACCCAAGAGGATGCAGCTTTCCACCTCAGCTCACTCCACGGACATGTTCCCTTCCCTCAGTTTCAGTTTTCTTTCCTCATCTCACATGAAAAGCAGAAAGTACATTTTCCCTAAATGCCCATGGATTGGCAAAAGGCTATGTACTTCATGATAGCATGTGATCTTTTCCCAGTTAGGGTTAAAGAGCTATTCCAGTCCATTTCCCTGGGAGCGGCCATGGCTTCTGATAATCACGGTCCTTCATCTACTTCCTCTGTCCGTGGCTTCTGGGTCTCCCTTTTCTCCCACTGTACCCCACTTCCTTTGTGTCTCTTCAGGGGACTGTGCAGGCATGAAGAGTTGAGGAAAGATCATTTTTCCTGGGCAAAGACCTTTCTGTGGCCCCCAAAGCAGCCTAGAGAGCTCAAACCTTTCCCTCCAGATGCTGCTGCTGCAGGGGTTTCGGGATCGCCTGGGTCCCTATCCAGCCTCACACGTCAGTACTAGAGAGGAATCCTGGACATGACGTCCTCCTCTTTCCTTCTCGCATGTCCTGCTTCTGCTTCCCAATGGAGCAGAACAAAAATAAGAAATAATTAGCACAGTGGATAGTGGAAGTTGTTGGAAATCTTTCACTTAGGAAGTTGTGCCTGGCACTAAGACCAACTCCTTCCTTTGTCCAGCTATTCCCCTGCTCCCCAAGCCTGGGGATTCAGAGACTCGAAACCACCAATGTGCCTGCCTCACCTCCTCCCTGCAGCTCTCTTCCCTTGGTTGTGACATCATGGCCATCTTGGCTGGCTGAATAACCTTCTGGATCACCCATTTCTTTCCCCATAGTTTTGCCCAACTTTAACCCCAGTTAAAGAACCTCAGGAAGGAATCATCATTGCTGATGCCATGTTTGGCCCCAGCCTGCTCTCTGTCCATGGCCCCCGTTTCGCATGTGTCTTCCCCTCTGCCCACACCTCTCTGCGGTGCAAAGCTAGATGGAGCCAGCAGGCAGGCAGAGACCTCCATGGACAGGGCAAGGCGCAGAGGAGCAGAGCAGAGCCAGCAGCCCTCTCCTTTGGGTTTCTTCTGGGGAGCTCCCTGCTGCCTCGGTTTTCTACTGGGCCTGCTGAAGTAGGATGAAGAGATGGCACAGAGGGTCTCCTGATCACATTTCTGCTGTGAATCTTTTCTTATTCCTTCTCTGGCCTCATTATAGTGAGAATGCAGTCTCAGTGAGGTGGCTGAAGGGTGATGAGGGTTTCCAGGGGCCAGGCACTGGGTTAGATGCATTCTTTCACCACACAGTTTGCCTCTTACCCCCAGAACTCCTTTTCCTGCCCAATTCCAGCAGAGGCAGAAGCCCTGGGGAACTTGCCACTGGGAAATAATAAATCATTTCATTGCCATCTGCTCTACATTAATATGCAGTCTGGCCTTTCAGCTGAAGGAGTGAGACATGGAGGTCAGGTCAAAGAAACGATATGGGGGTGGGTGAGTGCAGGGATACTGTGGAACAAAAACACACAAGGGGTTAAAATTCTTTGTCTGCCTGCTTCCTGACTCTTGCTAAGCTCTGGACCCCACTGCTTCTGCCTCTTAATGGAAGCAGAAAGCATAGCTTCCTCTTCTTTACTTTTTCAATCAAGGCTCACAGCATCTACAAAATTGATTATCATTCCTTTCCTGGCTGGAGCCAGAACCTCAACTTGACCTGGCAAAGTCCCCTTGCTATGGAAGCACATGATCCTACCTGAAGCTGCTGGCTTTAGTGTGATCACAGTTTCTCTGAGCACATCTGCCCACCCCTCCAGCCATGAGTCTATGGACGACAGGGCTTGCCCATGTCTCCAAGTCCACTGGCAGATGGTTGCTAGTGGCTAGGTTCTTGCATTATAATTCAAATTCAGCTCCTACTCCAAGCTCCCTACCTCAGCGTAGCTGTGAAGTCTGAACAACTCAGAAGCTCCAGTCTTCTCTCTTTCTTCCTCCCTTGTCTTCCTTTTACATCCTTCCTCTTCCTCACTACTTTCCTTCCTTCCCCTGCCCCCTTCTTTTCTCTCCCTTAAACACTTTGTCCTATCATCTTTTTTCCTTCTATTCTTCCTCCACTTAGTCTACACAGAGAAGTCTCTTTGCTGTCTACCCTCCTCCTTTAAGCATGAAATAAATATTGAGTCACCTTTTGAGCTCCTTGGTCTCATATGCCTGGAGGCTGTGGACATGGGTTTAGCCTGAGCTGCCTAAGATGCTGATTGGAACAGGTGTCTCTGCTACTATTAGGTCAGAGTTGTCTATTTGAAGGTGGCAGCTCATGACTGGCCCATCCTGGAAGCTATTAAGAGAGTGTGACAGTCTATCAGTCAGTCAACTATATGCAGTAAGTGTACAGTCCATTCAAAACCCTGCATTGTGTATGTGGAAAGATTGGAAAGAAGCAAATAGTCCTTGCTCAACTTACATGAGACTGTGCCTAGAGCATCTGAACGAGTGTAAGCATGTTGTGGCTGCCTAGAGCTACCATCTCGCACAGCAGGACAGGTAAGTCAAACTCAGATCTCTTCTGCAGCATTTTAAGATTACTTGCACTTCTCTTAAGGACATTAATCAAGGAGATCTGAATTGTCACCCAGTGCCCCAGGGAGAGAAAAATGAGCATCCCCATTTCCTGAATAGGGAAACTACAGTCTCATCTAGGAAAAGCTATACTGACTTGTCAAGGACCAAGTGGAAGGTGGTTCTGAGGGCAGAAAGCTGGAAAGAACAGCAGGGTGAGGAAAGACAAGGTCTGACAGGCTGTTGTGGAGCCTTTGGGTGGTGTGGGGAGGAGGTTGGGGGGAGGACTCTGCTTTCTCTGGTCAGGACTAAAAGGTAAACAAGGCTGGGCGTGGTGTTTCACACCTGTAATCCTAGCACTCTGAGAAGCCAAGGTAGGAGAACTGCTTGAGCTCAGGAGTTCGAGACCAGCCTGAGCAACAGTGACCCCATCTTTATTAAAAATAGAAACATTAGCCAGGTGTGGTTGCACACACCTGTAGTCCCAGCTACTCAGGAGGCTGAGGCAGAAGGATCACTTGAGTCCAGCAGTTGGAGGTTGCTGTGAGCTATGATGACGCCACGGCACTCTAACCTGGGCAATAGAGCGAGACTCTGTCTCAGAAAAAAGAAGATAAATGAGGTTTTTCTCTTAAAGACTTTTCTTAGATGAGATACCTTCCAGGAAAAACAAAAGAAATGAAAAAGAACATATGGTGGGCCTCTAAAATTTTCTCCCAGGGTGATTGTGGCTACGAGGCCACCATAGGCAAAAATTGCCGGTGTGTGTGTGTGTTAGGGCACAGTGTGGGGTGGGGTGGCGTACAGGCTGTTTTGCTGTTACTCTTTGTTGGGAATAACTGATCTGGAAGGGTTATGTAACTCTGTGAGACAAGTGTATGTGCTGAGTGGTACCTTTCCTCCTGGCTATGGACAGAGGGCATGCAGGTGGCCTGTCCAAGTCCCCAGCCAAAGAAGGATCCCATGCTCCATGCTGGCGTCAGGCCATTCCCTCTAAGCCACATTTGCAGAAGCTGGAGGGCATTAGGAGCTGAACCAGGGTCCTCCAGCCCCTCTGGGAAGTTAAGCAAATGTCAGAGCCAGGAGGACCCTTTAAGGTCACTTGGTCCAAACTCTCTGTTTGGCAAGTGAGAAAGCTAAGGCACAAGAGGGTGCATCCAAACTAGTTAGTGGCAGAACTAGGTTTACAGCTCGGATTCTCTTGACTGTTCATCCAGTGCTCTTGACAGTACGTGGTGGTGGACCAAGAGAGCTAGTCACGACTACTCTATGGGTGTGCAGGGCCAAACCTACAGCTGGTCACTGGGATTCAGGGGACCTAAGGAGGTCCCTCTGCCTTCCAGAATATCTCACCTATGACAACAAGCCAATCAGAGGTTACTTTGGATAGTTCAAGGTTATCCCCCTTGTTAAAATGCAAATTCTAGGAAAGGAGAAAAACAACACATTTAGCTTCATCAGTCTTTTACACGTGTGCATGAGGGAGTTTATTTGTGTGGCTTCTGAGAGCAGGGTTTGGTGAGAGAGGAGGGTACCACAGTAGCACTGCCCAGCTGAAGGCCAGGGCAGGAGGCTCCAGAGGAAGGATGTGAGAGTCCAGATGTATCTTCACCTCCACTCAATTCTGAGGGAATTGGAATTGCCTTGCTCAGCCCTGGCCAGCAAAGGGGAGGGACACAGGGCACTCCCACACGGACTTGTGGTGGCACAGTAATGACTAGGGCTATGGAAGAACCCTTTCCCAATAAGCTCTCTATGTGAAAGTCACAAGGCAAGAAGTTAAGAAGCATAATGGTGCATGTTAAGCTCATTTGCTCCTTTCTAGGATCTTAAAATAATATTTTTGGATGGCAAAATGCCCATGACTCTGTTGGGTGTGCTATGGGGTGGGAAGATATGGACAGGAGGGGCTGGCAGGCAGTAGAAGTTGGTTTGGCAGGAGGCTGAAGAGAGTGGGGATGGGAGCCAAACTCACTACCTCGAAGGTGTTCGGTGAACCCCGGTATAGTAAATAAATGCTTTGTCTGCAGGGCCCAGGCAGGCTCATGGATTGCTGAGTAGAAGGGACAGTGTGGTGTCAGGGCTGAGGACGAGCTCTGACAAGGAAGTCCCCCCAGGGAGTAGGCTGTGCCGAACCCAACAGCACACTGTCCTGCGGCTGAGCACGTGAGGAAAGCTGGACTGGGGTTCTGCTCCCCCCAGCTAACGGAACCCACCCCAATCCTAGTGGTGTGTGTGAACAGCCTTCGTCTCCCTCTATCCCAGCCTCTGACCAGTCAGCCTGGAAAGCTGCGCTAAGAACAAAGCACGAGCAAGGCCTTGGAGTGAGGGCTTCACCTCAGAGCTCAGTGACACACACACACATACACACACACACAAGCCTTATCAGCAGGTAGAATGAGAAATAGGCAATGGACCAGTGAGGACGGGGGGAAAGGAGGCCTGAACTGCAGCCATGTCTCTAGGGGAAGAGAGGAGAGCAAGCTGGGAGACACAACAGGAACCAGCACCCAGACTCCAGACCTCTTATCCCTAGTTCTCAGCCAGGCAGTATCAGCTCTGTTGGGGTAAGCACTGTATCCCGCAGGGAGGGCGAGTGGGCATGTCCATGGTGGGGGGTTGCTGAGTGGGCACAGCTCCTTGAGGGTGACCGTGTGTTACTGACTTGGCTCGGGGTAGCTGAAGGACAACCCACACCATAGCACAGTGTGCAAGCCTCATGGCAGAGCCCAGCACAGATTCATCTTGCCCCAGTGCTGTCACACTGTCACTGGGGGCTCCTTCTGTCTCCGCTTCACCTCTCTAGCCTGCTCTGCCTTAGTCTCACCCTCTGCAGAATGGGGTGCAGTGCCTCCATGCCCATCCTTCTGACACTCCCCACCTCGGACATGCAAGAGACCAGGCCCCTGCGGATCCAGCCTCTGGGGAGAAGGCTGCAGGTACTTTCTGTTAAAGTTTAGTGTTTGGAACCAGGTGCAGGGCAGCTGACACCGAAGGCTGCAGCATGATTCTCCCTGCAGCCTGTCTTGGCCTAGCTGTGGGCGGAGCCTGGCGCCAGTGAGCTCTGCTCAGACCAGCATCTGCTGCCTCCGGTGGGAATGCACTCCTCAGCCCAGCCAGAGAGGCAAGGGAATTCCACAGTTTCTTTCCTGATGAATGACTCCACTCTACCAACGCATCAATTCATCACAATGATTATTTAAAAACAACAGCAGCAACAAAACTCTCAGAAGCAGCTGGGAATTTTTTGCTCGGGTCCAGCTTTTATGTCCCCTGTTCATAGCCTGGTGTTTGGGAACAGACGCCCTCCATGCTTCCAGACTGGCTCGCGTGGCGTCTCTGACAGTCTCTATGCTACTTACCACACAGCACAGCCCATTAGGGAAGGGATTTCCAGAGGCAAGTGGGGGCGCCGCCCCAGGCAGACTAGGGAGGGACTATCTCTTCTGGCGGCTGGACTGTGACCCAGAAGGAGGACTCCTGAGTCCTGATGCAGCAGCCTCCCTCACATCCTCCCCTCTGCCTCAATTTCCCCTCCTGCTCAATGGGGACAGTCGTTCTTTGCCCTCCTGCCCGTTCTGCCCCAGGTCACCAAGTCTGGGAAAGCAGAGCAGGGGTTGCTGCACCAGGAAAGATAGACCTTAGATGTGAAAAAGACTTCTAAAAGCCACAGCCATAGGAGGAACTCAGGATGGGCACTGATGAGACTGAATTTACCCCCCTTTCAAGAACAGAAGGCGGCAGATCCCTGTGGGTCCTGGGGCAGGACAAGGTGGATTCTGCAGGGGTTTCCAGCTCTCGGTACCCCAGAAATTTCCACTGGGCTCCCTCTGGCCATGCATGTGAGCGCAGAAAGGGAGGATCCAGGACCAAGCTGCTCTTGCCCTCCCCAGCCTGAGCGCTCCCAGGACGCCCCTCCTGCCCTCTGCACCCGCAAGCTGAGAAAAGCCCTTCCAGCCCTGGCAGCGCTCTGGGGCTGCGGGCGGAGTCGGGATCCGGCTGCGTGGGCGGGCGGCGCGCTGCACACGAGACGCCAAGGCCCCCCCCCCGCGCCGCGCTGCGCAGTCACGCGCTGGGAAAGCGCCGCCAGCGCCATCCCCGCGGCGGGCGGGCGGCGCCTGTGCCGCCCCCGCCCCCCAAGACGCAGCCTGGGCTCAGCCGCCCCGCCCCCGCGCGCCTTTCCGGACCGGACCGGACCCGGGATGGGGGATGGGGGGGTGCGCTTCCATGCCGCGTCACCGCCAGGTGCTGCTGCTCCTGTCGCCCTGCCCGCCCAGGTTCTGGGGGCTCCCCGGCCCGCCCTCGGGCTGGATGCTGGACGGTTCGCCGCCCCAACGCACCGCGCCCGTGGCCCTGGCCTGGGCTGGTGTGAGCAGATGCCCTTCGGAGGAAAGGGGACATTAAGGCGAGGGCTACTAGGAGGGTCAGGGAGGTCCAGGGGGACACAGCGTCTACCTCCCAGTCGTCCTTGTTCCCAAGACTACCTGGCAAAAATGCCCCCCCCATCTTAGCCTGCCAGGTGTATACGGTTTCCTAGTCTCGGGCCTGGAGTTCCAAGGCTGCAGGTGTCGGCACAACCTGTAGTGCCGTTCAGGGCATCGCACTGGGTTTGAAGCCTGAGTCTGCGTCTCCTGACTGTGATCTTGAGCAGTGACAGCCTCGGTCTCCTCCTCCCTGAAACGGGGACATGGACAGTCCCAACCACACCACTCGCGGTCAAAGTCCGCAGGCGGGGCGAGAGAACACCAAGACAGCCGCGCTCACAGACGGAAGCTCCTGCTCGTCTGGGGGCCCTGCAGGTGGCAAGACCTGGGCCGGAGTGTGTGTAGGTGGAGAGCTTTGCCATGCCACCCTGCTGTCTTCGAGAGCAGCAGTGCTAGCCTTTTTGGCACCAGGAACCGGTTTCATGGAAGACAGTTTTTCCACTGACGGCGGACAGGGATGGTTTGGGGATGAGTCAGCTCATTACATTCATTGTGCAGTCAGACTCCTGTATGTGCAGCCGCTGGCATCACCGCCTCAGCTCCACCTCGGACCATCAGGCGTTAGACTCCCCTAAGGAGCCGCAACCTAGACCCCCCCGCATGCGCAGTTTACAGTAGGGTCCGGGCTCTTAGGAGACTCGAATGCCTCCTCCGAGGCGGACCTCAGACCGTGATGCCAGCTATGGGGCGGCTGTGAGTACAAGTGAAGCTTCACTTGCTCGCCGCTGCTCACCTCCTGCTGTGCGGCCGGCTCCTAACAGGCCGTGGCCGTGGGGGTCAGCAGCACAGGGACTGGGAACCGCAGTCCTAGAGGACTCCTCCTTCCCACTTTGATTTGACAGCCCTCGAATGGTTGAAGGCAGCCACCCTGCCCTTCCTTTGCCTTCCAATCTAGTCATTCCCAAATCCCTTCATGAAGCTTACAGACAGACAACAACAAACCCACAGTGAAAATGTGTAGTATTAATACATGTAAAGGATCAGTGCTCTGGAGAAAAAGAAAGCAGAGCAGGGGTCTGGGAGTAAAGGAATTTGTAATTTCAAACAGGTGCCCTGGGAAGATCGCACCTGAGCATAGGCCTGGAGGGCGGCAGAGAGCTCTGTGGCTGTCTGCGGAGCAGCTCCTGGCAGAAGGAAGAGCAGCGCAGAGGCCAGAGCAGGAGCCTGCCTGCTTGCTCAATTAAGACAGGAGCCCAGACCACACAATGAAGAGTTTTCCTGCCAAAAATGCCAATGTCTCTTGTTGGGGGCATTGGAGTCCATTGTGAAGTATTTGGCTTTTGCCTTGAGAAAAATAGGGAACCATTGGATGATTTTGAGCAGCAGATGCTTAAAAGGAACTTTGGATGCTGGGTTGAAGAGGGAAGAAAGATAGAAGCAGGGAGTTCAGGTAGGAGGCTGGTAGCTTGGGCCGGGGTGGCAGTGACCGTGGCAGTCAGTCAGGCCGTCAGCACTCCCTGAGGGCCAGTGCCAGTGAGAGAAAGAGGAGTGGGAGAGCAAGACCACGGTGGGGCCAAAGCTATTAGAGGAATGGATGGGGGAATCTGGGGGAAAGATGGGGGTGGAGCTTTGGCAGATTAAGACAACTATTAAACACTCACGTGGATGTTCAGTGGGTACTTAGAAGGGGCCAGAGATGTAAACTGCCGATGCTTTTAAAGCCTTGAGCCTGGAGGCCTCCAACAAGGAGTGAGAAAGGAAGGCTAAAGAAGACAGAGGACAGGGCAGCCCCCTGGTGCAAGCCAGTGGGGGGGGGCAGCTGGGGAGCAGCCAGGAGGCACCTAGAGTTCCAGCAAGGAGGGCTTTGCCAAGGAGGGAACGGCCCCTAGAGCCCAGCACCGCTCAGGGAGTGGGGCAGGATGAGGGCGAGGCAAGGACTGAGAACCGACAGACAGCTTTAGCCCCGTTCAGGTTATTGTGGGCCTGGAAAAGCCTGTGTCTGATAGAGTAATGGGGCTTGCATGGTGTGGCTCCAGAGAGCAGGGAGAAGAGACACAAGGGACAAATCCACAAGATGTGACATGTGGGCCTTGATTAGGTCCTGATTCAAATGAAGCAACTGAATAAGACATTTTTAAGGCAATCAGTGAAATTCGAAGACAGGTGAGGTACTAGCTGACATTAGAGAATTATTGTTAATGTAGTTAGCTGTGATAATGATACTGGTATTATATCTTTTAAAAGTTCTCACCTGTTAGAGATACCTTCTCAGTGAAATAATAGGATTTCTGGGGTTTGCTTTAAAATACTCCAGCAAAAAAAAATATATATATTATATATTTGTGTATATATATATACATATCACATATATACACATATATATACATATATGTATATATATACATATACATATATAATATATATTATATATACATGTTCAGAGGTAGGAGATTGACAAAATATATTTTTGAAATTTCTCTAATAAAAATGTAAAAGGTGACAGAATGGGAGGGATTGTACAAAGTGAATGTGGAAAAGTCTGTGTTGAGTTTTGCTATAAAGAAATGGAAATAAAGTAAAGAAATGGGGCACTTACTGGAGGGAGATGGGCTCATACAGAGGATGCTCTCTATGGTGGGGAGTTCACAGCGCGTCTGAGCCAGCGGGATGCACTGACCACATGGGCTGTCTTCTGCTACAGGGAAGGCCCATCCTCAGCACTGGAGGGAAATTGAGAAAGGTTATGTCAGTCCTAGAGGAAAGCAGTCATTTAATGGAAGCTAATATTTACCATATACTTGCTACAAGCTAGGCACTGTGTTAAATACTTGACAAACTTTCTCTCGATGAGTCCTAGTAACAGCTTCCTGAGCTGGGCCCAATCTGTATCCCAAGTAACACGAGGCTCCTTGTCCAGAATCAGGCCCAGTGTGATTCCGGCAGTCGGTGCTCCCAGCCTGTCCTTTCCACTGCCTTCCTGCAGACGGCTGCAATAACACGCGTCCCAATTTCCAAGAGAAGTGTTTTCAAAATGCGCTTGCCCCAGCCCAGCCCTGGAGACTGTCATTCAGGAAGGATTAGGAGAAGGAAGTCAGCCAAGTGTGCTTTAAATGAAGCTGTCAGGGGCTTCTGGTGCAGCTTCCTGCATGACAGCCATGAGAACAGACCAGCCTGGGCACGCTCAGTCATCGACACCTGCACACGAGCTCATGCCAGTGCTGTGCGTGTTAGGCTAGCTGGGATGGGGAAGAAATAAAAGCATGGTGGGCGGCGCTGTGTACAGGAGAAAGGGAGTGGAGACAGAAGGGAGCTGAGTGTGTCATTGTCATTTAGGGATGGGGAACTGTGCTTAGGTTCCTTGAGGGCAGGAGCCATAGGTATACGTTCATGTTACAAGGATGTGTTGAGCTCAGCACGTCAGCTCTGCTGCAGGCGCTGGGGGTTTGGATCAACGAGTCAGACCCAGCCCCTGCCGCCTCCATGGGGCTCACACTCCAGAAGAGAAGACAGATATTAAATGAGTCAGTTCACTCCTGTGCACTAGGACTCCATAAGGACTGAAAGGAACTAAGGGGTGGCTGGGAGGAGGGTAGTTCTCACAGGGAAGGACTCGCCTAAGGAGCCACTGGAGCAGAGATGAAATAGAGATGAAACAAAACAGCCATGTGGAGACCAAGGGGAAGACATTCGTGCAGAGCCCCTGGACGGAAGGAGGGCTCACGCCCAAGAACAGAAGAAGGGAAGGGGGCCTGAGGGAGCCATGGAGGGAGGGAGAAAGACAGGGAGGGGATGGGGCTGGGCTAGGCCTTCTGCAAGTGTTAAAGGGGAGGCTGAGGGGAAGTCAAGGGGGTGGGGAACTTTGAGCAGGGATGACAGGATCCATATTAGAAAGCAGACTGTAGGTTCAAAGGGCAGACCAGGGAGAGCAGAGAGAGCCCCAGAGTGCAACTCACAACCACTTGAGAGTGACTCATTCTTTTCAGCCTTTCTTTCACCGTTCCATGAACTTAATTTCTGCTGCATGCTAGGCATTTATGGGAAGGTATTACTATCTCTACTTCACAGAGCTCATTAATGAGGCTCAGAGAGGTTAAGATGGCCCAGCCAAAGTCACACAGCTAAAGAGGTGTCTCAGGATTCACATGCAAGCTTTAGTCTTTTACAGCTCTCCCCTCCAGGAGGAGTCGTGGCAGGGGAAGTGCTTCCCACAGGAAAAGCCTAATCTGGGACATGGACCAATGTTTAGGGGCAAAAAGGCTAGTGGCACCATGCCCATATGACAGCTGTCCATGTTGCTGCAGCTCTGAACTTGGCCTGTGGCCCATTTAACTCTGTCATGCCCAACAGAACCAGGCTCATGGACTGGCCAAGTACCACCCACATGTATTTGCAAGATGAATGGTGTGCAGGTCCCGCATCAGACGTTGCATCCCTGCAAGGCCCACATCATCAGAAGGGCTCACACAGGGGACAAAACATCCTTGTCTCACCTCTGTGTGCTGTGTGTGCATGTGCACATGCACATGTGTGCACATGCAAGGTTGTATGTGAAAACACATGTGTGCATGTATATATATGTATTTCCACATCCAAGAGTGTGCATAGGCTTGGGGAGTTTATATTGAATGAGAGACTGGGAGTTCATTTAGGACTTATGTGCATTTTATTGAGAGCTCTGAATGTGTGCAGGAAGTGAGGTATGCATGTTAAGTGCATGTTAAGGAATGTATGCATGTTTATGTGTGCAGCAGGGGGCACAGGTATATGTGTGTGTGAATCTTTGCACACCCTAGCAGGTGTATATAATAAGTATGTTGAGTGCTAGAGTTTAGCTGATTCACCAGAAGAAAACCAATGTTTTTGTGGGCATGTGAGTTGGGTACCTGAGCAGAGTTGGTGCTAGGAGGTCAGTTGAAGTTATGGGATTGGGGCTTAGCTGGGTGAGGTTTTATGTTTCTAACTTCAAGCACCTGTGCCATGGAGGGCAAGATCAAGGCTCTTCTATTCACAGCCCAGTGGCCTCCTCTCCTGTGGATGCCTGGGGTAAGGGGTGTGGTGAGGGTGGGTGCCAGAGGCTGTGTGCAGCAGGGAACGTTGTAGCTGTGGGTCCTCAGGAGGTCATCAAACCTGTGTTAACCTTAGCTTCCTCATCAGTCAAATGGCATTAATAATAATAACATCAATACTAGTAACAATAATTATCCACAGTACTACACTTAGGGCATTCAAAAGTGTTTTAGAAATCAGAAACACTGCAGAAATGCAGGCCTTATTGGTGGGGACTTGCCTTCGCCACTCCTGGAGAAAGTGACAGTTGATGCTGGGGTTTAGAAAGGCAACGTAGGTGGCTGCTCTTGTGTCGTGAGGCAGGACTTGGGTGAAGCAGTGTCTGAGGCTGGCACTTGATCCATCCTCCTTGCTGGCTTTGTCTAACAGCCAGGCACCCATCTGCCAGGTAATAAAGAGACCCCAGGGAGGGAAGCTGGCTGGACACAGCCAGCCAGCCCTGCAAGCCACGCTGCGCTGCCCAGCCGGGAGCCCTCTCGGCTCCTACAGAGTCGGCTGCAGTTCATGCCACTGGGCCTTGAGCCGGGCAACCGGATGGCCCTGGGGTTGCTGGCAGTGCCACCGGCTGGGCACAAGGGCGAGAGGGCAGCCCGGAAATGAGAGGAAGCCTGCCCATTCTGGGGCTGGCCGGGTGGCAAGTGTGGAAGGAGGGCTGAGTTTCCTGTCCGGAGCTGAGCCCCCCAAGGCTGCCAGGTTGGTGTGGAGACTGTGCCGTATTGAGCACGTATCTGAGTCTCTTTGAGCCTCCTCATCTGTAAAAGGAGGATTAAATGGAGGTGAAGTGTGGACAGTGCCTGCGCACAAACTGGAGCATGTGGTGGTGATGAAGAGGACACGGCGCCTCTGTGGCGCATGCTCGTGCTGCTGCTCCTGTGTGTGTGCGTGTTTCATGTATGTGCACACGGCACTCCCTGTTTCTCCCAGCACCCTCAGGGATCAGAACATATTCATACATTCAGTCGGCAGAAGGTGTCTGCTGTAAGGCACATGCCAGGCTGTGTCCCGCACCGGATGTAGAGATGAGTCGGCCCCAGGCATGGCCCCGGAAAGCTCCTTCTGGGCTAGGGAGACCCAACATCCACGTGCAGTGTGGGAGACATGGGTGATGCAGCCCGCCGGCGTCTCCGGGAAGCTGCTTAGGGGCTCGGAGATAAGCACTCCCGGCCCAGGTGGGGCCGAGGCCAGCAGGGCTAGTGGGCTGGGTTGGGGGTGGCAGGCACAAGAACAAACCAGGGAGACTGTGAGGGAGATGTCTTTGGCACTGGCCCCAAAGGATGGGCGGGATCTGGATGCGGGGCATGGAGAAGCCTGGGGTCTCTGGCTGAGGCTTCCGTCACCTGTGGCCTGTTCCCTAGCTGTGAATCGGCGGCATGGGTACAGGCTGTCCCACAGCATTGCTGCGAGGCTTCTGTGTGCGGCCCCAGGGCTGAGGGAGAGGTCGTGGGTCCGGGGTCGGGGGCATGCTAACTGGACCAGCCACGGGTCCAAGCACTGTAGATGCATTAGCTCATTCATTCATCACAATAGGCCTTGAAGATAGGTGCTGTTAGCATCCTATTTTACAGGAAAGGAAACTGAGGCTCAGCCAGGCCAAGCTATTAACTAGAAAGTGGCAAAGAGGAACTCTGAACTCTGGACTGTGCTTGCCCTGTGTCAGTGCATGGCCAGGTACAGATGTTTCCTTCTGCGCCTGCTCCAGGCTGGGCCCTCTGCTGGGCATGGCACGGGTCATGGCAAGGGTGCTGACCTTCCCAACAGCCAGATGAGGCCATTTCTTTTATGACCTCCCCTTTGCAGTTGAGGAGACAGAGGCTAAGAAGGTCTGATAATCTGCCTGTGATTCCACAGCCACCCCAGTGGGAAGGCGAGGCCTGAACACAGGTCTTCTCCAACCTACAGCCTGCCGGCTCTCCCTGGAGTCATGCTCTCTCATGCAGTCTGAGAAGGGGCCCCAGTGGAATTCCATCCCCAGAGTACTACTCATGGGTCCCTTACAGCTCTGTGCAGGTGGCCCCTCAGACCAGGGGCAAACACTCACCATGTGCCATAAGAGCTTGTAACAAACCTTCCCAAAACTTAGTGTCTTCAAATCACCCCAAAATGCAAAAGCAGTAAGCACCTTTTTTGCTGAGCAATGTGCAGTTTAGGCATGGCCTGTTAGGGACAGCACCTTTCTGCTCCACATTGCATCAGCTAGAGAGGTCTGGCTAAGGCTGGAGTGTTCATTTGTAGGATGACCATCAAATGGTTGGCACCTTGATGTTGGTTGTTGGTTCCTTTCCCTGTGGGCCTCTCCGTGGAGTCATCTGGGCTTCCTCCCAGCATGGTGGCTGATGTCCTCTTATTACCATGCAAAAAAAGAAGAAAAGGAAAACCAGGCAGAGCACTTTTCTGGAAGTCAAGGGAGGAGAGTGTTTTAAGAAGGAGATTTTGGTCAGCAAATACTACAGAAAAGTCAAGTCAATTAGGAACTGAGAGAGTCCCTTGGATTTGGCAACTAAGGGATCATTGGGACCATCCCTGGGGAAAGTTCTGCTCAGGCTCTGGGGGGAGAACTCAGATAACAGCAAGTTGGTAGGAGATCGAAGTTAAAAGAAGCTCACGCAAGCAGACAACTTTTCTGGAAGGCTTGTTGTGGAAGGAAAGTGTAACCAGGGGAGAAGTGTTGTAGGGAGAAATCATGTTTTTAGGGTAAGAGATTTGAGCATACTTATATGCTGAAGAGAAAGGGCCTCTGTCAATACGGCATTGAAGACCCGCAGGGGGGAGAAGGAATGGAGACTGGGTAGGGCTTGGAGAGGAGGGGGCTCCTCTTCCTGGAGAGCCGTGGTGTCAGAGGTAGGACTATTAACAACAGCTCCTATTTACTGAGCTGTGTTCTGCTCTAAGTGCTTTTCGTGTTTTAACTCATTTCATCCTCATACAATCCTTTAAAGAAGTTGTGCTATTAACCTCACTTTACTAATGAGGAAACTGAGGCAGGGTCTGTACAGAGGAGTTGGGAGGCTTCCTGCCACAGCCAGCGCGAAGGCGCAGCGGCCCTGGGGGAGGCAGCAGCTCCCAGGACGGCTGCACCCGCAGAGCTGCCTCTGTAGTGCAGTGGGAGGGCTTCCTCAACTGTTTTTTTTTAAAAAAAAAAAAAAAAAAAAAAAAAAAAACCTGATTTTTCAAAATTAAACCTATTGGGCATCACTAACACATAAAACTGACCAAATCAGAGTCCCGTTAGCTGCAGTGGAAGGTTCCATGTTCTGCCTTCTCCACTTCTCTCCAGACCCAAGTGTGGTCCTGGAGCCGCCGGCGGGCGCTGGGGCTCTCCCACGCCGGGGAGAAAAGCACCGGGCTGATGCAAGGCCAAACTCAGTCTTTGTGACACCTGAAGAACCTGCAGCATGTTTTCCGGAAAAGTCTCTCTGAAAGAAAAGGGCAGGTGCCCTTTCCCTTGGACTCTGCCCTACTTTTCCTGGACGGCGGAGGCGAGGACTAGAAGACCTTCAAAGCTCACCTGGAGGAAAGTGAGCAAGCATGGAACAGCAGGTCCTGGCAAGTGGGAGGTCCACACGGAAGCGGCAGCCTCTGCAGGTGCAGGCAGAGCACGGAGCCTGGCTGGCCACCCGCCTGGATGCCAACGGCCCGCTCTGCCTCTAGCCTCCGCCTGGCTGCGGGAGCGGCCGTAATCACTTGCCTTATTCGGATCTTCCCCGAGCCCTCCATGGAACACTGGGCAGTGACAGACTGCACCAAAGAGCAAGGAGACCTATCCTCCCTCCGCAGCCCCAGGCCTGGAGGAGGGCAAAGGGGCCAGGGAGGAGGGGTCCAGATGGCACCTGGTGAGGCCATGCTTGCAACAGAGCTGTGGTTGCTGACTTTCTCAGTGGCAGTAACTAATAATACCAATAATAGACATTCTTGTGTCTGTGCAGGGTTTATTATGTTTCTCCTGAGGTAGTTCCATGTTCAAAGTCTCGCAGAATCCCAACAACCCAGTGAAAGGAGCAGGGCAGGTTCAGGGCCCTCACGCACCGTGACCTGACCCGCCCCAGGGCAGGAGAGCAGGCCGTCTCCATCTGAGCTCAGGGCGGTGCTGCCCCATGGCCAAGGGGCTCTCCAGCCCTCGGCCAGGGCTGGAGTCCCCCCAGCCGGCCATCCCCGCACCCACTTGCTCGCTGTTCCAGTCTCTGGCCCCCTGGCCTCTTGTCTCTTTGTTGAGCCATCTGGTCTCTAGAAATACAATCTAGTCATTGAAAGGAGGGGAAAATACAATGTCTTTTTCTGCCGCTTGGAAAGGGGTTAATAATTAGGTTATCTGGGAGAATGGGTGGAGGGAAGTTAGAAAAGAAATTATTCTAAAACCTCTTGATGAAGTCTCCCCGTGAGAAGGTAGAGAAAAAGATTTTGGTCTTTTCTTTTTTAATATCAGTTGGGTTAAGGAACATACAACAAAATGCGGCCAGTTTGATGAGCTTTGAAAAATATCTGCATTGTGTACCCACCATCTCAACCAAGACATGGAACATTTCCATCACCCAATGACCCCCACTCATCTTGTGGTTACCTTCCCTTCCTACATTGCTGAAACATGTCCTCTTTCTGTCTCTGTGGTTTTGACTTTTCTAGAATGTCATATAGATAGAATTACACTGTAGAGTCTTTTGTGTCTAGCTTCTTTCATTTCATATAATGTTTTGAAGTCCATCTTTCTGGTTCATGTATCAAGAAGCTCGTTCTTTTTTACTGCTGTGTAGTATTCCATTGTGTGGATGTATGATGTCTGTTTATCCATTTGCCAGTTAATAGATATTTACAGTGTTGCCAGGTGGGTTTTTTTTCTGATATGATTAGTTTGGTGTCAGTATGTTTTTATTTATCTTGGGAAATACCTAGGAATGCCGATGCAGGGGGATATGGTAAATATATGTTTAATTTGATAAGAAAGTGCCAGATTATTTTCCAAAGTGTGGCACCATTTCACATTGCTATCAGAAGTGTGTGAGAGCTCCAGGTGCTCCACACCATTTCAACACTTGGTATTGCCAGCAGTAAATTCTAGTTATCCTAGTGGGTATGTGATGGTATCATTGTAGTTTTAATTTGAATTTCCCTGATGGCTAATAATGTTGAGCATCTTCTCACATGCTTATTTGCCATGAGTATGTTTTCTTTGGTGAAGTCTGTTCCAATCTTTTGTACATTTTCCCATCAGGTCTTTTTCTTACTGAGTTGTAAGAGTTCTTCAGTTTTCTTAACCGTGTCTTTCACAGAGAAAAGTTGGTGTTTTCTTTTTCATTCTGATGAAGTCCAGCTTAGCAATTTTTTTTCTTTTATGGTTTGTGCTTTTTGGTCCTATCTAAGAAGTATTTGTGTTCCCTAAGGTCACAGATTATCTCTTATGTTTTCTTTGATAAGCATTATAGTTTTATTTGTTATTTTAGGTCTATGATCTATTCTGTGTTAATTTTTTATATGGTATAAGGTATGAATTGAAGTCCTTTTTTTGCATATGGATATGCAATTGTTTCAGCATTATTCGTTAAACAGATTATCATTCTCTTTTTAATTACCTTAGTCCTTTTACCAAGAATCCATTGATGATATATGTGCGTCTATTTCTAGCCCTTTTATTGTTCAGTCAATCTGTTTGTCTATTCTTACGCCAACACCGCACTGTCTCGATCACGGCAGCTTCATTTTAAGTCTTGAAAGCACACAGAATAAGCCCTAAACTCGTCCTTGTTTTTCAAAGTTGTGTTGGCTGTTCATCCTCCCCACTCCCACAGGAATAGGAGAGACTTCTGAGAAAATAAGGGCTCTTTCCTTCCCATTAACCATATTCAGGTAGAAAAGGCCTCCTGAGGGAGGTAAGAGAATTAAGAGAAAGTGGAAAAAAGAAACCCAGTCTTTAGGCTCCACCGGCACTGGCCACTGGCAACGGCGCTCATACGGGGGCAGGGCAGGCGGACGGCCTGGCGGCAATTTCATGATTTCTCCTTTTCCTGGAGCTCAAGGCAGCCCCCTTGGAGAGGCTCCCTGGCTGTTTCCTTCTAAGCCTGGGGACAACCTGCAGTCTTCCGAGGGCAAAGTTGCCCCCTGGGGTCCTGGCTTGTCCTCCTCCTCCGTTCTCCGTGCCCTGCTGCTGGCCTCTCCTGCCCTGCCCACTGTGGCGCTGCAGACTTGCCGGCTCTTCTAACCTGCTCAGCTGTTTGATGGCCACGCCGGGGAATCCTGAGCCAAATACAGACGTGGGAAGGGAGAGGGGCGCAGCCTCCCGTGATTCTGCCAGCCTAGCCCTGGCCGCCGCTCTCGTGAGCTCCTGGCTGCACAGAGTTCCTCCCCTTGCAGCCGCTGGCCCCAGCTCGACTCTGCTCCCGCCTCACCACGCAGCGTCCAGGCTCTGTGAGAAATGGGCTCTTTTCTGGCTGAGCCCTGGCATGCCCTCTTCCTCCAGGTCCATGCTGCCTTCTTTGCAGCCCTTGACTGCCGTCCTGCTTGGGCGATGCCTGGAACTCGCTGGCTGCGCAACGCAGCCCCTGCCCTGTGCCCGCGCCTTGCCTGCTGCTCCAGCTCCTGCTGGCTCGGCCTCGTAGCGCTGCCAGGGACAGCCAACATGCAACATCCTGCTGGGCCACACACTGCTGCGCTGAGGCTGCACCACATCCATGCCCAGTCCAGCTACCCAGCATCTCATCCACTTGGGGCCTTGGGATCCATAAAGCCAGGGAGGACTAAATTCTGCTTCAAGCCATTGGCCCTGGAATTAAGAGACCAAGGAAGAAGTTTGGGGCCTGGACACCACAAGTTTCCTTCATTTGCAGATCCAAGAGCCAAGGACTGAGAATGGGTCATGTTCCCTTTCCAAAGGGAACATTGCCAATTCTTGGGTCCCCTCCAGCCCAGAACTCCTGGGGCCACAGCCTTGGCCGTGAACCCTACAGACTACAGTGTGGACGGTGCTCCTGAGCTGTGTGGTGACATGGAGGCTCTGGGAAGCCCTGCCAGGCCACACTGCAGGGCGGGCTGGGGCTGTGCGACTCCAAGTCCTGCTCACGCTGCTGGTGCACTTTGAAGGGTCCCCCACTCCAACCAGAAATGCAGTGATTGCGCTGAGGACCACAGGGACCTTTCTCATCTTGCCTTTACCTCAAGAGCAAGGTAGCACAGCCGGGCCCAGCTCCTAGACACTCCTCCTAAAGGCCCGAGCCTTAGGGAGTCACTCAACCTGTTGGGACCCTGACTCGCTCTGCACCAGGCCAACGTTTCCCCACAGTGAAATGGGGACGCGAGTGTTTCCTGTCACCGTCTGCCTGGTGCGGTGGACGGGTGCGGAGAGCTGCGTGCCGAGTGTGGAGGCCCCAGGGAGAGGTTCTGAGAGCCACTGGCTCTTGCTGAAGCCAGGGCCATCCTCTGCCTCTGCACAGCGCTCGCTGGCTCAGGGCACAGGAAGTGTCCTGGGAAGGAAGTTCTTCCTTTCTTCCTGCCGTTGGGACTGGTGAAGTGAGAGGCTGGGTCGGGGCAGTGGCTGTCCTTGTGCGGCCTTTGCCGTTGTGCGGCGCCTTTCCGCGCGGCATGTCTGTTCCCCTAGAGGCGCGTGCGGCTCAGGGCCACTGCCGTCACACTGTCACTGGAGAGAGAGCAGAGGCTCTGAGAGTCGGGGACTGGAGTGCACACACAGGGCTTGCAGCCGTCTGTGGAGAGCTGGTGCCTCTTTGCCTGTGCCCTTGATGCTTTCATCAGGAACTGCAAACCTGCCTGGGGCACAGGCGCAGCTGGCAGCCTGGAACTGGGGCGTATACTGTAGATTGTCCGCTGTAGCTACACACCTGGGTCTTCCTGCCACTGTTGGCCCTGAGCCCTCTGGTTACTGCATCTGTCTCCTCTTTCCATCTTCCCCAAGAAGCCTGGGTGCTATCAGATGTTTAGCCTCCAGACAATTCTCTAAAGCCCAGGAATCCAGGGCTGGAAGACTGGCCAGGGATTTGGGCCAGGGAATAATTGTAGACAAATCATTTCTCCACTCAGCCTCAGTTTTCTCATCTGTAAAATGGAGGAGTCAGATTCAATTATTTTCTTTATTGCTCTTTCAAAATTTTATATTCAGGCCGGGCGTGGTGGCTCACGCCTGTAATCCTAGCACTCTGGGAGGCCAAGGCGGGTGGATTGCTCGAGGTCAGGAGTTCGAAACCAGCCTAAGCAAGAGCGAGATCCCATCTCTACTATAAGTAGAAAGAAAGTAATTGGCCAACTAACATATATAGAAAAAAATTAGCCAGGCATGGTGGCACGTGCCTGTAGTCCCAGCTACTCAGGAGGCTGAGGCAGGAGGATTGCTTGAGCCCAGGAGTTTGAGGTTGCTGTGAGTTAGGCTGACGTCATGGCACTCACTCTAGCTTGGGCAACAAAGTGAGATTCTGTCTCAAAAAAAAAATTATATTAATTGCATTAATTAATAATCTATGGTTTATAGATTATATATAATCTACAATAAATAATCTATTCAATTAATGAAAATCCAAGATAAAAGTCTCCCATGATCTATCCTGAAATAACATCAATATTCGTGTTGGTTTCTAACACTTTTTACTTCTTGTCCAAGATGCATTATTTTTAAAGTCATATCATAAATAGGAATTTATATTCCACATTTTCAGTTAACATGACACCAAACTTTGTTTTTCTTTTTCCTTCTCCTGCCTCCAACCTCTTTTTCCCACTCTTGTCCACTCAGGTAGCCAGTGTCAGCAGCTTAGTTAGCACTCACACAGAAACACAGTGCACATGGGGAGTTTGTGCTGGGGAGAACGGTCATTGTTCACTTTATAAAACTGTGACCATCCAGACTTAGAGAGAGGGCACTAACTGATTCTTTGTAATAGGTGCACAATTCCATGGTGTGGATGAAAGTCTCACAACTAATTCAACCAGTCCCAGAGTGACAGGGACGCAGGTTGTCTCCACTTGTCCCTCCCATACCTCTATAAATAGGCACTTGCATTTCTGCAAGTATAAAATCCCAGAGATGGGATTGCTGGATCAAAAGACATGTGTTCTTTTCAATTCCCCCAAATGACTGTAAAGATTCACATCTACGCAGGTGGCAGATGAGGGCTCCCTCCCCTCACATCCTTACCAGCACTTGTAGTTAGTATCTTTTTCATGTTTACCAGCTGATGGATGAGACCTGCATCGCAGCATTTCTTTAATTTGCATTTTACTGCCTGCCAGTAAGACAGAGCATCTTCCCTGATGCTCTTTGCGTTTTCTCTTCTGTCAACTGCTGTTCATGTCTGTAGCCTGTTTTTCCTGCTGGGTTTGTCTTTGCATCATGAATTTGTTAGAGCGCCATGTAGGGTATCAACTTGCCTTCTGGCATTCGTGTTGCAAATATATTTTCCCAGCTTCTCCTTTGTCTTTTGACTTATGAGGGTATCTTTTTCCATACAAGATGTTTTCATTTTATGTAGCCAGACAGGTTTATCTTTCTAATGGCTTTTCAGTTTCTTGTTTTATTTTAAAAATCTCCCCAACATAAGCTATATTCCTAAATTTCCTTCTGAATTTTTCCTTCTTTTATTTTATTTAAACATATAATTGCTCTAGAATTAATTTTTGTTAAGTTAAAATAGATTCCAGTGTTATTTTCTTTTGTGGGGATAGCCAAACTCGCCATTTCTGGCCCCAGAGTCTGTGGGCCCTGGGCGGTGGCTGAGGCGTCAGGAGAGTGGCATAGACTCCCCACCCCCAGCCAGAGAGCTGTTCTGCTTTTGTTGTTTTACAAAATAGGCTTCCAGGAAAGATTTGGTTTGGACAAAGTGTCCTGAAGCTAAAGGAATTTTGAAATTTTCTTTCAGATGATCTCGGGGGCCCTTCTAGGTCTGACAGTCTCTGCCTGGGCAATGCGCAGGACGGTGACCGCTTATTAAGGAAAAGAAGGCAGCAGGTTGGCAGAACTTTATCCAAAAGCGATTTCAGTATTAAATCCCAGGCTGACTCAGAGTGGATATTAGAATCACAACATTTTAGAGGTGGAAGAGACCTTGGAAATCCACTAGTCTCATGTCTCTCAATCCTGGCTGCCTTGAGAATCACCTGGGAGCTTTTTTAAAGGTCCTGGTGCCCTGGACTCATGCCAGACCATGTGCATCAGAGGGTGGGGGATGAAAGCCCAGGCTACAGTATTTTTAAAAATCTCCTGGTGATTCCAATATGCAGCTGGGGTTGAGAACCACTTCTCTACTTCAACTCTCTTATTTCTTCAACTCCCTTCTCCTTTCCTCAAAATGTTCTCCTTTCCACAAATATTCCATTAGTGAATAACTTGAGGCCCAGAAGACATGAGCTGCATGTGACATAGCTGCCTGACGAGCTGTGGGTTGGGACTAGAGCCCAGATCACCGCTTCCTGGGCCTTTTCATCTCCATCATACAGCCCCATGGACACCACACCTGGGATTTCCAGCTGTGCACGCCACGGTCCCTAAGTCCACTGCATGCATTTCCAGGCATCCTGGGTGGATGGACCCGGTTCTGCTTTGTAGGACCTTAGAAGGGCATAGGGTCACACGGAACCGACTGTGAGAAAAGACAGAGCAGGACAAATGGTAAATCCACATGTCAGAGCCTCCTGCCAGGACAGGGCTGCAGAAGTGGGAAGACTGAGCTGGCCAGGGAGGGCAGCGCAGGAGGGCCTGCGAACTGGGCCTAAGGGGCGACGCAGAAGGACTGGTGGACAGAGCCAGTGCTGTGCTCGCTTGCTCGCTCCTGGGCCAGCATTTGGCTGCCTGCCCCCCCCCCCCCCCCCCCCGTTACACAGGGGCTCAGGAGGCAGGGCAGGGGGCAGTGAGGTTCAGGACAGAACTGCTTTTGTCTCAGGGGAGCAGGGCCCTGCCTGGCTCTGACCTTCTCCCTGTGCTGTGCCCGCAGGAATGAGACCGTGCTGCACCAGTTCTGCTGCCCAGCCGTGGACGCCGAGCAGAAGTGCTCCGACCTGGCCTCCCCAAGGTGGGAACTGTGCCCCTCCCTTCCACGCCCCTCCCTGCTCTGAGAGCAGAGCACACCCGCCCCCCTGCTGGGTGGCCTCCTGCTCTCCAGGCTCCTGTGCTACTGTCTGCTCCTGCCCCTTCCTCAGACCTTGCTCTCTTCCCTGCCTCTGGACCCCAGATGAGCTTTCCCAGCTTTTAAGGCCCTCACCCCTGTGGTTCAGATCCCAAACCTGTGATCCTTCCTTCTACATGGCCCATGTAAAGTGCCGTGTTTGAAAGCAGCATGGGAAATTCGTTTGCTTATATCTATAATGTGTATGTCTCTCACATGGGGTGCCGCACTCGGTGGGTGCCTGGCCTTCCTCTATCCCCAGTAGAGGAAATCTTTCAGTATCCCCAGGATTGACATTTCCCTGTCACTCTCCCTGCTCCCATAAAGGGGACGAGGTGACCGACTCGCCATGAGGCCCTCCCAGGGCTGGGGGTCCTGTGCTGAGCCTGTCCCTCTGTTTCTCCCATCATCCATCCTCCCTCTTCCTCCCGCCTCCTGTCCTGATGGTCCCTCCACACTCATCCCGTCTCTGCCCTTGTGTTTCTCATGCGCCGTCACCCTGCCCCACCCGCCCCACCATGATCTGGGGGTGCTGTCACTCTCACGCTGTTCGCCTCTCCTTTCCACTGCATTTTCTGTCTCTGTTCTGCATATTTCTCTCTTCCTGACAAGTTCTTTACTTTGCTCGGACTCTGGCCTAAAACCTGCCCCATCTCCGTTTCCTGCTGTGGGAATGGCGTCTAGTAAGTTATGTCACTCCCCTGGCCTCAGTTTCCCTGTCTGTGTAATGAAGGGCTTGGTCTAGCTACACAGCAGCACTTGCAGATGGTCTCGCTGAGCCTCTGAGCTGCACAGTGAGCTCAGACCAGGCAGGTTTTCCTTTCCCTGGCGTGTGTGAGGGTAGAGACTGGGGACTGGGCCACAGTCGCATAGCGGCACCAGCACCTGCATGCGAGCTCGGGGCATGTGACTCCTGTGTGCCCCGGTGTCAGGCTCAAGACTTAATGATCCTATGACCTTTCCCCCTTTCGTCCTTAGAAGATAACTAGACAGTAACCAGAAGTGGTAACTACTGACCTTGGGGTATAGAAAGCCACCCCTGAATGGTGTCACTGCTCATTTCCCTTACAGGGAAGGCAGCAGAGGTCAGAGAATGAGGCAGGACCCTGAGGAGGGACTGGGAGGTGGGCCCGGGAGAGGCCCTCAATCCAGGCTGGGGTGGTGGGAGCTCCCTCAGGCCGACCAGGTTGAAGGCAGGAGGCAAAAGGGAAGGACCGAGTGCTGAGCTGATGCTCTGGGTGTTCTCCGCGCCGCGTTTGTGAACATAACAGCAGATCCACTGGGACCCTGGAGAAGTTCCCCATCTAGTGGGGCATTAGGATACCCTCAAAAGGAAAACAGCTCATGGGAAGGTGAGAAAGAGGAAGGGAAATGGGAGAATGAAGCAGTGGGAGAGGAAAGGAGAGAGGCCAGAGTGGAGATCTGGAAGGGGTGTTGTGGGGCAACCCTGAGGGCCCTGTCTCGTCTCCTTCCTGAAAACATCCCTGCTTGGCAGGAAGGAGAAGGAAGAAAAGCTGCCTAGCCTGCCCCACCCCATCCCTCCAACTCAGTCCAAGGAACACTTGGTCACTCACATGCACGTGCCCGGCTTCAGCGAGGACGGAGAAGCCCAGGCCTGGCAGGGCCCGCAGCAGAGGCTGCCCTCGGGGTAGGCACTCTCACCAACACCCCGCACACCCCACAGGCTCCAGTGGGAAGGGATGGAGAGAGGCAGCCCCAGCAGCACCCAGCAGGGAGACAGATGTGGAGCAAGGGTCCCAGGGCACAGGGTTACCTCCCAAGGTTTCGGGTGGATGGTGGGAAACCTACCATCTCGGTTTCCAAGAGGGTTGCTGTTTGCTTTCTTCTTGAAGGTGCAGGTGCTGCACTCAGGGAATGGAGGTGCTCTGGGGAGGGAGGGTGGGAGGCAGGAGGTATTCTTGAATGGTGGTTCATGGAAGGCCCCGAACACATGCCTGCTGCAGCCCTCCCCTGGGAGAGAGGGAGACCTGCCCCCAAGATGGTCCAGGGCTTTGCTCTTGGCTTTTCTCGGGAAGTCATCCTCCGATAAGTCTTCCCCAATCAGACTCGACATCCCTGCTGCCAGCCCTACCAATGGCCCCTTCTTAATACTCGTCCCTTCCCCTGGCCCAGGTGTCTCACCTCCAGAGAGCATAGCCCAGACTTTCCAGAGAGTTCCTCTAGTAGAATGTGTCCCTGTTGGAGAGGTGGTGGAGGCTGGCACAAGGCATGTCGGTCCCCAAGCCTTCAGGCCATCCTGAGGAGATCCTGGCCTGGTCTGTGGAGCTCTGAGACAAGCCAGGCTCCTGCCCGCTGGTCAGTGTGGTTTCCCAGCACCCCAGCCAGCTCCTCTCTACAGGAGACCCCAGCAAGGAACCCAAAACCCATCAGCTCTCAGGGCCTTTGGCCTGTGGGCTCAGCCCGCCTCAGGAGCTCCCTCCACTTCTTCCTCTGCAATCCGGCCGAGGCCAAGGTCAGCATCTCGTCTGTCCCCTCCCTGCCCAGCTGCAAGCCTCGGACTGGGAGGTGCCTCTGCTGGAGGCTGTGGTGGCCGCACATCTCTCTGGTCAGATGCAGAGATGCTGCTCAGCCTGAGGCCACTCTCAGCCCAGAGGAAACTTTGCTCCCTCCGAGCCTGGGCCAGGGTCCAGCCACAGCCCACAGCCCCTTGTGGAAGAGTAGTTGGGGCTGGTGTCAGGAGAAACTGTCGTGGGCCCGGAGCCTGCCAGGGAGTGCTGCTTCCACGAGTGAAGACCCGAAACTGAGCAAGTCTGGAAGCCTGGGTGTCATGGAGGGGAGGTAGAGGGGTGGCATCTGCAAGCTGGGGTGCAGTGGGGCAGCTATGGGGCAGGCAAAGCTCTGTGAGGCTGGAGGCCAGGTAGAGGTAGGGGTTCCCCTGTGCCCTGGCTCCCCAGTCTTCCCTAGGCAGAAAACCTGTGCCTGCCAGGTGATGGCCTCAGGCAGAAGCTGGGGTGGTGCCCCTGCCCACCAGCCAGCCAGCCTGGCAACTGGGAGTCAGCTCTCTTTTCCCAGGGGCAGGGGAGCTGGTCATGGCCCTTTCCCCACATCCTCTCTGCTGTAGCTAATGGCAGGGCTTTATTCTGGAGAACTGAATAGGCAGTAATTGCAGCCCTACTTTTGGTCCCATGGCTCCCCTCCCCTTCAGGCTCTCTGTGACATTCTGAACAATGGGGGAAGCTGGCCAGCCTCCTCCCAGCATCCAGCAAAATTGCAGCCTTTTTGTCTCCCTGGCTGGTAATGGGGTAGAGAGGAGGAAGAGGAGGAAGATTGCCTTCTATTAGAGTCATGGGAGGGGGCGGTAGTGGGGGCGGGGCGCAGAGACAGGGCTGACACGTGGGAAGCAGGGGTCTGGGAGCCTGTGCCTCTGGGCTCAGCCCGCTGAGCCGGGCCACTCGGTCCTTGCTCTTCACTGCTCACGCTCCCCACCCTCAGTCCAGGACGGAAGAGACGCTCACTGAACATTCCAGGGACGCTGTGCTGAGCACGCTCAGTATTTTATCTCACTTAATTCGGTGAGATAGATGTTCTCATTTACCGATAGGCAATTGGGATGGCGAGTAGTTAGGCATCTTGCGGGGGCCACTGCTAGTCAGTTCTGGAGCTGAGAGGGGTCGCTGGTCCGACTCCAAAACGCAGCCTCTTCCGGTGGGGCTGCAGCCAGGATTTTCTGGGGCTTTTTAATGGCTCAAGAGAAGTCTTTTCAGCTGTTTCATTTGATCTTAAATAGCATCTGTTTACTCTCATTATTTGTTAAACGTTCTGGTTGTTGGAAATGTGGAAAATACAGACTATAAAGAATAAAATAAAAATTGAATCCCATGATATAGAATTAACTGCTGCTAATATTTTAGTGTGTAGCCTTCTAGTGTTTTGTTTTTCTATGCACTGAGTGTTACATTCCTCCCCCACCAAAAAAAAAAAAAAAAAAAAGATTTTGCAGCTTGCATTTCTGCTAAGGGTACTGTGCCCCTTTAGAGAGCCTCCTGCCCGAACCAGGCCCTCCCAGAGTGGGTGGGAGGCCGAGCGCCTGCGTTCTTCGCCCTAAGCAGAGGCCATTTGCAGCACGGCGCCCCGAGGAAGGGGTGCCCTGCCAGGAAGGCTGTCAGAGAGAGCTCCACAGGGCACAGCCAGAGTCTGTCCGCCTCTGCTCGCCACCCCCACTGGCTGAGATGGGCCTGAAGCAGGATCAATGGACTAGCCAGTGTTTAGTCAGCGATTATGGAGCAATTAAATTCTCAATCGATACAGTTTAGTCTTCAAACAGCTGGGCTGGGACGCCTATGCATGTGCCTGCTCCATTAGTCATCGGAGGCTGCTGGGAAGCTTCCCCTCCCACACGTGGCTCAGGGCGGCTGAGTGTGCCCATGGGGCTGTACAGCTGCATCCTCTCTTCCCTGGAGAAGCACAGGAAAGCCCTGGGCTTCCCCCAGACTCGCCTCGCCCAGCCTGCTCGCCGCTCGGGAGCCCTGCAGGCTGCAGGAGGGCAGTGGACGGCAGCAGTGGTGGCAGCATCTTTCCCACTGGCAGCCAGGGTGAGGTCCCAGGCTTTGGAGGTTCTTGGGGTCTGCTGTGGGTCAGAGCAGCACCTGCACAGAGGACAGCAGGTGGGTGGGGGCCTGCTCCTCTGGTGTGGGCTTTGCGAGCAGGTATGCACGGGGTCTGAGGGTCTCTGTGTATACAGCAGACTCCAGCTGGGCTGGGCTCCGTGCCTGAGGGCAGCCACCAGGAAGATGGCAGGAGAATTGGTCCTGGAGCTAAAGGAATCTGTGCCCTGACCTGTGTGACCTGTCACTTACCTCTCCGTGCTTTTTGCCCCAGCTGTGCCTTTCTCGCCAGACTCAGGAGGCACAAAAACCACAGTAGATGTCAAAGTACTGTGACACTTTACAGGGTGGGCGGGTGGGGGTTAAAACGTTCCAGAGAGTATTGGGAAAGACTTGTCCTGTCAGGACTCTTGGCTTTCTGCTCAAGGGGCTCTCCTCAGCTGAGATGTGAAGCCCATATTTGGAGTCACCTGTTTGCCCAGGCCAATGTCCTTGTGTGCTCGCCCCTCCCAGGCCTTGAGCCGTCCTCTCAGACCAGCCCCTGCCTGTGACCGAGGTTGTCAGCAGAGGGTCCTCAGCAAACCCACCCTCAAAAAACTGCCAGTTGAGACAGACTGCTTTCCATCCGCAGCATGTTTGGACGCAATTAGAGGAGAATCCCCTAACTCCACAGTTCTGTTTTGTCTCCTGCCCATGAAGGAGGGAAAGAGAATGCCAGCCTCCAGGCACTGAGTGCTGACTGCATGCTGTGCAAGTGCCATCATATTTAATCCTCAGTAGATGCTCGTGGAATATTATTATTCCCATTTTACAGGTAAGGAAACTGAGGATCAGTAACAATGAGTGCCTTGTCCAAGGGCCATAAGGCTATCACAGCCTCTTGCCACCAGGATCAGGTGAGCACAGCAGGAGGGTGTTGCCCAGCCTGTGCAGTTACAGGGAGGCAGGGGGAGACAGCTGGTTCCCACTTCCACGACCACAGGAAGCGGTTGCTTAGGGTTAGCTCCCCACAGACAGCCTGGGTCGCTGGGGCAGAGGAGGCCCGGCCTTTCTTTCCTGCCCCTGCCCCAGACAGTTTGCACACCCTGGCAACAACAGCCAAATGTATCAGAGCAACTAAACTAAAGAGAAAAATGACCAAGAGAGTATTTTTAGGGAAGGAAAGAAAACAACAGCTCTTGGCTCTTTATTAGTTAAGGAAACAAACATAGCTAACGATAAGGCTTCCAGAACAACAAAATTAAAGATGCCACCAGGAATACCTGGTTTTCTCTATCCCACCGGCATTCATTAACACAGTTTTGTCCAGTTTTTTGAGACATATGTTATTGTTTCATTTACTGAAAACTTCCTGTTGGATCTTTTGGAAATTCTTTTCTCATTCCCAGGAAGAATAACTTCTCTTTGTAGGCCCAGAGGTTTTTCTAACTCCACTATTTCCCAGGCTTTTGTTTTGTTTCTGTTCTGAAAAGTCATCTTCACTCAGCCATTTATCTTTTAAGCAATAACATGACCACAAAAATAATTTATAATTTCAAGATGTGTATCTGATTTATGGCAAAAAAAGGTTTTAAATTGGTTTCATCAAATGAAAAAAGAGGAAATAATCTATAGCAAAAGTGATGTAATTAGATCTGGCATTTTTAAAGACTTTACTGCCTTTAAGAGGTCTTGGAGGCTGGGTGCAGTGGCTCACGCCTGTAGTCCTAGCACTCTGGAAGGCCGAGGCAGGCAGATCATTTGAGCTCAGGAGTTCGAGACCAGCCTGAGCAAGAGCGAGACCCCGTCTCTGCTAAAAAAAAATACTAAGAAATTAGCTGGACAACTAAAAAAAAAAAAATATATATATATATATATATTAGCTGGGCATGGTGGTGCATGCCTGTAGTCCCAGCAACTCAGGAGGCTGAGGCAGGAGGATCGCTTGAGCCCAGGAGTCTGAGGTTGTTGTGAGCAAGGCTGACGCCACAGCACTCTAGCCCAGGCAACAGAGCGAGACTCTATCTCAAAAAATAAATAAATAAATAAAAAGAGGTCTTGGAATGGCTCAGGAAAAGGAGGTTTTAGAGACTTCTTCTGTGATGATAAAAACAAAGCTAGAAAGACTGCTGTCTGTGCAGTGTGCTGGGCGGGGCTTCTTGCGGCCTGCAGGCGGAAGAGGAGCAGGAGTGAGGGAGGTGCTGCTGACCTAGAGGCACCAGGCGTAGAGGAGCTCTCGGCCCAGGTCTTCAGCTGGGGAGGGCAGGCCAGGAGAGAACTCAGGCTCCCCGACCAAGCTGGTGCTGTTCACCACCCGGACTTGGAGAAGGCGTCTCATCCGTAACACAAGGGTGCACTATCTGACCCCAAGCCCCTCTGGCAGTGGTTCTACAGAAAGGCACTGTGTCTTGGCCTGGGAAGGGACAGCCATGTGCAGAGACCAGGAGCCTCCACAGAGCAAACAAAGGGCAGGTGATATGGTGCCAACAGCGCACCCCAGAGGCTGAGGGGTGCAGTGCCGGGATGGGTATGCACAGTCGCCGTGGAGCGAGGGAAGCCCTGGGCAGGGCAGCACACTGGGTTCTCCTTTCCACATCACTTGTGATTGCAACATGATTTTATAACACAAGGCTAACCCTGCAGCCTCTCACAGGGAACCTCTCAGTGTCCCTGCCTGGCCCCATGTCCCTACCCCCACCCCCACCCCACCCCCCAGCCCCTGTGCTGGAAGCTCCCGGCATCTGTCCTGGACTTGGATGCAGTTTCTTTCACTCTGAGGACAGAAATGAAGGTGGCTTAACACCTGGCATCTGCACAGTATCTTCCAGGGGACAGAACTCTCCGTGCTTTCCTGCTCGTGGTCCTCACCACAGGGATCCTCAGCTTCTGGCCTGGGGGACAGTCAGAAAGACAAGAACCACTGTGTCGTTTCACAGCTGCAGAAATGTGCAGAGAAGGTGAGCAGTGCCTTTAAGGTCACGAAGGCAGGGCTGGCAGAGGTCAAGACCAGAGCTCATACAAAGAGAAGGTGGCAACTGAGCAGTGACATCACTTAGACCTGCTTCTCCCTGGTTCCCGTTTGAATGTGTACTCTCGGTTACTTCCCAGGTGCCACCACCCACACAGACTGCTGCATCTTGGTGTGGTCACCATGTGCTGTGTCTACACTGAAGCTTTCATGGCTTGGAAAAACAATGAGGCTTCCCTGAGGTCCTCTGATTCCTCAGGAAGCAGGGGAACTGACCCAACTAGGAACAAAGTCATAAGAGACTGATATATTAGTATGAATCTACTGATTCACAATGAGAAATTGCCCTTCTGAACAAGACACTAATGTTTCCTAATCACTAAAGAGCTTAACAGTAGGAGAGTCTCCTGCCCTTCCAGGGCAGAGGAATGAGCAGCAGCTGGTTGCTGTGGGTCCCTTCTCCGTTGAAAGGGCAGGGAGAGGTGAGGCGGTGAAAGAATTCAAGACTTCAAGGAGGCACTAGCATGTGGAGCAGTTGGAAGCATAAACTAGGGTAATTCAAATCCAGGTTCAAGTCCTGGCTGGGCCACTCACAAGCTCTGTGACCTCGGTTGAGTAACTCAAGTTTTCCAATACCCAGTTTACTCATCCTCAAAATGGGAATAAAAACAACACTTGCCTCTTATGGTGTTCGAGAGGATTAAATGCCATGATGAGTGGACAGGTGTGCTGGCTGTGTGACAGTGGAGCGAGAGAACGCAGGCAAGACCCGGGGCTAGAAACTCGGGCATGACGAGGCTGCCTGCTCCAGGGGCGGCCCAGGGCAGAGCCCCGTATGGCAGGCAGGGGACGCGCACCTTCCGTGCCGCTCAGGGCTGTGCGCCGTTCAGAGAGAGGGTCCCTCCCTTGGGAAGGAGGCCCTGGGCAGGGAGGAGGAGGCAGTCTCCAGATGCTTCTGTGCTAGCCCGGCCTGTGACACACAGAGTGGCAGCTGGAAAGAGTGCGATGTTCAAAAGAGAGAGACCCCGAGAGCTGAGGAGCCGATGTGGGGAAGAGCCCAAAGAAGCTAAGGCCCAGTTGAGTGTCAGTCGAGCAGGGCCACCGGGCGCAGCTAGGAGAGTTCTAGACGTCACAGCAGGAGGGGAAGCGATTTTGGGCTGTCATAGGGAAGGCTGGGATGGGATTAAGAACAGAGGCATTCATCAGGACCATCTTCTTGCCAGAAGCAGTTTGCCTGCCTCCTCTCCTGAAGGAAGGCTGTTTAACCCCATCAGGGAAAGGCTTATGGCCTGACACTGCCGCCCGGCCTGCTCCGCAGGGTGTTTCCCAAGCTCGTGTCTCTGAGGCTTCTTCACAAAGCCAGTGAGCGGATGTTCCATAGCCATGTATGCTGTAGCAGCCTAGCATCCTCTATTCCTCCTAAACACTTTCAGAGATAACTCAGGAAACCCACAAGGCATGTAGGAAATAGTGTGGCCAATCTGACAAGTGCAGCAAGAAAGACTGAAGCTAAACATCAGGTAGGACTTCCAGTGGGCAAGCTTAAGGAAACGAACTGTAGGAAATCTTGCTCCATAGTAACTAGATGAATGTCCAGAGCAATGGTACCCTGCTCTGCCATTTCCATCTCTGAGGTCGTAAGATTCCTAATTTCAGCAAGTGTGCACCTGGCCTCCACAGGCACCTGCAGGCCATCAGACACCTTCCCCTGGCATGTGATGACATTGGCCTGAGAGGAGGTGTCCTTCCCTGGAAATAGCTCAGGACCAAAGAAACATCTGCTGTGCTAAGTGAGGTTGGGCTGACCTGGGCTGGGACAGGAGGACGATGGCATGAAGAGACTTTATAGCCACAGAACACAAAGCCCAGGGTGTGTCTCAGCCTGCCTGGGGCTGGGCCGTGTGCACATGTGGCTTCAGGAATTCACCATAACAGGGCTCTCCAGCAAGCAAACAGTTTATGAACCAGAAGCGTGAGGGGCCCAGATTCAGGGAGGAAACCCACATTTGCCAAGCACCAAAGAGGTGCCAGAGGCTTTATGTACGTTATTTCATTAACTCTCCCAGTAAAATTATTTAGTAGGTATCCCTACTTTACACATGAGTAAACAGGCTCAGAGAGGTTAAGGAACTAGCCCAATGCCACTCAGCTAGTGAGTGATGGGATTTTAACCACGGTCGATCTGTCTGGTTCTAAATCTCATATTTGTTACACTTTGCTGCCTCCCAGCCCTGATTGCTTTCTGGGCAGCTTCCCTTGGCATCATCTGTAACGCAGAGCTTCAGAAATTATGACATGCGGATCTAGCACAAGACACCAAGACATAAAAAAGTTGATAGTTCAAGTTAAAGGACTGTTCTTTATTCTGAAATTACATCTTTCCTACTGTCCTTATTCCTTTATAACCTTACAGGGGAAATGAATGGTGCTTTTGCTTTTTATTTTCTTATTTGACAAAATGAAATGTGGGGAATTGTGAAAAAGAAAAAGAGAGTTGCTCCTTCCGTAGGGCCTGGCAAGCACTTCACGTGTTCACTCCCTTCCTTCTCACGAGGACTCTGTCAGAGAGGACGGTGAGGCCCAAGGAGGCTGAGAGACTCGCCCAAGGCCACAGGGCAGGCAAACAGCAGGGCCAGCGTTCAAATCAGGCAGGCGCCGTGGCTGCCCCCAGCCTCTTGTGTGGCTCCTCTCAGGGACCCGAAAGGCATCGCCCTCCGGCTCCCAGCTGCTTCTCCTACTGAGCCGCCCTCTCCCGCATCAGCTGGAGGTGCGGGGCCACCCTCTTGGAGGCATTTCCCTGACCCTTTCTGAGCCTCCCAGCAGGCACGCTATAAACACGCGGTCTCGGGAGAGGCAGCCACCACTGGCTACGTAGAAACAAGGAAGGGATTGCACGGAAGGGAAAGCCAAGGAGTGATGAACACGCATTCCGGACAGCTGCTTTTCTCAGGAGGGAAGAGGAATATGCGGGGCAGTAAAGGTTCTTAATGTGCTATTTTTTGAGCTGGGTACAGGTGAATATTTTCCTTCATACCTCACATATGCGTATATATATTTGCATATGAAAATCGTTCACAATAAAAGCAAAAAATAAGTAAGAACCGGAGTTCGCCAGGCTGTAAACCTAGCTGCTGCCTGCAGGCGGTGAGGCAGGCGGGCTGCGGGGGTGGGGGAGGGCTGGGAGGCTGTGCTGTGGCAGCCTCGCCTGAGGCTGGGAGATGAGACTGCCAGGAGGGGCCCTCCTTTCCCAGCGGGACAGCAACGTAAGCACACCTCGAAGGGGAGAAAATCCAAGGTGCGGTCAGGTGCACAGAGAGCTCTGTCTGCCAGGCCAGGCAGATGCACGCACGTGTAAAATTGTGCTTGCCGTGTTGGGGATGGGTGGGGAGGATGTTCTTACAGCTTGATCTCACCACTACATCCACGCCTATTTCGTGGGACTGTAAGATGCAATGAGAGGCGTTAGTCAGTGGAGCCCAGAGGGGAGGCTGCCAGGGAGGCCTGGTGGGGTGGGCTGAACAGGGGAGGCGTCCACGAGCGCCCTTCGCCAGGGACTGCAGGAGCCGCCCTGTGGCCCACCTTGAGTGAGTGGCCTAGGTATTCCCCACCTAGGTGTGGAGAGGGCTCGGAGGAGGGGCTGTTATTTCCTTTGACAGGAAACCGCTAGAGACAAACCAAACCCACCAGCACCTTTTGGGATTTGGAACAGCTATGAGACCACAGCCTGCAGTCTCCAGGGAGGCGACAAGGAGAGAAAATAACTTATTCTCACACAGCCCTCGGCAGCGGGGCAGAAGCAGCTGCAGTTACCGATGAAGTCGGGGCAGCCCCTGGAAGTGGGTGGGCGGGAGGGAAGGCCGGCTGCCATGCCCTGGGGTTCTATTCTGAGACCTGGCTGCCAGCGCCATGATGGCAGTCAGGAGCCCAGGCAGATTTGGATTAAATGGCTTAAGGGCGTCCAGGAGGCTTCTGCTATGTGGCTGGGGCTTGGGGCAGGAGCTGGAGCCCAGCTGGTGGCTGCCGGGGAGCTGAGCAGGCGACAGTGTGGGCAAGGCCATGCACAGACGCTGGGCCTCCCCATCTTTCCCCTGTCAAAGCACTTTGTCCAAACTGCCACCCTGCAAGGAGGAAGCAGAGGTTCAGAGACAGAAGTGACCAGCCCAAGGTTACAGTGAGGGCTGTAGGCCCCAGGCGGGATTTGGCCCTGACTCTCCTCCGCCCCCTGCCCCCTGGGCAGGACTTTCTGCCCTGCTCTTTGAACCAGCACGGAGTGACCTTGTTCCCTGCCTTATCACTGATGCTGACCCTCTGTTCACCTCACCCCCATGCCCCACGTACCCCCACCCCCACCCGTGGCACCTGGAAGACACGGCTTCCACGCTTGGCGCCTGCGTTGCCTGTCTAAAATCGCTGTACAGAGTCAGAGAAGGGAGGAAAAGAGTGTTTTAGGAAAGGCTGAAAGGTCTTGAGGGAACGTGAGGCATATTGTTAGCTTTTTTCTGGAAAATGCTTCATAGCTTTGCCTCGGAAGGGCTTCAGGAGTGGCGGGCAGGGTCCGGGATGACCCAGTGCGTTGGCCGGGCCCTCTGGGGGTGTCTGCCCACCTGAGGGGCACCTCCGCCCTCCCACTCCCAGCCAGACTGCAGTCAGTGCCCTCGCCTCTCTCCCCGCACGCGTGCGCCCACACCATGCCGCCAGGAGCCCGCAGGCCTGAGCCGCAGGGGCCTCCTCACCCTGTCTTCCGGCTTTGTGCCCAGGGCCCCAGCAGCCTCTGTAGGACAGCGGTGGGCCCACTCTGCACCCTCCTCCTGCCTTCCCTGCCCCGGCCCTCTCACAGCCCTCCAGTCGCCTGTGCCCTCAGCTCCCGGCAGGCGCAGTGTGGCTGCCAGGGCCTGACCGGGAGCCCAGAGAGAACACCCCACAGCCCCTGCTGGGGGCCGCATGAGCACAGATGCTGGTGGGTGTTGCAGGTGCCCGCTCGCACCCTGTCCTTGGTAGAAGGCTGCTCTGGCCACTGTTCAGGGAGTGCCGACCCGTGGGCCCTTTCATCTTCATCACTTTCCTGGAAAGGAGCTGTTTGCATTCCTGTTTTGAAGATGAGAAAACCGAGTTGCAGAAGAGTTAGGTGGCGCTCGAGCGGTCCCAGCTAGTGAGGTGCAGAGCAGGGGTCTCCCTGCACGCAGCTCCTTCCCCGGGAACCAGCTCCATCAGTGTCAAGGATAAAGATGACCTGGCTCCGAAAAGCTCTGTGGTGTTTGGCGCCCAAATATTTTCTCTGCATGACCAGAGCTGCCTCCAGCCTTTGGCACCGTTCCCAGCATATAGAAAATATTCCGTGATTTTCTCTCCGTAATAGTGTCCATAGCCTGGGTCTATGGAGTCTGTGATGTAAAGATAAAATTTGGCTTGTGATAGATAAATCATGTGCCTTTTTCCAGAAAGATACTCCAGAAGGGCTCTTCCTCAGCAAAGGCATCTGGAACCCAGAAAACTTCTATAGGTCTAGGGGCAGAGAGACCGATTAATCCTAGCTATTAAGAAACAGGAAGGAAAAGAGAGGCTGAGTATCCATGGGGCATTGGGTTCTCCAGGAAGCAGACTGCACTTGGGATTAATACCTGTGAAAGGAAGGGGAGGGACACAGCCTGGGGCAAAGTCAAACTGCAAAAGGTCAACCTCAGCCTCTGCCAGTCCCACTGAGCTCTGGACCAAGAATTACCTATCAGTTTGCCTTTGTTGGGTCAAGATGCTGAGTCCGTATATCCCCACCACAATCACTGGATGTGGACAGCCCTCGGAAGTACATGACTTGGAGCCAGGTGGCCCTCTAGAGCTGAGCCAAGCCCTAACAATGGAGCTGCCAGCTGAAGGCAGTCTCCAACAACACTGCCAGCAGCTGGGCAAGAAGTCCTTCCTTGAAGGAGGGTCTGGGTGCCACATTGCCAAGCCCATCCCAGTATCTCTGCCCTTGGGAAAGCAGTGGACATTAAATTATATCTACCTACCCACCTATCCATCTACCCACCCACCCATCTACCCATTCACCCCCCATCCATCCCCCCATCCACCCATCTACCCATCCACCCATCTACCCACCCATTCACCCACCCATCCACCCATCTACCCACCAATTCACCCACCCATCCACCCATCTACCCACCCACCCATCCACCCACCCACACATCTACCCACCCATCCATATCCATCCATCCAACCATCCACCCACCCATCCACACATCTACCCACCCATCCACCCATCCATCCAACCATCCACCCACCCATCCACCCACCCATTCACCCACCCATCCACCCATCCACACATCTACCCACCCATCCACCCATCCATCCAACAATCCACCCACCCATCCATCCATTCATCCACCCACCCATCCATTTGTCCATCAGTCCATCCATCCACCCATCAATTTGCCCCTCTACTCACACACCCATCCATCCAACAACCACCCATCCATCCACCCATCCATTCATCTACCCTTCCACCCATCCACCCATCCATCCATCCATTCGCCTAAACTATCCATCCACCCATCCATTCATCCACCTATCCACCCAGCCACCCATCCATCTATCTGCCCATCCATCCATCCACACACCCATCCATCCATTTATTTAACCTTTATTAAACACACCTTTTGAGCCAACCCACTATGATAGGCACCTGTGATTAAAAAAAAAAAGATGTGCATAGCACAGTCTTTGGAAGAGAGAGGCACATCAGTGAATAATTAGAGCACAAAGTGGTTCATGCTGAGATAGAGGCAAATGCTAAGAATTGTTAGAGCACATAGGAGGGTAGGACTGACTCCTCCTGAGGACAGTGAGTGACCCTTGGAAGAATTGATGAGGCAGAGAAAGGAGTGTGTGAAAGGCCAGGGCACATGCAGGGGAGGGGATTTCAGGAAAAGGAGACCATGGAGAGTAACGGTGGCCCAAGTGGCCTGGGCAGGTCTAGGGAGAGTTTCAGTGTGGACAGGTCACTCAGAGGATGGGGGTGAGGAGGCTTGACATGGAGATGTGGGTAAGTTTGTTAATGGACTCTATCCCCCAAGTCCTGGGGAGTCACTGACGGGTTTGGGCAGAGAACTGGCATTAAACCACCTGCATTTTTGGAGGTCAGCTCTGAGGGTACAGATGATAGACATCCTGGAACCCTGGGGAGTCTCTATGTGCTAGGACCAGGCATGCACAGCAGGTGTCTAGCATCCTTCCTGCCTGAGTGCCCCTCCTCTGGTGTGAGGTTCAGTTCCAACACAGGTCTGCTCCTGGGCACATGTGATATTTCTATGAGCAACTGCTCGTTCCCCTAATTTCTCAAAGATATTCATTTCCCATACTCAAGTCCTGTGTTCCTGTGCATGACTCCTGCTGAGGCCCTAATGTCATGTGGACACAATCAAAGCTTTCTAAGAACCCTCTTGTTTTGGTGCCACCCACGTTCTACTTTTTGGCTTCTCAAATGGGTGCCCAACCTCAGGAATATGCTGTGACCAGCATCACTCATATGCTGGCAGGGGCCCCAAGTGTCTCCAAGCCAGTGGACTGTCACTCAAGGAATGTGTTTCTGCAACTGGACGTGGAGCCCACAAGAGCTCAGATTCCTAGGATCCCCCTCCAGGGGCTCAGGGAGGGGCTTATAAGAAACTGATCAGGTCCCAGAGTGAGTCCTAGCCACATAATTCCTGTCCAAGGGCCAGGATGCCTGAGATCTGAACCTCAGGGATGGCAGGTGGGTGTGACATGAGGCCAGCTCAGCAAACTCTGGAAGCTGAAGACACAGCCTGCGTCGTGGATGGAGTAATGTTCTAGGAGCCAGAGCTGTGGGCCTCTAATTACATGAGGGACTGTGGGTTGTGGTGGATGGTCTTCCAGTTGAAAGAGGTGGTCTTTCCAGCTATGACAGCCAAGCAAGAAGATTCTATCCTCTTTCCTCAGATCATTTTTCCAGATGAGTGCACAGAGGGAAACTGAGGCTGAGAACACCCTGCCCACCTCAGAATTCCCCGTGTTATTTTTCTGAGGATTCTTTTGGGCCTCCATGCTGTAGGCCTCCAGCTCAGAGAACAACCACCACCACCACACATATTCAGGACCACTGTGTGCCAGGCACTGTACTAGGTGCTACATGTGCTTCGCCTTTTCCCTGACAGCTGCCTTACAAGGTAGTTACTAGAAGGCCCATTCTACAGGCAAGGAAAGAGCCACAGAAAGATGGGATAACTTGCCTGAGGTCACATGGTAAGTGACAGAGCCAGGATCTTAACCCAGGTCTCCTGACACCAAAGCCCATATTCCCTGCCCTCCACCATATAACCTTTAATGTTGCCATATTGATGAGATAGTCCAGGGACTCCATGCCCATCTCACACCACACAAGTCATACAGGTGAGTCCAGGGAAGGAAGACAAGGATGGGGGTCCCCTTTCCAACACTTCTTCACCATATACCTGGGAGCCCGATCTCTCGGGTCCCTGAGCACATAAGGAGATAAAGGAAGAGTTGGTTCCACCAGCCAGAGAGCCTAGAATCTAAGGGCTGGTGGGCCTTGGTAGACTGGTCTCTGCACTGTGGTCCAAGGTCCTAGAATGTTCAAGCATTCTAGGAGAAAGTCCTTAGAGATGAGCAAGCTCCTTTCATGTGACAGGTGAGGGAAAAGACCCAGGAGGAGAACACGAATTGTCCAAAGTCACAGAGTTGGTTAGAAGCATTGTGTGTGCATGAGAGAGAGACATGTGTGTGTGCATGAGTGTGTGTGCATTAGTGTGTGTGTGTGCATGAAAATGTGTGTGAGTGTGAGAGTGTGTGTGTGAAAGTGTGTGTGAGTGTGTGCATGGGTGTGTGTGCATGAAGGTATATGCATGGGTGTGAGAGAGTGCATGAGTGCGTGCATGAGAGTGTGTGTGCAAGTGTGAGAGTGTGTGTGCATGAGTGTGTGCATGAGTGTGAGAGTGTGCATGAGAGTGAGAGTGCGCATGAGTGTATGTATGAGAGTGTGTGTATGAGTGTGAAAGTGTGTGTGCGTGAGAGAGTGTGTGTGCATGAGTGTGTGTGCATGAGTGTGTGCATGAGCATGAGAGTGTGCATGAGAGTGTGTGTATGAGTGTGTGCATGGGTGTGTGTGCATGAAGGTATATGCATGGGTGTGAGAGAGTGCATGAGTGCGTGCATGAGAGTGTGTGTGCAAGTGTGAGAGTGTGTGTGCATGAGTGTGTGCATGAGAGTGTGTGTGCAAGTGTGAGAGTGTGTGTGCATGAGTGTGTGCATGAGTGTGAGAGTGTGCATGAGAGTGAGAGTGCGCATGAGTATGTATGAGAGTGTGTGTATGAGTGTGAAAGTGTGTGTGCGTGAGAGAGTGTGTGTGCATGAGTGTGTGTGTATGAGTGTGTGCATGAGTGTGAGAGTGTGCATGAGAGTGAGAGTGTATATGAGAGTGTGTGTATGAGAGTGAGAGTGCGCATGAGTATGTATGAGAGTGTGTGTATGAGTGTGAAAGTGTGTGTGCGTGAGAGAGTGTGTGTGCATGAGTGTGTGTGCATGAGTGTGTGCATGAGCATGAGAGTGTGCATGAGAGTGTGTGTATGAGTGTGTGCATGAGTGTGAGAGTGTGCATGAGAGTGAGTGTGTGAATGAGTGTGACAGAGTGTGTGTACGAGAGTGAGAGAGTGTGTGTGTGTGTGTGTGTGTGTGTGTGTGTGTGTGTGTGTGTGTGTGTGTGCTTGCTGGGCTTAGCAAGGGGAGGCCTGACTCCCAGACCCTGTGCATGAGTTCAGGTGAGAAGGCTTTGCAGCTTCTATCTATATCCAAAGGGGTGGTCCACAAACAAGCCCACACAAAAGGCTATTTTTAAAATGTATTTTGTGTTAACACGAGTAGTCTATTTGGGACAAGGTGACTCCGGGAGGGCCTGTGGAGCGTGAGGAAACAGGACACAGGAGAGAAGAAGCCAAGGAAGGGCTCATTTGTGACCACGCCACTGCTTTGGCACCTGGGGCTCGATCCCATGGGGGACTTTTGGGAGCTGGTGTAGAATCTGCCTCAGAGTTGTTCCACCTGAGGGACAGGGGAGATGAGGAACGCACGCAGCAACCCCCATTGTCACTGGCTGAGCGCTGTGATGAGGGCATCAACTCCCTAGTATGCCTTGCCATGCACACTCCAGCAATCAAAGAGAGAAAACGACTCACCCTGAGTAGCCACCAGCTCCCTAAAGAGCCTCGAAAACCCTTTGGGGTGGGGAGGCCCTGGGCATCAGTGCAAGGACGGTCCAGAGGAGAGATGGATGAGACTGAATGCTGCCCCTGGGCCCAGGACGCAGATGTGCAGTGGTGGGGAAGAGTTATTTCCATGTGCTCTGAGGGAAGGGAGGGCGTGTACTATAGCAAGAGGGGTTGAGGTTAGATCTTAGAGAGAATTTCCTGGTGACACCAGGGAGAGAAACATGTCAAAGATGTCTAAGCTGCCTCCAGCCATGAAGCTTGATTGGCAGCCACACAAGAAATGCTGGGGCAGAGAAACATGCAGCAACAATGTGGAGGCCCTGTGGCCAGGGCCGGCCTGCGAGCTCTCCTGCATCTCTGGGGCGCAGAGAGTGCTGGAAGGACAGGTGGGAGGGCAGGTGGAGAGTGGGTGAGGAGGGCTCTGCGTGGCCCCAGCCTTGGCTGTTCCCCTGGCAGGACAAGTGCCGCTGTGCAGCCTGAGGCTGGGTGGGAGAAGCAGGAGGAGGCCATTCCTGGTGGGGCTCGGGGCATCGCTCGTGCAGCCTAGTCCTGGACAAACTAAGGCCCCAGGCTGCCTGGCCCCCGGCTCCCTGGCCCCCGGCTTCCTGGCCCCCTCGGCTCCCTGGCCCCCGGCTCCCTGGCCCTCCCGGCTCCCTGGCTCCGGCTGCCTGACCGCCCCCCCCCGGCTCCCTGGCCCCTGGCTCCCTGCCCCCCCCCCGGCTCCCTAGCTCCTGGCTCCCTGGACCCCCGGCTCCCTGGCCCCTGGCTCCCTGGACCCCCGGATCCCTGGCCCCTGGCTCCCTGGCCCCAGCTCCCTGGCCCCCGGCTGCCTGTCCCCCCATCCCTGGCCCCCCTGGCTCCCTGGCCCCCCTGGCTCCCTGGCCCCTCCGGCTGCCTGGCCCCTGCAGCTGCCGCCACCCCCCTCCCCCCGGCTCCTTGTCCCCTGGCTCCCTGCCCCCCCGTCCCTGGCCACGGCTCCCTGGCCCCTGGCTGCCTGTGCCCCGCCCCTGGCTCCCTGGTCCCCCAGCTGCCTGCCCCCCCCACTGGCTGCCTGCCCACCCCCGGCTCCCTTGCCCCTGGCTCCCTGGCCCCTGGCTGCCTGCCCCCCCCAGCTCCCTGGCCCCTGGCTGCCTGGCCCCCCCAGCTCCCTGGCCCCCAGCTGCCTGGCCCCCCCGGCTCCCTGGGCCTGCTCCTCATCTGTAAAAGCTGAGGAGCTGGAGGCTGTACTAGGTGACCTTGAGGTCCCTTCCAGGCCTGACCTTCTGCCACTGTCTGCTATAGAGGCCATCCCCTGGCCCCTGGGTTCTCCTCAGCACACCCAGCCACGAGCACTGACAGAGCACTCTGCGCTTACCCAGCACCAGGTAGGGAGACACAAACAAAGTGACACATAGGCCCAGTCCTCTAGGAAGGGCCAGACGGGGGCTGTTTGCCCACCGAGCACATACTGTGCTGAACACCTTTCCTCCTCACCGTGACCCGTAAGGCGGCGTCACACTGGCACCTGCATTGCACAGAGATGGGCACCAGGGCCCAGAGGAAAAGCAACCTGCCCACAGCAGCACAGTGGCAGGGCTTGGGCCCCAGCCTATGCAGTCCGCCACAAGGCGGCTCCTCCTCTGTGAAACGGACAGGGCCTCTCCAAGGACAGCTCCTGTGTTCTAGGAGACAAGTGTGAAAGCAGCCATCACTCAGGAAGGTTTCATGGAGGAGGTGGCTCAGCCCTGGGCCTCAGGGCAGGCAGAACATGGAGGCCGGTGGGAAGGGAGCAGCCGAGGGAACTCCTCCCTGGGTGGGCTGGAGACTGGCTGCTCCAGCCGGCGAGGTGGCCCCTTAGTGCAGGCAGGAGGGCCGCAGTCTGGCTCCCAGGGAGGAACAGAAGCTCCCCTGCACCCAATAGGGCAAGAATCCTCCTCCTCACTGACCCAGCCTCCAAATTGAGTCCACCCACTCCTGAGGGGCTTATGCCCGGACCAGGTCTATAGCTCCCCCCCCACTCCCCACAGACCCATCTGGGCCGTCAGAAGCTGGAGCTGGTTCAGGGCAAGGCTACTTCCGCCGGCTTCCTGAGCCAGTACCAGGGAGCAAGACCACCGATGAGTGTGACAGTGAACACTTGTGTATAGCAGGGACCATGAGCCAGGCATAGTCTTAATTGCCCCTCCTCCTTGCCTGGGGCTCTACCCTGCCATGACAGCCCTCCCTAGATACCCCAGCCAGTCCCTGTCACTAGAAAGGCCCATCACTCACTGGAGAGGCTAGCCCAGAAGGCCTCAGTTTCTCTGCCCCAACCCCACACCCACATGCACCCATCCCCCCTCCGCCAACCGAGCACCGTTGCCTTTTGTTCACAGTGATGGCTCCTACACCCAGGCCGGTGGGGGCATGGAGGACTCCATGGTGGCAGCGGCGGTGGTGGCACTCGGCAGACCCAGTATCCATGCCCTGAAGGCTCAAGACCTGGAGCTGCAGGAGGAGGAGGAGCAGCCAGGGGCGAGGGGTGCCTCCCTGAGGGCTGCCCCCCCCCAGGTGGCCTCTCCCGGCGGGCAGCAGCCTGCCCTGGCGACAGCGCTCTGCTCCCACACCCCTGCTGCCTCTGATTACGAACTCTCCCTTGACCTAAAGAATAAACAGGTACCCAGGGCCTCCAAGGGGGGTGGCGAGGGTGGTGAGGAGGCCCTGCCCTTGGGAGCTGACCAGGGTAACAGGTATCTCCCCACCTGGGCCCGCCTCTGCTGCAGGCACACCCCTTTTGCCACAGTTCTCTCAAATTGAGGACCTAATCTGCCCTTCCCTGCCATCCAGTTCCTGTGGGAACCAGCCACAGGCCACTGCCTAACTCCCACCATGGGCATCGCATAACAGGGCACACACCCTTGCGATGCCAGGCCCTCAGGCAGTATGTCCAGGGCCTGATCCTCTTGCAATGCACAGGAAGCCTAAGCTGCTCCCACCAGGCCCCTGGGCAGGTAGCCCATTGTTCTCCAGGGAAGTCCCGCCTCCACTCGCTGCTTAGAAGACTGAGCCCCGCCACATGCCCACCCAAGGGGCAAGCCTGAGACCTAGGCACACGTAGCCTGAGACGAGGGGCAAGGACTGTGGTCTCCTGGAGGTAACCTGCGGATTCTGAGATCAGTCGGATCCAGGAAGTGTGAAGCTCACCTGTTAGGGAACAACCCTTGGAGAGGCTCTAGGCCTCCACCTTCCCTTCTGTGAAGCACAGGGAGACAGGGCACAGTCATGGCCCCCGTTGCGCCCCTAGAGAGCCAATGCCTCAGGTTGTCTAGGTGGACAGTTAAGAGACCCAAAGGAAGGCCTGTGAGTGTGTGTCTGTGTGCGTGTGTGCGCTTAGAGAAAGACTTGATGGCGTGACGCCGTCAAGGGAGAGCTTCGAGCCTGGAGACACAGACATGAGATCCAATCCTGTGCTTCTTCTAATTAACCCTGTGGCTTTGGGGGAACCAGTTAAGCACTCTGGGCATTGGTTTTCTCATCAGCAAAAATGAATTAGACCTTGAATCACCTCCAAGATTCCTCGTGGCTCTAGAACGTGCAGGATCTGAAGATCCGCTCTTCAGCCAGCAGGCGAGGCGCATCTTAGGAAAGGAGATGGTCGGAAGCCCCTGAGACTGAGCCAAGCCGAGCTAGCCTCATTTTCCTCTTTGGGCACTGATGCCAAGCTGTTACCCTGGGTTGGGGCCAGCTGTAGGCAGTGCATCTGGCTCTCAGTAAAGTATTCAACCAAATCTCCAAAGATATCTATGTAGACAAGACAGGAATATGTGGATTGGACAAAAATATAGTCAGGTGGGTTGTTCTCAATCAGAATTTTCAAAAAAATAAACTTTGTTAAGTGCCAGTTCCTGGAGAGGTGAGTGGGGCACTGTCCTTGGTCTTGTCCAGGTCAAGCACTTTTACCAGGCACAGAATAAAGGCATAAAAGTTACATTTACCAGACTTTCTGTTGACATAAAGCTGAAAGAGAACAGCTAATACCTCAATGATGGAATCCAAGATTTTTAAAAATCCCTTCAGGACAGAAACATGCTTTAATTGAAAAAAAAGTCAAATGAAATAGGAAGAAATCTGAAGTTCTGCTCTTAGCTTTGAAAAGCCCAAAGAACTCGTATAAGAGGAGGGCTTCGGTTGACTATCAGCTCGGGACGAATGAACAACGGGCGCCGCAGCTGCCAGAGCCGGCGAGGGCAGCACGGCCCAGGGCAGGCAGCAGCCGCCAGCAGCCCCACACCGGTGACCGGCCAGGGACTGTCTGGATTCTGGGCTTGGTTCTAGGGGCTTCTTTTAAAAGGAAAAATGAGAATTCGGAGGTTCCTGAAGAATAGGATGGGCTGGGGTCAGATGAAGAAATTATAGGCAGGAAAATAACTTTTAAATCTGGAAGGGCTGGCATGTGAAAAAGGGATTTGATGTATTTACTATTATTCCAGACAAAAACAGTGGCACCAATGTACGACAGCTACAGGAAGGGAAGATTTTAGCTTAATCACAATGAGACCTGTTAACAACATAGGCGCCCTGCGTGTGCGGCAGTGGGTTGCCCAGGGGGCTGCGTGGCCGTCCGTCCAGTCACTGCGGTGGGATCCAGGACCAGCTGGCCAGGTGGCGAGTCCTCTCCATCCACGGGACTCCGCTCCTTGAGGACAGAGAGCACCCCTGTCCATCTGACTGTCCTCCCCCAGCATCTAGCAGAGTGTCCTGTATGGGCATAGTAAGAGTTCACTGAGTGAACACTTTTTAATAATTTTGATGTGCCAAGCAACAAGGGTGTGGTGCCAAGAGGAAAAAACTGTGCTCCTTACCTGGCCCCCAAAGAGACTACGGTTCCATGTAAAGAGTGTCCAGCCAGTAACACCGAGGACTCCATGTGGGCTGGCTCGGGTGGGAGAGGGAGTCTCCTCCGGCCTGGCGGGCGGGGCGTGCAGAGCTGCGAGGGCTCTGACAGGCTCCATGCGCTTTCCCGACATGGGTGTTTCCCTAAGGGAGGGGCTTGCTCTCAGGCCAGTGGGAGGAGTCGGGCGAGGTGAGGACTGGTGGAGGGTGTAACAGGGGCCTCTTGCCCAATGAGTCCAGCCTTGGGGAACAGCTGGGCCGTCCTGGCTCATGTATCTCTCTAGGCCAAGCACAGGCTGGGCTGGGAGGAAGAGGGCAAAAAGGGTTTGAAAACATGGCTCACATTTACAAGAGATTGAGTTCTCCTCCTCTCTCTTCTGCCAATGAGCTGTGTGACCCTGTGCAAGTTGCTTACTGCCTCTGGGCCTCAGCTGCTTCATGTATCCCTTTGGGGCTTCCATGTCCCCTCTGCCTCTATCTCTGCAGGTCCTACTCCCTCATCACTTCTGCCCTTGGCCTTCTCCGGCTTTAGGACTCACTTTGAGTGCCCCTTCCTCCTCTCAGGCAGCTCTCCCTGCCCTCCCGAGGCTGCATCCCTCTCCCCGTTTGCCGGCTCCTTCTTGGAGGCAGGTGTGTGACTCACTCATCGTTGCATCCCCTGCCCAGCACGGCACCTGGCATGACGAAGACGCTCCAAGGAGGAAAAGGGGAAACGATAACTCAGTGACATGGAGGGGTGGGACAGGCACAGAGCCTGGGGCCAGGACCTGACTCTGCCTTCAGGTCTCTTTGGCCCCATGGTTGCGCCAGCCGCACAACACCCTTTAGCCCTTGGACTGAAGGAGTCTCATGCTGCCATTGCCTCCCCAGCCCACCTGCCTGCCAGGCCTCCTCTGTTGGCCAGTCCAGAGCCCCAGACTGCTTCCTCGGGTTGTCTCTCTCCACCTCCGCTCTCGCCCCAAGGCCCCAGTGCCAGCTCATAACTGGCTCCCGAATCTCACCCTCTCTTGCCGTCCCTACTGCCCCTACTGAGACCAGGCCACCCTCCCCCCTGCTTGCTTGCACCCCATGGAGACCTCCAGTTGCTTCCCCTGCTTCAAGCCTCTTCCAGCCTCACCTGCATGTTTCAGCTGAGTCATCTTCATAAAGTGCACCTCTGATTGTGCTGTCCGCTGCATGGAACCTCTGATGGCTCCCAGGGTGTGCAGGACAAAGGCCTCTCCAGGCTCCCCTGCCACAGACCCAGCCCCCATCAGGGTTCCAGCCACTCCTGCTCGCCAGTCCCTGGAGGCTGCCTTAGGCTCAGGGCCTTCCTCTGCCGGGAATGCTCCCGCCTGTCCCCAGTCCTGGGTGACTCCTGCTCACACTTCAGGGCTCAGCTAAGACTGGGGCCTGGGCATGTGCGTTGACTGAGTGCCTAGCCTGCTCTGTGCTGTCTGGGAGCTGTCCCACCAACACCCGGGGGCAGGGAGGGAGCATGCAAATCCCTTTGGGGGCCCTTTAGGAAAGTGGCTGTGGCCAGAATATAGAGGCCCCAGGTGTGATTCTGAAATTCATTCATACTCTCTAGGGACTTTGTATCCTGTTGCTGAACAGACGTTTGGAGCCCGCCATGGCTCCCCCGACAGCAGAGCTCTCTGGGCTGTCCACACCAGGGTCCGTGGAGCCATGGTCAGTAGCATGTAGGCCCTGCTCCCCAAGTCAGTGCCCTAGGCAGAAGCCACATCCTCCTGGAGAGCAGCCCCTCCCAACAGACTCCCCCAGCCCAGGGCTCAGGGTCCAGCCTCACCATGGGGCCTCTCCCCAAGAAGTGAGGCCTACGTTTCCAAGTCACTTCCCCTCTCTGGGCCTCAGTTTCCTCCTTGATGAACTAAGGGGTTGCACCAGAGCGTCTCTAGGCTCCTTCCCACTCCAAAGGTGAGATGTCCACCTCAGGCATGGAGGACACCAGGGAGGCAGCCTGCCGAGGACGGGGGTGGGGTGTAGACCGCGTGCCACAGGGGATGCGCGTCGTCCATCGTTGTTCGGCTCAGAGAACGACTTGCACAGCTGCTCTCTCCTGGACCCTGGGCCTGGCCTGGGGATTCCACAATGCAGACGACAGTGCCAGTCCTCAAGGCACCCGAGTCCCGGCGGTGGGCACTGCCATGCATAGTGCCGGCCGTCCTGCCTGAGCGCTGAGCCATGCCGGGCCGGTGCTGAGCACCTGCCGTGCGTCGTCTCCCCACGTCTGCACAGCGTGCCCGTGAGGCAGAACTAGAAGACTGAGGCTTAGTGACACTAAGTAACTTGCCCGAGGACACAGCCCTGAGAAGTAGCACAGCCAAGACCATCCCAGCTCCTCCTGCCATCTCTGGCGTTACAGCAGGGGTGGGCTCTGTGAAGCGGCACATGGGGTCTGCGGAGAACCAGGCAGGGCAGGCAGCCTGGCCTGAGCTTCAGAGCCTGCTCCTGGGGCAGCTGCCCGGGGCTCTCATGCCCTCAGTGCTGGCTGAGCCATAGCACGTGCCCTGCCCTACCCAGCCACGGTCAGGAGAGGTTCTGGGCAGGCCCCAGTGCCCCGCGTGTTGAGCCCCATCTGCATTCCAGACAGCAGGCTGGGAGGTGGCACACAGAGCAGGCACAGCCCCTGCCCTCCGGGAGGCCACAACCCAGCCCAGGCCTGCCTCCCTTGGGGGCCACGCTAGGCACCCCCAAAGCTCCTCCCACCCCAGGCTCTCTGCTCCTCCACCTCACACCAGGGCTTGCCCTGTTAAGTCCCAGAGTCTCCAAACATGAAATGCCTTCGTGGTCTCACTTGAGAAATCTCAGGTCGGAGGAGATCCTCGCCCATATCTGAGAGCCCCCACACCCAGGCCCACGCTCCTCAGCACCCAGCCAGCTCTGCCTCCCAGGCCCTGGCTTGGCCACCAACACTCAGCAGCCCCAACCCTTCAGCTGCCACAGCAACCTGAAAAGAGAGAGCGTGTTCTAATCAACACTGAGGGCTCCCCAGAGAGCGGAGCCCCCGTCCCCTCTGCTGCCGCTTCTGGCCAAAGACCTGAGGGATTGCTATCTGTGGAGAGGTGAGGCAAACCCTGACCCCGTGACTCCTGGGATGTAGAGAGAAGGGAGCAGAGCTGCTCCTTGGTGGGTGGGCCCAGACCCCTTCCTCCCTGACTATCCCTCCACACACCTGCCTGGGGGGTGCTGGCCAGGTTGGACAGAGCTGACCTGGGCCACCAGTCAGTTCCCAGGTCCTATGAGAATTGGGGGAAGGATGGAGCACTTGGCTCCAAGCCCAGATCCAGAAGAGTCTGGATGTTTCTTTCCCCTGGGGCACAGGAGAGTTCAGCTTAGTTCATGTCCGCAAACATTTGTTAAGGCCCAGCCGCAGCATGAGGGAAGCGAAGACGCAGAATAGAATGATAGAATGATGTCTTGCCTGCGAGGGGCAGTCTGGGGCAAAGAGAGCTCTGAGCAGGGGTGCAGTGAGCACAGAGGCCATGCCGCAGGGGCGGAAAGGAAGAAGCAGGCGCAGTGAGGTGGGTCAGTAGCACGGGCTGGGTCAGCAGGAGATGGTTCAGACGATTGGACTGAACAGCGGCGAGCCCAGGACTGATTCAGTCACTTTTGGGGAGCAGCTCTCATGCGCGCACCATGCTGGGGTCTCTATCGGGGGCAGGAGACAGCTAAGACCTACTTGATGCTGCAAATGACTTATGCTCTGTTGGAGCCTGGGGGAGAGGGAGGCGGAGGAGGAAGTAGGTAAGCGCCACAAAGGTTCGGGGAGGAAACTGTCAAAGAGAAGTCTACTCTGACTTGAAGGGGGAGGGGGGAAGGGCAATATACATATCCTTAACATTTGTACCCCCATAATATGCTAAAATTAAAAAAATGGAAAAAAAGAGAAGTCTAAAGCAACATTCCCCACTGGAGCCCGCAGCAGGAGCACCGTCTGGTTGGGATGGAGAAGGCTTCCTGGAGAAGGCACATTTGAGATGTCCCCTTGCAGGAGGGAACATTTCTATCTGGAGGAATGGAGATGAGGGTGGGGAGAGGGCTGCAGGCAAGGAGAAGCTGAGCGACTACTCGAGCAGGGCTACCTGGTGCATCCAGGCAGAGCAGGCCACAGTGTGTGCTGTAGACTTTGTGGGGGGGGGCTGGGAGGCAGGCCCAGGTGTGCAAGGTCAGAAAGCCAGGAGGAAGGGGTTACACTTCTTTGGGGCAGTGGTTCTCAAGCAAAGGAAGGCCTGCATCACATCTGCTCTGGAGCAAGGATGTGGGAAGTGGTGAGGAGGCTGCCGGGGTGGCCCAAGTAGGTAGACCAAGTGAGCCCCATGTGAGACATTCTGGTAGGAAGTTCAAGGACAACTGCAAAAGGTACTGGGGGTGGGGAGCCACAGGGGCTACAGGAGGCTAACAAATGCAGAGAACAGGACGAGGACCCAGGGACAAAGGCAAGGTGGCCAGGGCGGGTGGCGTGTGGGCCAAAGCATTGTTAGGCCAGTAAGGAAGTCAAGGAGAGCTGCTCTGGGCAAAGTGGGAGAGACGATGGCTTTGCAGAGGCAGACAGGGCCCATGGGCTGCTGGGAGTCCAGGTGCAGGATCAAGGCTAGGAATCGTGCTTGCAGGGTCACTCACATAATCGTCACTGTCATCACCAAGTAGCTTACCACTTAGTGAGCACCTGCTGTGCCAGGTGCCACGTGAAATAATCCAATCCTCACAGTAAGACAGAGTCAACAGGGTGAGTCTCACTTAACGGATAGGAAAACTGAGAGCCAGAGATGGTACAGAGATGGCCAGAGATGGCCAGAGATGTCTGAGGCCAACCAGCAGAGAAGGAGCAGATCAGGGTCTGGCATCTCCCTTGGACAATGCTTGCTTCTCAGTCGTCACAGTGGCATGAAGGTAGGGTGGTGGACAAGGTCTCCAAGGGGAGGCAGGCAGGGCTGAGAAGGTATTAGCCTGGGGACATGTGCACAGTCTCACAAGGCTCTGCCTGACACGGTTCCCTCTTACTTAGTTGTTAATTATCACCCGTCAGGGGTTGCTCCAATGACTTCCAACATAGAAGTCATAGGGAAAAATTGCAATGTGTGTGGAGACTAGAAGGCCACACGTGTGTGGCTTGTGACTAGCATGCGTAGGGATTTTGTGGCCAGAACATAGGATTAAGGAGCTCTAGGGAGACAGGAAAAGCAAGGTAGATGGGTCATGAGTGCTGGGGAGAGTTGCAAGGTGGTTGAGGGCTGCAGAAAGGAGGAGGAGGGTGGCTGGGGTTGGGTGTGGGACTGAGTTCAGAGCAGGGCTTTGCTGGCCTTCCTGAGACCTCGGGTGAGCCAGCAGGAGGAGGGGCCTCCCAGGGTCATCTCAGCCAGTCTTCTGCCTCTAAGTGGGACGATGCATGCCAGGGGGATGAGCCCTTTACCATTTTGGAAGCACTCAGACAATGGATTTCATATCCTCCCTCTGCTGCCAACAGCATCTCACAACCTGAAAGAATGTTCTTGGGTGGGGTCCCTTGGAAGTACGAACAGGCCAGGTGGGAAAGAGATGTGCAGCCCATGCCTCCTGGCAGCCTCTCGCACGCGTGAGGGAGGTGAAAGGCGGACACATTGAGAGAAAGGAGGCAGTGAAGCAATCAGTTCTTCACTCTCTGAGCTGCCCTGGGGAAGGACACTGTGCCTACGCCAAGGCCAAATCTCCATTTTAGACCTCAGTGAACATGCCAGAACCCAGCAAGGAGAATGAGCCAAGCTACCACCGTGTCTTCCTTCCAGCATGACTTCTGTAGGAACAGAATGTGTCCAAGGAAGACATCTGCATTCCTTATGGAGATGTGTGGTCATACCTGGACCAGGTAGGCAGTGTCCACTTGGTATGGTAGGCAGAATTCTACAGTGGCCCAAACAATTCTTACCCCCAGTACGCATGTCCTGTATGAGCCCCTTCCCCCAAGTATGAGTGGGACTAGTGACTATGATGGGTTATCACTCCCATGATTAGGTTGCCGATCAGCTGATTTTGAATTAATCAAAAGGAAGAGCATCCTGGGTGGATCTGGCCTAATCAGGTGAGCCCTTTAAAAGAAGGTGAAGCCCCAGAGTGGCCCTCTCCTGTTGGCCGTGAGGGAGCACAGTACCATGTTGTGGGAGGATCACACGGCAGGGAACAGCAGGCAGCCTCTAGTAACTGAGGGCCTCAGTCCAACAATCACCAGGAACCGAATTCTGCCAAAGTGAGCTTGAAAGAGGACCCTGAGCATCAGTGGAGATCGCAGCCCCAGCTGATGCCTTGATCTTAGCCTGGTGAGAGCCCGAGCAAGGACCCAGGTGAGCTGTGCCCACACTGAGTCATAGACCTAGGAGAAAATAAACTGGGGTTTTACGCTGCTGAGTGTGTGGTAGTTTGTTAGGCAGCAATAGCTCATGAATACACATGGTATGGTTTTTAAGAGCACCTTGAAAGCCCTACATAGGAGAATTGTGACATCTTTCTTCACTGGGGGAGCTTTCTTCTCCTGCTTAGGGCCTTGTACCTTGTAAAATGCAAATGCGTCTGGGAGAAGTCACGTGACTGGCCACCCACACCTTAATCTGCATGTCTCCTGCTACTTCTGCAGAGCAGGGGTAGATGGGGAGCTGATGCCCTGGGTTGGGGTCGGAAGGGCACTGAATGGCATGGCCAGGAGAGCTGAAGACAAGCACTGAGAATGCTCCGTTGTTCCTGGGATTGTCCCTGGGGATTGGAGCTCTATCTACAAGGTCTCCTGGGCTAAGAGGGTGCTGCTGCTTGTTGGGTTGGAGGTCACCCCTTGTACCCAGTCGGGAGGGAGGAGAGGACATTGCCAGGCTCGAGGGAGATAGTCATTCCAGCTGCAACCTCTGCTGGATCAAGTGGACCACAAAGCAAGTTGAAGTGCTGAATTGAAGGGTGAAATGTGGCCTTTCTACCTGTCCCTCTCCACACCACGATCCCTGGAGAACACGGAGTGAGGGTGCCGTTGTTGCCTTTGTTGTTCATCTCAGCCATCTCTCTGGTTCTAGTTCAGGAAGGACACAAAGCACAAGCCGAGCGTACTGTGGTGAGTGGATGTGACTTCAAGGCCAGGGACACTTTCTCACTCCCCAGACTTCTCTGAGAGCTCATCAGAGTCTACAATGCCACCAATTAAGCCCACCCCTTAACATAGGCCTTGTCCTTTATTTAAATGCAGAAACCTCCAAGGACATGGTTAAGTGTGACTGGTCACTCACACCTTCCTAGTCCTTTCTTGAGAGGTTTTGATGCTGAGAAAAAGTGAGAGCACAGCAACCTAAGAGGAGCGAGACAACGGACAGGAGAGAGCTGAGAAGACGTGGGCACCCAGCACACGTGCTGGTCCCCTGTCAGAAGGCTCCTGGGATCACATCTGCCCAGGTGATGTCCCATCCCCCATCAGCCCAGCCCACCAGGCCCTGCTCAGGTTGGGCAGCTCCCACTGTGAGAACAGAGGTGACTCCAACTGTGGGACTCTTGGTCACGGTGGCCTGGAAGGGCGCCCACTCTTGAGGCATCTATCCACCTTTTTACCAAAATCACAGTTACTGAGCACCTACCCTGTGCCGGCTCCCAGCCTGGGTGCTGGGAACACAGAGACGGTCAACCCCCAGTGATGTTCCCAAGGAAAGAGAAATGCCCCAGTGCCGTCACAGGAATGCTGAGAGGTGGAACGGGTAAGCAGGAGAGGCAGCACTTTTTTTTAAGCATTTCTGTTTAATTTTTCATTGTTCATTATTTTTAAATGTGCACAGAAGTAGGAACAATAGTGTAATAAACTCCCCTCTAGCCATCGCCAAGCTCTAATCACGATTATAAATTTTTTCATTAATATTAACATTGTGTCATCTAACCCTTCCACATTCTTTGACAGTATTGTAATGTAAATTCAATATATCGCGCATTTCACCCATAGGCCCTTCCATGCGCTTCTCTGACATGAGCACTTCTTAGCACCACAGCGGTGACAGCTGACTCCCAGCAGCCGCCCCGCGCCCTTGGGACATTACCGCCAGAATGGAGCCCTCCGCCCTACACCTCTAGGGGTCTGGCCAAGCACCTGCCATCTTGAGCTGTGACACACCAGGAGTTTTCAGACTCCAGCCGCCAGCGGCCTCCACCTGCGCATTCCCGGCAGGCCGCGTGTGCCCGGTGCCCCCGCCACGCCGCCCCTTCCTCGGCTAAGCCCTTCCCATCTCTGTCCTTGTTGCAGGTTGAAATGCTAGAACACAAGTATGGGGGTCACCTCGTGTCCCGCCGCGCCGCTTGCACCATCCAAACCGCTTTCCGCCAGTACCAGCTCAGCAAGAACTTCGAGAAGATCCGCAACTCGCTTCTGGAGAGCCGCCTGCCACGGCGGATCTCCCTGCGGAAGGCGCGGGCGCCCACCGAGGGCCCGGCGGCCGAGCAGGCGCTGCTGGAGGGCTACGGCCTGGCGGGGCTGCCGCTGGTGCGCGCGCCCACCCTGCCGCCCGGCCTGGCGGGCGCGCTCACCGAGCTGGAGGACTCCTTCTCCGAGCAGGTGCAGTCCCTGGCCAAGTCCATCGACGACGCCCTCAGCACCTGGAGCCTCAAGACCATGTGCTCCCTGCAGGAGAGCGGCGCCTACCAGCTGCGCCAGGCCCTGCAGGCAGCCGCGGGGCCGCCCGACCTGGAGGCCGAGGTGCGGGAGCCGGAGCACGCGGGCCCGGGGCCCGCGGAAGAGGCGGCCGTGGCCGCTGGCCTGCCCCAGGGCCACGGCGGCACCCTCATGATGGCCTTCCGGGACGTCACGGTGCAGATCGCCAGCCAGAACATCTCCGTCTCCTCCGCCGCCGCCCTGTCGGTGGCCAACTGCCTGAGCTCGCAGGCGGCCCCGGCGCCCTCAGAGCCCGCGGCGGGCCTGGCAGAGTGGGGCGGCGCTCCCGGGCAGGAGGCTCCGCAGGCCCCCGCCGCGGGCCCGGAGGACACACCAGCCGAGGACTCCTGGGAAGAAACAGAGGCAGAGGCCAGCCGGCCCCCGCGCACCAACCTGCTGGGCGCCGCAGAGGCGGCGGAGGAGGCCTTGGCCGCCCAGGCGGAGGAGGAAGAGGAGGGCGCAGGGAAAGGGGCCGAGGCCGAGGTGGGCAACAACTCAGAGCGGCTGAGCAACAGCACGTCCACCAAATTGGGCAAGTCGGGCTCGGAAGTGTCGGCCTCCACATCCAAGGAGGCCCTGCAGGCCATGATCCTGAGCCTGCCCCGCTACCACTGCGAGAACCCCGCCAGCTGCAGGTCGCCCACGCTCTCCACCGACACCCTGCGCAAGCGGCTCTACCGCATCGGCCTCAACCTCTTCAACATGTAAGTGAGCGCTGGCAAGATGCAGGGCCTCCTCCCACCTAGCAAGCTGCCAGGTGACTTGCCACATGACCCCGGGCTCTCCCAGGCAGCACTTGTGCCCTGCCTGACCCCTGAGATAGTGCCTAGGAAGTATATGTTTATATTTAATGATTCTGAGTTTATTTTAAGAAGGATTAAGGGAAAAAATAACACATCAAACACTTTTTTTCACAACTGTTACTGTTTAAGATGAAGCTAGGGTTTGAAAAGAGAATTTAAAAGACAAGACAGTGCTAAGTAAGTAATAGTACAGGCAGTGCAAGGAATGAGCAGAAATCATTAGGGTAGAGTATGAAGTTAGGGAAACTGCAGTATCTCATGGTGTTGGTGAAATGGGGGCCAGGGTGGCATAAGGAATACAGGGAGAAGGTAGGAGAGGGCAGGGATGCGAGAAGGAGAGGGAGATGGGAAGAGAGTGAAGCAGGCAGAGGTGGGATAGAAAAAGAACATGGGAATGGAGGGAGAGAAACAAACAATTGCCGCAGCTCTAAGACCCCGGCCAGACCAGCCCTGCAACCAGAGTGTGCGCAGAGGGCAGGCAGAGGAAGCGCAGTGCTGGCCTAGGGAGAGGCGCAGCCCGGCAGGCGCCTGCACCCTGCACTCCCTGCTCCGACCCCTTCTAGCCCCGGTCGAGAGCACAGCCTTGCTGCCCCACCTGTGTTCATCTATCTGTTCAGCTGCTCCTCACTGGGTGCCAGGCACCACAACCACAAAAACGAGTGGGACACGTTCCTGGGCTCGAGAAGTTCGTATTCCAGCGGGAGTAGCTACTATCGTGAAGGACCAGTTAGTTTTTACCCTCCAGTATATTGCAGGCTGATATTTTTGTAAAATACAATAGAAATGAGTTGCTAGAAAAACAATCACATGCCTGGTTGTCCTAGAAATGTCAAAGCGCTATAAAAGGTTCTAAATGCTACCGTCTGTTTCTGTACTTCTCTCCGCCGGGCCAATAAGAAACAGCTCAGGGAGCAGCATGGATTTGCAGAGCACACCGGGTGCAGTGGCCTTAAGACAGGGCCCCACATCCGCAGGAGGAGACTCAGGCCTGAGAAAGGGAGACTGGAGGGCGGGAGGGAGGAGGAGTGTGGTGGAAGATCCCACCTCTGTTTCCTTTTCCTTCTCTCCAGGACGGGTGATTTGGGGTGGGCACCTGGGTGCTGACAACAGGAGGGGCCTCCTTGGCAGGCCTGGGGTAAGACCCAGGAGGCAGGGGCAGAGAAGGCCTCTCTCCTCCACCTGCTCTGGGAGTCACCTTGCTTGCACCAGATGGCCCCTTGCCCGCCTCCGGGCCCGCACCGTCCTCTGCATGAGGAAGTTCAGGACGTGGAGGCTCTGCTGAGAGATACTTCCGACTGAGTAACACGCCCGTCTGGAGGGATCCTGGCATTTCCTGGGAAGTCAGTTTCTAGGGGCCTCCGGGCACATTTATGGGTTTCCTGGGCTGCAAGACAGGGAGGAAAGATGTCTTGGTGGCCCTGACTCATGCTGGTGCTTCTCCCCCCCCCCCCACAGAAACCCAGACAAGGGCATCCAGTTCCTGATCTCACGCGGCTTCATCCCGGACACCCCCATTGGTGTGGCCCATTTCCTCCTCCAGCGGAAAGGCCTCAGCCGCCAGATGATTGGAGAGTTCCTGGGCAACAGCAAGAAGCAATTCAACAGGGACGTGCTGGAGTGAGTGCCCAGCCCCTGCTCCCCCACCCCACCCCATCTGCCAGCTCTCCTGGGATCCCAACGGGACCTCTGACCTCTTGGCGATTTCCTTAGTGACATGCTCCCTCTATTCCTCACAGCTTCTTGGCTGGCCACAGGGGCCAGAACCATGGTCTTCGGCCCGTCGCCCAGTGGGACTGCACCACTGTCTGTCCTGGATACTCGCTGATGGGTGCACTCGGGGCCAGGCTCTGTCCAGGGTCCAGGGACACAGAAATGCTCAAAGGAGACAAGAGCCCTCTTTCCCTGCTACTCTCAGGGCACCCTCCAGGAAAAGATGAGGGCTGTGTCCACTGGGCTCATCTCCGCCTCTCCCCCAAGGCTCCTTCTCGTGTCCTTGGAGCCCAGACTGAGGGCTTTAGAGCAGGAAAATATATGATCCATAAAGACAGATTAACCACAAAATCACAACCACCAAAGAAAAGAGTTTAAAGGGCAGGATGGGGCTGGACAGGCTGCCCTTGCCAGTGCTGAGCCCTGAGCATGTGGGCGGACAGTCTCTCCAGGGTGGCAGGGCACAGGGGCACGTCCCTGGGGCTGGGGCACAGGGCCTTGGAGCCCTTCTCCCTGGGAAGGGGCTGCAGCCCCAGGAGGTCCCCTCTGGCCCCTGCCTCCCCCCATGCTCCTGCTGGCTTCTGTTAGGCCCTCCAAGCTCACTTCCTTCTTGAAAGCCACCATTCTGTAGAGACCCTGCCCCATTTCTTTGCTCTCTTTCTGCTTGGTGACAGCCAGCAGAAGTGTTTCCCCAGGGGTGCTGGGAGAACCCTTCCCTTTTATACTTGCCCCTGGAGCAGCCAGGGTCCATGAGAGGGTTTGGAAGCTCAGAAGTCACCCAGCGGCCTACTGTGGCCGGTGTCCCTGGCGTGGGGCGTGGAGATTTGGCTTCTGCCTCTGGAGCAGCCTTGGTGCTGTGTGGCCATGCGGAGAAGTCCCGGCCCTCTGGGCCTGCGTTTCCAGGCCTGTGAGTGGCATGCTTGTGCACAGTGGACCAGTCGCCCTCTGGAATCCCTGTCGCACCCCTAAATCTGCTGATGTGGTGGCTGTCTGGGTGCAGTTAGAAGAGCAAGGGCTTGGACATGCCTCAGGGACTTTGAAATCCCTGGACAGCCCTGAGCTGGGCAGAAGCCAGTTCCTGCTGCTGACTCTCGGTGGCTTCGGACCATCTGTCATCCGGGAACTGGTCTGTCAAGGGCTGTGAGGAGGAAAGAGAACTGAGTAGTGGGCTGCGTCGTCTCCCTCTCACCCCTTCTTTCCCCCTTCCCTGGGTGCCTCTTCCCTTTCCCGCCAGCCCTGTTGTGCGGGGACCCTGTGGGGCTGCCCCAGAAACTGAGTCCAGGACACAGAAAGACAGAGACCACATTTCCCTCCTTTCCTTCTCCTACCTCCCCCTTCCTCCTCCTCCGTGCCTCTGTCCCTTTCTGCTCCCTCCAGGGAGAGGGGCAGTGCTGGGCCCTCGCTCCTGCTGCCCCCGCAGGCCCTGCTGTGTCTCTGCTCCTGGCAGGAGTGACTCTGCCTCGCAGGGCAGGCTCTGCTGCCGTCCCCTTCTTCTGCCCTCCCAGTCCCCGTGGGGCCAGCCCTGGAGTGCAACCTGCCAGGCCCACACTGACCTGCAGTACTGGGAACACAGTTTGTCCCCAGCCTGGTCCTGCTGAGCAGCACAGTGACAGCTAACTGCCATCCTCCCTGGGAGACTGAGCCTGTGGCCGCAGCCCTGCTGGGGAGGGAGCTGGGCCAAGCAGGGCCAAGCAGGAGCTGGACTCCTGCCGCCACCATGGCGAGCTCTTCCGGCCCAGGGAGGGTATGGTGGGGCAGAGAAACATGGGACTCGAGATGGAGGGCCCAGATTGCAACCCTGGCTCTGCGCCTGCATGCTGTGTAGCATTGGCAAGTCCCTTCTCTTGAAGCCTCAGTGTCCTTGTCTGTCAAGTGAGAGGGTTGGGCAGTAGGATCTCAGATGCCCCTCCACGTCCAGTGGATTTCTTGGCATCCCATTTCTAGGGCGTTTGCAGCACACTGGCATCGTGGGGAGCACCTGCCCTGGGCGCTGGGCCTTGCTTTGTCATCCTGCCAGAGCAGCCCTCACGCTAAGCAGTGCTGGGCGCCAGGGTTCATGGGGAAATGGGCTGGCCGTTCACTGTTCATCCATCCAGCATCAAGTGCCTGCTGTGTGTTGAGATGGGGGCTGCACCGGGCCTCCCGTGTGTGGGGAGGTGAGGCTCGGGGCCTCAGGCACTTAGAGCAGTGTGGGTGGGAGCAAGAAGAGGAGGAGCCTGGGGAGAGTGGTGAAGGCCTGGCGCCGTGGGCAAGGCAGGGCTGAGGGCAGGGCTGAGCCTGGGTCCCTCGCGCTTCATTCCACAGCCGCGCAGGCCCTGGGCTCCGGAACAGGCTGACGCTGGCTGGAGCGGGCCTCCCCTGCAGAGAGCCAGGGGCAGGTGGAAAGGCAGGAAGAGGCAGGCTCTGGCAGGGGAGCTGGGACACTCCAGCCAGCCTGGAGCCTTCCAGAATCGCCGCCTCTTCCTTACTCCTACCAGGGAAGACACACCACACGCGTCGCCTGCTGCACGTTGCCAGGCCTGGAGGGCGTCGCAGGGATTGCTCGCACCGCTGCCTGCCCTGCTTGACACTCGGCGAGTGGCATTGTTCTGCACAAAGCTGTTTGCCGCAGAGAAGGACGCAAGCCAGCCATCCCTGGGAGACGCGGCAGCCCATGAGGCAGGCGAGGCGGAAAGCCCCTTTGGGGCGGAAGCGGGCGAGACAGGAGCAGCCAGGCGGTGGCGTTTGCTCCCAGTCGGCCCTCCGACCCCCGGAAGCTCCCGTCTGCACCCTCGCATGTCATGTCCACAAACCACCCGCCACGCGGGCGCGCATTCTGCGCATTCTGTCACACACGCTAGAAGGCATCTGAGCTCACATGGCCACGCCCAGCCCAGTGTCCGCCTCGAAGGTTTGCTCATTGGTCCGTTTTGTAAGCGAGAACTCAGTCTATTTCCTGATTCATAAACTGGTGATAGTGCTGCCTCCTGCAGATTAGATGTCTAGAATGTGCTTGGAGTGCTTAACTCAGGGCCTGGCATGAGACGCTCTCTGCAGACATTAGCTATTTCTCTTATTGCCTCTCCCCCTCGAAAACGTGGGCTTTAGAGCCCCCATCCCACCCCCCAACACGGGGCGCCTGGAGCATCTCAGGTCTGGTTTGAAGTCAGGTCTCCCGGCAGACAGCAAGAACTCACTTGCTGGGACTGATCGGGCTTTGCGGGGAAGGTGGTAGCTCCAGGCCCCTCCTGTGGTCTGAGGAGGCCCCTCCCCATGCTGAGGAGGGACAGGCGGTAGCAGGCGGCTGTGGGCGCCAAGCACAGCCAAGCCTAGGGCATCCTCAGGCTGGAGGCTTCTCCCTATCAGCATCGCAGGGCGGGATTTGGCTCTGCTCTCCTCCCCTCCTGAATCGCTCGCTGCCACCTTCGAAGCCCCGCAGGTGGGGGGCGCTCCTTCTGGCTGTGGGCAGTCTCTTTTCTGGCCTGGATGACTTTTCCGAGGTGACTCACAGGCACACGGAGGGCATTGGCACCTGCCGTTGCCATGCACATGCGTGGAGGGCAGCGTGGGGCCGGGCTGCCAGAGGAAAGTGTCCCTTCCCTCCACTGCATCTGCTCCACGCTTTGTCCAGTTCTAAGGCATATCAGAGTTTAGTGTTTGGGTCAGATTTTGTTATTTCATTGCCATGGAGATGTGTTGGCCAGAGTGTAACAGATTTATTCTTCTTAGGTGACATTTAGTAATGAAGACAGATTGTCAAACTCAGCAGCCTGGGAAGCTCTGACCTTTCATCACTAGGAAGAAACGATTTGGGAACATCCCACCCATGGTGCCATGTGTCATCTCAGAACAGGCTCCTTTCCCTGGAGAAAGACCAGGAGGAGGCACGGGCTGGGCCCAGGTGGCCCAGACAGGCCTGGCAGGCAGGGAGAGAAGACCAGGGTCACTTCCACTGCTTTGAATGCTTTACATTATGACCGCCTGCAAAATGGTGCCTTTGGGGGCCCTGGACTCTTCACCTCTCCAGTGGCCCCAACACACACACAGACATACAAAGGACTCCCCTGCGCAGTGAAGAGTCAGGAGAGTGTGGGACCCATTACTCCTGTGTCTGAGGACCTCGAGTCCCCAGGCATGGTGGCGCCCGTCCAGGGCTGAGTCTCCCTGCGGCTGCATCACTGTAGCGTAGACATTGGCTTTTATGAAATGAACACACCACACCCCACCCCGCCCGGTCACTCAGCCCCAGCTTGGGCCAGGTCTCTCTCCATCCCTGTATGATATGCAGTTGTGCCTGCAACTGGCCTCTTTTAGAAGGAGGACTTCTCACTCAGAGGGCCTCCCCGGGAGTCATCATCCCCTGGTGCTTTGAGGAGGGCCATTAGTGACTGAGTGGGCCGTGAGACATAGTAATGCTCACATACGTCAAGCATTTGCTGTGTGCCAGCAGGCACTGTCCCAAGAACCTTACATGCAAAACCTCGTTCCATCTGTGCAGCAGCCCTGTCGGGGAGGGCTATTAATCTGTACCATCAAAGGCACTGAGGAACAGAGAGGTTGGGTGGCTTGCCCACAGCCACAGAGCTAATCCATGGCAGAGGTCTGAAGCCCGGCAGAACAGCTCTGTCCCCTGTACCCTCAACGCTGCACCATCTGGCCTCTGCACTGTGGCCCAAGACAAGCGTGGGCTGAATGTGTTTACAGTGCTTGTCGGTGCCCTGTTGTGAGCCACGGTCTTGAAGACACCGTGGACGGTCAGCTAGTCCAGCCCTCTCATGTTGCCCAGGCAGAAATGGAGGCTCAGAGAGAAGAAATAACTTGTCTCTTGGCTACTGGCAGAGGACTTGAATGGAGTCAGGGACCACCCATTCTTGACTCTGCTTCATCTGCTGTGCTCTGAGCCTCTCCCTTGGGAAGCAAGAGCTGAGAAACCGGTTTATCTGTGCATAGGTCCGAGCTCGGTCCGGTGTCCTCTCTCTGGCATGCAGTAGCGACGGGGCCAATGGACGGCTGACTAGTAAGGCCACTCCGGGCAGTGGTTGGTGGCGAAGGGCAGGGTCTTCTTCAAACCTAAGCTTGAGGGGACTTTGTGTGCACTAGCTCACCTGGCATGTCAACCCAGACTTGGTCTCCAGGAACATAATGAAAACGACCATTTATTCGGCCCTGTTGTATGCCAGGAACTTTACATTCATTATCTCTTCTAAAATCCCTAATAGCCCTGCCCAGTGGATGTTACAGGTGAGGAGAGTGAGGCACCAAGAGGCCACGTGACTTGGACTAACAGCCCGATGGCAGGAACAAGGTGCAAACCCCAGGCTGTGTGACACAGAGGCGTGGCCTCTGCCCCTAACTGCCTGCTGGTGTTGGCACAGAGCAGAGCTCCTCAGAGGAGTCCCGGCCAGCAGCACCAGCAGCGCCCAGACACTTGTCACGATGCTAACCCTCAGCCCCCCAGCCGCTGCACCAGCAGCTCTGGGGTGCGGTCAGCAATCCGCATGTCCACATATCCACCAGGCGATTCCCACGCGTGCTTTCCCTGGCACACAGGGACGCCAGGCATCCACATCACCTCCCATTTCATATGGGTAGTTGGCACTCAGTTCTTTAGCCCCTGAGTCCTCAGTGTGTGACTGGCAGCCAGCGCAGCAGATGCCCCTCAGAGAAGACCTTTTCCCATGTCATCACCAGGAATGCTGGCAGGTCCTGGGTCAGCTTCCTCCTTCTCTATTTTCTTAGCCACATTGCACTTTTCCCAAAAGCCTTGACCTTTGTTGAGCATGTTATGAGTTCCAACTAACAAAAATAACTCTCTGGTGGAGGGGGATATTTCTAATCAAATTGTGTAAACCAAGAGCTTCAGGTTCAAAGCAGGGTTTCCACATCCTGTGTCCACAGGCAGTTTAGTTTTCCCTCCTGATCCTCCAGCCTGGGCCCAGTCTCTGCCGGAGGACATGCCCACACACTTCATCCCAGGCCTCAGCTTGGCCTTGGCCTTGGCCTTCCAGATCTTCAGTGTCTCTTGCAGCCAATTAGAAAGCCTTGCTGTTGCCATTGCCTATTTGCAGTTGACAGCCAGTTCCCCTGCCAGACACTGTTTAGCTGTCATAAGAAAGGGAAAAAAGTTGAGATGACAAAATTCATTTTGATCAAACATGTGTAGGATACTCCATTTCCCTGCACCACAAACCGATTCCGCACATAGATCAGTGTCAATGGGCAATTTTATGCAAGATTGTGCCTATTTCTACAGCTGCAGGGAACATCTGTGTTTATGTTTCCCTAGCCCTTGTGAGGTGTCAGCCACAGCCCCTGCAGAAACCCACAGAAAAGAGAGGGAACCTGCAGCACCCACGAGCCGCTCTCCAGTCAGCAGCCTCCCCTGAGACAGGTGCCACCCTGCTGGGCTGGCAGCATCTGGCCAAGGCCACTCTGCCAGCTCTCCCCACTCACTCGCTCACACATACGGCTGAAGGAAGGGCGAAACCGTGCCCTCCACACTGCTCCACTGCCCACAGCCATGTCCAGGTCTGCAGCCAGTTCCAGATGGTCTTGGCAAAGCAGGCTGAAGAACCCTGGCTCCTGGGTAGAACTTCGAAAGGCCACTGAAGCCCATTCTCTGCTGCCGACACGCACAAGGTCCTATTCATTCACTTTTCCGTTGATCTCTCCTTTGTTCATCCTGCAGAGCATTGATTGAGTTCCTGCGTGCCCTAGGCACGCTCCTGAAGGAGCCCTTAGCCCACTGGGGAAGACAGGCAAGTGCAGTCTGAGGCAGGGAGATCTGCGCGGTGGCAGGGGGTACGTCGGGGTACTGTGGAGGTCTGGAAAGACTCCTAGAAAGGTTGAGAGCGCGGCAGAGAGTGCAAGGTTGGGCCAGGTAGCAGGAAGGAAGGACCACCTGCACAGAAGGGGAGCCAAGCTGGGAGGGGCAAGAGCAGCTGGGAGCTCGAGAAGCCATGTTTGTGTCGCTGTGAATCGTGGTTTCACACAAGGGATGTGGGAAGCCGTTCAAGAAACGTGAGCGGGGCATGAGCCAGGATAGGAGGGTTGCTCTGGAAGATGGTATGGAGGCCATTGCTGTAGCAGTGTGGTGAGAAAGGATGAGGCCCTAAACCATGACAGTGGCCATGGGAAAAGGAGAGGGAAGCAGAGCCCTGGAGAAGCAGTGGGGCTGTGACCAGCATGGGAGGGAGCAGAGGTGCCGGCTCTCAGCCAGCAGCCTCTTAAGCCCTGAGAACTCAGAACACTCCTGTTTGCACGTGGACGTGTTTGTGCCTCTGGCCCACCGTGTTGGTGCACGTTCTCCCAAATCATAAGCAGGCAGATATGTTCCATTTTAGGGGGAGGGAGATGCTGGGTTTGGGAAAATCTGCACACCCCGACTTCCCTGCTAGAGACACCGCACACGTATGTTCCCGTGACTGCTGCCCAGGGGCTGACACTCAGACTGCAGTGCCTGGACACACCCAGCCTGGCTCGACGCAGAAGGGCTGTGGTCCAGTTGAACCGAACGCAGAGTCGGCGGTTCACCCAAGCCACCCACATTCAGCGCCATCGCTTCACATGGTCTCTTATAAACAGCAGGGATCAACCCAGGAGAAATTAGCTGGTTAGTGGCTAACGAAGGAGCGGGGTGACGGCATTGCAGGAGAAAAGCCCTGACGAGGGCAGCATCAGGAGCCATTGGAATGGAGAGGATACCTGGACAGGGGCTGTTAAGAGGGAGCCGGGGTTTGGGGGCAGCCCTGAGTCAGAGGTCAGGCGAAGGGGTGCAGGGGATAAGGGGTACCCCCAGAGAGGAGGAGGCCTGCCTGGGCATGGTGAAGCAATGGAAGCCGGAGAGGGGTTTCCCGAGCGCGTGGTCAGCCATGCTGATGCTGCCGAGGGGCTCAGAAGAGGGCGGAAGAGCCCGTTAGATTTGGCAGCATGTGGCCGGCAGCGGCCTTGACAAGGGACGTTTCAGTGGGGCCCTGGTGGTGGGCGCTTGAGTGGAGCAGGTTGGAAAGTAGCTGGAAGTGAGGAAGTGGGGACAACATGAGCAAGGACGTCTTCTAGAAGTTTGGCTCCCCAGAGGAGGGGAGAAAAGAGGCAGCGACTAGAGAGCACATATGCATCGTGGAGGGACAAGGGCCCTGCCCTGTGGGTGGGGCTGGAGCTCGCGGACCAGGAAGCCAAACGCCTGCTCTTCCTAGCAGTGGAGATGTGGGGCAAGCCCTACATGGTCTTAGTTTGTTTTCAGTAAAGTGAGGAGATTGCACACCAGGAAAGACCGCCTGAATGTGTGATGCTTCCACCCCTAAAGAGGATCAGAGAGGAGAGAGGGTTTTGGCCATCCAGGGTCAGGGCAACAGGATGGATTTGGTCAGCTGTCCACGCTCTGCTCCCCACAGGGCTCCAGGGTGGTGAGGGAGGAAGGAGGGGAGAGACGTGCAGTAGATGGAGGTTGGTGATGCGAAATGTGAGCAGCAGCAGGGCAGAGGTGGGAGAAGGCAGAGGGGGTGGGGGGCAAGGTGCAGGCTGGAGCTTCCACTTGCGGGGTGAAGAACAGCTCGTGCTGGGAGTGGCACAGACTGTGGGTGCTTCTGGGGAGTCCCGCTTCCAACACCACTCCCCAGAAGGACGCAGGCCCCACCTGGAAAGCAAACCGCGACCCCCTGGGAAGAGCGAGGGGAAGAAGCCGCAGGTCTTGGGGAGGCGCACCAAACCAGCCGAGGGGCCTTGCAGGCATCTGCCCTCTGCCCACGGGAGCACCTGCAGGGCCCGTGGAGACCCATTGTGGCTCTCTCTGCCTCTGGGTCCTCATCAGAGAATGTCAGGTGAGGGGCCTGCAAGGACACCTGGTCCCACCCCTAACCCTACAGCGAGGAGGCAGCGGCCTGCCTGGAGGAGGAGGGTCATGCCTTTGCACCACTCAGCACAGCCTCCTCCCTTCCAGCTGGGGCTGTGGATTCCCCCAGGGTCTGAGGGCCCCAGGCCAGCACCTGCTCACCAAGCACGGCTGCCCACGGTGACAACTGCAGAGAACAAGGCAGGAAGCTGGGATGGGGGGACTGCTTCTGTCCATGCCTCCATCATCCGACCCTCACCACCCTCACTGCCAATAGCCAGTGGGGCATGTGTGCCTGAGGCAGCTGCATGATGGCCTGCGAGTTCCTGGGCTCACATTTTAAAAGCCTCCAATGAGCCAAGCCCCTCCTGCCTTTGCCCTCAGCTCAGCTATTGGTTTTCACATTTTAAGCATCACCTGGAGATCGTGTGAAGAATGCTGACCCCCAGGCCCTGCCTCCAGGGTTCTAATCCCCTGGATCTGGGCTGGGGTCCAAGGATCTGCATTTTAACAAACCACCTTCTGGCTCTAACATGGGGTCCTCAGGGCACACTGGTGATATTAGAGCAGCGGCCCCTCCAGCCCCCAGGGGTCCTCCCCTGTAGCCCTCTGGCCGTGGGCCCCACCCGTATTCAGCTCAGGTTCCGTGGGCCTTCCCACCCGGCTGCTTCTCGTCAGCCCCACCCTTGGCTCTTGGGCTCCTGGTTCATCACTGGAGCTTTTAGCCGTAGCCCCGAGTGTGCAAGCGAGTGGCTGCCTGTCACCTGCGTGAAGGCTGGAAACTAGGCCACCGCGCTTGGCTGAGCAGACCCTGCCCTTGCCAGCTGCTCCTGCTGCCTCCTCCAGCCACCTGCCCCCTCGGCGCCCTGGGCCACCCAGCACCTGCCCCCAGCACTGTGGGGTGAGCCCTGGCCCAAGCTCTGGGGCAGAAGGTGCACAGAGAGGGGTCGGGGAGGGACACAGACTCAGAAAGCCAGGTGCAGGCCCTCAGGGTTCAGGGCCCACAGTGGGAGGGCAGTGGAGGGGCAGGGATGGGGCAGAGCAGGTGGGGGCAAGTCCTGGAGAGCCACCAGTGCCAGACCAGAGGGACACGGGGCCACTCTGGGGCCCTGCGGGGCTCCAGGCCTCTCTTGGCCGGGATTGGCGGAGCTGGGCCCACTGCCCCCTCCTGGGCCCCACGAGGGTGAGAGGTGCTCCAAGCCAACACCACCTAGTCTGCACTGACTCACCCTTCATCTCTGTCTGTGCAGCATGGAGGTGACAGGGGCCACCAAGAAATCAGAGCAGCCTCTCACCTAGCTGGCCCCAAGCCTCTGCGACCCAGCCGCCCACTGCAAATGCACAGACACTGGCATTGCCCCCCCCCGGCCCACCCTGTCACCCACTCACTCTCCATGCCCAAGCCTGAGAGGAGCAGGGTTTGACCAGGCCACGGGTGGGCTCCCAGCCTGAAGGTGGCCGCGGGTCCTGCCCTTGGCAGGAGGAAGAGGAAAGGCAGCCCCAGCTCTCTCCCCCCACCCCTCCCACCTCTGGAGCCCGGGCAGCTCCATCCTCGTTCCCCAGGAAAGGTGCAGGGAGATCCCCAGACTTCAGGGCCCCGCCCACCACCACCTCCTCTCTCCTTGCTTGCTCCCACAAATGGAGCAGAGCTGGGCTCTCTGAGTCTTCTAGGCAGTGGCCCAGATTGGGCTGGGAGTGTAGAGGAAACAGGTCCTGCTCAGAGCTCACCCCAACACCACGCTGCCACCAGGCAGGTGTTTCCTGAGCCCTCGGTGTGCTGGGCTCCCAGCCGCGGCCCATCTCGCCCACCGTGCAGGGCAGCCAGCTGATGCCCAGGGATGTGACACCGCTGTGGAGTTTGCCAGGGGACGATGGGAGCAGACAGGGGCTGCTGACCTGGAGTGGGCAGCGTGGGGTGACGTGGGGCTGGGCAGTAGCCAGCTGAGAGGAGACTGGGGTGCAGCGTGGGGCAGGAAGGGAGGTGGGAGACACCAGCTCCAGAGCTGCTGGCACCTGCGTGGCGCATCTAAGACACTGAAGGGACAGCCTGGCTCAGGGCATGTGAGGCAGGAGGGTGCGGGGCGGCCCTGGCCCCAGACCCGTGGCAGGAGGGGCATGGCCGGGGGAAGGAGCCTGCTCAGCTAGGGGCTGGCACGCAACCCTCCTCCTCCAACGCACTGAGGCGGACATTCAGAGACCCCCACCAGGGAGGCGGCACTTCAGAGATAGAAAGGCCTTCGGGAGCAGGGACTCCAGCCTCCTCCCTTTTCAGAAGAACCAATGGGGCCTCCAAGAGTGAGGCGGAGAGCCAGAGTCGCACCGAGTCCCGAGGGAAGGCAGCACCTAGCCCTGCCTGGCACGCTGTCCCCTCACATTAGGCCGAGTTTGTGACTTGCCCTTCAGAGGCCACGGCCTTCCCGCCACAGCCTCCCCTGCAGGCTGGGGCAGCTAGGAGGGGCCTGGGGGCTTGGTTCCCTCAGCATCCGGCCACGCCACGGCCAGGCCACAGTTCGGTCGGCTGGAGGCCCGGAGGGAAAGTGGGAATTCGCCTGGGTAAAATAAATGTGTTTCTTGTCTCATTTATTGTTAAAAGCTTGTTCAACTCTGACATACTCTGAGGAGGGTAGAGAATGCGGGACTGGGGCCAGAGGTCTGAGTTCAGCCCTGATCTGTGGCCTTGGCTGCCCAGACCTCTGTGTGCCCCAGGCGGGGCTGCAGGAGGCAGTGGCAGACTCTGGCCAGCCTCACGGGCTGCCGTGGGGGTGAGAGGAGGGGGCAAGGCAGGGCCAGCAGGGAGTGGGGGCTGCAGGGGTTTGGGGCCAGCTTCTCCTCATGCCTTCCGTGCTCCTGCCCGCAGCTGCGTGGTGGACGAGATGGACTTCTCTAGCATGGAGCTGGACGAGGCCCTGCGCAAGTTCCAGGCGCACATCCGCGTGCAGGGCGAGGCCCAGAAGGTGGAGCGGCTCATCGAGGCCTTCAGGTGGGCCCCCAGCTCCCTGCCAGACCCCGCCAGATGCCCCAGGGAGGTGCCAGAGGACTGGTTGGGGATGGAGAGCCCCTTCTGGTGTGGCAGGAGGGTGAGCCGGGGATAAAGGAGGGCAGGCGAGCAAAGGGGCAGGCGCCCCGCAGCGCCTGAGCCGGGAGCAGCACCGCCCTTGGGGGCTGCCATGCTCTCGTCCCGCCCACCAGCAGGCCTCGCTGAGCCTGTGTGCCAGGCGGGCACAGCAGGGCATCTGGGGGTGTGACAGTGGCCCCTCAGTGAGGAAAAGGACAGGGCACGGGCAGACAGTGATCTCCCTGGGCTTCCGGCCCCCAGGGAGCAGGGATACCCCTTAGTAGCCCCCACTGCTGGGGCCCAGGCGGGGAGGGCTCAGCGTCACACTGTGTCTCCCGCCACAGCCAGCGCTACTGCATGTGCAACCCCGAGGTGGTGCAGCAGTTCCACAACCCTGACACCATCTTCATCCTCGCCTTCGCCATCATCCTCCTCAACACCGACATGTACAGCCCCAACATCAAGCCTGACCGGAAGATGATGCTGGAGGACTTTATCCGAAACCTGCGAGGTGAGCAGGTGGGGGTAAGAGGCCAAGGCCATTGCCCAGGCCTGTCCTGTCCGTGCAGTGTCAGCTCTGCCAGTCTGGGCCCCAGTCACATGGCATCACCTCGTCTCTGGGCCTGGTCACACGCAGCAGGATGCTAGTGTTGCTTGTGTGCCAGGTGCCAGGGAAGTTCCCAAGAGCCACTGCTACTGCCATGTCAAAGCAACAGGGCCTGTGGGCAGTGCCTCTTGCCCTCCACAGAACGTCCTCTGTCAGTTGACCTCTAGGCCTGGCCTAGAGCTGGTGCCTGGGTGGTGCCAGCCCTTCCTGCCCACACACAGGGGCAGAGCCGGCAGGGCCTTCACGGACGGGGCTATTCAAGCCAGCCTCACGGACGGCCTCATGGCATCTCCTGCCCAGTCCTTTTCTCATTGAAATAAAAGGTTTGGTGTGCTCCTTGCCTGGCAGGAAGCAAACCAAAAGTGGCAGGGAGTTTGTGCGCTCAATTGATTCTTGTTTCAGCCTTTACAAAACCGAAGTTATGCATGCACATAATTTCATGGCATCAAGTAATTCTACAAGGCTTAGCACAGAAAAATTTTTCTCTCTCCTCACTTTGCTTCTCCAGAGACACTTTCAATTTTCTCAGTTGTTCATTTTGTGCTTCCTCTGTATCGACAAATTGCATGCCCTGCCTCTTTTTCTCCTATTCCTTTTTTTTGTTGGTTTAAAATGCATATGCATGTGAGGTGTGTAAATGTGAGAGCTTGAGCAATGTCTGTATTCTTTTACACTTGGGTAATGACACCCCAGATCTAGGTCTGCGTCATTTCCATCTCTCCGGAACATTCTCTCAGGTCCCATCCCATTTGATACCCTTGCCCAGTAGTGACAACCTGTCTGAGGCTGTCACCGCTGGTTAGTTTGGCCAGACCTCGCGCTCCCTCTAATGAGGTTACACAGTGTGTGTACTTCAGCATCTTGTTTCTTTTCTATACTGCTGCCTGCTATTAATGACTAGCTTTGATTTTAAGCATTATCCATTAATTTCCCAGTAAAGAATGTGAGTATTTAGCTCTCTTTCATCCACTCCCCAGCCCACTTCCTCTAGAATCATTCTGCACGATATCCACATTAAGGTAGTGCGGAAGCAGTCCAAAGCTGAGTATGTGCTGAGTATGTGCTGATTGCAGTTCCTTTCTATTTCTGTTTTCTTGTAGTTAATGTCTGCCTTCTTCCATTTGCTTAGCTGTCTGCAGACCTGCCCCAAATTCACCCCCAACTTTCCTCCCTCAGCGTCAAGCTCCCTTCACCACATTTAGACATGGGGGCACCCAGGAGTGTCACCTCCCCAGAGCCCTGATGCTGCTATCTGCACAGTTGCTCGGCCAGCCCACGGCTGCCTTCCTGGGCCCTCCCTCCTCCAGCCCTGGGGTTGGAATCCTGGCTCCTGCAAGTTCATAGCTTCTTCATTTTTAGTTTACTTGCAGAGAAAAGGCACACTGGATACGAGCTTTTCAAGACCTTGCATTTCTTTTTAATGCTTGATTGGGAGTTTGGCTGGAGTAGAATTCCAGTCTGGAAACACATCAGTCAGAATTTGGGAGACATCGCTGCATCGTCCTTTAGCCACCAGGCTGCCCTGCCATTCCAACTTCTCTCCTTTTGTATGTTCTTTCTCTGTTTCTGAAAACTCGTTGCTTCTTCTGTCTGCCCCTTGCGTTCAGAATTTTCAGGATGATGTGCCTTGTTCGGGCTCTTTTTCATCTGCTGTGCTCCGTGCTGAGCTGTTTTCTTCAGTGTAGAAACGTGTCCTCCACTCGCAGGATGTTTTCTTAAATACTGTGTTTGATCATTTCTGCCCTCCATTGTGTCTATACTCTTTATTTTTAATTTATCGTTTTCTTTATTTTTTTTTTCAAAATATTAAGGGGGTACAAATGTTTGTTACTTGGACACATTGTATAATGCTGAAGTCAGGGCTTTCCTTGTGCCCCTCACCAGAATAGAATTCATTGTATCCAGTAGGTAACTTTTTATCCATCACCCCCACAATCTCCCCCCTTCTTGGTTTCTTTATATCTCTTTGTGTCTGTGTGTGCCCATCAATTAGCTCTCAGTTATTATACAGTTATGTGGTGTTTGTTTTTCCATTCCTGAGATACCTCACTTAGGATAATGTTCTCCAGTTCTATCCTAGTTGCTGCAAATGACATTATTTCATTCCTTTTTATGGCTGAGTAGTACTCCATGGTATACATATAACACATTTTTTTTATCCACTCATTAACTGATGGGCAATTAGGTTGATTCCACATCTTTGCAGTTGTGAATTTTGCTGCAATAAACATTCAAGTGCAGGTGTATTTTTAATAAAATGACTTCTTTTCTTTTGGGTAGATACCCAGTAGTGGGATTACTAGATCTAATAGTAAGTCTACTTTTATTTCTTTGACGAATCTCCATACTATTTTCCATAGAGGTTGTAGTAATTTGCAGTTCCACCAACAGTATATAAATGTTCTTTCTCCACCACATCCATGCCAGCAACTATTGCTTTTTGACTTTTTAATATTGCCATTCTGATAGGAGTAAGGTGGTATCTCATTGCAGTTTTAATTTGCATTCCCCTGATGATTACTGATGTTACACTTTTTTTCATATGTTTGTGGGTCATTTGTCTATCTTCTTTTGAAAAACTTCCGATTATGCCTTTGCTTACTTTTTGATGAGGTTGTTTTTCCTTGCTGATTTGTTTGAGTTCTTTGTAGATTCTGGAATTAGCCCTTTGTTAGTTTGCAAGTATTTTTCCCATTCTGTAGGTTGTCTATTTACTCTGATGATTTTTTCCTTTGCTGTGAAGAAATATTTAATTTAATTAAGTCCCACTTACTTATTTTTACTGTTGCCATATTTGCCTTTGGGGTTTTACTCATAAATTCTTTGCCTAGGCTAGTGTCTAGAAGAGTTTTTTTTCCTGTGTTTTATTCTGGAATCTTTAGTTTCATGCCTTGCATTTAAGTCTTTCATCCATCTTGAATTAGTTGTTGTATATGATGAGAGGTAGAGGTCCTGTTTCATTCTTTAGCATATGGCTATCCAATGTTCCCAGCACCGTTTATTGAATAGAGCTTCCTTTTCTCAGTGTATGTTATTGTCTGCTTTGTCAAAAATCACTTGGTCACAGCTTTATGGTTATATTTCTAGGGTCTCTATTCTTTTCCATTGGTCTATGTCTCTACTTTTATACCAGTACCATCCTGTTTTGTTTACCATAGCCTTGTAGTATAATCTGAAGTCAGGTAATGTGATGTCTCCAGATTTGTTCTTTTTGCTTAAGGCTCTTTTTTGGTTCCAAATGAAGCTTAGAATTATTTTTTCTAGATCTGTGAAATATGAAATTGGTATTTTGATGGGGATTACATTGACTCTGAAAATCACTTTAGGCAGTATAGACATTTCAGTGGTGTTGATCATACCAATCCATAAGCATGGGATATTTTTCCATTTGTTTGTGTCGCCTATAATTTTTTTCATCAGTATTTTATAGTTCTCCTTATAGAGATCTTTTACTCCATTAGGTAAGTATATTCCTAGGTATTTTATTTTTTTGTAACTATTGTGAATGATATTGAGTACTTCATTTGACTCTTAGCTTGACCGTTATTGATATATAGAAATGCTACTGGTTTGTATACATTGAACTTATAACCTGAGACTTTGCTGAATCTACTTATCAATCCTAGGATTACTTTCATGGAGTCTTTAGGATTTTCTAGATACAAGATCATATTGTCAGCAAACAGGGATAATCTGACCTCCTTTTCCCAATTTGGATGTCCTTTATTTCTTTCTCTTACCTGATTTCTCTGGCTAGGACTTCCAGTGCTGTGTTGAATTGAAGTGCTGTTAGTGGGCACCCTTTTCTTTTTCCATTTCTTGGGTGAGAATGCTTTCCGTTTTTCCCCATTCAGTATGATGTTGGCTGTGAGTTTGTCATATATGGTTTTTAGATTTTTGAGATGTGCTCCTTCTATGCCTGGTTTGTTAAGGGTTTTTGTTATGAAAGGCTGATGGGGTTTAGCAAGTGCTTTTTCTGCATCTATTGAGATAATCAGGTCATCTTTGTTTTTGCTTCCTTTTATGTGGTGAACCATGTTTATTGATTTCCATGTGTTGAACCATCCTTACATCCCTGGGATGAAACCCACTCAATCATGGTGAATTATTTTTGATGTACTGTTTAATTCAGTTTGCTAGTATTTTGTTGAGGATTTTTGCATTTATATTCATAAGGCATATTGAGCTGTAGTTTTTTGTTTGTTTTGTTTTGTTTTATTTTGTCATGTCCTTTCCTGGCTTTGGTATCAAGGTGACACTAGCTTTGTAGACTGAGATAGGGAGGATTCCCTCCTATGAAATGTTATGGAATAGTTTCTGTAGGAGAGGTACCAGTTCTTCTTTGTAGGTCTAGTAGAATTTCTCAGTGAATCTGTCTGGTCTGGGCTTTTTATTGCTGTTGGGAGATATTTTTACTACTGCCTCAGTCTCACTGATCATTATTCATTGTTCAGGATTTTTATTTCTCCCTGATTCAGACTTGGAAGGTTGTGTGTTTCCAGGAATTTATCCATTTCCTCTAGGTTTTCTAGTTTGTGTGCAGAAAGGTATTTGTAGTATTCACAGATGATATTTTGTATTTCTATAGTATCAGTTGTAATGTCTCCTTTTTTGTTTCTGACTGAGCTTATTTGAGTCTTTTCCCTTTTATTTCTGGTTGATCTGGCTAGTGGTCTATCAATTTTGTTTATCTTTTCAAAGAGTCAACTTTTTGTTTCATTGATCCTTTGTATTGGTTTTTTGTTTGTTTGTTTGTTTGTTTTTTATTTGTTTTGATTTCCATTGCATTTAGTTCTGCTCTCAGCTTTATTTCTTTTCTTCTGTGGCCTTCGGGTTTGGTTTGTTCTGTTTCTAGTTCCTTCAGATGTGACAATAGGTTGTTAATTTGTGATCATTATGTATTTTTGATGTAAGTATTTAAGGCTATGAGCTTCCCTCTTAGCACTGCTTTTTCTGCATCCCACAGATTTTGAAAGCTTGTGTCCCCTTTGTCATTCAGTTGTCATTCAGATTTCTATCTTAATTTCATCATTGACCCAAGGATTGTTCAGTAGCAGGTTGTTTAATTTCCAAGGCATTGTGTAGATTTGAGAGTTTCTCTTGGAATTGATTACTAGTTTTATTCCACTGTGGTCTGAGAAGATACATGGAATGATTTCAATTATTCTGAATTTGCTGAGACTTTTTTGTGGCCTAAGAGATGATCAATCTTGGGAAATGTCCCATGTGCTGATGAGAAGAATGTATATTCTGTAGTTTGGGGGTAGAATTTTCTGTAAATTTCTGTTAGGTCCATTTATTATAGAATACCATTTAAGTTCAGTGCTTCTTTGTTGATTTTCTGCTGCAGTGATCTGTCCAGTTCTGTTATTGGGATGTTGAGGTCCCCAGCAATTATGATGCTACTATTTATTTCTTTGGTTACATCTAGTAGAATTTTTTTTATGAATCTGGGAGCTCTTGTGTTAGGTGCATATATATTTAGGATTTAGGATCCTAAATATGTCTATGTCTTCTTGTTGAATTGCTCCCTTTACCATTATATAATGACCATCTTTGTCTTTTTTCACCATGTTGATTTAAAGTCTATTTTATCTGATATGAGAATGGCTACACTTTTGGTTTCCATTTGCATGGAATATATTTTCCATCTCTGTACCTTGAGTCTGTGTTAGTCCTTGTAAGTTAGATGGATTTCTTGGAGACAACATATACTTAGGTTATATTTTTTCATCCATTCAGCCAGTCTGTACCTTTTAAGTGAGGCATTAAGACCATTCACATTCAGTGTTAGTATTGATATGTATGGTACTGTTCTGTTCATTATGCTGATTGATACCTTGTTTTGCTTTCCCTCTTGTGCCATTGTTTCACAAGAGCTGTGAACTATAACTCTTGGGTGTTTTTACATTGTTAGGTATCTATGGTGCTGTTCCATTTATAATGCACTTTTGAGCATTTCCTATAGGGTAGGTCTAGTAGTGACACTCCCTTAATGTTTGCTTATCTGAGAAAATCTTTATGTCTCCCTCATTTATGAAACATAGTTTTGCAGGATACAAAATTATTGGCTGGCAGTTGTCCTGCTGAAGAAGACTAAAAATGGGGGCCAAATCTCTTCTGTCTTGTAAGGTCTCTGCTAAGAAGTCTGATGTTACCCTGATGGGTTTTCCTTTTTAGGTTAGTTGCTACTTTCATCTTGCAGCTTGTAGAATTTTCTCCTTCATTTTGACTTTGGCCAAGTTGATGAATGACTATATGTCTTAGAGATGTCCCATTTGCTATGAATCTTCCTGGTGTTTGATGACCACCTTGTATCTGGATATCTGAATCTCTGGTGATACCAGGGAAATTTTCATTGATAATTCCTGTGAATAGGTTGTCCATGCTTTTTGCTTTTTCTTCTTCTCCCTCAAGGATAACTATAATTCTTGTATTAGCTCATTTTACATAGTCTCGTATTTCTCTGAGTGATTGTTCTTCTTTATGAAGAATAAAGCATCTTTCTGCATCTTTTACTGACTGGATTAGTTTGAAAGCCTTGTCTTCAAGCTCTGAAATTTTCTTCTGTTTGGTCTAACCAGTTGTTTAAGCTTTATGCTATATTTTGAAATTCCCTAAATGACTCATTTCTTTAAGTTCTGTTATATCTTTTCTTATGTTGTCTATCTCTTTAGTGACTTTGTCTTTTTGGGGGGTTTTTGGGGGTTTGGGTTTTTTTTTTTTTTTCCGTTCATCTCCTGAAAATTTTTTTGGCTTCCTTATATTGCTTTACAACTTTCCCATCAATCCCATTCATCTTATTTGGCATACATGTTCTGGAATCCATTGTTGGCATTTTGGCAATTTCCTTGTGATTGGGGTCCATTGTTGTAGATCTATTGTGATCCTTTGGGAGTGTCAACCTAGCTTGTTTTTTCATGTGGCCACAGTTCTTTTGCTGGTTTCTTCTCATTTAAAACCTATACTCTCAGCTCAGGGCAGATAGCTTTGTGGTGCATCTGTTCTCCTTTGCCAGAAACTCTTATACATAGTGAGAAGAAGGGGAGGTCCCTAAATGGTGCTTTTGTGTCCTACTCCAGAAGATTCACATGTCAGGGGAGGGGAAGATATACTGAGAGCCTATAATGTAGCTATTCTACATTGTCCTATTCCCGTGTGGTTGTCACAGTCCAAGCTGGTGCTGGAGGGCCTCCATGCAGAGTGGTGGGTTGGTCCCCAGGCCACTGTTGGAAGCTTGGGCAAGGGGCTGGGTGAGTCCCTCTCTACAGAGGTGGGCATTCTAAGAGAATGTTCTGCCTGAGTCTCCGCATGTTCAGTGGCAGTGGCAGGTGGGCAAGGCTTTCTAGGCAGTGGCTTCAGGTGCAGGGCTGTAGGTGTTTACTCCACTTAGGTTCAGGTGTGATGGTGGTATGCAGCTAGCAGGTCTATGGCAGAGCATTGGACCATGGAGGTGACTCCCACCAGGCAGCAAATGAGGCAGGGCCACAGGGCCAGGTGGCAGCGTGGGAGCTATAGGGCCAGGGCCATAGGGACAGGCAGCAGCACAGGAGCCATGGGGCAGGGCCGTGGGCCCAGGCCACAGGCAGTTTGGGTTCTATGTCTGCACAGGTCTTCCTGAGGCAGTTGCCACAGGGCTCCTCAGGTGGCATCAGCAGTGCCTACTCTGTTTGAATCCCCAGTTGTTGTGGGGGCACACTTGGCTCCCAGTCATGGGGCTTGTGAGAGGGCAGCATCTGCTCTTCCTGCTCCCTCCCTTGCCCAGCAGGGGTGATGTGGAGGCAGTTGTAGCAAAAATTAGACCAGGCACTCTGGACCCAAGAGCTCAGAATGGCATTAGTTGCAGTGACCTGGGAACAAAAGACAGCAGGTCCCCATCACACCCACCCTCCAGCACAATATTCCTGCACAGTCTCCCAGCACTTCCCTGATCTGTCTGAAGGTCTGTGGGGTAGGGGGAGTATCCCTCACACCTCAAGTCACAGTGTCCATGGGACAGCGTGGGGATCCATGGTTCCTTTCTTCTGTCCTTCCACATGTGTAGACACCCCAGGTATCTTCCGATCTTGCCAAGTGGGTCTCCCTCTCTCTTATCTCCCTTTCCTTCACTCTGAGTGTCTCCTGTCGCTTCTCTGGTGATTTATGATACTCTATCCAAGAGGGCCCCTCTGTATGTGGGCATCTACTTGCAACGTTTGATCCTCTCCTTGACAGCGGCATGTATGGGCTGCTTCTAGTCCACCATCTGAGCCCACATCCCTTTGTAAAGCAGTTAGACCATCTTCCACAGGTGCGTGAGCCAGAGGCCAAACGTGTTCTATTTCACAAGATACTGTAAGTCTTGCCTTTTATTTTTTCTTCTCACCTGAAATCCTGTTTCTTAATCTAGTCTTCTATGGCAGTAAGTACCTCTGGGCATAAGTGTCATTGCTGTCTTGAACTCCTATTATTCAGTTGTTGGTTCTCCTAGTTTGATTTTATAATTTTTGTAGTTTTCTTTTCTTTTTGTTATTGTTGGTTTTTGGGTTTTTAAAAAATTTATTCAGGATATTATGGGGGCACAAACATTGTGGTTACATGTAATGCATTTGCCCTGCCCAAGCCAGGGCTATAAGCCATCCCTCCCCCTGCTCTGCTTCCATTAGTTGTGGATTTATACCCACCCCACCCAACCCTGACCGGCATCCAATGAGTATTACTACCATGTAAACACATTAGTGTTGGTCAATTAGTACCAATTTGATGGCAAGTACATGTGGTGCATGTTTTTCCATCTTTGTGATACCTCACTTTGAAGGATGGGCTCGATCTCAATCCAGTATAATACAAGAGATGTTATTTCACCATTGCTTTTTGTAGTTGAGTAATATTTCATGGTATACATATACCAGATTTTATTAATCCACTCATATATTGATGGGTACTTGGGTTGTTTCTACAATCTTTGCAATTGTGAATTGTGCTTCTATTAATGTTCAAGTGCAGATATCATTATTATAGAATGTTTTATTTTCTTTGGCTAGATGCCTAGTAGTGGGATTGCTGGATCAAATGGTATTTCTATTTTTATCTCTTTGAGGTATTTTTCCACAGAGGTTGTATTAATTTACTGTGCGACCAGAAGTGTAAGAGTGTTCAAGTCTCTCCACATCCACGCCAGCATTTGTTCTTTTGGGACTTTTTGAAAAGGGCCATTGTCACTGGAGTTAGGTGATATCTCATTGTAGTTTTGATTTGCATTTCCCTGATGATTAGAGATGTTGAGCACATTTTTATATGCTTGCTGGCCATTATTCTGTATTCTTTTGAAAACTTTCTGTTCATGTCCTTTGCCGATTTATTTCTGGGATTGTTTGAATTTTTCTTGTTGATTTTCTTAAGTTCTATATAAATTCTTATTATCAGCCCTTTATCAGATGTGTAGAAAGCAAACAGTTTCTCCAATTCTGTAAGTTGTCTATTTATTCTAATGATAGTTTCCTTGGCTGTGCAGAAGCTTTTTAATTTTATCAGGTCCCATTTGTTTATTTTTGTTGCTGCAGTGATTGCTTTGGAGGTCTTCATAAATTCTTTACCTAGGCCGATGTCTGAAAGAGTCTTCCCAACATTTTCTTCCAGAATTTTTAAGGTTTCACACCTTAGGTTTAAATCTGTTATTTACTATGAGTTGATTTTTGTAAGGGGTGAGAGGTGGGGAATCCAGTTTCAATCTCCTACATGTGGATATCCAGTTTTCCCAACACCACTTATTAAATAGAGATTCTTTTCCCCAGTGTATATTTTTGTCTGCTTTGCCAAAGATTAGATGACAATATGAGGATGGTTTTATATCTGGGATCTCCGTCCTATTCCAAAGGTCTATATCTCTGTTCTTGTGCCAGTTCCATGCTGTTTTTGTTACTATAACCTTGTAGTAAACTTTGAACTCCTGCAGTCTGATCCCTCCCAATTTGGTCTTTTTCCTTAAGATTGCTTTGGCTATCCCAGGTCTTCTCTGGTTCCAGACAAAGCATATAATTTTTTTCTAAATTTGTAAAGAATGGTGGTGATATTTTGATAGGGATTGCATTAATTCTGTAGATCACTTTAGGTAGTATGGACATCTTAACAATATTAATTTTACCAATCCATGAGCGTGGTAAGGATTGCTATCTGTTTAGATTTTCTACAATTTCTTTTCTCAGTGTTTCGTAGTTGTCTTCACCTCCTTCATTAAATATATTCCTAAATATTTAATTTTCTTTGATTTCTTGTGAAAGATGTTGCATCTTTGATTTGATTTTCAGCTTGACTGTTATTGGTGTATATGAATGCCACTGATTTGTGTGCATGGATTTTGTATCCTGAGACTTTACTGAATTCACTTATCAATTCTAGGAGTTTCTTGGTTGAATACTTGGGATTTTCTAGATATAATATCATATCATCATTAAGAAACAACTGTGATATAGCACCTCTTGTATATTCATGGATAGAGCTGGAACCCACTCTACTAAGTGAAGTATCTCAAGAATGGAAAAACCAGCACCACATGTACTCACCAGCAAACTGGTATTAATGGATCAACACCTAAGTGGACATATAGGAGTCACATTTATCGGGTGTTGAGAGGGTGGGAGAGGGGAGGAGGGGATGGGTATATACAACCACAACAAGTAAGATGTGCAACGTTTGGGGGATGGATACAGTTGAAGCTCTTACTTGAGGGGGGAGGGGGGCATGGGCAATATACTTAACCTTAACACTTGTACCCCCATAATATGCTAAAATAAAAAAAAAACAATAAATATAAAAATAAAATATATCATATCATCAGCAAAGAGTGAGAGTTTGACCTCTTCTGCCCCCATTCAGACACCCTTAATACTCCTCTCTTACCTGATTGCTCTGGCAAGGACTTCCAGCACCATGTTGAATAGAAGGGGAAATAGTATGCAACTTTGTCTAGTTCCTGTTCTAAGCAGGAATGCTTTCAGTTTTTCCCCATTTAGTATGATATTGGCTGTCAATTTATCATATATGGCCTTAATAATTTTAAGGAATGTCTCATCTATGCCTTTTTAGTTAAGAGGTTTTATCATAAAAGTGTGCTGGATTTTGTCAAATTCTTTTTCTGTGTCTATTGAGAGAATCATATGGTCTTTGTTCTTGCTTTTATTTGTGTGGTGAATTGCATTTATAGTTTTGCATATGTTGAACCAGCCTTGCATCTCTGGGATAAAGCCCACCTGGTCATGATGAATTATTATTATTTTTTTTTTTGATGCGCTGTTGGATTCAGTTTGCTAAGATATTTTTTGAGGATTTTTGCATCTATTTTCATGAGGGATATTGATCTGTAGTTTTCTTTTCTTATTGTGTCCTTTCCTGGTTTTGGTATCAAGGTGATATTGGCTTCACAGAATGAGTTGGGGAGGATATCATTCTTCTCAATGTTTTGGAATAATTTCTGCAGTATAGGCATGGGTTCTTCTTGGTAGGTTTGGTAGAATGCAGGTGTGAAGCCATCTGGTCTGGGGCTCTTTTATTTGGAAGATTTTTTTTTATTGCATCTCCAATTTCTGTACTTATTATTGGTATGTTCAGGAATTCTATTTCCTTCTGATTGAGCTTAGGGAGGTTGTATGTCTCTAAGAAATTGTCCATTTCCTCCACATTTTATAGTTTTGGGGCTTATAGATTTTTATAGTATTCAAAGATAGCGTTTTGTATATCTATGATGTCTGTATTGGTCTCTCTTTTTCATTTCTGATTGAGTTCATTAAAGTCCTTTCCTTTCTAGTTCTTGTCAATCTAACAAGATGGCTATCAATGTTATTTTATCTTTTTGAAGAAAAAAACATCTTTTAGTTTTATTGATCTTCTGTATAGTTCTGTATATTTTTCCTTTCACCATTATATAGTGACCATCTTTGTCTTTCTTTACTTTTGCTATTTTAAAATTTATGCTGTCTGAAATCAGGATTGTTACCTCCACTGTCTTTCGGCCTCCATTTTCCTGGAAGTTTGTTTTCCAACCCTTGACCTTGATTCTGAAAGCATCTTTGTGGGTTATATGTGTTTCCTGGAGACAGCAGATACTTGGCTTATAATTTTTTATCTACTCAGCCAGTCTTTGTCTCTTCAGTGGACAATTCAAGCCATTCACATTTATTGAGAGGATTGATATTTGGGGTACAGTTCTGTTCATATTGTTGGGTAGATTCTGATTGTTTTGTTTTACCTCTTGAGGCATTATGGAATCCAGGTTCTGATCTTTAACTGCTGAGTGATTTTACTTTGTTGAGTGTCTATTACGCTGTTCAGTGTATAATTCAGGTCTGAGTACTTCCTACAGGGCAGGTCTTGTCTTCACAAATTCCATCAGTGATTGTTTGTCTGGGAAGGTCTTTATTTCTCCCTCATAGATGAAGCTTACTTTTGCCAGGTGAAGAATTCTAGGTTGGCCATTATTCTGTTTTAGAAGATTGAGAGTGGGTCTTCAGTCCCTTCTGGCTTGTAGGGTTTCAGTTGATAAGTCTGCAGTTAGTCTGATACATTTTCCTTTGTAGGTTATCTGTTGTTTTCGTCTTACTGCTTGAAGGATTGCTTCTTTTGTATTTACTTTGCCTAGTCTGATAGTTATATGATGTGGTGATTGCCTTTTCACATTGAGTCTCCCAGGAATTCTGTGTGCTTCTTGTATCTGGATATCTAGGTTTCTGGCCAGGCCAATCATATTTTCCTCTAGTATTCCAAGAAATAGATTTTCCAGCCCTTGTGTATTTTCTTCTTCTCTCTCTAGGATGCCTATACTTCTTATGTTTGGTTTCTCTACATTTCTCGTGTGTTTTGTTCTTGTCTCCTGCTTCTGTGTTCTTTTTGTTCATCTGATTTGTTTAGCACATAGGTGTTATCTTCAAGCTCTGAGATTCTTTCCTCCGCATGATCCAGCCTATTATGAAGGCTTTCCACTGTGTTTTGAAGTTTCTTGAATGCCTCTTTCATTTCTGGGATTTCTGTTTGGTTCTTGCATAATATTTCAATTTCTTTAGAGTATTTTCCATTAATTTCTTGTCTTGTTCTCATGGTTTCTTTGTGTTGGGTTTCTATTTTCTCTTCAATTCCATTGAGTTTCTTTACAATTCATATTTGGAATTCTTCCTCCATCATTTTAATCATATCATCTAAATTAGCATCTGATGTTAAGGGTCTCATGGTTTCTTTTTTGTTTTCCTCACCTCCCCTCCGCCTCCTGGTTTCTTTTGGGGGTGCCTTTTCTCTCTGATCTTTCATATTTTCTGCATTCTTTCTTTGGTTCTTTCTCATCAGTGTACTTGGTTAAGAACCAGGAGTGCTAGGACTGGTTTTTGGCCCTAACTTCAAGCCCTCGAGGGACATTCCTTGATAGTGGTGGGAGGAGGTACGCTGGTCTTATATTGCCTTAGAGGTATTTTGGAAAGTTGGGTTGCCTCTGATCTATTGTCTTCACCTCTTGCCAGTGAATATTAGTGAGTTTGGTCCCCCAGATTAAGCTCCCAGGTGGTGAATTGCACTTGTGTGTATGACTCCACTGCCCTCTAATAGCTTGAGCTGGAGGGAGCCATGTTAAGCTATAGGGTTACCCTCTCTGTCTTTGGTTGTAGATCACATGGAGGAGCCAGTTATTGAGGTAATCTGATCCCTCTGTGTTGCTCTCTGGTACCCTGGATGAGGAATACAAATGCCCTGATCTTTAAGAAGGGTCTTGCCTCTCCCAAGGGTTATTTGGACCCTATTTCCCCTTAAACTGGGGGTAGGGGTATGGCAGATCACAGCTGATGCCTTCAGGCCTGTGTGTGTGTGCTTCTATGGTTGCTTGACCTGCAGCTAGAGGGAGCCACTAATATATTCAGGGCTTTTTCACCATGCTTGGGAGGCTGATTGCTGGAGTTGCTAAGGTCTCTGACCAGGGCTTTTCTTCCTGTCTACAGACCCCACTGTTGGAAGCCATCTGGATGTGGTGAGCAAGCCCTATAGTTATGGTCTTATTTGATGACCTAAGCTGGTCTGGCATGCCAAGTCAAATGTGCTGTCAATGATTGTACAGCCTCCAGGTCCCACAGCTTCATGCCAGTTGCACAGGGAACATGGCTTTTCTCACTTCTCCCCACCTCAAGGGTGGAGCCCCTGTGCCCAAGGCAAAAGTCGCTGGGCAAGGGAAAGAGTGTTTCCCAACCACCTAGCATACCAGCCTGTGGGGACCCCTCTGATGGGGGTCTCCCACTGCTAGGGAACTAGCACTGGGGAAGCACTCAAGTTCGCCCACCAACGAAGGCCGAGCTACCAGGGAGGACAGGTCCCAGATGAACAAGCGGCTTTCCTCCCTTCTCCCACCTCCAAGGGCAAAGCCCACTGCACTGGTGGGAAAGCCCCCTCGTGGGACAGGGTGCTGCCCAAAACCACAGCACGCTGCAGCATCTGAGCTGTGGGCCCCAAAATGGCAGCACCACCCGCAGAGAGCTAGCTCTGGGGGCGACCGCTCAGGGGTTGGCAGGTACAAGTTCAGCGGGCTGAATCCACAGGACACCATCATCTCTTGTGTGTCACAGTCCCGCAATCCTCACCTGTCCAGAGAAAAGTCTTGCTCTTTCTGCTCCACCCCAAGCCGGCTCAATCGTCAGTGGTTTCCAGGAGCAGAGCCCCTTTTCAGTGCTCACCTCCTTTTTTCTGGCCCCACTGACCACCAGAGGTGAGATGCCTGTCTCCACACTCCTTCCTGGGGTCACAGGAAGTGATCACTGAGACCAGTCCCTCCACCACCCAGTAGTCCTGGCACAGAGCACCAGGGAGTTCAAGATGTTTCCCACTATTGTCCCCTCTCCACAGAACCCACTATCTCCTGCTGCGACCCTGCACTAACTTTAGGCAGGTCCCTGTCTGAGTGGTGTGGGGGTCAGTGGGGAGCCGGGCGTCCTTCCATGGGTCAGATCCCACTGCACTCACCGGACGGGCCGGCCCAGCAGTCCTACGCCCTGTTCTCTATTGTCCATCTGGCACTCGCCAGACTTTGTGATCCTATCTCCCAGTCACCTTTTTCTTTTTCCAGCTTTGTGTATCCCATGCTATTTCTCTGCAGCTTCGCAGCGCTGTTCTTGTGGGGAGTGATCCACTCGTGTGTAGCCGTGGGAGTTCTTCACCTCCCTCCTGGGGGCAGAGCGCCAGGAGGTCACCTTGACTCTGCCATTTTTGCTCTCCCTAACTTTTACAGTTTTCTATATGCTGTCTTTGTTTTCTTGCTTGACTTTCTGGAAGGTGTCCCATGTCATTATCTTTCAAGCCTCCTACCAAGTTTTTCATTCCTGCTCTCATATTTTTCATTTTCAATAGCTCTCTTTTGTCCTCTAAATATTTCTCTTTTATAGCATTTTATTCTTGTTTTGTAGATATAATATCTTTTCCTATCTCTTTGAAGATATTAATATGTTTTGTTTGTTCTGGTTTCTCCCTGCTTGCCTTTATTTCTTCTGGGTTCTTATTTTTACCTATATTTCTTTCTCTTTTATGTTATAGACTTTCCAAATATAATTAATAATATTTGGTTGTCAATTCATATTTAAGAGTGAGGCCAGGTGCGGTGGCCCACACCTGTAACCCTGGCACCCTAGGAAGCCACAGCAGGAGGATCACTTGAGGCCAAGAGTTCATGACCAGCCTGAGTAAGAGCAAGACCCATCTCTACTAAAAATAAGAAAAATTAGCCAGGCATGGTAGTACACACTTGTAGCCCCAGTTAATCAGGAGGCTGAAGCGGGAGGATGGTTTGAGCCCAGGAGTTCACGGCTGCAGTGAGCTGTGATGAAGCCACCACACACCAGCATGCACAACAGAGCATGACTCTGCCTCACAAAAAGAAAAAAAAAGGAGGGGGGGAGCTGTTAAAAAGCTTATTAAAAATTCTGTGAGCATGGGTGGGGCTGCTGATTGGTGGGCTTTCCTGGAAGGTGATTTAGTTGCACTATTTTATTGGGAGACCCTGACTGCAGCATCTTCAGATATTTTCTCTTGTGCTGGTTGATCGCCCAGAAGATAAATGTCCAATCTGCTGCTCAGAGGGTATGATTCTGGCTGCCAGAGTTCTGAGATCTTTGTGAGAAACAAGGTTGAGGAGTCTATTAATATATAGACATTAACTTCATCCCCCTGTTTTCAGCACAGACTCCCTCCCTTGGCTGGTCTTGGGGTCCCCCAGCCCAGGGTTCTAGAAGATGAGCCCCCAGTCTTCTGCTGGAGCGAAGAGGGACAGAGAAGTATGAGCTTTTTGACTGATCTTCAACCTGCTTTCCTATTTCCAGCCCACCTTCACCTTCACTTCCAGGGGTTGCTGTTGCCACCAGTTCTGAGCCCCTTGGTGGCTCTGTGGCGTGCTCATGGCTCCGAGCCTCTCTGCTGCTCAGGCTTCAGCTTTCTCAGCCTTGCTAGTCCACCCAGTCCTGCGTGCACTTTCCAGGTCCGGGCGCGCTCACTGCCCTCCTCACTCACCTCTGTGGGTCTGCTCCTCTCTCCCCGGGCTGCAGGCACAGCAGAGGTGTGCAGCCACTGCCTGGAACCGGGCCGCCGGGGAGCTCTTTCTTGCCTGCAACCTGTTTGCCTCAGCACCCTGGGCTGTGCAGCTCATTTGTGCGACTTTAAGAACCAAGATCAGATATGAAGAAGCTGGGGCGAGGCAGGAAGTCGCTCCTAGAAGACATGATGTCCTCCCAGGAGCTAGGAACACTCCTTTGAGGATACTTGCCAAAGTTGTTTTATTTTTCATTTTTCCCTCTTATAAAAGAAGCATGTAGTCATTAAAGAAAGAGTTGGAGAAAGTAGAAGACGACTTTTTTTTATCACCTCTGTTTCTACCTCCAAAAGAAATTTGTTTGCATGTTGTTATATTTCCTCCCAGGATTTGTTTGTCACCAGAGCTTTGTCATCACAGCAGGGGATAGGGTGAGGGTCTCACCACCCACATCACCACGGGGTCTGCCTGTCTCCATGAGGGAGGGACCTGCTACACCTTCTAGGACTAATTACTTAGCAGCAGGCTCCCTACTGGAGGGCAGAGAGGGCCCAGGAGGAGGAGATTCAACAGAGAACAAGATAGAATGTTGTCTAGATGCTCTCGTGGCAAGGGGTGGGGGAAGGGCTAAAACAAATACAGGGAAGACAGTGGAACCGCAGAAGCAAAGCTATTAATGCTTAGCAGGAACATGGAGGCTGTATTTGACAATTAGGAAGGAGTCCTGGGAGAAGGGAGAAGAGGTCTGGTTAGGGAACATCAAGGGATGAGGCTGCGATGTGTGCTGGGCTGTATTGTGGTAGTTTGGGTGCCTGGCTAAGGAGCTTGCCCTTAATTCAATGGGTATGGGGCTCCAGCATTGAAGGGTTTGGAACAAGGACATGGCAAAGTCAAGGCCACCTGCAGGAGCCCCAGTGTTGTAGGGCTTCCTCTCTGGCCAGGCTCTGACAGCCTCCTTCCCCACCCCCGCCCGCTCCGCGTTGGCAGGTGTAGACGACGGCGCCGACATCCCTAGGGAGCTGGTGGTAGGCATCTATGAAAGGATACAGCAGAAGGAGCTCAAGTCCAACGAGGACCACGTCACGTACGTCACCAAGGTGGAGAAGTCCATCGTGGGCATGAAGACAGTAAGTGTCCTCCGCAGAGCAGCACTGGCCACACAGGGGTCAGCTTCCTCCCAGTTGCTGAGCCACACCCGTCTCCTGTCTCCTCTCCTTACCTTCCTCCTGGTATCTCCTCCCTTTCCCCTCCTTCCCTTTCAAAAGACTTTGAACCTTTCCTGCTGTTCATTCACTGAATGGTTACTAAGTGCCTACTGTGTGCCAGGCGCAACATCCTCTTTTGTCCATTGCCTAATTTCCTCATTGCCTCTGGCCACCAGATGCTGCAGCAGGAGAGACTGAGGTGAGATGTCAAGAAGGACTGCCCAGTTGTCTAGGGCTGAAGCATCTGGGTGGCCAGTGGGGAGGCTGAGGATGCCTTTCCTAGGACATACCAGCCATTCCTGGATGGTCCTGATAAATAGAAGGCAGGCAATGGGCCGGAGTAGGCTCCGGGCTGTGTTGTCTCAAACCACTGAGGTGCCCCATTAGTTGTGACTGTGTCCCAGGCAACATGTCCCAAGCGTGCAATGAATTTTAAAGTGAGCGTTCTCTATAGGTCACCACATACTGTGTCAGCAGAGGCACTTTGTACCATAAATATAAAGGATGCAGAGAAGTGTCCGGTTCCTCCTCCCTCCATTGCTGGCTCAGGGACAAAGCAGTTTGGGAGAGTTGGGGACCTCCTCTGAGGCTCCGCACCAGGCACCTCCACCCAGACCGTGCGGGGCTGGTCTTTTCTGCTCTAGAGCCTTGATTGCTGAGGTCCTGGTACCTGTCTGGCCTGCCAGTGACTGGCTTGTCTTACACACTGGGGTAGACGTGAGGTGTCCCTGTGAGTCCCTCACTCTTGCACACTTGTATCTGGGCGTGCAGTAGGGAAAGTGAGGAGGTGTCATAGCTGGAGGCCACAGTGACAGTGGCTGGACTGAACGACCCGAGAGCTCTTGCCGTGTCCTTCCCATTCACTCCTGACTCCAGCTCAATGAACCCCTTCTCCCGTGGCCTTGTTCCCCAAGACACCTGAGGAGGGGAAAGAGTCCTGCATGAGGAGAGAGGAGGTTCAGGCCCCGAAGTGAACCAGAGCCCCTCCCTTCTCCCTGGGGATCGGGTGCTGTGGGTGGGGCGCTGTGGTCTCTGGGGCTCCTCCAGCGGGGAGCTGAGCGCCGTCCTCGGTCAGGTGCTGTCGGTGCCCCACCGGCGCCTGGTCTGCTGCAGCCGGCTCTTCGAGGTGACGGACCTGAGCAAGCCGCAGAAGCAGGCGGCGCATCAGCGGGAGGTGTTCCTCTTCAACGACCTGCTGGTGGTGAGCACCCCCAGGACCCCGAGAGGGTAGGGGCGTCTGGGGGTTCCAAGAGAGGCTGCCTGTGTAGGGCTGATGCACCCTTTTCCTAGCGCCTTCACCGCGCGGTGTGAGGACGCTCAGGCAGGGACGACAATTCCTACTTCACAAGTCCTGAGGCAGAGACACAGTCGAGGTGGAGATGAGCCTGGCCCCAGCCCGTCTGCCCCTCCACGTACAGGAAGCCCAGGGCAGGGAGGGCACGGCAACACTTCACCTGGGAGAGCTGGGACCGAGTGGGCAGGCACTGTCCCTGGGCCTGGGAGGGCTGGGGTGCGTGGCGCACGTGTGCAGGAGTGCACACACACGTCTGTGGGGTACTTGTCCTTTGCTCTTTGAAAGCAGGAATCCATTCAACAGATATTCATCACATCGACTGTGCCAGGTGCTGTTCTAAGTGCCAGAGACAGTGCAGAGCAGGGTTTGAGCAGACGTGTCCTTCCTGCCTTTTCCTCCCCATCCGTGAGCCACGCAGGCACTCCATCTAAAGCGATCCCAAGCCTAACGACCACCACCCCACTGCATTCTAGTCCTGCCGCCAGGGACAGGCCTGGCTGCTGCCATCAGCCCAACACGGGCCTGCTGCCCCCAGGCCCACCTCCCCCGGCGGCGGCAGTGATCGTTCGGGAAGGCATGGCAGGCCACGTGACCACCCTGCCCAGAGCCTACCCTGCTCCCCGTGCAGTGACAAAGTCCAGACCCCACCGGGCCCAGGGCCCCGCCCTGCCACCCTGCACCCGCCTCGGGCCCCATGAGCCGCCTCCTGCCGGCCAGGCCTCTTTCTTGCCACTGCCTCTGCTCGGAAAGCTCCTCCAGAGCTGCATGTCACCTCTGCCTCTTCAGCCGTGTGTCACAGCCAAGGCCTCTTCGGGGAGGCCTCCTGCCCACCGAGCAAGGAAGGCTGCCACTCACTCTCTCTTTTTCACTCGCGTCCTTTTCCTTCAAAGCACTTAGAGATTCTAAAGCTACCTTGCATATCCCTTTCTGCACTTTGTTTTTTGCTGCTTTACTAACTGATCAACTGATTTCCACCTGGCGCACGCCTTGAGGGCAGGGGCGCTGCCTGTCTCCCGTGCTCCCAGAGCCCGGGCACAGGTGTGCCAGACAGGCAGCGGGCTGACTTTATCAGAGTGAGTTTTCATTTCAGTAGTGGAGAGAGAGAGAAAATAAGGAAACAAACAAGATAACAGAGCTGAGAAGGTGCTATGAAGACAGTAAACAGGGTGGTAGAGAGTACCTGGGGTGGAGGGGGCGGTTTGGGGTTTACTTTTTAGGCAGAGTGTCAGGAAGGTATCTCTAAGGAAGTAGCATTTGAGTTAAGGCCCAAGTAGTGAGAGTGATCCAGGCGTGCAGAAAGCTGCAAGGTGAGCAGTGGGAAAGGCCACCAGAGCAGGGCAGGGGTGTGGGTCAGCATCCACATGCAGAGAGAAGAACCACTGGCAGTTTCTATGCAGTGAAGAAGCATATTTGGAAATAGTGTGTGTGTGTGTGTATTTGCATGTAGATCTGTGTGTATGCATGCATTTAAGACTACGTGTGTGTACATATATGTCAGTGTGTATGTTTATTCATATGTTCACAGATCTCCCTGGGTGTTCCTGCATCCACATGTGCACACGTGTGTTTACATGTGTGTACACCCATCAGTGTATGTCATTCTCCCTTCCTTGGCCAGATTCTCAAACTCTGCCCGAAGAAGAAGAGCTCCTCCACGTACACCTTCTGCAAGTCGGTCGGCCTTCTGGGCGTGGAGTTCCACCTCTTTGAGAATGAGTGTGAGTCTGTGAGAGTGGGTGGATGTCCCAGAGATGCAGCGGGGGGTGAGGGAAGCTGAGGGAGAAGGGCTGGTGGGTGGGAGGCGAGTGCCCACAGACCCCATCTCCTCCGCTGTCTGGCTGGCCCCAGCTCTCAGCTGCTGCTGCTCACAGCCCACCGGGGCCTGGGGTCTGGCTTCCAGATTACTCTCATGGCATCACACTGGTGACCCCGCTCTCGGGCTCTGAGAAGAAGCAGGTGCTACATTTCTGTGCCTTGGGCTCAGACGAGATGCAGAAGTTCGTGGAGGACCTGAAGGAGTCCATCGCTGAGGTGACGGAGCTGGAGCAGATCCGGATAGAGTGTAAGGACGCAGGGCGCTCGGGCTGCTCCAGGCAGTTGGCAGGGTGCATGGGTAGGCTCCGGTCTAGCAGAGGCAGGGGCAGCTTGCAGACAGACACCCCCGACACCTGGGAGCCGCCTTGTCCTGCCCTTGCCCCACTCGGGCCCCTCCCCATCCCCTGACCCCTCCGCACCATCCCGGGCTATCGATCCAAAGAGCCAGTATGAGCGCACAGCTTCTCACGGTCTCACAACGAAAGCTAGGCACGCATGTGTGCACATCTCGCTGGGCACCTGGGGCTACAGATGGGCACCTTGGAACGGAGACACACAACTCTGCTGTGTCTGACCAGGATGCCAGGTGAGCTGGCGTGGGCTGGCATGCAGACCATGAGGTCCACATGCTCAGGGCTTTTCTTCCCACCAAACTGTCTCTTGTCGCCTTTCCCCAGATCTAGTCCAAGTCCACATGTTGCATCTGGTTAGTTTCACTTCTTTAATCTTATTTAACCTAGAATCGTCCCTCCACTTTATTCCTTATAACATTGGCTTTTGGCAGAGCCCAGGCTGGTTTTCTCACTATCCTTCATCTTGCAGTTGTCTTTCTGTTCCTCAAAGGAATGCCTAGAGTCTAGATTGTTCCAATCCAGGAATGTCAGAGAATGCATGGGGTTCTCCATGTGTCCAGGTGGTTCCACCAGCTGTTCTCTGGGTTAGAGGAGAGCAGCAATGGCCTTCAACCATGCCCCTCTGCAAGCGTTTACTATTGAAGCATTACAGTGGTTTCAGGTAGATTTTAAGGGAAAATTAAATAAGAATGAATTCAGAAAGTAAGACAGAAAGTTAAAAATGGACTTCAGGTTTGCTCATGTGGCCACTTACTTGGAAAGTGTTTATAAATTAATATAAACCTTTAGGCAGCAGGAAAGGCAGTGGGAGTATTTGAGCAGGGGACCAATATGACAGGGTGGTACTTTTTAGTCATCATTTTTGAAGCACCTACTATGTGCTAGGCAGTTTATTTATATTCCACCAATCCCCACAGTGATGCTGCAAGGAGGGTGTCTGTCCCCACCCACAGACGAGGCTCAGAGAAGGTAAGTAGTGTGTCCAGGTCATGCATATCAGAGGTGGAGGAACTGTCGTTTGCATTTAAATCTGATTCCAAGGTGCATAAACTTCTGAGAGTGAGAAGAGGTTATGTTTATAATTTCCTAAGAAAACAAACTCAATCGCAGTTAAACAGAACTGCACAGACAAGGCGTGCAGCTCCAGCAACAGCTCGGTGGGGAGAGGTGCGTGTAAACTCCCTTTCCCAGGCTGTTGGCTCCTCTGAGTTCAGTGGTTTAACAAACAGACTCTTCAAGGGCTGGACTGGATGTCCAGAGAGGCCACCTCCCTGTCATTCTGGAACATTCTCAAGGATGCACTTTGAAATGGCTTCACTTCTTTTGGTGTCAGAATGTCCCAGGTGGCCCTGCACTGCGCGAGGCAGCCACAGCACGTCACCTGGCGCAGCACTGCGGCAGAGGCACCTCCCCCAGCCCGGAGCAGCACACGCGTCCTCCCCAAAGCAGCAAAGGAGTGGATGCTGTCAGAGGCCGTGAGCCAACAGGCTAGTGGGTGCCACGGGAGCAGGGAAAAGGCCACGCTTGGCTCTTAGTCTTCAGATGCAGAGAAAGGGAGGGGACGGCTAAGGACAAATGAAGGGCTGTCCAGGGACAAGGAAGGGAAAAAAGTCAGACAAAAAGAAAATGAAAAATGGTCCCAGCTGCCATTACTGAGCACCTTTTCATGCCAGGCACTGGGCTCATTGCTGAGCCCATTAATTCTCACAACTTACCGCGAGTTCCTCATTTTACAAATGAGGAAACTGAGGGTAACGAGCTTAAGGAAGTGGTCCAGGTTCACATAGTCAGTGACAAAACAAGATTTGCACCCAGGTGCCCCAGTCTCCGTGCTTGTAATTACAGCGCTAATTTCTCCAAAGCCAAGAGACCCCTCTGGAGGAGAGAAACAGCTCTCAGTTCAGCACAAATGTTTGGTATGATTGATGGTGTGACTCAGGCAATCAGGACAGATTGTCCTGGTTTGGAGGTTTGCAGTTCAGTGTCCCTGGATTCTGGACAACCAGAAAGACAGACAGCAGAATGTGGGAGAGTAGCTTTGATAACAGGAACTTGAATCATGTCTCCTGGAGGAGAGAGGACCAAGGAGTGATTTAATAATGACTGTCAGACCTCCAAGGGTGGTGGCTGGCAATTCTGAAGCACCACTGAGAAGAAGCAAGAGGTTTCCAGTCCAGAGAGGAATTAAAGCTTAGTGCCGAGACAGATGTCCTGGCCACACAGGCTGTGCGGCACTGGCAGGTCCTTGGGCACATGGACTTTCCTCCTCGGGAGAGCTCTGAGCGCCCTGCAGAGGCCCAGCAGCTGAGGCGGGCTCAGTCCTGCCAGGTGCAGGGTGGGTGGCCATCACCAGCTGTCACTGAGGTCTGTCGTGCCAAGGGCTTTGTGACGGAAGCTAGGACTCACGGTTAAACAGAACTGCACAGAAAAGGCGTGAGGCTCTGGCAACCGCTCGGTGGGGAGAGGTGCACGTAAACTCCCTTTCCCAGGCTGTTGGCTCATTTGAGTTCAGTTGTTTAACAGACTCTTTTCAAGGGCTTGACTGGATGTCCAGAGAAGCCACCTCAGCTGTTGTTCTGGAACATTCTCATGTGCCGGGTGACGTGCTGTGACTGCCTGGTGCAGTGCAGGACCACCTGGGACATTCTGACACCAAGAGGGTTAAACAGGGGGTACTGCCACAGCCAGGCCTGGCTCCAAGTGCTAGACATGTACCTCTTCATGCAATCCCGAAGTGGGCACACCTGTCCCTTCAGGTGAGGCCCAGAGAGGTTACGGAGTTACCTAAAGCCACACAGCTAGAGAGTGTTGAACCAGGATTCAAACCCAAGCAGCCAGCCTCCCCCGTACCTGCCTCTCCTGCTGCCTCTCTGACATTTGAGCAGGTCTCCCCAGCCCCACACACAGATGAACAGACCACAGCTCTAGGGGCATCCAACTTGCTGTTCGGCTGTGGCACCAGCCCCAGTCCCTGTTTCGCAGCATAAATGGGAGGACCTGCCCTCCCCCTTTCTCGCCTTTCTGCTCTCTCCTCGTTTCTTCTCTCACCTGCGTGTGGCCGGGGTTAGGGCTTCTCTCGTTCATAGGTTTCTCCACCCCTTAGGGGAGCTGGAGAAACAGCAGGGAACAAGGACGCTGTCCTTCAAGCCCGGAGCCCAGGCGGACCCACAGTCAAAGCAAGGATCACCTACAGGTGAGCGTGGGCGCCGCCCCGGGGCCTGCACCTCGGAGCCACCTGGCCCTGGGCTGGGGCTGTGGTGGGAGAGGCGCGGTTGCTGCGGCCTTGCTCTCTGCCGAGCAGTGCCAGCCGCGCGCTCTTTATTCTCCTGCGCTGTGGTCCTGGACTTGAGGGCGCACGTGCGAGAGAAATTTGTCCGTTTTGCAAACTGCACCAGAGCTGCCACGTCTGTGTCAAATAAGTCCTGCCGTCTGGCCCCTCCCTGCGGCCAGGCCCTCTGACACTGCTAGTTCACTAGGGCATCAGAGCGTGGTCAAGAGAAACCCCATGAGAAAAACTCCCCAGCCAGGAGCCTAGTAAGAAGGCAGAGTGGCCAGAAAAGTCTGGAAATCCGTCCCTGCCCCATACAGCCCTTTTGCTAACGAGCTAGAAGCACTCTCTAATCCCAGGCCAGGTCAGCCCAGTCCAAAATCCAGACATCCAAACTCAAACTCAGCCGAATCAAGTCAGCTTCAGACTCCGTATCTCCTTCAGACTCTGTTCTCTAGCCCTGCTTCCTCCTGTCCCTGATGTTCCCTCCCTTCTACCTCCTGCCCTGAACCTTACTCCCCTGAAGGGTCACAGGAAGGATTGCCTCCCTCCCCCAGCCCCAAATAAAGAGAAGGAGACAAGGCATGAGAAAGCAAACCCCCAGGCCTGCTGCCTGCCTGGTGGTGGTTTCCTGTCATGCCCAGAGCTTCCCAAGAGCCTGCTGCCCTCACAGGGCCCGTGGCCAGGGCCAGCAAGACCCCGTCTGAGCTGAGGAGCTCCAGTGGCTCCATGGCCACAGCCCTCTGTGCTTGGCCCTCACGCCTGACTTGGGACAGGGACCCACCATGCCAGCGAAGACATGTGGTTCATTGTCCAAGCAGGACAGGGACTCTTTTTGCTAGGAGGAGGTTCTCACTGTCATGGAATCCTCTGCATGTGGGTCTGGCCTGCCGCTGTGCGTCCGCATCTCTGCACCTGCTTTCAGCCAGCCCTCGTTTCTGTACAGCCACGGGACGGGGCCACGCTCGTTTTCACAGCTGTCTAAACCCCAGAGCCAGTCCTCAGGGCCACTTATGCCCTGCCCCCCCCCCCCGTGCACCCACAGCCCCTCGCCACTCTTTCAGAAGCTGCAGCCTGGCCAGGCCGGGTGCATGTCCCCAGGGAGGCATTTCTCATTCCTGGCACCCCCTGGGGGGTTGGGAAGTCGGAGGGGCCCCTGCCAGAGTGGGGGTGGAAGCCAGGGGTGACTCAGCCAAAGAGCATCGTGGAACTGTCCTTGGGGGTCCACAGGGTCCCTGTGGCTATGCCAGGCCAGCCAGAAGGCCTAGCGGTGATTACAGGGCCACTGCAGGCTGTCATGGTGCCAGTACTGTGGCGAGCGCTGTGCAGGCCTGGCCCATTGCGTCCTCCCCACAAAGCTGGGTCTCAGGGTGGGAACACGGAATGGCCCCCACTCAAGGAGCCTGCAGGGAAGGAGGCAGCCCAACATAGTGCCACGGATGTGCCAACTGTCGCAGCCCACATCGGGGAGGCTTTGACTGTGGGTGAATTAGATTTGACAATGCCAACATCAGAAAGAGTAGCAGAGACCATCTGCTCTGTGGAGGCCCAGAGAGATGTAGCATCTTGCCCAGGGTCACACACCAAAGTGGCAGAACTGGGCCCGCCTTCTAGGCCCAGGGCTTTGTCTGGGTCTCATGCCTGCTCCTCTAACTGCAGGGGTCCCTGGGGGAGGGTTTGTGTCAAGGCGGGTGGAGAACAGCCCTGTGCTCTTTGTGTTCAAAGCCAAGAGGGGAGCCGCACTCGGGGAGCAGCCGGCGGAGAGCGCGGTGGAGGTAAGTGGAGGCCTGGTCGCCCAGGTGAGTGGTTCCTTGCCCGACTTGTCCTTCTTCTCACCGTCTCTGTTGTTTCTCTTCTCAGGTATTAATCAATGCCTCCCCAGCCCGACTCACCATTTTACCAATTTCAAGAGATACAATTAAAAGTTACTGCTAGCATGGGTAATGCCACGTTCCAACGCCTAATTAAGCCACGAGCACTTTCTCCCCGTCCCGGAGCCCCCAGTACTCACTGTACCCAGGAAGCCAGCATTCCTCCCCCGCCCTCCATGGGGAGCCAGGGCTCCCTCCAGAGAGTTGCCCCGAGTCCAGGCCCCAAGTGATCACTGTGGGCCAGACCCTGCCCTCCCGGACTGTGGAGGCTGGAGATTCCAGGGTGGGGGCGGGTGGAGGGAGCTGTCCCCTATAGCTGGTCCCTCTGGAAAGCTGGCCACAGGCCAGGGATGTGTGAAGGAGACAGTGAGGCAGAGAAGGTGGGGCTGTCTTAGGGGTTCTTGGGGTGACAAATGTGAGGACCCTCCAGCCGGGGGGGAGGGGCGCCCAGGGCACAGGGGAGCAGCAGCTGCTGGCCCCTGCCAAGCTCCCAAAGAAAGTGCCACCTGTGGGAGGAACATGCAGAGGCCTCAGCCTTCCCGTTCCCCCCCACTCCTACCCCGCCCCCGCACCCCAGTGAGCCCCACCCCAACAGCTTTCCTCCAAGCCTCGGGGACCACCAGCTGCTCATGCAGACACCTCCTTTCCCATCACACTTCAACCACTTCAAGCTGGAGGGGCCCCCACTTAGGTGTCTGAAGGAAGAGCCCCCCAGTCTGATTAAGCTCTAGGAAGCAGCAGGACACCCCAGGGAGCTCAGTTCCTCCTCTCCATCCCACGGCCCCCACCCCACATGCCTGTGTCTGGAGGAGGCACCTTACTCGGAGGAGCTTCCTGCCCCAGCAGCTGCCAAGCCCCCAGGGTGGGTATTCCATCGCCCACCCATCCTCTGCGGCTGCCCGTCCTCCAGCCTTGCAGACGAGCCAGCACCCAGCCCGCTGCCCTGCCAGCCTGCCCTGCCTCAGCCTGAGCTGCCAGGGACCGCGTCCCTCCTGCCCCAGGACTCTGGCTATCTGCAAGGCTGCCACCTCAGCTATCTCCAGGCCCTTGCCGGCCTCTGCTCTCCTGCACAGAGGGCAGGCCGGCTCTCTGTCTCATCCCCTGCCCTCTGCCATCGCCTGGCAAGCCCTCTGGCAGGAGCTTCTCCATCTCTCTGAGCTGTCCTGACGCTGCTCACGCTCCATCCTCTCCCCCCACCCCCTTCTTTGTTTCTTTCATGAACAGGAAGATGGAGGTCAGAATGAGAGGGCACTTTGCTGTCACTTCCTGCTTTTCACTTACTGACCATTAAAGAACGAGGACCCTTTGGGTGGGCTGGGGTGCAGGCCGCCCAGAGCATGGGAGGGAAGGGATGCCGGGTGCCGCCCAGAGCTGTGGCTGCAGTGGAGCCGCAGGGAGGAGGAGAAGGAAGGCTCAGGGGTCTGCACAGGGCAGCTGTGAAGCCCAGGGAGGGAGGCAGGGCACAGCCTGCCCTGGCGTCTCAGGCCACCTTTCTCCTGGGGGGCAATTCCTCACATGAGCAGGTGAGGAAGGGGCCGTGCCTCCAGCAGTGGTGGTGACAGAGGCCTCCTGCCCCAGTGAGGACCACCAGGGCTCCCGGAGAAGAGGGTGGCCCCGGCCACACTCTCTGCCCGCCATGTGTCTTGGCAGGGCAGCAAGGGGCTCAGGGGCTCCTTCGTCTGTTCAGGGGGTCTCAGGGCTGGAAAATAAAGCCTGCAACATGCCGAGCGTGGGGGCAGGGGCTTGTGAATATTGAGGGACAGACAAGGGCCTGGGAGCCTTGGAAGGAAAGCAGGCCCTGGGTGTGCACAGAGCCAGGAAGGGGTCTCTGAAATTGCTCCTTTAGCTGCCAAATGGGATTAGGGATTCAGGATCATTTGGGGCCGGGCCGGCCTGGTCAAAGCTTGGGATAAGGCACCCCCTTCCAGCCTTGGTTTCCCCTCTGTGCTCTGAGCAGCCAGCCCTTGCTGGTGGTGCCCAAGGACAGACGGTGGCCCAGTAGGAAGCATCCCCAAAGACGGGCAGAGTCTCAGTCACCCCCAGAAGGGCCCAGGTGTTGGGAGGAGGTTGTGGTGTGTCCTGTCTACAGCCTGGGGAGCTTGGGGTGGAGTTAAATCCTTCTACTTCCAGAGTCCTCTGGCCTCCCTCTGCCCTTCTCCCCCACCTCCCCTGCTAGGCAGGTTGACAATGACCTCCAGGGTCTAAAGGAGGAGGCTCTCGAGTGTGTCCGGGCCACCTCCTCTGCCCCAGCCAGGGGGCAAAGATTAGAGCCCTTCTAGGGGGGCTACTTCCAGCACCTGGGCAAATCTGCCCAAGGTCCGGGGCCCTGACCTGCCCTGGCTGTCTGGGCTGCCCGCGACTGCAGGCCATCACCTCGGGGAGTCCAGGGGATGGGGGAGGTGCAGATCGCCCCCCAGGGGCCCTTGGCATTCTGGGGGTTGGGCGCTTTCATGATGTCAATAGCGACGAGGAGGCTCTTCTTTAACAAAGTGAGGGCTTGCATGGCCCACACGTGCTGGACTCCGTCCCTGCGCCTTGCCCTCCTGGGCTGCACACGCTCCAGGGAGGCAGGGAGGGCTTGAGACCATTCGTCCTGCGTTGCAAGCTCTGAGGTTGGTGGGAAAGAGGTGGGGAGAGTCTGTGTGGCCCAGAGGCACCGGCAGAGCCACCTCACAGAGGGGAAGACTGAGGCCTGAGGACGACACTGCGCATGGTCAGTGGCAGACCACGGCAGTGTCTCTGCTCACGCTCCCTCCTGAGGAGAGCCAGGGTCAGATCCCAGGTTCCTCTGGGTGGAGAGATGGGCAGAGGTCCAAGCAAGGCAGAGAGCGGGAGGGAGGCCAAGGGAGGCTCAGGGTAGCCCTCCTAGGAGCTGGGAATTAGTCTTGTAACATTTCATGCTTCTCTGGCTGTTTCTAAACTAGGTGTCAATTCACAACAGGCTTCAAACGTCCCAGCACAACCCCGGGCTGGGGGCCGAGAGCGGAGCGCCATTGCCAGACCTGCAGCCTAGCCCCTTGAGAGAGCATCCCCCACCGCTGCCGCCGCCCACACCCCCGGGCACCCTGGTGCAGTGCCAGCAAATTGTCAAGGTCATTGTCCTGGACAAGCCCTGCCTGGCCCGCATGGAACCCCTGCTGAGCCAGGCTCTCTCCTGCTACACCTCTTCCTCCTCTGACTCCTGCGGCTCCACACCCGGGGGCGGCCTGGGCTCCCCGGTCAAGGCTGTCCACCAGCCTCCACTGCCCCCACCGCCGCCGCCCTACAACCACCCTCACCAGTTCTGCCCCCCAGGACCCCTGCTGCACCGGCGCCGCTACTCCAGTGGCTCCAGGAGCCTGGTGTAGACTCTGCCCCAACCCTGCTGCCTCGGGGCCTGCTGCCCTGCTGCTCCACACCCTGGCACGGTGCATTCCTGGCCACTGATTGCCATCATTTGGGAAAGAGAACCCCCTCCCTGGCACCTGGGTTTGCCTTGTCCCACCGTCCCGCCACCTCAGTCGAGCACCCCTCCCCAGTCTGCAGACGCCACCTCACTCTCTTGGGCCCTGCACAGCCAGACCAGGCAGGTGCCTCTTCCTCTGGCCGCCACTCTCCCACATGGGGCCGTGGCCCGAAGAAGCCAGAGCTGAACTTGCAGCTTTGAGCCTGTTGGTGCCCAGAGGCCTCAGGCCAGGGCGGGAGCAAGAGGCAGCAGCTCACAGCCCAGGATGGTGCATCTGCGCCACACTGAGTGGAGGAGGGCTATCTCGGGCTCCCCGGGGGTTTCTCTGCTGCCCCCGTACCCCCAAGCCCAGCAGTGTCGGAGGCTGCTCCCTGGTCTCCAGGCCGTGGGCTGTCCTTCGCCCTCCTCCCAGGGCCTTCTGCTTTCTCAAGGGCTGCCCAGGCCCCAGGAACGCTTCAGGAAATGGAGGAGGGAAGGGAGCACACTCAGCTCTCTCTGGACCAGGTCAACAGGGCCGAGCAATAACAGGGTCTTACATCTGCAAAATGCACCTTTTTAAAGAATTTCTTAGTTCCCGAGCCCCGAACAACACCCAGCAATGCCAAGTGCACCGGGCACATACACATAAACACAGAGAAGAACTAGGTTAATTTCTTTGATTGTGGAAGCAGAAACAGGGAGATGGGGCAGTGATTTGCCCAGCAGAGATGGGTCTCTGGCCAGAGGCAGGGCTCCCTCTTGCAAGACATCTGTGGCCAGCAGGAGGGACTTGGGTGCAGAGGGGGTGAGAGAAACAGGGGCTCCAGAGGCACTTGAGTTTCCCCTGTGACCCTCAGCCTTTAATGCTTCCCCCCCCCCCGGAAGGTGCCAGACACCCCCTCCTCAGCAGGGATAACTGAAAGAGCCCCTGGACCCTTACAATTGCAAAGGAGAGCCAAGCAGGCCTTGCTGACCTCCCAGGGCCGAGCAGGCAGGGGCAGCTAGCTATAGGTGGCCCCACAGAGCCCAGGCCTAGGGCAGGGTCCCTCCCCAGCCAGGAGAGAGGCAGCCCGCCCTCAGGCCCTTTCTGTCCTGCGGGACCAGACTCCAGTCCTGAGCCAGCAGCTCACTGCTGTCCTTCGTGCAGGCCCCTCCCACTGCACCTATTGCTAGAGCCTCCTGAGAGACGGAGGGAGCATTGGCCAGGTCTCCATGAGCCTGCAGGACCTGGGCCAGGAGGACGCATGGGTCATTCCCCGCTCTAGGAGGGTACAGGTGACCCAGTTTCCAGTGTGTGTGTGTGTGTGTGTGTGTGTGTGTGTGTGTGGTCACCGGACGTCACTGTGATGTCACCCAGTGAGTCTATTTCTGGCATCTTTGTCAGCTGGTCTCCGCAACTTGCAGCCAGTTTGCCATCACCCTTGTGGCTCCCCAGCCCGTCTGCCCTGCCTGTCCTTGTCACCCTGGCCCCTCTGTGTCTTCTCTGTAACAGAAATGGTCCAGCCAGAGCCTGTTGGAACGGAGCGGCCCACAGATGGAGTGCACAGACTCAGACTCCCTGGTGCCCATGGCCAGGGCAGGGATGGCCCCAAAGTGGAGGCCCAGGCAGGAGGTGCCAGGGACTGGGAGGAAGTGTGGTTGTGAGGATGGAAGGGATGAATCTTGAATGAGGGGAGCTGAAAATAGAAGGTTATGAGCAGGAAGCAGGAGTATGAGCTTTGGGAGAACATGAGCTATGCATGTGGGTAACTATATTTATGGGGTGTGGGCCGGGGTGCCTGGGCCATGAGGGAGGGGCACTGTCCAGCCAGCCCTGTCCCACCAGGCAGGACCCCTGCCACCTGCTCATGTGGCACTTCCAGCTTACAAAGTGCCCTCCTGCTCGCGGACGGGGGCACAGCAGCCCTGGGCCCTCCCTCCCACTTTCCAGACTGGGACAAGCAGAGGCCTTAGGGCTGGCACCTGGACTGCCGGGCCCTCAGCACCCATTCCTCAGGGTGGGGTGGTGGCTGCCCATCTGCTCACAGCACAGGGAGTCCTGTTGCAGGAAGCAGACCAGTCTGGGTCAGCAGCCCGTGGAGCCAGGCCTGAGCTGGGAGGGGCTTTTAGTCCCTGAGGGCCAGACCAGGACACAGCTGGCCTTTCTTGCTGTCAGGGGAAGCAGGTGCCCAGCCTCTGCAATGCCCCTGCCTGATCAGTCTGCCAGCTAAGGTGGGGACCTGGCTCCATGCCCCTCCCAGAGCCTGGCCCTCAGACCCCTGGGAGAGCCCCTGCTCCCTGTCACAGGGCGGGTGGGAAGGCTCTGCCCTCCCAAGCCCAAGGGGCAGTGGAGTGCTGACTGAGCCCCTGACCCAGCCACCGCAAGATGGCCCACACCACCGACTTTCTGGGCCTGCCTTTAGGGACCTGGGCCCTCTTCCAATTTTATCCATGTGGCTGCAACTCCAGACTCCAGAGTGGTGGATGCAACTGGCTTCCCCAGACCCCAAGCAAGGCCCTGCCCGCGCGTGTCTTGGAAGCCCCCTGCCTGCCTGCCTTTCTCCAAGGGCACTGTGATCCCACCCACGTCCATCGGGCCTGGGCCCTGCACCCCGCCCCGGCTGTTCTCCCGTGGCCTGCCAGGTGTCTGTGCCGCCAGGCTGCCTGGCAGCTGCCCATGTCTCCGACCCTGTGCGCAGCTGTACATGCCTTCCTGCTGCACCCGCCCCATGCACCCCTTCACCTCCTTGGAGAGAAACCTCTCCAGGGAAAAGCAGGGTGGCTGCACCCAACAACTAACCCAAATGGCAAATATTTTGTAACAAAATATCCCAGAGGTATTTTATCTGTTTGATTCATAGAGTTTTAGAGATTATATTGAAATATGTCACTTGAGCAAACTGTATTGGTTCAGTTTCTTTTGTTCCCCAGAGGGAGGGCCCCCCTTAAGTCAGAGCCTCTAATCAGGGAGGGCCTGAGGCAGGAGGACACCAGAGGCCTCCACCCTCGAGGCTGCTGAGCAAGGCCAGGGGCAGCTGGGGTGGCTCGGCCACAGCAGCAGCCTCCACCGGGACCTGCACGCCTGCGCGCGTCTCGTCTCGCAGAGGGCTTGGGTGTGGGAGGGGAAGCTGTCTGATGGGGCCAGGGCAGGGCTGGGAGCAGGGCCAGGAAATGGTGTGTGCACAGGCCTGACCCCCACACCAACACACATGCACGCACGCGCACACACACACACACGGCTCTTAGTGGTTGCAAGAGCAGGTTGCAGCGGAGACCACAGGCCGCTTTGGAGGGAGGAGGCACCCACAGCCACTGTGCATGCAGGGGGTGAGCCTGGGAGTCCCGGCCGCCTCTGGCCCCGTGTTCCTGCAGTGGGAAGCATGGGTGTGTTGGGGGTGGGGAGGCTGTCCCAGGTGGTTTTCTCTTCTTGTCTGGTGTACTCTCCCTGAAAGGAAGGGGCCTCGGCTCAGGGAAAGGGCCAGGGCAGTGCACAGAGCTGCAGAGAGCACTGTGGCAAGCACTCCCTGCGCCCTGCAGTGTGCCAGGTCCCCTGCTGGGAGCTGGAAGGGAGGCCAGGATTCTGCAAGGGATACACAACACCCAAGGGCCTTACGTCCAGAGGGAAGGTGGAATGAGGACTGGCACAAGCCAGGAGGGCTAGGGCAAGTGTCCACAGCCAGATGTGACACCCAGCTCACTCCTGGGCAGGCCTTGAGATAGAGCAGTTTATCCTGGCAGGAGAGAGAGGAGAGAGCCTTCCAGCAGCACAGGGCATCAGAGGCGCCACATCCTGGGAGGAGGGGGAAGGACCAAGCTGGCCAAGACTGCTGCTCCCGGGACACCCAGTGCTCCTGGTGATTAGAACTCTGGACGTCCAGAAATCCAGACAGCTCCTTCCCTGGGCTGAGTTCCTTTGTCCCCTGCTAATGTGAAAGGGAACATGACTTCACCCTCTTCCCAGGAAATGGGAAATTCCAGGAGGCACAGGCCAACTGTGACCTATCCCAACCTGGGAATTCTCTGGCCCAGGAAGCTGAGGCTTGACCCCTTGAGAGCATCCTTAGGGACCAGCTCCACCCAGGCCTGAGAGAGGGCCTGCAGCCAGGAGGTTGGAGGTGGGGTGGCGGCACCATTCTCCAAGTCTTCCTTGCCCCATGGCCATCTGGGAGGAGTGTCCCTTGCTCCAGTGAGAGAGGAAGGTAGCCTGGGCCCCTCTGGTGCCATCTGCCATCGGGATGGAGAGGTAGGGACAGTGCATGTCACCTTGCAATGACCCTTGGCAGATGGGGGAAGCTCAAACTCATCAGTCTCTGACTTAGAATGTTTCCAGTGAGGGTCCAGGGTTTACTGGTCTCGGGCTGAGAGCAATGCCTGTTCTAGAAACCAGGAAAATCAACAAGCCTGTGAGCATCTGTGGGGCACCAGTCCCTCCTCTAGGTGCTGAGCACGGAGCTGTGCATGGGACAAGGCCAGTTTCTGCCTGCAGGTTTAAAGGGGCCATCAGAAATGAGCAAGCAATGGACCAACTATGTTCATGTAGAGGCTGCAACACACCAGGCATGCTGGGGAGAGCCTGTTCTGCAGTGAACATTCAAGGAAGACCTCTGCAAGGGGAAAACTGAGCAAGGTCAAGGTCAGGGCTAAGCGCAGGTGAGCAGTTCAGAGGCCACCACTACAGTGTGGAATGACCACATCTTCTTGAGGCAGAGGCCAGGATGATCTGCCAAAAGACTGTTTCCTGATACAGGAATTTACTTACATGAAAAAAAATCTTAATAGACGGTAGAAATTGATTTAGAAACCACCTTTGTTGAGGAAACAAAACTTGGTTTTCTCATAGAAAATCCATGATAAACGGTTGCCACAGGCACAGCCCCTGGAAAGAGTGTTGAAGGTGGGCAGTCGGGACAGAGGGTGGGGGCGGCGGTCACCACAGGGGCCCGGCCATGGAGTAGACCCCAGAAAACAGGCAGCAGCAGCAGTGAGGCCGAGCTGCCCTGACGCCGAGGCAGCCGCTGCCCAGAGCGAGACGAGCTGGTGTGGCCCGATTCCCGGCGGGGCGTCCACTCCAGGGCGTGGCCACCCGCAGACAGGGCCGCACCCGCCTCCTCCTCCTCTGTCGCCCCAAACCACGCAGACTCAGGTCTGCCACTGTAAAGTCATGATGGAACAGACTCCACAGCCTGTTGCCCACTGGTCCTGGGCCCAACAAACTTCCACACTGTGTGAACGCCACGGAACCGCGGCAAGACTGGTTTTCTCCCAGCAGGGCCAGCACCGTGTGGCTGTGGGCCTTGGCACGCCTACCCCATCCCCAGCCCTGACAGATGTGGCTAACCAGTCACTAATTTCCGGGACCAAACAAACATCAGTCGATGTTTGCTGACCAGGACGAAATGCATGGGCCCGGGGCCTGCACGGAGCCACTTTGCAGGAAGGCGCTGCGGAGGGAGGCAGCTCGGAGCCGGAGGAAGTGCTGGAGAGGTGTGGCCCATCTGACCCTCTGGTGCCCGCTGCTCACGGAAAACCACTCTGGGGGCTGTTGTTCCTCGGCTCCCTGAGGCCCCGCCCTGCAGACGCTCAGGGCTGTCTTCCTCTAGAGCTCCTCGCTGCTCAGCGCCGCCAACCGCCCTGTCCTCTGGGCACCCTCACTTCCTCCACTCACCTCCCACAGGCGAGTCACATGTCCCCGGGGTCACAGGGGCACAGGGGAGAAAGGTGCTCAGAAGAGCTCTCCATCCTGGCAAGGCACAGCGCCCTGGGGGCAGGGCCCGTGTTCCCCTAGCAGATTGCAAGGCCTGGCCAGAGCCTGGTGGCCTGGAGCCACAGGCTGAGTTCTTCTCTGCTCCCCTTCCCTCCCCAGGAAGCCAGCCAGGCCCAGAGACAGACTCCAAGCCCTAGCTGGAGGCAGGGAGATTATATGCGGGAGCAGGAATGGCAGGGGGGGCAGGTCCAGAACTGGTCCCAGGGGAAAATGCCATTCTTGGTAAGGCTAGAGGATAAGGGAGCTGGAGTCCAAGAGGTAGGGAGGAGGGATGGAAATGCTTCCCTCACCTCCACCCTCCCTCTGTTCCCCCTGCGAGTCTAGGGGGCTCTCTCCCTGGAAAACCGGGCAGCCTAAGCCACCAGCCAGGCCTAGTAGCCCCTCCGTGTCTCCTGCCCCCATGACCCTAAAGACGGAGTGACCGCAAGAATGGCTCTGGGAAAACTGTGGGAACTGGCCAAGGCAGACAAAGCCAACTTCCTACACAGACCTGCCTTGCCCTCCCTCCCCTGGAAGCCCAGCATACCCTCCTTCCCAGACATCAGCTAGACACCACCCTCCCCTCCTGGCCCCATCCCGCCGCACAGGGAGTTGCAGAACGCCCACCTTCAGACCTGCAGGCAGGCGCATGGGCTCATCATTCTCTTATGGATAAAGGGACTTAAGAAGTTATAAAAACAGGCCTGTCTGGTGGCTCAGGCCTGTAATGCCAGCACTTTGGGAGACCAAGGCAGGATGCTTGAGGCCAGGAGTTTGAGACCAGCCTAAGCAAGAACAAGATTCCATTTCTACTTAATATATATATAAAAAAGAAATTTCTAAAAGAACAACAAATAAACCCAAAGTAAACAGAAGGAAAGATATAATAAAGACAAAAGCAGAAATAATGAAATGGAAAATAGATATATAATAGAAAAGATTAATAAAACCAAAGTTACTTCTAAGAAATGAGTAATAAAGTTGACAAACCTCTTATAAGACTGATTATGAAGAGGAGAGTTGGCACAAACAAAGAACTTGAGGATCAACAAGGAGGACATAATTAGAAGACTACAGTGATTTCTTTAAAAAATAGAATACTACAAATAAGCTGTAACCCCATGGCCGTAAGTTTGAAACCTTCACAAGATGAACACTATGCTACAGAAATATCAAAATTTGCTCAAGAACAAAGAGAAAATTTAAGATGTATAATCATTAAAGAAATCTATGACTTGATACTACTATGCATGAAAAAAAAATAAAAATAAATAAAAAAATAAAAAAAAAAAGAAATCTGAATGTACAGTTAAAAGTCTACACATAAACCCTTAACAACAACAACAAAAAAACTCACACACAACATCAGGCTAGATGATTTTACAAAATTACATTACACAAATTCAGGGAAAAGATAGTTCCAACCTCATATTAACTCTTTCAGAAAAAGAAGAAGAATATGCCCAGACTTCTTTTTATGAGCCTTAAAAAAAAGGGCGCTATAGACCCTACAGACCAAGCTTGCTTAGAGCATAAACACAAAAATGCTTAACAGAAATACTAGCAAATGGAACCTAGCATTGAATAACAAAAAGATAATACAACACAACCCCAGTAGGGTTTGTCCCAGGAATGAAAAGATGGTTAAATATTAGAAAAATCTATTGGTATAACTGACTACATTGACAAATTAAAAGAAAAACAATATGATCATTCCAATAGGTACAGAAAAAGCAATCAATAAAGTTCAACACTTTTTCTTGATTTGAAAAAAACCAATAAACTTGGAACAAAATAAAAACTTCATAGCCTAATAAATGGCATCTATCAAACACCCACATCACCATCACACTCGGCGGTGAAATGTCAGGATTCCTGTCAAAAGGGGGAGGAGGCAAGATGCCAGTGGCCACCACTTCTGGTTATCCAGTAAAGGAAGACAAAGAAAAAAAATAAGAGGAATAACAATTGGAGAAATAAAATTGTCATTATTTCCAGACAGTCTGATTATCTATGCAAAAAGCCCTGAAGTTTCAAGAGGAGGAGTGATTAGAATAAACACGGAGGAAAAGGCCGGGCAGGCAGGCCCGGCACCCCAACAGCAGCCGGGGAAGGCTGCTCCCTCAGCCGCCAGCCTGCCCTGGGCGCTCTCCGTCCTGCCTTCCTCCTGGGATCCTCTTCCCACTGACAGACCCAAATCCCAGCTGCATTTTCTGAGGATGAGTCTGGCCATGGACGGCACAGGCCACCTTCACTACCCTAAGTGGCCGCAGCCCACTGAGCCGGGAACCGAGCCTTGCGCAGAGCGTTCGTCGCTGTGCGAGTTCTGGCCTCGGGCCGGCTCCTCGGCCCGTCAGCGCGGCGGCGTGCGCAGAGAGCCTGCAGCGTGGCTGTGTTGACACTGCTGACCTGCAGGACCCAGGCCTGCAAGGCTCAGCCTGGCAGGAGGCGAGCTCTCCCCTCTCTGTGACCTCACCTGGCGTCTCCCTGCTCACCTCCCCAGCCGTCCGCTGCCAGAGGGCTCCTCGGCCAGGATGAGCCACCTGCCCCTGCTGTTGTCTGGCCAGAAGCAGAGAGTGCTGAGTGCAGGCCCCAGGGCGCCAGCCCACCTCAACCCTATGCCATGTGCCAGGCTTGGCTCCTGGGCGTCCCCGTCCTCCCCTGGCCTCTCTGTATCGGTGGGTAGTTAACAAGCTTCTCATCCCTGTCGGGTCCAACGAGCCCCTGTCACTTCACCACGCAGCAAAATCCGCAGGGAAGCCACGTGGGCTCAGTGGTGGCGGAGCTGGGCAGGCGAGGGGGAGGGGCAGGGACGGAGGCAGCCAGGCCGCACCTGCCTCGGAGCCAGGGGAGGAAGACGGGCCAGGGTCCGTGAAGGCCCTGGCGGGGTCAGAGGAGCTAAGGGGTGGGAGGAAGGCACAGGCCCGGACAGGAGGAGCACTAGGGAGCCCTCTCCCCAGAGGTCTGAGGGACGCCTGAGACAAGGGGCTATGCCTGACCCTGTGCTCGGGGAAGCCAAGGGCTGGCATTTGCCACCACTGTTGAGAAAACTACTAAAGCTTAGTGGTTAAAACAACCAGACACGTGTCTCACCCCTCGCTGGGGCGCCGGTCGGCAGGGCCCCCTCGCCTGGGCCCGTCTGGCTCGGACCTCTCGAAGGCACAGCAGCATGCCAGCCAGGGCTGCCGGGGCCCGCAGGCGTGGGGGCTGGAGGGCCCACTTCCACGGCGGCTCGCCCGCTGGCCGACAAGCCAGTGCTGCCGCCGGCAGGAGCCTCAGCCCCCTCCATGTGGCCACTCTGTCGGTCACTGTCACGCCCACACGGGCAGCTCAGCCGGGGAGCCCGTGCCCCATGGGAGCAGCTCAGCCAGGGAGCCCGTGCCCCGTGGGGGAGCCCGTGCCCCGTGGGAGCAGCTCAGCCGGGGAGCCCGTGCCCCGTGGGGGAGCCCGTGCCCCGTGGGAGCAGCTCAGCTGGGGAGCCCATGCCCCGTGGGAGCAGCTCAGCCGGGGAGCCCGTGCCCCGTGGGAGCAGCTCAGCCGGGGAGCCCCTGCCCTGTGGGACTGCTGTGGCCGACACCTTAGAGCTGCTGTGAAAGTAAAGGTGGCCGCTGCCCTCCTTCAGGACAAGAGAGTCTGGGCGGGAGGGACCTGGCCCAGGTTGACAAACGGCACCACAGGGCCCGCAGAGCGTGAGGTCCAGACTGAGCGAGCCGCAGCTGCTGCCGCCCACGGCCTTCTGACCCCTGCCCTCAGCCTCCTGCCTCACCCCTCCTCCCCTCCGCTGGGCGATCCGGTGCTCCATACAGGAGTGTGTGGAAGAGGCAGGAGGAGCAGGCAGCCGAGAGCCTGCGGCAAACCGGAGAGTGCCAAAGGCGTCCACTTCAAAACACGTGTTAGTGCCACACCGTCCAAACAAATGGTCGCTGCCAGATTTGGGCCTGACCCCCAGTCGGAAGCTCAAGCAGCCTGGGAGATGAGACCAGACAGCCGACAGCACGGCCCACGGTCTCGCCCGCACGAGTGGGCCGGCGCCTCGGAGGGCAGATTGCCGCTCCTCACCACCCTGCACAGTGCCGGGAGGGGCCCCAGGAGCTGCACCGTCTTTGAAGTCCTTTCCCTCCTGTTCCTCCAGCTCCAGCCCCGCCACCCAAACCCCTCTGGTCCCAGGGAGTGAAGAGCAAGGAGCCGCCTGCCCCAACGCGGCCTCCCGCGCTCCGGCGGGCTCTGGGCGGCAGCACCCGGTGTGGGGAGTCGCTGCGGCCGCCGGGGCGCCGGGAGATGGAGTCCCAGGAGCGGGGTGCCCACGGGCCAGCGAGGGGAGCTGCCCACGCCGTGAGGCAGGGCAACAGGGCGGAGGCACAGCACTCCACAGACTCCAAGGTGGGAGCCCCGAGGAAGGGCCTGCAAAGCCCTCCCAGCCGGGGCGCGGGCAGCCCCTCTGCCACCGGGCATCGCTGGCGCCTTCCCTCCCAGGATGGCCAGGCCTCCTAAATGGCAGGTCTGCCCGAAGCAGTTTCTCTCCACCCCTCTCTTGGCCATCCTTCCTGCCCTGCTAGCTAGTCCAAGAAGGGTGAGCACAGGTAGCCGAGTAGCCTAGGGGGAGGCAGGAGGGACAGCCAGAAGCCAGGGGCGGGGACACCTACTGTGTCCAGCATGCCCCCAGACTCTTCCTCACCATCTCAGAGCCCCTAACATCCAGGTGAAGGATGCTGGATGCCCTGAGGATGGCCTCGGTTTGCTGGGGACGGAACTCACCCTGGCCAGACCAGATTCTCACTCCTGCTGCTGGGCAGTGGCTCTTGGTGACATCCATCCACACATCATCCCCCCAGGAGGCTTCCCCTGCCCCAGGAAACTGTCCTGAAGTGCCCACCCAGTCCCACTCCCTCTCCTCCTTCCCCTCTGAGCACAGGGACATTGAAGCTGCCCAAGCCCTATCCTCCCCCAGGAAGCCTCCCCTGCCAGGGCAGGACCTGGTGGTCTGGCAGCGGCATGGGGAGAGGAGCTGGTGAGGAAGGGAGGGAGCAAAGAAGGGCACCCTACCACCGCCAGCAGGGACCCGGGCTCTAATGACTCCATGGCATCCCCTGGGGCAGAGGGTGGCAAGGACAAAGAGGCCACAGAGAACATCTGGTCAGATGCCCGTGGGCTGGCGTAAGATACGAAAGTGGGGGTGCCACTATGGGGAGGACCCCCCAACCCTCCCACCCAAGAGTGTCACCCAACAGGACTGGGCCAGCAAAAAGGAGACCAGCACGCAGGACAGGCGGTCTGCACCTGCTTGTTCACTAGGGTGTCTTAGGGAAGAGCACTGCCCTGAGCACAAGGAGACCAGGCTTTAGTCACATCTCTGGCCCCAAGAAGCCGTGTGAACTTGAAAAAGTCACTTCGTCACTCTGGTCCTGGGTCTTCTCATCCATGAAGTCAGGGCTTTGGGTCAGAAGCAGGGTGGCAGGCAGAGCTGGCCGGAGCACTGTTAGGAAGGATTGTGAGGTGGGCAAGAATCTGTGGTCAGTTCGCAACTCTGCCTAGGGCAGAGGAGGAAGAGCAGAGGCATGTGTGCTGTGTGGTCGTAAAGTCTAGGAACCATCCGAGTCCTTTCCATCCCGCTGCTCCGTGAGCTGGTGACAACACTGTGAGAAGGGTGTGGGACTGCGGCTGGAGCTAGGGACACCATGAGACTCCCTCCAGGAGAGCGCCAGGCAGAGGGCCTGCGAGGCTTCCTCGCTAGCTGTGCCACGCCTCGTGGCCCTCAGAACATCGAACCTGGTGAAGGGCTCCCTCTAATGGCCCTCAGAACCCAGCCCCGAGCTCTGTCCTCGCTTCCCACGGCAAGTCCACGGGCTCTCTGAGCCGGATCACGCCGCACTCCCATGGCCGCCGCTGTGCCGTGCGCAGGCTCAGCAGCGCCCGCAGGGAGCGCCCGTGGGGCCGGCAGTGCCGCGGGCTGTGATCAGACGGGCTCATCTGGCCGCCCTCCGTTACAGGCAAGGCGGCGTGCTCCAACCGGCGCTGGTGCCCAGCACGGCTCGCCCCGCCGGAGAGGCGCTCCGGCTGTGAGGAGTCTGGCCTCCAGGGAGCTGCCAAGGCTCCCGGAGGTCTCAGCAGGCCTGAGGGGCCAGAGGCAGGGCTGTCACGGCTGGAGAGTGGCCCAACCTGGGACCCAGAGCCAGGAGCCACCTGGTCTCTGGCCACCTTCTACAGATGGGTCTCCGTCTGCCCAGCCAGCAGCCCCGCCCTTGTGGGGCGCGGGCGGCAGTCCTGGGCAGCGCCGCCTGGCAGGGGGAGCTGTCGCTTGGGCCGCGGCAGGCTGGAGTCGGGCGTGGTGAGCTGTCGCAGGCGCTGTGGAGAGAAGAGGCGAGAGGGGCTCTTACGTGAGCACGCCCAGCCCCGGCACCCGGCGAGGCCACGGGCCGCGCGCATCTGAGTAAATGGACAGCAGCTTGAGATGAGAGAAGAGGCAAGAACATGGTAGTTAAGGCTGTGAACCGCCTGGTGCCAGTCCTGGCTGTGCTGCAGACACCTGTGCAGTCTCAGGCCACTCATCTAACCTCTCTGTTAATTTGATCCCTTCAATCTCCTTATCTATAAAGTGAGAAAAATAAAATATACCTCATAGAACAAGGTCTGGCACAGGGTAAATAATCAATAAATGTCTATTTTTGTTATCATTACTATTATTATGTGTTCAGTAAGTATAATTTTTCCTATTAGTAGTACTATTGCTATTATTGTTATTGTTACAATCTCCTGCCCCCTTCTTCCAAGAATATAGATGAATATAGATGTGAAGACTGGCATCATGACAGCCTTCTTGTGACCATGAGGTGATATATACAATGATGAAAAGACAACACGCTTGGTTTGGAAGTGCAGAAATATAAGAAAAATCTGGTCCCTAATGGCCTCTTTATGCCATTGACCAAATGCCAAGAGCCCCCAGCGCCTGCTGCCTCTGACTCCTGGCTCATGCAGCCCTGGTCTCAGAGGGCGACCAGCGCCACAGGGAGGTGCAGACAGCTGGCGGCCCTGCCGTGTCAGGCCGGCCAGCAGTGAGGGAGGTGCCCTGCCGAGGGTGCCCTCCTTGATATGTTAAAAAAAATTTTTTTAACTATTTGCTAAAACTTTTATAGGTTTGGTTTTCTATTACTTGTAGGAAAGGTAGGGTTCTACCTTCATGGATCATTGGCTATAGCTCCTTCCAGGAAGGCATGTCACAAACTCTAAACAGGGAGCCTTCTCATGTGTCCCCACGCAGGGTCAAGACTAGGAAAGAGGCCAGGGCCTGTATGTGCATGGACCATGTAGCTGGCAGTTTCTCAGCAAGGAGTCTATGCTCTGTCAGCCTTCTGTGCCAGCACCTCTATGTTCTCGTTTGTGACTTAGTTTCCTCCTTAATCCTTTGGCAGTTTGCCCTTGTCTAGCCTGCCCAGATGATCAGTAGGTCTAGGACACTGGGACTTTTAACCGCTTCGGTCCGGCGCTCACCGGCCGCGACACCTCGCCCGCAGCGGCACTCACAGTCGCACGGCGGTCTGTGCTATGCGTTGACCACACGTCCGTTCTGCTCTTGTGTGACGAGGAAAGCCTTAAAGCACTGAAGCTTGTTCTCCTTTACAGGCAGCTTTACTTGTCATGTGAATCAGAATAGGTAACATATACATATATGTTTTCATTACGTTATTTTTAAATGTTCACAATTTTATTTTGATAAATGAAAAATGAGAAAAGTCAAGTGTTATTAATGCTAAAGTCAACGCTGTGTGCGTTCATCTGTGGCTGTCGACTATAGTCGACGCTGGTACCAAAGTGGTTAAGAACATTTCTGAAAAGCCATTGGCCTGGTCTTCAAAGGCCCTTCTCTTTAGGGTTCCATGAGACCCAAGGGCTGCCCCACTCTTGGAGTGTGCCCTTCCCTAAGTTCAGCCTCTCCGAGGCCCCTAATGGGTCACTCCCGCCAGCCACCTACCTTCGTGAAGGAACCCTGTGTCTTTAGGAGGGTGATGACGATGAAGAGTGGGACGCAGACCATCGAGGAGAGAGCCAGGAGCCAGCCGATGGAGTACCCCCAGGGAGGGTATACGTAGGCATTGTTGTATCTGAGAGGGGTGTATTTGCTCAAGGAGAAGAGGAAAGTGGCCTGGGAAGAGGAAGGGCCAGCGCAGATGAGACGGGGCCACTGCAGCCCTCTCCCCGGCTACTCACAGCCGAGGACAGAGGACAAGCCAGACGCACAGTGGTGCAAAGTGAGTCCCTGCACATCCCATGTCAAGCCATCGCGCACCTCAAGGACCGAGACAGGAGGAAACAGAGGCAGGGGGTGGAGGAGCCCAGAGCGACAGATAGAAAGGGCCGTCGCGGGTGACCAGCTGGGAGGCAGGAGTGCTGTGAGGGAAGCATGGGCAGAAAGCAGAGTAAGATTCCGCCCACGATGGTGAGCTGGCCCGCAAGAGAAGGGCTGGGACCGACGCATGAGGGAGTGGGCAGGGCTCCCTGGAGACAGGGACAGGAGGAAAGAGGTGGCAGCTGGCTGGGCACCTACCAGGCAAAGTCCAGGGGTCAGGAAGAGCCAGGAGATCTTCACCAGGGGCCATGGCCGGTAGCCAATCATGTCCTCGATGTTGTCATAGAAGCGGTTTGCCCCTGGCCAAGCACGGTGGGAGACAGTGTAAGAGCCGAGGGTGGGAGCAGCTTTGCGGGTGTTTGTGAAAGGCCACCCTCCTCTGCGCCTCCCCCACCCCGCCTGCCCACGAGGGAAACTGGAGCAGACGCCCCTGGCACCCAGGCCCAGAGCAGGGAGTGGGGGCAGGGGCCGCCCCAAGAAGCTGTTGGTGCCATCTCTGTCGTCCTGCCCAATGATGAAGACCCCTGCTCTCCTGCCCACAAAGGAATGGTGTGAGCCTCTGATGGTGCTCAGTGGCTGTACAAGTGCTTGGTTATCTTGTAGAGAGATGAATTTTCTGGAAGCCAAAACAGCAAGGGGCCACTGTGCAAGTCTATCACACAAAAATCACGTAGAGCTAGACAGCTACTGGGACAGAACAACGGTCTAGATCTCCAGTCCCCAATCCCCGGCGGTGGATGGGCACCGGTCCGGCCTGTTAAGAACTGGGCTGCAGACTGGCCACCACTGCCCCGCCCCCACTCCCACCGTCCGTGCAAATACTGTCTTCCGTGAAACTTAGGACCCGAGGAGCCGCACGGCAGGAGGGGAGCAGAGGGCGAGCAGCTGAAGCTCAGCCTGCATTTACAGCTCCCCGTCACTCCATCACCGCTGAGCCCCGCACCCTCCACACCCATCCGTGGATAAACTGTATTCCATGAAACCAGTCCCTGGTGCCAAAAAGCTTGGGGACTGCTACTCTAGACTGCAGACTCAGAGGAGCCACCTCTGAGTTCCCACAAAAGCACGGTAAGAAGATTGGTTTGTGTGAGTGAAAGCGCTGGTGAGCGTCGCCTTGTGTGGCTTAGTGTCCTCGGTCTCCACGTCTGCGCCAGCCCCAGAGGGCGACCACCGGGTGGCGCTCCCCGGCAGGGCACCTCCCTCACTGCTGGCCGGCCTGACAGGGCAGGGCCGCCAGCTGTCTGCACCTCCCTGCGGCGCTGGTCGCCCTCTGAGACCAGGGCTGCATGAGCCGGGAGTCAGAGGCAGCAGGCGCTGAGGGAGGCGGTGACGGGCGTCTCCCAGGAGGGGAAGGGCACCGCATGGGAGGGTGAGCACCAGGCTCCTCCCAAGGCCCTACTGTGTGGCTCCCTCTTGTCCTGTCTGCCTGAAGCCTGTGACACTGCCCCCCCGCCCCCCGCCGCGCCACCTGCCCCAGGAGCCTGCTGCCCCAGGAGCCTGCTGCCCCAGGAGCCTGCTGCCGTGCAGGCAGCCCCACACCTAGGGGACCACGCTGGCTCCTCCACGAGAGCGTGGGGCCAGGCAGGAGGCCCGGCCTCCCGCGCCTGCCGGGCTGTGCGGATGGCCGGAGCAAGGCCATCAGGACCATGCCTGGCACACGGCCGCGGCTCCTGGGGCAGGTGGCGACGGGGACACTGTGGCACTCGCCTGTGCTGGGCGGTCATCTCAAGGCTGAGGGGCCAAGGCTGTTGGCAGGAGCCAACAGGAAGTAGAATTCACCTCGGCTAGGAAAGAAACATGTAGATGGAAAAGGCCACGCACAAGCGCAGGATGAGCTTCCTGTCCATGCAAGCACTCAAAAGCACCGTGGGGATGGCCTGGCTGCTAGAGAGAGTGGGCATGTGCGGGGCCAGGCTACGTGGCCCTGAAGGCCCCTCACGAGAATTCCCACTGGCGAAGGCCTCTGGCAGCCTCTGCAGCAGCAAAGCTGCGTTGTCACTGAGCGTCCTCGCAGTGCGCGGGACTCATGTGCCCCCCACCCCACCCAGGCACGGGCCCCACCCCTGAAGCAGGACAGCAGCTCAAAGAACCAGAGGCCAGCAGGCTTAGGCACCACCTCTCGTCCTTGGCAAAGCCTGCCCTCAGCTGGGCCGGAGGGCCTTCCTCCCACTCCCTTCCCACTCACCGTACACCCAGCCCACGCAGACCACTTCAAACACCGAGAGGAACAGCAGGCACGTGCCACTGCATGCGTAATAATCGAACAGCTGGAAGACATACATCCCGCCCTGCAGGGAAAGGGGCTGAGGCCTCGGCCAGTGGGGCAGGGACACTCTGCCCACAGAGACAGCAAGTGCCCCTGGGCCCCACCCAGCCCGTGAGCAGTCATGTCTGCATTTACAAGGAGCCTGCCGTGCCCAGGCCCCTCGATCAGCACCGGGACAGCAATCTCTGACGGCTGTAAGGACGTCGCTGACTGTGGCAGACGTACATCACCTTGTCTGCCCAGCACCCCATCTTCTGGGAATCGACACCACCTCACTGTGCTTTTCAAGTTGGGGAGTCCCTCTCTGTGTGTTCCAGGCATGAGCAAGACTGATGGCCTGGACACTTGCTGCGCTGTCCGGAAAAGGGCCCTCTCTTTCCTCTGGGGCTGGTTGGACAGTGCAAGGCAAGCCTGCGGCTGCAACAGCCACCCTAATACCACAGGAGGAAACCTGCCCGCAAGTGGAGTCAGTCACCAGAAGACAGAGAGAAGCAGTCCTGATAGCATTATGAGAGTGGCTAGATCCAGCCATGCCTGAAACCCAAACATCTCTAGACTTTCCAGTTACCTAACCAAATAAATTCCCCTTCCTGCTTAAGCCACCTTGTATTAGGTTCCTGCCTCCTGCAACCAAAAGAGACCTAACTAATACAGTAGATTCTATTATATGGGCCCTATAACCTCGCCGTGAAAGAGGAAGGGCAGGTGTCCACACCCCCATTTAGCAGATAAGGAAAGTGTGGCTCTGGGAGGGGTCAGCAGTGGCCCCCATGGCTCCCTCATCCTGGAGCCTGGCCTGCAGGCCACCATCCCAGCTCACCTCAGTGACCAGGAAGAGCCCCATCAGGTAGCACACGGCCGCAATGGCAAGGATGAGGAGCTCACGCCGCCCACTCCTCCGCAGCTGCCGAGGGAACATGTCCATGGAGGCTGTCACCAGGCACTCCATACAGACAAACTGTGGGCAGGAGCGGAGTCAGGTGAGTGCCGTAGGGCTGGCCCTTGCCCTGGCCTCCTCCCACCCCATTCATCCAGCTGGGGCATCCAACAGGGGCAGCAGTGGGAGGCCTGGTGGGAGGCAGCCTCGCCCTTGGCCAAAACTCCACAGCAGAAGGTCCCAGCAGTGAGGGCTGGCCTTGGGGAGATGTTCTGTCCCTAAGGCCAGGGCGTGGGACTGGGAGCTGGCAGAAAGCTAGGGGAACATTTGGGATAAAGGTGCCAGCTGGAGGGAGTAGAGGCGGAGGCCCCTTCACAGAAGAAGGTCTCAAGGCCTAGGTCACCCCCCCCCAATCTCAAGGAAGAGCCCTGGACAGCAGAGGGGGCCCCATACTGATGGTTTGGGAAAGGGGTGGGGGGAGGTAGTGCTAAGACAGGCAGCAGCTGGCAAGAAAGCCATGGGACAGGACAGGACAGAGCAGGCTGGGGTGACATACCTGGCTGTCCAGCCCTAGGAATATAAGCATGAGGAAGAACAGGCATGACCACAGGGGAGACAGAGGCATCATGGTCACAGCCTTGGGGAATGCGATGAAGGCCAGACCGGGACCTGTGGGCACACAGCACAACCAGGTGGGCTCTGGAGCTTTCACTGCCCTCAGAAGGAGTCTCTCTCCACATGTGTGGAGAGTCACCAAGCACGTGTGTGTGTGCACATGCACACACTTCGAGAGGACAGGGTGATTCCATCCATTATTCTGCCCATCTCAGGTTCTTCAGAGCACACCATCCATTCATCCATCCATCCATGCATGCCTCCATCTGTCCATCCATCCATCCGTCCATGCATGCCTCCATCCATCCATCTGTCCATCCATCCATCCGTCCGTGCATGCCTCCATCCATCCATCTGTCCATCCATCCATCCGTCCATGCATGCCTCCATCTGTCCATCTGTCCATCCATCTGTCCATCCATCCATCCATCCATGCATGCCTCCATCCATCCATTCGCCTGCCTGTCCATTCATCCATCCATGCATGCATGCCTCCATCCATCCATCCGCCCACCTGTCCATCCATCCATCCATCCATGCATGCCTCCATCCATCCATCCATCTGCCCGCCCATCCGTCCATCCGTCCATGCATGCAGCTGTCAATCCGGCCACCTACCCATCCCTCTCCCTCCTCCCTGCCATGGTTATGGAAGCCCTGCTTTGTATCAAGCACTGCGCCAGATGCTAAAATTAAATCATATAACCCATAATAAATCATATTACTCAGCTTCTAGGACTCCTATCTTTCTGCAGGAAGAACTGTGTTCTGATTCTCCTTCCCCTCAGGTCCCCGACAGCAAGGTGGCACCTACCTGACTCGGCCACCTCGGAAATGGGGAGCCTCTGTTCTCGGGACATGAAGCCCAGGATGGAGAAGACGACGAAGCCAGCCATAAAGCTGGTGGCGCAGTTCAGGAAGCAGAGGGCGATGCAGTCCCTGCAGCAGGGCAGAGGTGACAACACCAGGAAGAGAGGAAGAGACAAAGAAACGACAGGGAGGAGACAAGAGAAGGCAGTGAGAGGGAAAGAGGAGGAGAGGAGAAAGAGGAAGGAGCAGCGGAAGCAAGGAGGGGAGAAAGAGACACAGCAGGTGTCGGAGGTGGGGAGAGAACAGAGAGAGCAAGGGGGGAAGAAATCCAGTCTGGTAATGAGCCCCGCGCCAGTCTGACAGGCAACTGTGGGCCTTGGTGGCGGGCAAGGCAGGCCTGGGCCTCACCTGTAGCAGTTGTTGTGGTACTTGTTGTAGCTGCCCAGGGCCGTGAGGCACCCCTGGCAGATGGCAAATGAGAAGAAGATCTGGGTGCCTGCGTCCATCCACACCTACGTGAGCCCCCAGAGAAAGTGGTGAAGGAAGGGTCAGAGGGAGCCCCCAGGGCCTGGAGCCAGGGTGACCAGAGACCCACACCTATCACCTACAGCACTGGCCTGGCGCCCTCGGTGCGCCCTGAGCGCCTTGCTCCCGCATCCCCGCTCTCCACCCCTGCGTCCTGCCTTCTCTCCACAGTGACCTCTCACAGGCAGGGCATTTCCAGTTTGGCTCTGTAGGCACTCAGTAAGCACCAAACACATGTGTGTTGTTGGGACTTCCCGGGGACAGTCTGCAAACTGTGGCTGTACCCAGGGGCGGCCAAGGCCTATGTGCAGGGCACAGCTCAGAGTCGCCTGCAAGAGTTCGACTCAATCTAGGTCTGCAGCTATCGAGCTGTCTGTCTAGGTCGTCAGAGAGTGCCCTGGGCAGCTCAGACCTAGGGACAAAGAGGCCACTTCATTAACATATAAAGACTAAAACCACCAAGACCTTTTTTTGTGTGGGGGAGGGGGCAAAAATGTGCTCAGATAAGTCCTAGAGATCAAAAATACAAATGGCCAATCAATATGTGGGGAAATGTCCAATCTCACTCATAGAAAAAAAAATTAAAACAACAAAATGATATTTGGGTCTAGCAAATTATCAAAGATTAAAATAAATTATAATCAAATCTCACACAGGCCCTGCAGAAAGAAGGGCATCCTCAAACATTGTGGGATAAAGCATACATTTTTCTAAAGCCAGTCTATGTAAAAACACGCATCCCCTAACTGTCCGAGAACGATGTGAGCTCTAAGAGGGCGCAGACCACCCTGTTTCATCTGGCGCCCGTCCCTGGCACCAGGACAGGACCTGGCACTGGCCCTCGGTACGTTTTTATTGGATGAATGAATGACGGATGGATGAATGGATACAGGAAACATTACGCAGGTGTTAAAATGACATTTACAAATGAATAGCATGGGAAAAGTTTACGATATAAGTTGAAAACGGATATATGTATCTCTAAATATAATTATCTCAACTATGTTAAAAATTCACATACACCAGCTAGGAATAAAAGCTGGAAAAAAATATACTAAAATGCTAACAGAGATTATATCTGAGTTGTGGGATTACAAAAGATTTTTAGTTCATTTTTCACAGTTTTCTTCCATGTCATCTAATTTTTCTCCAGGGGGCATCCATTGCTTTTAGACAAGGGGAAAGCAATAAAAGACTTTCAAAAGTACAGGCCTGGCTTGGGGCGGGAGGCATCTGGAGAAAGTTCCCTAGCACAGCACCTACCTGGGGGTCCTTGAGGCGAAGCAAATCTGGCTTCAAGTAATAGATGATGCCCTCGTAGGCCCCGGGAAGCGTGACGCCTCGGACCAGCAGGACAACCAGCATCAGGTAGGGAAACGTGGCTGTGAAATAAACCACCTGGGGTGGGGGCAGGCCAAAGTCACTCCGAGCGGGGACACAGCAGCAGGAGGGGCAGGGAGACTTCTGGGGTCCTCCTGCCCCTACCCCAAGCACCAGTCCCACTCAGGGGGTCTGACGCACATCTCAGACAGCTGAGCAGAGCTGAGCACAGGGAGCTTTCCACACCTTCCGTTATGCATTCCAGCAGGTCCGGCTCCACGGTGCGAGATACACATCAGCAGGGCAGGGGGGGGGGGGGGGACAGGGAGGGTGCAGCTTTCCAGCCCATAACCTTTCCAGGTCTAGTTTTTCCTTTTGTTTTTAGCTGACATGTAATAACTGCACATATTTATAGGATACAGGGTGATATTTCAATACGTGTACATGCTGTGTAGCGATCAAAGCAGAGCAAAGACTGTTTTTAAATCCGGAATCTGGTCTCCCTTAGTCCCTTTTCCTGGCTGATCTCCCCACATCCCCGGTGACAGTGGGACTCCCGCTTGCCAGGGAGAGGGTGACCGGGTTTGTACAGTGGTCCATGGGGAAATTTAGACTGTACGTTTCCAGGCTCGTGGCTGGGGAGCAGCAGTTTCCAGAGCTGCACAGGACCGGAGCTGGCCTTGCTGTCTGCTGTATCACCTCCTGTTTGTGTCATTACTGCACTGCTGTCACTCCGACAAGCAGAGAAGGGGAGGCTGCTGCAGCAACTACATGTCTGGCCGATCGGGGTATCCATACCCTGTCCATTCCTGGCTTTTAAAGAGCATGAAGCATCTGTCTCAGATTCCCTGGGTTGGAAACAATGTCCAAACCTGCCTTCTCTCCATGTCACAAGCCCACTGCTGTCCTGTCCTGGCTTGCACCCCTTCAAGGATTGGAAACTCACCCCCTCAGAGACAGTTCTGTTTACTAGTGCATACTAAACATTGTCTTGATATGTTGTTAAATACAAGCAGCAAGCCATAAGAGTGTGTGGTCCTAATTATGTGATATACATGCAAAATGGACACGCATACACATACACATACACACGACAGGAATCAGAAGGCACGGCGGCAAAGGTTAACAGGGATCCACAGTCCCAGCCAACATGCTGATGGCTCAGACAGTGCCTGGTTCCAACAGTGGGGCTTTTATGTTTCTTATTTTGCTCTGAATATTACTTATGCAAAAAGGTCTTTCAAAGTCAAATTGAAGAAGAAAGATTTTCCTTGTACTAAGCTAAACTCTGCCTTCCTCTGACTGCCCTGGTCTCACCAGACATTACTAAGAAAGAGTAGCATCGTAGCATAAATAAATCCATCCTCCAGAGGGTCCCCATCCATGTCCTGTGGACTCTGGGGGTCAGGAGAGCTAGCAGGAACAGGACACCTCACCTTGCCCGTGGACTTGATCCCCTTCCAGATGCAGAAGTAGCAGGCGACCCAGGCGAGCAGGAGGCACAGGGCCAGCTCCCAGCGCAGGGCCCCCAGGTCATGGATGCCAGAGCTGATGCCCAGAACCCGTCTCCTGATGGAGTGGGGAAAGTAAATGGCCAGGTGAAGGGCTGAAGGGGCCACTTTCTCGCCACCAAGTCTCCAGATTCTCAGCACTAACCCACAGATCTGGTATTCTAGGCCCCCAAGCCCACTTCCCTCGTGGCCATGCCATGCTCCCACCTACGGTCCATATACCCCTGGCTGTTAGAAGACCAAATTACCATAATCCCTTATCCCAGGTGTCTTTGTCTTTCTAACTCGCTCAGAGTTTTCTGTGCACAGAGATGGAGAGAGGGGGCAGTGGTGAGGAATGCTTGCATGGTCCATGGAGAGCAGATCTTGATGTATGCAGGCTGGTGAGCAAGTATATGGGTATCACATGGAGGGCCTGAGTGCATGCTAGTATCTAAAGCTGTCCGTCGGCGTGATGGAAATGTGTGTGTGAGGTTTACGTAACTGTGAGGGCATGTGTGTGAGGTCATAGGTAGACATATGTGAGAGGGTTGGTGAAGGCATGTGGGGTTCAGTCAGTGTGAAAGTACAGGTAGACTTGTGTCAGATTGCAGGTGGACATGTGCTGGCATGGGTGGCTCTGAAGGTGTAAGTAGTCACATGGGAGGGTGAATGTGTGAGTGGGTTTGCCCCTTACCGTGGTGCAAATACTCCCACTTTGCTGACTTCAGTCTACCAACATGACATCATTGAACACAGAGGTGGGAAGAGATATGCATAGTCACCACTCCCAAGGCTGTCAAGACTGTCTCCAGTCCCCACTAGACAAGTGTGGGTAGATGTGTGAGTGAAGGCAGGTGGGTTGAGGGCAGGTGAGAAGGTGTAGGTAAACATGCATGAGAATGCAGGCGAACAGCGATGGACGGGTGTGAGTCCAGCTGGATAAGTGGGTAGATGTGAGAGTGTTCCCTCATTCCTCAGTGATGCATGTGGTTGGCTGTGAGGTAGGAGGCGGGAAAGTGCTAGAAAGCATGCACAGAGAGTCTTAAACTTGCACACAAGTCATCCAAATTTGCACCCCAAACATTCAAACTTGCACAGCTCAGACATCCAAATTTCCTCTGCTTGGGGCCCCTAGCACGTGGCAACCAGGCCCAGTACCTACTCCCAGAATTCCATAACAGGTGAAGTGAAGTTCTCAGACAGGGTCACCATGCTGGCTGCTGAGTGGTTCAGAAAGTCCATGCAATGCTCTGTTGGGGACAAGAGGGCCTGTGTATCAGTTAAGGACAAGATGGTGACAGATGCCCTCATACCCCAGTTGTCCCGGACCCTCTGATCTTGCAACCTAGTGGTCCCCACATTCCCAGTCCCAGGAGCTTCTGTTGGAGCCCCCCCCCTTCCGGAGCATCAAGAGCCAGCTGCTCAGCTGCTGCTCCCCACGCGCCTTGCACTCACCACTCCTCTGGTCACCCTGCCACCCTCCCACGCAGCGCAGACTTCAGGTCTGCTCAGGCCGTGCAGGTGGCTTGCACAGCCAGTGCTCTCCTAACCTGCCCACCCTGACATCCCTGTCTCTCCATTCTACAGATGGGAGCACTGAGTCCATGTGCCTGCTTTGCCCCTGCTTGGAATGCCATTCACCTGCTGGGTTCTTTCTCATCCCTCAGGCCTCAGATGGCACTTCTCCTTCCCACTGTTAAATGGTTACTGTAGTGTTTCTTTCACCCATTGCAATTTGTAACTGTTTTGTTAACTTGTCTGTTTCTAACACTAGACTGTAAACTCAGGAAGCCTGGGACTATGTTGTTCTTGCACAGCCTTGGGTCAAGCTCCAGCACTTGGCACGGTGTTTAGCACACAGTAGGTGCCCAGCACATACTTGTTAAATGAGTGCATGAGTGAGCGGTGACGCCTTGTAGCTGTGTAACACAGTCCTTAGGGTTCTCACAGCCACACTGGGTTCTCCCAGGGGCTGGTCTGAGGTCCACAGAGGTCAGCCAGCAGAACAGGCACCAGAGCCCACCACCTTGGCTTTGAGGCAAGCTCTGCCATACATTCCAACGTCATTTGGCCATCCCAGTCACCAAGGCCCCGCGACTGGGGGAGGCCCCATCCCAGGGGCTGAGAGATGGATACCTGTGTTCCAGGAGTTGGTGCAGGTCGTCCAGGGCAGCTCAGAGGTGAAGGAGCTGAACAGGTAGAATAGGGCCCAGGCGAGGATGATGATGTAGTAGATGTTCAAATAGGACTCGATGACCACAGAAGCCAGGCCGATGCCTGCAGGCAGGGAAGGGTAGCAGGGAGAGAACCCTGAGATCAGCATGGGCAAGAGAAGCCACACAGAAGCTTCCGGCTGTGGCTGCAGGGTGCTGGGTGCAGCACGAACAGCACCCTGGGGTTTGAGTCACTGGTGTGGGAAGCTTCGCAGCGTGTTCGCCAAGGGAGAAAAGCGGGTGACAGAGTGCTATGGTGTGCATTCTCCCAGTTTTGTAATATATGTTTGAATTTTTTTCATGAGAAAATTCTGTAAGGATCTCAACCCAAAGTTAACAAGTAATTCTCTAAGTGATAGAATTTTAATTCACTGTTTCAAATTTTATTCTTTTTGCCTATCTGCATTTTCTAGTTATTTTATGATTACGTAATCACATGTTACTTGTACAGTGAAAAGGGGCAGGGAGAATAAAGGCACAAGGAGGAAAATTTGATAAGAATTGGCCTCAGGATAACGGCAGAAATATTAACAAGAAACCAGAAAGGAAGAGAGGAGCGGCCCCACGGGACTGCAGGTGTGGACAGGGGTGCAGCCCCCACCCCCACACTGGCCGTGCCGCACTGCCCCACCCCACTTGCTCTGAGTTCCCGGAGGGCAGAGACTCCGTAGGTCGTCGTCTGGGCAGTTGGTGAAGGACTATGGACCTTTCTAGAACAGGCTGGTTGAAATATCAATGTTGACTTTGAAAAAAACCACCGCTCGCCTGGCAGCAAAGGGTGCTGCCCGTGGTGGGGCAGGATGCTCAGAGCCACGGATGCCCCCGACACACACGCGTGCACACACACACACACACACACACACATACATATTCACACGCACGCACACACACGCATACACACACATACATATACACATACACGCACACACATACATATACACACGCACATACACGCACACATGCATACACACACAGGCACGCACATACACACATGCACACATACATATACACATGCACATGCATACACATACACACATACATATACACATGCACACATGCATGCACATACACATGCACGTACATACATATACATGCATACATATACACCCATACACACACGCACACATACATATTCACATGCATGCATGCACATACACACATATACACATACATGCACACACATACATATAAACACGCACACACATATACATGCACATACGCACATGCATATACACACATGCACACATACATATACATACGCACATACACATGCATATACACATATATACACATGCATGTACACATGCACATGCACACACATATACACATACATATACACACATGCGCACACATACACATACATATACACATGCACACACATGCACACATATACACATACATATACACATGTGTGCGCACACATATACACACATATACATATACACACGCACACAAGTACACACGTGTGCGCGCCCCTGCTCTGCTGGCCCGGGCGCTGTGAACGCACCTGGCGGGCGCTAGCTCAGTGTCATCGAGGGCTCAGACGCCTGCAGCCGTGAGGCGCGGGAGGCAGGCAGAATGGGAGGGTGGCGAGACCACTGTGCAGGTGTGCACCTGGAGTGAGCCCTCCCAGAGGCCCCTCCCTTCAGCTTGGAAGAGAAGGAGGCAGCAGCAGTGTCCCCTCCCCTCCCTGTGGCCGGTGTGCGCCCTGCCCGACGCCTCTCCAACGCCAAGCTTGCCTGGACCTGCAGGGAGGACCAGGGTGAGACAGGCAGCCACCGCTGGGGTCCGAGCAGAGCCGCAGGCCCAGGCCTTGGCACCCGCAGAGCACCCGGCACCTGCGAGCAGAAACTGGTGGGCCCAGCCTCATTTTGCCCCAGACCCTCACTGCTGCCTCTTCAGGGGTCCCATGGGCACCCGCCGCCAGTGGGCAGGAGAAAGCGTTTGCCCCGCCAGGCTCTCCTCTGTCCAGCCTGCCGAGCTGGGCCGCCAGATAGCCTCGTCTCTGGGGCTTCCTCCTGGACCGGCGCGAGGGGAGTGTCCCCTCGCCGTTTCAAATAGACAGGGAACTTCGCAGGGACAAGGAGACCCCTTGGGTTTCCCGCTAGCCCCCAGGAAACTGTCTCAATCAGCTAAAAAGGAGGTGGGAGAAGAACAGCCCAAGCTGCTCCTGCAGTGCCAGCAGCTGCAGCGAGAGTGGCGAGAGCTGTCTCTGACACGGCAAGAGGGAAGAGCATGGCACTCAGCTCGGGGCCTGGGATCAAACCCTTATCGTCTTCATCTCAAAATAAGGTTAGTAAAGTTCCTGTGTTTCCCTAAAAATAAGCCCTGCCCATAAAACAAGCCCTAGCAGGATTTCTAAGCATTGGCGCAATATAAGCCCTACCCCAAAATAAAACCTAGTGACGGGCGTGGCCATGCAGCGCATCTGCGCAGCCCGTGCGTGTGGTCGCGGAGCGGGAAAGAACACGAGCAGCCCTTCTCATCTGCCCCGTGAGAGCTCTAGTGCTCAACATGAGAGATTGGGGTCGATGGTTCTAAAGGAAATAGAGTCACAAGAAATTCAGGATGGAATTTAGGGTTTGGAGAGTGATAATGATGGTCCAGAAGAAGACGACTTCACTATACTTGAATAAATGTAGATTGTTGTACCGTACTTAAAAAAAAAAATGACACATCCCCTGAAAATAAGCCCTAGGGTGTCTTCTTGAGGAAAACTAAATATAAGAGCCTGTCTTATTTTCGGGGAAACACGGTATTAGAGGATTAGATGAGAAAACACACACAAATTGCTTACATGAGCCCTGACATATAGTAGGGCCCCACAGATGTTAGCTGTCACCACCACTACGATTCTGTACTTTGGAGGCCTGTCGGGGACCATGCTATATATGCAGAACACGTTTTCCATGAAGCTGATGGAGATCACACTTCAGTGTTCCTCACGGGCAGGGACCCCGCCCAGGCCTCTGCACCTTATCTGGCATTGCTTTTCTTGAAGAGGGCCCTCCTCCACACGTTGGGTGAGCTCTGGGCCCCAGGAAGCCTGGCATGCCCTTAGTACAGGCTGGGAGGGGACGAACGCGGCGTGGGTGGGGAAGGCAGGGAGGGGCGCTGGAGGGATGCAGGCGAGGCGATGGCTCCGTGGACAGGAGGGAGAACACCCACCCTGGAAGAGGGGGCAGATCTTCCTCCAGGCTGTGACGCTCCCTTGGCTGGTGTATTGGCCCAGCGCCACCTCCAAGAAGAACACTGGGATGCCGCATGCGAAGAAGAAGAGTAAGTAGGGGATGAAGAATGCTCCTGTGGAGGAGAGAGAGACAGGGCTGAGCCACACCCTCAGCTCTTCCTCAGCCTTGCCGCTCCCAGCCCTGCCTCCCAGACTTATCCTCCTGCACCCCCATTCTTAATCGCCCTCCTCACACCGCCCGAGGGCCCGGGTCACCTTCCTCCTGCCTGTGCACTGTCCGGGGTGTTAGGCAGACACGGGTGAAATTCTCTGTTCTGAATTCTACTTGGGATAGGAAAAGAATTTTAAAGGGAAATGAATGAAAATTTAGGCGGAAATTGTAATATATACACTATTTACTTTCTTTGTGTACTTTACAAATCTAGTCAATATGTTATTTTTGGAACAAAATATGTGCTCTATATAATTTGATATGCTTATTCAATTATCAAGTTTGATACATTTTAGAGAAAAACAAAAACGCCTTGGAAACATTATTTTCCCACTAATAATTTTCAGAGGGATTTTTTCCCCTCCACCAGGCTCTGATCTGTGCTGGGCTCCCAGCAGGGAAGGGATGTGATTAGCTGTTATTAGAAGCTGACCCACAGGTGCCCAAGGGAGGCCAACCCTAAAAGACATCAAGGAAATTCTACAAGAACAGAATCTGAAGACAACCCCAAGCCCAGGATGCCTCAGAAGTTCGTCTCTGTGTGACCAGATCATTCTTCATTGCACAGTTATAGCACTGAGCACTTATTTGGTGCTTACTGTATCAGGCACTCTTCTAAATGCTTTACCAACATCGAAATCCTCACAAAACATTACCTCCCAAGGGGTAGATACTATTGCTGTGCCCATTTTACAGATGAGAAAACTGAGGGCAGTTTGAGGATGCAAAAACTGAAGCATAAACAAGGAAATTGAGGCACAAACCTAAGTGGTCTGATCCCAAGTCTTTTAACCACTACATTATAATGCCACTGAAGTAATCCATATTAGTTCATAGAAAAAAATAGAAAGTACAAAAGGAAAGAAAGGAATGTATATCCTTCCAGAATTCTTATCAGTATCCACACATATATTTCTTTTTTGCAAAAATGAGAATTTTCTATATAATATTTTATAACCATTTTTAAAATTTGTATCATGAACCTCTTCATATCAGTGTATATCTATTAATATACCATCATTTTAATCATCGTAAAGTGTCCCTCTGTACGCATCTATCCTAGTGCATTTCCTCACCCCTCATCCTCCTACTTTTCTGTTGTTCCATTAGAAACACTGCCTTGACGAAGAACATTACCTGCACCCTTGTGCATTTGTCTAATTTGCTCCTTAGTATGAATTTTCAATAGAGGAATTGCTGAGTCTAAAGGCATGCACACGTTTTTGCTTTGTGTGTGTGTGTGTTGTGTGTGTTCAAATATACATGATATAAACCATTTTAACTGTTTGTAAGTATATAATTCAGAGGCATTAAGAACAACTCGCAATGTTGTGCAAACATCACCACCGTCCCTCTCCAGAACTCTTTCTATCATCCCAAAGTGAGGCAATGTACACATTAAACACTAACTCCCATTTCCCTCTTTCCCCAGCAGCATCTCCATGTAAGTGGAATCATACAACATTTATCTTTTTGTGTCTGATCCACATTCTAGCATGTATCAGAATTTCCTTATTTTTTAAGGCTGAATAATATTCCCTCATAAAGAAATACCACATTCTGATTATCCGTTCATCTGTTGATGGATATTTGGGTTGTTTCCACCTTTGGGCATGCATATTTTTTCAAGATCTTTGACGTGCATTTCCAATTTGCCCTCCAAAACTCTTGTACCAATAATCCATATTCCCAATAGCAATATGTGAGAGTAAAAGAGGAGGGTTCGTGTTCTCTAGACCTTAGGGAGCCACACAAATCAGTGGCCGCACACTGAGTCCTGAAGTCCTTCTTAATGTGCCTCTCTGACCTGCACAGCACCATAGCACCATGGACTCAGGTTCGAGTGGCTTGCATGGTGCCAGCACAGCATTCGGAAGGGACGTGGCCAGAGGACTCCCCCAGAGGGCACTTTTCAGGACGCTAGTTATGGGGACATCAGCTGTGTGGAGGCCCATCCCTCTGATACAGGAGGTGGCTTCAGTCCTCTATTTGCAATGTGGACTTCTGTCCACAGAAGATGGGTGATCTCAGGAGGCTGGACCTTGGGGGCAGGAAAGGGTTGGCTGTGGACTAGGGACAGGGCAGCCTCCACTCTGGGCTTCTGCCCTGGGCTTTCAACACACTGACACTGCAAACACCCTCCCTCAGGCCATCGTGCCAGAACTCCTGCTTGGGACGTTGCCCTGTCCACGCCACGGGCATCTGCCCAGGCTGTGAACACAGCAGCCTGAAGAGCTCTCCGGGGGTCTTTGCAGACAGAGTGCCTTAGTTCAAAATCTCCCTCCCAAGCTCCAAGTTCATCCCTATTGTCTCTACCACATGCTCTTTCCTGAACCCCTGACCGTCTAGACAATCAGAATTTCATAAAGCTCTCTTTTAGGGTGAACCATTTTTTATGGATGATCTAGTTTAGGGGCTCCCTTATCAGACCAATAAACTTATTACTATTTTTTGTTTCTTTTGAAATATTTTTGTCTACAGAACTGTGTTTACTAATTAATAATCAATTAATTTCCCTGCATATATTAATAAAAATCATGTATAACTGCCAATCAGGGCTTAAGGTCCGTATAATTCTAGCCTAAAGCAAAAAATTGACATATGGGTTAGTCCGTGATGTCACGTTACCACATGAATTCACTAGAGAGTTGTTAGAAATAAGGAAACTAATTCCTGACCCTTCTTTACTACCATCCTAGACACCAAAGACCAGCAACCCCTGGCTGGGCCCCCTGACTTCTTTTGGTCCGCTTAAGCTAAAGGTAAAGGAGAGAAGAGTTAGGGATGGCAGCATGTCACGGTGTCCTTCCCAGGAAGTAGGCTGGGACAGAGCTAATATGACAACACTGGGAACAGATATGTGATGCTGTCTCACAGACGACCCGGCTCAGCCCACACCACCCCATGACCTCATGGGTGCCCCTGTCTTTCTCCACCTGCCCCACATCCAGGACACAGGCCTCAGCCATAGCGCAAGCCATCATGCAGAACAGAACACCTCAAGGCCCCTCTTCAGGCAGGTGAGCCAGGTGTGTGCAGTCAGGAACTGGGGGGGCAGGCGGCCTGGGTTCCAGGATCCTCCTGCGACCACTGCTCCATGGTCGAGGGCGAGCACTCTTCTATGAAATGAGGGCTCAGTCAAGATCACCTTCCACTCTAGCCTAGACATCCCCTCTAGCCATGGAGACATGACCCGGCACGAAGAAAAACTACTGTCTGCATCCTACATACCGTGTACCACTACTGTCTGCATCCTACATACCCATGTCCAACTACTGTCTGCCATCATACATACCCGTGTCCCACTACTGTCTACATCCTACATACCCATGTCCAACTACTGTCTGCCATCATACGTACCCGTGTCCCACTACTGTCTACCATCCTACATACCCGTGTCCAACTACTGCCTGCATCCTACATACCCATGTCCAACTACTGTCTGCCATCATACATACCCATGTCCCACTACTGTCTGCATCCTACATACCCATGACCAACTACTGTCTGCCATCATACATACTCGTGTCCCACTACTGTCTACATCCTACATACCCATGTCCAACTACTGTCTGCATCCTACATACCCATGTCCAACTACTGTCTGCCATCATACATACCCGTGTCCCACTACTGTCTACATCCTACATACCCATGTCCAACTACTGTCTACATCCTACATGTCCAACTACTGTCTGCATCCTACATATTCGTGTCCACTACTGTCTGCATCCTACATACCCTTGTCCCACTACTGTCTGCATCCTACATACCCGTGTCCACTACTGTCTGCATCCTACATACCCGTGTCCAACTACTCTCTGCATCCTACATACCCGTGTCCCACTACTGTCTGCATCCTACATACCCATGTCCACTACTGTCTGCATCCTACATACCCATGTCCACTACTGTCTGCATCCTACATACCCGTGTCCACTACTGTCTGCATCCTACACACACGTGTCCCACTACTGTCGGCATCCTACACACCCGTGTCCACTACTGTCTGCATCCTACATACCCGTGTCCACTACTGTCTGCATCCTACATACCCGTGTCCACTACTGTCTGCATCCTACATACCCGTGTCCCACTATTGTCAGCATCCTACATACCCATGTCCCACTGCTGTCTGCATCCTACATACCCGTGTCCCACTACTGTCTGCCATCCTACATACCCGTGTCCACTACTGTCTGCATCCTACATACCCGTGTCCCACTACTGTCTACCATCCTACATACCCATGTCCCACTACTGCCTGCATCCTACATACCCGTGTCCACTACTGCCTGCCATCATACATACCCGTGTCCACTACTGTCTGCATCCGACATACCCGTGTCCCACTACTGTCTGCATCCGACATACCTGTGTCCCACTACTGTCTGCATCCTACATACCCGTGTCCCACTACTGTCTACCATCCTACATACCCGTGTCCCACTACTGCCTGCATCCTACATACCTGTGTCCCACTACTGTCTGCATCCTACATACCCGTGTCCACTACTTTCTGCATCCTACATACCCGTGTCCACTACTGTCTGCATCCTACATACCCGTGTCCACTACTGTCTGCATCCTACATACCCGTGTCCCACTACTGTCTGCATCCTACATACCCGTGTCCACTACTGTCTGCATCCTACATACCCGTGTCCCACTACTGTCTGCATCCTACATACCCGTGTCCACTACTGTCTGCATCCTACATACCCGTGTCCCACTACTGTCTGCATCCTACATACCCGTGTCCCACTACTGTCTACCATCCTACATACCCGTGTCCCACTACTGTCTGCATCCTACACACCCGTGTCCCACTACTGTCTGCATCCTACATACCCGTGTCCACTACTGTCTGCATCCTACATACCCATGTCCACTACTGTCTGCATCCTACACACCCATGTCCACTACTGTCTGCATCCTACATACCCGTGTCCCATTACTGTCTGCATCCTACATACCCGTGTCCCACTACTGTCTGCCATCCTACACACCCGTGTCCACTACTGTCTGCATCCTACATACCCGTGTCCCACTACTGTCTCCATCCTACATCCCCGTGTCCCATTACTGTCTGCATCCTACATACCCGTGTCCCACTACTGTCTGCCATCCTACACACCCGTGTCCCACTATTGTCAGCATCCTACATACCCGTATCCTACTACTGTCTGCCATCCTACATACCCGTGTCCACTACTGTCTGTATCCTACATACCCGTGTCCCACTACTGTCTACCATCCTACATACCCGTGTCCCACTACTGCCTGCATCCTACATACCTGTGTCCCACTACTGCCTGCCATCATACATACCCGTGTCCACTACTGTCTGCATCCTACATACCCTTGTCCCACTACTGTCTGCATCCGACATACCCGTGTCCCACTACTGTCTGCATCCTACACACCCGTGTCCCACTACTGTCTGCATCCTACATACCCGTGTCCACTACTGTCTGCATTCTACATACCCGTGTCCCACTACTGTCTACCATCCTACATACCCGTGTCCCACTACTGCCTGCCATCCTACACACCCGTGTCCACTACTGTCTGCATCCTACATACCCGTGTCCCACTACTGTCTGCATCCTACATACCCGTGTCCCACTACTGTCTGCCATCCTACATACCCGTGTCCCACTACTGTCTGCATCCTACACACCCGTGTCCCACTACTGTCTGCATCCTACATACCCGTGTCCACTACTGTCTGCATCCTACATACCCGTGTCCCACTACTGTCTACCATCCTACATACCCGTGTCCCACTACTGCCTGCCATCCTACACACCCGTGTCCCACTACTGTCTGCATCCTACATACCCGTGTCCACTACTGTCTGCATCCTACATACCCGTGTCCCACTACTGTCTACCATCCTACATACCCGTGTCCCACTACTGCCTGCCATCCTACACACCCGTGTCCACTACTGTCTGCATCCTACATACCCGTGTCCCACTACTGTCTGCATCCTACATACCCGTGTCCCACTACTGTCTGCATCCTACATACCCGTGTCCCACTACTGCCTGCCATCATACATACCTGTGTCCACTACTGCCTGCCATCATACATACCTGTGTCCACTACTGCCTGCCATCATACATACCTGTGTCCACTACTGTCTGCATCCTACACACCCGTGTCCCACTACTGTCTGCATCCTACATACCCGTGTCCCACTACTGTCTGCATCCTACACACCCGTGTCCCACTACTGTCTGCATCCTACACACCCGTGTCCCACTACTGTCTGCATCCTACACACCCGTGTCCCACTACTGTCTGCATCCTACACACCCGTGTCCCACTACTGTCTGCATCCTACACACCCGTGTCCCACTACTGTCTGCATCCTACACACCCGTGTCCCACTACTGTCTGCATCCTACATACCCGTGTCCCACTACTGTCTGCATCCTACATACCCGTGTCCCACTACTGCCTGCATCCTACATACCCGTGTCCCACTACTGCCTGCCATCATACATACCTGTGTCCACTACTGCCTGCCATCATACATACCTGTGTCCACTACTGTCTGCATCCTACATACCCGTGTCCACTACTGTCTGCATCCTACATACCCGTGTCCACTACTGTCTGCATCCTACACACCCGTGTCCCACTACTGTCTACCATCCTACATACCCGTGTCCCACTATTGTCTGCATCCTACATACCCGTGTCCCACTACTGTCTGCATCCTACACACCCGTGTCCCACTACTGTCTGCATCCTACATCCCCGTGTCCCACTACTGTCTGCATCCTACATACCCATGTCCCACTACTGTCTGCATCCTACACACCCGTGTCCCACTACTGTCTGCATCCTACATCCCCGTGTCCCACTACTGTCTGCATCCTACACACCAGTGTCCCACTACTGCCTGCATCCTACATACCCGTGTCCCACTACTGCCTGCCATCATACATACCCGTGTCCACTACTGTCTGCATCCTACACACCCGTGTCCCACTACTGTCTGCATCCTACATCCCCGTGTCCCACTACTTTCTGCATCCTACATACCCGTGTCCCACTATTGCCTGCATCCTACATACCCGTGTCCCACTACTGCCTGCCATCATACATACCCGTGTCCCACTACTGTCTGCATCCGACATACCTGTGTCCCACTACTGTCTGCATCCTACATACCCATGTCCCACTACTGTCTGCATCCTACATAACCGTGTCCAACTACTGTCTCCATCCTACATACCCGTGTCCCATTACTGTCTGCATCCTACATCCCCGTGTCCCACTACTGTCTGCATCCTACACACCCGTGTCCCACTACTGTCTGCATCCTACATACCCGTGTCCACTACTGTCTGCATCCTACATACCCGTGTCCACTACTGTGTGCATCCTACATACCCTTGTCCCACTACTGTCTGCATCCTACATACCCGTGTCCCATTACTGTCTGCATCCTACATACCCTTGTCCCACTACTGTCTGCATCCTACATACCCTTGTCCCACTACTGTCTGCATCCTACATACCCGTGTCCCATTACTGTCTGCATCCTACATACCCGTATCCCACTACTGTCTCCATCCTACATCCCCGTGTCTCACTACTGTCTCCATCCTACATCCCCGTGTCCCACTACTGTCTGCATCCTACATACCCGTATCCCACTACTGTCTGCATCCTACATACCCGTGTCCCACTACTGTCTGCATCCTACATACCCGTGTCCCACTACTGTCTGCATCCTACATACCCGTGTCCCACTACTGTCTCCATCCTACATCCCCGTGTCCCACTACTGTCTCCATCCTACATCCCCGTGTCCCACTGCTGTCTGCATCCTACATACCCGTGTCCCACTACTGTCTGCATCCTACATACCCGTGTCCCACTACTGTCTCCATCCTACATCCCCGTGTCCCACTACTGTCTGCATCCTACATACCCGTGTCCCACTACTGTCTGCATCCTACATACCCGTATCCCACTACTGTCTGCCATCCTACTTACCCATGTCCCACTGCTATCTGCATCCTACATACCCGTGTCTGCTGCTGTCTGCATCCTACATACCGGTGTCCCAGTACTGTCTGCGATCCTACAGACCTTGTCCCACTACTGTCTGGCATCCTACATACCCGTGTCTGCTGCTGTCTGCCATCTGCCACCCCCTCAGCACTCTGGATACGTTCTGTTTGTAGCTAAGGCAGTGCCTGTCGCGTGTGCATGCAATTGCATTAGCTGAATCAATCAATTGTATCAACATAACATTTGTAGAGTAATGAAGGAGCTTATGAAGAACTCGGATTCCTTGGTTCTGCCCATCTCCCCACATCTCCTTCACATGGCCCTGTGAGGTATCATCCCCTTCACAGAGGGGAAACTGAGGCTAGGCATGGGACTGGAACACAAACCCAAGCCCTCCACCTCTGTGACAGCCCTCCTTCCGTTTTACCACACTGGCCAGGAAAGGGGCCCAGGTGGCCACTGCCCCGCTGTGCGCTGCCTAGTCACGGCCCCCGTCCCGCCCACCTCAGAGTGAACTCACCTCCCCCGTTTTTGTAGCAGAGATAGGGAAACCTCCAGACGTTGCCCAGCCCGATGATCTCCCCGGCCACTGACAGCACAAACTCCATCTTGTTGGTCCATTGGCCCCGCTCCTTCACCTGGGCCTCACCTTCCCAGCCCAACTTCTCTCCCTCCTCCGGGACCCAGGAGACCACAGAAGGCCCGCGCCCATGCGCTGCCGCTTGTCCATCCATAGCTGTGTGGTGGCTGGGCAGGGTGGAATGAGAGGCACCGCCTGGGGGAGGAGGAGGAGCAAGCGATAAAGCCCTAGCTGGCGCCCCGTCCCTCTTGCCCCTGCTCCCGAACCCTTCACGTGCCCCAAAGCCGTCGCATTTACACCTAAAGTTGTGCTTTGTTCTCGGGACACTGAGAGCAAGGGAGCAAATCTTGGCTTGCTGACTTTGCAGATGAGAAAATCCAGGTCTTCACAGACAAAGCCACTTGCCCTAGATCATCCAAAAGTCCCTTTTTATCTTTGCAGCCAGTCGCCATTCCAGCTGGCCTGTCTGCTGAGGACCTCAGTGTGCAGAGCAACGCCAGCCCAGCCTCTGTCCAGGACAGAGTGATCAAAGGCTGCTGAGGTGGCCAGGGCCAAAGGGCAGGTGCGGCCAAGGTGACTGCAGGATCCTGTCCTGGCCAGTTGTGTGCTCATCCCTGTGCCACAGTGATTGATCAGTGCGGGTAAACAGGACAGCCAGAGAGCCAGGGGCTCCAACCAGGAAGAGAGGGCAAGACGAGGCCTCCGAACATGGCCAGGCGGCACCAGGGCAAGGGGAGGCCTTTGAGGGAACCCCGTTCCTTTCCTCTGGGCTGCATCTCTGTCCTGTGAAAAGGTGGGGGAGTCGGTGCCAGATGTCCCCAGAGCAATGCTCACTTGGATGATGGTCATCTCCAGTGACCCCAAAGTGACCAAATTACTGAGCCCCTCCAGAAGGAAGCCTGGCAGTGGCTGATCGTCACAGCAGGTCACTTCCCTCCCTCTCCCTGCCCTCCTGGAGAGCCCAGAGCTCCCTGGACTTCCAGAAAAATGATATGAGACACTCTCAGTTTTACCCTCTGTCCCCCTTGTCTGTGTCAATTGCCAGCAGATAAACTGTGTCGTGTCAGGCTGTACCTGGAATCCATGCCTGCCTTCTCCCCACCCACCCACCCACAATCGCTCTGAGGCCGCCCTGCCTTTATTTCTGGGTAATTGCCGGAAGAGGTGCCCAGGGGAAGCACCCATCCTGTTGCCCTCGCCTCTGAGGGGCACCAGGGCCATCGAGTGACCAAGTCTACCCAGTGCTCTAAGGTCCTTGGAGGCTCCAGGGAAACACAAGGGATTCTTTTCATTAAGAAGGAGTCTGTGTTATTTGTTGGTCCTTTTAACCCAGGCAACAGCCCAAGCTCAAGCCCAAGCCCAAGTCTATTAGAAAGGCGTAGGCAGGAGCTATTTGAGGTTATGGAAAATTTTGAAGGTGACTTGGAGGGTGCAGGTTGTCCCAGGAATGGGAAAGCATGTCAGGGTGAAACTGTGGTATTGGGATCTGCCCAGAGGCTTCCATCGCAAGCTCAAGCCTGGGAGGGAAGATGAGGAGAGCGTGGCAGGGTGGAAATCAAAGGCCTAGCAGGAAGGCGAAGGCGAGGAAAGAGCTTCCAGGCTCAGAGTGTCAGCCAGACCCCGGGGGCCTGAGAACCAGAGCTCAGGCGGGAAGGTCGTAGGTCACCCAGGGAGAGGCTGGTGATACAGGAACCCTGAGAAGTGGTCCCTGAATCATCATCAAGCAAATGCACAAATATGTGACTATGAAGACACTGATGAAAAAGTACCAGACCAGAAACCCCCCTCTAGTCCGGGTCTGGCTGCTGGCAGCAGCAGGCCGACCCCTGAGCCAGCGCTGTGCTGAGGACACACGAGCCTTCGCACGCACTATTAATTCCACCCTCAGAACCAGTCTTCGCAGCAGGCATTACCGTCGGCTCCACTTTACGGACGGGGAGGTGACACTTTGCGAGGCTGGGGAACAGCGCCCGGCGCCCAGCGGCTGCTCAGTGAGGCACTGGTGCTCGGAGGGCAAATCTCGCCTCCTCTCCGCCTCAGTCTCCCCGGGAGATGGAGCAACCTCTGCTCAGCGGGTATTTGGGGCAGGCGGGTAGGAAGCCGAGGCCCGTGGAAGAGAAGGAGAAACCACTGCCTGGGCTTGGAGCCACCAGGGAGCTGGCTCTGGGCAAACCCCACGCAGAGACCAGAGCAGCTGCTCCGGGACCAAGGGGCTTCAGAGTTGGAGGAGGGGGTGTGGTGGGCAAAGGAGGAGACGGAGGAGGGAAGGGAGGGAAAGCCAAGGAGAACCCCCATGGGCCCCGGATTTGGGTCGTATCGGGGACGGGGACAAGAGAAAAGAGAACATGAACTGATGAACTGACACTGACATAACACATTTTAAAAAATAAAATAAAAATGCTAATTGGGAGGAGCATAACTCACCGGTAAGAATGCGAAGCTGGAAGGGCAGCAGGGAGCGTGAGCTAGTGGGAAGAGAGGCTGGCCCCGAGCCAGGGCAAGTCGAACACAGGCCTAAACTGCAGCAGGAGGGATCTAAGTTAGACTCAGGGAAGAAATGTCCTGGAGGACGTTAGACACCTAAACATGCTGTACCCACCTCTCCTTTTTGGGTTACTTTTAAAAGGCAACAGGACAGCACACCCTACCCCCACTGTGCCCTCCTACCCCTCACCCACCCGCTAGGACTCCTGGAGCAACAGTGCTGCCCACAGCCGAGCTGACTTCCCCAGGGTCCACCCGGCTCTGCCACCTCTCAGGCCCGGCATCTCTTGCTCAGGCTGCCCACCCACTTTGCCAAGCTGGAGCAGGGCTGGAACTCGCCGGACCTCAGCGTCCTCCGGGAGCAAAGACAGCCGTGCTCACACTGGGCTCGGTGCTGCCGTGGAAGAAGCCTTCAAGATTCAAAAAAGCCCAAGGCTAACTCTGTTTGGGAAGCTGGGCATGTAGACAGGGGCCTGGCCGGGCCTAGCAGAGGGCCTGCTCCCTGCTTAGCTCCAGCGAGGAAGGGCCCAGCCCCTGGGCGTGGGGGACAGGACGCCCCAGCCCATGCTTCAGCCCACACCCACATACCAACACCCGTTCCCGTACACATGCTGGTGCCATTCCCCGTCACGTCCCTTTGCACACGCATACCTGTGTGCATGGCACCAAAGCCCGGCTCTGTTGGTAGTCCTTCACACCCCGTGGGCTGCTTGGCTCGCCTGGTGGCCGCCCATGCCTCCCCTCAGCTCCCCCACTGCCCCTTGGCACCAGCACACCCATGCCTCCCCCCACCCAAAGCCAAGGCAGAGTCCCCTCCTGGGAGACACCTGGCTTCCCGCTGGCCGTGCGGGGGGGGGGGGGGGGGGGAGGTGGAGGGCAGGAGCCCCTCACCTGTGATCGTTAATTGCAGGTGGTGGAACTTCAGGAATGCCCCGAGGATCCTCCTGTCCACTCTCCCTTCCCAGCTTGCTGGGCACGGGCTTCTTCCCCGCCCCCGGGCCAGGTGACCACCCCTCTGCCCACTGCCCCGGCCTGCTCCCCTCTATGCGCTTTCCTGCTACACAGGCTCATCCCTGAGCAGCTCCCCCCACTTGCCTAAGATTCCTGAACACCAGCCTTGCCTGGCCTGCTCACTGCACACCCCGCCTCCCGGCACAGACCCCTCAGTCCTGCAAGCCGCCCCGGGCCCCGCCCTCCGGCCCTCGGGGGCAGCAGGCAGAGACTGCCAAGGCACAGCCAGCCCCACTTCCTGCTCACCGCAGTCTCCAGCCTGGGCCCCTGCACCCAGCTCGGCTCCAGGCATCTGGCTCCAGGAGAGTCCCCGGCACTCCCACTCCGCTTATGAGAATAGCAAGAAAGACGGCCCTGAAAGGGAAACTGTGTCCTCCGCCCTCCCTCCTTCCCCGTCCTCCCTGCGCAGGGACTGCCAGGCAGAGAGCGACTCTGTATGTGCCTGAACGTACTGGGAAGAGAAGGGACAGAGAAGTCCCTCAAGCAACAGGAGGGACTGACGCCAAAAGTTTGTGAACCGGGATTACAACACCCAACCTCGAGGTCAGTCTCCTGTCTCCAGCGCCCTGTCCCGCCCCCCGCGGCGGCGCCTCCCTGCAGACAGTGCCCTCCCCCGGGCGACCCTCCCACACTGGGCTCAGCCACTCCCTCCAGCAGGGGAAGAGGCTCAGGGACCACACTGACACCCTCCTCTTGCTCCTGCCCTGGCCCCTGCCCCTCCCCATGGCCCTCCCAGCACCGCCTCTGCCGGCGAAGGGGTAGGGTGCACAGGGCAGGGCCCGCCCTCTCTACCGGAGCAGCAGATGGGAGCCTCCGCTCCAGGCTGGGAAGTCCTGGGAGGGGAGCTGGCCTCACTGCCAGGGCAAGAGGGTGAATCAGGCGCTGGAGTTTTCCACCAGTACCTGCCCCGTGGCTTCAAGGCAGGGCTCTGATCTAGACCTTCACAGGCACTGCACTTCCCTTGGGGTTTTCCTGGAAAAGCACTCTGAGCACATCTTCGGAAGCACAATGTAGAAAGGACACAGGCTTGCAGTCAGACACTCGGGTACCATGTGTCAGTCATGGCAGCCAGGTAAGGGTTTGAGCCTCAGTTTCCCCATCTGTCAATGTAGATAACACCTCCTTTGAGGGTTGCTGTGAGGGCTAAAGAGAAGAGGAGTGGGGAACCCTGCGGCCTTCGGATTTCAAGGTTGTTCTTTTTGAAGCACCAAAGGTGGCAAGAAAAGCTCCACCTTTCCCTGCTGCACCCCTTTCAATTAAAGGGTTTGTCCCGTGACACTTGGATTCAGTCCAAAGGCTGCATGGAAGGAGCCGCAAGGCTCTGTGCACTCCTGCTGTTCGCCATGGGTCCTCCGTAGCGGGGCTAGGAGGGGCAGTGCCGGCCCCGGGCAGCGCTGGCAATGCTCTGGCCCTCTTGCCACCAAGAGGGTGTGGAGGGAGAGAAGTGGGGAGAAGGGGAAATTTCCCTTCACATGTGCTTCCTCTTTGTATTTTAGAACTTCCCGGCAGGGGTGGGGTGTGAAGTGAGAGCCTCAGTCTGTAGTTTTCCACCAGCCTCCCCCTCCACGTCTCTCCAGCCTTCTTGGCACCTCCTGGGGGTTCCCCACCCAGACAAAGCCAGAGCAAGCCACGGTTCTCAGCCTCTGGCCCCTGTCAAGCCGGAAGCCCAGCACAGAGTCGGCTCTGGCAGAGCAGGCCGTGGCCCGGCCAGGACCCACTGTCCTGGCACTCAGCTGGGACAGGGTGGCCTGTCCCTGCATGCCAGGCCCACTGTGATTGGCCATAGAGCTTATTGAGGAGGGGACAGAGAAGTCCACAAGATTACCCAGTTGCATCTCTCCCAGAACAAAAGCCTCTCCATGAAGGGAAGAGGATGCGGCTCGGCAAGAGGGTGAATTTCCTCATTCATTCAAAAGTCTTATCCAGGGCCAACGCGTGGCATGCTTTCTGCCAGGACGTGGGGATGCTGAGGTGCCCAGCGATGGCCCGGCAGTCCTGCCACCAGTCCTCCCCCTTGTGTGAGAAGGCTGCCTTGTCTGACCTGGCCCAGGGAATGGAGTTTGATTCTCCCCAACCCCTCCCTGTCTTTATCCAGCAGCCTCTGACATCGGTCTTTCTACCTTAATGTTGAGCCCACCCCAGTACCCCCACCCCCAACACCACTGAGTATTCAGACCAATTGGCAAACTCCTGCAGGCCAGAGACCCCGCCTTTGCAAGACAATGTCCCTGGAAAGTCTTGCTAAGACTGGGAGGGCCCAGAGTCAAGATGAAATGCGGTCAGGGAGCCAATTACCCTGCTGCAGGAAGGACAGTGGACGCCAGAGAAGTTCTCCTCACCACCCTCATCCCCTAACCCCTGTGTGCCCTGAGAGGACTTGGCGTGGGACCTATTGCCCAAGAATTGAACTCAGATTAGGAGTTTTACATGTCACCTTATTTAATCCCCTTAAGAACCTTGAAACATAGGAATATTAGCCCCATTTTACAGATGAGAAAACTGAGGTGAACAGAAGGTAAGTGATTTGTCCCAAGGGCATGCACTAGTGAATGATGGAGCTGGGATTTGAATCTGGGCCTCTTGGCTCCAAAACTCTATACTCGTTCCACTGCCACACACTGTTTCCCAGACCACAGATATCTAAAGGGCAGGAGGCTTGTTTCTCTCTTAATGCAGTGCCGTCTCAGGGAAGACACTCGGTGTTGAAGGATGGGTGGATGGATGCATGGATGGACGCAACTTGAGGGGAGAAAAATGATCCCAGTCTTCCCTTTTGGGGGAGAGCATTGTTCTCCCAGAACGAGAGGATGGATGGGGGCTTGAGGGACTCAGGTCCTGCTTTTCTGGACAATATGCTGTGCTGAGCAGGACCACAGGATGCAGGAGTATTTAGGGCTCCCTCTCCCTTGGCTTCTAGCAAAAATACTTAGCTCAATAAATGTGTGGCTTCCCCCCTAGGCCCCAGTGCAGCCTGATATCATCCCCTGGAGAAGCTAGGGGCAGCAAGGATCTCTCTGAACATTTCTTGTTTATTTTTTGTTGTTGTTTATTTTTTGTTGTTGTTGTTATATTGACAGCCCAGTGCGGTGGGGCTGGAGCTATGGGAAATAGGATGGATTTGCTTGAACATGTCCCCAGGGCAGCGGTGCTTATACCCTCTACTGGACCCAACGACACCATAATATAAGTAGTATTACTCCCATTTTATAGAGAAGAAAACTAAGGATCAGAGAGGTTAGCTTGCCCCAGGTCCACAGCTAGTAAGTCAAAGGGCCAGAATCCAAGCCAGGACTTCAAGCCCCTATAAGGGCATGTGCTTGGCTGGACTGGTGTCTCTGAGTTTGTGCACGTTTATCGGAGGACAGTGAGGGACTGTGAGTCCACGCACATGTGTGGGTCTGAGACCTAGGTACACATGCGTGCATGAGGCCCCAAGGCAGCCTGGCAGGCTCGGCACCTGCTCAGTAGCTTCCCTGCAGCCCTGCACTATGTCTCTCACTCTCCAGTCACCTGCGCTTCTCTCCCCATTCAGCCAGGGCTTGCCCCAGCCTCAACCTGCCTTTCTCTCCAGCAGGAGTGGCCTCCAGAGGAAAGAGAGTTCCCCTTCCTTCTCCATCTTCTTCCACTGGAAACTGCAGGATCCGTCAGGGTTTCCCTTCCTGGCAGGGAAAGCAGACAGTGCTGACAGCTGCCCTCCTCCACCACCACCACCGTCTCTCCACCTTCATTGGCTAAAGCCACGTCCAGGTCATCCAGGTGCACACGCTTCCTTTCCCCGCCCTGGCCCGGCCATCAGCATTCGCACAGCCCAGTCTGCCAGCCCCACCTGGGCTGTTGGGGGCTCTCCCCTTCACCCCCCACCCGGTTTAATGATCTAAGGCTGTTTGGCACCAGTGACTGAAAAAACACACCCATTACCCCACCTGAGCCCCACAACAAACCTGTGGAGGTGCCTCGTACCAACTCCACCTGAAAAACAAAGAACATGAACTCCAAGCAGCTCCTGCAGAGACACGTGGCAAGGTAGAGGCAAGTGGGGTCTGGAACCGTATCCCCTGCTCCTTACGCCCACAGGCGATCACCACGCCCACAGGACTCCGGCCACCATGCTGAGCTGTCTACATCCCTCCCTAGGCTCGCAGGTTCTGGCAGCTTCGCGGGAGGATGACAGAGAGCCGGGCATGACGTGCTAGAGCAGCCTCCCCAGCCCGCGTCACCAGGCGCCTTCCCACACCCCCGTTTTTCTGTCTCATAGCTCTTTGCTCTTTTCTTCCGTAGCATTTGTCACATTTGTTGTTTAAGAAATAGCATCTGTTTTTGCTCCCCATGCAGCACGAGCCTGGCGCACGGTAAGTGCTCTGTGAACCGTCTCAGCAAGGGAGCTGCCGCCGCACCACGGCAGAGCCTGGCGCCCTTGGGAAGCGCCCGGCCGGCTGTTCTCCAGGAAGCAGCAGCCAAGGCTGAACCCAGTGGGCCTGCTGTCATTGCTTCTTGCAAACTCTTCAAGGGACAACATATCAAAACTTAAGACTAGTAAAGATTTCAGCGGATTCCTGCTGACATTTAAAAAACTAAGAAAATCAGCCAGGGAACCTGCACGCCCTCAGACTGCGGCTCTAGGAATTGCAGGGTGCTCCCTGGATCGGCACCAGAAGAACCATCTGAGCAGAGGCGGCAGACACCTCCGCACGCACGCAGTCAGGGGAAATGCAGCCGCCACCTCAGACACACCCACAGCAACAGCCAGACACACAGGCCAGCTCCCGCCACCCGGTCGGAGGTAAGGCTGCGGAGACACCTGCGGGGCCGTCTAGGCAGGTGGGGTGGCTTGACGTTCACCTGGATGCTCTTTGCAGCCACACGCTAAGGGCTCATCCCGCAGCCCAGGCCCTGACGGTGGGGCTGGGCCGTGCAGCGCCACCCCCTTGTGGCCCGTCGGTGGCGACATGTGGCATCTCCGGTTCCCAGAAGCGCGAGGAAGTGGGGTCCCTCTGCTGGCCGAGCCAGGCGGTACCTTGCCGCCTGGGGCCTGCGGCCCCCCCACCCTCTCCCACGCTGCAGGCCGGGCGGGCACACGCACGCAGCCTGGCGAGCAGGCAGGCAGCCCCGGCAAGGAGAAGCCCACGTGCCGTTCCTCCTCTTTTCTTTTGCTCAGGCCTCCTTCATGCCTCCCTCAGTTTCCTTTCTTAATTCCACAGCACACAGCCAGGGCAGGGGCCTGGGAGGCGTGGAGGGCGGCCTGACAGCCTCCTCTGCTCCACGCCTGCACCACCCTGCACCGCGGCCCCCACCTCTGCTTGGTGGGCCACCAGAGGGCCCGGGAGGAGGCAGGCTCTCGACGTGGGGGGCTCAAGGCCGCAGGCAGAGGGATAGAAACCAGACAGAGCTGCTGGCAGCCGGGGGGAGAGGCAGATTTAATGGAATGCAAGGTAAGAGGGCCTGTGGCCAACAATGTTCTCACCCACCAGCCCTCGCCCAGCTCCCCAAGGCCCATCTCAAAGGATGCTCTTGAAATCTGCATTGCACTTTGCCCTTGGAGAGGAGAGCTGGGGTGGGAGGCCCCAGCTCAGAAGGCGATTCCAAAAATGTCCCCTTTTGTGTCATCTGCCCCAGCTGGGGGCAGAGAAGTGCAAGGCTGCCTCTGCCAGCGCCCACTGCAGCTGGTGCCACAGCCAGGCCCCTGGGTGCCATGGGGACCTGCCCCTAGCAGTGAGACTCCAGTTCTGTGAGTGTGAGCAACGAAGTCCTGGGGGTGGCAGGAGCAGAGGGTCTCCCCTGCTGCCGTTGGGGCAGGTCCTCAGCTGGGCACACGAGCTGGCGGATTCTCTGCAAGGAGAGTGGAGGTGGCTGTCATGCGGTTACATGGGGCGGCCTGCCGGGCTCCCATCACCGTGTCTGCCTGCCCACCAGGGACCAGCCCTGTCCTCACGGCCTGTGTCCTGGAGTCACCCAGTCTCTTCCCGAGACTTCTCAGCACTACCCACGCCGTGCACGGGCCCTGTGGGTGCCAGCTCCTACCTGGCCAGCAGCCCCCACTAACTCCCTACCTCTCGGAGGGGTCCTTTGAGGGTGCTGAGTTTGTAGATGCTCCAGGCAGGAATGCACACCATGGAGGACAGAGCCAGGAGCCAGCCCAGGGCATCCCCCCACCATGGGTAGGTGTACTTCTTGTTGTAGGTCAGCGGGGTGTACTTGATCAGGGAGAAGAGGAAGGTGGCCTGGGGGTGAGGGCAGAAGAAAGGCGCTGGGGGCTGTGCCCGGCTCTCTGCCCCACAGAGCGGCTGGCAGAGATCGCGCTCCAGGCCCGAACGTGCCTCCAGGCTGGTCGCAGCCAGTCGGCCTCCGATTTCCATCACGCTCTGCTCTCAGGGCACCCAGCAGAGGTTTCCAGGGCAAGCACCTCGTCACCCAGGGCTCCTGGCCCCTCTGTGCGTGATTGGCTCCCAATTAGGACATGATTGTGTGCCTGCTGGGTGCCTTCAAGTGTCTGCCTCTCCTGCACCAAGAGTTTGGGCTGTGAGTACCTCAAAGGCAGGGATCTTGCCTCCTTCTCCCCATTCCTCGACCACACCCCGCACACAGTGCAGGCTCGGGGACTGGTGACACGAAGGGAGGACACCAGAGGAAGCAGCACTTTGCCGTTTAAGGCTCACACCCTGGAGCCAGGCTGCCTGGGTTAGAGCCCCAGTTCTCTGCAACTTTCTGGGTTGAGTGAGCCACTTAACTTCCAAAGCCTTGGTTTCATCTGTGCAACAGGGGTAACAATGACACCTATGGCACAGGCCTTGCGAGGCCGAAAAGAGTTAATCCGTGTAAGCACTCTGTGCCCAGCCAGAGCAGGGGCCTCGTGAGTGCTGCTGCCCTCACTGCTGTGGGTAGCAGCACTGACAGGAGCTGCCCAGTGCCTGTGACGTTAGATTCCCACTGTGGAGTCGGTCGAACCGTCTGACAGCTCTGGAACTCAATTAATCGTGAAATAGAAAGGAGGAATCTATCTTGCTGTGGTGGTCTAGAATCCAACAGGAGGATGAATGGAAATCTAAGATGATTTTCCCTTCCTAGGGAGAAGTCCGCTCGAGGGCTCATGGCCTCTCTACCCTGCTACCGCCACCATGACTCCCTCCCTCCCTCTGCCTGGCTTTGTCCCTTGGGGATTTCCTTACTGTGCACACGGCTGGTGTGAGGAAGAGCCAGCAGTATCTGATAAGAGGCCACGGCCTGTACCCAATCATGTCTTCAATGTTGTCGTAGAAGCGCCGGGCTCCTACCATGGGGAGAAGGAGGGGGGAGAGACCGTTCTCCAGCACCCACAGCGTCAGGATGGGGCCACACGCAGATAGGACGGGCAAGGATTGGCAGATAGAAGATATCACAGTTGTCTTTTCAAATCACCAGCAGCAGGCAGAACTTGCCTTAGGTAAAGGCAAGTTGTTAAAAGCTGAAAAGGTTTGGGCAGGACAGGATATGTGCCTGACCACCTGAGGTGGTCTAGGTGCAGCTATAACCAGGACTGTGGGCAAGGTGACTTTTGGAGGGCCCTTCCAAAGGTAGCAATTTAGGAGTTTCAAGTGTTTGAGGTTGGGTAGAGGAGGAGTCCCAGGAAAACGTGGGTATGCGCAATGGATGTCTCTCTTCTGTCCAAGGGCCCTGGGTGGAGGAGAGTACTGGAGCTGGGGCCCAGGGGAGGAGTCACTCACCATAGACCCAAGCCACACAGAGGGACTCGAAGATGGCCACGAACAAGAGGCACATGCCGCTGGCTGCGTAGTAGTCGAAGAGCTGGAACACGTACATGCCGCCCTGCTCGGGGGAGAGTATAAAAGAAGGAAGTTTATCCAGAGAAACAGACAGATCCGCCCTATGCCCCTGACCCTCACACCACTGAGGCACAAAGCAGAGTCGGTGAGGATCAGAGGAGACAGATAATCAAAGAGAATGTGATTTGTATGCTGTACAATACTAGGCATATATGAGATGCTAATTTTTATTATGGGTTTTGGATGGAAGACAGATGAAATCAGACAGCTATAGTTAGTATCCCTGAGAATATTTAGGATTGAGCCAGAAGCCCAAGACATAGTGTGTACTCTTGGGGGAAGGATGAGGGAGGGTTGTCACTGGTCTCCTCCCTCCCCCCTTGAGCACACGCGGAGCCCCAGCCCAGGGCGCCCTTGCTCCCTTTGAAGTTTGTACACAGAACCTGGTGCCTTCTGCCTGGGAAGTCACGGGACCTTGCTGGAGAGGCCGTTTTTCCCAGTCTAGGCCTTCCCAGCCATCCTCGCCAAATGACCCTCACCCACCCCCAGAGGCAGGTGCCACTGCCCACAGGCCAGAGGAGGGATTTGCTCTTTGTCCTTTCTGTGGAGGGGAGAAGAGGGGCCCAGAAGGCTGCCCTGTGACCTGGAGCCACACATCTGCCCCGCCCCACAGGTGTTGCCACTTGGTCCCTCCTCCTCCCCACCGGGTCTCCTCCAGCCTCCCAGCCCGCACCTCTGTGAGCATGAGCAGCCCGACCAGGAAGGACATGACGGACACTCCGAGGATGAGGGTCTCCCTCCGGTTCTTCTTGCGGAACACACAGGGGTACATGTCCACCAGCGCCGTCACCAGGCTTTCAACGCATACAAACTGGTGAGAGGCAAGAGAATTGGAGGGAAAGAGAGCTCCCAGAACGAGCCCTGTCAACAAGCTCTGGCTTCTTGCCCCCAGGGCCAGCCCAGCCAGCCTCCCTGTCTCAAGTGCCCGGAGCTGCTGTCATCGAATGATTAGGGCTGGATGCACCCGTCAAGCTCCCGTGGGTCCCCAGAAGGGCATCCACTTCTGACATTTGCCCAGTCCCCACTATTTTAAGGTCCCTTGGGGCATAAAGCTCGACCTTGGGTGCACTGCTACGCTCCCCAGCCCCAGCCCGCTCGCCCGCAGGCTCGGGATGGCCCCTCTTGATACCTGGCTGTCCAGTCCCAGGAGAACGACCATGAAGAAGAAACAGCAGGCCCAGAGAGGAGAGAAGGGCAGCATCACCACAGCCCGGGGGTAGGCGATGAAGGCCAGGCCAGGGCCTACAGCAGGAGAAAGAGGACAAAGCCCAGTGCCCGGGCCAGCTGCAGGCCTGGTGCAGCCCCATGGCTCCCCAGGGTGGGGCCATGGCACAGCAGGAGCTCGAGGAAGTGCCCCCCAAGTTACCGTTGCCACCACCACCCTCACCCAGATGCCACCAAACCTCCACCTAATTCCCAGCCCTCCTAGGCGCTATCTGCTGTATTCTCATTGGCAAGGACAGGACCTAGAGGTCATCGGTGTAAGGGGCTTTGGATCTAGGAGGGCTCTGCTCTCCAGAGCTACTGCCCCAAACAGAGGTTTCAAACTGGGAATGAGCTCAGGAGCCAGCGGCCCACCCAGTGCTGGCCACAGGAGGCTGCAGGAGCAGCCGCGCCCAGCGGGGCGTGTCGCTTTGCCGGGTTCTAAAGTCTGCAGATGGCACCAGAGAAAAGACCCCTGAGGCCAGGTCTGGCCTGGGCCCTCGCTGTCTCTGTCCCCCAGTGAGTGAACTGGCACCCGTGTCAGAATGCCATTGACACACATCCTCTCAGTAAAGGAGTATTCCTCTCAGCTGACTCAAATGGCGGGAACACACTCGTGCGCTCGAGCCTGGGTCTATTCATAGGAAGCCTAGGAAGCCGCCTCTGAAAAGCAGAGTGGGATGGTGGCCTTGGTGCTGTTCACTTCGTCAAGTCTCGCTTCGAACACAGTGAGACAGGACGAAGCTAGGGCCTCCCCCCAGTGTACATCGAAGAGCACAGGCAAAGTGACTCACACAGTGCTTGGCACATGGTAAGTGCTTGATAAAAGTGAGGCATCATCCTTTTTAGTAATGACCAGTAACGTCAGCTGCCCAGCGTGGCATTCTGTGTGGCAGGCGTGCGCCTGTGAATGCCATTATGAACAGCTGCCTTGCTACAGTGCAAAGGGGAGCGGTTCCCAAGAGCAGGGCAAGAGCAGGGGAAGCACTTTGCAGCTTGTCCAGATGGGGGACGGGGCTTGGTTTTATTTAAAAGCAACCACGGCACTACAGGGTAGAAAGCCAGTCACTCAAAAAGGGAGAAACTCCATGTGCTGATGTAACTTATCTTGAGATACAGTTTAAAGGGAACAAGGCAAGGTGCAGAATAACATGCAGATTATGTTATCATTTGGTTTTTAAAAAGGGGTTGAGAAACAGAAATAGTAACATGCATGTATTTAAGTGTGTGTATATGTATTGTTTCTCATGTATGTCTAAACTCTTTCCAGAAGAATAAACAAGAAATTGATACCACTGACTACCTCCAGAGTAAGGCACTGGAACCAGGGACAGGGAGTGGACGTGGCTTGCGTGCCATCCACTCGTTGAAGCGGACGCAACTGTCTAATTCTCCCCCAAGAATTCCCAGAACACATCGCTGACAGGTGGCCGCAGCTCGCCCAGAGTGCAGGTAACAACAGAAAGGCCTCTGGGTCCTGGTGCCAAAGGCTCAGACCAGGCCCTGCCCAGCCACACTCACCTGACTCGGCCACCTCAGCAATGGGCACCCCCTGCTCCTGAGACATGAAGCCCAGGATGGAGAAGATGGCGAAGCCAGCCACAAAGCTGGTGCCGCTGTTGAGGAAGCAGAGGGCGATGCAGTCCCTGGGGGCAGGGGAGGAGAGGCGGGGACAGGCGGTCAGAAAGGGGCTGTCAGCATCTCGGGCCTCCTGCCCCAGAGCCAGCAGGAGCCCTGGGTGTCCAGAATTCAGACGGCCATTCAGGGCACTGGTCCAGGGTGGGCTCTGCTCCACCTACACCACCTGGCCCCACTAGCTCGGACAAGGAATAAATCAATGTTGTCCTAAAAGAATGAGGCCTAAGGAAGCAAACCATGAATCTCAACACTACAAACTGCCACACAGCTGCCCCTCCCACCACACTGCCACCATGTCATGGGACACTGCCCCTCTGCCATAGTCTTGCTCAGTATCAAACATACACCTGTGTTCAGGGACACAGGTGGCCCTGAACAACAAAGAACTCCTAGCTGCCCCAATTTCGTTTTGAGGTGCACGGTATGATTTTTTTCAGCCATATTCCAGCTAATGTTAACATCAGCTTAAATTCTCTGGGCACGAGTGAAGCAGGCAGAAGGGAGCCATGGGGGACTTGAAGTGAGCAGGGAGGGAGCTGAGAGGTGCCGCGAAGACAGGGAGAAGTCAGGCTGCTGGCCGCCCTGGGGCCCTGGACGCAGACAGCAGGCTGAGCCAGTGCGGCCTCCAGCGCAGCCTGGTCTGGTGCAGCCGGGGGCGGGCGAGGGACACAGGTGCAGCTCGGGCCCCACTCCCCTGTCACCTGTAGCAGTTGTTGTGGTACTTGTTGTAGCTGCCCAGGGCCGTGAGGCACCCCAGGCAGATGGCAAATGAGAAGAAGATCTGGGTGCCCGCGTCCATCCACACCTACGGGGAAAAGGGAAGGAAGCCAAGCTCCGGGAGCACAGGCCCACAGGGACCAGGCGGGTGGCCGGGCTGGGCGGAGACCTGTTCTCAGCCGGCGGCCCTGGCACCCTGCTGGCCCTGCTGACTCCGTGGGCTCTGCTCCCAGCTCCCAGATGCATTTCCTGGGCACTACCAGAATGGAACAGGCATTAGAAATTCAAAGGAAATGACCCGAGGACCCGGCGGAGGCGTGTGGGGGGTGGCAGGCTGCCCTGGATCAGAGCTGGGCCTGCTGCCCACGTTTTGGTTGTGGATTCTGCCCTGCTTTCTGCTCCCCTCGGCTGCTCAGCAGGGCAGGAACCTGGCACAGCATCTCTAGGAATATGGGTCCTTAACACTGTAGCTGTCACGAGTGCAAGGCCTTGCGCCTCCTGTCTCAGAGCCCTCTCTGTGAAAAACAGGGAGCATAGCCCTCAGCTCACAGAAAGTCAAGAGGGCGAACAGAGACGCAGCTGGGAGGGCTTTGTACTCCGCGAGGGAAAGCAACTCTCCCCTAAACACAGGGTGTGTTGCTGCTGTTATCTCAGCTGGCCGGCCCAGCCGCGCATGTTATGATTTAGAGTCAACAGCTAGAATAACACCCCGAAAGAAAGAACATCAAGCAACAGAACAAAGCAGCCCTGCAGATCTGCAGGAGGTGGGGCCTAGCTGCGCATCCTCCCCCAGCACTGCCCCCTGCAGCAGACTCGAGCACCACATGGGCACAGTGAGCCGTGGACAAAGACGTGGCCAGGGCAGGTGTCCCTCACGTGTCTGAGTTCCTAACAGCAAGGGCGCCCAGAGCCCCCAGCCATGTCTCCTCCCTAGCCCCACCCCAGCAGCCCCCAAACAGGGCCCTGCTTTCCATAGCCCCTCCGTCCTCGCCTCCTTCCCTTCCCCCAGCACCAAGCCAACAGTCCTCACACACCAAAGCCTCAGCCTTTCTCGTCCACGCACCTCACCCCTTGCCCGTCTTTGCTTTGCCTGCCTGACCCTCACCACTGCCCTCAGCCCTGCCCCAGCCCTGCCCCAGCCCCCTCTTTTTGCTCTCGTCCCTACCACATCACCCCCAGCCTCTACGGGGCTGGGGCCCAGAGACCCCTGGGCAGGCCGACAGCCTCAGAGCCACACTGAGTCCTCAGGGAGCTTCCCCGGCTGACATACTCACGCTCTAGGCCTGGAGGAGAACCCAGAAACCGAATCCTTTCAAAGAGCCCTGTGACCCTAATGAACAGCTGCTGTGGGACCCCTGCCCTAGCCCCTGAGAGCCAGCGTCAGGGAGGCACTTGGCCCTTCTCCTCTGGCTGCACTTCCACGTCTGCAGGGACGGGAAAGAGCAGGGAAGGGCAGTGGAGGGAAGGGGAGTATCTCCAGCATCTGTCCCTGTGCCCACTGCAGCCCCATTCTGGCGCCTTCTGCAGGGCAGGCCTTGCCACCAGGGAAAGGCAGTCCGTAGCAAGAAGCACAGAAGACTCAGAGGGGCTGGAGCAGCAAGGATATCGCCCAGAAGGGCAGAAGAACCAGGGAAACTTTTTTAAACATGAGGAAAAATTATGATGGGGAAGGGAGAGAGGGCTTCGGGATTTGCATCAGAAGTTAGAGAAGGAAGGGGTGGGAATGCAAGGCAAACCCAAATGACAGGCAAGGGGAGTGCTGGCAAAATTCAGCACGATGCCACACCAAGCTCAAGCAGATGCCTGGGCCAGTCTGTTTGCTCCTTCAAGAGATTTCAAATCCTTTTCTCTTCTAAAACTCTGCTGTGCAGGTCCTGTGAGGACAATCATCTCAGAGAGCCTCTGGCACGAAAGTCACTCTGTTCTGTCTTGTCCCTGCCTCCCTCAGCAGCACCTCGCAGCACAAGGCCCTGAGCTGGGACAGGAAGGGTTCCTGGAGTTGGGACGGACGGGCGGTGGGAAGAAACGCTCTCTCCGGGACTCACAGGTGCTGTGCTGCAAGGCTCGGCAGTGTCTCCCAGCAAGTCACCGGGGGTGGCCTCAAGGACACATGCTCCCATGCCCAGTGGTGGGCAGGGTGCAGAGTGGGTCACAGTCCCACTGCCAAGTCATCGAAGATACTCTGCTGCCCACATGCAGGCAGGAGAGCAGCCCTGCGAGGATGAAGCTTTGTGAACCTGGGCTTGGGAAGAAGAATAAGAGAAATCATGACGTGGCTGTTCACCTCGCCCCGGAGGGGGCGGTGATGGGAGTGAGCTCAGACAGAGGCCTAGTGGGAGGAAGGTCAGTAAGAACAGAGGATGCAGCAGGAGGGCTGCGAGTTCAGAGCTCACGGGTTCCGGTGTGGGGCCTGTGGCCAAAGCCCCTGGCTGGGTGCTTGGCGAGCCCAGCTCTCAGTGCAGCTGCCGCCTGACAGGCCCGCTGGGCAGGCGGAGAGGCCGGGCACAGGGCAAGCAGGGCGGCTGTCCCGCTGCCGCCCGCTCCAGGGGCTCTGGTGTCTAGAACAAAGCTCTCATGTGCCTTTGGCTGGGGCAGAAGACCAGCCAAGGGAAAAACAAGTGTGAAAAATGCTCAGTGTAGTGGGGGGGAAAAGAAGTCTTTGGGGGAGAGAGGAGGAGAGAAACCTCTAGAAGATTCAGGAAAGATGTTTTCAGCTTTGAGTCTATCCCCCAGGATTATTAATATCTATCTACTATTTTTAGGAAGGCAATGGTGTGTCGTGGAAAAAGCATGGACTTTGGAGTCGAATTGATCTGGGCCCAATTCTTAACTTTACTAAATACTGGCTGTGTGATCATAGGCAAGTCACTCAACCTCTCTAAACCTCCCTTTTCTCATCAGAAAAATGGGTATAATAACAAATAAAATAATGTATGTAAAATGCCTAACAAATAAATATTCATTTTCTATCTCATCTTCTAGAATAACAAAAAGCAGCCCTTAAAACTCTCAAAATAATTCATATCCTTTGGTTAAGATCTATCATGATGATTAAGACAACAGACTTCAAAAGTCTACTTGGGATAAAACCAAAGCTCGCCCATATGCCAGTTTTGCGGTTCTGGGCAAGCGTCTTAAGTTTCCTGAGCCTCTGTTCCCTGTCCACCCCGACTCACAGGTCAGTCTGAGGGCTAAGCTGTGCCAGGCTCTCAGCAAGGTACCTGGCAAGTGACAGGTGCTTAATAGGTGTTAGCTTCGGCTGTTGTCTGTTGTTGCTTTCTTTTCCCTCACTCTTTCAGAAACAGGTCTCACTCTGCTGCGTAGGCACAGAGTGCAGTGGCCTCGAGCAAAGCCTAGGGTCACAGGTGTGAGCCTGCACCTGGCTTCTTGTTATTTTAAAAGGCAACTCACCTCTCAGTGATAATGAGGTGACATAGATCTCACTAGTAAAATAAAAGACTAGTTCTAGTCAATGATTTCAACCTCCTCCTTAAACAAATCTTTCATTAGAATTGCTTGACAAACGGATTTAAAAGTTTCAACAAGGCTCTCTGAGCACCATACTCCCACCCCTGCCCTTATCCATCTACCAAAGCACAGCAGAGCAGTCTCGAGTGAGGACACAGGAAAGAAACCCTGTTCCACACGGAGCACGCCCTGGGTAGGACAGCCCTGCATCTCCCGCACCCTCCCCAGTGCGAAGGGCAGGCCTGCGGACTTCAGGCGGCCACCTGCTCTGCTCTGGGCAGCTGGGCAGATGGGGAAGCGGGTAAGGCAGCATTCTCCCCGCCTGGTCCCCGGCTCCTGGCCTTGTGCCTGGGAGAGAGAGATGGCTTTGGTCTATGTGTTGGTGAGCAGGAATCTTGCAGCTTTCCCAAGTGCCAGGCAAATGCCAGTTGGAATTGTCGCACCCCCCAGGGAGTGCCAACCAGATTCAGTTGGGGCTCTGGCAGGGCGTCCCCACCCCGCAGGTGCTGCTCTGTCCTCTGACTACAAAGGCCTCACCCCAGCGTGGGGCCGGAACCAGGCAGATAAAAAAGCTGCTTAGAAACTTGGGACCAGGCCTGGCTCTCAAAATATCTCCCTCCCCACAGTCTCAAAGCACTTGGAAGACTTCCACTCCCTCACAGCCTACAACTGGCTGGAATTAGAAGGGTGGTACCCTGGAGTGCAGACTAATGGCCCTATTCCCTGCAGTCACTCGGAACAGGATTACGGCCTTATTAACTCTCAGAGTGGAAGGCTACCTGGTCCACCTGCTTCCTATTTACTGGAAGCTGTCACACACCAAACACTGCACCTAAAACAGACCTAGCACATAACAGATGCTCAACAAACATCTGCCGGATGAATAAGCTATGAGGGGAACAAGGATGAGCAGACAGGGACCTGGTCTTCAAAAGGAGACCATAAGGTATATGGGGCTTGTCATTGTGCAGATCTGGTTCCAGCTGCAGGTGTGAGGATGGAAAATTCTTTAAGCTCACTAGGCCCTAATTTCCTTACCTACAAATGGGATGCCTCATTGGTCTGCCATGAGGGTTAGCTGAAATAATGCAAATAAACCCCTTAGTAATGCCAGGGACAGAATAAGCACTTGACAGTCACTGGCTGTAAGTAGCTGATCAGGACAAAGCCATAGATCAGTTCTAGAAATACTGAGCCCCTGTGTTCCTTTTTTTTTTTTTTTTTGAGACAGAGTCTCACTTTGTTGCCCAGGCTAGAGTGAGTGCTGTGGCGTCAGCCTAGCTCACAGCAACCTCAATCTCCTGGGCTCAAGAGATCCTCCTGCCTCAGCCTCCCGAGTAGCTGGGACTACAGGCATGTGCCACCATGCCCGGCTAATTTTTTCTATATTTAGTTGTTTGGCTAATTTATTTCTATTTATAGTAGAGATGGGGTCTTGCTCTTGCTCAGGCTGGTCTCAGACTCCTGGGCTCAAGCAATCCTCCCGCCTGGACTTCCCAAAGTGCTAGGATTACAGGGGTGAGCCACTGCACCCGGCCAAAATACTGAGCCCCTGTATTCTTTCTCCCTTCCAGCCCACCTGCCTGTGTCCTGCCTGATCACACCTCCTTCCTCTCAGGTCCACCTGCAAACGAAGGTGAGCTTTGTAGCTCCGCCATTGGAGCACAGCTCTGCGGTGCCAAGACCGCAGTAGCTCTCTGCACGTGGGTCCAGGCTGACTCCTCACTGGGCCTTCACAGCCTTCCCTAGCCTCTGCTCCCTGCCACCTGCTCTCCATCACAGCCCTTTGGTTCCAGAATAGTAAAGAGCTCATGATTCACAAAACAGAAGCTCCCTTTGCTTGGCCTGGCACTCACTTGCTGTGTGACCTTGGGTCACAGTTTGCTCATCTGTGCAAGGAGGAGTTGCACAGCCGATCTCTGAGGCCCTTCAAGCTGCAGCTGCTGTGGTTCTACAGTTGGCTCAAAGCCTGCCACCGCACAGACGTGAGGTAGTGGCAATCTGTAGCTTCGTAACGTATAGCAAATGGGAGGGGAGAAGCATAAGCCTATATCCCACCAGAAGATTGCTGAGAAACTTCCAGGACTGAGGCCACAGAGGTCCCAGTGGAACTCAGCTTGGAAGAGTCACAACCTAGGCAGGGACAGTGGGAGGCCTGAGCACCTTCAGCTTCCGGATAGCCTGAGCCTCTGCACGGAGAGCCGCAGCCCCTGTGTGGGCTCTGGGCTGTGTGCCCACCCTTCCTCTTGCCCCATCAGCAGCTTCAGTGACTGTGACAGTGCCTTACTATTCCAGAGTGTTTGGAAAGCCACCCAAGCGTCTGTCTTCTGTGTCCTGGGAGCTGCCGCCCTTACGTGAGCCAGAGAGACTCTTCCAACAGCCGAGCGGAGGATCTCTATTGCACACATGGTCCCCAGGGAGGGTGGGCTCTATACCCAGGAGTCAGAGGACAGTGCCTAAGTGGGCAACAAAATTTCAGGGGCTCTGGGGTGGAGCTTGGCCACACTCTGTGCCTCCTGCCTTTGCCAGCTTTCGAGTGGCTGCCACAAAGGAAAAAAGGAGAGGCCTGTCGGAGGAGGCAGGGGAGTCTCACTCTGGCCCTCGCTCCACGAACCCTCCTCTGGGAGAGCAGCGCCCCGCCCAGCCACGAGGCATGGCCGCAGAGGGGCTGCAGACTGCAGAGGAGGAGCCTCCTGACAACTGGCGGGACACTCAGCACCCTCTCACTGCTGGAGGGAGGCCAGGGAGCCAGGCCTAGGGCCGAGTTCCGTGGGCAGAAGGAGGCGACAGTGGCAGGTTGGAGGGTGAGAACTAGACCGGAGACTCGCAGATGAGCTCGCCAGAGAAAGTACAGGAAGGGCGCGGGGAGACGGTGGGAAGGCTGTCTGTGCACGTCTGCAGCCCTGAGAGCTGCTGACACAGGTCTGGAGAAGGAAGCACTCGCCCCCCGGCATGCCCTGGGGTAGGGCCAGGAACAGGGCCTCCCCACCAGAGCAGGGGAGCTTGTGCCCCCCAGAGCCACGCGCCAGCCCGCTCCTTGGCTCCTTACCTGGGGGTCCCACAGGCGCGTGAGGTTTGGGTACAAATAAAACTGAATTCCTTGGGCTGCTCCGGGCAGCGTCACCCCTCGAATTAACAGGACCACCAGCATGAGGTAAGGGAAGGTGGCTGTGAAGTATACCACCTGGCCAGGACACAGGAGGGAGGGTCAGGAAGGAGGCGGGGACGGAACTCCTCAGAAAGGCCAGGGCTCAACCCCCCCTGCTCCCTCCCTCTCCCCCCACAGCTGCCCGGTCCTAGCTCCCTAAGCCTCAGAGCCACAGCCTCCCTCATCCTTCCTCCCTCCAGCTTACAGTCCTAGCCTCTCCCAGACACATATTCAGTAAGCGTTTGTTGAGTGACTAAATGAACTTAGACATTCTTCCAGCTAGTGTGCTTGGAATGATGGCAGGGGCTGTCAAGTATGGCAATATCTGTATCACATGGTCCCCACCCTCACAAAGATCACTAGCTCAGCACAGCCAAGCAGCCTGATTAGGAAGGAATCTGTCAGAGGCCTCCAGGACACAAGTCCAGAAGAATTTAGAATGCCCTGAACACCTCATAACCTCTAGGGCAGGGAGTACCCCAAAATTCTTGAGTTGGGAGAGAATCATTTTGAGATAACTAGTCTTAATGGAATTCTTTTTCCAAAGAACTGTTACAGGAAACAGGGAACCAAGAACAGTGTTCAGTGTGCAATGTGCCCACACATGTTGGATACTCCAAGACCAAATTCCCCTGGGGTGTCCCCTCCTGCCTTTCTCACCCTCTTCCACTTCCTCTCCCTAAACACTGGAAGTGCTCGGGACTGAATCCGTGAGAGGCACAGAAGCAAGGAAGGGAGTAACAGGAAACCTCCGCTGGGTCACTCCCTTCCACCCCTGACGAGGCCCCAACTTAGGGCACTCCGGGGGGGGGCAGATGCTCGCCACACAGACCTTGCCCGTGGACTTGACCCCCTTCCAGATGCAGAAGTAGCAGGCGACCCAGGCGAGCAGGAGGCACAGGGCCAGCTCCCAGCGCAGGGCCCCCAGGTGCTGGATGCCATCCGAGATCTTCAGGACCCGCCGCCTGGGGAGAGAAGGGTGGGCCCGGCTGCACCTTTGCTGCCGGCCTCAGTTCGCAGGTGGCTGCGTGCTTCCCGGCTCTTGTCCAAGGCCTGTCGGCTCTCTCCCCAGCCCCTGAGGCTGTCCTCGTGCAGAGACAGAGGCAGACACAGCTCTGTCCCAGGCATGTTTGCTCTGGGTGCTGGCTTCTCTGGGGGAGGAGAGGCACACACGCATTTTCTCAACCAGGGCTTTAGGGTGTTTTCGTACCAGGAATCAAGCTGGGTGAACATGGGTACTTGGGCGGGAGGGTGGACAGTGGCCACACACAGCCGCCAGGAGGAGGGAGCCAGGAGAGCGGACGCGGCCGGCGCATGTGGCAGGGCGAGGCGGCACGTGGGTGAGCAAGGGGCAGGCCTGGCCCAAGAAGAGCTGCGGGGTTCTCGCCTCTGAAGCCAGTCCTGTGAGAGCCACAGCACAGGCCCCACAGGGAAGGCCATTGGTGACTTTCTAGGGCTGGCGAGGCTGCGGCCGAGGTGGCCTGCACCCAGCCCGCGGGCCTGGGGAGGGGCTGCACTTACTCCCAGAACTCGATGACAGGCGAGGTGGCGTTCTCAGAGGTCAGGTTCAGAGAGCCGTTGGTCTTCTGGAACTCCACACAGCGCTCTGCAGGTGGCGGGAGGGACAGGGGCCGTCACTGGTGCAGCGGGAGCGGGTGGGACTTGGGGCGCGGGAGGGAAGGCGGTGGCGGTGGGAGGCCGGGACACTGCAGTCTGCACAGAGAGCCTCACGCAAGACCTCAACTGGCCTGCCTCGCCCTCTCCCGCACCCTCTGAGACGGGGTTCATGGGGGTTCGGTGCACACTTCATCACGGCACGCGACCGCCGGGGGACGCACACCGAGACTTCCCGGTGAAGCCGCGACCTCTGGGAATGCGCGTGACTGCCGGGAAGCCGCTGTCGCTGCCCAGAGCACGGGCTGAGAGCTCTGGCCTGATCAGCCCCTCTGGGCATTGACTGCCGCCTTGGGCACGCCACAACTTAGTTCTCTGAGCTTCGCTGCCCTCGGCCCTAAAATGTAGATGAGAGTCTCCATCTTGCAGGGGGTTAAAGGAAAACATGAACGTACAGTGTGCCATCGATGGAGCTCTCTAGTATTTGCATGTCACGGTGGAGTTTTTCAGAGTGCTGACATTCTTCCTATATTTTATTAGTGCAATAGTCCTGTGGGCTGGGACCCAGGCCAGCAGATTTTCTTGGCCCTACCTGCAACACATCTAGACTCTGAGCCTTCTTGTCACTTCTGCTGCAATCACCTGGTGCAGGTCACCATTGACTCTTGGCTCCCACCTGGCCTCTGGTTTCCGCCCTTGCTCCCCTGTCAATCCTCTTACAGCAGCCAGGGTACTGTTAAAGCTCCGTCACTTTATGTCACATCCCAGCTCAAAGCCGTCCCCTGGGTTTACCACCCCACTCAGAAAAATTCTCAGACCCCTTCAGTGGCCTTCAAGGCCCTGCCGATCTGTTCCCAACCCCTCTGGCCTCACCTCCCACCACGCCCTGTGCCCACCTGCTCTAGCCACACCGGCCTGTGCCCTGCAGCCGCAAGTGCACCGCCCCAGGGCCTGCTGGGGAGCTCCCTCTGCAAGCACAGGCCGGGCTCAGTGGCTCCTCCCTCCTGGAGATTGGCACTCAAGGGGAGCCTCAGTGAGGCCTTTCCTGGCCATTCTTTTTAAAGTCACAGCCCCACCCCTGAAACTCCCATCCCTGTTTTACTTTTCTCCATAGCACTTCTAACGTGACACCTGTTACTCATGTTGTTTGTGGTCTGTCTCCACCGCTAGACTGAAAGTTCCAGGAGCGTGGGGAGCCTGTGGCTGTGCCCTCACCTCAGGGCCTAGAACAGAGCCTGGCACACAGCGGGGCTCGGCTAAGACCCACCAACCACAGCACTCCTGCCCAGGAAAGCGGCGTTTCGTCGCGACAGGACAGGACGTCCTGCGCTAGTTGGAGGCCAGGCCTTGAGCAGAGCCAGACTCACTGGAACAAATGTCAAGAATGTCAAAAAACAAAAGATTCAGGTGTTGCCTCCGAGGGGTCTCAGAGACCCCCAACAACCCAAGGGAAGATAGGCCCAATACTGCCCTGAAGCAAAAGCTCTAGACCACCAAAAATTTACAGATTTTTTCAAGAGGGACCCTCCCCCACCCCGCTGAGATCCGGATAAAATCTTCCCCATCTTCACCCTGGTTGTCAAGGGTGAGTAGAATGAAAGAAAGAAAGACAGAGAGAGAGAAGGGAAGGGAAGGGAAGGGAAGGGAAGGGAAGGGAAGGGAAGGGAAGGGAAGGGAAGGGAAGGGAAGGGAAGGGAAGGGAAGGGAAGGGAAGGGAAGGGAAGGGAAGGGAAGGGAAGGGAAGGGAAGGGAAAGGGGAAGGGGAAGGGGAAGGGGAAGGGGAAGGGGAAGGGGAAGGGGAAGGGGAAGGGGGAAAAGGGAAATATATAAAGTTTAAAAATGAGAATAAAACTGCTTTTTAAATCTTCATTCAACAAATGTTTGTGAGTGCTTATGAGGCGGCCATGGCTGGCCAGGTATAAAGACAGAGAGATAAAGAGCCTCCTGGCCCTCAAGGTCTTGCTGACTGGGGGGAAAAGCAAGTCGAGAGACACACAGAGGCCATAGGCCAGGTGCGGTGGCTCACGCCTATAGTCCCAGAACTGTGGGAGGCCGAGGTGGGAGGATCTCTTGAGGACAAGAGTTGGAGGCGGCTGGGAGCTGTGCTGAGGCCACTGCACTCTAGCCTGGGCAACACAGTGAGATCCTGTCTCAAAAAAAAAAAAAGACAGGCATAAAATGAGGAGGTGCCGCAGGCCAGTGTAGGGACTAGCAGAAACACCTGACGAAAACAGAATGCAGTCTTGGGGCATCAGGGGAGGCAACTCCAAGATCTGACTTTTCGCTTGAACACCAGTGTCGGAGTGGAGGTGGTGGCAGAGAGGTGCAAGCAGTGCTGAAGGGGGCTAATGCGTGAGGCAGGAGATGCAGGGCTGAAGTAAGGGCCCGCAGGGGCCAGGCTACAAAAGGATACAGGAAACCAAACTCCAGACCGGAGCTGAGTAACTTATCTGGGCAAGAAAGGGTTAATCATGGTAGCCCGATTCACAAGGGCAGGGCCTCCGTGGCAGGCACTGAGCAGGTTTGGACATGAGCGCGGCCACCCGCTGAGAACGCACACAGAACAGTGCCCACATGCTCTCCACCCTGCTGCCCAGGAGGGAGCCACTACCCGCATGTGGCCATTGGAGTTCAGGGTAAAGAAAAGATTTAAAGTTCTGCTCCTCAGACGCACTGGCCACAGTGCAAGTGCTCCATAAGTGTTACAAGCACAAGAGAAACTACCATGCTTCCCCGAAAATAAGCCTAGCTGGATGTCTAAGCATTTGTGCAATAGAAGCCCTGCCCCGAAAATAAGCCCTAGTGACGGGCGTGGCCATACAGTGCATCTGCACAGCCCACGCGTGTCGTCGCGGAGCAGTAAAGACAAGCAGCCCTTCTCATCTGCCCCATGAGAGCTCTACTGCTTGGCTTGAGAGATTGGGTAAAGGAAATAGAATCGCAAGAAATTCAGGATGGAATTCGGGGTTTGGAGAGTGATGATGATGGTCCAGAAGAAGATGACTTCACTATATTTGAATAAATGTAGATTGCTGTACCGTACTTAAAAAAATAACACATCCCCTGAAAATAAGCCCTAGGTGTCTTCTTGAGGAAAACGAAATATAAGACCCTGTCTTGTTTTTGGGGAAACACGGTAGTCATGCGTTGCATGACGATGTTCCAGTCAACAGCAGACCGCGTATAGGACAGTGGCCCCATGGGATCATGATACAGTATTTTCACTGTGCCTCTGCTGCGTCTAGATACAGTTAGAGACACAAATACTTGCCATTGTGCTGCGCTTGCCTGCAGGATTCAGGGCAGTGACATGCAGGTAGCCCAGGATAAGGGGCTGCAGGCACAGCCTAGGCGCACAGCAGTCCACGCCATCTGTGTGTGTCAGCCACACTCTGTGACACTTGCACAGTGACACAATCACATAGGATGCATTTCAGTGTCCCCTTTGTTAAGTGACACATGGTAAGTTCCAGTTGACCCTTTAACCACACGGGTTTGAACTCTGAGGGTCCACCTACATGCAGATTTCTCTTCTGCCCCTACTGCCCATGAGGCAGCAAGCCCAACCAACCCCTCCTTTCCCTCCTCCTCAGCCTACTCAACCTGAAAACCGTGAGCACAGAGACCTTCATGATGATCCACTTTCTCTTAATGAATAGCAAATATATTTTCTCTTCCTTAGGATTTTTCTAATGACATTTTCTTTAGCTTCACTGTAAGAATATAGTATATATGCGTTAGCAACTGTTTGTGTTATCAGTAAGGCTTCCAGGAAACAGCAGGATATTAGTAGTAAAGTTTTAGGGGAGTCAAAAGTTATACACAGATCTTCTGCTGTGGGGTCAGCAGCCCTAAGCCCCGCACTGTTCAAGGGTCACCGGTATATTGATGACCCATAACACAGTCCATGCCCTGGACGAAGTCCAGATGAATTGTGAGTTTGAAAGATCTAAATAGTATCAAAAAGAAGATATGAAAAACAAATAAATGAACAAAAAATATATCCAAATGTCAAACTAACCATATTTCAAATTGATTTAAATAAACGGCTACACTACATTAAAAAGAAGTCAGTTCTATTTGCATAGCATATGAGTTGAACACATCAATTTCTTTTTCTAAACCAAGTCTGTGACACTTTGCCTGTGGTGCTGGTGAGCTGGCTCTACCGTGGCATGAGCTCTCCATGGCCTGCCAGCGGCTTCCAGTGCGGCCCGCGTTGCGGCTGCAGATGGGGTTGCCTGGGACATGAGGACAACCCACTCTGGGCACTGTGGTGGAGCAGCAGGAGCAAGTGACCTGGGCGCAGACCTCACCTGTGTTCCACTCGTGGCGGCAGCTGCCCCAGGGCAGGTCGCTGGTGAAGCTGCTGAAGAGGTAGAAGAGAGCCCAGGCCAGAACGATGATGTAGTAGAAGTTGAGCAGGACGACGATCATCTGGGAGGCGTAGCCGATGCCTGCGGAGAGACTGCAGGTGGGGCTGGGGACAGAGGCAGGGCTCCCGCGCACGCCCTCGCTGTCGGGAGTGGGTCTGACCCACTGTGCGCGTCCCAGGCCTGGCTCTCTCCCTCCCCCAGCACCCCAGCCCCTGCCTCCTGTGCCCGCCAGCCCTCCCCATCGTCACCAGGTTCTGAAAGCTCGCTGATTCAAGATGATCTTTAAAATGTGTAAGACTAACTCCAAGATACCAATAGTTAATGTTCCTCAGGATGAGTCTGATTCATTTCTTAAATATCAAAACCCAAGTTAAGAGCAGGGACAGACAAGTCACATAGGAGAAAATATGGACAGTGAATATCCTCTTAATAATTGTAGATGTGTTAAATGAAACAGTAGCGAGATGCCATTCTGCATCTTACAACCTTGGTGCACTGTCTTTACAGATGATATAACACAGTGGTTTCCAGACTTGTCTGTACATTAGAATTACTGGAGATTTGCAAAATTCCAAAGCCCAGGCCAGACCTCAGACCACTCATTAATAAATCATACTCTCTGGGGATGGGGCGCAGGTCAGGATATTCTGAAGGTCCTCAAGGGATGTCAATGTGCAGGCAAGTCTGGAAACTGCTGACAGAACCCAAAGCTGCTAGCGATGGGGGTGAGATGCCTGCTCACGAGAGCTGACACTGTGATCAGTGTAACATGCCCGCAGGACAATTTTATAAACCAGATCAAGAGACAGCAACTAGATTACCCATTTGCTCCAGTAATTCTAATCCTGGGAATTTATCCCAAAGAAATAATTCCAAAAGGGAGTGCAGCTATCTGAACACATATACATGACAGCAAAATACAAAATTTTATAAGTAATTGAAAATAAGCAAAAAGCCCCAGAGAACTGTTAAGTAAATTATGATATATCCAGCTGATGGAAGTTTATACAACCATTAAATGGTTATTGTGTAGAAAATGGAAAATAAAACTAACCAGAAAAAAGAAAACATAAAATGCATATTCCATATTAATAGATATACAAACTCTGTAGAAAGAGAAAGAAACTGGAAGCACCCCAAACACTCCTCCATGGGTGAATGGTTAAACACACTGTGGTACAATCATGCCATGGAAAACTACCCAGCCACAGAAAGGAACAAACTATTGACACACCCTGTGACCTGGACAAGTTCATGGATCTTAAGGGCATCATGCAGAGTGAAAAAGCTGATCTTAAAGGCTTACAGACTGTTTGAGTCCATTTATGTAACATTCTCAAAATGACAAAATCAGAGAGCCAGGGAGCAGATGGATCAGTGGTTGCCACAGGTCAGGCAGGGGAGGGTCTGGCCACCACGCAGCAAGGTCTCTGTGGAGACGGGGCACTTGTGTCTTGACTATGGCGGTTGTACAGACCTACACATGTGATGGCATCGCACGGCAGTTCACACACACACATGAGTGCATGGGAGGCTGGTAACATCTGAGTAAGGTCTGTGGAAAGTACTAGTGACAATTTCCAGGTTTGATACTCTACTATAGTTACATTAGATTGGATAAAACTGAGTGAAGGGTACACAGGACCTCTCCATACTATTTTTGTAAATTCCTGTGAATCTATAATTACTTCAAAATAAAAACTTGAAGAAAATCCTCTAGAGAAAGAGAAATAATGAAATAAAATACACTAAATTTTAAATACTATGTCAAGATGGTAGAACTGTTAATGACATAATTTTTTCTCATTTAAAATTCTCTTTTAAAATATTTTAGAATTGTCTTTAAAATACAATCACTGCTGCATTATATATATATATATATATATATATATTTATATATATATATATAGCTAAAATAGCTTTACATTCTACTTATTTAACCTAAAGCCTTGGCCCCATTCTCAGATGGACCAGGTGATTAGCTCAGTATTCGGCCACAAGCCAAGAGGCACAGAGTCTTCTCTTAACCTCAGAACTGCTGCCAATCGCTGAAGTCATTCTACATAAAGTTTACAACCACTAATAAGGGTAGCCCAGAATCAAGCACAGAACTACTCACCCTCAAAGATGGGGCAGATCTTCCTCCAGGCTGTGACGCCTCCCTGGCTAGTGTACTGGCCCAGTGCTGTCTCCAAAAGGAAGACAGGAATCCCACAGGTGAAGAGGAAGATGAGGTAAGGGATGAAGAAGGCACCTGTGGGTAGAAAACAGGCCATCCATGGCCTGGCACTCTTCTCTCCATGGCCCGCATTTGCCTCCTCCCGTGCCCACTGCACGCTGCCAGCCAGAGCCCTGGAGGTGGGGGACATGCAAAACTGCGGGACACGTCTCTCTGGATGTCTGTAGCCACAGCAGGAATCCGGAGTCACCAAGTTGCCCAGGATCGACACAGTCTTGTGCTTCGTTTCACTGCGACATTTCAACCTACATCTACCAAGGTTTGCTCCCCACCAAACGTCACCTACTGCCTAACAACACATGACTGTGGCAATGGCAAGGCCCTTGTTAAATATGGATATCCAGGAGCACCAGCACAGCCTACAGTCTGTAATTTTTTTCAAAGAAATGATTGCTCTTAATCTCAGAAAAGGACTTTGGCAGGCTGAAATGGGTTTCCCTTTAGTAATTGCTATGGTTTGAACGTATCCCCCACCGTTCAAGTGTTGGAAACTCAACCCCAAATGTAACAGTGTAGGGAGCCGGGGCCTAGTAAGAGGTGATTAGATCATGAGGGCAGAGTCATCACAGACAGATACTGTCACTGTGAGCATGAGCGTGGGTGTGTTATGCAAGCAAGTCTGGTGCTCTCTCTTGCCCTTCCGCCTCTGGCCATGGGGTGACACAGCACAAAGTCCCTCACCAGATGCGGACTCTGACCCTAGACTCCCCAGTCTTCAGAATCACAAGAAATAAATCTCTGCTCTTTATAAATTACCCAGTCTCAGGCATTCTGTTATAGCAACACAAAACAGACTAAGACACGACAACAATCTTTCTGCTTCTGTTTTCATGATCATTGGCTAAGACAAGATTACTGAAGCCAGAAATTCTGGTATTTTTTTCTACCACAGACCTTCATCTATGGGCAAAGTGGACAGAGGAACCCATAGGATCGAACACCAGGAAAGAGAGAGCTATGTGGGGAGGGGTATCTGCAGAGGATCTCCCTCCACCTTCCAGCCGAGGATTGGTCACTGCAAAGGTGTGAGGAGACTACTCACAGTGAGGGGAAGAACCACCCCAAAGATAAACAGTGCGCACACAGTGCCTGTTCCCACAACCCAGGCCAAACAATCTCGAGATTCTCTGGGCAGAAGGTCATTTCCTCAGTAATGGGGAATAATGATTCCTAGACTGAACACTTCAGTCCTACCTCACAAACCTTAAATGCAAGATGCAGAAAGATCAACTGACTTCACTGATCCCACAATAAAGCTCAAAAACATTCACATAAATATAAGAATATCTAGCAACAAATGAGGCAAAAAAATCACTATATCTGGCATCCAATCAAAAATTACCAGGAAAGCATAGAAGTGGGAAAACATTACCCATGATGAGTGGATATATCAATCAATTGATCCTGACTCATAACTTTCACAGATGTTAGAATTATCAGAAGAGGATATTTAAAAAGTTCTTATAACTGTATTGCATATGTTCCAAAAGTAAGATAGAGACATAAAAGATCTTGAAAAAGATCCAAATCAAACTGCTAGAAATGAAAACTATGATGTGTGAGATATAAAATGTACTGGATGGGATTAATGTCAGTAGACATAGCAGAAGAAAAGATTAGTGAACTTTAACCATAGTAGAAACTATCCAAATAAAACACAAAGAGAAAAGAGAATGTTTTAAAAAGAATGGATGTCACTAAGCTCTGGGATAACTTTAAGTAGTCTAATGTACTTGTAATTAGAGTCCCTGAAGGAAATAAAAGGTTCAGAAATTTTTGAGGAAACAGTGGCTGGAAATTTTGCAAATTTTATGAAAACTATAAACCTATAGATCCAAGAAGCTCTACAAACACCAAGACAAAAAACATGAAGAAAGGCCGGGCGCGGTGGCTCACGCCTGTAATCCTAGCACTCTGGGAGGCCGAGGCGGGCGGATTGCTCAAGGTCAGGAGTTCGAAACCAGCCTGAGCAAGAGCAAGACCCCGTCTCTACTATAAATAGAAATAAATTAATTGGCCAACTAATATATATATATAAAATTAGACGGGCATGGTGGGGCATGCCTGTAGTCCCAGCTACTCGGGAGGCTAAGGCAGAAGGATTGCTTGAGCCCAGGAGTTTGAGGTTGCTGTGAACTAGGCTGACGCCACGGCACTCACTCTAGCCTGGGCAACAATCGAGACTCTGTCTCAAAAAAAAAAAAAAAAAACATGAAGAAAACTAAACCAGGGGACATTATACTTCACATCATTGAAACCAGTAATAAAGAATTTTTAAGGGGAAATCTTACCAATAACCAGACACAGGGGCAGGGGAAGACATATATGTACAGAAGAAAAAGGACAACGATAACATTAAATTTCTCACTGGAAACAATGCAAGAGAGAAGACAGTGACAGGGGGCCACATTTATTAAAGTACTAAAGGAAAAGGCTGCCAACCTGGAATTCTAAACCCAATAAAAATACTATTCAAAAATGAAAGGGAGGCTGGGCCCAGTGGCTCACGCCTATAATCCTAGCACTCTGGGAAGCTGAGGCAAGAGGATCACTCAAGGTCAGGAGTTCAAAACCAGCCTGAGCAAGAGCAAGACCCCGTCTCTACTAAAAATAGAAAGAAATTAATTGGCCAAATAAAAATATATAGAAAAAAAAAGTGAGCCGGGCATGGTGACACATGCTGATAGTCCCAGCTACTTGGGACTCTGAGGCAGAAGGATCACTTGAGCCCACAAGTTTTAGGTTGCTGTGAGCTAGGCTGATGCCACGGGACTCACTCTAGCCCGGGCAACAGAGTGAGACTCTGTCTCAAAAAAAAAAAAAAAAAAAAAAAAGGGAAATAAATGCTTTTTCAGACATGTAAAACCTGAAAGGATATATCATCTGCAGACCTGCACTACAAGGATTGTTAAAGAACGTCTTTCAGGTAGAGGAAAATGATAACTCCACATAGAAATATGGATCTAGCCAAAAGAATAAGGGCCCTTAAGGCTGGGCGTGGTGGCTCACGCCTGTAATCCTAGCACTCTGGGAGGCCAAGACCAGCAGATCGCTCAAGGTGAGGAGTTTGAAACCACTCTCCAATATACATAGAAAGAAATAAATTGGCCAACTAAAAATTATAGAAAAAATTAGCTAGGCATGGTGGCACATGCCTGTAGTCCCAACTCCTTGGGAGGCAGAGGCAGAAGGATCACTTGAGCCGAGGAGTTTGAGGTTGCTGTGAGCTAGGCTGACGCCATGACACTGTAGCCTGGGCAAAGAGTGAGACTCTGTCTCAAAAAAAAAAAAAAGAATAAGGGCCTTTAGAAATAGTAACTACATAAGTAAATATATGAAAATATTTTTCTTAGTATTCAAATATCTTTAAGATAATTGACTAGTTGAAAATATTTAGTTAAACAAAAATAATAACAATGTAATGTGGAGTTTATAACATATGAAAAAGTAAAATGTCTAAGAGCACAAAGGTCAAGAGGAGAGGAAGGACAGTACTATTTTAAGGTTCTTATATATAAAGTGGTATAATATTACTTAAGGATAAACTGTGATAAGTTAAAGATGTATACTACAAAGTCTGAAACAACCACTAAAATAACTTAACAAAGAGTTATGACTGGCCAGGCACAGTGGCTCATGCCTACAACCTTAGCACTTTGGGAAGCTGAGTTGGAAGGACTGCTTGAGGCCAGGAGTTCGAGATCAGCCTGAGCAACGTAAAAGGACCCTGAGTCTATTTTAAAAAATTAGCTAGGCATGGTGGTACATGCCAGTAGTCCCAGCTACCCAGGAGGCTGAGGCAGGAGGATTGCTTGAGTTTGAGATTGCAGTTAACTATGAGCATGCCACTGCACTCTAGCCTGGGCAACAGAGCAAGACCCTGCTCAAAAAAAAAAAAAAAAAAGAGGTATGACTAATAAGCCAAAAAAGTAACAAATCTAACAATGGGTTAATAAAAAATATTCAATTAATCCAAAAGAGATGAAAACAAATAGTAAGATAATATATTTATACCTGACTATATGGATAACTGTATTAAATGTAAATGGTCTAAATATCCCAATTAAAAGGAAGATATTGTTAGATTGGCTTTTAAAAAAAACTAGCAAGATTCAACTATATGCTACCTAAAAGAAATCCACTTCAAATTTAAAAAAACATGAAGAGGTTAAAAGTAAAAGGATGAAAAATATATACCATTCTAATACTAATCAAAAGAAAGCTGGAGTGTTTAATATCACACAAAGTAGATTTCAAAGCAAAGAAGTCTACTAAGAGTAGACAAAATCATTTCATAATGATCAATGGATCAATTCATCAAGAGGACATAATATCCTAAATACGTATTCACCTAATAACAGAGCTTCAAAATATATGAAGCAAAAACTGATAGAACTTCAAGCAGAAATAGATAAATTCCTAATTAAAATCAAAGATTGTAAGATCCCTCTCTCAATAATTTATAGAATAAGTAGAAAATGATATAAAAGACAGAAAGAAGACAGAAAAGGATAAAAATGATTTGAAAACCTTACCAAGTGACTTGACATAGTTGATATTTATTGAACATTCTATCCAACACAAGAGCAAAATATACACTTTTTTCAAGTGTACATGGAATATTCACCAAGATAGGCCATATCCCAGACCACAGAACAATCTGAGTAAGTTTGAAAGGATTCAAGCCATACAAAGTATGTTCTGTGACTAAATTAGAAATCAATAAGAGGGAGACATTGGAAAATGCCCATATATTTGGAAATTAGGTAACACACTTCTAAAATGACCCATGGGCCAAAGGAGTAATCAAAACAGAAATTAGAAAGTATTTGTAATGGAATGAAGTGAAACACAATGTATCAAAATTTGTGGAATGCTGATAAAGCAGTATTTAGGGGGAGATTTATACCCCTAAATGGTTATTATTAGAAAAGAAGAAAAGTTTCAAATCAATTACCTCAGCTTCCACCTAAGAACTGAGAAAAATAAGAATAAATGAAACCCAAAGTAAGTCAAAGGAAATAATAAAAATCAGAGTGAAAATCAATGAAATAGAAAACAGGAAAACAATAGAGAAAATCAATGAAACCAAGGCTCTGTGAGACAGTCAATAAAATTGACAAACTTCTAGAAGACACAAATTACCAGTATGACAAATGAGAGCAGTATCATCAGTAGACATTCTATAGATAGTAAATGGATAATAAGAAAATATATGAATAACTTTATGCCAATAAATGTGACAATGCAGGTAGAATGGATAAATTCCTCAAAAAAATTACAAACTATCAAAGCTTACTCGAAAGAAAGAAATAATCTGAATAGCCCTAAAACTATTGAAGAATTGGGTTTTTGATTTAAAACCTTCCCACAACAACAACAAAACTCTAGGCCCAAATAACTTCACTGGTGAATTCTCCAAACATTTAAGGACGGAATAATTCCAATGCTATACAAACTTGTCCAGAAAACTGAAAAAGGTGGCATACTTCCCAACTCATTTAATAAAACCAGCATTACCCTAATAACAAAAGCAGACAAATACTTTATAAGAAAAGAAAATTAAAGGCCAATATCTTTCATGAACACAAATACAAAAAAAATCTAAACAAAATTTTAGCAAATCTGGTCGAGCGCGGTGGCTCACGTCTGTAATCCCAGCACTCTGGGAGGCCGAGGCGGGCGGATTGCTCAAGGTCAGGAGTTCGAAACCAGCCTGAGCAAGAGCAAGACCCCGTCTCTACTATAAATAGAAAGAAATTAATTGGCCAACTAATATATATATATAAAATTAGACGGGCGTGGTGGCGCATGCCTGTAGTCCCAGCTACTCGGGAGGCTGAGGCAGGAGGATCGCTTGAGCCCAGGAGATTGAGGTTGCTGTGAGCTAGGCTGACGCCACGGCACTCACTCTAGCCTGGGCAACAAAGCGAGACTCTGTCTCAAAAAAAAAAAAAAAAGCCACAGTAATTAAGACAGTAAATATATGGATCATGGAATAGAATAGAATCTAGCAACAGGTCCATATACATATGGGCAACTGATTTTTGACAAAGATATAAAGGCAATTCATCAGAAAAAGGATAGACTTTTCAACTATTCTTTGGAACAAGCGGATATGCATATACCAAAAAACATGAACTTCAATCCCTACCTTCACTGTATAAGAAAATTAACTCACAATGAATCATAAACCTAAATGCAAAACCTAAAACTATAAAACTTCTAGAAGAAAATATGAGGCCTTGGGTTAGACAGAGATTTCTTTTATGTGACACCAAACACGTGGCTCATGAAAGAACACACTGATAAACTGGACTTTATCAAAATTTTAAATGTCTTCACTTCAAAAGACACTGTTAAGATAGGACATAGAATGAAAATATAGGACATAGAATGAAAAAAGGTATTACAAAATGCGTATCAAATAAAAGACTTGTATCTGGAATATATGAAGTCTCATTAACAAGGGATAAATTACTGACACATGACAACTATGGATGAATCTGGAAATAATTATGCTGAGTGAAAGAAGCCAGACTGAGAGAAGTACAAATGGTGTGATTCCGGTTATTTAAAGTCTGGAAATGCAAATCACGGATGTATGGTGACAGCAAGTGGGTGGTGGCTGCACTAGGGAGCAGCGGGGTCGGGAGCGAGGGGAGGGATTTGACAGGGACAGGAGGAGACTCGGGGGTGACGGCTGTGTTCATATCTTGACTGCAGCAGTGGGTTCGTGAGCACACACGCACATACACACACACACACACACAACTTATCAAGTGGTCCACTTGATAATGGCCCACATGTGCTGTGTTTACTGTGAGCTGATGGAGAGCAGGGTCCTCTGGTTCTTCACCTTCCGAAGACCCAGCTTGTAGTCCGCTGGGCCATAATTCAGGCACTAAGGGAGCACTGAGGGATGACCCTGAGGGCAAAGAAACAAAGTTTGCAAACAACTCAGCCTAGCAAGTCCACAAATCAACTCAAGAGAAAAACTAGGGAAGAGAGAACCCAGTAGCTGATATGAAGTCACTGGGAGCCCCAAACATTCCAGAGAGAAAGTTATCAGCCCAGCTGAAGCCCTCCCATATTCATGCCGCCTGCTCACCCCAACAGACCGAGCCACTGTTCGACTGCAGGGTCCCAGAGTCTCCTCTGCGCCGCCTCCCCTGCCGCACAGAGCTCCTGGGCAGCCTGCCACAGGGACCACGTCCACACCCACCCGGAGGAGCTACTGGCCCTAGAATCGTGGAAGGCAGCAGGGCATGGAGCCCAGGGGCACCCAGCTGCAGACCAGGTAGTCCCGAAGGGCTCTCTGCCTCCCCCTGCCCTAGCCCTGCGCCAGTCACCACCAACAAAAATGAAGTTAGTCCTGGGGGTGGTGGGTGGAGTTCAAAGTTACCTGCACCCCATATCATCCATGCTAGGCTCTGCAAAATTCTAACATGTGCTGGCATTTTCCACCTTGAGATGGGAAAGACCACACCCCACCCTAGGAAGGACTCATTCTGCCGGCCACCCTTCTCTAGAGGAGCACGCTCTGTGGTGTCACCTGCAACGTGCCAGCCGATGTTCTAAGATATAAGCTGAGGACACTCCACCCGAGCAACAGAAGGGCCAGCTTCCATGGACAGTGGCACAATGCAACCAACATCAGCCTGACCAGCAGCGGGCACTGAGCAGTTAGTGTAAAGTGGTAACAAACTGTCATGTACTACAAAGCAGTTATCACTTTTATATGAAGAAAAGTGCTTCTCATTTCTCTTTATTCTTTGGGATCTACAAACACCATCACGGCTCACGGCCGCCCTGCTGCCGCCCTCCTGCTGCCGCAGCCCTCTCTCTCCCTGCCGCCCACCGTCCCCTTCAGGACGTTCTGAGAGGTCACGCTGTGGCACATACGCTGCGGCCTCACGAGGTGGCTCCACCCCAGGTATCCTGGGTGCTGAGAAACTGCGTCTCTAGCAGCCAGGGCCAGCCACACCCACACTCTGGTCCCTGCACCCAGCTCTCCCTGCACTCTCCACGCTGCCTGGTCTGCCCACTTTCCGTGCTCTTCGCGCCTGTCTCCCTCCTCTAGAATGGAAGGCCCAGCAGGACAGGGAGCTGGTCTGTTCTGTTTACGCATGCGCCCCAACCACTCAGCACGATCCCTGGCATGTGCGTCAGGCTCGGGCTCAGCCAGGTGTGTGCTGAGGCCGCCCGCTGAGATGGCAGGAGGCGGCCAGTCCTGGCAGCAGAGCACTCACCTCGGAGCAGCACAGTGGGCACCGTGCCCCACAGCTCCCTAGAAAGCTTCCCTGTTGCTGCTGGTTTTAGATGGGGCTTCTTTAGATCACTTGGCCAGCTTCCTGGTTTTCAACTGCGGTTTTCAGGTAGCACTGTTAATACTGTGTTCTATCATAGTCTTCCCTCACCCCTTCCCTGCTCTGGAGCTCACTTCTAATTAGATCAACCAAACGTTAAAGCTGGAAGAAATGGAAAAGACTTCACTTATATTTTTAGTTTGGAACTAAGATTATGCTTTGGGGACTTTTTCGTCCCCTTTCCCACGGGACAGATGCTACTACTAACGAAGCTCCTCTGTTAGCCTCCCTTGACCCCCAGCAGAAGCACTTGCATGAGGCTGTGGATTCGGAGAAAGGCCCAGCCGTGGGCTGACAGAACACAGGACCAGGGCGCGGTGCAGCCAGAGCACCCAGCACCTTCTCCAGCACTGGCTCCTGTCACCCCTAGGAGCCCGATCCCCGATCTGAGAACCGAGGCTTTAAACAAAATCATGGAGCCAGGAGGAATGGAATCAAACCAATCCAAACGTCCCGTTCTCCCACCCTCCTTCCCGTACCAGCAGCAACGTGTCTGCTCAGAAAGACACACCAGGTCCGCATGGAGGCTCACACCTGGAATCCCGGCACTCTGGGAGGCCGAGGCAGGAAGATCGCTTGCGCTCAGGAGTTCAAGGCCAGCCTGAGCAAGAGCGAGACCCTATCTCTACTAAAAGTACTAAAAAAATTAGCCGGGCATGGTGGCGCATGCCTGTAGTCCCAGCTACTAGGGAGGCTGAGGCAGGAGGATTGCTTGAGCCCAGGAGTCTGAAGTTGCTGTGAGCAAGGCTGACGCCACGGCACTCTAGCCCAGGTGATACAGCGAGACTGTGTCTCAAAAAACAAAAAAAAAAAGAAAGAAAGAGGCATCAGTCTCTGCCTTGGCAAAGAGGCAGACAACCGGGTGAAGCGCTAGGCCATCTCTGTAGCAGCTTGCTGTGCTTGGGTGGGGGATGGGGGTGAAAGGAGAGGCGTTAACTGACAACAGAATGGTTAAAGTGCTGGGAACACCAAAAAACAGAAAAACAGGCAGGTCTAGGTCCTTCTGCTGACTGCACGAATCTGTGATCAGCTGCCCTTACCTAGGCAAAAGAGCCTGTCATTAATTCAGCCAGGGCCCAGCGAGACTCACGCCCTTCAGAGCAAACCTGGGCCTGTGCCCGGCTCAGAGTCCCTCGGAGCCCTCCACACCGCTGCTGGCACCCTCGGCGAGCAGGGCAGAGGAGCACCGGGGTCTTGCGCTTGGTCAAGGGACGAGACCATGAGTGGTGGCGTAAGGGTTAAATAAGAGACCGCGACTGGTCCGAAGGGCCCCTGAGAAGTTCTCTTCTGTCCTCCCAATCTTGTCCTAATTGCATGTGGGATGGCAGGGCCTCGCCAGGGGGAAGAGGCCACAGCAACCACCGTGCTGCCTCCACCTCCCACACACACAACCACGTGCAAAGCCCGGGGCGGCAGGCGCTCTTCCCTCCCTGGGCCTGCCTTCCAACACAGACCGAGCCAGCACGCGCCCCGCTGCGCACCTGCGTTGCCAGACGGACCCTCCCCCAGCACTCCTGTCACTGCTCCCCGAACACCCGTTCTCCAGCCAGCAGCTCTGCATTGGACCTTAGGCCTCCAAAGCCCTTTCCCCCACCCCCATCCCTGCTAATTCCCAGGCCAAGCTTTACCCAATTCCAAAGAGGCTTGGGAAAAGCTGCTCACCTTCTAATCCCTTTGCCATGTGAGGGGCTAAGCTGGCTTCCAGGTTCCAGACACAGAGTCATAGCACCTGGCCCAGTGCTACAGACCCCTGCTTGTGCCCTGGGCCGGCCCCACTCTTCACCAATTCTGCAGAGGAAGAGCACTCAGGCTTGAATTCCTGAGCAAGCACGCAGAGGGCCGAGGGCAAGGCAAGGAGGGGAAGACCTCCCCCTCCCCTCACAGCATGGACCGAGCAAAGTCCTGTGATTCCAGGCCACTAGCCAGAAATTCCTAGGAAGAAAGAACGTTCCCATCCCTCCGGACCAACACACGTTAACCTCCAAGCCCAGGGCCATTCCTGATTGCCACAGACCTGGGAACAAGACTCTATGGGCCCAGAGCAGCTCCTTGTGTCCCCATTCCTCCACTCCGTGCCGGTGCCTTCTCTCCCAAATCACTGTGAGACTCAAGCCTGATGCCTTCGGAGGCTTCTTGTCCCCTGCAATCCTGGGCCTGTGAAATGGCCTTTCCCCTCAACATTCCCCTGCAGACACCCCCTGCAGGCCATGTTCCAGTCCAGGCTACAGCCTCATCACAAAGCCAGGCCCGGGAGCCCCAACCCTCATAAGCTTCACCCACCAGCAAGGAGGTGCTCTTCATCCCCTGGTCCACGGAGCCTCCAGGGCTCCCCATGGGGACGTGGAATTCCCTGAACGTGGGTTGGTGGTTGCAAAATTACTGCCGTGCCATGGGTATATAGCAAAGTTACCCAGGGGGCTGGAATTCAGGGGCATGAACTCAATGATGACCTGGTAAAGAGCTAAAGTGAATGCTCCGCCCACAGCACACACACACGTGTGCAAATGTGTAGTGGGAAATTTTTAAGGGAAGAGCCACTGGTGTAAAGGGGGGTTGGGTATTGGACGGTGTAGGGAACGTCAGGGCGCAGTAGAGAAGGGCAAAGACGCAGGCCAAGGCTGAGGAATCTTAAGACCACAGGATGGTTTGTTATTAACATCTTCACCAACATAGCTGCTATTTATTACGTACTTTACACACATTGTCTCTGATCCCTACAACAACCTTGAGAGGTAGGCATTATTATATCAACTGACATGAGCAGCAACTGAAGCTCTGAGAGAGAATTAGCAGAGCCAGAATCCAGACTCTGACGCACCAGGCTCCAAGGTGCCATGTGTTTAGGGCGCCATACTATAAAAGAACCAGCCCCAGGAAAGTCGCTGATCTATCTAGGACTCAGTCTCCTGCAGTGTCCTTAGCGACTTTAAGTCCTTCTAACTGCAGCATCCTGTGTCTACAAGACTCCCTGAGGGACAGGAAGGACAGGAGATGGAAGCATCCTCCTTCCAGGGGTAGGTGGGGTGGCGCAGCAGCTCTCACCTCCCCCGTTTTTGTAGCAGAGATAGGGAAACCTCCAGACGTTGCCCAGCCCGATGATCTCCCCGGCCACTGACAGCACAAACTCCATCTTGTTGTTCCAGTGTCCCCGCTCCAAGCTTCCATCTTCCTCCGCCTTTTCCGCGACTGGACACGCAGGCTTTGTCTCTCCATTGCTGGCTGCGCCTGGGACTCTGCTGTCCATTCCACCTGGAAAGCCAGCGGGCGCTCGGTGACTGCTGGGAAGCCCAAAAGGAAAGCCTCCCCCTCCCTTCGCCAGCACTCCCAGGGACCAGTGCCCTGGAAGAGGGTGAATTCCTCCTCCCTTCTCGGCGGACAGGCCCTCCTTAGCCTCTCTGACGGGCAGAGGCTGGGCAACGGCTACTGAGAGCAAATGTCCCTTTCCCATGTCAGGGAGAAAGTGTTGACGTCAAAGCACAGACTTGCTTCCAGCACGCAGGTTCTCCCGCCGGGGCCTGTGGACACTGAAGCGCTCGCCTGGCCCCAGTGCCGGGCAGGTTCTCCTGCCACCCTTGCCTTGCCTGCAAGCCCGGTGCTGTTTCTCCACGTCAGTGCTGGGGGCCACTAGGAGAATGGGGCTTTACAGACCCTCAAAGCACCACTTGCCCTTGCAGGAATTTACTCAAAGGACACAATTGTGACTGTGAGTAGAAGACTTGGCATTAAGGATGTTTATTGCTTATCACAGCAAAAATTAGAAAGCACACAAACGTCCAAACATGGTAGATAGGTTAATAAATTACGGCACATTCCTACAATAGACTACTGTATAATCATTAAAAACTATGTTGCGGAAAAAAGGATATTGAAACAAAAGGATGTTCATAATATATGAAGCAAAAACCATACATAGGATATGATCATGCCTCACAGATATTTTATAAAGTATTTATATGCACTGAAAGATTAGGATATCCACCAAAATATTTCTCTTTCAATGGTTGGATTATAGGAATATTTTACTTACCTATATTTTCTACATTTTTATCAAAGAACATGTTTTATTTTTGTAATATAAAAATAGACACCAGTTTTTTGGTGTGGGGCTGTCCTGAGCATTGTAAAAAGCCAGTTTTTAAAACAGCCTGTCAGAGGAATGAGAGCAGCCAGGCGGGCCCAGAGCCCGCGAGCAGACGAGGCCATCTGTCCAGGGCTCCCTCCACTCTCTCTGACATCAGCATAAAAGGAAAACCAACCGTGGGTTCTTTTTCTTTTTGGTGAGGACAAATGCAGATGTCTGTCCCAGTGGAGAAGACAACACAGACGAAACGAGCCGCGTGCAGACCTGCCTGTAGGGCATGGCCTGCGCCAACCGCCACGGGCAGGAGGGTGAGCCCAGCCGCGCTCACGCCGGGCACTGCTGTGACGAGGCCGTCCTCGCGGCCGCTGTGTGAGCGCCAGTCTTGCCTCCACTGTGCAAACAAGGAGGCTGCAGCTCGGAGAGGTTGAACAAGGTGGCTCTGCCCCTGCTCTTTCAGCTCCACCCGCTCCATCACATTGGCCACCTAGCTTCATCAGCAAGTCGAGTCTAAGCATCTTCTAGCGGCTCACCTCATTTTATACGGCAGCCCCTTTTCTGGAGAAGTGGGCGGTGGACTTTTCTCTGGGCCTCAAGCCAAGTTCATGCTAACAGAACTTTCTCAGTGGGAGCCAGGCTCCTTTGGCTCTGCCTCCCCACTTGGGCTACCCGAGGGATCCAGGAAGTTAGAAAGTCAGGGGACAGTAGGCATCCTTGCTTATTTGATAAATTAGGGAATGGGCTCCAAAGATTGTCTGTGGGTTACAAAGGAGAAACTCAAGCCATTGGTCCCAAGCGGGCTCCTCGGTCCTTTAGAGAAGGCTGTCTAAGACAGGTGCTAGCTCTGGGCCTCACCTTGCATTGGACGGGCATCTCCGACTGGTGGAAAGCCACCCTCACCCCTTCACTCCCAGACCTAAAGGAAGCAGCAGCCCTCTACTTGACCCCTGAGCCCCGCTGTAGCTGTGGAGGTAGCATGTTGCAGTTGAAAGGACAAGAGCTATAGACTCAGACAAGCCTGTGTTTTCTCTCGTACCACTGCCTGATTTCAGGGAAGTTCATGAATGACTCCGAGCCTTGGTGTGCTTGTCTATAAAAGTGAGGATGAGGCTGGGCGCGGTGGCTCACACCTGTAATCCTAGCACTCTGGGAGGCCCAGGCGGGCGGACTGCTCAAGGTCAGGAGTTCAAAACCAGCCTGAGCAAGAGCGAGACCCCGTCTCTACTATAAATAGAAAGAAATTAATTGGCCAACTAATATATATAGAAAAAATTAGCCGGGCATGGTGGCACATGCCTGTAGTCCCAGCTACTTGGAAGGCTGAGGCAGGAGGATCGCTTGAGCCAGGAGTTTGAGGTTGCTGTGAGCTAGGCTGACGCCATGGCACTCACTCTAGCCTGGACAACAAAGCGAGACTCTGTCTCAAAAAAAAAAAAAAAAAGTGGGGATGATAGGACATACTTGGCCATAAAGGCTGAATGAGGACCACAGACGCACACGCACACACACTTGGTGGAATAACAGGCACTCAGATTTTTACTTTCAATCTTGTCAAAGAATGATCATCTCATTTCACGAAGAAAGTCTTCATTTTCCTAGAATCAAGCCCAAATGTCTTTCCTCTCAATCTAGGGTTCTCTTTTTCCAAATTGCACTTATCCCTTAAGTCAACACCTTCCCAAGTTTCAGAAAGTGAAGAAAATAGCATACAGTCTTTGCATATGCACGCATACATGTCAGAAACGTATTTTCTGGGAGAGGATCAAAAGTCCCTGGTTGTAAGTGGATCCCGCCAACCTGCAGTGTGAGACTCAGAACCAGAGAAAAAGAGAAGAAAGCATTCCGAACCTTTCTGAAGTTGCTGCCAGAGGTCCAGTCAGGGGAGAAGAATTATCTAAGGGGGCGGGGAAGGTGCTGGCTATTTAAAGTGTGGCTGAAGAACGCCTCTGTGGCACTTGTAATTCTAAACTTGGCCCAGCCCACATTCCACCCTCCTGCTTTCCCTCCTCTGTTCTCCCCTCCCTTGTCCTCCCCTCGCCACCGCCTGGGAGGGCCCACACAGGAGTGATTTCATGGCCGCGGTGTGTGCATGCCCTGCAGGTCTGGCCAGTTGCTGGTGAGTTTATCAACACCAGGCTGTCTTCCCTGCAGCTCACATGGCTTCCTTCTTGGTGACCTAGGGTCTCTCTACAGGGATCCTGCCTTCCACTCCTTTCTCCAATGCAAGTGTTCCTGCAGATCCATCCAGTAGGTGCTGCTTAGATTCATTTAAAAGCACATTTATCTTACCCTTTTGCAGTTTACAATCTGGAATAATCAATGATTTAGAACAAAGATACATGGATTACAGAATTCCAAGAAGTCAGAAAAACTTCCTAAACATACATATATGCACACACTTATATACATATAGAAAAAGTCTGGAAAAATCTGAATGGTTAATAGTAGTTACATTTGGAGAGTAGGATTGGGATCAGGAGATGGCACTCATGGAGATTTTTCACTTTTACCCTTTAAACTTCAATATTGTTTGAATTTTTAAACGATAAGCTATAATTTTTTTAAATAATTTTTTAAACCAAGAGGGAAAAGGAAGTTTCAAGGCTTAAAACAAAGCAAAGCCCCAAACTGCCGTGCGTGCAGGAGTCGGTGGCAAGTGGGCGGCAGAGACCAGCGGGGTCCCAGCAGCTGTGGAGTGTGGAGTCACTCACTCGCTGCTGCCCGCGAGGGCACAGCCGGGCAGTCCCAGCCCAGCCACCTGCTGGCCTGCAGTGCAGTGGCGAGTCCTGCGTCCACTGCTTTCTAGCCTGGGGTCTGGAGCAAAGTAGTTACCACAGCAAGCCCTGAAATGGTAGTGTCATTTACACTTTGCTGGCAGTGAGCAGGGAAGTCTTCCTGAAGGGCGTGGGATTGAGCTAGGCAGAGAGAGGCTGGGCTAGGCGGACGGTGAGAACGGGTTACCCGGTGGTGGGGAGGACGGCTGAATGAGGTCATGGCAGCGTGGAAATGTGCCTGACAGGACAGAGAGGAGAGCAAAGGAAGGAAAGCAGAGATTCTAGGGTGGATTCTATTTCTTTGATCCTTATCCACCTCTAGAGCATGAAGCAGGGAAGTTGATCCCTTGGGAGCTCCCTACGCAGCTTCCTAGAGACTATTATCCTTACGGCTGCCCCTTTTCCTCTCCCCTCTGCGCCATCCGTCTGTTAGACTTCCCTGCGGAAAGCAAGAGACCTGCATGGTCCCCTGGGAGAGGCTGCAAACTCGTGCAAAAAGCCCATCTTCAAAGCGAAGCTATCGGCTTCCATTTTTACTTATGGTTGAGTGACACTGACTAATGGCCTGACTGAGCCACTGAGCACTGTAAATTCTGGCATTTGGGATCTAAAATTACCAGATACCTGGAGTTGACTTGGGGCTCAAATTCAGTATTCCGAGAAGCAGATACCAGGCAGCCTTTGGCACCGTGGCACAGCCCCTCGGAGCCTCACACAGCCCAGCGGCAGGCGTTCTCAGATTTCAGGAAAGACTCTCAGTGAGCAGAACATCGTCAGGCCCACCTGGAGTTGGTCTTGAGCTGCCGTTCTTGTATTGAGGTACGCTTGGTTTTACTTGTTCATCCCTTTGTTTTTATATAACTGCTGCCATATCATCATTTTGATTGCTATGTTAATCCTCTCCAAATCTTTGCTATCTTCAATCTCTTTCTCACTATAAAGTGGGAATGGATACAGTAGATCTTTTGACCTGCTTGGGTTGACCAAAGTAAAAAAGGAAAAACAGTGTGAGACCCACTGGCAGACAAGTGTTGGTGGCAGCCCCTGCAGCTCCCTGCCTGGGGTCCAGGTAGGCAGGGCAGCCCTGCTTCTACCTCATGTTGCCATCATCCTCTGGTCTCCTGGGTGCAAGGTCAAATAACCTGAAAACAGGTACTACTAGAATCAGTATGCACCAGTTCTTACTCAAGAGGCTGCATAAGTTTTAAGACTCACTAGAGACTGTCAGTGAGGATGACCAAAGGCTGTCTTCTCAAAATAGGGTCGTGTGAAACAGAGTGAATTGTAGAAAAAGCAGGCCTAGAGCGTCTTGGCTTGTATCAGACTGGTCCTGGGCGTATTTAAATGCCAATATGCCATAATATACACTCCAAACCATTTTTTGTCTCTACTAGGAGTAGAACAAGAACAAATAAATTTTAAAAGAAACATGATTTGTTTCAGAAAGAGCATTGCTGGGCAACATCAATTTCTACACCAGGATGGTGGTGAAGGAAGTGGGGGGTTCTTCTCCTCTGGAGATCTTTAAATTAAGAAGTGTATTTCTGTTTACCCACAGGGTCAGAACTACGCTGACTTTGCAAATATACCACTGAAAGAAAAGAAAGGAGCAAGCAGAATAAACTGAAAAAATTCTGGCTTGCTGGAACTGAACAATTGAAACAACAAAATGAATAATGATAGTATTGGATTATAGCCCAAAGAACAAAACTCACTCATGAGTTCATGCTAAAATAAATAAATAATCAATTAAATTAATAAACTGGGGAGAAAGGACAGTTCTCCCTTACGGTGGAATTATAGTTCACAAAGGAAAGAAATAGAAAAGCACCATCAGACAAACACACTGTAATAATTGTTGCAGACAGATCTACTAAGGAACGCTAAAATTAGTATGTAGAACTAATTTCTAGTTTGAGGAGGAACAGGATTTACATAGTCTCAAAGAATCTCCCCGAGATACTTATTAACTACAAAGGAAAAGATAATACCTTTGGAGTAGAGAAACCAGGCAGAAAACACCTTAACCATGTAACCAAGGTCAGTATCACCAGTAATAAGATATTACCAGGTTTAAGACATCTCAATATCCATTATCAGGAACTATGTGGTTTGATGTGCTAATACTAAGAAGATCACAACATTTCTGTGGTATTCTTGCCAAAAATACAGTTCAATCACAAGAAAACATGAGACCAACCTAAACTAAAAGGCATTCAACAAAATAAGTGATCACCACTCTTCAAAATTGTCAAAGTCATGAAAGACAGGAAAGATTGAGGAACTGATTTAAGCTGGGGGAGACAAAGAAAAAATCATGACTCAATGCAATGTGGAGTCCTGGATAGGGTCCTAGATAGGGTCCTGGCATAAAAAGAGACATTAATATAAAAAACTGGTAAAATCTGAATAAGGCCTTTAGTTTAATAGTACTCTACCAGCATTAATTTCCTAGTTCTAACAATTATACTGTGGTTATATAAGATGTCAACATTAGGGAAGCTGGCTGAAACATACACCGAAACTCCCTGTACTATTAAACTTTTCTGTAAGTCTAAAATTAGCTGGAAATTAGGTGGTTTGTTGTTTTTCTTTTTAAGATTAGGGCTTACTTGCTGGGCGTTGTAGTCCAAGTACTTGTCCTGCTGTGAAAAGTTCTGGGATGTTACATGCAGAAACCAGCGGTGCCACTGAAAACTTTGGGGACTTTTCTCTTGTGTTTGACTGCAGATAGGATAATTAGCCCCAATTCTACAAGCCCAAGGCCTTAAAGAAGCAAAACTTATGACAAAAAAAATTAATAACATCAATCATCACCATTACTAACGATTTTCGAGCACTTCCAATGTGCCAGGAACTGTGCACCATCCCATTTCATCCTCAGAACCAAGCTGCAACACAGGAACTACTGTGACCGTCCTCCAGGTGGAAAAGCAGAGGCTGAGAGAGAGTGAAATCAGGCGCGAGGTCGTATGATGTCTCTGGTAAATGGGAGAGCCAGGATTTGAACTCACGTTTGTAGAATTCTACGGTCCACTATTTCTAACTAACATGCTACACTTTAACTCTTGGGGAGAGGCAAGAGAAAGGCTATAAAGCACAGCTCTTGAACTGTGTTTATTTTGGCTATTACTGGCCCATGGGATTAAACGTTATTTTCTTAGGAAAGAAATGAATAATGAAAATGACAAGAAAAATGTGGCTTTTTAAATTAGATTTTAATTAGAGTGTCGTTGGATCTTTAAGAAAAAAAAATAAAAAAATAAATTAGATTTTAAGACTAATTAGAAGGCTCTCTTTCCTATCCCAGTGTGTTCTATAATCCTCCCGTGCTACTCTGCCCTCATATCAAAGGAAGAAAAATCATACCTTTTCTCTAACTCCAGAAAAGTAGTTGTAGTTATTTTCCAGTGGTATCCAGTTTTTTCCAATCCCTGTTCACCTGATTTCCTGTCTGATTCCCAGAGCATGAGAGAGTTTGCAACATTTATATAACCGGTCCCGCAGCGAGCGCCCAGCTGCACAGGCTGGCGGCGGGGTGCTGAGTGAAGGATGCGCCAGCCCCGGCGCTGTGGGCTGTGCTGAGGGATTAGGGCAGAGTGACAACATTTAAAAAGAGCAACTTCAATCATTTGGACGGTCTTTTCTCCTAAATATTTTCAAAACTGCCGCAGGACCTTCTCTGTGAGGAGCAAGACGACGTGCTGCTGCACTGACGCCGGCGTGGCTGGCGTGGGTGTGAGGCTGGCGGGGCCTCATCCCTCACTGCTGGTGACTCTCCCACTCCGGGAAGCGAGAGGGCTCCCAGAGGGAACATGACTGTCTAGCTCTCACCTGTCCTGTTCTCCCCGAACAAGAACAAGAGACAGGGCCCACCGAAACAAGCCCAGCCTGCTGCTCGCGGCTGCAAAGGGGAACGCACAGGGCAGAAGCTGCGGCGTCTCTGCGCGAGGGTGTGAGCGAGGCCTTGTCGTGGGATGAATCGGTGCTCGGTGACTGGAAGGGGGTTCAGGAAGCAGGGCTTTGCTCCAGATTGGGCTGGATGCTGTTAGGAAGCAGGGATAATTTTATGATTGGGTTTCTTAATGGATTTTATCTAGAAGGCAGGAAGAATGGAGCGCAGCTACAAACGGCGACTGTGAGATGTCACTTGCATTAGCCAGCCTAAGGGGATGTTGGACCGTCACTGTGGTTTGGACAGTGTCCGTGTTTCTATCTCTGTTCAGACATAATCACAGAGCAGTCTTGTCTCACGCCGACGTTCAGCAGCAGCACACCAGGCCACCTGTGTCCACCTAATTGACAGTGTCGGTCCAATCTCTGGCTGTCAGAGGCCACTTTCCTATTTCTCAGCCGTAATAGCCACACACGCTCAGAGAAGAGAGCTGAGACAGTGGAAGGCGTGACTCCAGGGGCAGGAAGGAACCCACACCAATTCCCAGGGCCACTGGCTCTCACCTCCTCCTTCCCATCATCCAGGCTGAAGCCACTCCACCTCGGGTGCTGAGCTGCCGTGCCGACTCCTGATCAACCCAGTTCCAGAATGCCTCTGAGATTTCCACTTTATGTGTTATTCCTGTGTAGGAACATGTGTTATATTCGAGATTCACAAGGCTGCAGGACAGAGAGACAGAGTCACTGAGGCTGTAATTATCAAAAGGAGTTTTATTGTCTAGCTCCAGCTAGGTCCGAGCCCCCAGAGTGCCAGCGCAGTGGCCTCTTCTTCGGGCAGGGACCCTCCTTTGTGTGCTAGTGTCCTTTTATAACTAAATTGTTTACCCACTGAGCATGCATCCACCCCCATAGTGATTCTTACTTCATCCTGCCCCTGATAGGCTCCCACCAGTTCCGGGTCCTAGCTGAGAGACTCCGGTTTCCACGTTCTTTGTCTTTTTCTTCTGCATCCCATAATGTACTCATAATGCCTTGAGGTTAGCAAACAAGCAGTAAACAGAAGCTAGAAGGTGTCCATTGTCCTTATAGCCCAGTACCTTACACGTGGACTTACTGTAAGTCCTGCCCTTAGGTCAAAACAAGCTGGATGTTATCCACAAATTACCGGCTATGCCATACACAGCATTCTTATCTTTTCCGGGAAGGTTCCCTATAGAGCACATATGCCTTTCCTATAGTATATAAGCCCTCCGTCTGGGGGCAACAGTGCAGAGACCTAACTGTTGTGTGGCTGCCCAAGACACGCTCCTGTCCTTGCGTTCCCCAGTAAGTCACCCTCCACCAGCAAAGTGGGCATTGGCCTCATTCTTTGCTTTCTCAGTTTCTTCCACTTTTTTGGGTGGCTTTGTATATATGGCTCTTTAGGAAACAACTATATTCTCCATCCTTCACACTAAGCCCTCTTCCAACCTTCCTCACTCTTGTGGTATCTTACCCCTGCTTCCTCTGTTAAAAAAGATATGGTTTTTTCTAGCATAGTGTGACATCATTGGGCAATTTTGCTCCCAATTCTTCCATAAGATTACAATTCTAATTTAATTTTGAGTCAAAAATTAAACAGCATTGACGGGGTGACTGCAGGAACCTTGTTTCCACAGGCCTCGCATCAACTGGGAGCACCCGACCTCCGCATCTCTGTCTCTCCTGCTCCAGCAAGCACCTGCTTTATTAAGGGTTTTGCAGCATCGCAGCCCTCCCACCCTCCCGGCTCCCTTCTCCCCTCTGACCTTCTCTCCAGTCACTCTTTTTCTCAAGGGCCCAGAAGATGTCCTCTTTGATCCTGTGTCACCAGGTGTGCTCTCCTTTGTTCACTCCCTTTTCAAATTCTGTTTCCTAAGACCCATCTTGAACCCCACACTTCCCAAGAAGTTATCACTAGTGACTCAGCTGTCCTCCGTGCTCACCGAGGGCTGCCGCAGCCTGCACCCCTCACCCAGCAGGCAGCCCCCGGCGTTGTCCTCTAATGGGTTCCAGTGCAGGCGTCTGGGAACTCCTTCAGGGGAAAAAGCTCTGTTTTCTCTATTCCCAAGGAATACAATGGGCTGAACACTAGCAGGTGCTTCATGCATATCTGCCAACTGGCCAGCGTCAGTGCCAGTGCCAGGCTTCCACGCCAGGCCAGCACGCAAGTGTGCACACGAGGGACGGAGGGAGCTGGAGTGCGTGCGCTCTTCTTCCCAGGTGTGCAGCTCACGCTTTCAAGACAAAGTCAAGCCTGTCAGAATCTCAGTGCCTCTCACAGAGTGGATGTCAGTGGGAGGAACAGCTCGCCCAGGAAACTAGGAGTGTGTGATCCTGCCCTAGGAAGTGATTGCAGCACCGACAGTGGTCGGAAATGCCTGTAAAGCCATATACATTTATATACAGCTATATATCTATCTTGCTTTATATATATATGTTACAGATACTTTACATATAAATTTGTTGTCTTGGCCCCACCTAAGATTTTGATTTAGTATCCCTGGGGGGGGCCAGATGGCTAGTTATACGTTTGAAAGCTCCAAGGGTGATCCTGATGCAGTCGGGGCTGAGAACCACCACAGCTGAAGAAGCATCGGAGCTGCCTCTAACGAGACTCTGCCCTGACCACCCCGAGAAGCTAAGAGTCTCCATCTACTCAGACCATTTCCAAGTAGCAAGATGCACAGCCCACCCAGGCCCCCAAATCACATAGCACTCAGCAAGACTGTGCATCTCTGCTCTCAGCCCCGCAGTTCTTGATCTTGGCTACCCACTGAAATCACCCGGGAAACATTAAAGGAATTACTGATGCTTGGCTCTCCACCCTGAATATCCTAACTTAATTGTTCTGGGGTGCAGCTTGAACATTAAGATTTTTTTTTAAAAGCTCCCTCGATGTCTCTCGAGGGCAGTTAAATTTGAAAACCTCTAGCCTAAATCCTCTTGCTGCTGGTAACGCATTCTATCCTCAGGGAAGATGCACTACATCTGGTCTCACGTTTCCAACTCTTTTTCTAAGCCACCCTCAGCCTATGCTTCTCCAAGACAAATAATCCCAAAGCCTTTTATCTTTCCTAAGAGCTCTTCCTTCTCTCCCCACCCACTGTTTTCGTTGCCCCTGGAAGGGCGCCAGGCTCGACATCCCAGGCGAGCTGTGAGTCCCAGGCCTGCTTGGCCGCTGGTGCCGCCGCCTGCTGACTGGCAGCGGCGTGTCTGCCCCAGGACGCTCCGCATGGCCGCCGAGTCCTCGGTCTCCACCAGTCACGAAGCCCGTGACTGAGAGGCCTCCACCCACACAGCCCTAGGCAGAGAGGCAGAAGCCGCAGGGAGGCCCGGCAGCCTGCTGTTGGCACAGGGCGGCTTTCCAAGAGTCCTGCAAGGCGGCCAATGGAGAGGCTAAAAAAGTTGAGAATGAGAATAAATTTCAGTGTGATGAAAAAAATGTATGACTTGAGAGGCAGAACTCCAAAATTCTAATCTTGGATATGACCCCAATCAGCCACAGAACCTGGACGCCCCATTTCACCTCTCTTGACCTCGGGTTTTCATGTGCAAAATAAGAGGATGAGAGCAGGTCACCGCTGGGTTCCGCCTCCGTTCCCCAGCCCCTCACAGGCTCTGGCCAAGAAAGGAGGCAGCTGGCCCATGCCATCACTCCCCGTGCACGGTCCGCCCAAGGTCCTTTCTAGAGCAACTCTAGTCACGCCCAGAGCATCACCCTGCCGACGCCGACAGCCAGCGACCGCGGCGGAGACCCTGCGCCACTGGGCCGGCGCCTCCTGAAGGCAGCACTGCACAGCCCCTGAGCACAGGCCGCGGCCGGGCCTCGGCTCACGCAGCGGACATCTGAAACATGTATGTGTGTCAAAGATATTTTCCTTAATCTCCAAGAATTATAGTTCTAAACAATAATACCAGAAAATCAATATTCACCATTCATCAACAATCACACCTACCTACACTCAGCACCACATAAAGTCCTCAGTATTAGCTAGCAGTCACGGCTCTGTTCTAGCACTTTCACGTCCGTTCTCTCATTTGGTCTTTACTGACAATGCAGAAAGATTGGCATAATCCCTATTTTAGGTAAGAAAATGAGCCTCACACGGAGGAAAAGCAAAGTGCCCAAGACTCCAGGGCTACTAAGCAACACACCTAAGGCTGGAATTCAGGTCTCCCCTCGATCCCTCTTCCTCACCCAGCACAGGCAGACTTACCTTGAAGTTTTAAAAGCTTAAAGCCTAGGTGTGGTGGTGCAGTGGCTCGTGCCTGTCATCCCAGCTCTCTGGGAGGCTGAGGCGGGTGGATCATTTGAGCTCAGGAGTTCAAAACCAGCCTGAGCAAGAGAAAGACCCCGTCTCTACTAAAAATAGAAAAATTAGCCAGGCATGGTGGCGCGTGCCTGTAGTTCCAGCTACTCAGGAGGCTGAGGCAGGAGGATCGCTTGAGCCCAGGAGTCTGAGGTTGCCGTGAGCTAGGCTGACACCACAGCACTCACTCAGGCAACAGAGCGAGACTCTGTTTCAAAAAAAAAAAAGCTTAAGTTTCAGGGCCCCTCTTTTACATGTGTGCCTTCCAACCCCTGTGCCTAATCTTGAATTCTTAATTTTATGCTACTTTTCATAAAGAGGGCCCCCTACAATTGTCTAAGCTTCAGGACCTAAAAACCTAGATCCACCCCTAAACTCAGCTTCCCAAGTTAACATAAACGCTAGCATCTTACTTAGTAATTTCAGTCTAAGGGGTTTGTTTTGTTTTGTTTTGTTTTGAGACAGAGTCTTGCTCTGTCACCCAGGCTAGAGTGCAGTGGCATCATAGCTCATAGCAACCTCACACTCCTGACCTCAAGTGATCCTCCTGCCTGAGCCTCCCAGAGTGCTGGGATTATAGGAGTGAGCCACTGAGACTGGCTGGAGGGTACCTCTTTTTTGTTTTTTTTATTTTTTTGGAGACAGAGTCTTGCTCTGTTGCCTGTTGTCGTGGCGTCAGCCTAGCTCACAGCAACTTCAAACTCCTGGGCTCAAGCGATCCTCCTGCCTCAGCCTCCCGAGTAGCTGGGTCTACAGTCATGTGCCACCATGCCGTGGTAATTGTTTCTATATATTTTTAGTTGGCCAATTAATTTCTTTCTATTTTTAGTAGAGATAGGGTCTCGCTCTTGCTCAGGCTGGTTTTGAACTCCTGAGCGCAAATGATCCACCGGCCTCGGCCTCCCAGAGAGCTAGGATCACAGGCGTGAGCCACCGCGCCCGGCCTGGAGGGTACTTTTTAAACATGAATTTGAGAGGAATCCTTCCTTGCTTTCTGCTCTGGGGACCTATGCTGGCACTTTATAGAAATAACAGAGTATCAGCTGGGTGTGGAGGCTCATTCCTGTTGTACCAGCTACTCAGGATTCAGCTACTCTGAATCCTCTGAGGTGGGAGGATTACTTGAGATCAGGAGTTTGAGACCAGCCTGGGTAATACAGTGAGACTCTCATCTCTAAAAACAATTTTTTAAAATAGAGTATGTTTTCACCTTGAGCCATGTAAACATGGATCGCTCACTATTCACTCTTTCCCTGCTTACTTTATGCCCACGATACTCTGCGCCTAGGTCAGGCCGTGGCCTCCCCCTCCTGGTGACGGCCTGCTCCAGTCCAATTTCAGCCTGTGGCGTGCCGTCCACGCTGGTTCTCATTCTGCGCATTGGCTCCGTGGCGTCGACTCGGCTCTGACCCTCCTGCTGCCTCCTTCAGTCTACATTTGGGGCCTGAGCCTGCAGCTGTTCTGATATGGGGCCTGGGCTGCTTTATGTAGCCAAAAAAGTGGTGGTGCTGTTCGCTTGGAAAGGAGTGACTTGAAGAAGGGGGAAAGAGGGAGCGCTTTATGCCTCAATTTTTGTTAATGGGCCCTAATACTGGAATTCATGGTTCATTCCAGCTTCTTCTGTTATATAACCCGTCATCTTTATCCACCAAAATATTCTAACACTGTATTTTATCTACTGTTCCTTCCCTTCATCTTGTCCTTAGTTATTGGATCTCTGTTCTTTAGATTTTTACGTGTGAAATTTCCCTGATGCAACTTTGGGAGAAGATAGTTTAGCAAGGAAATCCCTTGGGGCCTGTGAGCTCAGCACACCCTTCCGTCTCCCTCCGACCTGTCCTTGTCATCTCCCACGGTCTCAATATTCCCACACAGCCACAGCCATCCCAAAGGGGAGGAAAGGCTTTCTCAGTAAACAAATATTTTTCATGACAAAGTAGCTTAATTAGAAATATTAGAAAAAACCAGGATGGAACTAGGCTATTTATACACAACATTTCCCAGACAGGGATGGGCATGCTTGTAACTCTGGCTTGGGCAATGCAAAGGCAATTTATGGAACAAAATTGTTTATACCCCAATAATATTCTGAAATTTTTACAAAATTAAAAAATTTAAAACATATATATATTCCCCAGATACATTTTTTTCACACAGGCATTGGCCATCTTTTAGGAATTGTTTTAGATGTTATCATATTGGTAACAGAAACATAGAAAAGTTAGGATGCCTGAAAATCTTAGGGCTATTTTATTCGAAGGCATGAATTAGGATATATATGTATTAATCCACAGAATTTACAGCAGTTAGAATATTAAATATTAAATATTCCCCAGACAAGAAGTGCAAAACAAACACACAAAACCAGAACCGACCCAGCCTTTGCTCACGTACAAGCAAGTCTGTGGGCACATGGGCACACGCAGGAACTGCCTGCCGATAGCACCGCTGGCAATCTTATTATCTTGGAAAGGAATTATTATTTACTAGCTGACAAACTTGGGATGACATACTTTGAAACTCTGAATTCTGCTTTTGGTTTCTTTTCTTGACTCCTGTATCTTCTCATACTACACATAAAGAAACCAATTTACTGGCCAGGCACCTGGCTCACGCCTGTAATCTTAGCACTCTGAGAGGCCAAGGCGGGCGGATTGCTCAAGGTCAGGAGTTCGAAACAAGCCTGAGAAAGAGCAAGAGCCTGTCTCTACCAAAAATAGAAAGAAATTAATTGGCCAACTAATAAAAAATATATATATATATAGAGAGAGAGAGAGAGGAAATTAGCTGGGCATGGTGGCGCATGCCTGTAGTCCCAGCTACTCGGGAGGCTGAGGCAGGAGGATTGATTGAGCCCAGGAGTTTGAGGTTGCTGTGAGCTAGGCTGACGCCACAGCACTCACTCTAGCCTGAGCAACACAATGACACTCTGTCTCAAAAAAAAAAAGAAACCAATTTACTAACCACCAACTTGCCCATCCCTGGGAACAAAATAGAAACTCTCATGATGCACAGGAAAGGTAAGAAGAGACTAATTTCAATGATAAGGAAATTCTCACATTTCTGTTACCAAAAGTTCACCACTTATTCCTAAGGTCGAACCAGTGGGAACAAAGAATGGGGGACAGTGGTTTGAGGAAAATGAAAGATAAATTTATTAATTTGCCAGCAAATGAGGAGGGCAGTGGACTGGCATCTGAAAGACTGGCATCCTGTCTTCAAGTAGAAAAACAGGGCTTTTTAAAAGGGAGATTTTGGGCCCTTGGGCTCGGGTCTATGTCCCATGTCCTGGCTTCAGGCTTTGGGCAATATATATATATATATATATATATATATATATATTTTTTTTTTTTTTTTTTTTTTTTTTGGAACCATCTTACTCTGTTGCCCAGACTGGAGTGCCATGGCACCAGCCTGGCTCACAGCAACCTCAAATTCCTGGTCTCAAGCAATCCTCCTTTCTCAGCCTCCCGAGTACCTGGGACTACAAATGTGCACCACCACACCCAGCTAATTTTGTTTCTTCTATTTTTAGTAGAGACAGGGTCTAGTTCTTGCTCAGGCTGGTCTGGAACTCCTGAGCTCAAGCAATCCTCCCACCTCAGCCTCCCAGAGTGTTGGGATTACAGGAGTGAGCCACCACGCTCTGCCTATTTAACTATAAATATTTAACAACATAATTGGTGGTTTTATTTGACCTTATCTCCTGGGACAACAATCTGTGGCCCTTGGACAAGTCTGTTGAGCCATCTTCTGTGGTTTTTAGAAAACAAACAGCAAAGAACATTTTTTTTTGTTCTTTGATTGCTGGCCTGGGGCAAGAATTCAGGTTTTAATTTCCCAAAAGAGTGGGAGGTGTTAAAGAGACAACTCGTAAACATTTCATTGCCCCTTCCAGACCTTCCCTCTGTCACAGAGGGTTCTGTCCTTCCACGTCTGTGGGAGGGAGTGGCAGAGCCCTTGGGCTACTTCCTGTTGAACTGATGTTTGTGTTTGGGTTCCCCCACTCCTGCTCCTGCTTTGTATTTATTTATGTCATTGTTCTTTCTGGTTTGCCAAAGCTTAGGCAGGATTTACAAAAAATAAAGAATGCAACTGGGAGCGTGAGGACTGACAGGGCGGATCGAGGGGGCTTGACGGGACCCTACCCCTGGGTACCTGGCAGGACTGAGTGTCCGTACGTGATGTCTGACACGCTGGGCGAGAAAGAACATGGGACCTCTGAGCACGGAGCTATCAGTCACAGGGACAGAGCCAGCAGTGAGGCAGATCAGCAGAAGAGGCGACAGTTTGGGAAACCCTCATTAAGGAGTTGTCTCCACCTTCATAGGGTCCCTTTCGATTTTCTGCCAGGTGTTCCCCGGTCTGCAGTCTGGCTTTAGGTAACACCTGGTCTCCCAGTTTGAAGAGCTTTCAACTGGGGCAAGGACTTGAAAGAGGCAAACTCACGTACAATGGTTAGAATTTGATTTGTTTGTTTCACATATTGTTTTACTCTGGTTTTGTTTTGTTGCTTTCTGTGGGTGTATTGCAATACTTACTCGGGGTGCTGGGCAGGTATCTCATGAACTATTTCTTAAGGGCATAACTCAAGCCTGCTTCCAGGGGCTACACTTATCCGGAGAAGGGCAAGTGGCAACACCTTATCCCACTATAGATGGGTTTCCTGTATTAATTTTGTTACAGAGTTTTTAAAGTATGATTTTTTTTGTTGTTTTTTCCATAGATTGAGGACTCCAAGATGTATGTAATTTTTATTTTAGATGTAGGTCTTTACTTTTTTGTTGAGTTACCTTGGATATAAAGGAGGGTCCATTATTACTCTGTATGGAGGAAAGGAGTCTATGCCTTGGTCAAATGTAAAAAGGAATTGGGTCTCTTTTTCCAAACAACGTAAAAGAAATCACCTTTTTTTTTTTTTTTTTTTTTTTTGAGACAGAGTCTCGCTTTGTTGCCCAGGCTAGAGTGAGTGCCGTGGCGTCCTAGCTCACAGCAACCTCAAACTCCTGGGCTCGAGTGATCCTTCTGCCTCAGCCTCCCGGGTAGCTGGGACTACAGGCATGCGCCACCATGCCCGGCTAATTTTTTATATATATATCAGTTGGCCAATTAATTTCTTTCTATTTATAGTAGAGACGGGGTCTCGCTCTTGCTCAGGCTGGTTTTGAACTCCTGACCTTGAGCAATCCGCCCGCCTCGGCCTCCCAAGAGCTAGGATTACAGGCGTGAGCCACAGCGCCCGGCCCGAAATCACCTTTTAAATCTAGTACCGAAGACCATTCATAGCCACCTGGTACTGATTGCCCAAAGAGTGTATGGGTTTGGCACCATGGGACATATGTCTTATACAATGTCATTATTGGTCTATAGATCTTGCTTGAATCTGTACTCATTGGTATGGGGCTTTTTATGTTATTTGTTTTTTGTTTTTTGAGACAGAGTGTCACTCTGAGTGCCGTGGCTAGAGTGCCGTGGCATCAGCCTAGCTCACAGCAACCTCAAACTCCTGGGCTCAAGCAATCCTCCTGCCTCCGCCTCCCAAGTAGCTGGGACCACAGGCATGTGCCACCATGCCCGGCTAATTTTTTCTATATATTTTCAGATGGTAAATAAATTTCTTTCTATTCTTGGTAGAGACAGGGTCTCGCTCTTGCTCAGGCTGGTCTTGAACTCCTGAGCTCAAACGATCCACCTGCCTTTGCCTCCCAGAGTGCTGGGATTACAGCCATGAGCCACCTCGCCTGGCTGGTATGGGATTTTTTGATGGGGAAAATTAAAATGCTATATGGGGACCAATAAGGACAAATTAAATGCTCTAGAAATCTGTTCAATAGAGGTTGAATTTTTTTGCACTGCTTTTTTTTAAAAGGGGTATTATTTTCCATGAGGGCATGAGGTCCCTTCTTTTAACAAAATGGTAATTGCTGTGGCTGTTATCGGCATGTTTCAGGGTCCCCTCGACCCATTATGGCCTTGTTCACTTTTTGGTAGGCCTCAGGAGGGATGGAATTTGTTTCTTCTTCTCTATGGTGAGGAGAAATTGAAACTGGAGAACATACGGGGGCAGGACATGTAGGTAGAGCTATTCCGGCTCTGGAGAGAAAGTTATTTGAGCATTTAACTTGCATAACAAATCATGGCCCAGGACAGGTATTGGACAGTCCGGCACATGTAAGAAACTCTGTGTCCAGTTTTGTTCTGCCAGTTGTCACTCAAGAGGTCGGAGCATGGGTCATTATGGGTCTGACCAGTCACCCCGACCACGACCACCATCCTTGCTAAGAGAAGTTAGTTTAGAGTTTAGAACAGAAAAGGTAGCTCTTGTGCCAATTAAAAGTTTACCAATTGAGTCCCGACTGTCAATTCTGTCCAGGGCTTTTGTGGGGCTATTTGGATTCAAGACCAGTGAGGCACGGGGTCCTGGGCTTCCTTGTTTGTCATGTGAGTCCTGGACTCAAAAAACCATTTGTTCTTCTGGGGGTTTTTTGTTAACTGGAGCCCTGTCATTTTGGACAATGTTTTTGGTTGGAACAGCTAACAAAACACGCATAGGTTTCATTTCTGGGGTTTTTTTTAAGCATTATATACTATAAAGTCAATATCAGCAACTTGCAAGGGATTTATGTCAATTGTCTCTTTTACACATTGCAGTTATCCTCTTTATATGTGGAGCTCTCTGTCTTATAAAAGTCATATTAACCATGTGCAAATTTTTAGGGGCCTCTGGATCTGCATCTGTATATTTCTGACATGCCTGATAGAGACACTCTAAAAATTTAGAGGGATCTTCATTAGCTTTTTGTCAAGCCCCTATCAGATTTAACATAGTGGAAATTACCCTGCCCCAGCTACAGGAGTTCTCTGGCCTAATTGAGTTCCCTGCTAGGTTTTGAAAGGAGAGACCATTCCCACTCCCGAGTCGGAACCCAGTGGGCATGAGACTAAAAATTAGTTTCCGTCATGCCCTCCCCAGCTGAGGGCCCCTCCACTGGCAGTGGCAGGTATAGGAGAGCTGGCAGTGAGGGAGTGGGCTCTGTGAGGTTTGGGTCGAAAGGGTTTATGAGATTTAATCTGCTTAATTTTTCTTTAATTTCATCCCAGGCTTTCCAGCCTCTTTATTATGTAATTGCATGAAAGACTGTACATGTGAGATCTTGTCCCACTTACCTGACCTTTTACAAATAATAATTTAAGGTTTCATTCAACAGCCACTTTTTCTCAGAGTCCAGCATAAGCAGTATTATAGTAAAATACCATTTTCCTTTTAGACATAGGCTTATTATAGCTATAAGTTGGCCAATCAGCCAAGACTTTCTCCAAGGGACTTTCAGATGGAATAGAAACAGACCCTCCCATGTGAAACAAAGCTCACAAACAATAATAAACACAAGCTGACAAGCAGACAGTACAGGAGATTCTCAACCCAAACGATCCCAATGCCAAGGCCTGCAAACGATAGGAACCACACAAAAGAGAACCGAGTTCTCCGAACCCAAAGGTTCCCTAGTCTTGCTCAACTGTGACTTTTACACCTATGGCGCCACAAGTGTCTTGCCACAGGGCTGGATGGTCCACGACCTTCCCCAAATGGGTGTAATCCAGGGTCTCAGTGTGCACACCAGGCGGCTTACCAAAAGGGCCAAGGTGTTGTGGCTCTTCCCACATCTATTTGTTTTTTCCTCAATGAGGTTCAAGCTGTGAGGAGCTGTGTCTAATTTGGGGAGGAAGAGACAGGAGTTTCCCAGAGTAAAATAGGCTCTGGCAGCTGTTGGAGTGTTCCCTCGCTCTCTCACCCCCAAACGATGATATTCCTCTGCAAAGACCCACAGCTTGGCCTGGGGCTGCTCCCCACCTCTTCCGGCCATGGTGGCAGTCTACTGCACCAAGTTGTTTTTGTTTTTTTTTTGAGACAGAGTTTCATTCTGTTCCCCAGGTGAGTGCTGTGGTATCAGCAACCTCAAACTCCTGGGCTCAAGCAATCCTCCTGCCTCAGCTTCCCAAGTAGCTGGGACTACAGGCATGCGCCACAATACTTGGCTAATTTTTCTATTTTTAGTAGAGACAGCGTCTCACTTTTGCTCAGGCTGGTCTCAAACTCCTGAGCTCAAACGATCCTCTCACCTCAGCCTCCCAGAGTGCTAGGATTACAGCTGTGAGCCACCACACCGGGTCAATTGTGTCAAATTTTATTACTAAAAGTTCAGTACTTGTCCCTGAGGCCAAACCTATGAGAACAAAGATCAAAGAAAGATGGTTTGAGGAAAAGGAAAGAGAAGTTTACTAATTTGCCAGCAAAGGAAGAAGGCAGTGGACTAGCATCTCAAAGACCCGCCTTCCTGTCTTTAAGCAGAAAAATGGGGCTTTTTAAAAGGCAGGCTTTTGGCAGTTGGACTCAGGTCTATGTGACCAGTGGTGTCATATGTTGTGACTTCAGGCTTTGGGCTATCCTTGTTTAACCATAATTGGTGGTTTTAGTCTACCTTATCTCCTGTGACAACAATCTTGTGACCCTTAGACAATTCTTTTGAGCCCTCTCCTGTGGTTTAAGGTACTAGAAAACAAACAACAAAGAACATTTTTCTGTTGCATTGATTGCTGTCTTCAGGGAAGAAAGGCAAGTTTTAACTCCCAAAAAAGTGAGGGTTTTAAAGAGACAACTCCTAAAACATTTCATTACCCCTTTTCAGAACTTTACCTCTGTTACATTCCCATTTCTGAATGGAAATTGCAATCTTTGCTGATGGCTTCCAAAAGCACAGGTTGCAGAAGGAAAAAATGTATGGAGAGGAAACAAATTCACAAGTACTCTTAACCAAGCAGACTGTGAATATTATGGATTTTAAATTCCAAGAAGATCTGATTCCTTCATCCAGAATTATAGTTTGAAAACTAAAAGAATGCTTTGTACAGAGAGTGAAAGGGACATGAGCAATTTGGAATGTGTTCAAAAGGGAACCACCAGTAGGGTTAAGAAACTCAGAACACATGGAAAGAGATTTTATAAGACTTGGAGATTTCTATTTTTCTGAGAAGTAAATTTGTTATATTAAATGCAAGAGATTGGCTAATGGGCAGTTATAAATCCTCCAAATTGCAGCAGTCTTATAACATTTTGGCCCAAATGAAAAAATTTACTGCTTTTCTGCTCATGAACAAAAATACCAAAGACGTTGTACTTTCCTTTTTCAATCTAACTTGAATAGGAAAGTATGGATAGAGCAAATTTTATTAAGCCTAAAGAATTAGCTTCTGTTCTCAGGCACTTCAGTGTTCATATGATGCAATACATCCCTCCTGTTGACTGGGTGAACGTAGCACACAGACCCTGCCCGGGATGGCCTCCCGCGATCCCTGCCACTGGTGTTCACATCCTTCCATGATCTCCCTCCCTTGGTGTGAGCAGGACCTGGGGCTTGCTTCTAACAACAGATTAGGGCCAAGGTGACAGCATGCATGTGAGTACAAGTGCACGATCACATTACAGAGAGGTGAAGTCTGCCTTGGTAGGGGACTCCCCCTCCCTCGCTGGCTTTGAGGACACAAGTGGTCATGTTGGGCAAGCTCAAGAGCTTGTTGGCCTCTGGCCAGTAGCCAGCCAAAAACTAAGGCCCTGACAATCCATAAGAGTTGTCAAGAACCACATGAGCTTGGAAGTATATCCTTCTCCAATCAAGCTTCACATGTGACACATCCTCAAACACCATCTTGGTTACAACCTGAGAAACTCTTAAGCAGAGCACCCAGCAAAGCTGTGCCCTGACTCTTGACACATAGAATCTCTCAGAGAATAAATGTATGCTGTTCTAAACTGCTGAGTTTGTGGTATTATGGTTATGCAGCAATAGATAACTAATGAAGTACATTGAATGTGAACACATGTGTATAGTTTTTTTGCATGCTATAGGTTTTAGAATGACTATACATGTACATGCATAGAAATGTAAAGCATTTAAGAAATGTAGTTGAGAGAAATAACCTAAAGATACTTGGCAATTCTCATGCCAATTCAAAAATTTAATATAAAGAATAAAACTATAAAAGTTTTAAGCAAAATCAAGGAGGTATTTTTATCTTATAGTGGGGAAGGTCATTCTAAGCATGTCAGGAAAACCAGGAATTATAAAATCAAAGCGATTAAGTTTACATCATAAAACTTAATAATTTCCATAAAGAAAAAAAACTATAAATAAAAAGACTAATAAAAGGTGGTCAAAAAGTTGCAACACAAGACAAAGAAATAATGTCCTTAATACACATAGCTCCCAAACATCATTAAGATTCCATATACTACAAAACTATATAGCCATTAAAAATAATACAAGTCAAAACACATCCAAGGGGGGGAGGATCAAGATGGCAGACAAGAAACACCGCCAGACAAAGTATCTCTGCAGAAAAGACAGATTCTAGCAGAAATTAGAAAAAAGAAGCAAGAAGAAGAGCATACAGCGGACGAGGGCCGGCAGGAGGGGTACCTGACACCACGGGAGACTCCACGGGAGGAGGCTGCGGAGGAGAACTGGAAGCTGAGACCGCCGGAGCAGCCCAGAGACCAGTGGCACAGGTAAGTGGATTTGCCATTTCCCCTGCCCTGCATCTGGGACTGCTGGTGGGCACTCCAGCGGGTGGAGAGACCTGCGGACACCAGCCCAGAGATGGCCATCGCCAGCTAGTGGTGAGCCTGTAGCGGACGCAGCACCAGGCTCCCAAATCCCTCGGGGCACCTCCCTGTGCACAGACCTGAGCCTCGCGGCAGGCGCCATATTGCCTCCTTCTCCCCTCCCCCACCCTATCCACGGCTGCCCAGAGAGACAATACAGCCACCAGCCGGAGGCACCTCCAGGGAACGGGACCTTCCCTTTTGGGGCCCTACAGCTGACTGAGGGGATCTCAGACTGTGAGCTCCCTACCCGCCAGCCCTCCCAGGTGCTGCTGGCACGGTGATCCCAGGAGAATGGTGCAGACCCTGAGGCTGAGAGATACAGACCCAGCTTGGGCTCCCTGTGGGTGAATTGGGACCGGAACTCCTCTCCCTGGTGGGGATATAGTTTGAACCCTGGGACCCAGAGGTCAGACCTGCACACCAGATCCTGTGCACCGAGGTCTCGCATTGCCTGGGGCACAGAGGGATATACGTGAACAGCCTACTGAGGTGTGTGTGCCTTCAGGGGCAGATCAGCGTCCTAGAGAGCAACCCTCCTCCTAAAAGGAGGCCATATGCCCAGCCGAGGTGGCGTTCTTGCGCAGGGAACCTCCCCGCTGGCATCACAGTCTAAGGAGGCCTGGTGGCGTGTGGTCTGGCCTGCTGGCAGAGGCCCAGGAGTAGCTGCGGAGTTGGAGAGGGTGGAAAGAAGCGAGGCCCGCTCCAGACAGCGGGTCTCAGACAGCCTCACCTCCACGGGCAGACTTTCTGGCTGAGCTGGGCCATTCCAGCCCCTCCCTGATAGCTTTTCCTGGAAGCAGAGAACAGAACTTTGACCCCTGTTAACGGCACTGGTGGTGCCTGAGGGCAGGCTTACCCCACCCAGCTCCGCCCAGACTCTCTCCTAGACCAGTCCTCACTGAGGGAGAGAAAAAGACACACCTGGAAGTCCCAGGGCCCCACCTACAGGAACAAGAGCTGATAACAGGACACAAAACCAACAGCGTAGCCTGTTCCTCCAAGCAAGTGCCACCTACTGACAGGGACAGCATCCTGCACAGCCTTGTCACGGCACCCACTGACTCATTATACAGGGAGTGGTCCAATCTCACCCACAGATACCACCTACCGGCTCAGAAACTAAACAAGGCGTGTGAATACCCAAACAAAAACCTAAAGGAAAGAAACAACTGATCGACATGGGAAGAAATCAGCAAAGGAACTCAGGAAATATGAAGAACAAAATGGAAAACACACCCTCAAAGAGGAGCACCAGCCCCCTAGAAATGGACACCAACCAAAATCCGGCAACCAAAATGAAAGAAGAGGAATTTCGTATGTGGATCATAAGAACACTCACCGACCTGCAAGAACAACTCAATAACCAACACAAAGAAACCACAAAAAGCCTCCAGGACCTAGAACAAAAGTTCACTAAAGAAATAGACACAATGAAGAAAAGTTTAACCAAATTCCTTGGAATGAAGAATCAATTCAGGGAACTACAAAATACAGTGGAAAATCTCAAGAACAGGGTAGATCAAACAGAAAAAAGAATCTCAGAGATTGAAGATAACACCCTCCAACTAAATAAAACCGTCACAGAGATAGAGCAGAGAAACAAGAGAAAAGAGCAAAGCCTACAAGAGATGTGGGATTATGTGAAGAAACCTAATGTGAGGGTCATAGGGTTACCAGAAGGGGAAGAAGACAACACTCAAGGGTTGGACAAGCTATTTGAAGATATAATTGAGGAAAATTTCCCAGGCCTTGCTTGAAATCTCCATATACAAGTTTAAGAAGCTCAGAGGACCCCTGGGAGAGTCAATGCAAACAGGAAGACATCACGACATGCAGTCATCAGACTGACCAAAATATCAACTAAAGAGGCCCTTCTAAGAGCTGTAACACCAAAGAAGTAAGTAACATACAAGGGAAAGCCAATTCGAATAACACCAGACTTCTCTACTGAGACTTTACAAGCAAGGAGAGACTGGGGCCCCATTCTCACTCTTCTGAAACAAAATAATGCCCAGCCTAGAATCTTATTCCCTGCAAAACTAAGCTTCATCTATGAAGGAGAAATAAAGACATTCTCAGACAAGCAAAGTCTCAGAGAATTCACCAAGACAAGACTAGCCCTAAAAGAAATACTCAAAACAGTGTTATGCACAGAACACCATAATAAAAACTCACGAATATAAAAACAAGCAAAACCCAAAGAATAAAGGCCAGATAATACAATGGCTCAAGAGAGAAATAAAGGACCAACAGCCAACCCAACAGAATGAACAGTAATCTACCTTACCTATCAGTTCTCTCAATAAATGTGAATGGCTTAAACTCTCCACTCAAGAGACATAGGCTGGCTGAATGGATAAGAAAATACAGGCCAAGTATATGCTGTCTTCAGGAAACACATCTAACCTGCAAGGACGCATATAGACTAAAAGTAAAACGGTGGAGATCAGTATTCCAGGCAAGTGGAAGCCAAAAGAAGGCTGGCGTGGCAGTTCTAATTTCAGACGATTTAGTTTTTAAACCAACAAAAGTAGTGAAAGACAAAGAGGGTCATTATATAATGGTGAAGGGCACGCTTCAACAAGAAGAGATAACAATTTTAAATATATATGCACCCAACTTAGGTGCACCCAGTTTCATAAAGCAAACCTTACTGGAGCTAAGCAAATGGATTAATAGCTACTCCATAATCACTTGAGATTTCAACACCCCACTGACGGCACAAGACAGATCCTCCAAACAGAAAATTAATAAAGAAATAATGGACTTAAATAAAACTCTGGAACAATTGGGTCTGACTTACATTTACAGGACATTCTACCCAAAATCCACTGAATATATGTTCTTCTCATCAGCTCACGGGACATTCTCTAAGACTGACCATATCCTAGGACACAAAGTAAATCTCAAGAAATTTAAAAAAATAGAAATCATACCATGTACCTTCTCAGATCACAGTGGAATAAAAGTAGAAATCAACCCTAACCGAAACTCACATTTCTACACAAAAACATGGAAATTAAACAACCTCCTACTAAATGATTACTTCATAAATGAAGAAATCAAGATGGAAATAAAAAATTCTATGAACAAAATGACAATAGAGAGACAAGTTATCAAATCCTCTGGGACACAGCTAAAGCAGTTCTGAAAGGAAAGTTTATCTCCATAAATGCCTATAACCAAAAGACAATAAGATCACAAATAGACAATCTAACGAAACGACTCAAAGAGCTGGAAAAAGAAGAACAGACCAACCCCAAACCCAGCAGAAGAAGTGAAATCAACAAGATCAAATCATAACTAAACAAAATTGAAAATAGGAAACCTATTCAGGAGATTAAAAAAACAAAAAGTTGGTTCTTTGAAAAAATAAACAAAATTGACACGCCATTGGTTAATCTAATGAAAAGCAGAAAAGAGAAATCTCTAATTAGCTCCATCAGGAACAAAAAAGGAGATAGCACAACTGATCCTAAAGAGATACAAGATATAATTTATGAATACTACAAAAATCTTTATGCACACAAACTGGAAAATGTGGAGGAAATGGATAAATTTCTAGAAACACACAGCCTCCCTAGGCTCAACCAAGAAGAAATAGATTCCCTGAACAGACCAATCTCAAGAGCTGATATAGAAACAACAATTTAAAATCTCCCTAAAAAGAAAAGTCCCAGTCCAGATGGTTTCACACCCGAATTTTACCACACTTACAAAGAAGAACTGGTACCTATCTTGCAGAAACTATTCCACAACATCGAGAAGAACAGAAACCTCCCCGACATCTTTTATGAAGTGAATATTACTCTGATACCAAAATCAGGAAAGGATGCAACAAAAAAAGAAAACTACAGACCAATATACCTAATGAATATAGATGCAAAAATTTTCAACAAAATCTTAGCTAACCGAATCCAGACGCTCATCAAAAAAATAATCCATCACCACCAAGTGGGCTTCATCCCAGGGATACAGGGATGGTTCAACATACGTAAATCTATAAATGCAATTCACCACATAAACAGAAGCAAAAACAAAGACCACATGATTCTTTCAATAGATGCAGAAAAAGCTTTTAACAAAATTCAAAACTCCTTCATGATACGAACACTTAAGAAAATAGGCATAGAAGGGACATACCTAAAAATGATACAAGCCATATATGACAGACCCATAGCCAACATCATACTGAATGGGGAAAAAATGAAATCATTCCCACTAAGAACTGGAACCAGACAAGGCTGCCCACTATCTCCACTTCTGTTCAACATAGTGCTGGAAGTCCTGGCTACAGCAATCAGACAGGAAAATGGAATTAAAGGTATCCAAATAGGGGCAGAAGAGATCAAACTTTCACTGTTTGTTCATGATATGATATTATATCTAGAAAACCCCAAAGATTCAAACAAGAAACTCCTGGAACTGATGAATGAATTTAGTAAAGTCTCAGGATACAAAATCAATACGCAGAAATCAGAGGCATTCATATACGCCAACAACAATCTAATTGAGAACCAAATCAAAGACTCAATTCCCTTCACAATAGCAACAAAGAAATTAAAGTACCTAGGAATATACTTAACCAAGGAGGTAAAAGACCTCTCCAGGGAGAACTATGAAACACTGAGGAAGGAAATAGCAGAGGATGTAAACAGATGGAAATCCATACCATGCTCGTAGATCGGCAGACTCAATATCATCAAAATGTCTATACTACCGAAACTGATCTACAGATTCAATGCAATACCTATTAAAATCCCATCAGCATTCTTCACAGATATAGAAAAAATAATTTTACACTTCGTATGGAACCAAAGAAGACCCCGAATATCAAAAGCAATTCTAGGCAACAAAAAAAATATGGGAGGCATTAATATGCCAGATATCAAACTATACTACAAAGCTGCAGTAATTAAAACAATATGGTATTGGCACAAAAATAGGAATATTGACCAGTGGAACAGATGTGAGAATTCTGATATAAAACCATCCTCATATAGCCATCTAATCTTTGACAAAGCAGACAAAAACATACGCTGGGGAAAAGAATCCCTTTTCAATAAATGGTGCTGGGAAAACTGGATAGCCACCTGTAGAAGGCTAAAACAGGACCCACACCTTTCACCTCTCACAAAAATCAACTCACGCTGGATAACAGACTTAAACCTAAGGTATGAAACTATTAGAATTCTAGAAGAAAATGTTGGAAACACTCTCCTAGACATCGGCCTGGGCAAAGAGTTTATGAAGAAGTCCCCAAAGGCAATTACAGCAGCAACAAAAATAAATAAATGGGATATGATCAAACTACAAAGCTTCTGCACAGCCAAAGAAATAGTCATGAAAGTAAACAGACAACCTACAGAAAGGGAGAAAATTTTTTCATTCTATGCATCTGATAAGGGACTGATAACTAGAATATACTTAGAACTCACGAAAATCAGGAAGAAAAAATCAAATAACCCTATTGAAAAGTGGGCAAAGGACTTGAACAGAAACTTTTCTAAAGAAGACAGAAGAATGGCCAACAAACATATGAAAAAATGCTCAACATCTCTAATCATCAGGGAAATGCAAATCAAAACCACAATGAGATATCACTTAACTCCAGTGAGAATGGTCTTTATCAAAAAGTCTCCAAACAATAAATACTGGTGTGGATGCAGAGAGAGAAGAACACTCCTACACTGCTGGTGGGACTGCAAACTAGTTCAACCTCTGTGGAAAGAAATATGGAGATACCTTAAAGTGATACAAGTGAATCTACCATTTGATCCAGCAATCCCATTGCTGGGCATCTACTCAAAAGATCCAATGACACTCTACAAAAAAGACACCTGCACTCAAATGTTTATAGCAGCACAATTCATAATTGCAAGGCTGTGGAAACAGCCCAAGTGCCCATCAATCCAAGAATGGATTAATAAAATGTGGTATATGTATACCATGGAGTACTATTCAGCTCTAAGAAACAACGGTGATATAGCACATCTTATATTTTCCTGGTTAGAGCTGGAACCCATACTATTAAGTGAAGTTTCCCAAGAATGGAAAAACAAGCACCACATATACTCACCAGCAAATAGGTATTAACTGAGCAGCACCTAAGTGGACACATAGGTACTACAGTAATAGGGTATTGGGCAGGTGGAAAGGGTGAGGGGGGCAGGTATATATATATATAATGAGTGAGATGTGCACCATCTGGGGGATGGTCATGCTGGAGACTCAGACTTGTGGGGGAAGGGGGAAATAGGGATTTATTGAAACCTTAAAATCTGTACCCCCATAATATGCCAAAATAAAAAAAAAAATACAAGTCTAGGCTGGGCACAGTGGCTCACACCTGTAATCCTAGCACTCTAGGAAGCTGAGGTTGGAGGATCATTTGAGCTCAGGAGTTGGAGACCAGCCTGAGCAAGAGCGAGATCCCGTCTCTACTGAAAATAGAAAGAAATTAGCTGGACAACTAAAAATATACAGAAAAAATTAGCCGGGCACGGTGGTGCATGCCTATAGTCCTAACTACTCGGGAGGCTGAGGCAGTAGGATTGCTTGAGCCGAGGAGTTTGAGGTTGCTGTGAGCTAGGCTTATGCCACAGCACTCTAGCCAGGGCAACAGAGTGAGACTCTGTCTCAAAAGAAAAATAATAATACAAGTCTATATTCATGGTCATGTTCAAATATTCTTAATATTAAGTGAATGAAACAAAGTACAAAGCGTGTGATCTCATATGTGTGAAGGTGTACATATTTGTATATGTATAAATATGCACAGAGAGTTGTCTGAAAGTAAATTCATTTAAATTTTAACAGTGGTCATTTTGGGGTGGAGAATAGTTTTTCATAATTTCTTTTTAGTTTTTTTTTTAAACAAATGTGTATGCACTATTTTTAAAAGAATAAGAAATATATTTTCCAAGAAAAGTTTTGGAAATATTAATGCATCTTTAGAATAAAAGCCTATTATTTGCAGAGAAGCTAATCAGACAGCAAAACATCTAGTGAAGAAACACCAATGTGAAAGATGCTTAAAAGAAAGTAACTTGAAGGAGGGAATCAACACCAATATGAGCAGTCGGCACTAGAGACCACGCCAGGGAGAATGCTAGTGAGGTATCTTCCCGCACTGTTATTTATGAGCTAAAGGGGAAAAAAGCAGACTAGAGAGCTTTTAAAATAACTTGGGGAGAGAAAGGAAGGCAATTTTGAATATGGTACCAAAATATATAAAGGGAAAAAATAGAATGCTCTATTAAGTTTCCATTACTAAATTAATGACCTTTGTCATACTGGTGATGGATGCATGCACTGGCCTGAGTGGGAGCCATAAATATGAAAATATGTAAAATATCCTTAATATACAGTTTTTAAAAATCATTAATATTTCTGGGTCCAGCAAAGTGGTTCACGCCTGTGATCCTAGCCCTCTGAGAGGCCAAGGCAGGAGTTGGAGACCCCACCTCTACAAAAAATAGAAAAATCAGCCAGGCATGGTGGTGCTCACCTGTAGTCCCAGCTACTAGGGAGGCTGAGGCAAGATAATTTTTGAGCCCAGGTATTTGACGTTGCTGTGAGCTGTGATGACTGCACTCTAGCCCAGGCAACAGACCTTGTCTCAAAAAATAAATAAATAAGATTATCTAAAAAAAAATTGATTGCTCATAATGCATTTAGAACTGTGGTTCTCAACCCTAGTTACATATTTAAATCAGCTGGGAGCTTTCAAAAAATCCTAATGCTTAGATCTAGAAGCCTGGGCAACATAGGAAGATCCCATCTCTCCAAAAACCAAAAAAATTAGCTGGGCATGGTGGCACAGCTACTATGCCATGCTATGGTCCCAGCTACTCAGGAGGCTGAGGCAGGAAGAGTCTTTAGAGCCCAGGAGTTTGAGGTTGCACCCCACGCTGGGTCACAGAGCGAGACCCTGTCTCCATACACACATAAATAATACACAAGTGGAAATGTTTACCAGTTGTTTAAAAAGCTCAGAAAGCAAGCATGGGCCGGTGACACTGATTTGGGAATCATCTGGATGAAAGTGGTAACTGGAAGCAGACTAAGGCATCCATGGTATATAGAGAAGCGCCCCTGCTGACATCATTTTAAGGAAAGGAGGCTGATTAAAGAGCAGCTAGAGAGAAGAAAAATTAGGGAAAGGTATGGCCAAGAAGCCAATGGAGTTTTTAAAAGTGAGAAAACCATAGTGTCAAATGCTGAAGAGACATCAAGTAAAAACTGAGGTGTCCACTGGCTTTAGCAATAAGGAGTCCGTCGATGACTTTAGTAGGAGTCATCTCAGTGGAATGTCGAGTATACAACCCAGATTACAACGGACTGAGGAGCAACTGAAAGTGAAGTGGAACAGGCAAGGTTTGGCTACAACTGAAAGAGAGCAGGAAATAGAGGAGACAGGTCCAAGGGAAAATATTAATATAGGAAAAAGATTTGAGTTCTCCTTTATTAATACAGAGCTTGAGTTTATGTGCTAAATGAGGTAGGTACAGGAGACACTGAAGGTAAAGAAGAGGGGCTGATGGGTGGAACAAGGTCTTTAGGGAGTTAAAGCTGGGATGGGATTCACTGATTTGCTCAGTCTCCTGTGCATTCATAGTGTTGGCCAGGAGACAGATGCCTCTTCTGGGACAGATGAGGATGCTGACGGCAACAGATGACTAACGAAAAAGCTTACAGCTCATCTGTCAGCTTCGATTTTCCCAGCATTAGGAGGCTAGGCTTCTGCTGAGGTAGGAGAGGTGGTAGGCTGTGAATCTGAAAAGAGGTGAAAGTCTTTAAGAATGGAAGAGGAAGTGCTTTGAGAGCCACCTACTTGAGTCAATTTGTGGTGCTACCAATTGGTTACACACTCATTACAACCCAGCAGCCCATGAAACCAAAGTCAGATGACCCGAAGAATAAGGTTCTGAAGTAAGAGGGGTAGGCCACAGCCTATGCTAATGGAAAAGGGGTAAAGCCAGAATGAACCGAAGGAAACAGTAGCTAAGAAACTAGGTTTAAAGACTAATTATTCTGAGAGGAAGAGATCAAATGACAAGACATCAAAATCAGAGAATTTGATCCTAAAGTTTAATATTTCAGGAAAGCTTTTGGCAGGATTCCAAGGTGTGACCCTAAAACTGGTTTGCTAAATGGAGTGAAAATGACTATTGGAGATGGAGGTCCAGAAATTAAGGTCGGATCCATGAAACTGCCCAGAATGATGGCAGCACTGGAGACGGAGGTGCCCGTGAACCATCAAAGTTCCCCATGAGTGCAGACGACAACAGTGAGGACAGCTGGTACAGCCGGATAGCAGGGGCTCAAAGTGGAGGAACAAATACCGTGGCAACAATCAGGGATGGGCAACAGACCAGATAATCCACCTATTCACTAGTAATAAAGTGAGAAAATGAACTCTCCACTTGAAATTATCCTAAGGTCAATGTGGCTGAGTAAGATGAATTGTCGAAGGCATGTTTACAGTACGGGAATAGGAGACAGGGCTGATGACTGGATGAGATTCTATTTTAGATGGCAGCAATGCATTACAAGGATGAGAAGCAAAGTGAATTAAACCAGCCTCAATGTTCCAACAGAACTCTGGAGTAAGATGCTTCTATGACAAAATAAACAAGCTGGGCAGTGACGAAGGCTAAATATGCTTGAATTTTTGCTCTAGGTTCCAAAAAGAATACTAGTGATAAGTGTTTTTAGTCTCAACAAAGCTGAACCCCAATCAGAGAGGATGGTTAAGGCAAGGCCAGAAAGATTAAAACTGCCAGTGCCCAGGTGGCCTGCTGGTTTCAGCAGAGCAGCATGGTATGGGGAGGGAAGGAGCCCATGTTCTGACTGGGGAAGTGACGCAGATGCCTGGGGCCAGGGACCAATTCAGAACAGGAAATGGCCTGGCAAGAAGGAGCAAATAGGTAAGAAGTGAGAAATGTCAAGAAATTCCAAAATCATTCTTATTCATATAACACAGTATTTGATTATATTCTGTTGTACTGTTCTCTGCTTTTATGTGTTAAACATTTTATTGTGTTCCAGTTAATGGTTAAGCTCTACATGAAGAAATTCTGGATCTTACATTTATTGGTACCAACCACAATGACAAGGCCCCAAGAAATACTTGATCTAAATGGGAAAGCCCTACACAAATTCAAAAAAGGATGTCACCTTAAGAAACTTCAAGTATGCTGTTGGCAAGAAAATTATTTTCCAATAAATACATTTTTCTTCCCATTTTCCACCAACTTTCCTCCCAACACGCAGTCACATGCTTCAGCAAACTGTGGCCAATTTTACTGCAAGCAGAACCATAACATTTTCAACAATGATGTGTCCACACCTGCATAACTTGGTATTCTATATGGAAAAAAGTGCCATTTACTTTTCAGAAGTAACCTAGGGTTTGAATTAGTTCTGAACATTATGAAGCCAAAGAAAAAGGAAATCATTTCCTGGTTTTCCTTGTCACTGGTTTGCTGCAAAGGGATGAACCTCCCAGCATGGGGAACATGCTGGTCATCACTAGATTCTTGCTGAAAATAGAAGGCAGGTGAAATCACCAGGAATCCCTTCTTTCACATCACACTTTCTAAAAATACTATTCTCAGCAATGATAATAGGCCAATCACACTACTGATCAAATTATTTCAGCTCAGATCTTTATTTTACAGTTAAAAAATGAAATATTAGAAACTGCTTTGGCACAGGTTAAAAGTGGCTCCCATATACTTGGCTAGTTTTCCTCAGGATTATCAGTTATCATTACCAAAATGTAACTTCACTTGGTTACCACTGAAAGTTGTCACCAACATAAATGACAGGGTATAGGGGTGGGGAACCTAAGCATACACAATTTTTACTTTTTAGGTGTAATGCAATTAACCATATCTAACATTCTTTCAGAAAAAAAGAACACACAAAACACGCTCACAAATCAAGTTACCTAAGGCACCACCAATAACCCTAGTAAATTGTAAATAAATATGAAAACAAATAAATCAAGGGGGGGAGGGTCAAGTTTACAAGACAATGCTCAGAAGGCATAGAGAATAGAGGGTACTGCAATGGAACAAGCAGGATACATCTTTAAAAAACCATCATATCCCACTGGGCGCGATGGCTCACACCTGTAACCCTAGCACTCTCGGAGGCCGAGGCGGGCGGATTACTCAAGGTCAGGAGTTCAAAACCAGCCTGAGCAAGAGCGAGACCCCGTCTCTACTATAAATAGAAAGAAATTAATTGGCCAACTAATATATATAGAAAAAATTAGCCGGGCATGGTGGCACATGCCTGTAGTCCAAGCTACTCGGGAGGCTGAGGCAGCAGGATACCTTGAGCCCAGGAGTTTGAGGTTGCTGTGAGCTAGGCTGACGCCACGGCACTCACTCTAGCCTGGGCAACAAAGTGAGACTCTGTCTCAAAACAAAACAAACAAACAAAAAAAACCCCATCATATCCCTTCCCTGTGTACACCTTTTGTTGCATAGTGGTGACTGGATATGATCCAGGCAAAGACAACTTCGAAATTCTAAAAATATATTTACATCCATTCCTTCCCTCTCATACTATGACTACTACTTCACACATCCACATCCAAAAAATAATGGTATGCTTTAATAAAAAGGGGGGGGACTTCAAAAGGAATATTTAAGGCCCTAGTGCAAAAACAACTTTCTGCACACATATGAAACTAATTCACATGTGAAACTTTATTGAACCTGGTTATATGTGGGACTTCCACAGCTCAATTTTTCCACAATTTACAATTTTCAAATCCTACTCCGAATCATCACTTTCTCCTTTAAAAAAAGGATAACCCCCATCCTTTGAAAGAGAGGCTTTCTCAATTTTTCCTTTCATCCTCCTACTAATTTTAGTACTGGCTGATAGTCACACAGTGTACTATAAAATCAAAATATTGACAAGCAGGGAGTTTATGTGCATGGAATGAACTGATCTAGAATCTAAAAATTAAGAAAAACAAATGAACTAACATTTCTTGGACATCTGTTAAAGACAAAAGAAGAGTAGAAACAGAGCATAGGTAAAATCATGCTCATCTTACAGGTCTGTGGAGGTTGCCATGGTTTTGTTTAGTATTATTGATTATGGGCAAATGATTTAATGTTTAATGTTCGCATTTTCAATTATTCAAAGTATGACATGCAATGATTTGTAATTTTACTGAGGCACAAATGTGAATCATGCAGGAAAAGCTGTTTGCAGCAACTTAGTGAAGGAGCTCAGCATCTACATGTTAACATGGCTTTGTCCAGTAATTATCAAGAAGTGAAATAAACATTTGTGGGAGGAAAATGTCCCCTCCACAACTCCCCCTGCTCCAACTAGAAAGCTAACTTCTAAAGCTATACTTGTACTTCTAAACTGGGAGGGTTGCATAATTCTAATGACTTACCCTTTACCAATATCAAAGACCTACCCTTTTTTTTCATTTCTCTATCTATAACCTTTGCCAAAATAATTTATAATAAAGGCAGTGAGAAATACCTTTGTAAGAATTAAACACCTAAGCTAAAATACTAATGAAGAATCACAACTTTAAGGAGATAGAAGTGTAGAGAAACATTTTTAAAGCAAGTTTTAATACAAAATGTTACAATACAGAATGGAGTAAGCTGTAAACAAGTAACTTCCTCTAAGTGAAAATAATACTTTATATTAGAACACCAACATTTCTTTAAAGAATCTTATTTTATTAATTCCAAAATTGCAGATTTGTATATTTTTGTTTGTGTGGCCAGTAATTTCTTCTGTTCTTCCCAGCCTTGGTCTAAATCTGTGATCAAGTCAGACCAAATCACCCATGACTTTCAAATAAATACAAAAAAAAAAAAAAAAAAATCCCACAGAATCAGTTTAATGATATATTTAAAGTTTCAAAATGTCAGAGGATAACAGGAAGCTAGCCGTATTTTCTCAGCATTTTCATGACTCTCCCCCAATGGTGGAATAGTTAATGGATGATTGGGAAGAAAAAATAAAATTTTTTAATGTATTCAGGCACCTATCACTTAAAATTACATTCAACTTTTAACCCACAAATATTTGAAGACTTTTACAAAGAAGACCAAAAGGCAAAATATATTGTGCTTTCTTGTATAATGTCAACCAAATGAAATTCTTAATTGATAGTCTTTGTATAGTTTGGCAAAATGAAAACTTATGAAATTGGTTAATTACCTTACAATATCCATTGAAATCTTACATCATACACACACTTACTTGAGATCTCAAGACACATGTACAGTAACACTTAACAAAACTCTGAACAGATGAAAACACGTAAAATGTTACAATATTAACATTAAGGGAAGAGTGACTTAAAAAGATAGGTAGTAAGAACCATAGAGAACATTTACAGAAAATGGATTTTATAAGAAAGGGTTTTCTTTTTATTTTTTAAGATGCCTTTTGAGTTAAATCTCATACCCACTCAAACTGTAACTGGACAGTACATTTCACTTCTAGTTACTAGAAGACATTTCTTTAATTAAAATAGACTGAGGCAAAAAGGGAAGAGGAGACTGTAAGTTGTTGCTAGGTCCACCCCATTCCCCCCTTTAAAAGGAAAACTGATGAATTTAAGTCAAACCACAGATTTTTAACCCAAAATAAAGACACACAGCACAGTGAAGACAAAACACTATTTTTAGTAAAATGTTTTTGTCCTTAAAAAAAAAAATCAATCCGTCCCCTTCTAATAAGAGTTTACATACAGCTTACCTAATACCTATTTAACAAGAACAGAGAACACAACAGGAGGGAAGAGGACACAGCACCATAGTTTCAAACATTCACATACTAAAGAAAAAACAGCCAGCACAGACTAGAGTAAGACCAAGTTTCCCAACAGACAGGGACAAGTCCCAACACACAAAGTAAATATAATTATCTATATGAACAAAAGCAAAATGAAAGATCTGGTCAGGCTAGGATGGAAAGGGAGTGCTAACTCCTTGTACTACAAGGAAGGAATAGAACTTCTTTATTAAAAAGCAAAAAAGAAAAAGCAAGCCCTCAAATGGATTTTTGATGCTGAAACTTTTGTCATATGCTGCTGGTAACAGTAAATATATATATTTATATATTCATATATGTATATTAAAAAAGGAAAAATAATCTATTTATAGAACAGTCAGTAGTCAGAGACATTTAGAAAAAAGTAAAAACAAGTCCTTTTTTTTTTCCTTTTTAAAAATGATTTACTAAAACAATTCATCACCCAGAGGTACTACAACCCTGCATCCTTTGATGAAGCCATGGTGTTATTCAACAGCATCTGCTGTAAGCCATATTCAGAAACTGCCAGTGTTGGAAATGGCAGACACTGGGGTCAGGGCTGCAAAGCAAAAGCTATTATTTGCTGGTCTTGCTCATGGCCATGCCTGAAGCTTGGCATCTGGAATACTTGTGAATGAAGGTTTCCCCAAAAAGCATGCATCACTGTGGCTCAGTAAGATATTCTGACTGGTTTGTTTTGTGTTTTTTGGCAGAAGCCTGAATATGCATGTACCTGTTCTTCTCTAAATTGTCAAAAAAAAGGCGGGGGGGGGGGGGGGGGGTGAGCTGGCTCCTTGTCTTGAAATAAGCTCTTCTTCCCAGAATCCCATCTAGTAAGATCTCTGAACCAGATGATATCCTCCTCCTTATAAAGATAAGGTGATCTGCCCCAGATAGAGATATGTTCTCTTATTTGGAGTTTTTCTTCTTGGTACAAAAAGCATATGTAGCTGAGATCTACAGACTGTGCCCACTATCCTTTGATTTCTAACAGAAATAACTTTGGCCTTGATCCTCCTAGTTGTATCTGTAGGGCATTAAATGCCAAGTGACAGAGAAAGGAAAGTGGTTCTCTGACTCCTCTTCAATTAAATCAACTAAGGAAACCCAAGCAATTGGCACCTTCAGACAGTGCTGCCCCTAGGTTGTAAAGCCTCTAACTAATACCAACTGGACATAAGCCACATCCTCTGCACCCTGTTAGCATACCAATGTATTAATGCCAACTAGCCATCCTAGAGCTCAATCAAGTATCTGACCTTACTGCAGTAAACCACATTCAAAGGAGACACAAGTTGAAATATTGGCTGCTGTACCAAAGAAGATACCCTCTGCATGGATCTACTGATGGAAAATGTAGCCCACAAGGTCCAAACAAAGAAGAAGCCAACACTAAAATCATTTTCTCTGAAAGGCCATTCAGCTTTGGAAGCAACATTCTGAGTGGATCTAAACCATTCTACTTGATGACTAAGGTCTCAATGTGGTCCATTTCCCCCCATGTCCCAAATTAACCAAGCTGCTAACTGGTCTCTTTAAGATCCTCCATTGGTAGTTTGTAGCTCATTATGAAGGAAGTAGGTGGTGCTTGACCTGGGCTATCTGGCCCCTGCTTCTTTGCACAGTTTATACAGATGTAATCTTCATTTTCGGCCATTTCTGGAGATACACCCACACAAACTTGATGAAACCATTCATCACAGCCACCATCACACTGTACCCAGTCTACCTGTAGGAGACAAGATTGGGGAATGTTTAGGTTACATAAACATTAAACCTAGAATAAAAACAAACCAAAGAGCTTTCTTGGCTTAAATGATAGCAAACAACTGGCATGTCCAGAGACAGACAATGACTTCTTATGGGGTTATTTTTTAAAGAAAGAAGCTGAGAAGTTAATACCCCAAAATTATATTTTACCATTGTGTGTCCACAAAATTAGGCCTCTTAGGTACTCCATTACCTCATGAATACCTGGGGCTCCTTGTGAGGCAGAAACATGTTTGAGAAAAACTTGACAAAAAAGGAACTTCTAATAGAGCAGTCAAGTAGTTTTAACTAATATTAACAATTTCTAGGCTCTAAGACAATGCAATTATCAATCAAGAAAATAAGAGTACAACAATGTGAAGGCAATCCTGTGCATTAGCTTTATTTCAAAGAGATAAGCCAAAGTACTAAGAGCATTAAATACCTTTTTAGAAAAGCAGTCACATAGGCCACTTTTTAAACTAATATTTTTTATTCTTCTCTTCTTCCGTTACAAATACAACTCCCTATAAAAAGTTAGCAAATATCAGATGTCAAATCTTACAAATTAACCAATTATAACAGTCAAAGACACAGGTCAATAGATCACTCTGGAGTTAAAAATTAAAGTCTGGAAAACTGATAGATCAGTGGTAGGTGCCAAGCAAACTCTGACCCTTCATAGAATACTGATTATAGGAGACTTAGGAAGGGACTGCAGTTTGGTGATTTTAAGCCTTGGACCTAGATTAAAAATAAAGTGACTTTTGGCTTTTACATCTGGAGGCTGATTGTGGTAGTTTTTAGAGCTAATGTCACAGCACCTTTAAGATGAAAAGAGCTACTCTCCCTCACCCCAATACAAAGGTTGATCATTTCATTAGCAACATAGGAAGCCACTTAAAACCATGAGGTTTACCAGATATCAAAGTAAGGAGTATGAAGGGATCAAAGAAGTAATTCAATGTATCTTGAGAAAGAACAGAGAAAGAAGGTTTTGGCTAGGTACGTGAGTTTCATTCAGAGAAAGTGAGTAGTAGTTTTCAAAACTAGCTTCCATGCTCTATAAAAAGTATCAAATTCACGATAGTCATTCTCTAGTCCTTATCCTGAGGGCTGGGGGAGGGACAGACATGACAGTCATGTCAGTGGTTTTAGGCTATAATAAAGGATGGGAAAAATAATTTGTCAAAGTAATCTTTTTGCTTTTATTGATCCTATTCTACAGTTCTAGATCCTAAGAGGCAATGTTATTTAATATAAAGATTACTAAACTCAGAAGTTCTGTGTTCTGGTGTATATAACTTCAGGCAAGTCATTTAATTTCACTGAGGCTCAATTTCCTCATCTGTAAAATAGAGATAACATTAATTACAAGATTACTGAGAGGATCCAATGAAATCATGTATGGCAAAACACCTAGTTCACTGCCTGGGATACTGGATGCACTTTTTAAACTCACAGTCTAATAGTTCTACTCACATTATCCTACTTTATACAAAACATCTTGCACCCTGATATAACTGCCTGCAGCACTGCTTCTCAGAGTGTATAGACCACTTGCATCAGAATCACCTGTTGTGTTTGTTAAACATGTAGCTGGGACCCATCCCAAACTATGAACTCAGAATATCTTCGGGTACAAACCAGAAGATTACTTTTCTTTAGCATAATAAAGTACCAAGCAAGATTACATTTTTAATCAGCTCCCAAGTGATTCTTATATATTCTAAATTTGATCATCAATGGCCCTTTGTGATATCACTTTCTGTGAATTCAGAGCAACTTAACAATTCCTTCCTAAACTGACTTATGTTTTTGTTCTGTAATTGTATGTTTAGTTTCTGAAGACTGTGCAGTAAAGAAAATAAATGCTCAAAATGTTCCTGTTGTGGTAAAATAATCAGAGACAAGGGAAATAATGGCTTCTGTGCAAAAAGTAAAAATAAAAGTATTGTAAGCAGGTGAAGATTTATAAAGTACTAATGTGTAGTAGGTACACTCAGGACAAGTGTTTTGGCTGTCTGGAGCTGATAACAGAAACTGGAAAAATAAACTGTGGTTCTTTGGGCTGTTAAGGTTTAAGATATTATGCTATTTATAATGCTACCACTTAAATAATAGATACCCTACTTTTGAATCCTTTTACTCCAGTCCAGTCCCCATTCATGTTAATCCATAGGATATCAGGATTTGCTATCAAGAAAATTGTCCCAAGTCTTTTTAAATCTAACTTTCACTATACTCACTGGCTTACAATTTCCAAAAACTAAATCTATCACTCTCTTGCAAATAACACAATAGTTTCCTTTTTGTGATTTTGACTAGAGGTTTCTTCCTAAGCCTATTAGTTATATACTTTCAAAAGAGTATATAACTTTCCTTGAGATAGTCACCAGTATACAGATTCTACCTCAGCCTACAGGTTACATAACAATTTACCCTGAAAAAATGGCAAGGAAAAAATAGTCTCTTACCAATAATCTTTTTTTTTTTTTTAAGCCAGTCAAATTTAGCAGTGGGCAGCTGACCAATATTTTATTATGTTCATCTATTAACAATCAAACTAAAGTTTCACTTTGTTTGGAAGGCCCATGGGGTCACACAGCAAACTTTGGAGTACCAACTGAATCCACAGAAGATTCTGACACAGGAGCAACAGACTCGCCTGAAAACTCAAGAACACAGAATTTGGCTAATTGCATATTAAGTCCAAATAGTCATTTCCTCTTTCATTATTTCTGTTTCTAGCAATACACACAAAAATAATTAGTAAAAAAATTTCACAGCTGTTCAAATAATTAACTGATAGAATGAACTTATTTATTTTATTTATTTTGAGACAGAGTCTCACTCTATCACCCCATTCAAAGTTCAGTGTTGTCATCATAGCTCACAGCAACTTCAAACTCCTGGGCTCAAGCAATCCTCCTGCCTCAGCCTCCCAAGTAGCTAAGACTATAGACACAAACCACAACACTCACTAATTTTTCTATTTTTAGTAGAAATGGGGTCTCACTCTTGATCAGCCTGGTCTCGAACTCCTGAGTTCAAGCGATCGATCCTCCTACCTTGGCCTCCCAGAGTGCTAGGATTATAGGCATGAACCACTGGGCCCAGCCTAGAAATTTATTATTATTATAGTAAAAATAGACTACTATTTCAAATCTGGGGAAAATGTCTCTTTAAAGAGAAATATATTAAATAAAGGAAATAATATTAATTTCACATTCATTGTTCTGCTATATGGTTTCTTAAGAAAAAAATACTTGGCAGAGTATATTATTTCTTAAAGCATGTAACTGTACTAGGGGGAAAAAACCCTGGTGATTTAGTGATATTTTTAGCTTACTTGCTCAGCTTAGCTTTTTTTATTTTTGCATTTAACATCTTTTGCACTTAGTCCAGATTTGAAAAATGAAAGCAATTCACTTAGTGAAGTATGTAATATATGTTCAGAATCCTCCTGTATATTTTTTTGTTGCTCTCAACATTAAGTAACCAACACTCCCAGCTGCCCAGGAATGACACATTTCTCAGTATGTGGGAATTTCAGTGCTAAAACTATTCTATCTCAACTTCACCATTATATGTCTGTGTGTGTGCATTACACACATTTAGGCAATCCAACCTTTGATTATCTATGCTAAAAGGAGATATGAAGTGGTAAAGCCACCAAAAATGCAAATACTTTGATAGACACAACATGCCCATGAAAATTTTTAAAAATCAGACTGGGTAACAATAGTAAAAGTGAGAAGCATAAATCTATAAGCTTAATCTCTAACCTACCATGCCAAAGTTCTTATGAAAGTAGTAATAGGTAAGGAAAAGACCCAAGGTAAGATGTTTTTATAAAAAAAGCCTTTTAAAGAGGGGGGAAAAGCTATTTTCATAAGCAAAAGGATTAAATATTTATTCTAATACAGAAAAAATGTTATTTAAATATTAGCCTGAAATAACTTGTTCTTTCAAGTTAACTTGTTTTAGTCTTGGTACCAGTGAGATTGAATAAAGAGGCATAATTCAGAAAGAAAAAGATTCTGAACTTTAACAGTAATGTTTTGAAAATATCTCCTATTTATTTATTTTTTTGAGACACAGTCTCACTCTGTCACCTGGCTAGAGTGCAGTGGCATCACTACAGCTCACTGCAACCTCAAACTCAAACTTCTGGGCTCAAGCCATCCTCCCACCTTAGCTTCCCAGAGAGCTAAGATTACAGGTGTGAACCACCTCACCCAGCCTTCTTTACTATTATTAATTTCAGTTTGAAAATTTGATAATTGATGGAAGAGATAGTTTTTTTTAAAAAAATCTTCTATATTATTCTGGTATTATCTTTTCCTAAAACATCTTGAAATTGAGGCTAGGTATATTTAAGTATTCACTCATCTAATTTCTAAAAGAATATTTCTCAATCCCTGCAATTTTGGGGAAAAGTGACAGTAATTACACTGGTTAGAGAAATACTAGTAATTACTGGTTAGATAATTTACCTAAAAGGAAATGAACCCTAGACACTGTTTTTTTGCTGCATAGTATTTCAAAGAACACACTGCTTAAAAAGTATTCTTTTTTCTTTTTGGGGCAGGGTCTCACTATGCTGCCCAGGCTTGGAGTACAGTGGCTATTCATAGATGTAATTATAGTGCATTGGCCTTGAACTTCTGAGCTCAAGAAATCATCCTGCCTCAGCTTCTTGAGTAGCTGGGACTACAGGAGTGTGCCACTGGGCCCACCAAAAGCATTCTTTTCTTATCATTTTGTTCTAAAGATGTGTGCCATGCATTAATCAGGTTTTCTTGGAGAAACACTAAAGATTGAGAAACCTATAACATTCTTCAGAAAATCTTTTATAGAAATATACCTTTTACTTAGTAAAACTACACTTATATAGCATTTTCAGTTAACAAGTGCACAGAGATCATTTTACCTCATACTCATAGCCTCTTTTTTTTTTTTCATAGCCTCTTGATTAACCAGGGTGTGTGTTAATTTAACAAATTTACAGGAAATTTTCTTAAAAATTACCTGTAGTATTTACATGCTACAGGAAGACAACAATAATAATAGATGAACTTAATCATTTAAATGCTGAGCAGAAGGGGAAAGATGGAGTGATAAAGAGAAAAGGAGAAAAAAGAGAAGATAAAAAGGTCCATGATGGCTATAAACATACGAAGGATGACAGAAAAGGTTAAAAACAAAACAAAAACCATACCTTACCGCTAATCTTAAAACAGCCATAAAATTAGTTAAAAGGAGAAAGAAAAGGGAGAACATTCTGCCAACACTGAGCTGTTAAGACTTTGGATACTCAAATAGAAACAGTTAATCCTCCATCAGCCTCTTTAACAAATAAATTCAGGTGGGAATAAATTCAAAATGAAAGATAAAAATAATATGCACATACATATTTTCTAAAACATTTTAAATGTTTATAATATAGGACAATGTTTATGAAACTAATAAAGATACAAAGTGAAAAAAGAATATAACAACAATATAAAACAAACTATATAATAGGAGGAGGATGGGAAGGAAACACTAAAGTATTTACAGCTGTCAATTTTGGAAGATTACAGATAATGGGATATATATTTTAATACATATTTGTTTCCAAAAATAGAATGGAATATCCCTAATAAGTCTAATTTAAATATAAGTATCATTCAGTTTTGGAATGTGTTCTTGTACTTACATCTCAATTATTGGTGGAGTAGGGGTATTAGTGGAGAGAACTTGGTCTGGGAGGCTGGGAGCCAGAAACCAGGGTTCTACTTTTGATTTTGCCACTAATTATCTCTGTGACTTTGGTCACATTATAAACTTCACTGAATCCCAGTTTCAATCATGTGTAAAAAGAGGAGCCTGAACAAGGTGACCTCTGGGTCCCTTCAAGATCTAAAAAATGTATATAAGTATTTCATTGAAGAGACAAGTAAGGGCATAACCTATAGGGATTAGTAATGCAGTTTTATTTATTCTGTTCATATTTTTAAGTTGGAGAACTATCAGAATGCAAAATGTCAAATGGTATTATGAAAATAAATAAAATTAAGACTATAAATTTATCAATATTCCTTATGGGAACCATAATAGATGCCTCTAATTATTTAAAGAAAGAGGATTTTTCATAAAGTCTGCTCATTTTTCTTAGAAGTTATCATCAATATTATGTAAAGAATGGCCATCACAGAATTACTATACTTAAAATTGGGAGTTGAAAAATTATAAATAATACCTTTTTCCTCACTGAGCTAATTTTCTCATAATTCTCAAATAATTCTGAATTATTTGTCACAAAGATGTGAAAAAAGTCATATTCCATTTAGGAGACTGAACATAGGCCTGAGTGTAAGACATAGACCAAAAGTTACAGGTCTTTGGAACACAATCTTAAAGCAATTTGCCATAGCTCTTATAATACTGGCCCATGATTTTTTCAGGCCACTGTGGCTATTGACAAGGTATTTAATTCTCTGAGCCACCCTTTACAGAGAAGGCATAAGACTATTTTGAAATTTGTTATGCCCACTGCACATGAAATGCACCATTTGCCAGGGGTTGTCACATAGCTTCTCTATGCTCTTGTTTCATTATGTTCACTAACTATATAGTTTTTAAATATAGTATTTCTCCGACTACACACACTAAGATAGGAGCCTGATTATTCAAAATAGTTTATAAAAACTGTAGAAAACATACTATGTTGGAAGTCCAAATCCTGGAATCAAAAACATACTATCATCATATCAAACATATGTCCCTATGACTATTGTTCCTTGACCTTGCTCATGTTTGACCATAAATAACTGGAACTCACCTTGTCCTTGCAGGGCCTTTGGCAGTTTTGTGCTGCACATACGGCATTCTCATCATCAGATTCCTCTGCTCCTGACCAGTCATACTTTGAAGGGATGTCCAGTACTTTTTTCTCTCTTTTCTTCTCAGTATTCTCTTTCACAAGTTCAACTTTGGCTGCAGCAGCCTTCTCCTTTTTCTTCTTTCTCTCTTCTTCTTTTGCTAGTTTCTTGGCCAATTTGTTCAGCTCTCTTGATTTGTCTGCACTCAATTTTAATTTCTTCTTTTTAGGTTTGTCCATTTTCTTTAACTCCTTGGACTTCTGTTTTCCTTCTCCAAAAAGTTGTTCTACCTTTTCTAGTTTTCGTTTCCGTTTCTTCTCTGAAGAGTCCTTTCCTTTCATTTTTAGTGGTTTCTCATCCAAGCCATCATCCTTCAAAGTTATAAAAATAGGAATGATTTTAAAGCAAGACATTTATAAGCACTATTATTCTCTTATATGGCACCTAGAATAGACAAATTTACACAGATAAAAAAGTAAAATAGAGGTTACCAGAGGCTGAGGGAGGAGAAAATGAAGACTTATTATTTAGTGGGTATAGAGTTTCTGTTTGGGCTGACTAAAAGTTCTGGAAGAGGATATGGTTGCATAACACTGTGAATATACTTAATGCAACTGAATTGTCCACCTAAAAAGGGTTAAAATGGTAAATTTTATGTCATGTATATTAATGTCATAATAAGACCAAAAAATGGTATTATTCTAAAGATATTTAAAAGATATTTTAAGAAGACAAATATAATATTCAATGAAGATGACACAATAGTAAAAAATAATGACAAGCCTGAAATAAAATGTTTTGACTTATTTTTAGCTCACCAGGGGAAAAAAAGCAAAAAAAGGTTCAGTATTAGCATATGTTAATACAGTCTATAGTAGCTCTGTTACAGAGGAAAACATACACAGAAACCTAACTGTACTAAATGTAGTAACTTTTTTAGTCTTCATTTACCATTACTAAAATTCTTTATTGGCTGGGGCGTGGTGGCTCACACCTGTAATCTTAGCACTCTGGGAGGCGGAGGCGGGAGGACTGCTTAAACTCAGGAGTTCGAGACCAGCCTGAGCAGGAGCAAGACTCCGTCTCTACTATAAATAGAAAGAAATTAGTCAAACAACTAAAAATAGAAAAAATTAGCCAGGCACAGTGGCGCATGCCTGTAGTCCCAGCTACCCGGGAGGCTGAGGCAGGAAGATTGCTTGAGCCCAGGAGTATGAGGTTGCTGGAAATTAGGCTGACGCCACAGCACTCTAGCCCAGGCAAGAGAGTGAGACTCTGTCTCAAAAAAAATAATTCTTTATTAACTCAATTAATAAAATTCTTAGTAATAAAAACTTATCAAAAATATCAGGAAACATAAAATTATATCCATGATTTCATTACAAAGGGTATGCAGTAACTCTGGCAATGGCTAGAAAATATTTCATGTGACAAAGCAAAAAATAGTGTGATTTTTCTTTTCAACTTTCTAATATTGTTACTATTATGTGCCAATGTAATAAACATTTAAAATTCTAATGGTAAAAGTATATCATGTAACAGAAAAGAATGGAGGGAGAGAGTATAAGAAAAAACATTTGAGGATTCATTTTCTTGCAGATTTGAGACTTGAGATCTTTGACAGGAACCTAAAAATCAGAAGAATCCAAAAGAACATTGGATTATAAATGTCTTAACTCTATTACATCTTGAACAAGATATTTAACGTCTTTATACTTTGTGCCTCCTTATATGTAATAAAGAGAACTGGATGACATCATGGTTGTGAAGAAAATGTTCTGTAGACTGGAAAACACTATCTAAATTAGGCTACTTAAGATCTGACTTCCAAATCACAAAGAAACTATGGTGTGCTAAATGTACTTGTACCAATTACTAGTGATATTGGTACCATTTCATCACATAGAAACAAGGAAGCTAATGAAAAGAATACTAGCAGTCAGATGCCAGAGTTAGAATCCAGGTCTTTTTATTTTCACTAGATGTGTGACCTTAATTTTCTGATCCTTAATTTCTTCATATGCAGAACAGGGTAAATGTTTGCCTTACTGGTCTTTCCCCTATCACCCTCCCCCCTTCAGGATTATGGTTAGGATCAAATAAGATCATGGTTATAAAAATAAAAACATAGTATGAAGTACAAACTGCTCTGCAAGTGTGATATATGAATGTAGACTTTCCCTGCCACCTCATCCACTTCTATTTAACTATCCCTGTGCTTCTTTTTGTTTTCAAATTAAATATTACATAAAAGCTCAATAAAGAAAACCATAAAGCAGAATTTCTTTGGCTTAAGTGAGAAAGTAGGACAGCCAGATTATTGCCCACTCAGCCATCTCCTTGCCAACATCTGTGGTACCTATAAGGAACTTGGCATTCTAAATATTCTAATAGTTTTAAACCATTGTTCAAGTAATCTTTAAAACCACACCTCCAAGATATGCAGGAATCTGTCTTCAGAGGGTGGGTGTGTAGCCTGCAAAATACGCCATATGTGTTGAGTCTCATCCAGAGATACTTCCAGGAGATCTCCAACCATCATAAGTTCTTCCAACTGGGCCTTGGCTCCAGGTGACAACTCCAACACTGGAGGTTCCAAACTACGAGGCACCAAAGGGCTCTTCCGAGGTTGTTTCCTTGGGGTGTTAGAACCTTTCCCAAAAAATATAATAAAACAAAACAAAAAAACAAAAGCTATACAAAAAGTGTAAATATTTAGAAGAATGGTCTGACCTCCCCCAAAACTGACTTCAGATAACTCAATTCATTACATTAGTATAAAAACATAAATGAAAGTAAAAATAAATACAAAACAAAAAGATCTAGGATCCCAAGACTCACTCTAAAAAATTGCCTTAGTGTTAAAAATTGGTTCTTTTCCTGATTGTTTATCCCTATTGATTCTTTATCTTGTGGCAAGGGAGGACCAGAGTCTCTTAACCCACGTTCTCTCCATTTTAGACAATGCCAAAAGATTAAGCATTTAGTTGCCCTATATAAATAAATGATTATCTTCCTAATGAACAGACAACAATATGGTGTCCCATAAAACCTTTATTACAAAGAAATAAACAACTTCCATCTTCAAAGCTGTGACCTATAGCAGTCAGATTTATTTTCACTGGGGAAAAGAAAAGTAAACATCATAGAGAAATCACACTGCAAAGAAAGGAAGAACATTCTAACAAAGCTACCCCAAACCAGAATGAACATTCTTAAACAGCAGCAAGTTCCTTAATAACTGGCAAAGAGGATAGAAGACTACCTATTAGGGATTTTATAGAACTGAGACGCCGGGCCTCTAAAATTCTTCAAATTAGGCCTCTTATAATTCTATGCAAATTTTTGGATTATCATCTGATGATATAAAATACTAACAGAGATTGACTTTTCCTAACAAAAATAGCATTTTCGGGTTCCATTAGCATTTCATGGCCAGTCATTCTGTTCAATTCAATAGAGATTAATAGCTCAATGTAATTTTTCTCACTAATTTTAAGACTTATCTTTCCCGCATTTTTAAAAAAGGGTAATACCTTGAGAACAACTCTTAGAAGCAGAAGAATAAGCATGTTCTGCACAGAATGAAGGTGCTGTCCACATGTGAGTTACTACCTCCTCAGATTTGATGGGAATCTCTTCATCACAAAAAAGATTAGGTTCCAGACTACTAGAGGACTTCACACTGGCTGTGTCCTGAAGAAGAAATAAAGAGAGTTATTCCAATTAGAGTTACTTAAATTATTTAATATCACATTAAAATTAAATATATGATACTAAGAAAGATAGGAAATGTCCATTGGGAAGAAAAAGCATGATGAATATAGTTTCAAGCTATAAAAGAGAGAAGTTCAAAAAGTGAGTAAAGTTCAAAAATAGTCCAGAGATAATAAACCTACACAGAAATTACCATTAACTAATCTACCTTCCATAGTCTACAACCCATAAAAACTCTTATACCAACAAACTGAGGAAACTTGACACTTTAAAAGAAAGTAAAATGGACTTAAGAGGGGAAGAAAGGTTTAGATGTGACATCTTAAGGACACAAACCATTTAATCTCTCTAACATCGTTAATAGGTTCCTATAAACTGACTTTAATCAAAAGGACGTAGGACAGCAGCAGGTCCTCCAATAATGTCATTTCCTTCAACTTCCTTTCATTGTAATATTGATGACAAAAAAAAGATTGGTTTTGTTACACAACATTTAAAGTTCTTAGAATGTTAAGTGAGCTCTAATTAGGTCTCGGATGATTGTCGCATGAAATTAGTTTCCACGAACTCACCTATATAGCTTTAAAGGCCAGAGTACAATCAGGAAGATAGAAATCACACAAGGTATTTCAACAGAGAGAATATAATATAGGGTACTTGTTCAATGTGTATTAAAGGACTTGAAAGGCCAAAGGGAAACACCAAGGTAACACCAAGAGTTAGGAAAGAGTTATCCCTAGGGCTTGAGGTGACAAAGGAAAGAGGCGGACTTATTAGAATGTAAAAGCTTAAAAAAGGGCCCCTGTAGAGTTGGGATCCAGATCTTTGTGAGGAAGCACTGGCCAGTAAGGTCTGCTATTTTGATTTTGAACACCATGTGGTTGGTTACAGGGATGTGAGGGGAAAAAACAACTAGAAATTGGAACCATTTGTTTCTGCCAGGGTATTAGAAAAAAAAAAAAAAACATGCAGATCAGATGATGATGATGATGACAGAAATAGGGAATAATAAGGGAAAAATCAAGTCCATTCTCACTGTTCAGGCCTTTTAATTTCTCTAATGTCCCCTATTGGCAGAAAACAAGCATTTGGCAAAGGACAAATGTTAGGGCAGGGGTTGGCAAATTATACCCTATGGGCTAATCACAACCAGCAGTCTGCTTTTTTATGAATTGTGAGCTAAGGATAGTTTTTACATTTTTAAAGAGTTGTAAAAAAAAAAAATACAGGAAAAAAAATATCCAATAGAGATCATAAAATATTTAACTATCTGGCCTGGCCCTTTACAGAAAAAGTTTGGCAACCCCTGGTATGGATTTCCAGTTCAACATCACAAAGCAGAGTATAAAGGAGCAGGTTAGCAAGATAAGAGACAATAGCCCAATGACTAACCCAACATTCTCTTTCTAGGGTACATGAGAGGAAGATCTACTGTCATCATCAGGCTGTTTTTAATTAAAACAGGATACTTTCCAAGAATCCAAAATTTTCAAAATACTGGTTAGCTATGGAAAGGACAACTTAGGAGAAAAAGGTTTTACAAGAGGATTCTGGAAGAAAAGGACACTCACTGAGAATTGAGGAATAATAGTTTTCATAGCCTCCTTCCCTATTCAAGAATTTAAGTCCTGCACGGCAAAAGATGGAAGAGTACAAACCCCCTACTTCAGTTCCCAGATGCTTCTTCTCACTGATTTAAACTATTTTCTGACCAAGACTCTACTCATTTCATTGTAACTCACGCAGGGAACTTTCTGTTAAGCTTTCAAACTAGAAAGAACCACCAACAGAAAATAGTGACAGAAGTAGTGAAAAGTCAAAAAAAAATTTTTTTAAGTGTGACTTAACACTAGGAAAGTGTGAAGAAGAAGTATAATACTGACTTTAGTAAATTAAAGATGCAATGAAAGCACTAGAGCAATCACTAAAAAAGAAAATAAAAATACGTACAACTAAGAAGCCAGTAAAAAAAACAAAACACTAAAAAAATTTCAAATAACCCAAAAGAAAGCAGGAAAGGAGTAACAGATAAACAAAAAGGGGCTGATGAAAAATACTAAAAATCAACTTACATTCATTCACACTGATAATTACATTAAAAGTAAAAGAACTAAACACCCCCACGTAAAAGATACAGACTGTAATATACCTAAAAGATAAAATACAAAAAAAGACCCAATTACTTAAGCCCAGTTTGAGGTTAAAGTGAGCTAAGATGATGCCACTGCACTCTACCAGGGTAACAGAGCAAGACTCTATCACACAAAAAAAGTAAAAACACCAAATTATATAATAGTTTATACTTTAAAAATATGTATATATGCAGAATTTCAGGCCAGAGAGGACCCCACTAAATATGCTGTCTGCCAGAGATACATTTTAAATATAAAGGTTGGAAGCAAAAGAATCAAAAAACAGCAAGCTTTAAAAAAGCATTCCCGGCCGGGCGCTGTGGCTCACGCCTGTAATCCTAGCTCTTGGGAGGCCGAGGCAGGCGGATTGCTCAAGGTCAGGAGTTCAAAACCAGCCTGAGCAAGAGCGAGACCCCGTCTCTACTATAAATAGAAAGAAATCAATTGGCCAACTGATATATATATAAAAAATTAGCCGGGCATGGTGGCACATGCCTGTAGTCCCAGCTACCAGGGAGGCTGAGGCAGAAGGATCGTTCGAGCCCAGGAGTTTGAGGTTGCTGTGAGCTAGGCTGACGCCACGGCACTCACTCTAGCCTGGGCAACAAAAGCGAGACTCTGTCTCAAAAAAAAAAAAAAAAAAAAAAAAAAAAAAAAAAAAAGCATTCCCCCTGGGGCCAGGTGCGGGCTCAAGCCTGTAATCCTAGCACTCTTGGAGGCCAAGGCAGGCAGATCATTTGAGCTAAGGAGTTTGAGACCAGCCTGAGCAAGAGCGAGACCCCATCTCTACCAAAAGTAGAAAAAATTAGCTGGGCATAGTGGCACGTGCCTGTAGTCCCACCTACCCAGGATTTTGAGGTTGCTGTGAGTTAGGCTGATGCCACAGCATGCTAGCCGTGGCAACAGAGTGAGACTCTGTCGAAAAAAAAAATATTTTCCCAAAGACAAATACTGTATAGAATCTTAAAAAAAGTTGGACTCCTAGAAGCGGAGAATAAAAAGGTGGTTAAAAAAAAGGTGGTTACCAGAGGCTGTGTGGGTAGGGAGTAATGGAGAGATGTTAATCAAAGGGTAAAAAGTTTCAGTTAGATAGGAAGAATAAGCGCTAGAGATCTATTGTATAGCATAGTGACTACAGTTATTAATAATGTATTGCATATTAGAAAACTGCAAAGACTAGGAGGGTGGAGCAAGATGGCGGACGAGAAACACAGCCAGACAGAGTGTCTCTGCAAAAAAGACAGTTTCTAGAATAAATTATTAGAAGGAAGCAAGCAGACGAGCATACATTGGACGAGGATCAGAAAGAGGGGTACCGGAGATTACAGGAGACTCCACAGGAGAAGGTTGCAGAGGAGAACTGGAAGAGACCTCCCCAGAAGCGTGGAGCCAGCGGCAAGGGTAGGTGGAGAGGTTAACGTCCCCTCCCTTGATCTCGGACTGCTGGTAGGCTCCCCAGCGGGTGGAGAGACCTGCGGACACCAGCCCAGAGACGGCCACTGCCAGTGAGTGGTAAGTCTGTAGCGGACACGGAACCAGGCTCCCAACTTCCTCAGGGCTCCTCCCTGTGCACAGACCCAAGCCACGTGGCAGGCGTCATAACGCCTCATTCTGCCCTCCCCGTCCCTATCCGTGGCTGCTGAGAGAGACAATATAGCCACCAGCCTAAGGCATCTCCAGGGATCAGGACCTTCCCTTTTGGAGCCCTTCAGCTGACTGAGGGGTACGATTGTGAGCTCCCCACCCGCCAGCCCTCCCAGGTGCTGCTGGCACGATGATCCCAGTAGAACGGGGCTGACCCTGAGGCTGAGAGACATTGACCCAACTTGGGCTCCCGTGGGTGAATTGGCACTGGCACTCCTCTCCCTGGTGGGGCTAGGGATTGAACTCCGGGGCCCAGAGGTAAGACCTGCAGACCAGATCCCGTGCACCCAGGTCTCGCATTGCCCAGGGTACAGAAGGGATATTCGTGAACGGTGTTGTGTGCCTTAAAGGGAGGATCAGCGTGCTTGGGGGCAACCCTCCTCCCAACGGGGGGCCGTGTGCACAGCTCAGGCAGCGATCCTGTGCAGGGAACCCCTTGGCCTGCATCACAGTCAGGGGAGACTGGTGGTGTGGGGTCCAGCCTGCTGGCAGAGGCCCAGGAGAAGCCTCGGAGTTGGGGAGGGTGGAAAGGAACAAGGCCCGCTCCAGACTGCAGGTCTCAGACAGTCCCACCCCCACACGCACACTATGTGACTGAGGTGGGCCATTCCAGCCCCTCCCTGACAGCTTTTCCCAGAAGCGAGAACAGAACTTTGACCCCTGCTAACAGCATTTGTAGTGCCTGAGGGCAGGCTTAACCAACCCAGTTCTGTCCAGACTCTCCCAGACCAGCCCTCACTGAGATTGAGAATAAGGATACACCTGGAAGTCCCAGGGCCCGACCCACCACCTGAGGCACTAGTGTGCCTCTCCAGAGGAACAAGAGCTGGTTACAGAACCCAAAAACAACAGTGTAGCCTACTCCTCCCAGCAAGAGTCACCTACCGACAGGGAGGACATTGTGCACACCCTTTTATGGCATCTACTGACTCATCATACAGGGTGTGGTAGAATCTCACCCACAAACACCACCTATTGGCTCAGAGACTAAATGGGGCATGTCATTACCCAAACGAAAACCTAAAGGTAAGAAGCAACAACTGATCTAGATGGGAAGAAATCAGCGAAGGAACTCTGGAAACATGAAAACTCAAATGGAAAGCACATCCCCAAAGAGGAACACCAACCCCTTAGAAATGGACATCAACGAAAATCAAACTACTAAAATAACAGAAGAAGAATTTCGAGCATGGATCCTAAGAAAATTCAACTATTTGCAAGAAAAAATGGATAACCAACACAAAGAAAACAAAAAGATTCCAGGACCTGGAACAAAAATTCACTAAAGAAACTGAAACAATGAAGAAAAATCTAACCAAACTCCTGGAAATGAAGAATCAATTCAGGGAACTACAAAACACAGTGGAAAGTCTCAAGAACAGGGTAGATCAAACAGAAAAAAGAATCTCAGAGATTGAAGATAACGCCTTCCAATTAAATAAATCAGGCACAGAGATAGAGCAGAGAAACAAGAGAAAAGAGCAAAGCCTATAAGAGATGTGGGATTATGTGAAGAAACCTAATGTGAGGGTCATAGGGTTACCCGAAGGGGAAGAAGAAAATACTCAAGGGTTGGATAAGCTATTTAAAGATATAATACAGGAAAATTTCCCAGGCCTTGGTAAAAATCTCGATATTACAAATTCAAGAAGCTCAAAGCTCGCTGGGAGATTCAATGCAAACAGGAAGACGTCATGACATGCAGTCATCAGACTGACAAAAATATCAATTAAAGAGGCACTTCTACAAGCTATAAGACGAAAGAAGCAAGTAACATACAAAGGAAAGCCAATCCGAATAACACCAGACTTCTCTACTGACACTTTACAAGCAAGGAGAGACTGGGGCCCCATTCTCACTATTCTGAAACAGAATAACGCACAGTCTAGAATCTTATTCCCGGCAAAATTAAATTTTGTATACGAAGGAGAAACCAAGACATTCTCTTATAAACAAAGACTGAGAGAATTCACCAAGATAAGACCAGTCCTTCAAGAAGTACTCAAAACAGTGTTACCCACGGATCAGCACAATAAACACTCATGAATGTAAATCTACTCAAAAGCTAAAGATCAAAGCCCAGAAATCACAATGGCTCAAGAGAGAAAACAAAGCGACAAAGTTCAACCCAACATAATGAACAGAAATCTGCCCCACTGATCAGTTATCTCAATAAATGTGAATGGTTTGAACTCCCCACTCAAGAGACATAGGCTGGCCGAATGGATAAAAAAATACAAGCCAAGTATCTGCTGCCTTCAGAAAACACATCTAATATACAGTCTGAAGTTAGGCATAAAAATAATAAAAAAAAAAAAAAAAAGAAAACACATCTAACATGCAAGGATGAAGTTAGACTAAAGGTAAAGGGGTGGAGAACAATATTTCAAGCAAACAGAAGCCAAAAGAAAGCTGGCGTGGCGGTGCTGATTACATATAACTTAGTTTTTATTTATTTATTTTTTTTTTTGAGACAGAGTCTCGCTTTGTTGCCCAGGCTAGAGTGAGTGCCGTGGCGTCAGCCTAGCTCACAGCAACCTCAAACTCCTGGGCTCGAGTGATCCTTCTGCCTCAGCCTCCCGAGTAGCTGGGACTACAGGCATGCGCCACCATGCCCGGCTAATTTTTTATATATATATCAGTTGGCCAATTAATTTCTTTCTATTTTTATAGTAGAGACGGGGTCTTGCTCAGGCTGGTTTTGAACTCCTGACCTTGAGCAATCCGCCCGCCTCGGCCTCCCAAGAGCTAGGATTACAGGCGTGAGCCACAGCGCCCGGCCTATAACTTAGTTTTTAAATCAACAAAAGTAATAAAAGACGAAGAAAGTCACTATATAATGGTGAAGGGTACAGTTCAACAAGAAGACGTAATAATTCTAAATATATATGAATCCAACCTAGGTGTGCCCAGATTCATAAAGCAAACTCTACTTGATCTAAACAAATGAATAAACAACAACGTCATAATAGTCGGAGACTTTAACACCCCACTGATAGCACAGGACAGATCCTCCAAACAGAAAATCGACAAAGAAATAATGGACTTAAACGGAACTCCAGAACAAATGGGCCTGACTGACATTTACAGGACATTCTACCCCCACACCACTGAATATACATTCTTCTCATCAGCTCATGGGTCATTCTCTAAGATCGACCATATCCTAGGACACAAAGCATGTCTCAAACAATTAAAAAAAAATAGAAATCATATCATGTATCTTTTCAGACCACAATGGAATAAATGTAGAAATCAACCCTAACAGGAACTCTCATTTCTACACAAAGTCATGGAAACTAAACAACCTTCTGCTGAATGATCAACAAGGAAATCATCTCATTCTTTTGATGTGCCCTTGAGGAAGAAAGGAAATAAAAAAGAGAAAAAAGAAATAAAAGTATTATTTATTTTTTTAAAAAAAGATGGAAATCAAAAGATTGTTTGAACTACATGACAAAGGAGACACAAGTTATCAAAACCTGTGGGACACAGCTAAACCAGTCCTGTAAGTTTATTTCCATAAATGCTTATATCCAAAAGTTGAAAAGATCACAAATAGACAACCTAATGAATTGTCTCAAAGAACTAGAAAAAGAATAACAGACCAACTCTAAACTCAGCAGAAGTGAAATTATTAAGATCAAATCAGAACTAAATGAAATTGACAACAGGGAAACCATACAGAAGATTAACAAAACAAAAAGTTGGTTCTTTGAAAAAATAAACAAAATTGACACACCCTTGGCTAGACTAACGAAAAGCAGAAAAGGAAAATCTCTAATAAGCTCCATCAGGAACAATAAAGGAGAAATTACAATGGATGCCACGGAGATACAAGATATAATTCATGAATACTACAAAAACCTCTATGCGCACAAACTGGAAAATGTGGAGGAAATGAACAATTTCTTAGAAACACACAGCCTCCCTAGGCTCAACCAGGAAAAAACAGAATTCCTGAACAGAACAATATCAAGTACTGAAATTAAAACAGCAATAAAAAACCTTCCTAAAAAGAAAAGTCCTGGACCAGATAGTTTCACACCCAAATTTTACCATACCTACAAAGAACTGGTGCCTATCCTGCAGAAATTATTCCACAACATTGAGAAGGATGGAATACTCACCAACACATTTTATGAAGCGAACATAACCCTGATACCAAAACCAGGAAAGGATGCAACAAAAAAAGAAAACTACAGACCAATATCCCTTATGAATATAGATGCAAAAATTTTAAACAAAATCCTAGCCAATAGAATTCAGGTGCTTGTCAAGAAAATAATCCATCACATCCAAGTGGGCTTCATCCCAGGGATGCAGGGATGTTTCAACATACACAAATCTATAAATGTAATTCACCATATAAACAGAATCAAAAACAAAGACCATATGATCCTCTCAATAGACACAGAAAAAGCATTTGACAAAATTCAACACTCTTTTATGATAAGAACGCTCAACAAAATAGGCATAGACGGGGCTTACCTAAAAATGATACAAGCCATATATGACAAACCCACAGCCAATATCATACTGAATGGGGAAAAATTGAAAGCATTCTCACTTAGAAATGGAACAATGCAAGGTTGCCCACCATCTCCACTTCTATTCAACATAGTGCTGGAAGTCCTTGCTACAGCAATCAGACAAGAGAGCAGAATTAAGGGGGTCCAAATGGGAGCAGAAGAGATCAAACTCTCACTCTTTATTGATGACATTATATTATACCTAGAAAACGCCAAGCGGCCGGGTGCAGTGGCTCACACCTGTAATCCTAGCTCTCTGGGAGGCCGAGGTGGGTGGATCGTTTGAGCTTAGGAGTTTGAAACCAACCTGAGCAAGAGTGAGACCCTGTCTCTACTATAAATAGAAGGAAGTTAATTGGCCAACTAATATATATAGAAAAAATTAGCTGGGCATGGTGGTGCATGCCTGTAGTCCCAGCTACTAGGGAGGCTGAAGCAGAAGGATCACTTGAGTCCAGGAGTTTGAGGTTGCTGTGAACCAGGCTGACACCACAGCACTCACTCTAGCTTGGGCAACAAAGTGAGACTCTGTCTCAAAAAAAAAAAAAAAAAAAAAAAGCCAAGGATTCAACCAAGAGACTCCTTGAATTGATAAATGAATTTGGTAAAAACTCAGGATACAAAATCAATACACAGAAATAAGAGGCATTCATGCCAACAACAGTAAAAGTAAGAAACAAATTAAAGACTCAATTCCCTTCAAAATAGCAACAAAAAATAAAGCACCTAGGAATATATTTAACTAAGGAGGTAAAAGACGTCTACAGGGAGAACTATGAAACACTGAAGAAAGAAATAGCAGAGGATGTAAACAGGTGGAAGAATATACCATGCTCGTGGGTCAGCAGAATCAACATTGTTACAATGTCTGTATTACCCAAAGTGACCCACAGAGTCAATGCAATCCCTATCAAATTACCATCATCATTTTTCACAGATAGAGAAAAAATAATTTTATGCTTTCTATGGAACCAAAGACCCAGTATAGCAAAATCAATCCCAGGCAATAAAAACAAAATAGGAGGTATCAATTTATCAGACTTCAAACTATACTACAAGGCTATAGTCATTAAAACACCTTGGTACTGACACAAGAACAGGGAAATTGACCAGTGGAACAGAACCCAGATATAAAACCATTTGCATATAGCCAACAAATCTTTGACAAAGCAGACAAAAATATACATTGGGGGAAAGAATCCTTATTCAATAAATGGTGCTGGAAAAACTGGATAGCCACATGTAGAAGACTGAAACAAGACCCACACCTTTCACCTCTCACAAAAATCAACTCACGCTGGGTAACAGATTTGAACCTTAGGTGTGAAACTATCAGAATCCTAGAGGAAAACGTTAGAAATACTCTTTTAGACATTGGCCTAGGCAAAGAATTTATGAAAAAGACCCCGAAGGTGATCAAAGCAGCAACAAAGATAAATAAATGGGACCTGATCATATTAAAAAGCTTCTACACAGCCAAAGAAACCATCAAGAGAACAAACAGACAACCCACAGAATGGGAGAAAACTTTTGCAAGCTACACATCCGATAAAGGGCTAATAACCAGAATCTATTTAGAACTCAGGAAGATAAGCAAGAAAAAAATCAAACAACCCTATCAAAAAATGGGCAAAGGACATGAACAGAAATTTTTCAAAAGAAGATAGAATATTGACCAACAAACATATGAAAAAATGCTCAACATCTCTAATCATCAGGGAAATGCAAATCAAAACCACAATGAGATATCACTTAACTCCAGTGAGAATGGCTATCAGAAAGTCCCCAAACAATAAATGTTGGCGTGGATGCAGAGAGATAGGAACACTCCTACACTGCTGTTGGGACTGCAAACTAGTACAACCTCTGTGGAAAGCAATATGGAGATACCTTAAAGCGATACTAGTAAATCTACCATTTGATCCAGCAATTCCACTACTGGGCATCAACCCAAAAGATCAAAAGTCATTTTATGAAAAAGACACCTGCACTCGAATGTTTATAGCAGCACAATTCACAATTGCAAAGTTGTGGAAACAACCCAAGTGCCCATCAATTCATGAGTAGATTAATAAAATGTGGTATATGTATACCATGGAATACTATTCAGCTTTAAGAAACAATGGTGATATAGCACCTCTTGTATTTTCCTGGATAGAGCTGGAACCCATTCTACTAAGTGAAGTATCTCTAGAATGGAAAAACAAGCACCACATGTACTCACCAGCAAATTGGTATTAACGGATCAATGCCTCAGTGGACATATAGGAATAACATTTATCAGGTGTCGGACAGATGGGAGGCTGGAGGAGGGGATGGGTGTATACAAACACAATGAGTGAGATGTGCAACGTTTACGGGATGGTCATGCTTGAAGCTCTGAGTCGAGGGGGGAGGAGGGGCATGGGCAATATACGTAACCTTAATACTTGTACCCCCATAATATGCTAAAATACAAAAAAAAAAGGTAAAAACGAAAACTGCTAAGACTATATTTTAAATGTTCTCACTACAAAAATAAGTATGTGAGGTGATGAATATGTTAAGTAGCTTGAGTTAATAATTGCATGATATATGCACGTGTCAAAACATCACGTTGGCCGGGCGTGGTGGCTCACGCCTATAATCCTAGCACTTTGGGAGGCCGAGGCGGGCGGATTGCTCAAGGTCAGGAGTTCGAAACCAGCCTGAGCGAGACCCCGTCTCTACCAAAAATAGAAAGAAATTAATTGACCAACTAAAAATATATATACAAAAAATTAGCCGGGCATGGTGGTGCATGCCTGTAGTCCCAGCTACTCGGGAGGCTGAGGCAGGAGGATCGCTTGAGCCCAGGAGATTGAGGTTGCTGTGAGCGAGGCTGATGCCATGGCACTCACTCTAGCCTGGGCAACAAAGTGAGACTCTGTCTCAAAAAAAATAAAAAATAAAAATAAAAAAATAAATAAACAGGTTAAAACATCATGTTGTAAACCACAGATACAATTTTTACTTGTCTATTTTAAAAATTAATTTAAAAAATTTTTTAAGAGATGGAGTCTTGCTATGTTGCCCAAGGCTGGCCTCTACTTCATGAGCTCCTCCCTCCTCAACCTCCCAAGTAGCTGGGACTATAAGCATGTGCTACTGTACCTGGATAATTAAAATATTTTAAAAATTACTCTAAGAAGGAAGATTACCATTCAGTCCCACTACTGCCAAATCTGCAAGGAATGGTGAAATGGCCCCTCACTGAGAAATGTGTTTTACATACACATCTGTCACTCCAGCCTTATTTAATTTTAAGCAGGACTAAAGTCTTAGAAAAAAATCTACTCTATTTCCACCAAAGTTCAAAATACCCAAGTATTAACCAAGGTAGAGAAGAAAATAAGAAAGAATCTAAGTGCTTAACATGCCCTTCTCTAAAAGCAGTTTCCTAGGATACTATTCTATACTCTTTCTGACATGCAATTCTGCACACATATGCATTTGCAAAATATAAACTGTAATATGGATGGAGAGTTTCAATAAAGGTAAACAACATGCCTTAAAAGGAAATAATAATGTGGCTATCTAAAAGAAGGTTATCGCAGGCATAACCCCAAATGACCCATGACAGACTGCTTCATTAAGTACGTATTTTCCTAAGTAATAATTTTCTGAATGCTGCTCGGAGTATTTTGGTAGTAATCACAGGATATATTATATACAAAATGAGGCAGCCAAACTATGCTAAGTATAAACAATTTGTCTTAACATTTAAATGTTATGGTAATTAAGATAAAATTACTGATTTTATTTTACTACATACTTACCTACTCTTCTTCCTAAACCAGTAATGGGCTCTTCCTCAAGCAAAAATACTAAATTCAAAGTGTTTTACATAGGAATTCATAGCCACAACAAGGAACATCATACAAAGGGGAAAATCACCAAGCCAAATGCAAATACATTGGCAAATAAAATTTCATTACATAATAATGGCTTGTCCTTTGGGAAAACGCTCAACAGTATTAATTTTTTCATTCAAAGATATCAACATCAATGTAAATCTGACCCTGAATTACCGTTAAGTCTTGCCACCATTCTACTCTTCTGAGCTGTCACATACACCGTTAAAACTATAAAATCCATAATTTTATTCTTCTACCCTGACAATACCCCCTTATCGAAGAAGAGAGTAAGCTAAGACTCCCATATAAATTCTGCAAAAAAAAAAACACTACTCCACACAACCATATCAAACTAGTTTTGATCCCTAGCCCTGAAAACCATGCAATATTTGTGATGTTTTGTTTTCCCAGGTTACCAATCTACTTCCAAGCAAAGCCCATCTTGTTAAGCAATTCTAGAGTAGGTATTGACTATGTGCTAGAAAGCAACCACCACAAAGTACTGGAGGTCTCTAAGCTAAGACAAACAGGTGGTTCTAGTATTGCAGTAAAAAGCTAACTACCTTATATTTGGTATGGGGCTGCATTCCCTTTCAGCCACTCCTGGTCATCCTATACAACTTTGTAAACAAAGACAATCATTAACCTCTGGGTAACAAGGTGCTTAAAAAGCTTATTTGAACTGGCTAATTCAAGTTTCAACTTTCTCAAGTCTTTAAGTCATGTAACTAAAAATACTTTCATTAAAATATCCCCCAGACTCCCCCCCTTTTTTTTTTTGAGACAGAGTCTCACTTTGTTGCCCAGGCTAGAGTGAGTGCGTGGCGTCAGCCTAGCTCACAGCAACTTCAAATTCCTGGGCTCAAGCAATCCTTCTGCCTCAGCCTCCCAAGTAGCTGGGACTACAGGCATGCACCACCATGCCCGGCTAATTTTTTCTATATATACTAGTTGGCCCATTAATTTCTTTCTATTTATAGTAGAGATGGGGTCTCACTCTTGCTCAGGCTGGTTTCGAACTCCTGACCCTTAAGCAATCCGCCCACATCCACCTCCCAGAGAGCTAGGATTATGGGCGTGAGCCACCACGCCCAGCCCAGACCCCATTTTTATCTTGAGAAAAATACTTTCCAACAGACAAATTTACAAGCATCTATGATGGATGGTTTTAATTTTACATTCTAGGAGTTTTAATGCTGATCAAATACATGCTCTAACAATGAGCAGTACCTACCTGAAAATACAGATAATCAAAGATATAGATGGAAACCCCCCTTCTTCTTTAGAGGCAGGCTCTCATGTTAGAGTAAGAACTCCCAGGTTACAAGCACCGATTCTAAACAGTGCAACTGAGAATCCTAAAAGAAATCAATGTGCGGTCTCTGCCTAGATTATGATGTTATTACTAGGTAAAAAGCAAAAGAGTTGTACCCGATACAAAGTGAGAATGAAAGGCCAATTGAATTCAACAAAAAACAAACTTGCCAAAAGCTTCTCTTCACCACCAGTGTAAGGCTATTACAAAAATAATGATATTGATGGAAAATAATTTGTTCTAACTGCAACTATAACTCAGCAAATTCTAACCTTGGACCCAAGTAGTTCCCATCTGTGAATATGACATTCTACCTAGCACCATTCAGACAAGAGATCAGAGCACAAAGTTGTAGCATAGCTAGAATGGGACTCTTAAAACATAACTATAAAGACTTTAACTCAAAGAAAAAAATCAGAAAGACTGAAATTGGCCATGAAAGCTTTAAATAATGTATAATTTTTCAAGTTCCTCTAAGATATAAGCAGTCATAAGATGAGGAAAATACAGATTTTTTTAAAAATTCTTTTTCATAAAAATTATTGTTTCAGCAATCTGTATTTTTAGAATTTTGAAAAAATGCTATCATCATAAACTCAGGACAGATGACAGCTTTCTCTTCCACTTTCAGGCTTCAAACATCACCATTCAATAGCTTTTTTAAGAAATCCAATGATCAGGTATGTACCTACACTGCCTGTCCATGTAATTACCTTCATGTCGTAGCCATATGTCTCCCGAATGTCTTCATCAGAATCTGTTTCTTCATCATCATAGTCCATTGTTTGTCGAGGGGAAGATGATACACTACTCACCACCCGGTTAAAAGAGGACTGCTGGAAACTAGGTAAGTGTCCCTAAACAACAAATAATTACGAGATGAACAGAAAGACATACTAAGCAAACATGGATAATTAATATGTGCTTAAGATCACCAAAAATGCAATGAACTCACTAAGTGGCTAACAGAATTCTCGAACAGTTAGTAGAAATGAAATTATTTGATTATGATGCTAAGGTTCACCCAACATTTACAGATAATATTTCATTAGGTATATATCCAAAGAAAATGCTATGTGTGTAGCAGGAGGAAGATGTCATGGATGATATAACTCCTGGCAAGTTACTGTTATTTTCCTAGTCAATTGGTAAGAGAGATTTGATTTACTATTCACACACTGACAAATATTATTCCAAGAAAGAAAGAAAGAATGTAACTCCTAAACTTGCCTGTAAATCTGGATTAGCAGCTGCTTTTTGGAGTTCTGCACTGATGATCTTTTCAGTTTTTTCTCGAGCTGCCTGTTCCACCATACGCTGGCTCAACACAGACAGTTTGGCGAGGGCAGAGGATAGTTCATCTGTGGCTAGGGCCTGCCGTGCTCTATCTTGCCAACTCATAGCACGTTCTGTCAAACACTGTAGGGCCTCTCCTTCAGGTAACCGTACAGGCAACTTCTGAAGGGATACCAGGAGTGACAGAATAGTCTCTAGCCTGGGCCTTCGAGACCGCATACAAAGAGGGCAAAGGAATTTTACTTCTTTAGCCTGCCAGCTGGACCCTTTTTTCTGGGAACTTGATTTAGGAAGGGGAACACAGCTGTTATGGAACCAGTCTTTGCAGAGCTCACACTGTAGCATAAACCCACTGGCTGTCTTGCGGCAAATGCAAAATTTTACTTCTTCTATGCGGTCCACCATTGTCATCTTGGCAAGGTTGGCTGCCCTGAGGGAATGCATGGCTTCAATTTCTTTTTGCTCCCGTTCTTTGAAAACTGCCACCTGTATATAACAAACATTTAACAAAAGGAGTCAATGCAATACAGCCCCAAAATACCAAATCCTCAAGGCTGTGGGATCTTTCTCCAATTTCCAAAGATTTGTGGCACCCTAGTAGTTTTCATGCAAACATTCCTTATCTGTGAAATGGAAAAGTGCTATCTATATTTGATCATTTATATCAGTAGAGTACTTTGAACTCTTCTGTAGGGGGCAATAGCAAGATAATATGCTTTGAAATCAAGCAACTTGAGTACAAAGCCTGGCTCTTATACACAGACTAGTAATATGAGGCACAAGTTTTCTGAACCTTGTTTTTCTGAAAAATGAGGATACCACCAACCTTGTTTTGTTTTAAGAATTAAATAAGCTAACATATGAAAATGCCTAACCTGGTACCTGGCACAAGGTAAACAAGGTGAGTATTAGTTTCCCATTCTCTTGTAATTCATTCTTTGGGGGCAAGTTCTATACAAATAAATTTTTCTTTCTCTCTAGAAGGCCTCTCCAATTCCTGTGGAAGTACAATAAAAAAGCCTGATGATCAATTATAACAAATGTATTTTACAAAACTCATTTCAACAAAGTAAATAAAAGCAAACAAAATTTAATTATTGTAAATATTGCCAGGTACATTTTCTTTTTAACTATTGATAGCTTTGAAACAATTTTGAAATAATTTCCAATCCTACTTTTCTGGCTAGACTGACTTTTTACGCAGGATCTCTTCAGAGATCATTTTGATTGGCCTCAAAACAGGATCATTTGTAGCCAGAAAGAGCCATACCAAGTTACTTAGTGTATGTAATTTCCTACTATTATGTATAGCCCAAACTCATTTTTATTTTCTCTCTACTCCCTCAGGCTCCTAGTAATCTTAATACATTCCTCCTACTCTCCAAAAACGTATAATTCTCATCAACTACAAATATTTTATTGAGCACCCACTATACTGTTGAATGCTACTAAAAGAAGGGAAATATTTTTAAAAAGCAGCTGGTATCAGTAAGCTGATATAATTCCTTTGAAAAGCATAATAGTATTTTTTTTTTTGGACACAGAGTCTCACTCTGTCACCCTGGCTGGAGTACAGTGGCATCATCATTGCTCGCTGCAACCTCCAATTCCTAGTCTCAAGTGATCCTCCTACTGCTCAACCTCCTAAGTAGCTGGGACTACAAGTATCGGGCTAGGACATTTGGCTAATTTTTCTATTTTTAGTACAGATGAGATCTTGGTCTTGCCTCAGGCTGGTCTCAAACTCTTGACCTGAAGCAATTCCTCCACCTTGGCCTCCCAGAGTGCTACAATTACAGGCGTAAGCCACCATACCCAGCCAAAAAATTGCAATAATATTGAGTCACAAAATGCTATTAAATACTAACCCAATAATTCTCCTAAGAGTCAAGTCTAGGAAAATAATTTAAAAGAAGGGAAAAGACTATACAAAGAAGTTCATTTTTGTTACTTATAACAGGGAACTCAATAACAGGCAAAATGCCCAACATCAGAAAATTATAGCAGGTCTTCAAATAGCATCGTTCTGTTCAACATAGTTTTGTTACAATGCTGATGAGGAAAAAAACTGATTAGTGACCAGGGCCCCTGTTACTCACTGATTTACCAAAAACTGAGTAAATATTTACTTTTTTTATTACTCTTTCTTAAATGTATGTACAATTCACATTTATTTCAATGTTTAATATTAGAAGTGTTTGGGGCCTTTATTTAGAAGTTTGGTGATATTTCTGTGACCAGAAACATGCCACAAGAACTTAACTCATTTAATCCAAACTCTTATTGATCAGTCTTGAAAACTAGTTTCATTATACGTCATTTCACTTTAAGTCATACTTTCCAAGAACCTATTAGGTGAAGATTTACTGTACCCAGCAAACTATGGATAACCTGATGGAATATTAGACAACTGTTAAAAAAAAAAAAAACAGAGATATGGGAAAGAAAAACAATATTGGGAAAAGAGCAGAATAGTAAACTTCTTCTATACTTTGATTATAAATGTATTTAAAAATGTGAAATATGTATAGTATAAAGCCAAAGATTAAGTTTATGAAAATAAAAATAGTTAACAAAATAAAAACACTGAACCTGCTAATATATATCTTCATAGACTTCTGTATTCACCAAGCAAACTTAAAACACATTACATAATTTCTTACCACCATGGCAGTATCTCTGGTTTCTTCCAATCCTTCCTCCAGATCACTCAAAGGCTCAACGTCCAGATCCTTTTCTTTTTCTTTTTCTATTAGTTCTTTTACTTTTTTCCTTCTGCTTTTGCCACTCCCATATATACCAATGTCAGTCCGGGGACTTAGCACCTACAAAAATAAAAACAAAATATAAACTGTGGTTCTTAAAAAATCTTAAAAGCAAACATAAAGGAATGTCTATTAAATACTCACCAAGTCCCAGGTACTTTCTTAAGGACTTCATACATATTATTTATTTCAATCCTCACAACAACGCTATGTGGTAGGTATTATTATGCACATTATTCAAACAAGGGAAACTGAGCCTCAGAAACGAAACAACTTGCCCAAGCACACAGGGTTAGCAATTAAGAAGCCAGTCCTCAAACCTGAAACTATCTTATTCCAAAGCTTCTATTCTTAACTACTATGTCCAACTGCTTAAGATTAAAATGATGATGAGTATATAAATTTGTGCTTCTGAAAAATAAGATCTTTCAGTGGCAGAGTACAGTAACAATAAAATCCAGGCTGCTTATTCTAGATACAGCACAGCACAAGATTAATTGAAAATAAGTCTACCTAAGGCTCCAGCTTTTAGGACAACATCTGGAATTACCTAATAGGAATCACTTGAATAAAGGTGACCAGATAAACTAAAGACAACCCTCACCAATACTACTACTGCCGCCGCCGCCACCGCCACCACCACCACCACCACCTATAGGTGTTAAATTATCAACTGCTAAAGGGAGTGTTGAAGTTTGTGAAAATAAAGTACTCTTTACCTGTAACAACGTATGACTAGAATTCTTTTTAAGAAAGGTCCGCCCAGTCCGTTCTCTCCACGCTCGTGCTGCCGCTACCTGTGATTCCACCTGGGGCAGTGCATCAAGACGCACAGGAATAGGGCGTCCTTTAGCAGATAAACTCTCAAGCTGCTCCAAGTAAGCATAGTTGCTGCCACTCTAAAAGACAAACATATATTCTCACACAATTTGAGTTCTCTTATGGAGTCTGGCGATACGTTGTTGAAAGACCTTATAAAGTTTAGTGTTAACTCTTCTATTAAACATTATTCTTTCAACCTAATTGTATCTTAAATTAATATAACTTCCAATGTCTTAGTTTTAAAAGCTGGTGTAAATTAATTTTTTAATGAACATGTTATCAAAGATTTTATATATTTTATTAATGAGAACCAGTAGATATAAAAACCAGTTCAAAGGACAATATGAAGAACAGCTATATATAAAAAAATGCAATTAAGTATGAGGAAATGAATTTGTTAATAAGTATTTAATACCAGATGGGACAATGGAATCATCTTTTCTACACTGTGGAAATCAACTGTACTATTACAGACAAATTTAATTGTCTATGGACATAATTCATTTGCATTACTTTTAAAAAAAAAAAAACAACTGACAGAGTTGTTAAATAAACTGGTCAAAGAAAATCTAAGGCACCCCCTCCCCCCAAATCAGATAATCCTGGAGGGTTCATGAGACAACACTAGTGAAAGGCCACCTAGTAGCCTTTTGCCCATTCAAAGTCTTTCACAATTTTCCCAACAACTAAAAGCAATATCTTAGTTTTGGTAACCACCTCCATTTTATATTATATAAACAGAGATATGAATATTTTCCTTCTAAATTCACATTGTTTCAATATTTCCATGTAATGAAGTCATTATTGTTTATAGAACTTCTATATTGCATTCCAATAAAAGATTATTTCCCAAGTATTAACTGACACACTTGCCTATAAACTTATTTTGAAAGATTTATTGAATCATGTGGAAAAATAAACAAGAAACCTATGAATTTTTAAGAGGAATAATGAAGTGGTTCTAGTCCTGTAAGAAATTAAAATGGCATAATCAAATCATTACGGTACTAAGATAAGAATAGCTAGCTTTATGGAATAGCAAAAAAAGCTCAGACCAAGAAATACCATATTTATTATTATTCCCTCTTGTGCCCAACTACAGCCATTTGGCTACTGAATGCCTGTTGGCTAACCCTAGACATAGCCTGCTCCCAAGCTATGTATCCTAAATAAAAGTCTGCCTACCAACAGAACCTGTCCACTTATTTGAAGCCTCCAAGTCAGTACTCCCATTGAAGGGAAGGGCCTGGTAGGAAAACAGTGCTTCAAAATTATAGAAGAAATACATGACAGCTACCTATACTTGTCAACTTAGTCCTTCAATCATAAACAGCCAGTTAAGGATTATCAGACATCTGAAGACAACCAACTCCTGCCTGCAACAGGCCAAAGATAAAACGGAAAAGCTGTCCTGATGAAAATAGAGATAATTCAACAAATCAGAAAAGAAATGGTGGCAGCTAAGCATGTCCCAGAAAAAGCCAACTGAAAAGAAGGTAAAAGAAAAGTCCTTAGAATTTGATACCTGGAATATGTTCTTTCTTGGGACAGCAGTTTAGTGAAAGAAAGTTGATTTTCTTTTTGAGTATAGCTCTACAATTTAGAGTATATACTCAACACATTTAATGTGCTTAACGGTTTTTATAATTCAAGAATTTTTCATCTCTATATAGCACTTATTTCATTCTTGTTTTAAATTACAGATGTATAACATATGCTTCTTCAACTAGAAAATATGCTATTTTGAAGGCCAGAGTCCTATCTTTACATTGTTCCTTTTATTAATTTTTTATTTTAATCATTATGGGTACATTAATAGTTGTATATCTTCAGAAGGTACATGCAATGTTTTGATACAGGCATACAATGTGCACTAATCAAGGATAATTGTGGTATCGATCACCTCAGGCATTTAACATTTCTTTGTGTTAGGAACATTCCAATTTCACTCTTTTAGTTATTTTAAAGTATATCCTATGCTATCAAATATAGTTCATCTCATATAACTATATTTCTGTACCCATTAACCATCCCCACTTTATCCCCCTTCCTCGCTACCCTTCCCAACCTCTGGTAACCATCATTCTACTCTCTGTCAATTGTTTGTAATATTTAGCTTCCATATATGAGTAAGAACATGTGAGATTTATCTTTCTGTTTTCACCCTTCCCTTATACTCTGCTCCCAAATACCCAGAATAGTACCAAGACTACTGTGGTGCTCAGTAAATGTTAATTTCATTCTCCTTTTCTACCTCTTATTTTAAAAGTAATTCATGCATATGGAAAAAGATTCAAAGAATACAGCTGGCAATGAAATCCCTACTGCTAAGAGTTAAATAAATAAGCTAATTCTATCATCTTTCATAGCAAGAAGTCAATAAAAACAATATGTAAGCAAGTAATAACTATTTTGAATTATAAAATCAAATGAAACCATTTTAAAACTGAGTTTTAAATACCATAATTATTTTACAGAAGCTCTGACTCACCATGGGATTATGTCCCTGTAAACCCATCGTAATTGAAAATATCTTTAAATTGAAAATACGTTTAATACACCTAACCTACCAAACATCACAGCTTAGTCTAACCTACCTTAAACATGTTCAGAACACTTACATTAACGTGGCTGACTGAGAGCTGCAGGTCACTGCCACTGCCCAGCATCATGACAGAGTATCATACCACATATTGCTAGCCCGGAAAATATCAAAATTCAAAGCACAGTTTCTACTGAATGCGTATCACTTTCACTGTAAAGTCAAAAAATTATAAGTCGGGAGCCATCTGTATTATGATTATTCTATTCTAAAGAAACAAAGATTTAAAGGATTCATCTGTGAGACAGGCATTACCTGATGGGCAACATAACCCAAAAGCCTCCTTACCTGAATAGCTTCCACTTTAGTTGTCCATTCTCGAGCCTTTTGTAAGGCTTCTTTCAGGGACAACACATTGGGTAGAAAGGCTGGAATGTTCTTGGCTTCATTCACAATGCTTTCTAAACTTGCCATGTTGTGCCTCGGTCTAAACCAGGGTGAGATGCAAGAGAAAAAGTCTAATTGCCACCAACATTTAAGTAACATTTTAGAATGTGTAGAGAAATTTCATATACATGACTTCATTTAATTCCTACCACAATCCTGTAAGGGAAGCAAAGCAGCTAGTATCTTTCTTTCCATTTTATAGATAAGAAACTTTAAAAGGAAAATTATTTCCCCAAAAGTCACTTAATGTAATAAATATGTACACAAGGCCAGGCGCGGTGGCTCACGCCTGTAATCCTAGCACTCTGGGAGGCTGAGGCTGGAGGATCACTTGAGGTCAGGAGTTCGAGACCAGTCTGAGCAAGAGCGAGACCCTGTCTCTACTAAAAATAGAAAGAAATTAGCTGGACAACTAAAAATATATAGAAAAAATTAGCTGGGCATGGTGGCACATGCCTGTAGTCCCAGCTACTCGGGAGGCTGAGGCAGGAGGATTGCTTGAGCCCAGGAGTTTGAGGTTGCTGTGAGCAAGGCTGATGCCACGGCACTCTAGCCCCAGCAACAGAGCGAGACTCTGTCTCAAAAATAAATAAGTAAACAAATGTGTACACACCTGAATTCCTGATTCAGAATGAATCTCAGATCCCTGCCTCTTTCACTATACTAGATTGCTTCTACTTTACTTCTCTACAAGATCTGAAATTGTCCGAGATGCACATTTGATAGCAATGTAGAAAGCAATAGACTAGAAATCCATTAATGTTGCCAATGTACATTTAATTCAACTACATTCATTAATACTGGTTATACAAAGATGAATAAAACATAGACCTTATCCTCAATCATAAGGATCTTATCCTAATCATAATACAAGATTAAGAATTACACGTATACTGAGAACTAAGAACAAATTACTACAGACTCACTACCATGAGAGGTATTGATTAATTTTGCCTAGAATTAAGAAGGGCTTTGAGTTAGGCCTTAAAGAAATACGATTTTGTCAAATGAAAGGTTAAAGAAAAGAAACCAGGAATATGATGAACAAAGGCATAGAGAAACATTTAAAAAGTTAGTTTGAGATGTGGGAGTGTTGCGGCGGTGGGTAGAGGATAGGGGTGGGAGGAATAAGAGCAAAGAAGGAAATAAGAGAATGTGGCAGGAAAGAAAGATACAAACAGATTAAGAGCCCTGAGAGCCATGACTTTCACTATTTGGGAAACTACTGAGGTAAAAGTTGTTTCATCATCCATGAATCCTCCTACCTGTTCTAGGTCCTAGAGATTGTTAATGAGCAAGAGTAACAGTCCTTGCCTCACGAAACTTTTTAACCTTGTGGGGAGGATCATTAATAAGGAGTTAGGATGCACTGTGATAAGTGTAATGATAAAGTGTAATGATAAAGGTGCTATAAGAATGCATAGTAAAAGAACCTAACTGACTTGGTAGGTGAAGAATATTTAGCAAAAGTGACATATAAGCATTCTCATCCTTCTTGAATAGGAGTTATGAATAGGAAAGCTGGGGCTAGGGGCAGGCTAGGGGTGGAGATACACCACAGGCAGACAGAACAGTGCGCCACACAATAAAACAAACATGCACAAAGGTCTAGAGAAAGAAAGAACAGGAATGTTTGAGGAAATTTGGGAGGGAGGAGGGGAATCACATGGTGGAACAGAATACAGAAGAAAGAATGGCAAGAGATAAGATCAGATACATAATTAAACAAGAGACTAAAATGATAAGTGGCTTTATAAATCAAGTTGGGGAGTTTGGACTTCATCCTGAGGGCAATGGGAAACTTGAGAAGGGCTATAAGCAAGGGAGTGAAACAGTCACACCAGTAGTTTAAGAAAATACTAGCAGTAATGTGGAGAATGGATGAGAGAAGCGTGAGACCACAGACAGAACCTATTGCTATGATCTAGGCTAGCTATAATAGCAACTTGAGGGGAATGAAAGGAAAAGAATGAACAATCCTACAAGCAGCCCAAGCAAAAAGATTCTTTTCAAAACAGCAGACAGAATGACATATTCAAAGTACTAAAACAAAGTAACTGTCAATCTAGAAATTTATACCTAATGAAAAAAGTCCTTCAAAAATGGAGGTAAAATAAATCCATTTGCAGACACATTTTTTTAAAATGAATAAAAATGAGAAACATTGAGGAAATATAATCAGCATGACTGAGGTTGAGGTTAAGGAAACAGATGGAGGGGTCAAAGTTAACTACCAAAATATCTGCTTCTTCAAGTGAATGAAAGATGGTATAATTCAAAGAATAAAGAAAAAAAGACGGGAGTATAGGAAGGAGTTAATAAGTCCGATTTGGGATATAGGGAATTTGAAGTAACTGTGAGCATACCTATTACAGAAATGTATATTATGGATGAGAATTTAGGAGTTATTCAGTAAAAGATGGTAAATAGAGGCAATAAATTAGATGGAATTTCCTGTACAGAGTGAGAAGAGAAAGGGTAGAGGCCAGAATCTTGAGGAAAGCCAAAGAGGCAGAGGAGGCAAAGGCAAGGAAGGAGGACATCAAGAAAAGAAGGGAAAGTAGTTAATAACCAATACTAAGAGATCAAGAATACTAAGATATGTTTCAGAAAGATAATTCTGAGAGGAGTTACAAAAGGGAAGTTCTAACTCCCACTATTCCCACCAACCACATTACCCTCTATTTCTTTTTTTTTTTTTTTTTTTTGAGACAGAGTCTCGCTTTGTTGTCCAGGCTAGAGTGAGTGCCGTGGCGTCAGCCTAGCTCACAGCAACCTCACACTCCTGGGCTCGAGCGATCCTTCTGCCTCAGCCTCCCGAGTAGCTGGGACTACAGGCATTCGCCACCATGCCCGGCTAATTTTTTTTTTTTTTATATACATATCAGTTGGCCAATTAATTTATTTCTATTTATAGTAGAGACGGGGTCTCGCTCTTGCTCAGGCTGGTTTTGAACTCCTAACCTTGAGCAATCCGCCCGCCTCGGCCTCCCAGAGAGCTAGGATTACAGGCGTGAGCCACCGCGCCCAGCCATATTTCTTCACCAATTTTATTTTCTTCATGACACTAAGTATTTTAAATTCATTCATTCATCTCTCTCCTGACTAGAATAGTAGTAATATTAATAGTAGTATTAATAGTATTAATATTAATAGTAGCATTAATAGTAATAGTAGCTCTATGAGAGCAGGGACCCTGTGGCCTTGTTCACTACTGTCTCCATAGCACTTTAGAAATAGTGCCTGGCATGCAGCAGGTACTCCATAAATACTGTAATATCAAACTGTAAGTATAAAGGGAAAATATAAGAGGACTATAACTTGGTCAGTGACAATCACATTTTGGAGACAAAATCATCAGAACTTTGTTACTGATTAAATGTAGGAGATTGGGCCAGGCATGGTGGCTCACACCTATAATCCTAGCACTTTGGGAGGCCAAGAGGGGAGAATCGTTTGAGGCAGGGAGTTCGAGACCAGTCTGAGCAAGAGCAAGACCCCATTTCTACAAAAAAATAGAAAAAATTAGCCAGGCGTACTGGTGCATATTTGTAGTGCCAGCTATTAGGAAGGCTGGGGCAGGAAGATTGTTTGGGCCCAGGAGTTTGTGGTTGCAGTGTGCTATGATGACACCACTGCACTCTAGCCCGGGAGACAGCAAGACCCTATCTCAAAAAAAAGTAGGAGATTAAGAAAAGGAAGTTTTCAAATATTACTACCAATAAAATTTTATCTAGTAGACTACTATCAGTTTCATTAGGTATAACAAATAGTAGTTTTATATTCCAAAGTCATTTAGCTTTGCCCATTTAATATGCTCCCACCTCCTGGAACTGACATGAATCTGAAGACACAGAGAGTAATCTGAATACTTTGGATAAGAAAAGAAAAATTCTTTTCTTGAATAAATTTTGATATGTATTCTGCATGGCATCTAGGTAGCAAAATATCCAGTACACATAGAGGTTTCTACCTAAAGCTCTTCCTATCAAATGCACACAAAGTCACTGGCTGGCAAAGTAGTTATATGCATAGACTTTGAAATGAAGTGAAAGAGGCTTTAAATTTCAGCTATATTGCTTAGTAACTAAGTGATCTCTCCAAGCACCCCAGTTTCCTCATCCTCACAATAGAAATTCTATGAATATTAATCTTAGCTGCTGGAGAAATGCTTTCACAAGGTATACCACAGTTAACTCAGCCAAATTAGCTGATATACACTCAAATATGAATATTTTACTTAAATCTCATTAAGTACATTGGGGTGCCAATTCTAATACAACTGTTTAACATTCTCATTCCTGATTCTTATCTCCCAATACTTTCCTGCATAAATCCTCCATTCCAGTAAAGTCCATTTATTTTCTGTCATCTGAACACACCCTACATATTCCTTAAATTTAGTTTATGATATTTCTCTTAGCTCCCTCTTTCCACTTCAATTCTATTCACTATTCAAGGTTCTACCTAAGCTCTTACTTTTCTTTCAAGCTTCTCTACTGACCATCCAAGCTCACCATGATCTCTCCTCCTCTAAATTCCTACAAAATGTTTCCATACCTCTCAGTTAACATTAATAATACACTCCAATGAACTTTATAATTCTTAGTTCCTAACTATAATATCATTAATCATAGGTTCTAAACAAAACACTACTTTGTTTTTAGGTATATCTAAGTATGCTAAGTTGAAAAAGAAAAAAAATAAGAAAAAAAAGAAAAGTAAAATTAAAAATAAAAAAACACACTACTTTGTATAACAAAGTACTCTGCACAATAGTTTGTACATATTTGAATCTGTCTCCATGCAGCCTCATTTGATAATTTAGTGATTGGTCCAGGAAGGCACAAAGCATTCAATTAAACATTTAATGCCATCACAATAAACCAGTTGGAGCCAGACATAAAAGAACCCATGCCCTGGCACTGTTACCCCATTTGCGGGTCCAGACACAATGTGGTGCTCTAAGGGCTGGGGTATGGCCCATGGGCATTCCTACTCAGCAAGTAACCCTCCAGCTTATCTGTACTCATTGCCACCCACAGGGACCTTTCCAGAAGCTGCTTGCCAAAGTAAGGAGGGAGGAGAATCTCTCCTTCCTCCAAGCCCTGGATCACTAGGAAATACCCTTCCTACCCACTCAACTTGACTACCGTGTTTCCCAAAAAATAAGACAGGGTCTTATATTTATTTTTCCTCAAGAAGACACCCTGGGGCTTATTTTCAGGGAATGTGTTATTTTCCTCTCAAAGCCTCAGCTTGCAGCATGCACGGGATGGCCGGGACCTGACAGGGAGAGCAGACCTTGTTGGTGGGCCTGCCCGCACCTTTCCAGTCACCTCTGGGATAGTAGCTGTCACGATGGGGCAGATGAGAAGGGCTGCTTGTCTTCTTTACCACTCTCGACAAAAAGCATGGGTTGTGCAGACATGCTGCGTAGCCACGCCCATCACTAGGTCTTATTTTCGAGTAAGGCTTGTATTGCGCAAATGCTTAGAAATCCTGCTAGGGTTTATTTTATGGGTAGGTCTTATTTTTGGGGAAACACAGTACTAATGCTATTTGTCAAGAAGGGAACTCTTCAGACACATTAAAATCCTAAAGGAAAACCTTTTAATCAGATAGGTTCTCCTTCTCACTCTACCTTCTGACTTAGTTATTAAAGAGGCAACAGTCACCAAAAGATGTGTTCACCTTGCCTGTAGGCAGACCTTAGCCTTTTCTTCCCATCGTTCAGAGACTGTAAGGAGTTCCTGTAGTTCAGCCATTGCTTTCTCCACAGCATGGTGGGGAGCCAACCCTACCCCAGAGTCTATCAGTTTCTTCATGACATCCAAAGTGACTTGTTGTGGATCGGATAGGGTCAGTCTTACTTCATCCAACCACCGAGCCTGCTGTAGCTCTTGCTTCAGTCGGGGTAATTCAGGCAGCTCTACATAGAGACTAGAGCCCATGTCTATCAGCATCTGGAGTTTGGAAGAATCTGGGGTTTCATCCATCATGGCCCCCTGAGCACGTTCATGAAACTCTTCCACATCATCCAGCAGATTCTGAATAGATCAAAAAAATAAAAACAAACAGCAAATTAAAAGATATAAATGAGTATGTAATAGATATAGTTCAGGCGAACTATTGATTCTAGACCTTGTTATAATCTCACAATCACAGCACCAAGTATTCAGATACAACAGTTAAATTAATAAATATGCTTCTCTGTAATTACTTCTATCTATAGTCCTACTTTTAAAATATGATCAATTCACTCAATAAATATTTACTGACTGCTGACTTAGATGTGGGTGCTGTTCTAGAAACACAGAGTTGAATGAGACATAAAAAGTCTTCAAGGAACATACACTCTTAATATAGGTGGCCAGTGAATACATGAATAAAATGTTTCAGTTAGTGTTAAGTGCTCTAAAATAAAACAGAGCAATACAATAGAGAATGACCGGAGGGGAGAAAGGGGCATATTACACACAAATGGTGGTCACAGAAGACAGAAGAACTAAGCTAAAATTAGGAGGAAGTAGGGGTGGAAACATGACTATCTAGAGGAAGAACAGTTCAAGCTGGGCAAATAATAATTGCAAAAGCTTTTAAAGAAGAATGAGCTTGGTATATTGCTACAAGAGGATAAGGGAGCAATGTAGTTAAAGAATAAGCAGAGGTCAGATTACATAGCCTCTTGTAGATTATAATGAGTCTGGATTTCATCCTAATGGCTTTGGGAAATCACTGGAGAATTTTAACCACAGGGGAGTGATATGATTTGATTTATATTTCAGATGATCACTCTGGCTACCAAACAAAAAGTAAAATGTTGGGGACAAGAGTAGAAGAAGGAAAAGCAGCAGCTGAAAGGCTGTTGTGGTAATCCAATGGGTAGATTCCAGTAGCATAAAACATAGTTGAAGCAATGGAGATGATGATGAAATGGTTTGCTTTGGGGTGTATTTCTGAGACAACAGCAGCCAGCACTTGTTTAAAGATTGGACATAAGGTATAAGGGATATAAGAGAATCAAGGGTTTTGATTCATTGTAAGGCTTTTAAGATGCCTTTTAGTCTACCAAATGCAAATGTAGAGTACACAGCTGGATATAAAAGTCTGTAGAAAAGAAGAAAAGCAGTCACACCTGGAGATTTTGGAATCGACAGGACATAGGTGATATTTAATGTCACTGGACACCTAGCGTAAAGAAAGGGCTGAGACTCCTAATATACTCCAACACTCAGAAGTCAAGCCAAGGAGAAAACAAACTGTAAAGACAACTTAATTCTTCCCCAAATCCCCAAAGAACCTGAGGCTAAAAAAAAAAAAGACAATGATGACAACTTAACAGAAGGAATTGCCAATGAGCTAAGAACAAAACTGGAAAGTTACAGTGTCACAGATGTTTAGAGAATATCATTCAAAAAAGAAAGAATAATTTTGGAGTAACAAGAACAAAATTGGTAACAGATTTCACAAGTTGATAACCTTGATAAAAACTATATTAGACACCGGACCCACTTCCAAAACATAAAAACACACTCCTACCAGGGGTAGGGAACCTGTGGCCTTGGAGCCACATGTGGTCTTCTGGATCCTTAAGTGCAGCCTTTTCACTCAATTCAAATTTTACAGAACAAATCCCTTTATTTAAAGTTTAGGTTTAGTCAAGAGGCTACACTTTGGGATCTGGAGGGTCACGTGTGGCCTTGAAACCACAGGTTTCCCACCCCTGCGGGTCCAAACTACTAAAAGATTACTATGTAGATTAATATATTATATACGTGATATATACTTTTGATATTTTACATATTCATTAAACCATCAAGGCCCTGGTAATTTCAGAGCTCTGCATTTTTAAAAGCTCATCATAACTCACTGATATATGCAGATTCTTTTAATTAATCTTTTGCATTTCAATTACATCTATGTTAAATGGGGGCTCTGGCCTAAAGTTAACATAGAAAAAAATCATTTTTAATAATTTTTTTATAGAGACAGGATCTCAACTCTGTCACACAGGCTGGAGTGCAGTGGCCCAATCATAGCTTGCCGTAACCTCAAATCCTGGGCTCAAAAAACTAGCCTTAGTTTAAGATCTTAAAAGGGAAATAAAGGCTAAGAACAAAACAAAGAGACTATCTACTGAAGGACTTTAAATAGCAGCATATGTGTGGGATAAGAAACAACAGAACAAAAAAACTAGTCCAGACATACCTTTCTGTTAACCTGAAACAGTAGCCCACATGACAAACGACATCACCCAAGAAAACAACATAATACTCCACCTTTACTTGACGAGCTTGGCTGATGACGCATGAAAGGCTAAAAAGTTGTTGGACAAAGGCCTTCAATTCTTCCACTGTCAGTTTGGTCCGAGTCCTTCCACTATCTGGACTCTGCCTGATATGAAATAATATTGAGATGTAAGTAAGAAAAATTCACAGTCATTCTGATATCAAAGAGACTCCTAGTCTCTTCAGAATTCGAACCTAAGCAATCCTAAAATCCTAGTGTTTGAGGGATTCCACTACAATGGCAATCACTTCAAAATAGTTTTTAAGTTCTTCAGTTAATGAATGACTCAAAGATTTAACTCTCCAAGTTACAGTCCTTCCAATCTACAAGTATTAAATATGTTAAACATTAAATAAATTTCTCATAGTGGAATATTAAGTTTATTGATAAACTAAATTCTGTATTTCAAGAAGCTTAAAATGTAAAACAAGGGCCATTACCCTGCCTTAGGAGACAATTAACCCTCCGAAACTATTTCAGTATTTTATGTACATATGCATTTTTCCAAGAGTGTCCCTAAGCTTTTACTAGGTTCTTGGGGGGTTGTCAATGAAAAATTAAGATCCACTGATCAATATCTCTGAGAAAGGCTACCAAAGAAATGGTTAAGAAAAATTTACAAATTAATTTAAAACCCATGAATTGCTATAGAAAAGGCCATTCATACAAAAGGAATGTATTAGAATGACTATGAAATAATATCACAGAAAGTTTAATACACATGGATTACATAAATCAAGGGTTCACATTTCTATGCTCCGTAACGACCACCTCTGCATCCATCGAGGGTACTCTTTGCTGCCACTTGCCTGTAGTATCATTTATTTACAAATATTTGTTGCACACCTACTATGTGCCAAGTGTTGTTCCAAGCACAAGAAATATGGCAATGAATAAAAAGACAAAAATCCCTGACCTTCTAGTCTAGTGCACATTCTAGTGGGAGTAGGGAAGAAGGGAGGATACAGACAATAAATAAGTAAATTCATACGTCAGAAGGTGATAAGGCTAGGAGAAAAAGCAGGAAAGAAAGATAAGAAGGGTGCAGTTTTATAAAGGGTTGTCAGGAAAGGCCTCTCCAAGAAAGTAAAAAAAAATACTTGAAAGACACGAGAGAACAAGCCACCTGGATATGGTGGGAAGAGAACTCCAGGCAGAGTGAAGAGCAGGTTTAAAGGTCCCAAGCAGGAACACGCCTGGTATGTATGAACAACAACAACAGGAAGAGCACTGCAGGGTGGAGCAAGAAAGAAGGGAGAACAGCTGGAGATAAGGGAGAGAGAGGCATTGCCACAAGACTTCAAAGATAATAGAGGGCCTCACAGGCTACTTAAATTTTGGCTTTTACTCTGCAACAGGAAACCACTGGAGAATTAAGCTCTTCTTACGTTTACCTGTGTTTCTGCTTTTTGCTCAGAAGCAGCTGAGCCACAGAAGCACAGGTCTCAGCTTCTTTTACAGCATCCCTGAGTTTTCGAAAGAGATCATTCTCTGGGTATTTCCTATCCTCAGCATCCTCCAGCATTACTCGCAATTCAATCAAATCTGTAAAAATAAATACAAAAGCCATATACTATGACTACAGACACAAAAAGCCATTCTGAAATCTTTACCAACCTCACTCAGGTTGTATTTTCTATTAGTAGAAACATACTGCAGATGTGAAAATCTCTGATACAATAAAACCTCATGATGAGGCACAACATTCCTAATCCCTAAAGACAATTTTTCTCAGGTAAGGAAATTTCTCTTTCCAAAAAAGCCTCCAGTTACAGTCCACTGGTAACAATAGCTCCCCAAAATATTCATCTACTGAAAGTTAGATCTGCCCCATTTTATGTCAGCTTTTTCATTTAAAAGATTCTCAAATAAAAAAATCAAGTCTATATTCAACTAACCCATTAGTTTCATATGAGGCCTAGATTTTTCCTTAACGGAAAGGAAAAAACATAAACTAAACGAGGCTTCTTTTAAAGTGACAAAAATTTCAGTATATGCATACAAAAGAAATTTAACCTTTCTTGTGGTTGAAGTTAGCAGATAATGCTTCTGTAACACGACTGACCCAAGTGTCATAGGACTGTGCCCTGACTTTTACACCATATAGCAGAGACGGGAGGTCTTCTAATGGATAGCGATATCTACAAAAAAAAAAAAAAAACAATAAAAACAAAAAACACTGGAAATAAAAACATCAATAAACCAACAACTTCAAAATAAGTTTTAAGTATAATCAGCTTAAGAAAAGCACAATGGCCAGGGGAATGGGATCTTAGTTTACATAAAGAGAAAAATCAAAGCAGCCTACAGTTTTAGTATAGGGAGAAAAGGAACACATGAAATCACCTGATAAAGAAACTGATTTCAGCTGCCAACTTAGGGCCAACTTTAAAGGACTGGTTCTTGAGCAGGGAAGTGGACAAAGAGAATTAGCAGTCCAGAGACAGGGAAGGGAATATCTAAGAACAACTTGGTTTTTAAAAAAGGTAATGGAAGTTTTACAAGATACTGTTGGATACCTAAGACATTTCTTCTGCATGGGGCAGGGGCACAGATCAGTTGGATGGTAGAGACATACAAGCCGCTCAGGATTACAGGAGCATGTGAGAGCAGAGAGAAAACAGGTGGTTCTGCATGCTGAACACTGTCGCTCATCATCAGGAACAAGTTCAAACACTTCTTCTTCTGACATCAGGACACCCTGAAATACAATTTATGTCACTAGATCAAGTTTTTCTAGTCTTTAAAGCATCAAAGGACTTAAGTTATCATATTCTTTTCTACAGGTATATCTCTGATTTAAGGCAATAAACATGGGAGGTACAAATAACACATCAAAATGCTTTCTAAAATTAATCAATACTAAATTTTTTAAAATGTGCTAGACTAAACTTTGGTATCTAAGGATACACATTTGTGTGATAAAACTATTAATATAAAGAAATGCAAGGGGCCGGGCGCTGTGGCTCACGCCTGTAATCCTAGCTCTTGGGAGGCCGAGGCGGGCGGATTGCTCAAGGTCAGGAGTTCAAAACCAGCCTGAGCAAGAGCGAGACCCCGTCTCTACTATAAACAGAAAGAAATTAATTGGCCAACTGATATATATATATAAAAAAAAAATTAGCCGGGCATGGTGGCACATGCCTGTAGTCCCAGCTACTCGGGAGGCTGAGGCAGAAGGATCGCTTGAGCCCAGGAGATTGAGGTTGCTGTGAGCTAGGCTGACGCCACGGCACTCACTCTAGCCTGGACAACAAAAAGTGAGACTCTGTCTCAAAAAAAAAAAAAAAAAAAAAAAAAAAGAAATGCAAGGAAGTGATTACTATAAAGTCAGGATAGCCTTTTGGGGGAGGGAGGAAAATTATAATTGGGAGGTGCTTTTGGGGTAGCTGACATAGTTCTATTCCTTGACCTAAATGGTGATGACAAGGTTTACCACATAATTCATGAAGGAAGCTACTATATGTTTGTTTTAAATGGTTTTGTCTTCTCTTTAAAACAATAAAAAGATGAATTTAAAAACAATTACTATCCCCAGGGATAAAATACCCTTGAACCAGATAAATTAAATGAGTATCCTATGATCTAAAAATAACATTGATATGTACAAACATATGCAACGACAAAGTAGTGTAAATAAATTAATGCAAATCAGAATATACCCTTCAGCATGATATCAGAAAGAAAGTCAAGTCAAATTCAGTATGCCAGTTTTAGAAAGTAAGAGCATATGAAGTGCATTTTACCAAGACCTCTATTTATGACATATGGGTTCCCTTTACAGTTTCTGCTTACTTGACCGAGGTACATATAAATCTAATTCTGCTGTAAGAGCAAACTTTCTTCACTTTAACAAGGTAGGAACCTGATAATTTATTCACTGGCAGACACACTTCTTTCATTATACATTTTGTTCTTCATATCAGGTTAATCAAATGTCTGTTGTTCATATTCTCCTATCTTTCCAATTTCCCACATTAGCATTTTCTTTATAAATTATCTTTATGCAAAAACAGTCCCAAAATGCATTGCAAGTGTTTCTCTTTTTAAAAGAATTTACATGGCTTCAAAACAATTAGTAATGCTGTTGTGAAGGGGATGCTAATGTAGCAAATAACAAAGTTCTAGCTGCTTTAAGAAATTTTATACTATTTCCCAAAGTGTACCCAAGGACTGCTAATCCTAAAATATACTCTGGGAAAAAAATTATTTTTTGGAAAATGCTGTAGATCTATCCCTCTCACTTTAAAGATTAACAATGAACACCAGCATACTAAATGATCAAAGAAGTTCTGCAGAAAGGAACCACATTTATTTTTGCTTAACCTACCAATTCCTAAACTTTTCTAACCACAGAACAATTTTTCCTTTTAATGTCTTCTAACATATCATAAAGCTTATATTCCTAAGAATATACTTTGGTAAGTCATAAATTATCAGAAGGGAATGGAGAGAAGAGAAAAAGCAGACATACAAATTAAAAGGCTATTTGAAATAATCCAGGTGAGATAATTAAGGAATGGAACAGGATGATGTAGCAATAAGGAAAGGGGCCATGGGAGAGTGATGAAAGACTTTGCCAAAATAAATAAAAACAAACTTAAAACTAGATGATGGATCACTATGAAGGAAATGGATGAGTCAAGATCACACTAAGTTTTTACATAATGATCCTGGCACTTACTAAGATGGGCAATTAAGAAAGGAAAGTGCTTTGTGAAAGAGTAGAGGGGCAGGAGATGATATTTTATTCCATGAAACTGAGATGACAAAAATCTAAACAGAAATGTGCAGGCCAGGCATAGTGGCTCATGCCTATAATCCCAGCACTTTGGGAGGGCAAGGTGGGAGGATCACTTGAGCCCAGGAGTTCGAGACCAGCCTTGACAACAAGGCAAGACCAGGAGTATGAGGTTGCAGTGAGCTTTGGTGATGCCACTATACTCCAACGTGAGGAACAGAGTGAGACCATGTCTCAATATAAAGCAACGGAGTGTGTCTAATTAAATTATATAACTCATGATTTCCCCTGTTCTTGGAATCAAAAATGGCACACACACAAAAAAGGAGTGTGAGTCATAAATACAACTTCCAGCAGGCAAATAATATAATCCACACAAACCTGTTGGCCCACAAAACTACAAGCACGCACATAAAAAATAGGAGCAAAATATAACCAGTAAAATAAATAAATAAATAAATAAATAATTTGTCTTCTCAAGGCTGCTATAAACAAACAAAAAAGAAAGAAATGCAATAAGCATATGGAAACAGACTACAGATGGGTGACTGGACATAGCTTCTTTCAAAATGATAATAATTCTCATGTTTGCATTTAATAAGAGGAAATATTAAGAGGTAAGAACTGAAACCACAAAGTAATAGCTGAAAGAGTTAAAATTCTAAGAATGGATGAGAATCCTTGAAAAGTAACACAAAAGGATAATAATAAAAGGTCAAAGGCTGAATCCTGCACACACTGGCAGCTGAGGAGATGAGGAAAAAGATAACTAGAAATGGGCAAATGTGATCAAAGAGGCTGAGGAAGCAAACAGTAGAGCAAATATCAGGGAAAGAAACCAAAGACGCAATACACAGTGCAATAAAGACACCATGGGGATGGAAGACAAAGAAAGAACCACTGAACTTGGCAATAAAGTTGTCACTAATAAACTGAGAGTTGAAAATGACAGTGATAATGAAGGGATAAAGAGGAAATGAGAGTACTGATCCCAGGAAAAACCATTTAAAAAGATTTTTTAGGAAAGATAAAATGAAAGCTGTTGTTAAGACAGCAAAACCAAGTGGTTAATGCAAAGAAAGGGCAGAGGTAAGAACCTGGAAACAAGGGCACAGGTAGAAGGTAAGTTAAAAGAAGAAGAGTCTACAGAAAAATTTGATCAAAGTATTATTAAAAAAAAAAAAAGCATGATAGAGTCTCAAGAGATGTGCTATTCAAATTATCATAGAAAAAGGAAAAATAATGCCCCAATGTGGGGTGGGGAACCTGCACCCTCAAGACCACATGTGGCCCTCCAGATCCTCAATTATGGCCCTTGATGGAATCCAAAATTCACAGAACAAGTCCCTTTATTAAAAGGATTTGTTCTGTAAAATGTGGATTCAGTCAAAAGGACACACTCAAGGATCCAGGTGGCCACATGTGGCCCCAAGGCCACAGGTTCCCCACCCCTTAATGTATTTAAATTTCAAAAATTCAAAAGACCAGGCAATGAGAAAAGGAATTCCATCTTAAGTAAACATGTAATCAAAACAAGACTTTTAAGAACACAGGCATAAAGTGGGAATATAAACTATCAGGACATATGTTCACATCTTCAAAAAGTAAAATAAAAAAATAAAAAAAGATTGACCTGCATCTTGTGTTTTCTTGTTTCTATCACAGAAACAATTAGAAATAGAAATCTGACCATTTAGTCAAATTTCTTATTTTTAAGCTAACCTAAATTCTTAAAAGTAACCAGCACTAAATATTTTGTAATAATAATAAAATTTCTAGCATGCATAGCTTTGTATTTTGGGTAATAGGTTTTTCCCCCCATTTACACCTATATAAGGAGTAGTGAAACTCGATCAGTTTTACTACTCAGATCCAAATTACAACTATAATATTTTTCCTTAGCCTAAATCTATACTCATTCTCTTAAGATACTTCAAATCCAACAATATATAAAGTCCATCATTTGAAATACTTACAAATACACATAAAAACATAAAACAAACTCCTTAATTTTGTGATTATACAAACTTACCTGCCTGAAAATGTTATTTTCAAGAAAACTATGATTTTAGTCAGAGAGAAACAGGCTTCTATTGCATTCTACCATTTGGGTCATGTCAACAATAAAGTGTCATTCCAACCTATCAATTGTTCTCGGCTACTAAGTTAAACCTGTATTCTCCTAAAGACGTGTATCTCAAACTAGTTTCCTCCTAAGTGAGCTTAAAAATGTGACATGTGCAAGAAAATAAAAATTTGATCCATACCTCACTGTATATGTAAAAATTAACTTGAAATAAGTTACATATCTAAATATAAGACCTAAAACTAGAAAACATCTAAGAAAACATAGGAGAAAATCTTTGTGACCTTGAGTTAGGCAAAGATTTCTTAGATATGACCAAAAAGTACAAACCATAAAAGAAAAACTGATAAATTGAACTTGATAAAAATTAAAAATGTCTGTTCCTCAAAAAGACACTGTTAAGAAAACGAAAAGACAAGCCACACACATTGGGAGAAAATACTTTCAAATCATGTATCTGATAAAGAATTTGTATCCAAGCTCTTTTAAAGTTTGCCTAGCAGGTTTTCCGGTTCTCACTGGATGACACTCCCCACAAAAAAACAAAAACCTAAAAAATGTTTTCTAAGAATTTGCATCAAGAATATATAAATTCAGACAACTGACTTGTTTGGCAAAAAATAAAAAAAAAATAAAAAAATAAAAAAAAGAATATATAAAGAACTCTGAAAATTTGATAAGACTACCAAATTTTAAAAAATGGAGCAAAAGATTTGAACAGACACTTTAAACGAAAGAAATACAGATAACAAGTATACCAGAAGATGCTTGGCATCATTACTCATTAGGAAAATGCAAACTAACCACAATGAAATACCACTCCCAACTTATTAAAATGTCTAAAGTTGGGAAGACTAACCATATCAAGCATTGGTGAGTATGTAGGGCAGCTGGAACTCTCGTATATACTGCTGGTGGAAATGTAAAATGGTACAACTACTTGAAATACAGTTTGGCAATTTTTTAGAAAAAAATAAACATACATGTAGTATATGATACAATCATTCTACTCCCAGTATTTACCCAAGAGAAATGGATCCACACAAAAAGTTGTACACAAATGTCCACAGCAGTTTAATTCCCAACAGCCAAAAAATGGAAACAAACCAAAGTCCTTCCACAAGTGAATGAATAAACAAATTGTGGTATATTCATACAACAAGAAACTATTCAGCAATAAAAAGGAATAAACTATTAATACATGCAACAACATGAATGGAACTCAAAGTAATTGTGCTGAAAGAAGCTAGACAAAAGGTATAAATTATCTGATGCAATATGAATAAAATTCTACCCTAAATAATTTTAAAGATTAGGTCGGGCACAGTGACTCAAGCCTGGAATCCTAGCACTCTGGGAGGCTGAGGCGGAGGATTGTTTTGAGCAGGATTTCAAAACCAGCCTGAGCAAGAGTGAGACCCCCGTCTCTACTAAAAATAGAAATAAAATTAGCTGGAAAACTAAAAACATATAGAAAAAAATTACCCAGGCATGGTGGCGCATGCCTGTAGTCCCAGCTACTCAGGAGGCTGAGGCAGGAGGATTGCTTGAGCCCAGGAGTTTGAGGTTGCTGTGAGCGAAGCTGACGCCACAACACTCTAGCCTGGGCAACAGAGTGAGGCTCTATCTCAAAAAATAAAAATAAATAAATAAATAAAAGATCAGTGGTTTCCTAGGAATTGGGGGGGGGGGAGGCACAGGAAGAGAAGGTGATAAAGGGCAAGAGGGAAGGATAACAACGGGGCATGAGGAAACTTCTGGGGGTGATATATTATCTTGACTGTAGCCAAGGTCTCATAAGCATATACATAGTCAAAACTTATTAAATTGTACACTTTAAACACATGTAGTTTATTTTATGTCAATTATACCTCAACAAAGCTGTTTTAAAAATAGGGACAGAATATCAGGCAGAGAGAGGAAGGGACATGTACAAAAACAGGAGGGAGCATGATGCAAACCTCACGAGGCTATGTAGGGAAGATAAAGGGAATGGGCCAGGATAGGGCTAAAAACACAGATTTTCTCATGTATTTCCCAGTTCAACATGATAGATGTTTAGTTTACTCTAAGCATTCAAAATCCCAACCCTTGGTAATTCTATCTTTCCTGTCCATTAAATTACTTAAAAGGGAGAAAAAAAGGTTAATTCAAACTGACAGTCTGTAATCACCAAAAATGTAACTTTTATTCAAGACAAAGCTCAGAGAAAAAAGGATTTAAATTTTCTTGTTTAAACAAATAATACTATATGTAGATTTAAAGTATATCTAAGAAATTCTACCTGACAGGATTCCAGTTTTAAAAACCTAGAGATGACTTTAAGACTCCTAAAACTTTTTCAATCTGAAGAAACCAAAATGGCAATTTTGAAAGTATAAAACCACCTCCAAAGTAGAGATTTTTGTGTTCAACTCCTAAATGGACCAAGATGAAAATGGATTCTTTCTATATATTTAATTTTTAGTATATCCCATATGTAGCATCAAATATAGGAAATATGCTCAGCAAACTCACCATCTGTACCACAGACTCCCTTAATCGTGTTTCTTCTTCAGTCATGAGAGTCAATTCTTTGCAAACCATGGCAGCCAGCCCCACATCCAAGCATTCTGGATCTGCTGCCATCTTGAAAATGAGTTCCTCATGTGAAAAGACACAATGGCGCCTTAGCCGTCGGTAATGATTTACACACTGACGTCCAATGGGCAACTGAAAACATGAGATTTCCAAATTAAATTACTTGCTTGTAACATTTCATAATAGAACCATTATCTACCCTCCAGATCCTCCCTCTTATCATAAAGAAGACAGAATAATAAATCCCATTTGAATGTAAGAGGCAACTGTAAATATTAACCCTTTATGACCCAATCAGAATTTCACATTTCTTCCCACAGAAAATTTCCAATTTGTGAGGCTAAGCTTCTGGCCTAAACTGCTGATTTTTTTATTCATTATATCAAGAAGCAGGAGTTCCCTAGCACATACGTAAGGCAGCAAATTCCTTTAGATCAGTGGGGTTCTTTTTGTTTTTATATAGACAGGGTCTTGCTCTGTCACCCAGGATGGAGAGCAGTGGCATGAACACGGCTCACTTGTAGCCTTGAACTTCTGGGCTGAGGTGATCCTCCTGCCTCAGCATCCTGAGTAACTGGGACTACTGGCACATACCACCATGCCTAGCTAATTCTTTTTTTTTAAAAGAGACAGGATCTCACTATGTTGCTTAGGCTGGTCTCGAACTCCCGGCCTAAATAAAGCAATCCTCTCTCCTCCCAAAGTGCAGGGAGCTAAATTTTTTTATTTTTTATCTCACTATGTTGCCCAGGCTGGTTTCTAACTCCTGGCCTCAAGCCACCCTCCCACCTCAGGCACCCAAAGTGCTGAGATTACAGGCATAAGTCACAGCGCACCCAGCCTTACATCAACGTGAAGCTGCTCTTACAGAAAAAAGAAAATTATAAAAATAAATAAAAATTTTAAAAATTCAGGCCATAAAGATTTAAGTGGAAATACTCGACATTCAAATTTCCATAAAACAAAAAGAGCAGGTGTTATCTGAAGAAAAACAAGAAAGAAGAGAAAAACAAGGAAAAAATATTACTTAAGCAAGCCTCTCGCAAGAACCACAAGACAACTCAGATTTTAGCATCTGGAAATTCTTTTCAAAACAATGAGCCTGGCAGAAAAAGAATTTAAAGAAGTGAAATCCTGAAATTACATACTTTATTTTCTCTAACAATGAAATAAGTAAATGACTAAATAATCATTTTTCATAAAGCAACAGATACTGTCTTTAAGATAAATTCTGAATATTTCTATAACTATCAAGCTGTAAGCCAAATTATTACACACACACACACACACACACACACACATACATACTCACACACACACACATACACACACGCACTTCAATTTGAACTTGTTTCCTGTGATCAGGCAGAAAAACTTGGGTGACTAAAAGGAGTTTTGTTTGGATATGAAAAGTGTAATCTAAAAGAGAAAAACTTTTAAAATAGACCTTTAAGAACCTTTTAGAATTCACCTACATTTTGAGAAAGGCAGAAAGGAATTAGAGGAATCACAGAGAAAATGAGGCTATACCTGAATTAAACAGTGTTTCCATATTCTTCAAAGAAACAAATTTTCCCACAGAAACATATATATTGAATTTATTAGCAATAACTATCTATTAACAAACAACTCTTTCATATATTAATTCTTAAATATGTATTCCTTAAACATTTCTCACATAGCCTCAATAGAAAGAACGTAGAAGAAAAATCAAACTGTGAGATTTGCATTATTACAATATGTAAGGAAGTCACATAAAACTGATTATCTACTATGGCTTATAAAAATTAGTCCCATTACTTTATTCTAGAGATAAAGCTGCTATAACTTTGAATTTATATAACATTCTTCTTCTAAAGAATGACAAGGGCTTTCACATATATTATCTAACTTGTTCATGGTTAAGTGTTATTTATTAACATCTTTACATACCAGGTAAAAAACTTAGGCCTAGTGAAATTTAAAATGCTGTAATGGTCACACATCAATATTAGTGCTTACACTAAAGGTAGAAACCATCTGTAATATGTATCTGAATCATCCTGTTTCCTATCCTACACCTAGCCAATTACCATGAAAATCATAAACTCAATAAATGTTACTTGAAATTTTAAAAACAGAGTTTAAACCCAAGACAAAACCCTAAGCTCAATCTTCTTACTAAAGTACACTGCTTCCAAAGGAGGAAGAAGTTTAAAATTACTGGATCAAGTAAGACTATTCATTCTATCATTTTATTTACTATTCAAGGAAACAAAAATCTTTGTATGTTTAACCACGGAATTTAATAAATTAAGATTCCCACAGTAAAACTTAAGATCCAATATTATAAAGGATTTCCCCCCCACAAATGTTGAAAGGGAACAAAAACAGCATCACCAAAAGAAAAATAGTCAGTGTGTATTATAAATATACTGTATAGTCTTTTCCCAACCAACATAACCATAACTAATTACTTTTTGATATCTACCTTACACAGAAGCAAAATAGCAATCACTCAGCATTATCACTTAAAGAAAAATATAGCGCAGAGATAAAATCAACATTACACTCTTTAAAAACTTTTTTAAAGCCGGGCGCGGTGGCTCACGCCTGTAATCCTAGCACTCTGGGAGGCTGAGGCGGGCGGATTGCTCGAGGTTGGGAGTTCGAAACCATCCTGAGCGAGACCCCATCTCTACTAAAAATAGAAAGAAATTAATTGACCAACTAAAAATATATATATACAAAAAAAAAAAAAATTAGCCGGGCATGGTGGTGCATGCCTGTAGTCCCAGCTACTTGGGAGGCTGAGGCAGGAGGATCGCTTGAGCCCAGGAGTTTGAGGTTGCTGTGAGCTAGGCTGACGCCACGGCACTCACTCTAGCCGGGGCAACAAAAGTGAGACTCTGTCTCAAAAAAAAAAAAAAAAAAAACTTTTTTAAAAAGGAATATAGAAAAACATGAAGCAGCAGGAAGAATAAAGTCACCTAATTGTTTATAGAAGAAAAATAATAATTTTTTTTAAAAAATCATAGAGCTAGATATTTGAAGATGTGGCAGAATATTTGAAATTGTCTCTATAAACCCAATTATCTTTATAAGATCCAAAAATGCTCAGAGAAAGCAAAGAATAGAAGAACCATTATTCCCTCAGAAAAGGAAGATTCAGAAAGTATCAACTGACATTTAAAGTTCAAAAAGAGTAAGAAAATAATAAATGGATGGGATGAGAAGTAAAGAACTATAAAATCTTCCAAATAAAAAATGCAATGGAAACTCCACTTAACTTTCTAGACTACAACAGCCACTGCAGTATCCACTGAAATATTCATAAACCCTACCCTCAGCCCAGCTAAGTAATTATGGCAAGTAAGCTGCATTTTTATAGTAGTGTTGGTAGACATACTACAGCTACTCGCTATGGAACAGACCCAGTCAGCAGTACAAAAGTTGACAGCTTCAGCAAAGTTGTAGCCCTGGTTAAATCCAGAATGATAGGCACGAGGAAACGTCACAACAAACTCTCCAGCACACTGATTGGTCCTGTACACCTAAATGCAAATTGGGAACAGGGATACAAAAAAAAACAAACAAAATAAAAACAATAAAAACGGGGAGACAGATTTTATCAGATAGTTTCAGAAACATTTTCTAAACTTAATAACAATAAAATATTAACTTACACATATCAGAAGATAATACCAGGGTTTAAGAAGTAGCTAGAATAGAATCCTACCTTTTTAAAATAGTCACTGATAATAAATTATCATTCATGACAAGAATTACCAGCCAAAAGAAATTCTCAAAGAGAAAATATTACTCAATTAGTTTACTAACTTGGTAACATGTTTCCAGTTAAGAGAATTTTTTTTATTCCTGGGTTGTAAACAGTGGTAAAGAATAGAACTTCCTACTACCTTTGGGTAATTTTTTGGAAACCAACTAAACTTATTAGCTCACACATCATATGAGATGTCCCCAAAATCAGTTTTCCTGAATCACTTTGTTTTATGATGATACTTTGTTTGTATTCAAAAGTCCCAGACTTCAGTATAAATTCACTCTTTAAAGACAAAGTAACACCACAAATGCTAACCTACTTTTTCTTTAAGGTTATGATAAATATTTGATTACATGCAGCAAACATTAACTTTATACTTTATCAAATGTAGTAGCTTAAATTTGAGAATCATTTTAAAAACTAAATTGAGAAGTAGAAAAGGTATTTGTGGTATATTTTTACTTCATTATCTCATGTATTAAAAGCTGTGAAACATGGTATTTAATTTCTGATGACCAAAAAATAAAAAAATAAAAAAATAAAAGCTGTGAAATCTTTACATGAAAAAATAAGGGACAAGCATTAGTTACCACTTAAAATACCCATACTCTGGGCCAGGCGCAGTGGCTCACACCTGTAATCCTAGCACTCTGGGAGGCCGAGGCAGGTGCATTGCTCAAGGTCAGGAATTTGAAACCAGACTGAGCAAGAGCAAGACCCCATCTATACTAAAAATAGAAAGAAATTAATTGGCCAACTAAAAATATATAGAAAAAATTAGCCTGGCATGATGGTACATGCCTGTAGTCCCAGCTACTCAGGAGGTGAGGCAGAAGGATCACTTGAGCCCAGGAGTTTGAGGTTGCTGTGAGCTAGGCTGATGCCACAGCACTCTAGCCAGGGCAACAAAGTGAGACTCTGTCTCAAAAAAAGAAAACAAAAATACCTATACTTTGGTTAAATAGGGATAATAAAGAATATGATAATGGAACAAATGGAAGCTAAAAAAAAAAAAAGAATAAAGATGCAGAAAAATATAAAGAATAAAAAGACAAAATTATTTTAATTTTAATTGTTTTAAAAATTAAATAAAAATAAATATAAAAAATATGAGATTTTTATTTAAACCAGGATATGTTTACTGAAAACAGGTTATCTGAAGAGATAGCTATGAATACAGTATGATTCATACCTTAAAACACTACTACTTAATCAGATAAAAGTAACAAGACCTTTCTCTTCCAGTTACAAAGCATTTGTCATCATTCTATCTAATCAAAAACTAAAATCACTTTAAATTAAAATTACTGGAAGGAGACACAAAAAGACTCACAGGCACACCATGCTCCATTAGCACATTGGGGTTCATGATGGTGACTAACTGATGTAGAAGATCAGGCTGGGATTCAAATAACTCAGGGGCCAGCTCTCTCATCACCTCCTCCAGTTGTTCTGCGGCATGAGATGGCACACCATACCATGTCTTTGGCTCCCCCCTAGCAAAAGAAATCATTGTTTAACTAGGTAACACATAGTACCAATGAGGCCTGGGTCTCTGATTCAAACCTACTAAATTATAATTAACTTTGTCTTATCCTATGGGCACAGACTGTATGTCCTGAATCCTGACAAACATCTCATAAACCTGTGATATTGCTCACAACAGGAGGTAAGGCAAGAATATATGAATGGATAGATACATACTTATCACTACTATTAGAAAAGCAACTCAGAACACAGGAACTCTTTAAGGTGGATTGGTAATAGTATCTTGAAACAGGAAAGACATTATATGAAAGGTAAGCACTGTTCCTAAGGACACTGACACACTACTTTGATTCACAGGTACAACAGATACTCCAATTATCCCCACAATGATGGAAGTCAGTGAATACTCTCTAGAATATCTCTAAATAACTTCATTGAGTTCAATTTTACTATCCAAGGAAATATGCCAAGGCTAGAAATTATTAAAACTTCAAATACTGGGAGGCTGAGGCGGGAGGACTGCTCGAGGTCAGGAGTTTGAAACCAGCCTGAGCAAGAGCGAGAGACCCCGTCTCTACTATAAATAGAAAGAAATTAATTGGCCAACTAATATATATATAGAAAAAAATTAGCTGGGCATGGTGGCGCATGTCTGTAGTCCTAGCTACTCGGGAGGCTAAGGCAGTAGGATGGCTTTAGCTCAGGAGTTTGAGGTTGCTGTGAGCTAGGCTGATCCCACGGCACTCACTCTAGCCTCGGCAACAAAGTGAAACTCTGTCTCAAAAAAAAAAAAACAAAAAAGAAAACTTCAAATATAGTTCTATCTATAAACCTTAAGGATCAAAAGCTTGGCATCATTAACCTACTAGTCTTTAGAAAACTAGAATTCATTTAGAAAACTAAGTTGTACTCCAAGGAAATGGATTTAATTAGTCAAGCTACTTATAAGCAGCTATATTTCTTAATCCTCATGCAATTCACAAGACTATAGAGCAGTTCTGTCCCCAGTAGAACTTAACTGCAATGATTAAAAATGTTCGGGGCCGGGCGCAGTGGCTCACGCCTATAATCCTAGCACTCTGGGAGGCCAACACGGGTGGACTGCTTGGGGTCAGGAGTTCGAAACCAGCCTGAGCAAGAGCGACACCCCGTCTCTACTAAAAATAGAAAGAAATTAATTGGCCAACTAATATATATAGAAAAAATTAGCCAGGCATGGTGGCGCATGCCTGTAGTCCCAGCTGCTTGGGAGGCTGAAGCAGCAGGATTGCTTGAGCCCAGGAGTTTGAGGTTGCTGTGAGCTAGACTGACGCCACGGCTCTTACTATAGTCTGGACAACAAAGTGAGACTCTGTCTCAAAAAATAAATAAATAAATAAATAAATAAAAATGTTCTGTATTGGCCGGGTGTGGTGGCTCATGCCTGTAATCCTAGCACTCTGGAAGGCCAAGGCAGGACGATTGCTTGAGCTCAGAAGTTCAAGACCAGCTTGAGCAAAAAGCGAGGCCCCCATCTCTACTTAAAAATAGAAAAAAAATTAGCTGGGCAACTAAAAATAGAAAAAATCAGCTGGGCCTGGTGGTGTGCACCTGTAGTCCCAGCTACTCAGGAGGCTGAGGCAGGAGGATCCCTTGAGCCCAGGAGTTTGAGGTTGCTGTGAGCTAGGCTGACACCATGGCACCCTAGCCCAAGACTCCGTCTCAAAAAAAAAAAAAAAAAAAGTTCTGTATCTGTGCTGGCCAATACAGTGACTCCTAATCACACATGACTAGAGAGCACTTGAAATATGTCTAGTGCAACTGAGGAAGTAAATATTTAATTTTACTTACTCTTAACTACTTTGAATTTAAATAGCCACAGGTGACCAGCAGCTACCACATCACACAGCACGGCAATGAAGCAGAGCAAGAAAACCACTGGAGTTTTCTACTGCGTACTGTGATCTGAGTAGTATCTTCTAACTGCAGAGAAAAATCTTATCTAGTTAAGATATCACAATACTGGGTAAGGAACTAGTTAAATAAAAGCTGTGGATGAGATACAAAAATTTGAGCAAAAGAATTTAATGACTACACATGTAACTTTTAGGCATTTTTACAGAAAATGTTATTAAAAAGTTAAAATCATTGAAAATTTCAAATACTGAAAGTTAGCCAGATCTGAATTATATAAACTTTAAACATTCTTTCATATCAAAAAATATTAAGTAGTTCTCCCCTTATCCAATGTTTCACTATTGACAATTTCAGTTACCCACAGTCAACTGTAGTCTAAAAACAGGTGAGTACAGTACAGGAAGATATTCTGAGAGAATGCATTCAAATAACTTTTATTATAGTATATTGTGATAACTGGTCTATTTTATTTTTTTTATTTTTTTTTTTTTGAGACAGAGTCTCACTTTGTTGTCCAGGCTAGAGTGAGTGCCGTGGCGTCAGCCTAGCTCACAGCAACCTCAAACTCCTGGGCTCGAGCGATCCTTCTGCCTCAGCCTCCCGAGTAGCTGGGACTACAGGCATGCGCCACCATGCCCGGCTAATTTTTTACATATATATATCAGTTGGCCAATTAATTTCTTTCTATTTATAGTAGAGACGGGGTCTCGCTCTTGCTCAGGCTGGTTTTGAACTCCTGACCTTGAGCAATCCGCCCGCCTCGGCCTCCCAAGAGCTAGGATTACAGGCGTGAGCCACAGCGCCCGGCCTGGTCTATTTTATTAATAGTTATTATTGTTAATCTTTTACTGTGCCTAATTCATAAATTAAACTTTGTCATAGGTATATATGTACAGGAAAAATTATTTTATATGTGTGTATATGTATGTATGTATGTGTATATATATGTGTGTGTATACATATATTTAGAGAGAGAGAGAGAGAGAGTTCTTTTTTTTTTGAGATAGGGTCTCACTCTGTTTTCCAGGCTAGAGTACCATGGCATCAGACTAGCTCACAGTAACCTCAAACTCTTGGGCTCAAGGGATCCTCCTGCTTCAACCTCACGAGTAGTTGCCATTATAGGCATGTACCACCATGCCCAGCTAATTTTTCCTATTTTTAGTAGAGACGGGGTCTCGCCTTTGCTCAGGCTGGTCTTGAACTCCTGACCTCAAGCGATCCTCCCTCCTCAGCCTCCAAGAATGCTAGGATTACAAGCATGAGCCACCATGCCCAGCCATGGTTCAGTATTATCTACAATTTTAGGTATCCACTGGAGATCCTGGAATTTATTCTCTGGGGATAAGGGCAGATAACTGTACCAAAATAATTTTCATGTATACTAAGCAAGCATCATTTGATCTAAAACTATAGGCTCTGTTACTTGTACCTGTTTTAAAAGAGAAGGTGTCCTAAAAAGCCTCCCCTCTTCTCTTCCCAATATATTATCCTACTTTTGAGTAGGAAAGGCTTTCAGAAAGTCAGTTCTCCCTAATATATCACCTAATATTATTACATCTTTTAAAAAGTCACTAAATATGTTTGCTGTATTGAAGACTGCACATACCAGTGCAAGTAGTTGATGGAATAACTCCAGTGATCTTCAATGTGCCAACAAAAAGAAGAGAAGCACATTCCCACATAGAGCCATGGTACCTTCATACCAGAGATGTCCACATTAATATGTGCAAGGACGGACTGCTCCAGGACAGGCATGTTATTCAAATTCCAACCAGAAAGTGCATATTCCTATAAAAGAAAAAAAACTATAAATGAAAGATCAGAAATGACAAGTGCTCAACAGAAATGTCAAGTGAATCTTCTAAGAAAGGTAAAAATTTTATAAAATTTACAATAAACTAGTCCATATAATCTGTGTTCTTAGTTCTTCAATACATGTAACTCACATAACTAAATATTTAATCCTATCTCCTGTGTAATGTCTATTTAGATTTCCCTTTATTTCAGATACCTCTGGTTTACTCTAGAGAACATGAACAAAGCTGCTTATTACTCCCCAGCCTATCAGTAAAACAGTGAGACCCATTTTAACAGATAACTATGTTATTTCTACTCCATCCTCAGTAGCATAATTTTCCAAAATGTTTATTACTTTATTTACAGCATGGTGCTAGACACTGTGAAAACAAAACAGAATAAGACACATAATCCTGAATTTGTGACAACAATGCAGACTGATGAACAGAAAGTCACTACTACCACTCCTACCTACAAACATATCTAGAAATATTGCATAAATTATAATAACAAAAAAATTTCATAGCTCAACTCAAAAGAAAAAGGACTTTCCAGTTTCCAGAAACAGAAAGGAGGCAAAACCAGAATGAAAAAGGAAGTTGCTATTAGAGTTATCACAGAGGTTTCTAAATGGATATAGACACTGAAAACTAAGTTTCAAACCCCATCTCTGAAGCCATACAAGATAGTGATTTTAAGTGCTTATAATCTTTATGGAGAGCAGTTCTCAAAGTGGGGTCCAGAGGATCCATGATGTGAAACTATTTTCATAATTCTAAGATGTTATTTGCCTTTTGCACTAATATTCTTGCAAGAGTGTAGTGAATTTTCCAGAAGAAACACACTATGTGATATCACAACAGACTGAATGCAGAAGCAGAAATGAGAATCCAACTATCTTCTATTAGAAAGTTAGTAACTGAACCTGGATGCCAGGTACTAAGGCGGGGGAAGTTCATTACTGTATTACTTTTAAATGTTTAGAATTTTCTATAATAAAAGGTTTTTTAAAAAAAACCCTCAAAGTAAGAGGGTTAAACAGCCAGTTACAAAACTGAAGAGAGAATTTGTGAATTAGAAGAGAGATTTGAAGAAATTATCCACAATGTACCATGAAGATAGAGAAAATATAAAAGTATAATTAAGACTCATGAAGAATAGACTAAGAAAGTCCAGCACAGGGTTAACTAGGAATTCCAATAAGAAATAACAGAGATACTACGCCTACATTCATAGGCTAAAAGAAGAAAATAAAAGGATTTAAATAGATAGTATGTCTATACTACCCGAAGTGATCTACAGATTCAATGCAATCCCTATTAAAATACCATCATCATTTTTCACAGATACAGAAAAAATAATTCTGTACTTCATATGGAACCAGAGAAGACCCCGCATAGCAAAAGTTATCTGAAGCAAAAGGAACAAATTGGGAGGCATCAATTTACCAGACTCCAACTATACTACAAGGCTATAGTAACTAAAACAGCATGGTACTAGCACAAGAACAGAGAATAGACCAATGGAACAGAACTGAGAACCCAGATATAAAACCATCCTCATATAGCCATCTAATCTTTGACAAAGCAGACAAATACATACACTGGAGAAAAGAATCCTTATTCAATAAATGGTGGTGGGAAAACTGGATAGTCACATATAGAAGACTGACACAGGATCTGCACCTTTCACCTCTCACAAAAATCAACTCACGGTGGATAATAGACTTATACTTAAGGCGTGAAACTGTAAGAATTCTAAAAGAAAATGTTAGAAAAATTCTTCTAGACATTGGCCTAGGCAAAGAATTTACGAAGAAGACACCAAAAGCAATCACAGCAACAACAAAAATAAATAAATGGGACCTGATCAAATTAAAAAACTTAGGCCGGGCGCTGTGGCTCACGCCTGTAATCCTAGCTCTTGGGAGGCCGAGGCGGGCGGATTGCTCAAGGTCAGGAGTTCAAAACCAGCCTGAGCAAGAGCGAGACCCCGTCTCTACTATAAATAGAAAGAAATTAATTGGCCAACTGATATATATGTAAAAAATTAGCCGGGCATGGTGGCGCATGCCTGTAGTCCCAGCTACTCGGGAGGCTGAGGCAGAAGGATCACTCAAGCCCAGGAGTTTGAGGTTGCTGTGAGCTAGGCTGACGCCACGGCACTCACTCTAGCCTGGACAACAAAGTGAGACTCTGTCGCAAAAAAAAAAAAAAAAAAATTAAAAAACTTTTACACAGCCAAGGAAACTACCATGAGAGCAAACAGACAGCCTACAGAATGGGAGAAAATATTCGCATGTTACACATCTGATAAAGGGCTGATAACTAGAATCTATATAGAACTTAAAGAAAATCAACAAGAAAAAAAATCAAACAACCCTATCAAAAAGTGGGCAAAGGACAAGAACCTTTCAAAAGAAGATACACTAATGGCTAACAAACATATGAAAAACTGCTCATAGGCTGACGCCATGGCACTCTAGCCAGGGCAACAGAGTGAAACTCTGCCTCAAAAAAAATTATTAAAAAAAAAAAAATAAGAAAAACTGCTCAAAAACTCTAATCATCGGGGAAATGCAAATCAAAACTACAATGAGATATCACTTATCCTCAGTGAGAATGGCCTTTCCCAGAAAGTCCCAAAACAAATGTTGGCGTGGATGCAGAGAGATAGAACACTCCTACGTTGCTGATGGGACTGCAAACTAGTTCAACCTCTGTGGAAAGCAATATAGAGATACCTTAAAGAGATACAAGTATCACGCCTATAATCCTAGCACTCTGGGAGGCCGACACGGGTGGACTGCCCGAGGTCAGGAGTTCGAAACCAGTCTGAGCGAGACCCCCATCTCTACTAAAAATAGAAAGAAATTAATTGACCAACTTAAAAAAAAAATATATATATATATGTATGTGTGTGTGTATATATATATATATATATATATATATATATATATAAATAAAATGAGCTGGGCATGGTGGCGCATGCCTGTAGTCCCAGCTACTCGGGAGGAGTTTGAGGTTGCTGTGAGCTAGGCTGATGCCACGGCAATCACTCTAGCCTTGGCAACAAACTGAGACTCTGTCTCAAAAAAAAAAGAGAGATACAAGTACAACTACCATTTGATCCAGTAATCCCTCTACTGGGCATCTACCCAAAGGAAAAAAAGACATTCTACAAAAAAGACATCTGCATTTGAATGTTTATAGCAGCACAATTCACAGTTGCAAAAATGAGGAAACATCCCAAGTGCCCATCAATACATGAGTGGATTAATAAAATGTGGTATATGTACACTATGGAGTCCTCCTCAGCCACAAAAAACAATGGTGATCTAGCGCCTCTTGTATTATCCTGGATAGAACTGGAGCCCATTCTAAGTGAAGTATCCCAAGAATGGAAAAACAAGCACCACACATACTCACCATCAAATTGGTATTAACTGATCAACACTTAAGTATATATATAGTAATAACATTCATCAAGTGCCGAGGAGATGGGAGGGGGAAGGAGGGAATGGGTATACACACATGTAATGGGTACAGTGCGCACCATCTGAGGGACGGACACACTTGAAGCTCTGACTTGGGTGGGGCAAGGGCAATATACGTAACCTAAACATTTGTACCTATGTAATATACTGAAATAAAAATAAATAAATAAATAAATAAATAAACAAACAGATATTACTCAGCTGCTTTCCTTCTCCCACAACCCCTCACGCTCCTCCTTTCCAACTTGGGCCTGGCAGAATGGCTCCCCCAGAGAAGGGTGGCAAAAAGAAGAAGGGCTGTTCTGCCATCAATGAGGTGGTGACCTGAGAATACACCATCAACATTCACAAGTGCATCCATGGTGTGGGCTTCAAGAAGCATGTCCCTCGGGTACTCAAAGAGATCCGGAAATTTGCCATGAAGGAAATGGGAACTCCAGAAGTGCGCAATGACACCAGGCTCAACAAAGCCGTCTGTGCCAAAGGAATAAGGAATGTCCCATACCATATCTGTGTGCACTTGTCCAGAAAACATAATGAGGATGAAGATTCACCAAACAAGCTCTATACTTTAGTTACATATGTACCTGTTACCACTTTAAAAAATCTACAGTCAATGTGGATGAGAACTGCTGAATGTCAGATACATGAAATAAAATTATAAAAACAAAAAACAGGTATCACTCAATATGTTTGCTGGCTGGTTGGTTAGCTGGTTGGCTGAAAAAAATAATGGATCTAGTTGAAGAGACAAGGTTTACACACAAAGCAAGTTACAACACAAGGCAATATATATTAAACTCCAAATTAAAAAAAAAGAATAAATTTAAAACAGTAATCATCATGGGTCTGAATTATTAGGAAACTTCATGGAAAAGGAAAAACCTGTGTTGAGCTTGGAGGAATAGGTAAGATTTGAATACACATTCTAGGAGGGAGAGCTACAGGAATGTAAAAGGCAAATTACAGAGAGACAATATACTAGTCTGGAAGAGTAGAAGAGTCACACTCAGAAATATGGGAAATAAGACTAGATAAGAAGTTTGGATCTATAATCTTAAGTTTTAGACTAAGAAGCTTAGATTTTATCCTATAGTCAAAAAGGAAATAAGGCCGGGCGCGGTGGCTCACGCCTGTAATCCTAGCTCTCTGGGAGGCCGAGGCGGGCGGATTGCTCGAGGTCGGGAGTTCAAAACCAGCCTGAGCAAGAGCGAGACCCCGTCTCTACTATAAATAGAAAGAAACTAATTGGCCAACTAATATATATAGAAAAAATTAGCCGGGCATGGTGGTGCATGCCTGTAGTCCCAGCTACTTGGGAGGCTGAGACAGAAGGATCGCTTGAGCCCAGGAGTCTGAGGTTGCTGTGAGCTAGGCTGACACCACGGCACTCACTCTAGCCTAGGCAACAAAGTGAGACTCTGTCTCAAAAAAAAAAAAAAAAAAAAAAAAAAAGGAAATAAAAGACTCTGAAAAATTAAACAGTATAATGAACAGAATCCTTAAATATTTTTAAACTTCTGATTATAGAAATTTTCAAACATAAACAAAAGTAGACAGAATTGCAAAATAAACTCCCACTAACCCATCATTCCATAAATGTTAAGTGACAGCAATATATGAGAGAGACTACAGAGAGAAGCAGTATGCAAAAAAACGATTTGAAGCTTTTCCTAACAGGTAAGAAGTGCCTCATAGTGCCCAGACTGTACAATGTGGTTTATGCTAAACACCTGCTTTCCTCATGCAAGTCTTAATTTTGGTACATGTTTGACAAAGGGTGCTCCTGTCACCAGCTGCCAATAAAAACCTTGGGCACGGAGCTTCCCTGGCAGGCAACATTTCACACATGCGACCATAATCTGATACTGGAGTAATTAAGTACATCCTGTGAGACCCTCCCTGGGAGAAGACTCTTAGAAGCCTGTGCCTGGTTTCCTATGGACTTTGCCCATCCAATTTTTTCCTGTACTGATCCTGCTGTATCCTTTCACTGTAATAAATCATAGCCATCAGACCGCCTAGCAAATCACTGAACCTGGGGATGGTCTTGAACCTTGGGGACTCCCAATACAAAGAGTCATTATGTAGGATCACAATGATCATCCCAACACATGATAAGGACCTAGACAAGTATGGTAGTAGTGGGAATGGAAAAGAGCCAATCCTACAGAAAACAGAAAGCAATGAAAAATGAACTAACAGGATTTAGTCAATGCTTAAGATGGAATAAGGAGGATGAGAAAAAAAAAATGTCTCAACTTCTATATCTATCTTCATTTCCCAGAAACCCTGTATGTATAGCACACTATATTCACAAGACACAACTTTGGAAGTATGTTTCCATTTAACTATGATACCAGAGAGGCATGCTATCAGATATCAAGAGGCTAATTCATACTACAGAAACTCAACACAAATGTACAATTCCTGGTGAAAAGTTGGTAGTTATCTGCTATTTTAATACAGTAATTTTTAGAACAGAGTAACAAATTTATATAAAAAATAAGAAGTCTAAGGCCGGGCGCGGTGGCTCACGCCTGTAATCCTAGCACTTTGGGAGGCCGAGGCGGGCGGATTGCTCAAGGTCAGGAGTTCGAAACCAGCCTGAGCGAGACCCCGTCTCTACCAAAAATAGAAAGAAATTAATTGACCAACTAAAAATATATATACAAAAAAAAAAAATTAGCCGGGCATGGTGGCACATGCCTGTAGTCCCAGCTACTCGGGAGGCTGAGGCAGTAGGATCGCTGAGCCCAGGAGATTGAGGTTGCTGTGAGCCAGGCTGACCCCACGGCACTCACTCTAGCCTGGGGCAACAAAGTGAGACTCTGTCTCAAAAAAATAAATAAATAAAAAAATAAGAAGTCTGAAAGTTTTAGGTTCATTGTCTAATTAGTACCCCAAATCCTTTTGTAATAAATAGGTTCTCTAATACCATCTTACGACCAAAACAGAATCCTAAGTAAAACATTACTGCTTAGAAAATAAATAGCAAATCTGTGACCCAGTCTAGAAAAAAAGGCTTTATCACCCATCTCTTAATATTACAGTTGACATTGTTAAAGCTCAGAAATCAATGTTACAATTTAAAATTACAAAGAGAAAAGTTTTTAACTTAAGACATTTAGCAAAATATTTCTAACCAATTAATCCAAAACTAATTACTTAACTCAAAGAATCACAGTTGGAAGAAGAATAAAAGCCACAGTAGGCCAGCTTTTTGACCCTCTCTCTGTTATAGGAAAAATAATAAAGACAGGCAGCCTCTGATGTGCCCCTACCCCACCCATCACCTGATCATCACCTTCTGAAATTCAGGACCTTGTCTAGTCCCCTCCCATACTGAACAGGGCTCACCTATGTAACCAGTAATACATTGCAGATATTAAGAAATCTGATTTTTTCATACTATGGTTTCTCTTCAAAACAAATAAATCTTTCGCCTTTTACTAAAGATTTCCGTGGAGAGAGACAGTTATGAGTTGGTAACCAAATTTTTTGAAGTCTTGCTTAGGCAAAGCTAAGTAAAAAAAAAAAAAAAAAAAAAAAGTGTAACAGCTCTTTTAGAATTTGTCTAGCAGGTCCTTACCAGAAGGCCCAATTAAAAAAAAAAAGAAAAGAAATCTGATTTTTGAAGTTAGATTATAAGATATTGTGACTCTATCTGGGTCTCAAGCAGACCAATGGAGAGGCCCACATGGCTAGAATCTGAGCCCTCCAACCAACATCCATATGAATGAGCCATTTTGAAAGCAGATCCACTAGCCCCAGTCAAGCCTTGAAAGCCTTGGGAACTTCAGCCCAAACATTATTTTTCTTTTTTCTAAAGAGGTAGTGTCATGCTCTGTCACTCAAGATAGAGTGCAGTGGGGCATGATCATAGCTCACTGTAACTTTGACCTCCTCTGGCTCAAGCAATCCTCCCTCCTTAGCCTCTCAAGTAACTAGGACAAACAGGCATGAGCCACCACAACTGGCTAATTTTTTTCATAGTTCTTTAGAAACAGAGTCTCGCTATATTGCTCAGGCTAGTCATAAACTCTTGGCCTCAAACAATCCTCCCACCTCAGCCTCCCAAATAGCTGGGATTGATTATAGGCACAAACTACTACACCCGGCTTTCAAACATGGTATCTTGACAGCAACCTCACGAGAGACTTTAAGCTAGAACTATCATTAAACCACTCACAAATTCCTGACCCACAGAAACTATGAAATAATGAATGTTTATTATTTAAGACCCTAAGGTTAGAAGTAATATGTTACTTGACAACAGAAAACCAAATAGATGGTCAGGAATAAAACTTGAATAGACCCTCCATCCAATAATTACTGTCAAGGACAAAAAAAGCCACTCCTATTTTCATGTTTAACAGATACAGTCATATCCTGTATTTCTTCACATTGTTACATAAAGGTGAATGGGGTAAAAGCAGAAAAAAATAAATATATTTTTTTTTTAGAATCCACACAAAATTCAAATACAGAGCAGGATTAATATTTACATTCATAATATTACTTAGAGTCACTAAATAATATTTTAAACCTCTGTGACCTTATTTCTAAAAGACGATTAGAAAAATGAATAAATAAGGTTAGAAAATATAAATATCTGCTCGAGAACAATTTAAAAATTCAGAACAGAAACAAAATTCAGAAAAATGAAAGAGCTCTAAAATGAAGTCTCTCTTTGATAATGAGATCATTGCCTTCCTTCTGCCAATGGGAGGATGTGAAGAAACTCGGGTTGATGCATTTCTTCATAGATACCTACACAAACCAGGTTTAAAGTTCATTGATACTGAACATGTCTGTATACATTCCAACACTTAACTGTTCCTGTAAAAACTATCCCAATAAAATCTATGTTCTCCATCCCATTGTAACATTCTCTCTCTCCCTTGGTAAAACCTTAAGTCTATTCTTTAATCAATATTACCCTAACCTGTGAACCTTTCTTAATCCTACCATCACAAGAGAAAAAAAAAAAAAATCAATAAGGCCAGAAGAAAAATAAAACAAATACTAAGTATCTCAAAAAATACAGCCAAAAAAGAGAAATTAAAGTTTTAACTAAAAATTTTTAACACTAAAAGAAAGCCATAAAAAACCAAATGAAGGGGGAAAAAGCCATGAGACATAGAAAACAGCAAAATGGCAAACATAAATCAATTATACCAATAATTACATTAAATGTAAATGAACTGAACACTCCAACCAAAAGGCAACCGTCAGACTAGCTAAAAAGCCAAGATCCAATTATATGCTATCTACAAAAGACACACTTTAGGTTCTAAAATACAAACAGCTTTAAAAGAAAAGAATGGAAGAAGATACACCATGTAAATGACAACTATAAAGAGAGCTAGAATAGCTATACTTTTAATTAATATTCTTCTATACTACATACCTTTTTTTCCATGTGTAACACTTTTAATAAGAGATACAACTCTTAAATTGTTGCCAATTATAGAGGGAAAGAAAAAGTGTCAAGAGAAATAAAAAGCATGAAGAACCAAAGTAACAAGAAAAGAAATGAATGATCACCTCAATTCAGCTTTACACATAGAGGTCATCTCCTATGTGCCTATGTGACAGGACTTCATGTATATGTTACAGTTTAAATGCATACTTGAAAACCTACCTGCCTAGGTACTCAAGGAAACTTATTTCTGGACCCATCAATAAAATGTAATCTTTTAAAAAACCTAAATCACTTTCTAGATTTTAAAATAGAAAGAATTAGCCAAAGTTTTAAAATGAAGTTAAAGTTTAAAATTAATTCAATTACCTTTAAAATGCAGAGTTAATTTTTTTTTTTTTTTGAGTCAGAGTCTCACTCTGTTGCCTGGGCTAGAGTACCGTGGCATCAACCTAGCTCACAGCAATCTCAAACTCTTGGGCTCAAGTGATCCTACTGCTTCAGCCTCACAAGTAGCTGGGACTACAGGCACGCACCACCATGCCTGGCTAATTTTTTCTATATATTTTTAGTTGGCCAGTTCCTTTCTATTTTTAGTAGAGATGGGGTCTCACTCTTGCTCAGGCTGGTTTCGAGCTCCTGACCTTGAGCAATCCTCCTGCCTCGGCCTCCCAGAGTGCTAGGATTACAGGCGTGAGCCACCACGCCCGGCCAGAGTTAAGTAATTTTTAAAGGTATTTCTGAATTGTTTTTAAAACGGAAGATAATTTATATTGTCCAAATCCTACATATTTAATATTTTAAGTTAATGTGGTCCCTTAAGATAGAGAAAGGTAGTTTTCTATGCAAAGGCTAAGTCAGCTTGGGGTAAGTAAAAGTTTGGCTAATACTATCTGCACCTCTTCTTCTGGCAGCATCTTTCTCTGACCATCCTTAACAGGAAATCCACTTCCAAAGTCTTTTGAGGAGATGTCCGCTCCATACTCCACAATAACATCTTCTTCAATGCTGCTCACCAGCCGCCAGAATTCCTTTTCTACCAGTTCTGTGGGAACCATCTACACAGGGAAAACAAAAATAATAGATTATTAATCCACTATAACCATAACACACTATAACGTAAAACACAGGTCAACTAAACACAAACCCATTATGAAATTTAATTTAAATCTTCTCATTTCCTGAGGCAGAAAAGACTGGCGTCCTAGCTTTTTCCACTGGGCTGGAGAAAAGCTAAAGACAACCTGGATGTTCAGAAAAACATAATGAACTTATACTGCCTTTTTCTGAAAAAAACTGCTTCCCAACTAGGAAAAACAAATATGAATGAGCATATCAAGGATTAACAAGGAAATGTAAATATCAAGGCTGAATTTTTGGCCAATTTTGGCAAATATTTTTGACAGAGACTAAAAAAGCTCAAGATCCCATTCAGAAAAAAAGAAAACCCTATTATTACAAACAACTAAACAAATGCAGCACCTGCCAAATACTTCATGCTTTTCTGTAAAGAATTACTCACATAGGATTAAAAAAATAATTCAAGCATCAAAACAGATTTTACAACAGAAGAGAGTGCAAACTGCCACAATGAAGAGTAAAACAAAAAGAAATAGATGTCAGGCCCCTAATTTTAAGATTTAGTGTTCTATCATCTTTTTCACACTGTTTTCTACAAAACAATAAAAGTAAAAAAGGAAATCAAAAGCTCTGGGCTCAGATAAATCTTTGTACCTCTCCAAACTGATCTAAAAAGATAACTACTCACATGGACTGGCATATTGAAATAATCAGACTTAAAATTATCTGCCATCTCTCCAAAGCTCTGAAGTGTATACTCTCGTACAGCTTGTTCAAAGCCAAAGGCTTCTCGAGGTTTGTTACATTCCTGGAAAGATATAAAATATCTAAGATTAACTCACTGAAACTGAACTGAAGAAAGCTTTAAAGCTCTTCGGTACTACCTTCTTCGATCATCTCCCTAGGTAAAGCAAACCCAATCAACCCTAGAGAACAAAACAAGTATTAGCTACTTGCAATACAGTATCAGGAAATTATGTTCTAGAACCTCAAGTGCATTTTCACAGCTTTCCCTAGGAAGGTGGTAATGAGACAGTTTTCAACTCTGGAGTTGGCATTAAGCTCTGGCACTATGACAAGCACCTACAGGACTACTGACCTGGAATCAAGCCCAGGGATGTGTTTTTTTTTTTTTTTAAGGCTAGTCAAGTGAAGCAGTGAGAGTGGAGAAGGAACAAAGGAATCTCTAACTGCTTGAGATCAGTTGTAAACACTAAACACCACTGCACTCAGACCAGTCAATGCCTATCATTTTTAGCATACCAGTGGATTTGGCCATAGAGAAAATAAATGTTAGTGAGAAAAGGAAAGGTAGATAAAGGGATATCCACTGGATTGCTAGGTTACCTAAGAGAATGGTTTGTTCACACTATCAATCACCACAACCACTGTCTTAACACAAATATATACTTAGAGAAGAACTGCCTTTTGAATCTTTTAACCTTGTGAACAAGAAATAAATAATAATCCAAAGACCACTGAATGCATCTAGATACACCCAGCCAACTCTATCATAACATTTTGTTAAAATAAGTAAACAGACAATGCATTTCATGAAAATGACATCATTATAATCTTTCAATTAAAAAAATTTAGTACAATCATGTCAAATTTGGACAAGCTAAAAGACATCATCAATTTATTTACTAGCATGAAACCTGGATGCATAAATCCCAAGTTCTACAGCTCCAAGTCTGGTTGTACTTTCTTTAAAAAAATTAAAGAAGAAAAAACCACCCATAGCTTTTCTTCATTTTTATTATTGTCCAGCAATATGAATATTCTGAGCACAAGTCTCATTCATCTGCAGCAATAAATAGAATTATCTAACCAACAGTCAGAAAAAGAACCTTTGAAAGGCAAGCTACAACAATACAATTATTACATTTCTATTCAACATAGCATTATTTTAAAATCCTGGAAATTTTAAACACTGAAGAATTGAGTGGAAAAAGCTTTTGGGAACGTGTTTACATGTATGTCTATGCATGCATTATTGTTTTCAATTAAAAGAGGATCCAGAAATATTAGGCTTGTACCTCAGCAACACATTTAGGACACCTCCAGTCTCCTTTGGGCACATCAGGTAGTGGAGGAATTAGACAAAAAGTATGATAGCTGTCATCACATCCATCACACAAAAGCAATTTATCTTCATTGTTTCCCCGGCCACAAAACATACAAACATACAGATCAACCTGTTAAAAAAAATAAAAAGTTTATTTCTATAAAATTTCTACCCGAAACTCAATTAAAACAAAATAATGTCAATAAAGTAAACATAACTTAAATCCTAAATATCTATGTCAAATAATTGCATTTAAACAGCTTTCTGTAAATTTCCTTCCAGAGCTTCTACAGTTAATAAAAGCATATCAAGTTGTTAGAATAAAGAAAGACTACCCATCTATTTGAAAATCAACTTATAGTTCAAAAAATAAAAATACCATGCTGTTCCTTCTATATACTCCTGGCCAGGCAAGGTGGCTTGTGCCTGTAATCCTAGCACTCTGCAGAGGCCAAGGTAGGAGGATTGCTTGAGCTCAGGAGTTTGAGACTTGCCTGAGCAAAAGCGAGACCCCATCTCTGCTATAAAATAGAAAAATTAGCCAGGTGTAGTGGCACGCACCCGTAGGCCCAGCTACTTGAGGGGCTGAGGCAGAAGGATCACTTGAGCCCAGAATTTTGAGGCTGCAATGAGCTACGATGATGCCACTGCACTCTACCCAAGGCAACATAGTGAGACTCTACCTCAGAAAAACAAAACCACCTAAAACAAACAAACAAACAAACAAAATTCCTTGATAGAGAATAAATACTGAACACTGTAATACAACTCAACAATTTACACAGATTCATATGAATTCTCTCAGTTATCCATAAGGTGTATGACTTAAGGGAAACAGTCTACATATAAGGGACAAAGCAAGGTTAATACTACATGCACCCAAGCTGCAACTTTATAGATTTATCATCAAGTCTTCTAACCAAATGAGCTAACTAAACCACATACCAAGATACGCCAAGATAAAAAGTACAAAACTAAAATAAAAATAAATCCTTTCCCTCTTGACACATCCCAAAACACTTACAAAGTTTACAGAGAGAGATCCTTTCCGCTGTCTCATTTGCATGTTAAATGTGTCTGACCTGTTGGTAACTTTTCGTCTTCTGGTGATCTCATCTTGAAATAGAAAGTTACATAATAATAGTAAAAAGTAATGTTGAAAGCCTACTATGGACCAGATACTATTTAAGATTATTTAAATTAGTTAAAACCTGACAACACTAGCAGGTAGATACACTATTATCTCTCGTTAAAGATAAAGAACCTGAGGTATAAAGGAGTTAATAACTTGCTCAAAATCACACAGCCAGTCAGTGGCAGATTTGGGATTCTAATCTCAGCAATCAAGCTTGAGGGACCTTAACCAGCAATGCTATACTTGTATGCAGTACTTACTATGTATTACATGTATGTATTACTTGCAGAGACTCTCAAATCAGTCATGGACTAATTCTTAAGATCATTGACAACCAATACAGTAACAACAAAAGTGAAATACTAATTCTTTAAAGGGTAATAATAATCATTGTCATAAGTCCTATGACATGGAATGTTTTGAGAGAGATGGAACAGTATTATCTGATCCTCTACAGTTCAGTCCACTATCTGAACTATATGATTTAACTACCCATATCACAGAGCATGGTAATAATTAACATGATTTGTAACTGTAGCATTTGATTAAGTTCTTATATAATCAAAACATATCCAATTTAATCTTTGTTAAAATTGACATATTACATAGGGAAAATAGTAGAACTTGATCTTTGCATTAGCAATTCTACTCACAAAAAAGTTTTAAACATAGAAAGCTGAGAGTACCAGGCTTTCTGAAAAAAACACAATTTAAATGAAGTATCATAATATATCAAGGGCAATTTTTAAAAACTCAAAATTATAGACTGCAATCCAAGCACTCTGGGAGGCTGAGGGGGAGGATTGCTCAAGATTAGGAAATCAAAACCAGCCTGAGCAAGAGCGAGACCCTGTCTCCACTAAAAATAGAAAGAAATTAATTGGCCAAATAAAAATATATAGAAAAAATGAGCCAAGCATGGTGGCGCATGCCTGCAGTCCCAGCTACTCGGGAGGCTGAGGCAGAAGAATCGCCTGAGCCCAGGAGTTTAAGGTTGCTGTGAGCTAGGCTGACGTCACTACACTCTAGCCAGGATGACAGAGTGAGACTGTCTCAAAAAAAAAAAAAAAACTGCAATAAATTTCTGTGTCATATAGTAGCTATGGAGAAGGAAAATTCTCTCTTCCAAAATCATAAAAATTCAACATAATGTTGCTTTTCACACATTAAATTTAAAATATCTAACACAGAAACCTAGGAACCATGTTACAATTTTACAATTCCTTAAAAAATTCCTAACACAGACTACAATTCAAGTATCATTCAAATCTTTTTATAACCATATTGTTGCACCTTATTTCTTTTCATGACCAATAACAGATTTTACCTTCTTTTTTTTTTTCCTTTTCTCTCAAATGTGTTCACAGGAAGATTTTTACCTTCTTTATCTTTTGCTCCTATTGCCAGGCCCACAACCTTGGGCCCAGCCCCAAAAATCTGAAGTTTCTTCAGTTCTGTGCTTCTATTCACTTCGCCAGATTCTGACTACAAAATAATAAACAAAATTCACATTAGCATAATTATACTGATTCATGCATTTCTTTTCTCTTTTTTTTTCAAGACATGGGGCCTCACTCTGTTGCCGAGGCTGCAGTGCAGGGGTGCAATCACATCTCACTTGCAATCTCAAACTCCTGGGCTAGAGCAATCCTCCTGCCTCAACCTTCTGAGTAGCTAGGACTACAGATACCTAGGTGCCTAGGTAGCTAGGCACCACCATGCCTGGCATGCATTTATTTTCTTGCCCAAGAGAAGTTTCAAGATCCTCTTCAAAATGAAGGAAAAACATTATTTGATTTCTTGCTGTAAATCTACTCACTGACTCTTACAACAGTTGAAAACAGTCACCAAAGCACCATGCAACAACCATATTCCTTTCTACTAAATAAAATTTGTCTATATCTCATATAAGTACAGTTGTCAAGTTGTCTAAAGACAGACACTACTGTTGATTATGCAATAGGAACTTCCACCTCTAACTTACTAATGGACATCTCTCTTTGATTAGAGGGCAGTATGCCTAGCTCAGGTGATGAATCATGATTATTCTAAGCCAATTATGTCAATCCTATTTCTCTTTGTTTGTGATGGCCTAGCTAGGGTCAGAATGTGATCCAGTTCTAGCCCACAAGATATTAAAACAAAAGCTAACTGGAAGCCTCTGGAAAAGATTTTTATGTTCTAATAAAAGGAAAAGCTTCTCAAAGAATAAGTCCTTCTGCCCCAACTCCCTCTCTTCATGCTAGGAGACTCAGTCTGATGAAAACATGGTGCCAGACCCTGCCGCAACCACACAAATAGGAAAGGATTTATCACCCACATACTAAAGAAAGCAAGGTAGAAAGATGCAAAGAGCCTGGGTCCTTGATGACAATGTGAAGATGCTATACCAATCCTAGAACTATTTACCTATGAAAATCTTACATGAAAAATGTGTTCTTAATTTTGTAATGTTTAAGTTACTGTCATCCGGCATTCTATTAATTGAAGCTAAGAGAATCCTGACAAAAACTGGTGTTAAATCTTGAATTTAGATGAACCGCAATCTCTGAATGTAGAATAATAACCAAAATTTATTTTAAATGTATAAATAAACAATAAGTATACCAGAATATGTGAGGAGCTCAAACTACTCTATAGCAAAAAAGCTAAGTAATCCAATTTAAAAACGGGCAAAAGATTTGAATAGATACTTCTCAAAAGAAGACATACAAATGGCCAACAGATACACGAAAAAATGTTCAACATCACTAATTATTAGAGAAATGCAAATCAAAACTACAATGAGATATCATCTCACCCCAGTTAAAATGGCTTTTATCAAAAAGACAGGCAATAACAGATGCTGGCAATGATGCGGAGAAAGAGAAATGCTCATTACACTGTTGGTAGAAATGCCAATTAGTACAGCCACTATAGAGAATAGTATGGAGGTTCTCAAAGAAGTAAATATATCTACTATATGATCTGGCAATTCCATTACTGGATATATATCTAAAAGAAAGGAAATCAACGTATATTGAAAAGACATCTGCATTCCCAAGTTTATTGTGTTAATAGCACCATTCATATCAATAATAGCCAAAATATGGAATCAACCTAACTGTCCAACAATGAATAAATGGGTAAAGAAAATGGAATATAGATACACAATGGAATATTATTCAGCCATAGTAAAGAATGCAATCTTGTCATTTGCAGCAACATGGATGGAACTGGAGGTCATTATATTAAACGAAATAAGCCAAGCAGAGAAAGATAAATATCGCATGTTCTCACTCATATGTAGGAGCTAAAAAAGTGGACCTCATGAAGATAGAGAGTAGATTTATGGTTGCTAGAGACTGGGAAGGGTAGAGGAGAGGAAGGAATGAGGAGAAACTGATTAATGGGTACAAACATATGATTTGAGAAATGAAATAAGACTTAGGGTTAGATAGATCAGTAGGGTGACTACAGATTACCATAATCTATTGTATATTTCAAACTAGCTAGAAAAGAAGAATCTGAACAGTTCTAGCATAAAGAAAAGACAGATATTTAAGGAGATGGATATCCCAAGACATTGATTTAATTTTTACAAATTATATGAATGCATTAAGTTATCACATGTGGGCCAGGTGCGGTGGCTCATGCCTGTAATCCTAGCACTCTGGGAGGCCAAGGCGGGCCGACTGCTCGAGGTCAGGAGTTCGAAACCAGCCTCAGCAAGAGCGAGACCCCGTCTCTACTAAAAATAGAAAGAAATTAATTGGCCAACTAATATATAAAAAATACTAGTCGGGCATGGTGGCGCATGCCTGTAGTCCCAGCTACTCGGGAGACTGAGGCAGCAGGATTGCTTGAGCCCAGGAGTTTGAGTTTGCTGTGAGGATGACATAATGGCACTCATTCTAGCCTGAACAACAAAGCGAGACTCTGTCTCAAAAAAAAAAAAAAAAAAAAGTTATCACATGTGTCCGGAAACTGTGTACATCTATTATGCATCAATTAAAAATGCAAAATTTAGGCCGGGCGCGGTGGCTCACGCCTGTAATCCTAGCACTCTGGGAGGCCGAGGCAGGCGGATTGCTCAAGGTCAGGAGTTCGAAACCAGCCTGAGCAAGACCCCGTCTCTACCAAAAATAGAAATAAATTAATTGACCAACTAAAAATATATATACAAAAAATTAGCCGGGCATGGTGGCGCATGCCTGTAGTCCCAGCTACTTGGGAGGCTGAGGCAGGAGGATCGCTGAGCCCCGGAGATTGAGGTTGCTGTGAGCCAGGCTGACGCCACGGCACTCACTCTAGCCTGGGCAACAAAGTGAGACTCTGTCTCAAAAAAAAAAAAAAAAAATGCAAAATTTAAAAATAAACTATATATTGGAAAAAAAAACAATAAGTATAAAAATAAACCAAGATAAAATATAGACTATAAATCCACAGCTATATAACAAATGATATATGTAATTCAGATTAATAAAAGATCATATACAAACAAAACCAACCAAAATGGCATTTGAAAATTTATCTTTAAACTTTTGTAGACTAACTTGGCTATACCAACCAACTTCTACAATTAATTCAATGATAAATATAACACTTTTTTACTACTATTAAAGCAAAGTACATAATAATAAAAGCCAACATAGGCCGGGCGCGGTGGCTCACACCTGTAATCCTAGCACTCTGGGAGGCTGAGGCGGGCGGATTGCTCAAGGTCAGGAGTTCAAAACCAGCCTGAGCGAGACCCCGTCTCTACCATAAAAATAGAAAGAAATTAATTGGCCAACTAATATATATAATATAAAAATCAGCCGGGCATGGTGGCTCGTGCCTGTAGTCCCAGCTACTCGGGAGGCTGGGGCAGGAGGATCGCTTGAGCCCAGGAGTTTGAGGTTGCTGTGAGCTAGGCTGACACCACGGCACTCACTCTAGCCTAGGCAAGAAAGCGAGACTCTGTCTCAAAATAAAAAAAAATTAAAAAAAAAAAAAAAAAAAAAAAAAGCCAACATAAAGAATATAGCACGTGCCACATCTAAGTACTTTAATACTTACAACCTTTTCAAACAGGCAATAAAGTTCCAAAAAGTAGGAGTAATAAAATAACATTATCTGATCTTAATGGGATAAAACTAGAAATAACAAAATCAAAAAGATGCTTCCACCTGAAAATTGTTACCTATTAAAAAATAGGCCGGGCGCGGTGGCTCACGCCTGTAATCCCAGCACTCTGGGAGGCCGAGGCGGGCGGATTGCTCAAGGTCAGGAGTTCAAAACCAGCCTGAGCGAGACCCCGTCTCTACCATAAAAATAGAAAGAAATTAATTGGCCAACTAATATATATAATATAAAAATCAGCCGGGCATGGTGGCGCATGCCTGTAGTCCCAGCTACTCGGGAGGCTGAGGCAGGAGGATCGCTTGAGCCCAGGAGTTTGAGGTTGCTGTGAGCTAGGCTGACGCCACGGCACTCACTCTAGCCTAGGCAAGAAAGAGAGACTCTGTCTCAAAATAAATAAATAAATAACAACAATAAAAAGACTATCTGTGAGATCTCTAGAACAAATTAAAGCAGTGACCATAGGAAATTTTAGTCTTATACATATTAAGAAAATCAAAAGAATAAAAATAAATGAATTACATTTAAATTCCCAACTCAAAAAGCTAGGAAAAAACTATAATATAAACCAAAAGAACTTTGTGGTGCTGGATCAGAATTATAATTATCAGTATGAACTTAAAATATGAAGTCATAATTTCTTAACAATTTCCTCACCCTTACCATTAAAAGTGTAGGGCAGAGGAAGGGCAGAGGAATTTGTAGGACAGAGGAAGGGCAGAAGAATTTTTCCAATTGTCAGGAATTTACTTGGGTGGGGCAATGAGCTAACCGCAAACTTTTGCTTCTGGTCATTGCTTGCTTGCTACACCACTATATGGGGAATTATGGGATGAGGTCATTAAAGCACGGGCGACTGGCCCATCAGGCAATAGAGGGCAACCAACCCGCCAATTATTTCAAAAGGCAATAGTAGGCAACCAATCATTTTAAAGGTCAACGCATGATCCATGCGTAGTCAGCTTGTGCGCAGCTTGTGCACCATGGGGATAAAAGGCATGCTGTTGTTCCAGTCGGGGTCCTTGCCTGCGAGAGTAGCCACTGCGTTGGTGCTCTGGGGCTTGGACCCTGGCTAGCCAGAAAATAAATCTCCTCTTGTGTGATTGCAGCCTCGATGTCTCTGCTTTTCTGTCCGGTAGGGCTGTAGAAGGTCAGTCCCTAACAAAAGGGCCTAGAAGTATGACATGCCAGTGGAAACAAGCACACTTTGTACTCAGATAATGGTTTCTAAATTCCATTTCCCACTAAAATGAACCAGGATTCCTTGGAGAAACGACCAATTCCAGGTCTAAAGCCAGGCAAGAAGGAGATAAGCCTTTTTATGTCAGAAAGTAAATGTTCAAACACTAATAAAGGTATGTTAACAGGACACAGGAACCAGCTTGAAGGGGCTCCCAGTAGCCAAATTTGAAACAATTACATTATCAAAAAAGAATAAAAGATGGTGGTAATAAGACATTGCATTTAAAAATTCATGATCTAAGGCCGAGCGCTGTGGCTCACGCCTGTAATCCTAGCTCCTGGGAGGCCGAGGCGGGCGGATTGCTCAAGGTCAGGAGTTCAAAACCAGCCTGAGCAAGAGCGAGACCCCGTCTCTACTAAAAATAGAAAGAAATTAATTGGCCAACTGATATATATATAAAAAAAAAAAATTAGCCGGGCATGGTGGCGCATGCCTGTAGTCCCAGCTACCCGGGAGGCTGAGGCAGAAGGATCACTGGAGCCCAGGAGTTTGAGGTTGCTGTGAGCTAGGCTGACGCCACGGCACTCACTCTAGCCTGGGCAACAAAGTGAGACTGTCTCAAAAAAAAAAAAAAAAAAAATTCATGATCTAACATAAACAGAAGCAAAAACAAAGACCATATGATCCTCTCAATAGATGCAGGAAAAGCATTTGACAAAATTCAACACCCTTTTATGATAAGAATGCTTAACAAAAGAGGCATAGATGGGGCTTACCTAAAAATGATATAAGCCATATATGACAAACCCACACCCAACTTCATACTGAATGGGGAAAAATTGAAAGCATTCTCACTTAGAACTGGAACAAGGCAAGGTTGCCCACTATCTCCACTTCTATTCAACATATTGCCGGAAGTCCTTGCTATAGCAATCAGACAAGAGAGCAGAATTAAAGGCATCCAAATGGGAGAAGAGATCAAACTCTCTCTCTTTGCTAATGATATATTATATCTAGAAAACCCCAAGGATTCAACCATAAGACTTCTTGAATTGATAAATGAATTCAGTAAAGTCTCAGGATACAAAAACAACACACAGAAATCAGAGGCATTCATATAGGCCAACAACAGTAAAAGTCAGAAACAAAGACTCAATTCCCTTCAAAATAGCAACAAAGAAAATAAAGTACTTAGGAATATATTTAACTAAAGAAGTAAAAGACCTCTACAGAGAGAACTATGAAACACTGAAGAAGGAAACAGCAGAGGATATAAACAGGTGGAAAACCAGACCATGCTCGTGGGCCGGCAGAATCAACATTGTTACAATGTCTATACTACTCAAAGTGACCTACAAAGTCAATGCAATCCCTATTAAAATACCATCATCATTTTTCACAGATATAGAAAAAATAATTTTATGCTTCGTATAGAACCAAAGAAGACCCCGTATAGCAAAATCAATCCTAGGCAACAAAAACAAAAGAGGAGGTATCAATTTATCAGACTTCAAACTATACTACAAGGCTATAGTAATGAAAATAGCTTGGTACTGGCACAAGAACAGGGACATTGACCAGTGGAACATAACAGAGAACCCAGATATAAAATCATCCTCATATAGGTGACTAATCTTCGAAAAAGAAGACAAAAACATACACTGGGGAAAAGAATCCTTATTCAAAAAATGGTGCTGGGAAAACTGGATAGCCACATGTAAAAGAGTGAAACAGGATCCACACCTCTCATTTCTCGTAAAAATCAACTCACAGTGGATAACAGACTTAAACATTAGGTGTGAAACTATTAGAATCCTAGAGGAAAACATTGGAAATACTCTTCTAGACATTGGCCTAGGCAAAAAATTTATAAAGACGACACCAAAAGCGATCACAGCAACAAAAATAAATAAATGGGATACGATCAAATTAAAAAGCTTCTACACAGCCAAAGAAACTGTCAAAAGAGCAAACAGACAACCTACAGCATGGGAGAAAATTTTCACAAGCTACACATCTGATAAAGAGCTGATAACTAGAATCTATATAGAACTCAGGAAAATCAGCAAGGAAAAATCAAACAACCCTACCAAAAAGTGGGCAAAGGACATGAACAGAAACTTTTCAAAAGAAGACAGAATAAAGGCCAACAAACATATGAAAAAATGCTCAACATCTTAATCATCAGGGAAATGGAAATCAAAACCACAATGAGATATCACTTATCTCCAGTGAGAATGGCCTTTATCAAAAAGTCCCAAAATAATAAATGTTGGCATGGATATTAAGAGATAGGAACTGCTGGTGGGACTGCAAACTAGTACAACCTCTGTGGAAAGCAATATGGAGATACCTTAAAACAATACAAGTAGATCTACCATTCAATCCAGCAATCCCATTACTGGACATCTGCCCAAAAGAACAAAAGACACTCTATAAAAAAGACACCTGCACTCGAATGTTTATAGCAGCACAATTCACAATGGCAAAGATGTGGAAACAACCTAAGTGTACATCAATACATGAGTGGATTAATAAAATGTGGTATATGTATACCATGGTGTACTATTGAGTTTTAAGAAACAACGGTGATATAGCATCTCTTGTATTTTCCTGGATAGAGCTGGAACCCATTCCACTAAGTGAAGTATCCCAAGAATGGAAAAATAAGCACCACATGTACTCACCAGCAAATTGGTTTCACTGATCAACACCTAAGTAGATGTATAGGAATAACATTTATTGGGTGTCGGGGAGGTGGGGAGGGGAAGGAGGGAATGGGTATATACATACATAATGAGTACAATGCGCACCATCTGGAGGATAGACACACTTGAAGCTCTGACTCAAGGGAGGAAGAGGGCAAGGGCAATATAGGTAACCTTAACGTTAATTTGTATCCCAATAATATGCTGAAATTAAAAAAAGTTCATGATCTATAGTGATACTAAAAAAGGCAGTCATGGTTTCACAGGTATATTATACATTCATCAAATTCATCAAACTGTACACTTAAGATATATACATTTTATTATATGAAAAATATATCTCAATAAAAAGTGTGGGAAAAGAAAAGCTCTTCAGTAGAGAAAAATACCATCTGATAAATGTAGAAGGAATGACAGAACTAGAAAATCATGTAGTTTGCAACACCAACTTAAGAACTAATTCAGGCAAGATCATCAATGAATGTAAAAGCCACTGAGAGGCCGGGCGCAGTGGCTCACACCTGTCATCCTAGCACTCTAGGAGGCCGAGGTGGGTGGATCATTTGAGCTCAGGAGTTTGAGACCAGCCTGAGCAAGAGAGAGACCCCGTCTCTACTAAAAAAAAAAAAAAAAAAATAGAAAGAAATTAGCTGGCCAACTAAAAATATATAGAAAAAATTAGCCAGGCATGGTGGCGCATGCCTGTAGTCCCAGCTACTCAGGAGGCTGAGGTAGTAGGACTCCTTGAGCCCAGGAGTTTGAGGTTGCTGTGAACTAGGCTGATACCATGGCACTATAGCCTGGGCAACAGAGTGAGACTCTGTCTCAAAAAAAGCCACTGAAAAAACATAACTGGACAAAAGGCTATTCACACTGTCTCAGAGTTTATTCTGATTACTTTTATTTTTTTTTTTTTTTGAGACAGAGTCTCACTTTGTTGTCCAGGCTAGAGTGAGTGCCATGGCGTCAGCCTAGCTCACAGCAACCTCAAACTCCTGGGCTCAAGTGATCCTCCTGCCTCAGCCTCCCAAGTAGCTGGGACTACAGGCATGCGCCACCATGCCCGGCTAATTTTTTATATATATATCAGTTGGCCAATTAATTTCTTTCTATTTATAGTAGAGACGGGGTCTCGCTCTTGCTCAGGCTGGTTTTGAACTCCTGACCTTGAGCAATCCGCCCGCCTCGGCCTCCCAAGAGCTAGGATTACAGGCGTGAGCCACCGCGCCCGGCCCTGATTACTTTTATTACAAAGAGAGTAAGTACTTTATGTTAGAGAAGTCTGATTCGATCTTAGTGTCACCAATAATGAGATATATTGGCATTATGTGCTTCATTCTCATCTATAAAGGTATTAAGGGTTTGGTATTCATTTATATAGACAAAATACAACCCCAGCTGTCAAGGAACACACAATCTAGTGAGGTCACAGATGAAAAAACTATTTCAGCAGAGTATACCAAGTGATGTGACAGAGATAAGAAAGGGAAATAAGGTAACTTCCATAACTTTTGTTTCTTGTTTGAGAGACTATTGCATAGCTGTGCTTGTTGTTGTCACCAAACTAGAAAATATTCAAGGGAAAAAGACTTAGAAAATGTGATAATGAATTATGTTTGAGACATTTGGCATAGCTGTGCTGTGGCCAACAAGGAGTATACATCCATATGCCCACATGCATGTATGCACATGTACACACACACCCCTCTGGTGAACAGAAAGAAAAAATAGGATGTCAAAAATGATCTGGGAGTCCTGGGTGTAGGTAGTAATTGAAATCACTGTAGATGAGATAGCTAAGGAAAGTGAAGATAGAAAAATACCAAAGATACAAAATAAACAGCAGAGAGAAGACGTAACAAAAATGACTAAGGGGCTGGGCGTGGTTTCTCACCCCTGTAATCCTAGCACTCTGGGAGGCCAAGGTGAGAGGATCACTCAAGGTCAGGAGTTCAAAACCAGCCTGAACAAGAGCAAGACCCCCATCTCTACTAAAAATACACAGAAATTAATTGGCTAACTAAAATTATATAGAAAAAATTAGCCAGGCATGGTGGTACATGCCTGTAGTCCCAGCTACTCAGGAGGCTGAGGCAGTAGGATCACCTGAGTCCAGGAGTTTGAGGATGCTGTGAGCTAGGCTGACTTCATGGCACTCCAGCCAGGGCAACAAAGTGAGACTGTCTCAAAAAAAAAAAGACTAAGGGGTTGTCAGAGGATAAAGAAGAAAGATATTACAGAAGTTAAAGAAATATCAAGTTAATCAAATTTCAAGTACAAGAGTCAACAACCACCGGGCGCGGTGGCTCACGCGTTCGAAACCAGCCTGAGCAAGAGTGAGACCCCGTCTCTACTATAAATGGAAACAAATTAATTGGCCAACTAATATATATAGAAAAAATTAGCTGGGCATGGCGGCGCATGCCTGTAGTCCCAGCTACTTGGGAGGCTGAGGCAGGAGGATCGCTTGAGCCCAAGAGATTGAGGTTGCTGTGAGCTAGGCTGATGCCACGGCACTCACTCTAGCCTGGACAACAAAGTGAGACTGTCTCAAAAAAAAAAGTCAACAACCATATTAAATGTATACATGATCAGAGATCAAGTTAGGATAGAAATGAAAAGGGGACCTCACAATTTGATAATTAAAAACTCAGTGGTAACATGGATAGTACAGTTTCAATTAAACTATTTAGCTCAAAGTCAGATTACAGAGTATAAAAACTAAACAGACATTGAGACAACTGAGACAACATAGACTATTTTATAGTCTATTTTATTGACTATTTTATAGACAATATAAACTGAAAAGTTTCTTTTTCAAGAAACTTCTCTGTGAAGAGGCAAGAAATGAGGCATTACATAGGAAGAGAGCTTTTATTCTTAAGACGATGGAGACTTGAACATATATATATGGGGGGGCAGTAGAATTCAGCAGATAAAGGAGATGGGAGATAAAGATTTCCCAGTTGATAGGAGGCTGAGGCGGGAGGATTGCTCGACGTCAGGAGTTCGAAACCAGCCTGAGCAAGAGCAAGACGCCGTCTCTACTATAAATAGAAAGAAATTAATTGGCCAACTAATATATATAGAAAAAATTAGCTGGGCATGGTGGCACATGCCTGTAGTACCAGCTACTCAGGAGGCTGAGGCAGCATGACTGCTTGAGCCCAGGAGATTGAGGTTGCTGTGAGCTAGGCTGATGCCACGGCACTCACTCTAGCCTGGGCAACAAAGTGAGACTCTGTCTCAAAAAAAAAAAAAAAAAAAAAGATTTCCCAGTTAAAAGGTACACTTTGCCTGCAGAGATAGACAGACACCAAGGATGAATACCAATAGCTATGTGAATGGAATAAAAAGCTGAAGGATTTTAACCAGAAAGCCTTTCTTTCTGAATTAGAATACCAGGAAGGAGTGGCAGACTCACAAAATAGTAATTAAGCACAAATTGTGAGTTGAAAAATTTCTTAATTTCAAATTCTGAAACAGCCCTAGTTTCTACGAGATACCAGCCAATCTAACTACAGTGACAATTATTAAAATAAGTAAAAGCATTCTATATGGTCCTATTTTTATAATACATAAAGAAAAGCAATTATAAACAGGCAAGACTTTTTCATGGTTTCAGGGTAATATCAAAAGAATTTTATCACAAGCTGGCAAATGGTTAGATGGGCAGGGAGGGATATGTAGGGCAACTTTACAAAGCTGAGTCACTATGTCAAAGAGACTAGTCCTCAGTGTTTCAGAGCCTGAAACAGAATCATCATCACATACCCAAAAATGATCAGAACTTCTGAGATCAATCACACTAATAAAAATCACCTAATGACTAAATCAGAGTTTATTAATTTATAATGGGACTATCACTTTCCAATAAATTTCCATTAAATTCTCGTTCCTATCAAGGACACCTACCTTTCTTCTTTCAAAGAATACCTAAGAAGCTGAGTTATTATACAGTAAGCATAAACTCAGAACAAAAAAGGCAGAAATGTATAATAGAGAGATATCCCCTAAGTTCTAGAAAGGCAAGATGAAGTATATTTAGCCTGCCTCTCCAGTGACAGAACTTCACATAACCCCAGATCCAGTGTCTCTTGTTAACAGTAGACTTCTCTTGCTTCTCTGATACCCACTTTCAATGCAACCCATTCCCATTTTTACAACACACTGTTTTTCTTTAATGTTAAAATCAATGAATAGAATTCAGTGAAGCTGCTATTCCTGTCTATATGTTAATTTAAATGGATCAAATCTTAAGAGTTCTAAGGACACCACATTGTCTCAGCCTACAGACTTGCTGTTACTAAAAACCTTAAAAGAACACAAAGAAAAAGAAATAGGGGCTAAGGGCGGGGCAGATAAAAAAGAAATTATGGCATTTTTCTTCTGATGCACTAGGCTTTGAAATTATCTTAGGTTACATGAACACTACAGAAGTTATACTAGAATGGCTGAGACACTAAGAAACTTACACTCTGGTTTTTAAAGGAATGGTTGGTAAAAAATAAAACTAATGTTACCTGCTCCTATCACTTCTGCTAACCATGAAAATAAAATGTACTAGAATTAATCAGCATGTCTATGCAACTGGCACTCCAGAGTCACCCTCTGGTTTGTTGTCCCTGTCAAAAACTGGTCAAAATTGGCCGGGGGCGGTGGCTCACGCCTGTAATCCTAGCTCTCTGGGAGGCCGAGGCGGGCGGATTGCTCGAGGTCAGAAGTTCGAAACCAGCCTGAGCAAGAGCAAGACCTTGTCTCTACTATAAATAGAAAGAAAATTAATTGGCCAACTAATATATATAGAAAAAATTAGCCGGGCATGGTGGCACATGCCTGTAGTCCCAGCTACTCGGGAGGCTGAAGCAGAAGGATTGCTTGAGCCCAGGAGATTGAGGTTGCTGTGAGCTAGTCTGACGCCACGGCACTCACTCTAGCCTAGGCAACAAAGCGAGACTCTGTCTCAAAAAAAAAAAACAAAAAAACAAAAAAAACAAAACTGGTCAAAATTAACAAAAAGCTTTCTAAATCAACTTATAATGAATTTCACAATTTCTTCTCCATTCACCTCAAAGGTAAATGAAAGACACCTCTTCAAGTTTTAAAGAACAACGGCATAGGAATGGCCTCCAATGACCAAACAACTGTTCTGCACAATTAATGTACTTAAAATTCCTATTAAAAATGGCTGGTAAGCCAGGTGCAATGGTGCTCACCTAAGTACCAACTACCCGGGAGGATAGCTTGAGTTCAAGAGTTTGAGACCAGCCTGAGCAACACAGCAAAACCCTGTCTCCTTTTTTTTGAGACGGTCTCACTCTGTTGCCCCGGCTAGAGTGCTGTGGAGTCAGCCTAGCTCACAGCAATCTCAAACTCCTGGGCTCAAGCAATCCTTCTGCCTCAGCCTCCCAAGTAGCTGGGACTACAGGCATGCGCCACCATGCCTGGCTGATTTTTTCTATATATTTTTAGTTAGCCAATTAATTTCTATTTTTTTTTTTTAGTAGGGATGGGATCTCGTTCTTTCTCAGGCTGGTTTCGAATTCCTGACCTTGAGCGATCCTCCCACCTCGGCCTCCCAGAGTGCTAGAATTATAGGTGTGAGCCACCGTGCCCAGCCAAAACCCCATCTCTTAAAAGAAAAAAAAAATTTGCCCATGGAAACTGATACCTGAGATTTGACACGTCTTGTTCTCTTCGGCAGAATGTTCATTCTTGTGCCTGGCTCTGGGGATGCTTGGATATCAGTGCTGAGAACCTCAGGCTCCACTTTTTCCTTAAGATCTAAATTAGGCATCTGTACACCCTAAAAGATCAGAGCACAGAAATAGAGTAGATTCACTGATAAGAAATCAGGCTCAATTGAGAATCAGTGGAGAAATAATAAATTGCCAATAAATCCCTGAAACTACATGAAACCAGATAGCAATTCTCTTTGTTGTTGTTGACAGTTCTCTCTTGAATTGATCTACAGACTCAAAGCAATCCCTCTCAAAATTCTGGCAAGCTTTTTTGTAGAAATGGAAAGCTAATCCTGTACTTTATGTGGAAATGAAAATTGGAAATTTTGAAAAAGAGCAAAGAGGATTTATACTACTGGGTATCAAAATTTACTATAAACCCACAGTACTCAATACAGTGTGGTATTGGTGTTAGGGTAGACATACAGATCAATGGAACAAAACACAGTCCAAAAATAAACTCACACATTTGGTCAACCAACTTGCAACAAAGGTGCAATGGGAAAAACAGTCTTTTTTTTTTTCTTTTGTTTTATTTCAGCATATTATGGGGATACAAATGTTAAGGTTATATATATTGCCCATGTCCCCCTCCCCCCTCCCACCCGCCCAACACCCAATAAATGTTATTCCTGTATGTCCACTTAAGTGTTGATCATTAATACCAATTTGCTGGTGAGTACATGTGGTGTTTGTTTTTCCATTCTTGAGATATATCACTTAGTAGAATGCGTTCCAGCCCTATCTAGGAATATACAAGAGGTGTTTCTTAAAGCTGAATAGTACTCCATGGTATACATATCCCACATTTTATTAATCCACTCATGTACTGATGGGCACCTGGGTCTTTTAAACAAATGGTGCTGGCACAAATGAATATTTATAATATCCTCTCCACCAAAAACTGAACCTACACCTTTGCCTCACACCATATACAAAAAAAAATTATTCAAAAAGCATCACAGACTGAAATATAAAGTTAAAACTATATAACTTCTAGGTAAAACAAAAAAATCTTTACACCTTAGAAAAGGTTTCTTAAACATGACATCAAAAGCACAATCCATACAAAGGGAAAAAAAAATAAAGAAGTTATTCTTCAAATGGACACTATTATGAAAATGAAAGGATAAACCAGACTAGGAGAAAATATTTACAAATCATGTATCTGATAAAGGACTTATAGCCACAATATATAATAAATTCTTACAAGTGTAAGATAATCCATTTTTTTTATTTTAAATTTTATTCTATTTTTATTTTTTCTTCTTCTTTTTCTCTGCCCTCTGCAAGCATCAACATTAACAAAGGGACAATCCATTTTTTAAAAAGCTCTGGCCAGCTTAGGTAACATAGCAAGACCCCATCTCCACAAAATAACCAAAAATATTAGCACACACCTGCAATGTTTTAGGTCTTGAAATAGAATCATCAATGTACACTCAAAAACAGCCTCCCCAGATACATGGGAGGATGAGGCAGAAGGATCACTTGAGTACAGGAGTTCAAAGTTACAGTGAGCTATGACTGGACCACCCTTATAAGAGCCTGGGCAACCAAGCAAGAGCCTGTCTCTTTTTTTAAAAAAACAAAAATACCTGAACAGACACTTCATCAAGAAAATATAAACATGAAAAGATGCAGAACATCCCTAGTCATTAGTAAAATGCAAATTAAAACCACAGTGAGATACCACTACACACTATTAGAATGGCTATAATCAAAAAAACTGACAATACCAAGTAGTTGGCAAGGACATGGAAAAACTGGAAGCCTCCATATTACTGGTAGGAGAGTAAAATGGTTCAGCAACTTTGGAAAACAATTGGGCAAGTTCTTAAAAATTCACACATAAACTTACCATATAACTCAGCAATTCCACTCCTAGGTATCTATCCAAGAGAAATGAAAGTATATCTCCAGGCAGAGACTTGTACATGAATATTCATACCATTATTCACAACAGACATAAACTGGAAATAATCCAACTATCAACCAGTGAATAAACAAAACGTAGTGTCACACACACACACACACAATGGAATAATATTCAGCCAAAAAAAGAAGTAATAATACATGGGTGAACCTTGAAAACATTAAGCTAAGTTAAAGAAGCTAGACACAAAAATCATATTGTATCATTCCAAATATGTGAAATTTCTAGAACAGGCAAAACTATAGAGCCAGAAAGCAGATCAGGAATTGCCTACAGTTTGGAGGTAGGAACAGGAACTGACTACAAATGAACACAAATGTTCTAAAACTGGATTGTGATGATTGCTGCATAAAGGTATAAATTTTTAAAGCTTACTGACAATGCAACTACAATGGGTAAGTTCTATGGTATATAAATTATACTTCAATAAAGCTGTTTAAAAATATATGAAACAAATAGGAGGACTTTTTCATAAAGCTTAAGTCATGAAGATTTACTTTAAATAAGTAAATAAGATTTACTTTACAAGATAAGATTTACTTTATCTTGTAAACCACCAAAAATAGCTATGACTTTTAAACTATGATATACATCTTGCTCCCCCAAATTTTTGTGTGAGAAATCTATTCTACCCTGTTACGAATCAACAACTGCTAACTTGTAGTGAACAGAGCCTAAGGTTATACTTGCAAACTGGATTTATCCACTCCTAAGGAGAATGATGCATCTCACCATAAGGCTGACACCAGACTGGAAAAGCTCATATGGGTAGAGAATTCTTTCATAGTGTGACTTCAGAAGAGACCCAGTTCCTTTTCCTGGTAGATATCCCAAGCGACTACCCACTTTAGACCATTTCTTCTCTTTGGTGACCATTTCAAAACCACCTTTGCTGGCAACAATCTGAAAAGAAAGTAAAAGTTATTTAGGAAAAAAGGTATATTCAAGCATCCTAATTCTGTATCTTGTCTACAAATACAAAAATTATTCTGGGCTTAGATTTTAATTTTCCTTTCAACAAATATCTAACCAAACTGATACTCACCATTTAGAGTACTGACACTTATCAATATTTAGAGTAAGGGAGATAGAGACAATGATTTTCATAAGTTTTAAACTTTAAAACTTAATTAATATTAGGCCTACCTTCAAATCAAGTACTCAAAAATATTTAATGATCTGTACTTTGTACATTATGCACTGTGAGAAAACTAAGCACATATATTTTCTATATCCTAAGAATTCAAAATGAAATAAATAAAAAGCAACCAAAAAAAGACATGAGAATAAGTTACATAATATAAAATATAAACTTACATTCTAAAATTAGAAAATGTACCAAGTAACTTAGAGAACCTAACAAAAATGTCAAGAAAACCATGAACTCAAAGGAGTTTTGAAAATGAGATCATAATTATTCAAAAGGAAAAGAGTTTTATATGGAAGATTATGAAGGAATGCTAGAGAAATCATAATCCAGATTTACTGGTACACAGTACAGAATATATAACCATAGGAAGTGATGACATAAATTAGCTAACTTGGCTGAAAGTTCACATCAAGCCAGGTACTATATAGAATATACACATATACTCCCTACCTTCCAGAAGCTGATACTGTACATCTCTTACACTCTAAAATACGCTCATGCACCACATAACAACGTTTTGGTGAATGACAGACCACATATATGATGGCAGTCCCGTAAGATCGTAACACCATATTTTTACATACATTTTCCACATTAAGATATGTTTAAATACACAATTCCATTGTGTTACAATAGCCTAGTATTAAGTACAGTAACAGGCAGTACAGGTTTGTAGCCTAGGAACAATAGGCTATGCCATATAGCATAGCTATGTAGTAGGCTGTATCATCTAGATTGGCATAAGTACACTCTATGATGTTCAGACAATGACAAAATTGCCTGACAACACATTTCTCAGAATATGTCCCTGTTGTTAATTGGCACATGACCACACAGGCAGTTTTTAGTCTAAGAACACAATAAAGAGAACTGTGACATAGTATTTGAACTCTGTTAACAATTTCTCCTCTTTAAGTATATACTACTGTATTTTACTACATGGAAAAAGTTAAAAGTTAAACACAGAATTACCACGTGATCCTGCAATTTCACTTCCAGGCATATGTACCCAAAGAACTGAAATCAAGGACTCAAACCGATATTTGCATATCAATGTTCACAGCATTATTATTTATTACACTCAAAAGATGGAAATAGGTAGGGTGCGGTGGCTCACACCTGTAATCCTAGCACTCTGGGAGGCCAAGGTGGGTGGATCGTTTGAGCTCAGGAGTTCGAGACCAGCCTGAGCAACAGTGAGACCCCATCTCTACTAAAAATAGTAAGAAATTAATAGACCAACTAAAAATATAAAAAAATTAGCCAGGCATGGTGGTGCATGCCTGTAGTTCCAGCCTACTCAGGAGGCTGAGGCAGCAGGATTGCTTGAGCCCAGGAGTTTGACGTTGCTGTGAGCTAGGCTGATGCCACGGCACTCTAGCCAGGCAAGAGAGTGAGACTCTGTCTCAAACAAACAAATGATGGAAATAACCCAAATGTCCATCAACAGATAAATGAATAAACAAAATGTGGTATACACATACAATGGAATATTATTCAGCCTTAAAAAGAAAGGAAATATTGATACATGCTACAACATGAATGAGCCTTGAAAACACTATGCTAAGTGAAATAAGCTAGACACAAAATGAATATTGTATAATTCTACTTATATAAGGTACCAGGACAAGCAAATTCATAGAGACAGAAAGTATAATAGAGGTTACCATTGGGAAGGGGAGGAGTAGTTCTGGAAATAGTGGTGATGATTGTACAATATTGTAAATGTACTTAATGCCACTGAGTTGTACATTTTAAAATGTTGGGCATCATCATAGCTCACTGCAACCTCAAACTCCTGGGCTGAATTGATCCTCTTGCCTCAGCTTCCCAAGTAGCTGGGGCTATAGATGCACATCACAATGCCTGGCTAATTTTTTCTACTTTTAGTAGAGACAGGGTCTTGCTCTTGCTCAAGCTGGTCTTGAACTCCCGAGCTCAAGCAATCCTCCCACCTAGGCCTCCCAGAGTGCTAGGATTATACGCATGAGCCACCAAGCCCAGCCTTACCATATTTTTTTTACAAAGACCAAGTGAAGACTCTGAAGCCAGACTGCTGGTGTTCAAATCCCAGCTCTGTCATTTAATAGTTACATAACCTTTGGTAAGTTACATGATTTGTCATTCAGTTTCCTCACCATCATTAAAATAGTAACAACAGTAGTACCTACCTCATTATGAGGCTATTGTTAGGACAAATGAATTAAAACAAGAAAAGCAGCAGGACAAAGTAAGTACTACATCGGTGTTCCCTATATTATAAATGCCTATGTACATGGGCAAGTGGGGGAGAGGGTACACATACTAAAAATAAGTGAAGGGGCCAGGCATGGTGGCTCACGCCTGTAATCCTAGCCACTCTGGGAGGCCGAGGTGGGCAGATCGTTTGAGCTCAGGAGTTCGAGACTAGCCTGAGTAAGAGTGAGACCCCCATCTCTACTAAAAATAGAAAGAAATTAATTGGCCAGCTAAAAATATATAGAAAAAACGAGCGGGGCATGGTGGCACATGCCTGTAGTCCCAGCTGCTTGGGAGGCTGAGGTAGGAGGATTGCTTGAGCCCAAGAGTTAGAGATGGCTGTGAGCTAGTCTGACACCATAGCACTCTAGCCCAGGCAAGGCAACAGAGCCAGACTCTGTCTCAATCAATCAATCAATCAATCACTCACTCACTCACTCGCTCAATCAATCAATCAATCAATAAATAAACAAGTGAAGGAACGCACCACTTATTTTCTTACTCACCATCAAATTGGTATTAACTGATCAACACTTAAATGCATATAGTAATAACACTCATCAGGTGTCAGGCACATGGTAGGGAGTAGAATAGGATGAGTATATACACTCCTAATAGGCATGGTCCGCACCATCTGAGGAACGGACACGCTTGAAGCTGTGACTTCAGTGGGGCAAGGGCAATATATATAACCTAAACATTTAGACCCCTGTAATATGCTAAAAAAAATTTTTTAAAGTGAAAATATTTTTGATTCTTGTGCTTTGGAATGCTGTTATAGACAAAGATGAATAAAAAATTTTTTTATCAAAAGTGAAAGAAATATTTTCCATTCTTGTGCTTTGGGATGCTATTATAGACAAAGATGAATCTATGGTCAAAGCACAATTTTCCTCTACTGAAGTATCTGAAAGCTTGGTAGAAACCCATAAATTTATGTGCCTAAGAGTTGAACATATCTCTTCAATTCTTCAGCTTCTTTAATCACACCCTTAGAGAAGCCCTCTCTGTTGATAAAAACTAATCAGAAAATTATAAAGAGGATAAAATTTTTTTTCAAATTTTGTAGTACAGAGAAAGACACATGGGGGTGGGTTAGACAGAGGGCTGTCTGGAAGGAACTAGATGGATTATAGTGTCTTTCACTGCCTTTCATTCAAAATATATCTTTCCAGTGCTTCTATAGTGCCGGCTACTATTCTAAGTAATCAAGATACATCTGTGACTAAAACAAAGATATTTACCTTCATGAAGCTTACATTCTAGGGGAGGAAGACAGACAAATAATGAACATTATATATAAATTTTAAAGTGATAGATATTGTGAAAGAAATTTAAAAAGCAGTCAAGGTCCTCACAAGTAGAAAAGTGAGGGTAAATTGAAATAGTAAACAGTTACAAGGCCGGGCACAGTGGCTCACGCCAGTAATCCTAGCACTCTGGGAGGCTGAGGCGAACAGATTGCTCAAGGTCAGGAGTTCGAAACCAGCCTGAGCAAGAGCGAGACCCCGTCTCTACTAAAAATAGAAACTAATTGGCCAACTAATATATATAGAAAAAATCAGCCGGGCATGGTGGCACATGCCTGTAGTCCCAGCTACTCGGGAGGCTGAGGCAGGAGGATCGCTTGAGCCCAGGAGTTTGAGGTTGCTGTGAGCTAGGCTGATGCCACGGCACTCACTCTAGCCTGGGCAACAAAGCGAGATTCTGTCTTCAAAAAAAAAAATGAAGGAAAAAAAAAAAAATACCTGGAGGAGGTGAAGGAAAAAAAAAAAAAAAACAGTTACAGAAGGCCTCGTCATAAAGGTGAAATTTGAGCAAAGACTTGAAGTGAAGCAGTTAATCAACCAGATATACAGGGAACAGAGCAAAGGCTTTAAGTAAGAAGTACACCTACAGTGTTTGAGGAACATAAGGAAGCCAGTGTGGATAAAACAAAATGAACAAGTAGGGAGAAGTAGCAAAGGAAGTCAGGAAGGCAACAGGAGCCCTCTCAATAATCTTCACTATTCCATATAATTATCACTATAAAGAATATCTGCTTTGTATTCAAAGCACTTCAAGCTAAATTTCCATTAGTTGCATCTGCATGGATAGCCAGTCATGATTTCTCACCCAGTTCTGGTGATTAGTGGCAGCCAGGGTATGATCATGACATAGGAAAACTTTATCTCACAAAGAAAATGACTTTGGCTTCATGTACACAATACTCATACAATCTAACCAAAACACAAAAAAACTTACACTTGTTTTTCTTTGGCTGACAGATTCAAGGATTATCATGCATAATTTTAAAATACAAACCATTTACTCCAAACATTAGCCATGTACCATTATTACACCACTGTCACTGGAAATATCACTATGAACCATGACCTATAAAATGACAGATGGCATGTACCTGAACACAATGAAGACAAGCCCTTTATCAAAATTTGGCCAAAAGTAAAATCAATCAAGGCCATAATGGCTAGCAACAGAGACAATTTTAACAGACATAAAGAATAGTCTTCTACTTAAAATCTCCCTCTGGGCTGGGCGCTGTGGCTGACATCTGTAATCCTAGCATTCTGGGAGACCGAGGCAGGAGGACTGCTTGAGTTGAGTTTGAGAACAGTCTGAGTAAGAGTGAGACCCTGTGTCTACAAAAAATAAAAAAAGGATCCAGGCAAGTGCCTATAGTCCCAACTACTCAGGAGGCTGATGCAGGAGGATTGTTTGAGCCCAGGAGTTTGAGGCTACAGTGAGCTATGATGACATAACTGCACTCTAGCCAGGCAACAGAGCAGGACTCGGTACCCCCCCACAAAAAGCTCCCTCTCAAAATTCACTAAAAAGACAGGAAAGAAACAAAACAGCATACTCCCAAGAAGTCAAATAGACCAAGAATGGAACCGAATACAAGCAATGTAAACAATATTTTAAAGCTAGGAAGCAGAGGTACAAGTGATAATCAACGTAACAAGCCAAAAACAAAACACAAAACAAAACAAACAAACCCAACAAATTTAAAACTAAGCGCCTGCAATAGAGGAAAGCCAAGGAGAAACTTGTGCAGCATAGAACCTGGAAAGGCTTAAGAGCTGGAAGCAGCAGTACCTCTAAAATCTGGAGTGGCAATGCAGCAGAGAACAAGAATGTAGAAAACCTGTATAAAAATAGACTTCCTATGGTCAGCACAGCAAGGCAACTATATCCCTCTCCAACCCCAGTGGAAGAGTGGTGATTTACCCTAAGGAGAGTCTGAATAGAAGAGATTATGAACTAAGAAAGAAATAGGTAAATAAATTAAAGGGTCAGCGCTAAGATGTCTAGCATCCAACTAATAAAGAATACAAAAAAAGAAAACAAAATTCAGACAAAATTATCAAAGATTACAGGAAAGTCAGAACTGAAAGACATGATTTACCAGATCAGAAAAGTTATTAAGAGCCACAAAAACACTGAATTAAAATAAACACATACCAATGCATATCACCATGAAATTTAACAGCACTGGAAATAAAAATTAGATCCTAAGTCTTCAAAAAGAAAAAATCATAAATGAACGATTAATATACCATCATTCTTCTTACCAGCAACACAATGGAATAAAGCTTCCAAAACACTGAGGTAAAATGATTTACAATTTAGACTTCTAAACCCCACCAAACTACCAATAAAGTATAATGACAGAACATTTAAAATAATTATGGTCCCCCAAAATTTACATCCCAATTACCATCTGGGAAAGGCAAAGGGAATTCCCAAAATGACAGTGGTATTAATAAAAAGAAGTTCCAGGGCCGGGCGTGGTGGCTCACGCCTGTAATCCTAGCTCTCTGGGAGGCCGAGGCGGGCGGATTACTTGAGGTCAAGAGTTCGAAACCAGCCTGAGCAAGAGCGAGACCCCGTCTCTACTATAAATAGAAAGAAATTAATTGGCCAACTAATATATATATATATATATATATATATATATATATATATATAAATTAGCCGGGCATGGTGGCACATGCCTGTAGTCCCAGCTACTTGGGAGGCTGAGGCAGAAGGATTGCTTGAGCCAGGAGATTGAGGTTGCTGTGAGCTAGGCTGACGCCATGGCACTCACTCTGGCCTAGGCAACAAAGCGAGACTTTGTCTCAAAAAAAAAAAGAAGTTCCAGACTGACAGCTGACCTTCAAAAACAACCAGTCAGCACTAGAGCAGGAAAAAAGACTCCAGGAGGAACAGCTCCAAGAAGAAAATAAAACTGATAAATTACCTGATGGGTAGAAGTATACTAAGAGATTTGTACTTCTGCTGGAAAGTTTGAAAATAAGTTTTTGATGGTTACAAAGAAAACTTACAAAATGGATCCTGGCAGGTGAGTGACGCCGGCTCATCGCGGTTGGCCTCCCGTCGTGGCTCGCCCTTTGCTCTGGACACTCGGACCTCAGCACCCCAGCTCCCGGGGCCCGCTGCTCCGGCCCACACGCCTCAACTGGCCACAGACCCATGGCCGAGCGCGGAGAACTCGACCTGACCGGCGCCAAACAGAACACGGGAGTGTGGCTGGTCAAGGTTCCTAAATATTTGTCACAGCAATGGGCTAAAGCCCCTGGAAGGGGTGAAGTTGGGAAGCTGCGGATTGCCAAGAATCAAGGAAGAACTGAGGTGTCATTTACTTTGAATGAAGATCTCGCAAATATTCATGATATTGGTGGAAAACCAGCTTCAGTCAGCACACCTAGAGAACATCCACTTGTCTTGCAAAGTGTTGGAGGACAGACATTAACAGCATTTACTGAGAGCTCATCAGATAAGCTGTCATTGGAAGGAATAGTGGTACAAAGAGCTGAATGCCGACCAGCTGCCAGTGAAAACTACATGAGATTAAAAAGATTGCAAATAGAAGAATCTTCCAAACCTGTAAGGCTATCACAACAACTGGACAAAGTTGTAACAACCAATTACAAGCCTGTTGCCAATCATCAATACAATATTGAATATGAAAGGAAAAAGAAAGAAGATGGAAAATGAGCCCGAGCGGATAAACAACACGTTTTAGACATGCTATTTTCAGCCTTTGAGAAACATCAGTATTATAACCTTAAGGACTTGGTAGACATAACAAAACAACCTGTGGGGTACCTGAAGGAAATCTTAAAAGAAATTGGTGTTCAGAATGTAAAAGGGATCCACAAAAACACATGGGAGCTGAAGCCAGAGTACAGACACTATCAAGGAGAAGAAAAGAATGACTGAGAAGACCCCTAGCCAGCATGCTAGCAGAACAGTGAATGCTGAGCAAAGGGCTTGCTGCTGGAATGCCTGAACAGTGTATGTTAATAGGGGTAAAATAATATTTCCATTTCTCTTGGTAAAATTTTTAAACCTCTAATTCTTGTAAAGTTTAGTAAGTGTTTTTTGAGGAGAAAGAACACATTTATTTATAGACTTAACTTGTATTAAACTGGATTATTCACTGGGAGTTGGGGTTGGGGGATTAAGAGGACTTTTCTTAAATATTAGCTTTTTAACATGTAAAAATTAGGAAATGTTTTTTAAATGAGGACTCTATCCTTGCTGTATCTCTGAGGAGCCAAGGTAATACAGATCCAAAGGGAATGGTCTAACAAGATAAAAATGGTCAACTACAGAAACTCTTAAAAGGAATAAAAAGCCAAAGTTCCTTTAAAAAAAAAAAAAAAACTTACAAAATGAAAAAAGGGAGAGAGTACAAACTAGAAAGAAAGTAAAAATTGGTACAAGGAAACATAAAGCACACAAGGCTCAGGAACAAATAATAGTCACAGTAATAATTTTTGATTAATAAAAGATATGGCTGGACATGGTGGCACATGCTTGCAATCCCAGCTACTCAGAAGGCTGAGGCAGGAGGATCGCTTGAGCCCAGGAGTTTGAATCTAGCCTGGGCAACAAAGCAAAAACCCTGTCTTTTTCCCCTCCTCTCCCCGAGACAGGGTCTCACTCTATCACCCAAGCTAGAGTGCAGTGGCTCATAGTTCACTGCAATCTCAAATTCCTGGGCTTAAGGGATCCATTACAAGCAATGTTTCCCACCAAGTTTATTTGAAATTCTTAATTTCATAAATTCACAAGCCTCTGTTCCAATTTCTAAACCAAATACAAGCCTCACCTTGCTCAAAGCATACAGATCCAGGATTTTTCTCTCCACCACAGGGATCTTCAAAGTAGATCCTTGAAGTTCCCAAAATTTTGCTAGTTGATCCAAGAAATCCAGTCTAACTCTGGTCATTGCCTACGATTATTAAAATACAGAAATCAGAAATAGGAACTAAGTTATAGTTGCAATGCATGAGTCTTACATAATAAAGGTGCTCATTTCTCTATAAAAATTCAAAAACTTTTAATTATTGCTTACCTACCCCACAAAATTATCCAATAATAAAGAAGCAAAATACTTCTAATAAACATTATTCATTGGGCCAGGCCAGGTGGCTCAGCACTCTGGAAGGCCGAGGCAGGAGGATCATTTGAGCTCAGCAGTTTGAGACCAGCCTGAGCAAGAGCGAGACCCCATCTCTACCAAAAATAGAAAAAATTAGCTGGGCATGGTGGCACATGCCTGTAGTCCTAGCTACTCAGGAGGCTGAGGCAGAAGGATCCCTTGAGCCCAGGACTTTGAGGTTGCTGTGAGCTAGGCTGACGCCACAGCACTCTAACCAGGGCAACAGAGACTCCTGTCTCAAAAAAAATATATAAAAAAAAAAGATTATTCATTGATGCCAAAATGTTACTCCAATTTATGCAAAAAGTTCTCATATTAGCAACCAAGAAGCCAGGTACACTGGCTCCCACCTATGATCCCAGCTACTCAGGAGGATGAGGTGAGAGGATCACTTGAGGCCGGGAGTTTGAGACCAGCCTGGGAAATACAGCAAGACTCAGTCTCTAAAAAAAATGAAAAAAATTAGCCGGGTTCAGTAGCCCCAGCTATTCAGGAGGCTAAGATGGGAAGATAGCTTGAGTCCAGGAGTTCAAGGTTGCAGTGAACTATGATCACCCACTGCACTCTACCCTGGGTGACAGAATGAGATCTCATCTCTTAAAAAAAAAAAAAATTTTTTTAAACAAATTAGCAACCAAAACAATTTTTTTAAAAAACTGATTTAACTTTATGCTAACCAGAAAATTCAGTGATTCATATTATTTTTGGTCTCTAAACATTCTAACATGTACACTTTAGGTGCATCAACTCTTCTACCTCAGTAATATTAACATGCTTCATCAAGTATCTAATTACAAGAAACTAAAGGAAAAAAAATGTGTCAAAATCTCAGAAAATAAGGCCGGGCGCGGTGGCTCACGCCTGTAATCCTAGCACTCTGAGAGGCCGAGGCGGGCGGATTGCTCGAGGTCGGGAGTTCGAAACCAGTCTGAGCGAGACCCCGTCTCTACTAAAAATAGAAAGAAATTAATTGACCAACTAAAAGTATATATACAAAAAAAAATTAGCCAGGCATGGTGGTGCATGCCTGTAGTCCCAGCTACTCGGGAGGCTGAGGCAGGAGGATAGCTTGAGCCCAGGAGTTTGAGGTTGCTGTGAGCTAGGCTGACGCCACGGCACTCACTCTAGCCTGGGCAACAAAAGTGAGACTCTGTCTCAAAAAAAAAAAAAAAAAAATCTCAGAAAATAAATGTTTTAGGAACATCTGGGGGGGGGGGAGTCAGCATGGCATAATAAATCCTAGCTACCAAAGATTTTCCTTTTGTACTCTAAAATAGATTTCATACCACACTGAAGAACCTTCTGAAAATCTGGCAGACAGAAAAAAAATATTTAAACAGATTTCACTTTAGAAAATTTAAGACAAATTACTAATATGTAAAGGGAAATCTTAATAAATCAGATTAACAATCCTAGAAAAGTTCTGTTAAAACCAAGAGAAAAACCTTTGACAACTAGGTTTTTTAATAGAATTTTTTCCCTCCCTATCATATTCAACTCAGAATAGAACTTAAAAACCTATTTTCCAAGAACAAGGGAAGACAGAAATCTACTGAGATTAACAAAAAACATTTTAGTAGAACAACACTGAAGAAAATGGGATTTAAGAATTCTATCACACAGAAGTGGAAACCTAAAAAAAAAAAAAAAAAAAAAAAAAAAAAAAAAAAAAAGAATTCTAGGTCTCTGAAACTAAGCACTGGACATTTCTACTATGAAAACATGGATAGAAATAGCTTCTCATAATTTCAGTTTAGTGGAAAAACCACAATAATTACTTTAAACAATTCTTCAAAAATGAGACACTTATCCAGACACCAAGTAACTATTCCATTCAGTACCAATTAATGCAAATGTGAGGCCCTGGTACAAGAGCTTCCCAAAGTTCTCTCCCTAACATAAAGAATGAATCAGGAGGCAAAAACAGTCATAACACTCACCTCAAGTTCATTCAGGCGCTGGACTCTAGGAGTGAAACGAAAACTTTTCACTTCACACGCAAATGGAGGTTGCCAATCCTAAATAAAAGGTGGGATTTTTTTGAAAAAAAAATTTAAAAAAGTAAGAAAACACAGGGGTAATTTGACAAATATTATGTTGACCATATAATGTCCTCTTTATTATAGAGACAGAAAGTGATATATTTTAGATAAAATAATTTTAATACAGGTTGAGTATCCTTTATCTAAAATGCTTGGTAACAAAAGCATTTCAGATTTTTTCAGATTGTAGAACATCTGAATATACACCAGTGGCTCACACTTGTAATCCCAGCACTTTGGGAAGCTTATGCAGAAAGACTGCTTAAGGCCAGGAGTTCCAGATCAGCCTGGGCAACATAGAAAGACTCTGTCTCTACAAAAATTTTTTTAAAAAATTAGCCAGGTGGGCCAGGCGTGGTGGTTCACGCCTGTAATCCTAGCACTCTGGGAGGCCGAGGCAGGTGGATCACTCAAGGTCAGGAGTTCGAAACCAGCCTGAGCAAGAGTGAGACCCCGTCTCTACTAAAATAGAAAGAATTTAACTGACCAACTAAAAATACATAGAAAAAATTAGCAGGGCATGGTGGCGCGTGCCTGTAGTCCCAGCTACATGGGAGGCTGAGGCAGTAGGATCGCTTGAGCTCAGGAGTTTGAGGTTGCTGTGAGCTAGGCTGATGCCACGGCACTCACTCTAGCCTGGGAAACAAAATGAGACTCTGTCTCAAAAAAAAAAAAAAAATAGCCAGGTGTGGTAGCAATCACCTGTAGTCCCAACCAACTACTTGGGAAGCTGAGGCAGTAGGATCGCCTCAGCCCAGAAATTCAAGGCTGCAGTGAGCAATGACCATGCCACTGCACTCCAGCCTGGATGACGGAGCAAGACCCTGTGTCAAAACAAACAAACAAAAAAAAACAAAAAGAATATTTCAATATACATGAGATATCTTGGGTATGGGACTAAAAAAAATTTTTTTTAAAGCCAGCCAAGTTTAGCAATAGGTGGTTGCATACCAACTTTAGTTACACTAATGTTATTACGTTCTGATAATCCACTACCATCAGACCATCCGAGACCAAGGTTTAAACACAAAATTCATTTGTTTCATATACACCTTATAAACATACTCTAAAAGTAATTTTATGCAATATCTAATAGTTTTGTGCATGAAACAAGAGTTTGTGTACACTGAACCATCAGAAAGCAAATGTGTCACTAACTCATCCACATGGGCGGATGTGGACAATCCGCCCATGTGGTTGTTTAGCATCACCATCATTCCTGACTCTGAATTTATATGCTACCAATAAGCAATTCATCATTTTCTTACACTTATACACATATCAGTACTTAGCAGTTTAAAATATACCATTAACACAACGAAAAAAATAACATGTTCAGGGTAACCTGGTTTCAGATTTTGTAGCATTTTGGATTTTGGGAGTAGGGATGCTCAACCTGTATTACAGAAGCAATCCTCCTCAAACCAGTGCCACTATTTACATCCCATAATTATACTTCCCCAAGTACTCAAGTGGAATGCAATGAGTTCATGTACCACAAAACAGTGTCTAGACCAGGCGTGGTGGTTCACACCTATAATCCTAGCATTTTGGAAGGCTAAAGCGAGTCAGTGGAGCCCAGGAGTTTGAGGTCAACCTGGGCAATAGGGAGATGTCATCTTCTACAAAAAAAAAAAAAAAAAACTTAGCAGGGAGTGGTGGTGCATGGTGTGGTCCCAACTGAGGCAGGGGCAGGGGGTGAGGCAGGAGGATCACTTGAGGCTAGGAGTTTAATGAGGTTTCAGTGAGCTATGATGATGCTACTGCACTCTAGCCCCCCAACAGAGCAAGACTCTGTCTCAGAAAAAGAAACACACACACAAAAAAACCAACAAGGTGGGTGTGGTGGCTCGCGCCTGTAATCCTAGCACTCTGGGAGGCTGAGGCGGGCAGACTGCTCCAGGTCAGGAGTTCGAAACCACCCTGAGCGAGACCCCATCTCTACTAAAAAATAGAAAGAAATTAATTGACCAACTAAAAATATATATACAAAAAATTAGCCGGGCATGGTGGCACATGCCTGTAGTCCCAGCTACTTGGGAGGCAGAGGCAGGAGGATCACTTGAGCCCAGGAGTTTGAGGTTGCTGTGAGCTAGGCTGACGCCACAGCACTCACTCTAGCCTAGGCAACAAAGTGAGACTCTGTCTCAAAAAAAAAAAAAAACCAACAAAAACAAAGAAAACTGTACAAGATACAAGTCTACCAAATTAAAAAGAAATTTTGTTAAAGGCCAGCTTCTGGACACCTAAATATTTAAAAAAAAAAAGCAAACCCAAAGAACAAAGACAATTTCCAGATTGTGGTATAACTAAAAAGCAGCAGCACACTTCAAATGGTATTGAAAAGAACATAGTATGATTTGGCGTAAGTAACAGTAAACCTACTTGAAGCCTAGAGAAAGTCAAAAAAGGTATCTTACCTTGGAAACTAAAAAAACCTGCCAACATTAAAATTAAATTGTTTGCAAACAAGATTCATTTTCAATATAACAAGCAATTGCATATTATTGCACCATTTTTAATTGAAAAAATAACTTTTTTAAGAAAATAACCCTGAATAAAATTTCTAATGAATAAATGCAATATAGTAGACGAAAATATGGTTTGGGAAAAATGCAAATGCTTAATTAAGGTTTCGTCAACATTAGTAATTCTGATAGAAAAAGAGTTAAGTGGAAGCTTTTGGAGAATAGCAATTCATATCATCATAGCAACTATTTGTTAATCCTTTGCTTGCAATGACAGTCTATAATCTTAATCAAATTCATTCAGCATAGTGGGAATAACATGTCTGTTTCAGAATCAGAAAAACTGATCTAGGTTCAAAACCTACTTTGCCATTTGACCAAGATCACACATTTGGTAAGTGTTTTAAGCTATCACAATTTAGGCTGTGCGTGGTGGCTCTTGCTTGTGATCCTAGCACTGTGGGAGGATGGCTTGAGTTCAGGAGTTTGAGACCAGCCTGACTAAGAGCAGACCCATCTCTACTAAAAATACAACAAATTAGCCGGGCCTAGTAGCACCAGCCTGTAGTCCCAGCTACTTCGGAGGCTGAGGTTGCTGTGAGTTAGGCTGACGCTACCGCACTATAGCCAGGAAAACACAGCGAGACTCCTGTCTCAAAAAAAAAAAAAAAAAAAAAAATCGTAACTTACCACGCCTTGCCTCATCTGTAAAATGAGTGCTTTATTTACCCATTAGAGCTTCAAAGATTAAAGGAAACAATTTATAGGTGCTAAACTAGCTCCTCCTCCTCTCTCCAAAAAATCATCTGAAAGTACTTGCTAGAGAAGGACATTCTAGAAATTCCACATTCAGAAATTGATTCTACTCTGAATAAGGCCTAGGGTTCTGCACTTTAACAAGCATCCAGATGACGCTGGTGCAGATGGTACAGCAACAGCATTTGGGAAGCGATAGTCTAACGGGTAAAGGAAAACACCTTTTGACCTTGAGCATATCACTCCAGCCTCGGAGTATTAATTCCCTCCATACAAGGGTTAGTATCTGTTTTCCTTACCTTAAAAATTGAGAATTATAATTAACCTTTAAGCAAACCTAGTTATTTGCAATAATTGTTATTCTAAAATCTTCCACCCTTAGTTCCCTATATTAAGAAATTTCAATGTCTTCTTTCACCTCCATTATTAATTTTTCCTAAACCTCTAAATTTAAAAAATGCCGCTCTTTCTCTTCCCCTAGAAAGACTTTTTCACTGCAGCAGTAATTAGTCTGGAATTCTTGGATACCATTCTGGGGGACAACTACAGCTCATACTATCTTTTAAGAAATCCTACCCTTTAGATGAGGCCTGCAAATACATGATGAACTAAGCATTAGCAGGGCCTGCTTGGATAAAGAAATAGCTGACCTAGAAGCAGTTTCTACATCGAACCACAGTGAGGAGTGTACACGAAGGTAGGGCATGTTATAATACTGTACCTTCAAACACTTTATAGGCCAACGAAAGGCCTAAGCATTTTGTTACTCTTGCCCACAATCCATACAAAAGTATGAGTTCTAAAGTTCCAGGCGGAAAAAGCCCCCCAAGGAACACTTCCTCGCATTCAAACGTGCCTACAGAAGACTACAAAAGAAACCAAGGCAAAAACATCCAGAAACTTTGGTTCTAGTTGAGAAATTAGGGAGAGTACATAACGAAAGAACACACGCTAAACCAAATATATCGACTCCCCATTCTCCCTTCTCCCCCCCCTCTTCACAGACTCCGGTACCTTGGGAGGCCGAATTTTGCAGATGCCGGTTTTCTCCGCCAAAGGCCGGATGCGGCCGATAAAGCTTAGCGGGTCTGTGAACTCCTCCCAGCTAGGCTCAAAGACCGGGCACTCTGGGGGTGGCACGAACTCCGCCGCGTAGCCCCCCGGCCCCACGCCCGCCATAGCAATAGCCACGGAGCCCCCGTGAAGGAACAGGTGGACAAAGGCTGGCTAAAGCCCGCCGAGCCCCTTCACGTCGCCTGTCAGGGGCCGAAGCGCATCTTCCTGGACAAGAGCCGTTCAGTACAGAAACCCCAAAGCCGCTTCCTCCACTCGTTTGTTATTGTTTCTCTCAGGGCTTTTCCTCTCACAGCCAGGACTTTTCCGGAAGTTAACGTACTGTCAAATTCCTCCGCCACCGCAGGAAACAGAATTCTTCCGCCACGACACGGCGTCTGGCTATCCAGCCCTTCCTTCCTTCTCCCTTTCCGGGCAGCCCAGAGTCGCTCTTTCTTTCCTTGGCCGCCCAAGTTCTGCGCAGTCCAACGACTTCTCACGCCTCACCCTTACGAGTCCCACGGTCTGTCCTGTAGGAGAGGGTGGGGGCGGAGGGAGGCGGTCGGACTGAGGTAAGACGCTTTCTTCCGGCGCGGAGGAATGTTTAATGCTCCAGAGGGCAGAGGATCTGCTTCCGGTGGGGAGTGTCCAGTTTTTCTTTGTGTATAAAAGAACACAGAAACTGGACGGGCCCTAACCTTTGCCACCTGCCTGGGCGCAGGTGCTTCCTGACTTGTTTTAACCTACCCGTCTGCTTACTAACAAGTAGCCTTTCCTCCATTTCTCTCAGTCTCTTTTTTAGTCCTTTGACTGCAAATATCTTGCGGAAAAACCACACTCAGCCACTTTATACCCTCCAAATTGGTGTAGTCAGCGGCAACTTGTACTTCCTTGTCAAACTTTTTGAAATTGCTCGCTTAATCGCCTTTCTTCTTCAGACTGAAAGTTACACAAAGGCAGGGACAATGTCTCTGGTTTCCCCAGCCCCTAGAATAGTGCTTGGTGTATAGGAAGTGTGCAATAAATATCCATCAAATGAATCAATAAATAGATTCACGCAATAAATAAATAAACAGATTCACCAACCAATTCATTTTGTGTGTCATTACTCGTACTACATTTATCTATACCAAATTTTATTTAAGACTGTACCAGGATGTGACATTCAATATGTCTCCATTTGATTATAGCATCCACAAAGCTTAACGCCCAGTTACTCATAACCACCAGCCTAAACCCTATGTATAAACACTTTCGGAAGACAGTTCTGCTTAAGTTACCCTTTGTTGTATGACAAATCACCTCAAAATTTAGTGGCAGAAAATGAAAACAGTTTACTATTATACAAGTCTGTGGGTTGGTAATCTGGTATTCTCATGTCCTCAACTGGGGTCACTCATATAATTACATCATCCGAAAGATTGGCAGGATGGTTAATTTTATGTGTCAATATGGCTGGGCCACAGTGCCCAGATATGTGGTCAAACATTATTAGGGTATTTTAGGATGAGACTAACATTTAAAACTGGACCTTAAGTAAAACAGATTGCCCTCCATAATGTGAGTGGGCGTCACCCAATCAATTGAAGGCCTGAACAGAACAAAGGACCTTCCCTAAGCAAGAAAGAATTTTGCCAGAAGATAGCCTTCAGACTTGAACTGAAGCATCAGGTTTTGCCTGGTCTCCAGCCCACCAACCCACCCTGCAGATTTTTGGTTTACAATTCTCTATAATCAAGCGAGCCAATTCCTTTAAATAAATCTCTTTCTATATGTATACACACATCCTTTGGGTTCTGTTTCTCTGGAGAACCCTGACTAATATAACTAGGACTGGAAGGTCCAAGATGGCCTCACTCTCATGTTGGGCAGTTGGTGCTAGTTGTTAGCTGGGAAGCCTCATTCTCTACATGGCTTCCCATCTTACTGTGGTAGACTGGGCTTTTTCACAGCATAGTGGTCTTAGCATTCCAAGTGGATGAAAGTGGAAGCAAAGGCCTAAGGGCTAGACTCCAAAATGTACAAGATGACTGTCATATTCTGTTGGTCAGAGCAAATATTAAGTCCAGCCTAGATTCAAGAGGTGCTGAAAAAGACACCAATTCTTGATTAGAAGAGTAACAAGATCATATTACAAAGGGGTGTGGACACAAGAAGGTGTGATTCATTGTGTACAATTATTATAATGACTTACAACAAAGTATTAGATTTTTTATTACTTAAATCTGAAAAACTGCATTATTCAGAAAAAGGGAGAAATAATGGAATTCTAAGAAACAAATCACTGAAATAATTCATTTTATTAAACATTCAATTAAAATATAATGGTTTGCTTTAGAATCATTAATAGAAGAATGAGACTGTCATAGACCCCCTAGTATAAGCACAAATCCCTAAAAGCTTTGATTGATCCTATTTATTTCCTATTCTTTCAAGTTATACTTACTTATTATTTAATTTTAAACTGTCTAGTAGAGGCCATGCGTGGTGGCTCCCGCCTGTAATCCTAGCACTCTGGGAGGCCAAGGCGGGTGGATTGCTCAAGGTCAGGAATTCGAAACCAGCCTGAGCAAGAGTGAGACCCCGTCTCTGCTATAAATAGAAAGAAATTAATTGGCCAACTAATACATATAGAAAAAACTAGCCAGGCATGGTGACGCATGCCTGTAGTCCCAGCTACTTGGGAGGCTGAGACAGGAAGATTGCTTGAGCCCAGGAGTTTGAGGTTGCTGTGAGCTAAGCTGACACCAGGGCACTCACTCTAGCCTGGGCAACAAAGCGAGACTCTGTCTAAAAAAAAAAAAGAAAAGAAAATATTTGTTCCTAAAGGAGGGCTACTTAATTATCCTCTTCCATTGTCCTCCCTTAATCGAAGTATTGATCACTACTTTCCAATTAGATTATTTAAACCCTAATATTTAGTCGATGTCTACCTTCCCTCAAAGTGCCTACAGCTTGTTTTACCCAAAATATTAGTACCATTTGCTTGAATGTGATTTACATTTATACGATTTTTTAATGAATTCTTAATCACCTGTTCTTTTCTACTAAAAATTATTGTAAGGCAAGGCACTAAGTTATGAATGAATTTAAATACATTGTGTTCAGCAACGGCAGGCTGCAAAAAAAAAAATAGATACATTGTGAATTTTCCTGTTCAGTGACAAGACCATAGATATTTATCAAAGAATATCTTATTATTAATATTCCTTCTATGGAAATTTCATGTATTTTTCAATTTATCAAGGATCTTTCCTGGATTATTATTTCCTGTCTTTCCTGGATTATTATTTAGTTCTGAGTTTTAATTTTATATCCTATATTCCAAAGAGGGATAAATGACAAATTGCATTTATTCCCTAAAATAACTTGTTGAACCTTCAAAGTGTACTGTAAAAAATAATAATAATAATTTACCCAGGCAAAACATACTAAACTGTGTTTACCAAAATAATTGTGTAATTTGTAAAGTAATATACCAAGAGCTTCTAAATAAAAGATTGGGTGAAGTATTTGCTCATAATTGGTTTGGACTAGCCCAGATTTATTTTAAAGACATTATCAATAATTTTCTATATCACAGATGGCTTCATAGAGGACAAATGTGAAAATTAGGAGAAGGAGCCAACATTTCTTGAGAAGAGTTTTTCTTTTTTTTTTTTTTTTGAGACAGAGTCTCACTTTGTGCCCAGGCTAGAGTGAGTGCCGTGGCGTCAGCCTAGCTCACAGCAACCTCAAACTCCTGGGCTCAAGCCATCCTACTGCCTCAGCCTCCCGAGTAGCTGGGACTAGAGGTATGCACCACCATGCCCGGCTAATTTTTTTTGTATATATATTTTTAGTTGGCCAATTAATTTCTTTCTATTTTTAGTAGAGACAGGGTCTCGCTCAGGCTGGTTTCGAACTCCTGACCTTGAGCGATCCGCCTGCCTCAGCCTCCCAGAGTGCTAGGATTACAGGCATGAGCCACCACGCCCAGCCGAGAAGGGTTGTTCTTCACTTCTGAGGGCTTAAATTTTAAGTTGGAGACCATAAATTTATGGTCATACTATTTCCCATTGTGAAAGTTAATTCTACAAATTGGATCTTGTCACACCCGACTAAATCAGAGTGGAGAAGCCAAGGGGAAAAAGCACGTGGAGTACATGGCACCAGCTCTAGAAGTTAAATTTTCCACAAACCCAGCTGCTGTAACCCTAAAACTAGTTTTTCCTAGTAATTGCTGAAACCACTTGCCCTGACTCTACTACTTGGCTGAGGTAGGAGAATCACTTGAGCAAGAGACCTAGTTTTCATGCTATCTAAAAGGCTTTCCATGTGCCTTACTCACTAAGCTTAACTATTTCTCGATTTTGATTTAAAGTGAGAGACATCTGACTCTTTCATTTGAATACTTAGAGACCATTTTAAGGTTTTTCATTGGCCTAGTTTCAATACTGTTGTGTCTCAGTGAATAAGGAGGCCTGAGGAGAAAAGAGAACAGGGGAAAGCTGGTCAGTAGGAACATCCACAACAGTTATGGATTAAGTTTGCCATGTTATATGGACATGGCTTGTGGCACCTCAAACAATTGTGATAATAATATAATGTTGGGTGCAGTGTGGCTCATTTGCGTAATCCTAGCACTTGGGAGGCCAAGATGGGATCCCTTGGAGGCCAGGAATTCAAGACTAGCCTGGGCAACATAGCGAGCCTTATCTCTACAAAATATTAAAAATTTAACCAGATGTGGTGGCTTCTTGGGCAGCTGAGGCAAGGCAGGAGGATCCCTTGAACCCTGTTGTTTGAGGTTACATGAGTGGTTATAGCAATGATCATGCGACTGCACTCCAGCCTGGATGACAGAGTGAGACCCTGTCTCTTAAAAAAAAAAAAAAATTCACTGGTCACAGATCACCATAATTGATATATTTTTTTTTTCTTTTTTTGGGGCTAGACATCATCTTACCACATAATTGATATATTAATAATGAAAAATTTTTAAATATTGCTTAGGGCTGCCACAAACCTTCAATCTGTAAAAAATACAATATCTGAGAAGTACAATAAAGCAATGCGTAATGAAACAAGGTGTGTCTATAGAAAATGGCAAGTTCGATCTAGACATCCTTACAATTTATACCAGTGGGCCGGGGGCAGTGGCTCACGCCTATAATCCTAGCACTTTGGCGAGGCCAAAGTGAGAGGATCACCTGAGCTCAGGAGTTCAAGAGCTTGTCTTTATCTATATTAGGGGGGGAAAAAAAAAAAAACAAAAAAACTTATACCAGTGAAGAATCCCAGCTTTTCCATAGAGGTAGCTGCAACTCTGAGACTAAAATGTCTTTTCCCCTATCCTTACACCTTGCTCTTTGGAAAGATAAGCCCACAACGGGATTTTGAACTTGCTTTTATGATTACAGCTAATTTCGTTACACCTTTCAAGAAAATAAAGCAGTGTCTACGACATGACAAACAGTAGCGTTTAAATACATAATCCTCGGGCCTTAGAAATTGAATCTCAGGTCCTATGCTGGCTCTAAGCCTCCAGGTCATTGAATAACAAACTTTTCTTAGAATCTTTACTTTTTCAGACAAGCTTGTAAATTACAACACATACATAACAGTATGTACCATAACACGCTGAAGTACTCCCGTGAACCATTACATGATTATGCAGCGCATTTCTGCATCATTTTTCATGAAAACAAAGCAGTTGAACAAGCTTAAACTGGCGGTGCCCGGAACTCCTGCGTCCTGACCCCAGACATCCCAGTGCCAGCACCCGGACTAGCTGGGTTGCAGCCCCGCTACGTCATCCGCTCAGAGCCGCGCGCACAAGAAAAACTATACTTCCCGGCGATCTCTGCGCGGCGAGTTGCATGGTCAGGTGGGGCGAGTCGCACTGTGGGGCGGGACGAGGGGGAGGGCGTGCCTATGTGAATTACCGTCCCATTGGTACGCAAGCCAAAGGGCCCTGTAAACTTGTGGACGATTGGACGGATTTGTAGTGGCGCCGAGTCGCTACCTGATTTGACATTTGTTTTTCGGTTGGCTTCCCTGACGTTGAGTCTTGGAGTGCTGTGAGTACAGAGTTTCGGGTTTAGGGTGTAGGGGTTAGGAAAGAGGCCTTGGGAAGGAAATTTGGTGAGGGAGAAATAACTGCGGAAGCAATGCGGAAGAGTGGGACGTGAGCCTGGCATCTGGGTTCCTTAAAGGGGCTGGGGACCGGAAGAGGAAAGTTAGAATCTGCAGAGGGACATCCCTTGGGGCTGCAGGAGGATTGGGGGACTATAGCAATGAAGGAGTCAAGAACTGGCTGAAGTGGAAATAGGAGTGCAGGATTTGGACTTCCTGGAGAAGGGTTCTGGAATACCCTCACCCTACTCTAGTCTCAGCCTCAATTTCCTTATTTGTACAAAAAAGGATAGTTAAAGCTACTTAACAGAGCTAAATAAAATAATAAATGTCAAAAGTGCTGAACAGGCCGGGCGCAGTGGCTCACGCCTGTAATCCTAGAACTCTGGGAGGCCGAGGCGGGAGGATCGCTTGAGCTCAGGAGTTGGAGACCAGCCCGATCAAGAGCAAGACGCCGTCTGTACTGAAAATAGAAAGAAATTGGCTGAACAACTAAAAATGTACAGAAAAAATTAGCCAGGCATGGTGGCGCGTGCCTGTAGTCCCAGCTACTCGAGAGGCTGAGGCAGCATGATTGCTTGAGCCCAGGAGTTTGAGTTTGCTGTGAAGCTAGGCTGACGCAGACACCCCGGCACTCACTCTGGCCCTGGCAACAGAGTGAGACTCTGTCTCAAAAAAAAAAAAAAAAAGTGCTAAACAAATGTTAATTGGTAGTAGACAAGCTATAGAGAATATACCTAAGCAAGGATATCAGAGGTGGGTGGATAGAAGCTAGCTGAAACCAATTAATTTATATATAAACAAGGACATTGTTCTTTTGGGAGATACAATGATGACTGAGACACAGTTTCTGTCTCCAGGGAGCACTATCATTGGAGAACTGATAGCAGCAAAGAACTCTAATATGTTAACTGTCTTTTAGAGAATTACAAACGCAGTTCTATTGCAGTTAGATCATTTTGGATGGAAAGGACTCAGGAAAGAGCTGAAGGAGGTAGTGGATGAGTTTTCATGGACAGACTAGATTTCATTAAGTGAAATTATGAGGATTGTGGAGGGAACTATGTTCCAGTTGGAGGGTAGCACATGAACAAAGGCATGGAGCTAGAAAGTTATTATATCTGGAAACAGAGAGTTCATTTAGGGAAGTAGAGGGAAATAAGACAGGAATGATAGGTTTGGCCCTTATATAGAAAGCCATGAATTCTAGTTCTAGGCTAAGGAGTTTGGTTTAATGCTTTAGGCCATGAGGAGCCATTGATGAATTTTATGATTTTTAAGAAAAATGGTCCAGGAGAGACAAGGAGTGAGCAGAACAATTAAACTGTTGTAGTAGTACAGGTAAGAAGGTATTTGGGAGGCGGTGTCTATTTTTCTTTTAAAAAAAATGTGTGTGTATATATATATATATATATATATATATATATATGTATTTTAGAGACGAGGTTGGTTATGTTGCCCAGGCCGATCTCAAACTCCCGACCTTAAGCAATCTTCCTGCCTCAGCCTCCTGAATAGTTGGGATTGTAGATGTGAGCAGTATTGAGATTCTGAATTAACATGGTCGTTGCAGTGATGAAATATACAAGATTTTCCTTTGGTTGGATGAAAGGTTCAAAAGAAGGAATAATCAAATGATGAATTTAAATTGCCAAGTTCAGGTTACTTAGAAATGCTGAATTAGTAAATAAAATAGGAAAATCAGAAAGTGCATGTTTGGATGCAAAAAGATGTTATATTAGGTTTACGAAATGTTAGCTTTGAGATGCTAAAATATATACATATATATATATATATATATATATATATATATATATAACTTGAGTGATTTTTTTGAGTTAGATATTTCAGCTCCAATGGGACATGAGGGTCAAAATGTCCAGAACATGATTGGGAATTCAAATCAGGAGGATGAGAGAGATATCATTTAATCATTCAACATGTAGTTGTTAGTTACTCTATGCTAAATAGTGTTTTAGGTAATATAGATAATCATAAATGCGGTAGGAATGATGATGTTCCCAAAGAAATAGACAGAGGCAGTTGTAAAGAAAGTTGAAGATAGAGCCTTGAACTAGGGGTGTGAATTTTCAGTAATATAATAGCCTGTGTTTATTGAGTGCTTATATATGTCAAACATTGTCCTCAGCCCTTTTATTCTTTCATTTCATCCTTACATTAACCTATGACAGATAAGTAACTTAGGTTTGGAAAGGATAACTTGCTTGAGGCACACGGCTAATAAGGGGCAAAGCTTTGACTCAAATCCAAGTCTGTTTGATCTCAGAGCCCACACTCTCAACTACAAAGCAATTTTTTTTCTTTTTTTCATACAGGGTCTCACTCACTCATTTCAGCCCAGGCTGAAGTACAGTGGCATGATCATAGCTCACTGCAGCCTCAAATTCCTGGGCTCAAGTGATCCTCCTGCCTCAGTCTCCCAAGTAGCTGGGACTACAGGCATGTACCACCATGCCTGGCTAATTTTTCTTATTTTTGTAGAGATGGGATCTCACTATGTTGCCTAGGCTGGTCTCGAACTCCTGTCCCCAATAGATCCTCCCACCTCGACTTCCTAAAGTGCTAGAATTGTAGGTGTGAGCCACTGCTCGTGGCTAAAGCAAATCTTTTTTAAAAGGGTAGCTGCACTATCAAATTAAGCAGACAATTCACGGAGTAAACTATCAGATGAAGGAAGATGGGAACTGAAAAGAGCAATAGAATTTATTGATTTGTATGTCTGTTGACCAAGAGGAGCAACTTCAATTCAAATGTAGAAGCCAGATTATTAGAGACTGTAAAATTGAATGAGAGAGGAGGGTAGACAACATTTTGTAGATACACAGTAGTTGTAGGGAGGAGACAAAATAAGGACAATCACTATGAGGGAGAAGAGAGGTTGCAGGTTGTTAGAGGCTTTCTTAAAGTTCCAAATTAGTCTAAAATAGTTTTGGAACAGTGAAATTTAGCTTTAAGGTGTCACCCAGGCCAGGCATGGTGGCTCACACCTGTAATCCTAGCACTCTGAGAGGCCAAGGCAGGTAGATTGTTTGAGCTCAGGAGTTCGAGACCAGACTGAGCAAGAGGGAGACCCCCGTCTCTGCTAAAAATAGAAAGAAATTAGCTGGAAAACTAAAAATATATACATAGAAAAAATTAGCTACTTGGGAGGCTGAGGCAGGAGGATTGCTTGAGCCCAGGAGTTTGAGGTTGCTGTGAGCTAGGCTGACGCCACTCTAGCCCTGGCAACAGAGCGAGACTCTGTTTCAAAAGAAAAAAAAAAAAAGATGTCACCCATATCCATTCAATAGAATATTATTCATCCATAAAAAGAGATGAAATAGTGATATATGCTACAACATAGATGAACCTTGAAAATACCATGCTAAATCAAAGAAGCCAGTCACAAAAAATCATATACTGTATGATTCCATTTATATGAGAGCCCAAAATAGGGGAATCTACAGAGACACAAAGTAGATTAGTGGTTGCATAGGGTGGGAGAGACAGATGAGGAGTGGGACATGGATGAAAGCTAAAGGATATGGGATTTCTTCTTGAAATGATGAAACTGCCCTAAAATGTACTGTGGTAATAGTTGCACAAAAGTATGCCTGTATTAAAAGTCATCAAGTTGTATGCTTCAAAGAAATAAATTTAATGGTATATATGTATTATATCTTCATTAAAATGTTTTTAAAATGTCACCCATAATATCTTCATACCAATTGCCATTTTTATTTTCTAGGTTATTTTGACAAGAGGCAAGTTGGCCCAATTTGGAGAAATTTTGTGGAATGAGGTGAGTCTAAAAAAGGAGAGTAATCATTTTAAAGGAGAAAATTAGGAGAAGAGAGGTGGCATATTTGAAGGGTTGGCTGTAGAAGAAAGCAAATGGGATTGGGAAACAGAAACAGATTTTTTAGCTAGGTTGGATAGGTGACCAGTAGAAGAAAAAGACGTTTAACAGTCTTTCAAATTCATATTGAGGATTTAAAATGTATATATATTTTTTTCCAGTAAATATTTATTGAGCACCTACTCTGAGCCAGGCACTGCATTAGTAACTAGGAATACAGCAGTGAACAAAACAGGTAAAAATCCCTTCCCTTAGTGAGTTTGCACAATCCAATGTGGAGAGACAGACAATAAATAAATAAAATATTTCAATCTGCCCCTAGATCTAAGGAAAGAAAATTAAAAAAATAATGTCAGATTGCAATCAGTGTTATGGAGAAAAGTAAAGCAGAAAAGGTGGATGAGGATGCTAGAGTGATCAGGGAAGACTTCATCAAGAAAGGGACTGTTGAGCCCTGAAGGAGGAGAAGGAGCAAGCCCCATAGGTAAATGGAGAAAGAACATCACAGGCAAAGAGAACTGCAGGTGCAGTGGCTCTGAAGTAGACATTTGCCTTGCATGTTTGAAGAACAGCAAGGAGGCCAGTGTTTTTGGAGCAGTGAACAAAGGTAAGAATAGCAGATAAGGTTATAGAGGTAATGGGGAGGCCAGACCATGGAGAACCTGAGTATAAGGCCATGTTAAACAGTTTGATTCTCTGAGTAAGGAGGAAAAGTCATTAGTAACTTTTGAGCAGAGAAGCTTTGTATTTTGACATACATTTTAAGGAATCACTGTAACTGCTGTGTTGAGAAGAGACTGCAAAGGATGAGGTTGAGAGTGGAAAGAGGGACCGGATAAGAAGTCTCTGTTGTAATCATCCAGGCAAAAGATAACAGTGGGTTGGCCCAGGGCAGTGATGGCATGAGTGAGGAGTAGTTGGATTCTGGATATTTTGATGTTATAGCCAATAGGATTTGCTAATGGATTGAGGGTAGCATGTAAGACAAAGAGAGGAGTAAAATTTTTCCAACCTTGTTTTTTTTTTTTTTTTTTTTTGTTGTTGTTGTTGTAAGCAACTGGCAGGATAGAATTAGTAATTACTAGAATGTAGAATTCTGAGAGAAGACCAAGTTTTGGTGGTGGGAAGTATATATCAGGGGCTCAGTTTTGGACTTGTGAACCTTGAAAGACCTGTTAGACATTCAAGCGGGAACACTGAGTAGGCAGATGTATGAGTCTAGAGTAGAGGGCAGAGCCAGGATTGGAGGTATAAATTTGAAAACTGTTAGTGTATACATGGCATTTAAAACAATGGGACTTCATGATATGACCAAGGCAATGAGTAATGACCAGTGAGAGAGCAGGAAACCCAGGAACAGGTGCCCTGGAAGCCAAATGAGGAAAAGTTTCAAGGAATGGGGAGGGAAGCACTATGGTGTTCTGAGGAGAAAGATGGTATATAGAATTAACAGTGGTGATTATCTCTTTTCACACTTTTTCATAAAATTTTTCCCCAAAGGATTGAAGACTGAAACAAATGTACACGAGGCAGAAGATCATAAGAACAGAACATTACATCATCACTTGATTTGTTCAGAATCAGAATCAGAATGGATTGACAAAGCATGCTGGATAAGAAGGCTTCCACCAAAGCTAATAAATAATCAATTTCTCTCTATCTCTCTCTCTTTTTGCTAAATCATGTAGTACATATTCCCTCCCCAACTGTGAGGTTTATCTTTCTGAAAATTTCTATGATAAGATTGTTTAAAGTAGAGAAACTCAAGATCTTATGTTATCATTGAGATGGAGGTTGTGAATGGACCTTTTGAAGTTTATAAGTAATTTTTTTTTTCTTTTGCTAAGATAAAACAATAGAGAAAGCATACCAGTAAAGATAATATCACTGGCTTTGTATATTCATCTTAAATTTGGCATAGTGGTTACTCTACCTTAATTTTCATTTACTATTTCTTGCTTATTAGAGAATTTTCTGCATCTCCCTCTCCTATATTTGCAGGGAAAATTGTAGATTTTTTTTTTATATATAGAAACAGGTCTCACTATGTTGCCTAGGCTGGGCTAGAACTTCTGGGCTAAAGTGACCTTCCCCTCAGCCTCCTAAGTAGCTGGTACTACATGCCTGAGCCACCATGCCTGGCAGATCATAGATTTGGTTTTGGTTGTTGCAGATAACATTTATATTAATACTAAGGAGACTTTTCTTCCTGTGTGTGCTTATTTATTCAAATATTCAATGCCATTCCAATTTTTATTTGAAAATAGGTAGAGTACCATATGAAAATTCAAAAGCCATAAAATTTCAGAATTTGGAACCACTTTAAAGAAAACTACATTTTAAAACATCACATTCTTTCCAGGAGGCAAACAAGATGATGGAGAGGGAACCAGTCTATACATCCTATGTTGTTTTTTTCTGTTCCTGGCCCCTCATTATGAATTTTTGTGTATTTGATAGGTGTGAGAAAGACAGCATGAACTTTACCCCAGTACATACCCCTGTCTGCAGAAAGTAAGATATTTGCTTATTTTCGAATTGTTAAATAATCAAAACTTCTATAGCCTTAGTCCAAATTAGCATAGGAGCTGGAAGGGTATTGGAAACATACTTCCTAAATCTTGATTTGAACTGTATTGGATCTCATTTCTCTATTCTTCCGTTCTATGAAGAAATTAGATAAACAGTATATATATTACATGGTATACCTGGGTTCATTCAGTGTGCGTGCGCCTGGCACAGTGCCAATGGATACTAGATTACAGAGGAAACAACCAGCACACAAACATGGGATTTTTAATTCTGGTTCTGCCACCAACATGCTGCATAACACATCATCCTCATCTATCAGCACCACAGCTCTCTCCTCAGAAGGCTTCTTAGTTCCTCTGTTAACCTGTTTCCCAGAGGTGTTATAGGATAACTCCTTTGCAGACTATTAAACAGTATTTCTATTTCTAATAGAAATAGACAGAAATAAACAGTATTTCTATTTCTAATACTATTAATAGTATTTCTGTCACAAGCCTTTTTTTTTTTTTTTTTTTGGAGACAGAGTCTCACTTTGTTGTCCAGGCTAGAGTGAGTGCCGTGGCGTCAGCCTAGCTCACAGCAACCTCAAACTCCTGGGCTCGAGCGATCCTTCTGCCTCAGCCTCCCGAGTAGCTGGGACTACAGGCATGTGCCACCATGCCCGGCTAATTTTTTATATATATATCAGTTGGCCAATTAATTTCTTTCTATTTATAGTAGAGACGGGGTCTTGCTCTTGCTCAGGCTGGTTTTGAACTCCTGACCTTGAGCAATCCGCCCGCCTCGGCCTCCCAAGAGCTAGGATTACAGGCGTGAGCCACCGCGCCCGGCCTGTCACAAGCTTTTAATGTGGAGAAAATGTTAAATTTTTACTTCATGCTAGTTAAGAATAAATTTTAATATCTCTATATGCTTATTATAATAGAATGAGCACATGTAGTAAGTACATTCACTAACTATAACTCGGGGCTTCTGGTAAAAGTTTCTCCATTCTACTGTCTATTTTGTTATGTTGTGAATTGCAGACAGCCAAACTGGATTGATTTTCATGTGTACCATTTGTACCATTTGTTTTCTACTTTTATTGTTTTTGCTCAAGTTTCTTCTTTGCTAAAAGCAAACAAAAAAAAACTTCCTGTCCAGCCTTTGATCTAAGTCTTTTGCCATCTATAACATCTAGTCCTAGTCTGTACAATTTAGATATCTAGAGATTAACATCTGATGTGGTTGTTCTCATTGCTATATGTCTTTTTTTATTTTTTTCTTTAGAAACAGGGTCTCACTCTATTACTAGGCTAGAGTGCAGTGTTGTGATCATAGCTTACTGCAACCTTGAACTCCTGGACTCAAGGGTCCTACTGTCTCAACCTCCTGAGTAGCTAGGATGACAGGTGTGCACCACCATGCCTGGCTAATTTTTTAATTGTCATTTTTTTATAGAGACAAGATCTCACTATATTGCCCTGGCCTCAAGTGATTCTCCAGCCTCAGCCTCCCAGCAGTGCTGGGATTATAGGCATGAGCCATTGCACCTGGCCTCATTACTATATGTTTTATAGTACTAAATTTTCTAATTGTTACTATATGGTCTTATTTAGTTTATATTATATTTTGTAAATGATATTTTTAGTCTCTAACATGTATTTTTATTTTTTTAGAGATGAGGTCTTGCTATTTTGCCCAGGCTGGACTTGAACTCCTGGGCTGAAGCAATTCTCCTGCCACAGCCTCCTGAGGGGTGTGCTATTGCACCTGGCTCTAACATGTATTTTGAATCTAGCTTTAAACCATTGATACTTGGAAAATAACTCATAAAATTATTCATTAACCTGTACTATCAAGCTTTCAAGATTTATAGCACCTTAATTATAAACACTTTAAAACATAAGCCCCTTGTTATTTAAAAAATTAGAATGTTTGATAAATGTTCACAGTTTAATGAATACATCTTTTCTAATTTTGCATAGGCTAACAAGTGTCTCCAAGCACAGTGTTGCCTCTGGCATCAGTGGTGCCACCAAGTGGAGGGAAATGGCAGAGTCAATGGAGTCTACTCCCTTGCCTTCCCTTGAAGATCGTCTGGCCATCCTCTGCCCTTCTCAGGAGCTTCTGGAATATTATCAAAAGAAGATGGCTGAGTGTGAGGCAGAAAATGAGGAGCTGTTGATAAAACTGGAACTCTACAAAGAAGCTTGTGAAGGACAGGTAAAAAAGAGATGATGCATGCCATTTTAGGATTCTGATAAGTCTACTCATTAAGTGGAGAAGCTCTAGAAGTGCTAGCTTGTATCACAAGCAGGTATTTTATAAAAATATTCTTTCTTGCCTGCCATGGTAGCTCACACCTATAATCCCAGCACTTTGGGAGGCCAAAGCAGGCATGTCACTTGAGGCCAGGCTTGAGACCAGCAGGGCAACATAGCAAGATCTGTCTCTACAAAAAAATTTTAAAAAAACATATTCTTGGCCAGGCGTGGTGGCTCACATCTATAGCACTCTGGGAGACCGAGGGAGGAGGATTGCTTGAGCCAGGACTTCGAGACCATGGGGCAAGAGCAAGATGCCTGAGCAAGAGCGAGACCCCATCTCTACTATAAATAGAAAGAAATTCGCCAAACAACTAAAAATAGAAAAAAATTAGCCGGGCATGGTGGCGCGTGCCTGTAGTCCCAGCTACTCAGGAGGCTGAGGCAGGAGGATTGCTTGAGCCCAGGAGTTTGAGGTTGCTGTGAGCTAGGCTGATGCCACGGCACTCTAGCCCAGGCAAGAGAGTGAGAGTGTCTCAAAAAAAAAAAAAATATATATATATATATATTTTCTCTTTCGATTCCTACCTTTTAAGTGTTATATTCGAGATTCACAAGGCCGCAGGACAGAGAGACAGAGTCACCGAGGCTGTAATTATCAAAAGGAGTTTTATTGTCTAGCTTGAGCTAGGGTCCAAGCCCCCAGAGTGCCAGCGCAGTGGACTTTTCTCTGGGCAGGGACCCTCCTTTGTGTGTTAGTCCCCTTTTTGTAACTTAGTTGTTTACACGCTGGTCATGCATCCGCCCCCACAGTAATTTTTACTTCAGCCTGCCCCTGATAGGCCCTAACCTGTTCCGGGTCCTAGCCGAGAGACTCAGGTTTCCGCTGTCTTTGTCTTTTTCCTCTACATCCCATAATATACTCATAATGCCTTGCGGTTAGCAAACAAGCAGTAAACAGAAGCTGGAAGGTGTCCATTGTCCTTATAGCCCAGGATCTTACATTCCCCCCTTTCTCTTGGTTCTTACGAGCATTCTTGCTCGTATCCAGGGTCTTGTATCTCTTCTATTCCTAAGCTGTTTTCTTTAAGACTCACCCTTTGGTATTGCTGCTGCAGTACCATTAACTGCACAGTATTTATTCGTTCCTTTATGAAAGTGACTAACCTGTTCAAAATACATGGCCCAAAGGTGAGGATGAGCATGAGCACTATTATAGGTCCCAACAAGGTAGATAGCAGGGTAGTTAGCCACGGGGAACTGTTTAACCACGACTCAAACCATCCTTGTTGCTCGCGCTCTCGTTTTCCTCGGGCAAGTCCCTCCCTGACATTTGCCATGGACTCTCTAACTACCCTAGTATGGTCTGCATAGAAGCAGCACTCTTCTAGGGCCACACATAGCCCCCCTGGTGGAGAAATACTAAGTCCAGCCCCCTCCGGTTCTGCAACACTACTTCGGACAACGAAGTTAGGGATTTTTCTAAATGGGAGATGGACTCCTCAATTCTGGCTATGTCTTCATCTACGGCAGCCCTTAAGCTATTGAACCCCCTGTGCTGCACGGCCAAGGATGAGATGCCTGTCCCTGCTCCTATTGCCCCCAGGCCAAAAAGAGTAGCTAAGATTATTTCTGTGAAAGGCTCCCCTTTTTTTTTTTTTTTTTTTTTTTTTTAATTAAGTCAGAGTCCTTTCCTTCTCTGGTCCAAGCAGCATAGACAGTGTCTTCTTGATGATAGATGACCTTAGGGAACACTAGTACCATATGCAGTATTCTTCAGACTCATTGAAGACTGATAGGCTTAGGCAGGGGGTTAGGCCTGTCTTTGAACAGACCCACCACCCGTTGAGTGCTGGGAGCAGCCATTTTATTCCACTGATCCGGTCTATGGTAGGGTGAACCTCGGCACTAAACTGCGAGTGGCTAGCAGGCACCTTTCCTATGCAGGTTCCATTTCCGGTGACTGTCGGAAGGGTCAGCCTCGGTCTCTTGTGGTCCCATTTACAAGACTTAGGAATTTCTTCTCCTGACTGGCTAAAGGGGGTAGCTATTTCCACTACTTCATAGAAAGGAGGTCTGATACCATAACATAACCAGCACGCCTCAGTGAGGGCTGGTTCAGTATGGTTTAAAGTCTCATATGCCGCTATCAGCATGTTCCATAGGGAGTCCTCTGTTTCTTCTGCTTCAGGGGTGTTCTGACCTCTAGGGGTGACCTGACTTACAGTTTCTGCGCCGGTGAGTTGTGGAGAGGAGACTGTTGGTTGCGGAGTTGGTCTGTTCTGCTTTTTCCTTTTTACCTGTACCTCTGGGTTAGGCCCTACAGCGCCCGAGACGGGAGCCACTTTGAGTTTGATTTGTATTATGGAGCAGAGATATGGCCTTTGATAGAGGCATATTCTCCAGGATAGCCCTGACATCCACCTTTTATCTTTCTTTCCCTCTTCTGTAAATTTTACCCGTATCAGGTTACAGTCTCTGGCATACCTGTTTCTAGTACAAGGTTGGACATAGGACATTTTAATGAAAAGAGGTTATACCTGCCATTTCCACTCCCCATCATTTGTGGACACACACCACCATTTGGCACAATAATTACCTCCAATACCCCCACACTGACGGTTTTCCTGAAGGGGCCCGAATCCCGGACAGGTGTAAAACCCATTCCGGCTCATAGAGGTCCGTTCCAAGTCTTCCCTCCACGGTCCAGTTACCCAAGAACTGGGGATTGGGGTAGCAGTGGGGCCTCCCGAGGATATCGCTACTGTCTGTGCTGGCTTTTCTAGGGGACTGACTTTTTCTAAGTTGAAATATAAATCTGGCCACCAGGTGTTTAGTGGCTCTGCCCTTGAGGTGCTATTGTATACCTCATGGGTTTCTAAGTTCGTTATTTTCCATGTAAGTTTATATGGCAGCTGTGGGTTCTCATTATTAATTACAACTGCAAAACTTTGGTCCAAGAGCAGGATATCCATAATGCACTTGCATATGAAACATAGAACAATACCCAACCCCATCTTTGCAGCTTAGTCCCAGTCTTTGGGGTAACTAGTCCCAGTCTGAGTCCTAGCAGGGCAATCAGCAGTTCTATCAGAGTTTGAGTCAATAGTCTCGTTTACTCCGCAGACGCCACACGGGTCAGCCTGGTCTTTAGTGGATTTGTGAGGTCTGCTGTCCCCTCCACTCGTCCTGCTGTTGCTTCTGCTCATCCTCACCAGCCGGTCTCACGTGGGAGTGGTGGATCCAGGTTGCTACCCCGTCAACCTTAAGAGCAGTGGGGGTAACAAGAATAATTTGAAAGGGTCCTTTCCATTTAGGCTCTAGGGTTTTACTGTTATGCTGTTTTACCCACACCCAACCCCCTGGCTGGTGATGGTGATACAAGTGTTTAATACTCTCGCTCCTTGGCCCAGCTGTCTGGTAGATGGCCTGGAGGGCCGGCCACACTTGGCTGTGAACACATTTCAGGGCTTGTACAGCTTGCAGCACCTCTTTGGGGTGTTCCAGGAGAGCCTCAGGGCTCACCCTAGGGATTACAGGTGGAGGGGTACCATACATAATCTCAAAGGGGATTAGGCCCAAGTGGTAAGGGGTGTTCCGGGCTCGGAACAGGGCAAAGGGAAGGAGGGTGACTCAGTCCCCGCCAGTCTCTAGGACCAATTTAGTAAAAGTCTCCTTTAGGGTTCTGTTCATTCTTTCTACCTGCCCTGAGCTCTGGGGATTATATGCACAATGTAACTTCCAATCCGCCCCCAGTGCTCGGGCTAGCTCTTGACTGACCTGACTTGTGAAGGCTGGCCCATTGTCAGACCCTATGCTCTCCAGCAGTCCGTACCTGGGAATTATTTCCTCCAATATTTTCTTTGCTACTATTAAGGCAGTCTCTCCTTTAGTAGGAAAAGCTTCCACCCACCCTGAGAAGGTGTCTACCATGACCAACAAATACCTGTACCCATATTTTCCGGGTCTTGCCTCTGTAAAGTCTATTTCCCAAAATAATCCTGGTTGCCTTCCCCGCTCCCTGGTACCTGCATGGGTCCCTCTGATCCTCCCCAGCTGCATAACCTGGCAGACACGGCAGTTCCGGACAATGTCTTCTTTTTTTTTTTTTTTTTTTTTTTCAGACAATGTCTTCTGCTATCTTTCCTTGTGATTTGAATCTGATTTGTGCAGTGTCCAGCAACTGTAGCATCTTCCTTTTTCCCAGATGCGTCATCTGGTGCAAGTGTCCTAGCAGGTGGTTCCCCAAGGCTTCAGGAACTACTAGGCAATGCTCTCCATCTTGGAGCCAATCATCCTTACTCTGTGTTGCCTGCAGTTTTTCTTTGGCCCAGGTTATATCTGTGCTGGAATAATCCAGTTGGGGGGGCATCTTTCCCATCCCAGGAGGTGGCAAACTCAAATATAGAACATCTGTTAGTGCTGGTTCCTCTGCAGCCCTTTTTGCCTCAGTGTCTGCAGCCCAGTTGCCCCGGGCTTCAAATAATCCCCCTTCTGGTGTCCCAGAATGTGGACGACTGCCACTGCTTTTGGCAACAAAATGGCTTCTAGCAACTGAAGTATTTCAGGCTTATGTTTGATTTCTCCACCCTCTGCCGTGATGAAACCTCTCTCTTTATAGAGAGCCCCATGTATGTGTACTGTCCCAAAGGCATAGCGACTGTCAGTGTATACAATCAGCCTCTTTCCTTGGGCCACGCGGAGGGCTTCCGTCAATGCCACCAGTTCTGCCTTCTGGGCTGATGTCCCCTGTGGGGATGCCCAGATAAGATTACCTCGTTAATTCACTATAGCCGCCCCCGCATACCTGTGTCCATCCCGAACAAAGCTGCTCCCATCGGTGAACCAGGTCAGGTCGCTGTTTGGAAGAGGGCGGTCTTTTAGGTCTTTCCTGGCCATCTGGGTCTCGGCCAGGATCTCAAGGCAACTATGTTCAGGTGTTTCCAGCTGGGGATCCGGCAGGAGTGTGGCCTCGCATTTGTAATCCATCGTCCTGGCAGCTGCTTCAGGATCCCCTCTAAGGCGTGAGGCGTGGTAATCTGCAAATGCTGACCCAGGGTGAGCTTATCAGCGTCTTTGACCGGTAAGGCAGTAGCCGCGATGATTCGATGATTCGCAGGCAAGCTGGCCATCCCGCTACCGGGTCTAGTTTTTTTGACAGGTACGCCACTGGGTGCCTCCAAGGTCCTAGAGCCTGTGTGAGAACTCCCTTGGCTATTCCCTTCTTCTCGTCTACAAACAGGTGGAACTCCTTTGTGGGATCAGGAAGCGCCAGAGCTGGAGCCTTTAACATAGCTGTTCTCAAGGCTCGAAAGGCACTCTCCATCTGCACTGTCCATTTCCACGTCTGCCCTGCCTTGCACCCTTCATACAAGGGTTGAGCCTTCTCTGCGAACCCCGGAATCCAGAGGCGGCAGTATCCCACTGACCCCAGGAATTCCTGCACTTTCCGACATGAGGTCGGGGTGGGTATTCCAAGCACAGTTTGTTTCATTGCTTCTGTTAGCCACCTTTGGCCTCCCTTAATTTTATATCCTAAATAGGTGACTTCATCCTTGGAAATCTGGGCCTTTTTGGCACTAGCCCTGTAGCCCATTTCCCCTAGCACTCTGAGTAAGTCTTTGGTGCTCTCCAGGCAGGTCTGAAGGGTTGGAGCAGCTAATAGTAAGTCATCTACATACTGCAGCTGGGTCACCTCTGGGTGGTTGGCACGGTACTCACCCAGGTCTTCGTGAAGGGCTTCGTTGAACAAGGTGGGCGAGTTCTTAAACCCCTGGGGCAGTCTTGTCCAAGTCAGCTGCCCCTGGATCCCTCTGTCTTCGTCCTGCCACTCAAAGGCAAATATTTCTTGGCTGTGCGGGGCCACGGCTAGGCTGAAAAAGGCATCCTTTAAATCTAGGACAGTGTACCAAATCTGCGTTGGAGGAAGGGAGCTTAGTAGGGTGTAGGGGTTAGGATGTCTAGGACACGCGTGTTGACCTCCCTGAGGTCCTGCACAGGCTGATAATCCTTTCCACCCGGTTTCTTCACTGGCAACAAAGGAGTATTCCAGGCTGACTGGCACCTCCGGAGAATCCCGGCGTCTAGGAGCCTTCGAATGTGGGGTGTTATTCCCACTCTAGCCTCCTGGGGCATGGGGTACTGTCTAACTTGGGCTGGCTCAGTCCCTGGTTTTAACTCGATGTATAGAGGTGGCCAATGCTTTGCCCACACTGCACCCCCCATTTCAGCCCAGGCTTTGGGAAATTCATGGAGCCAGTGCTCTATGTCTATAGACCTTTCCTCTTGAACGGCCACCCTGGGATTATAATGAGGCTGAAGTAATATAATGAGGCCACGTCTCCGGGTCTACCGCCAGACTCTGATGGCTGGTATCCGAGCAGCGGCATAGAAGCCGACCGATTTGGCTAAGGTAGGAGATGTCCTTCAGGGGCCTGAGGAAAATATGGCAGCTTACCTAGAGAGAATTATGGAAGCCTTTCGGCAGTACACTCCGATAGATACCACCGTAGAAGAGAGTAAAGCGGCCGTCATGATGGCCTTTGTAAATCAGGCAGCCCCAGACATTAGGCGAGAGGTGCAAAAGATAGATAGGCTGTGTGAGAAAACTCTACAGGACTTGCTAGAGGTGGCAGAAAAAGTATACAATAACCGGGAAACGCCCGAAGAGAAGTTAGAGATACTAAGATTGGAAGATAGAAAGTTTCAAGCGGATGAGGTGCTCAGGGCAAACAAAGAAATGGCCGAGATCCTACTCGCAGCTACGGGAGGAGGTCAGCTAGGGGCAAGAGGCCGGGAGCAACCCAGGAGAGAGAGGCTAGGCAAGGATCAGTGCGCCAATTGCAAGGAGCATGGACACTGGGCTAGGAAGTGTCCCAAGAGAAAGGGGGGAGGTAGAGCTGAATCCTCCGAGAAGGTTATGGTGGTGGGGCAAATAGAGGATGAATAGGGAGGACGGAGTTCAGTTCCCCTCCTTGAGCCCAGGGTAACTTTACTAGTGGAGGGGAGCCCAGTCAATTTCCTGGTAGACACAGGGGCAGAACATTCGGTGATTACTGAAACCATGGGAAAACTATCTAATAAGACTAGCTGGTGCAAGGGGCAACTGGAACGAAGCCCTACCAATGGACTATACGGAGAAAGTTGGACTTAAGTTCGGGACAAGTGAGTCACGCCTTCGTGGTCATTCCAGAGTGCCCCACGCCGTTATTAGGGAGAGACATACTCACAAAATTAAGAGCCCGTATTTACTTTGAAGAAGAAGGAATAATAATAACTGATGATAAGGGCAACCTTATTAGCAGCCCCTGGGTCACTCAAATCTTGACCTTGGCACAGGTAGATGAGTATAGACCGGCCATCAGAGTCTGGTGGTAGACCCGGAGACGCTCCCTACCTTCAGCCTCATTATAATCCCAGGGCGGCTGTTCAAGAGGAAAGTTCTGGTTGATGACTCGGGGGTTTATGGTAGGTCTGCCGTCCTCTCCTGGAACCAGTTTCTGTGTTTCCACTTGGATTCTCTCTCTCTCTTCAGTTGTAAAAAGTCACTTGAGCAACTGTTGGCAATCATCCCAAGTGGGCTGGTGTGTAAAAAGGACCAAATCTAAAAGGTTAATTAAATCCCTTGGATTTTCAGAAAAATTTGCATTTTGGGATTTCCAATTGTAGAGGTCACTGGTGGAGAAGGGCCAGTACTGGTATGTCTGTTCCCCATCTGCTCCAGGGGGTCCTGCCGCTCTTAGGGGGAGCGCTTTCACGGGCTCTGGATCTGGAGCCCGTCCAGTCCTCTGCCTAGTTCCGTAAGCCGGTCCCCCGTCAGCGGTTCTATTGTGGCTATAGGCACCACAGGCGCGGCTGCTACCAAGGAGGCGGGGTCGAGCACCACCGGTATGGGCAAGTGCACCTCTGGGAGGGGCACCGCAAGGAGGGGCGAGGCAGGGAGGGGCGCCGGGAGGAGCGAGCGCGGGTGCCAGGAGGGGCGAGTGCTCAGGTTCTGCCGCCCCCACCAAGGGGGCAGGGTTGAGTACCATCGCCGAGAAATTATAGGGCGGGGGTGCATTCCACTCCAACTCTGTTAAATCTGGGTACAGATTTGAGTCCGGCAACACCGGGGAGGTGCCAGCAGAGGGCGGCCCTGTGGGCCGTGAGTCCTGCATCTCGTCCTTCTTCACCCCTTTAGCAGCCAAAATCTTGGCCTTTTCCTTAGGGGCAGGCAGGAGTGTCTTTAGCCAGGGTGGGGGGTCCTGGACCAAACCCTGCCAGACCACAATGTAAGGAATTTGATCGGGATGGCCGTGGCGGCCAAACGCCACCCCTTTTACCTTTTTGATGAGGGAGGCATCAAAAGAGCCCTCCTTGGGCCATCCACCCCAAACGTGGGCCACTCCCTCTCACAAAGAGTGATAAGCTTTCTTTTTTTAACCTCCAAGGACATATCCTGTGCCCTCTCCCTCACATCCTTAAAGTGACTCACGAGGATAGACAACAGCGTCATCAGAGTCTATCCCATTCCTGAAAAGAAGAGGAAATCCTAGACACAGGACAATCTCACTCGCACAATCGCACAGGTGGAAAGACTAGACAAATGAGGCCCAAGTAACAAAATGATTAAACAGACGAATAAACAAAAAACAAACAAACAAAACAAATTGACCCACCTATTCCGGAATCTCTCCCTGGTCCTCTTCTGACCGAGCCTCCAGCTCCAAGGTCAGCCGTGGGGATTCTAAGGAGGCCAGCAGACGTCTCTATCTGGCCTCCACCAGTGACCCACCAGCGCGTCCGCCTAGTTCCTAATGCCGGTGCACTAGTCCGGGCCTCCAATCTATACACTCCTTCCCTGGCTCTGTGTCTTATCCAGGGGTCTGCGTGTATCCCGGATGAGCCCCCAAATGTTATATTCTAGATTCACAAGGCCACAGGACAGAGAGACAGAGTCACCGAGGCTGTAATTATCAAAAGGAGTTTTATTGTCTAGCTTGAGCTAGGGTCCAAGCCCCCAGAGTGCCAGCGCAGTGGCCTCTTCTCCCGGCAGGTACCCTCCTTTGTGTGTTAGTCCCCTTTTTATAACTTAGTTGTTTACACACTGGTCATGCATCTGCCCCCACAGTGATTTTTACTTCAGCCTGCCCCTGATAGGCCCTAACCTGTTCCGGGTCCTAGCCGAGAGACTCAGGTTTCCGCTGTCTTTGTCTTTTTCCTCTACATCCCATAATATACTCATAATGCCTTGTGGTTAGCAAACAAGCAGTAAACAGAAGCTGGAAGGTATCTATTGTCCTTATAGCCCAGTATCTTACATAAGACCCTCCTTGGATCATAACCCCCAAAACTGCTCACATGTCTACCTCTCTTACATTTCTAGTTCTTTCACCCCCTTATACTGACTATTCCTTAACTTCATTGTTACCTCCATAGCTTCTTGACTTGTCAGCTTTCTGAGTGCTGCATATTGGCTTCTGACATCATGCCCTTCTCTTCTCACCTTAACTTCATGATGCTATACTTTGATAGTAACTAAACTGTCTACAAACAACCCCTTGCTCAATTATTCTTTTGCTCCACCTGCATAGCAAAAACCCAATTGTGGCTTAATCCAATTCTCTGCCACTCATCCTCCTGGAGCAGGATTCCTCAACCTCAGCATTACTGACATTTTGGCCTGGATGATTCTTCATTGTGAGTGCTCTCCTGTGCATGGGAGCATGTTTGGCTTCATCTTTGGCCTCTACCCACTAGATATCAGTAGCACAACACTCCTTGTTGTGACAATCAAGAAATGTCTCCAGGCCGAGTGCGGTGGCTCACACCTGTAATCTTAGTACTCTGGGAGGCCGAGGCAAGCGAATGACTTGAGATCAGGATTTGAGACAGCCTGTATAAGAGCAAAACCCCATCTCTACTAAAAAGAGAAAAATTATCCAGGTGTGATGGCCTGCACCTGTAGCCCCAGCTAGTCAGGAGGCTAAGGCAAGAGGGTCACTTGAGTCCACGAGTTAGAGGTTGCTGTGAACGATGCCACGGCAATCTAGCTGGGGCAACAAAGCAAGACTCTGTCTCAAAGAAAAGAAAGAAAGGAAAGGCAAAGGCACGGCAAAAGGGAGAAGGGAAAAGGGAAAGGAAAGGAAAAGAGAGAGAGAGAAAGAAGGGAGGGAGGGAGGGAGGGCGGGCGGGCGGGCAAGTGGAAGGATGGATCTCCGGACATTGCCAGATGTTTCTGTTACCTATAGAAAATAGAGAAACTAAAACTGAGAGTCCTGCCTCTGATGAAGCAGGAGAGAAAGAAGCCACGTACCATTAATACCATACACCATGTCTGGGCACAGTGGCTCACATCTCTGATCTCAGCACTTTGGGAGGCTGAGGTGGGAGGATTGCTTGAGGCCAGTTAGTTCGAGACCAGCCTGAGCAACATAGCAGAGATGCCGTCTGTACAAAAAATTTAAAAATTAGCCAGGCATGGTGTTGAGTGCCTGTAGTCTCAGCTACTTGGGAGGCCGAGGCAGGAGGATCGCTTTAGTCCTGGAGTTTGAGGCTGCAGTGAGCTATGATGATACCACTGCACTCCAGTCTGGGCAAAAGAGGTAGATCCTGTCTCAGAAAAAAAAAAAAAAACTACTCCTTGACCATGGCTCTCCCTGTCAGAATTGTGTGCACTCTGTAACATCTTTGGTTGTGAGTAGTCCTGTTTTCCTATTAACTTTGTTAATGTGCTGTGAAAGATTGAAAATTTGAGCGTGTAGTGTATATGATATTAAATTCTGACTTGGTAGGACAGCTTATCAACATTTGAAGATACTGGTATTTGATATCTTCCCCCCCCCTTTTATTTCCTCATATTATGGGGGTACAAGTATTGTTTAGGGTCACATACATTGCCCCTGCCACCCTTCCTCCACCTCGCCATGCTGGAGCTTCAAGCATGTCCAACCCCTGGCTGGTGCACACCCCGTACCCACCATGTAAGTATACACCCTTCCCTTCCTCCCCCCTCCTACCTGCCCACCACCGGATAAAAGTTTTGGGTTTTTTTTTGACATTTTGGTTACATTGTATATCTTTGCCTCTCCCTAAAAAGGGTTAGAGGTAATCTCTTTTCTCCTACAATGCTTTTTAAGGAAAATTTGCTTCCAAATTTCAAGCTGGAAAGTCACTGGAATAACTGTTTAAAAAGAATGACAATACATGGCTTTTCAGATTTTTGGTATATATGTTAAGAACTGTGTACAAATTTAAATGTCTGTGTACTGATTCTCCACACAACCAATAAAATCTCAATTACAAAAGAAAAAAGAACACAATGCAGCAGAAGTCATAAAAGAAAGCAGAATATCCTTCACTAAAAAGCCAGCTGTTCTGGTTGTTCCCATCCTAACAGGGTGTACAGTGACGATCAGTTCGTTGTGGATGGAATCAGTCAGACACACTTGTGAAGTCCACGTTACATAGCTGGAGTCGTCAAGCCCCCACCAAGAAAGTGCAGGTGCATTTCACAGAAAAGCCATTTGATTGTTTGGCGAGAACCCTAAATCTAAAGGGGAAGGGTTACTCCATGATGGTGAACAATTTCTTCACACCCATCTCTGTGGAAGGCAGTTCAAAACGAAGCGAGACTGGTAGAGCTGTATGTGGAAAGCAAGCGGAAGACACGGTGGGACGGCCTGACTCACTCCAAGAAAGAATGCAAAGAGAGGGGAAGGCAAGCCCTCCTGCAACACCAACACGGAAGCAGCTCCCAGTGAGGGACTAAGGAATGTCCTAAAGAACATTTATGAAGACAGAGATAGTGATGTGATGAACCATTAATGCAGCCCAGGTGGAGTCAAGAGGGAAGCAAACCAAAGGGACACACAGAATTTTGAGATTTTAAAGTCCTTTTGGGAACTGATATAGAAATACAGACGTTTCTAATAAGGAAATGTTGCTACACTATACAGATAGATTTGAGAGAGAACTATATTTACACAGCTGCCTTCTAAGTAAAGGCAATTCTCCATTTCCTTCTGGAGGATTTATTTAAGTAAAATATGTTTTTAAATGCTTCTTCCAATGATAGTTTTGTTATTATCCTGATCATTTTGTTCAAGAAAGGGTTATATTGAATTCTTTCTTCTTCTTAAGATAGTCTCACTCTATTGCCCCGGCTAGAGTGCAGTGGTGTCATCATAGCTCACAGCAATCTCAAACTCCTGGGCTCAAGCGATCCTTCCACGTCAGCCTCCTGAGGAGCTGGGACTACAGGCATGCGCCACCATGCCCGGCTAATTTTTCTATTTTTAGTAGAGATGGGGTCTCGCTCTTGCTCGAGATGGTCTTGAACTCCTAACCTTCAGTGTTCCTTGTCCCCCTTGACCTCCCAGGGTGCTAGGATTACTGGTGTGAGCCACCACGCCTGGCCTATATTGAATTCTTGTGTGAAATGTAAAAAGTCTTGCCTAATGAAAATGCCACATTGTATGTGTTTTTATTGCACTAAAAGGTAGTAAACAAAAGTATTTGCTTGCCTTTAAGTTACTGACAGCAACTCCCACCAGTGTAAGAATAAGTAAAATTTGAATTTTTACATAAAATACAAATGTGTACCTTGAAGTTTGCTGTAGAGAAGTTGACATATTTTCAGCAGCTTAAGCAATGCATATACCATGCATTGCCCTTCATTGATAGTCCAATCACAAGTATTTCTCTATAGATTTAAATATATTATGAACATAGAATTGAAACAAAATCTGAAATTGACAAAGAATAGACAAATATCTTTATATAGTACCACTTGGTGAGTTTTGCCATAGGTCATCATTACTTACAAAAGCAAAAATAACTAATTTGAAAATCTATCCCTATGTTCAATAAAGTTAGATTTTTACTCCAATAAAACCATAATCACTTTAATCCCTATTACCCATGATAACATTATTATCCCAAGGGTTGAAGTGAAGTGATACAGACACACATCGCCTTTCCCCTCTCTTCCTATACTCTTTTTGTTCTTTATGAAATAGAGTGAGATCTGTCTAGAACAGAGTGGAATCATACCGTATTTTTCTTTTTTTGACTGGCTTATTTCACCTAGCATAATGTCATCAAGGTTCATCCATGTTGTAGCTTGAGACAGGATTTCCTTCCTTTTTAACAAACATATTAGGCTCTTTCATGGTGCTGTATTTACTGCTCCCTGTTCTGAGAGTGCCCACTCTGCTCGTCTCTCTACCAGTCTTCCAAGTGTCGGCTCGCCGGTGGTGGTCTCTGCCTTCCCAGCAGGCTTCAGAGATACTTAACCTGTCACACTTTCCCCCACACCATTTCACCATGCATGCTCTTCCACTAAGTAATTATTTTATTTCAGTTGTTTGCATGTTTCCCTCCACATGAAAATCCTCAGTTCTGTAGACAGGAATATTTTCATCTTTATTTTCCTGGATGTCATAGTAATGCTTATAGAAGGCATTACCAAAAAAGTGTGGATGGAACAGGTGAGTCATTCGGCATTTTTCTATAGTCTGTGAGAAGATATGAGAGCTTTGACATTATATGTAAACTTCACACTCATCCTGTAGCTTTTAAACTCAAGTCTATATACAGCCTGTTGCTATATTTGAATTCAGTATTGGTGAAACCATTCACTTTTTTTTTTTTTTTTTTTTTTTTTTTTATATTTCTTCCCAAAGTAAATTCCAACCATTCACTTTTGGAATATTTTTTCATGAACTGACTCCTCCACATCTAATAACAGATACTCTTTTGAAACCCAGTATCTTTTCAACTATCTTTTTGGTTTTGGCAGCATAAACTTGAATGGGATTTGCAGCAGAGGGAGGAAGAGATTGCTGAATTGCAGAAGGCACTAAGTGATATGCAAGTCTGCCTCTTCCAAGAACGGGAACATGTTTTACGCCTGTATTCAGAAAATGACCGACTAAGAATCAGGTACCAAGCAGGAGAAGGGAAACGGAGTTATGACTCTAAATTACCTTTAAAAAGATAAATTTCTCTACAGTCATTCTTTTAGGTTGTATTCCCCAGGAAGCAGACTCTGAGACAGAGATTTGCCTGCATAACAGTTACTGGGGAGGCTGTCAGGAATGACACCCACAAGCAGACCTGGGCAGGGGAATTTGAACTGTGGTGACGGTGGGAACAGAGGGCACAGCCAACACTACAGCGCTGAGTCCAGGGTGGCCTTTCAGAGGCCAAAGGATTTGGACTTTTAAATCCCCACATTGACCAATCAAAGGATGCAGACTGTGCCTGGGGAGTGGGTGTAAACTTGGGAGAGGAAGCCCCCTTCAGCCAATTCTTAGAGAAAGACTCAACTCCTGGGAAATGGGTATCTTAGTCCTGAAGAGGGCATCTGAACAGTACACTGCAGCATCCACTACAGTGCACTTGTGTGTGTGTGTTGAAATATACAGAACATAAAATTTACCCTTTTAACCATTTTTATATGTACAGTTCAGTGGCATTAAGTACATTCACATTATTGTGCAACCATCACCACCATCCAACTCCAGAACTTTTTCATATTCCTAAAGTGAAACTATATCCATTAAACAATAACTCCCCATGTCCCCTTTATCCCAGCCCTTGGCAACCACCCTTCTGCTTTCTGTCTCTATAAGTTTGACTACTCTAGGGATCTCAAGTAAGTGGAATTCCATATTTGCCCTTTTGTATCTGGTTTATTTCACTTAGTGTATTATCTTCAAGGTTCATCCATGTTGTAGCAGAATTTCCTTCATTTTTCAGGCTGAACAATATTCCATGGCATGTATAGACCACATTTTGTTTATCCATTCATCCATTGATGGACATTTGGGTGGCTTCCACCTTTTGGCTATTGTGAATAATGCTACTATGAACGTGGGTGTGCAAATAACTCTTCAAGACCTTGCTTTTAATTATTTGGGGTATATACCCAAAAGTGGAATCGGATCACATGGTAATTCTGTTTTTGGTTTTTTGAGGAACTGCCATACTGTTTTCCATAGTGGCTACACCATTTTACATTCCCACCAAGAGTACATGAAGGTTTCAATTTCTCTACATCCTTGCCAACACTTGTTATTTTCTGTTTATTTGATAGTAGCCATCTTAATGGGCATGAGGGAGGGGTCTCATTGTGACTGGAATTTTCTTTCTTTCTTCTTTTGGAGGACTAGGGGGGACAGTGTATCACACTATCACCCAGGCTGGAGTGTAGCAGCATGATCACAGCTGCTGCAACACTGAACTCCTGGGCTTAAGCAGTCCCCCACCTCAGCCTCCCAAGTACCTGGTACTACAGGTGTACACCATCACACCTGGCTAACTTTTAAATTGTCTGTAGAGACGAAGTCTGTCTGTGTTGCCAAGGCTGGTCTGGAATTCTAGGCCTCAAGTGATCCTCCCATTTTGGCCTCCCAAAGTGCTGGGATTACAGGCATGAGCCCACCATACCTGGCCACATTTTCTTAATGATTAATAATGTTGAGCATTTTTTCATGTGCTTATTAGCCATTTGTACACATTCTTTAGAGAAATGTGTACTCAAGTCCTTTGCCTGTTTTTGAATTGTGGGTGCTTTTTTTTTTTCCCCTTGGCCCATTGTGGAGTTTTAGGAGTTCTCTATACATTCTGGATATTAAACCCTTGTTAGATAGATGATTTGCAAATATTTTCCCTCATTCTGTAGATTGCCTTTTCACTTTCTTAAAATGGTGCACACAGGTTTTTAATTTTGATACACCCTTGTTACCTGTGCTTTTGGTATGACAGCCAAGAAATCATTGCCAAATTCAATGTCAAGAAGATTTTCTCCTATGTTTTCTTCTATAAATTTTATAATTTTAGCTCTTATGTTTAGATCTTTGATCCATTTTGAGTTAATTTTTATATATGGTATTAGGTAAAGGTCCAACTTCATTCTTTTGCATGTGGGTATCCAGTTTTCCCAACACGATTTGCTAAAAAGACTTAGCCACATGGTTTCTTGATGTCTCATGGTCAGGTGCTCCATTGCTAATGGGATCTAGTAGCATGCCAGAAGCTGTTTTTCAAATGTTATATCATTCTCAGCTGTAGATAGCATGGTTTAGTCCAGAGTCTCAGAGGGGCTATGTTATGATTCTCATAATGGGATGTGCCATAAACTCCATTTGGTACCTTGTCCCACCACAGATACCATAGGATCTGCCAGGTCACATGTCTTAAGCAGCAGAGCTGTTTGTGGTGAGCTCACGTGGAGCCTCCTTTCAACTCCGGGCCACACTGAATGTTTACTGTCTGTGTCACTTGATATATGGGTGAGAGCAGTATTCCAAAGTACAGGATATGTTGTGTCCAGAACCTGAAAACTCCTTCTAGGCATCACACTTCTTTCTTGGTGGTAGTAGGTGCAAGAGGCAATAACTTATTGTTTTCTTTGGAGGGAATGTCCTGACAGGCCTAGGTCGGACCCTTAAAAACTCCACTGATGTGCTTGCTTTGTAGGGTTTATATCCAGCCCTCTGGAGCACATATATCTATGAAAGGTACCAATGTGCCTGCTGTTTCTTGTCCATGCAGTCTGATTTAACATGATATCATCAATAGTGAACTAATGTGATCTGTGAAATAGCCAGATCTAGGTCTTTTTATACCATATTGACAGAGAATAAAATAGTTGACATGGTCCTAGGGAAAGACTATATTAAGTACACTGTTGTCCTCCTCACATGAATGTGAACTGCTTCTGGTCCTTTCAGGGATGGAAAAGAATATGTTTGCCTAATCAGTGGCTATACATACCAAGTACCGGAGACCTTAGTAAAGATATTACATCTGGCACAGTGACTGCCTTAGTAAAGATATTGCATCTGGCACAGTGACTGAGATTGAGACCTGCTTGGTAGTAGTCTGCTGTTTCCCTCCATAATCCATCCATTTCTTTGTTTTGTTTTGTTTTTGAGACAGTCTCACTTTGTTGTCCAGACTACAGTGAGTGCCGTGGCATCAGCCTAGCTCACAGCAACCTCAGACTCCTGGGCTCAAGCAATCCTTCTGCCTCAGCCTCCCGAGTAGCTGGGATTACAGGCATGAACCGCCATGCTCAGCTAATTTTTTTCTATACATTTTTAATTGTCCAATTAATTTCTTTCTATTTTTAGTAGAGACGGGGTCTCACTCTTGCTCAAGTTGATTTTGAACTCCTGACCTTGAGTGATCCACCCGCCTTGGCCTCCCAGAGTGCTAGGATTACAGGCGTGAGCCACCGCGCCTGGCCCAGAATCCATCCGTTTGGTGAGGGTCATCCTTACGAATGAAATGAGGATTTGATAAGGACTCCACCACTGCATTCTTAAGGTCTTTATTTACTGTCTTGGTAGGGAGGTTTCAAAGGCTTTCACTTCACTTGCCCACAAAGCCAAGAAACTAATTTGAAGATTCTGCCACCTACCAAGTATGTGCATTTTAACTATGCATTTGGGAACTTGGAAAACGACCACTGATTGGTGGATGCAGTAGATTTCTGTAAGCTGAACCTGGGCCAAAATTCCATTTATTACATGGTCCCCATATGCCCCAGTGCCATGATAATGCTTCAGGTTATCAGGTACCAATGTTGGCTCAGACCTTGTATCCAGCAATCCTTAAAACACCTGGGTGGCCGGGGGTGGTGGTTTATGCCTGTAATCCTAGCACTCTGGGAGGCTGAGGCAGGCGGATTGCTCAAGGTCAGGAGTTCGAAACCAGCCTGAGCAAGAGCAAGACCCCGTCTCTACTATAAATAGAAAGAAATTAATTGGCCAACTAAAAACATATTAAAAAATTAGCAGGGCATGATGGCACGTGCCTGTAGTCCCAGCTACTCAGGAGGCTGAGGCAGGAGGATTGCTTGAGCCCAGGAGTTTGAGGTTGCTGTGAGCTAGGATGATGCTACAGCACTCTACCCCGGGCAATAGAATGAGACTCTAACTAAAAAAAACCAAAAAAACACCTGGGTATTCCCTTTTCTCCAGCTTACATTCACTTAAATGAATAAATGGCCATAGGCCATTTGGGTGAAGACTAGGGAAGTCACTACCATGTACATGTGTCACTACCACATGAGGCCCTGTGGTGTCACAGGGCCTCACCTCTGGGAAGATCCATTCTCTTCTTTTAGGTAGTAGTGTATGGGATTTAAAACTGGCTTGGATCTGGAAAATGAGTCAGAGATTGTGGTTTTTGTACGGGGTGTAGTCCTCAGCCTCTTTTCTGTCTTGGATTTATTTTGATTGTTTAAGCCAGGGGTGGGAAACCTGCAGCCTTAAGGCCACATGTGGCTTCCTAGGTCCTTAAGTGTGGCCTTTTGACTGAATCCAAATTTTACAGAACAAATCTTTTTATTTTTATTAATACATTTTTCTCATCTTTTATTTTTTTATTTTTATTTATTTATTTTTTTTGAGACAGAGTCTCACTTTGTTGCCCAGGCTAGAGTGAGTGCCATGGCGTCAGCCTCGCTCACAGCAACCTCAATCTCCTGGGCTCAAGCGATCCTCCTGCCTCAGCCTCCCGAGTAGCTGGGACTACAGGCATGCGCCACCATGCCTGGCCAATTTTTTGTATATATATTTTTAGTTGGTCAATTAATTTCTTTCTATTTATAGTAGAGACGGGGTCTCGCTCAGGCTGGTTTCAAACTCCTGACCTTGAGCAATCCGCCCGCCTCGGCCTCCCAAAGTGCTAGGATTACAGGCGTGAGCCACCGCGCCCGGCCTCATCTTTTATATTTTTATTTTTAAAATGAACATATGTAAAATACCAAAAAATAAAATAAGTTTCAACAAAATAATCCTCCCAGATTGACCGGCACAGTTAGAACATTAGTAAACCGTAAGGCCTAAATTGACAGCTGCTATACTCATGCTTTAGTTGTAACTTCCCCCGCCTGACTGGTGCTACCACCTCACGTGGCTGGTTGGTGAGAGATCATGGGGGTTGAGTATGCCATTCATTTGTCAGCTTTTGACAGTAGTGCACTGTGTTTTTGTTTGAAGTGAAATGTGTGAATAGTTGCATGGCTCCACAGTATTTTTTAATTCTGTCTTCTTAATAGCCTATCATGTCAGAGAAGACCAAGAGAATGCCTAAGAAAGAAAACAAGATTTTTTTTTTTTTTTTTTTTTTTTGAGACAGAGTCTCGCTTTGTTGTCCAGGCTAGAGTGAGTGCCGTGGCATCAGCCTAGCTCACAGCAACCTCAAACTCCTGGGCTCGAGCAATCCTTCTGCCTCAGCCTCCCGAGTAGCTGGGACTACAGGCATGCGCCACCATGCCTGGCTAATTTTTTATATATATATCAGTTGGCCAATTAATTTCTTTCTATTTATAGTAGAGACGGGGTCTCGCTCTTGCTCAGGCTGGTTTTGAACTCCTGACCTTGAGCAATCCGCCTGCCTCGGCCTCCCAGAGAGCTAGGATTACAGGCGTGAGCCACTGTGCCCGGCCTAGAAAACAGATTTTTTTAATGCTGATTGGGAGTTGCAATATTACCTTGTTTCCTGCTAAAGATAAGATGATTTGCTTGCTTTGTGATACTGCAGTATCAACATTAAAGAAATTCCATGCTCATCAGCATTATAACATTCACAAGGACTACAGATATTTTCAATTAGAGGGAGAGGCATGAAATTTATTACAGAAATTAAAAGATGAAAAGCAAAAACAAAGACAATTCTTTCAAGCAGTAATAAGACCTGGAAATAATGCCACGGAAGCAACTTATAAAGTAGCTTATATACTTAGGGGAAAAAAGGGAAGCCATTCAGTGGTATAGAAATTATGAAAGAATGCATTGTCAAAGTTGTAGGATGCTTAGACCCCAAAAATGTTTCAAAGTACAAACAAATGCCTCTTTCAAGAAGAACCATAACTGATCAGCACTATGAATTAGCCTTCAAGTTAACAGAACAACTTCATGCAATATTTCAAAAGGAAAATATATATTATTCAATCACTTTGGATGTATCAACTGATACTACTGACTCACTGTAGGTTTTATACTTCATTTGGGTCATAACAGATTTTCTTTGCTACTAAGAGTTCCTCGCTTTGGGCACTCTTGTGTACAGAACACAGAGAATAGGTATCTTCAGAGACTTTCAAGATAAATGTCATGAAGTTGGACTGAATTTGATAAATTTAGTGAGTGTATATACAGACAGTGCACCTTCCATGATAGTAAAACATGAAAGGTTTATTGCACAGATAAAGTATTAACAGATCCAGATGCTCTCATTTCTTTTCATTGTATCTTGCATCAGCAAAATCTCTGTGCTACAGCTACTTTTTAAGTGACACTTTGCAACAGTTATAAGTATTGTTAACTATATTCATGCAAATTACAACATGGCATCATCAGTTTTGTAACATGAGGTGTTCATTGTGGATTTGTGGTATCATTGGAAAGTGTGTTGGCTATTGCAGGGACAGATGTGGGCCAAAATTTTATCTCTGCAAGAATAGATAGTTAAATTTTATGAAGAACGGAATCAGCAATGTAAATTACTGAAAGAAGATTAAGAAGACTTCTATAGCAATGCAGCATTTCTGTATCATATCATGTCAAATCAAAACAACTTGAATATTTCTTCTCAAGGTAAAACTAAGTCTATATATGATATGTGGCAAAAAATTCAAGTATTTCAGAAAAGCTACCTTTTTTCAGAACACTTCTTCAAAAGGAAATTTCAGATGAACGTTTTCCCGAATTAGAATCATTTGAAGAATACACAGCTGTTATGGACCCATTAATTGGAGAATACAATGAAAGGTTCACTGACTTTGAGAATCATGACGTCACACTCAACTTAGCATTTCAGCCTCACCTAGTTGATGTCACCAAGGCACCTAAAGAACTACAGATGGAATGGATTGAGCTCTCAGTAGATGACATTTTAAAGTCATTGTTTGATGCTAAGAAAGATCCAGTTGAAAAATGGCCGAGGCGGGCGGTTCGCTCAAGGTCAGGAGTTCGAAACCAGCCTGAGTGAGACCCCGTCTCTACCAAAAATAGAAAGAAATTAATTGACCAACTAAAAATATATATACAAAAAATTAGCCGGGCATGGTGGCGCATGCCTGTAGTCCCAGCTACTCGGGAGGCTGAGGCAGGAGGATCGCTGAGCCCAGGAGATTGAGGTTGCTGTGAGCCAGGCTGACGCCACGGCACTCACTCTAGCCTGGGCAACAAAGCGAGACTCTGTCTCAAAAAAAAAAAAAAAAAATGCCCAAATTCTCCCCTACCCCCAAAAGTCTGAGTCTCCATCATGACCATCCCCCAGATGGTGCACATCTCACTCATTATGTGTATATATACCCGCCCCCCTCCCCCCTCCCACCTGCCCAATACCCTATTACTGTAGTACCTATGTGTGAAATCCCTTTTTAGAGTTGCTTTCTTGGTCCAGTCCTGATAGCAGCTGTTTTAGGTTGGGTTCTCTGGGAAATGGACCATGCAGTGGAGATGTACCTGCAGGAAGTTTATGGGGAGGTGCTCTGAGAAGTAATCACCTATGAGGAAATAAAGCCTCACTGGGCAGAGGGAGAGTTTAAACTGATTCCGTCACAGCAGGCTTCAGTCAACACCAGAGGACTCCGAGACAGGGATGGCCTTTCAGAGATCCAGAATTGGGGTGAGGGGATTGGATTTTTGTACCCCTCGCTAGATATGGGCTGTACCTGAGGAATGAGAGGCATGAACTTCTGTGAGGCCATTCCCTTTGGCTGAGAACTGTTCTGGAGAGAAATGCAACTATGAGGCATTGGCAGGCCATATTCCTGGCACTTGGGGTTAGTCCTAAAGAGGAAGGCCAGTGCTGCGCACCTCAGCATCCAGCACAATCCCTTCTAGAATCAGCTAGAAGTTATTTCTTGGCCCTTTCACTCTAAATGGAAATCCCTGCTGTTTTAAAGGTCTAGATGAATCCTATTCAATTTTAATTTGAGGTACTATTGTTTTAAAAATAAGTGAGAAGAAGATCCTTTAAATAGAAAAGGTTACTTGGAATGTATGATGTGTACTTACTTTCTATGAAAATTTCAGGGAGCTAGAAGACAAGAAAAAGATTCAGAATCTCTTGGCTCTTGTGGGAACAGACACTGGAGAAGTGACCTATTTTTATAAGGAGCCTCCACACAAAGTAGGTATTCTTTGGTATAGCAACATGAATGTGGCTTTTAGAAAACAACAGGCAGGAATCTATAATCAGAACAACTGTAGTATTTGCTAAAGAAAACAGGTAGAGAATTAGCCATCATAATCCTATGTCTACCTGAGTTTTGAAAGCATTTTTATTGAAAAACCTTGGGAAGTAGCATTGTTTACCCCATTTCATCATTTATAAATCTAAAGCACAGTGGGGTAGATGTTTTAGCTGAGATTAGAGAGGAAAGCAGGAGCAGACTGTGTGGGAGAAAGTTTTGGTACTTAAGTTTCTTTTTTAATCTTTGTTTATACTGATTATGAAAGTTATATATGATCTTTATTAAAACAAACACACAGAGTACAGAAATCTATCATACAAAACTGGCACTTTCTCATAATCCTATATCCTAGAGACAAACCATCATTAATAGTTTGGTATGTATACTTCAGCTCCTTTCCCCATTCAAACATTCATACTTCTATGCCATTTTGTGCTTATTCAGGTCAGCATTCTTCAAAAGACTATCCAGGCTGTAGATGTATGTGAACAGAATGAATCTTCAGCTTTCAAAACAGGTAACAACGACATCACATGTTAGGAATTCTCACTGACATAGAATTGAAAATCACAGTGAGAATAATTAGAAATGTTTTCTTCCTACACAGTGATAATTGATGTTCATAATGATGCCTCTGGTGATCTAAGATTCTAATGAACTCTTTGAATCATCTAAGGAATTAAATTTTGTTCAGTACAATTTTTAGTGTTGCTTTTTTTTGAGTCAGAGTCTCACTCTGTCACTCCAGGTAGAGTGCAGTGGTGTCATTGTAGCTCACTGCAACCTCAAAATCCTGGGCTCGGGCCGGGCGCTGTGGCTCACGCCTGTAATCCTAGCTCTTGGGAGGCCGAGGCGGGCGGATTGCTCAAGGTCAGGAGTTCAAAACCAGCCTGAGCAAGAGCGAGACCCCGTCTCTACTATAAATAGAAAGAAATTAATTGGCCAACTGATATATATATAAAAAATTAGCCGGGCATGGTGGCGCATGCCTGTAGTCCCAGCTACCCGGGAGGCTGAGGCAGAAGGATCACTCGAGCCCAGGAGTTTGAGGTTGCTGTGAGCTAGGCTGACGCCATGGCACTCACTCTAGCCTGGGCAACAAAGTGAGACTCTGTCTCAAAAAAAAAAAAAAAAAAAAAAAAAAAATCCTGGGCTCAAGCGGTCCTCCTGCCTTAGCCTCCCGAGTAGCTAGGACTACAGGTGCATGCCACCATGCCTGGCTAATTTTTCTATTTTCAGTAGAGACTGGGTCTCACTCTTGCTCAGGCTGTTCTCAAACTCCTGAGCTCAAGTGTTCCTCCCGCCTCGGCCTCCCATAGTGCTAGGATTACAGGTGTGAGCCATTGCCCCTGGCCTAGTGTTGCTTATTTTTAAAATAACCTTGTCTTTTGAAAGTTGTGTGATACGTCATAACTAAAATATCTAGTTTTTCCTCTCCCTTACCCATTCTGATTAAATAGGATTTTACTAAGAAAACAGACACAACTCTAAAGGAAAATTTGTAGTCAATTCTGCCAAAAGATGAGTATGATTAGGTGACATCCTGCAGAGTTCGCTTATAGTGATTCCTGTTTGAAAAGTTAAGCACTCTAGTTATTATGTTTTCCTGGTTTTTTCTTTCGTTCTCTTATAAGTAAATAAGTCTGAACTCCTCTGCACAGGTAATGCTGATACTTGAACAGCAGAAAGAAAAGCCAAGCAAAGTCTTCTTGATGAATTTTTGTTTTTTATTTTAGATCCTAAAATAAGCAAAAAAAGACCAGCAATGAGAGAGAGGGAAGAAAGTTCTGAGCATTACCAAAGAGACATACAGACACTCATCCTACAGGTAAAATATTTGTTTTGGCAGACTAAGATGGTTTCTACCCACAAGTTTAGAGTCATATGACATACCTTCAGCATCATAAGTATCTCCTTGCACACAGGCTAAGAAAATTCAGTTTCCTCCTAGTTTCCAAGAGCTTATATTTTAAAACTGTCATTATCTATTTGAACATTCTAGAAGTGTTATTCTGAACCTGCTATTCAATATGCTAAGCTCTACCCAACAAAACATCATATAATAAAGTAAGGATTCACTTTGTGATTGGCCTTGGGGATACACAGAGTCTTGCAGAGGGAAGAAACTTATCTATGCTGATGATTGACATTTGAGGGTATATGCATTTACTTGGTGCATGGGTTCTAAAGGCTAGCCAAGTAATGAATTATTCTCTAACCACCTGGTAATTGTGTGTCATTTGGAACCATGATTTTTCATCTAGTTTCATAAAGTTCCTGTCCTTATTGGGGTGGGGCGCCATTGATTTAAATGACAGTTTTTACCTTTGGCCAGTATCTCCATGTAGAGTTATGACAGCCAGACTCAGAAAAAATTTACTTTATATGCATTATGCTCTACTTTTTGAAACCAAAAACTAAGACAAGAGTCATTCTGTTCCTGTGCAACCAGGCTGTCTAAAAAGGGAGAAAGTCCCAAAAGTCCAAAAGGGAGACAGCGAAAATGCAAAGTCATAAGATAGAAGAAACCAAATTTTGTAGCTTTCCTTGTGTGATGTGGATCCTGGGCTTAGTGTGAACAAAGAGTCTACTCTTGTATAGCCTGACCTCATTTATAAGATATTAAGAGGATTAGGGTTGGAATTTTTCTACTATTTGCTACTGTGTGGTTGGAGTTTTTGTTTGTTTGTTTTATAATTTTTCTGGAGAAAGGCTCACTTTGAGCAGAATGGAGGGAGTGGAAGCCGGAGTGGCTGCCTCACCCCTTGTCGGCCTGTCTAGGTGGAAGCACTGCAGGCTCAGCTGGGAGAGCAGACCAGGCTCTCTAGAGAACACGTCGAAGGACTCATGGAGGACAGACAGATTCGCATTGAGGAAATACAAGTTCAGCACCAGAGAAATCAGGACAAAATCAAAGAGCTAACCAAAAGGTGAGTGGCCAGAAAGCTGTACCTGAAGGTGTTTTATTTTTCTGAATGGCTTAAAAGTTAACAGTTCTGTACTTTAGCAGCATAGGATCATAGAACTGAAAGGGACCCTGAAAAAAACTGTCTTCATCAGACAACCCTGCCTCTAGGTAGGTAAGTATCCAGGCTTTTCTAGGTATGCAGTTAAGTCTCTTCTTGAAGAGCTGGTTGAGTATTCCACACACCCCTTTTAACCGTTTTAGTATTTTAGCTTGTTTCTAGTGGTTAAGAAACATTCTTTTGTCCATCTGACTCAATGTAATAGTGCCTTCTTTTTGTTGTTTGGCCCTTTAGTATGGAAAACATGACTTTACATACCTGTACAAAAACACGTGCAAACTCTCTACACTCATGGTTTTTATTCCTTACCTGCTTGCCTTTCTTCACCTTTCTGCAGTCTGATTTCATCTCCACCATGTTACTAAACATGCCCTTTCCAAGGTCATCATTGCCTTCTTGGTTTCTAAGACCAGTTGTCTCTTTTCAGTCCTTATTGTCTTTAGTATCTCTCTGTGTATTTGGCATCACTAATCACTCCCTCCTTGAAATTCATCTCCCTTGATTTATGCAGCACCTGTCTAACCATCCTCAGCCCTTTGTTTCCAGTGGCCAGACCTGTGACATAAAGACATCCTCCATTGAATATGTTTGAACACCTCAAATTTACCATTGCTGAAACCAAACTGTTGCTCCCAACAAATACTCCCTTCCCCCATCTCCAACCTACTACTTCACCCTTTCCCCATTTAGTTTCATGGTATCATATCATATCTATTCTGTTTCCCAAGCTTGAAACTTTAGGATCATCCTCAACTCCTAACTCTCATATTCCTTAATTCCAAATCCTCTGGATTGTAAGCCTGCAAAGCCTCCCAAATCCATTCTCTGCCCTCTCATTCTTCCCACATTGATTCAAGCTTTATTTCTTTAAGTTGTTGTAATAACCTAACTGTTCTTCCTGTCACTGGTCCCTTTGTACTCTACTGTCTTCCTCACCACTGTGAATTACTGTTTCTATTAGGAGTTATCAGCTGCTTAAAAACATTTGGTAGCTCTCCATTTACCTTATGATAAAGTCCTGATACCTTTGCATGAATCATTAGGAACATGATCATCTGACAACAAATTAGCCTTTCAGCCTTGGCTCCTCCCTTGCTACTTGTTGTTCACCCTGTGCCTCAGCCAGACTAATAATAACTGCTTTTTACAGGACACTTGTTATATGTGGCAGCACCTTGCTACACAATGTCACGGTCTTCTCTGAAGACTTCCCCAGGCTGAATTAAGTTCTTCCTCCTCTAATTCCCATAATGCTTAGTGTGCCTCCAGGATGGTGCTTGTCACCACATGTTGTGATTATGTCTTTGGTCACAGGGTCTTGCTATATAGTTTCTGCCCTGATCTCTCTGCACAACAAGCACACGATAAATGTTGGTTTCATACTTAATAGTCCTTATCAAGTTGCACCTCACTGTCTTTTCTGCATTAAACATCCTAAATTTTAAAATATTTTTCATGTTATATTCTTTATTCTTTTATCATTTTTTAATTTTTTCAAATTTTTCTAGTGTCTCTTCTTCCATTTTAAAGTATGGTGATTAAAATTGGACATGATACTCAAATTAGAATCTCTGATCAGTGCAGGATAGAAAATATGTCCTGGCCCATACAGGCTGTTTCTTTTAACATAGTATAATATGTTTGCACTTGGCCAGTACTTCTCCATTTTCATTTTTATTTTTGGTATTTTTGTATTAAACATAGCATCTTGACTTTTCACTGGGTTTTGTTTCTAAGGGACTGATATTTTTAAATTATCACAGTAATTTGTAATTTTATATATGTTTTCCAGAATAGTAATAACCTTACTCATTTGTCATTTTGTGCATATCTGAGTACATGATCAGTTCCTTCCATTAGATAGATCATCCTAAGGATATTGAATGACATGAAATCCAAGGCCATTAATGGCTGCCCTTTGGGTGTCACTTTCAAACCATTTGTATTTTAACAAGACCATACTCTCCCAGTTTGTAATTGAGAACATAATGTAAGACAGAATAAAATAACTCATTGAAAGCAGGGGAGATCCTTGTGGTAACTGAATCAATCTCTACACACACACACACACACACACACACACACACACCTCTGAATAACTATATATATTCATCTGGTGACATTTACTCTACTTTGTGCCTGGCACTATGCTATCGTTTTCCCTTCATCTATGTACCCTGTTACTTGTGAAGAAAACCAAGTGGATCTGACATTATTTGTTCAGTAGAAAACTATAGTGATTGCTTAATGGTATTTAATACTCTTGCAAGCAGAGCATTTAATACAGTATTTTTCTAGGTGGTGATGGAAACATCATTTGTCTATTCCTAAATCTCAAGAAATAGTCATCGGGAATCGATTTAGTGCCTTGTGTATATCCAGTAGTTGATATTGTCCTTGACAATTTGGTAGCAGTGGAGCAAAAATAAATGATAAATAAGGTATATGCAGGCCGGGTGTGGTGGTTCACACCTGTAATCCTAGCACTCTGGGAGGCCGAGGTGGGAGGATCACTCAAGGTCAGAAGTTCAAAACCAGCCTGAGCAAGAGCAAGACCCAGTCTCTACTAAAAATAGAAAGAGCAGTCCTGGAAGATAATAAAAAATAAAATAAAATTAAATTAAAAAAAAATAAAAATAGAAAGAAAGTAATTGGCCAACTAAAAATATATAGAAAAAAAAAAGTGAGCTGGGCATGGTGGCTCATGCCTGTAGTCCCAGCTACTCAGGAGGCTGAGGCAGAAAAATTGCTTGAGCCCAGGAGTTTGAGGTTGCTGTGAGCTAGGCCAACGCCATGGCGCTCTAGCCTGGGCAACAGAGTGAGACTCTGTCTCAAAAAAATAAAATAAAATAAGTTATATGCTTTTACTCAGGCTGGGAAAAAAATACATGTTGACAGTTAAAATAGGACATAGTATATAAGCAAGTTTTAGATTAAGAGACAGCAATATATATTAAAACTGATGGAATTTCAGGGAGTGGAGATATTAAAATGGGCTAAAATTGTTGAGATGACTTTATAGAGGAAGTTGATCTCGGGTAAAAGGACAAGATTTTTTTTTTTTTTTTTTTTAATTTTTATTTTTCTTTTTGACAAAATACCCTCAGATTCTAAAAGGACAAGATTTTGATATAGGGCAGTTGCACTTGGAGCACAGCATAAGTAAAAGCAAAGCTGTTTTTGATATTTTAGAACTAACCCTCAGTCAGAACACCATGATTTGGTTCTTTTTTGTATTATTCTTGGGAATAGTCTGTGCTTATGCAGGCTACGTGTAAGTATTTCTGTAGTCTTTCTAATCATATAACCTGAAATTAGTACTCAGGAAAATATTTATAAAGGCCAATCTATGAATCAGTGAGCACGAATGGTTACATTATGCTTTGCATAATTGACAGTAAAACATGCCAGATTGCCAGTGATCAGACTAAGTTCATTTTTAAAATTGCTAATAATATTTTACAAAATTCATATATTGTACAATTTTTTTTTTTTTGAGACAGAGTCTCACTCTGTTCCCGTGGCTAGAGTGCCGTGGCGTCAGCCTAGCTCACAGCAACCTCAAACTCCTGAGCTCAAGCGATCCTCCTGCCTCAGCCTCCTGAGTAGCTGGGACTACATGCATGCGGCACCATGCCCGGCTAATTTTTTCTATATATTTTTAGTTGTCCAATTAATTTCTTTCTATTTTTAGTAGAGACGGGGGTCTTGCTCTTTGGGCTCAGGCTGGTTTCAAACTCCCAACCTTGGGCGATCCAACCGCCTCGGCCTCCCAGAGTACTAGGATTACAGGGGTGAGCCACCACGCCCAGCCTTATTGTACAATTTTAAAAGAACCTGTATCTTCCCTTTTAGAATAACCCTTTATTTCAGATGTGCTGTGTAAGCATCCTCATGTCCACACTTGTACTTTCTTTTCTAGTCTCCATTACACCCAAAAACTGCTCTATGAGAGCACCAAAGATTTTTTACAACTCAAATTTGAAAACCAAAATAAAGAGAAGTCATGGATGCTTGAAAAGGATCATTTGATGTCAAAGATTAAGCAATATAGGGTACAGTATAAGAGGAAAGAAGATAAAATTGGAAAAGTTTTGCCAGTTATGCACGAGAGTCATCGTACCCAAAATGAATATATTAAGGTAATGTCCTTATATCTATCTTACAGGTATTGTTAATTTTTCTGGAGGAGTTGAAAAAATTCCAAAGAACCTATGAATTGTCATATAAGATCCATTCAGTCCAGGAAGCTGTTATAGGAGTAGCCTCAAGAAATAGGTTTCAAAGAGTAGCTGATCATCATAGTATTTGGGGATTTAAAATACAAGACTGTTGATTGATTGATTCATTCAACAAATATTTATTACACTCCTACTATTACACTCCTACTATAAGCTCCGGAGCTACAGCAGTAAATAATCTAGACAAGGTCTGCCCTCATAGTGTTTATATGTTAATGGGTGAGAAAAAACAGAAACAACAAATACCTAAGAAAATCATAGATTATGAAAAAGTAGCTTTAGGCAATAAAGGGATTATATGCAGATTATATGTAATTGCTGGATGCCTACTTTAGAAGGGGAGCACAGGACCCTCTCCTACGTCTGGTGTTTGTGCTGGGACCTGAAAAATAGACTAAGCTTGCCATATAGACCTAGGGGAAGAGCAAGTTTAAAGGCCTCGGGGTACCTTAAAGGAAAAGGAAGGATGTCTTTGTGCTTGTAGAGGCATGTAAGAAGGTTGGAGGGGAGGCAGCAGCCATCGTGGAGGGGCTAGAGGTCATAGTGAGGCACATGGACTCCACTCTGAATATCATCGTGTCTGCGGGGCCTGTGTACAGGGAAGTGACAGGATCTCATTTAGGTTTTTAGAAGATTGTTTTGGCTGCTCAGTGGAGCATGTATAATAGTTATTGTTGTTAATATTTCTCCCCTTTTAAAGAACTTCAGAAATGTAGCTCAAAACATATTGTAATATCTTACTTGGAACAGATTCTGAGCTTCGTTATTGGACTCTTCCCAGAGCCAAAAATATTTGTTTTATTTTAAAGAATTTCTACTATGTACACTTTAGAAAAAGGGCTTAAGAGAATAGTCTGAAAGTGGGAGATTTTCAGATGTTTTTCAGAATTCCTTGTTATCTTATTCCTTAACTCGTTTTGTAATTCTGGAAATCCCTCCCTCCCTCCCTTCCTTCCTTCCTTCCTTCCCCCCCCTAAGTTGTATAACTGAGTATTAATATTTTTTGTCTTTTTGGCCTGAAGTCCCTAAAGGATAAGTTAACACAAGAGAAAAAGCTGTCTAACATGTATCAAGAGCAGTGCATTTCCCTAGAAGAAGAACTTGCCCGAATTCGTGAGGAAGAGGGAATGCGGAGAGAGATCTTTAAGGTACAAAATTCTCTGCCACTTACGATGGAATGGGACATGCAGATGGCTCAGGGGAATGCTTCCCTCATCTTCATAAATGTCTTCCCTTTCTCCACATTTTAGGACCGCACTAACAAGATGGGGAAGCGTTTACAAATAATGACAAAACGCTATGAGGCCTTGGAGCATCGGCGTATCTTGGAAGTAGAAGGCTTTAAGACAGATATTAAGGCTCTCCGACAGAAACTGAAAGACTTGGAGCAAATGCTGTATAAGGTAATTGCTAGTCCTGAATTATCACAAGGAAGAAAAGAGGTGGAGGTGAGGAAACATGGTCAGAAAGGCTCCTCAGAAGAAGGATGTGCCATTTCCCTGCTGGTAGATGCTAATAATCACCATCCTTTAAGCCTCCCTAAAAATCAGTTCAACAAGCACACACTAGAGGGAAAACAAAAATAGACTGAAATAATTGAATGACTACATCATTAATATTTCCATCAAAACTAAACTTAACAGAAATTGTCATCTCTCCCAATTCAAAAAGTAGACTAAAAAAATTATGTCTATTTTACAATTGGGGAAAGCAGGGATAAGTAATTTTTCCCAGTCAGACACAGCTTTCTAGAAATCAGGTTGCTTCAAGAGCCTTCTTAAAGAGGTTTAACCAGTTAGTCACATATCTTAAGTGATTGCTGTGCTCCAAACAAGTTAATTATGAAAAGCAGAGATACTTTTTACCCCATATAATGTTTATATTGGTCTCTTCTTTTTACCCAGTTTTAGTTGTTTCTTGATCTCTATCTCAAGCCTCCTTTCCTATTGTATGGGGAAGAAAAAGCGTTGTGCCTTTTCTACTTTAATTCTATATTTTCCTTCTTCTGTCAATCATTGAACAAACTAAGGATTGCATTTATCCTATGTGTTCAAAAGCCCATAAAAAGGAGCCAGCCTGGTCTTTATAACTGATTCTCCCCTGATGTATGCAATAATCATTTCTTCTTCTTTTTTTCAAATCCCTAGGCAACGGTTAATGCTCGGGCAAACCAGGATCTTGCCATTCTTTGTGAGGTCCGTGACAGCAATAGACGGGCACATAAGATACAAGGAGAACTAAAGAACCTTAAGTCCAAAGTGTTTGGTCTGGAGAATGAACTTAGACTCTGTTGATGTCTCCTTTTGGAAATGGCCCCCATTTGGAAGAGGGTCTGCTTCCTGAAATCTGAGAAAAATGATATCTTCTAGAAAGTTTAGACCTAGAGTGGGCTAGAGTAGTGGGATACATTATATTATAAAGACAGAGTGAGGAATCAAGGACCACTAAGAAAGCTTTCCTTGCACACTAAGCTTTATTTACAATTTCTGCTGTCCAGTTAGCTCGCGGGGGTTGGGGAAACCTGGCTTAAAGGCTTTCATTATTTCTCCTGTTTATATTAACAGGTTTTTGCTTTTTTAAGAAGACGATGATGAAAACTTAGGAAGAAAGTATTTTTCTATTAGCTTGGCTGAGTGTCAGTCTCTTTACTTTCCGTAAAGAGATAAAGGCACTCACTGAGGTTGTCTTTCTCCTAAGCAGAGGGAAAAGGCAGCACTTCTTAACTTGTAAAATTTGCATGGGCGGTGCTTATGCAATTTACCCTTTTTCAGTCATGAGCATGTCCTGAATTACCTGGCTGGACAGTCTCATAAAGTTTCGCCAGAGGGTGCTAGAGATCCTACTCTTCAACATATTGCTCACCTAGAAAAGCAAAGGTGCCACTTGGCAAGAGTGAGTGAAATCGAAATGATACTTGTATGAAAAGTTTAACATTTTATCAATAACATGGCATTTTTTAAAACAATGTGTATATTCTAACTATTTTCAATAAATTATGTAATTGGAAATATTCTATTCACTTTTTCTATAATTTCTTACTAAAACCACATTTATATTTTGTTAATGACCTGTTCATCTCCATTTACTTCCTTGTCCTGTGAACACTGCAGTATACAAGTTTTTCTAAGTGATTCCTTTGAAATCATCTGCTATTGGAGACAGCAAGGGTAGTGTAATACAAAGGTGATGGCACTAAAACTTTATCCACTTTTGGGCAGATTACTATGCATTTGCAGCAAAATAATTGTTTACCTGGATAGCCTCTGGGAAGCAAGTTGGTCTTAGCTTAGCGTAGCATCATTCTGATTTACTCAGGGCATAGGAAATAACTCAGGTTTTCATTTTTTTGTTGAGGAAAGTAGTGATTATACTGCCAGCAGGAGATGTTACCTATGATAGCAGATCCATTTTTTTCGTGGATAAGTTGGAACAGATACCTCTGGAGGGCCCCAGTCCCAGGCCTTAGAGAGATTTACATAAGTGGATGGTTCTTCGTTTTATCCTAATACTTAGCAAATTGGCTTTTCACAACTGTTCCGTTTTTTGTTGCTGGCAAAGCAAAAAGGCTTATTAAATCAGAGAAATTTTGGAGTAAGAAGGAATCTTAAATATCATATAATCCAGCTTATTTATTTTATATATTACTGAAGTCTACCATCATTGACTTTAGCAGTCAGTTGATAATGTTGCTAACATACTGGCCTCAATTCCAATAACATTCATCTTCATATTAACCACCCACAGGCATGGCCACTGTAAACCATATCATCAGTTAAAACTTCTCTGAAGCAGAATAACAAAGCACAGGCTTTGGAGAATCACAGATACATGATATATTGAATCACATCTCTAACTAAAACTCTCTAGGCTCTAGTTTCTTAAGGCTATAAAAGAGAGAAATCCCCATGTTTCAGCAGGCTGATGGTGAGGATTAAGAAAATGAAAATCCAGTATCCATAAGATATAAAGAGCTCTTACAACTCAACAATAAAAAGACTGCACAATTTAAGGCTGGGTGAGGAAGCTCACACCTGTAATCCTAGCACTCTGGGAGGCCAAGTTGGAAGGATGGCTTGAGGTCAGGAGTTCAAGACCATCTAGAGCAAGAGCGAGACCCCATCTCTACTAAAAATAGGAAAAATTAGCCAGTCATGGTGGCGCATGCCTGTAATCCCAGCTACTCAGGATGCTGAGGCAGGAGGATTGCTTGAGCCCAGGAGTTTGAGGTTGCTGTGAGCTAGGCTGATGCCATTGCACTCTACCTAGGGTGAAAGAGTGAGACCCTGTCTCAAAAAAAAAAAAAAAAAGTGGTATATCCATACGGTGGTATATTTTTCAGCCACAGAAAGGAATGAAGTTTCGATACATACTACAACATGGGTGAAACTAGAAAACAGTCTGCATAGAAGCCAGAAACAAAAGGCCACATATTATATGATCCCGTATACATGAAATGTCCAACTAGGCAAATCCACAGAAAACAACAGATTAGTGGTTGCCAAGGGCTGAGAGGAAGGGGAATAAGGAGTGATGGCTAATGAGTACAGGGTTTCTTTTTGGGGTGATAAAAGTATTATAGAAATAGTGATACGGTTATAAAACTCTATATACTGAAAAATAAAAAGGGTGAATTTTATAATATGTGGGTTATATATCCATTTTGAAGATTAAAAATTCCATGAAATGGCATAGTCGGGCATTCAATTACAATTACTATCTATATTTTGGCTTCAATTGACTTCTTATCACCATTGGCAATCAGATTCCATGATGTATTTAATACAATTCATTCCTTGAGCAATCTATTAAGTGCTTTTTATATGCTAGAAATTGTGCTAGATCTTAAGTTTATAGAGAACACTAAAACACTGCTTGTGCTCCAAAGGTCGATGGGAAAGGTAAACATAGAAATAACTCGATTTAGTAGTGAAGTGCAGTGCTGTGAGTGCACAGGACAGAAAGCAGCAGAGAAAATGACTTATAGGAGGTATATTGAACTGAATCTTAACAGTGAATGTGGAGTCAGACAAGAGGCTGGGATCCCACGTAGAGGGACATGTGTGAGGGTGGGGAAGAACAGAAGACAAAGTTATATAACATAGGACATAAGAAATGGCAAGAAATTTCATTTAATACAATTACACAAATCTTAAATATTTCAAGACCTTTTGAATCAATTGAAAACATTTGGGTTTACTTAAAAATGGGAGAAAAAAACCAAAATCTGAACTGTTTTGTGATATCGATGCATACATGAGAAACAGAACTGGGAATGCAAATTCCCTTTCTTGAAAATTAGGGGTAGAATATCATGCAGTAATAAATACAGGAAATTTTTATTTCCTGAGACATCTTTGTACTGAAGATCAGAGTAAGGCACAATCACTTGATACTAGGATTTATTGTAGTATCTGCAGGACCAAAGTAAAGGATGGTGCAAAAGATCTTTGAAAGGAGCCATCAGTATCATTTGCTTTGCATTTTAAAATTTCTCTTTTAGCCTATACATATGAGTAGCTTAGTAATAAGTCACCTTTTCATCCATGAAATTTATGTGATTTTTCACAACATAAAATAGCCTCTGCCTATGTTATATTTTGATCCAGTCTTATGATTCTCACTGCCTCTCCACCCACACCACACTAGCTGGGCTACCAAGATTTACCACAATGTTTGCGACATAGCAGATTGTACTGTCACCACTCTGCATATAGGAGAAGGAAGGGGATGCCACTGTCCTCACCCAGAAGAGAAATTCAGGGCCAAAGCTAAAGGGAGACTTTGAGAATAGAGAGAAAGGGGCGGATTTTAGACATGTTCAGGAGCAGAAGAGGCATCCTATCACTGTGATGGATGAGATGTGAAGCTTAGGGGAGAGTTAAGAACTGTTCTCTAACCTCAAAGTTTCCAGCATGCGGGAATCCTGTGTATAGTGACAGCATTAACTGAATTTCAGCATATATGAGAAGCAGCAGGTTTCCAATAAATTTAGGAATAGGGAAAAGGAAGTCAGGAGAGAAGTTAGGATTAAAGATTTGGAATTACTGACATATAGAAAATAATTGAAACGTGGATCATGGATGTGGATGAGGATCAGAAATGGGAAGCACATGGAATAAGAAGAGAAGAGGACCAAAGAGGGGAGACCCTAACGGTCAGAGGAGGGGTAGCCAGTAATAAAGGAATGATATGAATAACAAGAAATGAGTGTTCTGGAAATCTAGGGAATGAGAACTTCAAGAAGTAAGAGCTTGGAAGTGTTGTCAAATGCTTCAGAAGAATAGAGAAAATTAGAATTGAGATTTGAGGATTTAGTAGCAGGTGAATTTACAACAATTTTGGTGAAGTAGAGATGGAAGTTGACCTATATTAGGTCAAGGGATGAGGCCAAGGAGGACAATGGGAATAGCTTTAGAGGTAATAAAACCAGGGAAAGGCATGTTGATAGTATTAGGCTGGGGAAGACAGAATCATATGTATAGCCTGAGAGGAAAATGCCAAAGGAAGGAACTGGTAGGAGAATGAGAGGGAAGTTGCTAGGTAAGATGTATCCTTGTCAGGAGGGTGAAACCCAGAGCTGACAGAGGCAGCAGGAACAGGCGTGTGTGCAGCTCTAAAAGGGCAACTGCCTCCTGTTCACAGAGGAACAGAATCAAGGCTACTCACTGGAAGTGAGACAGGGCACTGACGTGATTGCGAGTTTCAGGAGGAGGGTGAATGTCCAGAAAGATGGGAGGGAGTGACGAGGGGCAAACGGCAGTGATGGAATTGTTAGGGGTAGGTCTTGATGAAGGATTTACTGAGTTGAGTTGACTGCCAGTAAAAAAATGTCCAGGATTGCAGCAGGTCACCGTCTGCTTCATCCACCCTGCTAACTTCCTGAGCTGGCAGGGCACAGAGCCGAGATGGATCCAGTAGGCCGACCAGCAAGAAAAAGCAGGTGATGAGACAGAGCTGGAGGGAGGGTTTGGCTGCCAAGTGAAGGGAGGCCCTGCAAAGAAAACATTTTGAAAGGAGTTTTTTAAGTCCCTACATGAAAACATTGCTTTATGGGCTTAAGCTGTGAAGCATTCCACTCCTGGACTGGCTAAGAGCTTAATTTCAAATTAGCCCCATAAAAAGCAACTGTGAACACAACCTAGACTTCTGGAGCAATTACTGAATCACCTTGAAACCAGGGTGACATCATGGCATACCCACGTCATTATGTATAGAACAGCTCTCACTTTGGAGCTGATGCTCTGTATGGGGGACTACAGCATGGTGATCACATCTTAAGGGCTGGTGAGTGCCTGTGGAGTAAGATTGCTACTGAGAAACCCACTGCACTTGCCTTACCGGCCTTCCAGGAGGTTGACCTTCAAGTGTCACCCTGGTGGCTTTGTTTGCAGGTCTTGGCACCCCTTGAGCTACAGGGCCTTTGCTTTCAAATTCAGCCAGCCACTCCATTTAAAAACTGTAATTGTGTTGATGCATGAACAGAATAGACCAAATTAATATTAGATACTAGGTTATGATAACAGGCATTTTAAGTTGTGCTAAAGATGTTTTTTTAGTTTGGACAAATATTTTTATTATGCTTAATAATTCAGCTCTTCTATCTATACATCTATTTTTTTTAGATAATCAGAGAGTCACACGCAGTTGTAAGAAATAAGACGGTGACCCTCTATGCATTCCCCCCAGGCCCCATCAGGTAGCCTGTTTGTTCCAACATGGTTAGTGTGTCCCAGTAGCTCCAGACTGGACTATAGAATTCCTGCTTGGCCTTGTGTTGGCTTTGTGACATCTTCCCCTCATGGCTCCCAATTGTCATACCCACCAATCTCTTCCGTTTAACAGTAGCACTGCTAATTTTAAATTAGTACAACGTCAATATTGTTATATTGACTGTTCCAGAGCCTCTTAATTGGCAACCTTGCCTTGACATTTGGGAAGGATAATTAAAATATTAAATGAAGGGACCAGAATCTGAATAAGCCTAATGTAGTACTGCTATGCAAATTTTATTATTGGCTCCAAGCTCAATAATCAGTCCAGATTGAATTGTGTGTCTGGGGTTCTTTTACTTAAATTAGAGCAGTTGCCCACTCCGGCCCCAACTCTCTGTGTCACTCCCCAGGCTGGGCCAGCACCTGGTAAGCTTCTGCAGGAAATAGCTGTGTTTTCCATGTGCAAATGGTCATGTTCTCTTTCTTGTTTCATCATCAAAGCAATGAACTCCTTCCCCCCAAAAACCCACCTTATGAAACCCGTCTTTCTTTATATGGTCTCTGCTCATTTCCTGACACCTGACTACTTTGTGGTCATCTTTGTATCTCACCTCAGGTCAGTCTGACCAAGCCCCTCTCAAGCTCCTCTCTGCGCCACTCCAGGTCGTCCCACATGGTCTCTCATCCCCGTCTCCTGAGCACTGACATCTTGGGTCTGCTGCCGTCCCTGCGTGCGCTGGCGGGGCCCCTGGCTCTGCCCTCTTCTTAGATCTCTTTTCTACCTGACTTCTGCTTGTGTCCGAAGTGTTGCCATTTCCAGGAATTCTGACTTGCGCTCTCTTCTCAAAGCACCTGCATCCCTCCCTAGACGTTCCGAGACTCCACCTATGACGCTCTGCTCTGCTCTGCTCTGCTCTCGGAGGAGGAGAAGGGGTTTCTTTTCCTAGAGGTCTTTCAAAACAGAAGAAATCTCCCTTGAGAAAGGTGTGGAATTTATGGGAAAACCTATGTGAAAGCAAAATGTTTAGCCTACAAAGCCGAGATAACACTGGAATCTGAAGGTGCAGAGCAAAGGGACAGCTGGCCTAGATAAGAAAAACAATCCAGAGACTGATGTAAGCAGGCTCCCAAGGAAACTTTCAACCTTCCCTAAGACTTCTCCTCAGGCCAAACCCTTGCCGGACCACCTTCCACCTCCACCGCCGCACTCGCCCACGTCTGCGCACGTCTGCGAGGGAACAGGAATACAGAACAGAAAACCTCGGCACATGACTGTGCCATTCCGCTGATTCATCTATCTTCACAGCTTAGCCAGATGAGAATGTTCTGTTTCAATCAGTTCTTGCAAAATGCCTTTGCAAACTCCTTCACTCACCACCCTAGTATTTGCTCAGAAATGGGCCGGGAGCCTCTACCGCTGCCCAGAGGGCGGTAAACTGTTCTGTCCTCACCCTAACCCTTCCCAATCTTGACAAGGCTCAGCTTTAATGGGATTTGAAGCCTGCAGAGGGCGTTGAGGTAGAAGAGCAATGTTGCTCTTTAATTTTCCCTCTCCAGGGCCAAGTTAAATTCCAGAGAACCACATACAGTGGGGATTTTTGTTTTCTTTCTTCCTTCCATGCCCAGTCCAGTGGCGGCAGGGCTCAAAGAGTAGACTGTTCTGGGGCAAAGACGGCGGCGTCTGCCTCTCTCTCCAGCCAGCCCCGATCAAATCCCAAGCAGCCGGTCCTTAGATAACAAAGCTGAGAAACCCTAAACCAGCAGCTCTGCCTCTCATCAGTGACCAGCATCACTGTCTGGAAACTGAGACGCTGCTGGGATGCCACAGTGATTGAGTGCTAAGTGCCAGGGCTGGGTTCTCCGGGGTTTATAGCCTGGACCTATGAACTTAGACAAAGAAGGGTTTCAGGAAGTGCGCCTGGGGCTGGAGCACTTGGCTGTTTGCAGCCCTCTGCACGTGCACTGGGCTTTCCGACCATTGTTCTTCCTGGCAAAGCCATAAGGCAGGTTAACGCCCCCAGCCTCCCAGCAGGCGAGTGCGTGCAGCAGAGCTTGAGGCAAGGAAGGGGCCTTCTACCCCATTTCTGCTTTATTCGGGGAAGCCATCCTTCAGTGGCTGGGCTTTAGAGCAGACAGAGCCTCACATGAATGGGAGTAGGAACATTTTCTATTATTACAGAGTGTTAATTGGGTGACTTTGGGCTGGATGCTATAGAAGGAGTACAGGTGACAGAATGAAGAAAAGATGTGGTCCTTGACAAGCCCTGCTAAGGGTTGAAGAAATCATGAACTCAGGAGTGGGAGATGCATAAGAAAGAGTTTCTCTGTCTAGGATGAAATGGAGGTAGGAAATTCAGCTTTGCTCAGAGGCCTGGAGAGCTACAGCCTGTCCCCAAAATACCGATAACACCCTCGGAGCTGCAGAAGGTGGTGCAGAGAGCCAAGGCATGGAAGCTGCCTGCGCCCACCCTCCACGCAGCCGCCCAGGGGGATATACACCTGTGTGTGTTCAAACTCGTAGGGACCAAGCCTGTGGGATGTGTCCTCAGGAGAAGAGAAGGAAGCAACAGGACTTCACTCAGAGGTGTGGCACTAGCCTGGAACCACAGCGAGCCACATAGCTTCTAGGCATTAAGCGTGTCCCGTGACTTGGGAATGTGAAAGAAGCTCCTGGGAGTGTGGGTCATCGTGCCTGGGCCTCGGCGACACATGCCCTCACTGTTATCTGTAGCAGTGGATGCAGGGCGCAGACAGGGGAGAGTGTCTTTCTAGTGGGGTTTAGTGGTCAGAGAGACAGGAGGTGAAGCTTAAGGAAGGTTCTGCACAGAGCCTGTTTCAGCACCAACTAATGAGCAGCCGGAGTGCCACTCACCTGTCTCCTATGGGTTTCCCAGCAACAAAGCAAACCTGAGTGGAAAGAAATAATTGGCATTACTCAGTTGAAAGGCCTGAACAAGTTGAAGTTAATTTTTTGACTTGGATAATTATCTCTTGACTTGCTGGGGAATCCTTCTCCCCAAGGGAGAAAGGCAGGAAGAGAGGTGGTAATAATTTGAAGGCATCCATGCTACAGACTGGAAAGGGAGCCAGACTCAGCAACAGATGACACATTTAGAACTTCAAAGCACATAGCTCTGGTTTGGGTCATCCCTCACCATTTGCTGAGGACTATATCAACAACCTGCCTGTTTGGGAGCCCGACGAAGTTGTAAGCTCACAGTATGTGAATTGCCTGGGATCTTTCGAGCCAGTGAGCTTTATTTTGACTCTTAGCATAAAATCTCTGCCCCTCCCTTCATCTGCCTTCTGACCTCATCTGTCCTCATCTGATTCGACACTTTACAATGCAATCTTGCACATATTTTTTTCTCGGGGTGTTAAGTTTCCCAGTCTAGTATGTAGATTTATTTAGGACCACAGGTGGAGAAACTGGGGCTCTAGGCTTTGCCACAGTTCAGACCATTCTTCCCATCGCCCAGACAGGAGGACCCCGGTGTACTGGAAGGCAGGAGAAGTCGCCACTGAGGAGATTCCAGTGTGGGTTTCCACCCTCCTCTAGGATTGGCCTCCATGGCAACAAACTCTGCAGAAAGATTTGGTAAAGATGGTCTCATGGAAGAGGGATAGAAGAAAGATCTCTTTAGTGAAGAGCAGAGCAGACAGCCTTGATAAGGGTGGGAGGGGAAGATGAGAATTATCAGGTGGCTGAGTGAGTTACGGATGTGCTTAAAGTGAGCTCAGAGGTTCCAGAGTAAAAACATTTCTGCACGGGGACTTCCAGGGGAGCAAAATGTACAAAGGGGAAAATAGGGGTCACTGGATCTGACATTAGAAACCTGAATTTGAGTCCCATCTAAGATGCAGGCCACCTATATGAACTTGACAAAGTTATTTAACATCTCTGAGCCCATTTCCTTATCTGTAAAATGGAATCAGTGAAACCAATTGCTTCTAGTATAAATGATTTACATGAGTTGAAAAAGATAAAACAAATCAATGCCTGCCAAGATGACCATGGCACTTGGGGAGCGTGTCTTATGGGTAGCTCCAGTACTGTTCTTTTCTCTCTTAGGAATTGTCTCAAAGTAAAGGAACTTAGTCCACCCATGCGTTAGACCAAGATCTTCATTGATTTACCATCAGAATTTCTACTACCAAGATCTCTCCATGAAATACATTTGAATAGCAGAGAAGCTCCTGAAGTAAAAGAATAGGGACAGTGAGGAGGGGTGTGTGTGTGTGTGTGTGTGTAGATATACACACACACACACACATACATACTGGCACACAGAGGATACAGGTATACATATGGATAGGGAAGGTCAGGTGGGAGGACGAGGTCATCTCTGGGTGCAACACAAAGAGGACCAGCAGGCTAAAGATTGGGTCCTGGTTCTGATTTAATCATTTACTAGCCATATGAACTTGGTACAGGTCACCTTGAAGAAACTGAGGCTTGCAGTTTGTCAGTGGAGGGGATGATCCCCCCTGCTGTTCTCACGTGGTTGTGAAAAGTAAGACACGTGTGATACAGACATAAAAATGCTCTGTTAGCTCAAAAGTGCTACTTTATTATGTAGATATGAGATATTAGGAAATGGGAAGGGTAGCACAGGGGCCACAGGAGTTACTTGGTATATTCTGACATCCCTATAGACTAGGAAAAGAACTGCTCTGGATGTAGCAGTTCTGCTATCATTCCTACAGGTCACTGGACACCTTCCCTTCTTCTTCTTTTTTATTTTTAAAGAGGTAGTCTATTTTGTCCAGGTTGGTCTTGAACTCCTGGGCTCAAACGATCCTCCCACGTCAGTCTCCTAAGTAGCTGGGACTACAGGCACACACCACCATGCCCGGCTTCTCTCAGTCTTGAGAGAGAACTGTCGTGGGGCTGCCACCTGTTTCCATGACAAAGTGCTGAAAGTGACTCAGCCTAACGTCCAGGAAGGTTGTCTCCAATGAGTGAGAGACTCTATTCACAGGAGCCTTGGTCACTTGACCCAGCCAAGTCCGCACATACCAGCTGCTCCTGTCAGGGATTTTTGAGAAGAAAGAACATGAGAAATGCATGGATCTGTGGCTTTGGAACTCCACAGAGACACTTCCCAGGAGCTGCCATTAGAGAATCGTCCTTCAGATTCACCTGGTGTTAAAGAAAGTTCTGGGAGATGTTTTGCTCAAAGTGCTACCCTTATCCTCAAACACCACCGAGTGCTAAATGGAACGCTGTGCCACACGCTGAAAATGCAGTTCCCGTTTTTAAGCCTTACAGTGAAGTTGGGGAAACAAGACTCACAATCAAAATAAATCTCAACATATCAGATGGTGAGACAGATGGCAAATTCAATAAAGCTCCAAGGAAGAAGAGGTTGCTCAGGACTGGGCTGCTCCAAGAAAGAATGCTTTATACCAGGCGTCCTCACACTACAGCCCGAGGGCCACATTCGGGTGTTTCTGCCCGTTTGTTTTTTTACTTCAAAGTAAGATATGTGCAGTGTGCACAGGAATTTGTTCATAGTTTTTTAAAAACTATAGTCTGGCCCTCCAACGGTCTGAGGGACAGTGAACTGGCCCCTGTTTAAAAAGATTGAGGACCCCTGCTTTATAGACACTGAGATGGACCTTGAAGAAAGGGTCAAACCTGATCAACTAGAAAAGAAAATGTGTTAGAGTGCAGAGAATGAATGCTTTTTAGCTAGAGCAGTTTTCATATGGTCACATAAAGTTGGAAAACGTTTTGGAAGGCCTTGAATTCGGATTTACAGTTTGCATTTTAATCAGTAAGCGCTGGGAAGTCATTAAATATTTTTGAGTAGGTGTGTGGATGAATAAGAGAATTTTACGAAGACCAGCTGCTGGCAGTGGAGAGGGTGGCTAGCTTGGGATGCAGTGCTCGGGGTTAGGGCTGCTAAACAGGAAAAGTTACAACAGTCTAGCAGAGACTTGGACTATGGAACATCCAACTGAGGTGGTAGCAGAGAGAAGGGAAACAAAGGTCTTAATTCTGTGATAGCCTCTGTCTTGGGACAGCATTTGCATGATATCCATTTGATTTACAAGCCTCTAGGAACCCTTTTGGCCCTCCCTTTCTCCATAATCTCCTGCTGTCCCACCCCTCCCCCGCCCAGAATGGAAAAGCAAATTCCATTATCACCTGCAGAACGACCTTGGGCAGTTCACTCTGCTCCTCCAGAACCTACTTGACACATATATTTATTATTATTATTATTATTTTTTGAGACAGAGTCTCGCTTTGTTGCCCAGGCTAGAATGAGTACTGTGGCGTCAGCCTAGCTCACAGCAACCTCAAACTCCTGGGCTCAAGCGATCCTCCTGCCTCAGCCTCCCGAGTAGCTGGGACTACAGGCATGCGCCACCATGCCCGGCTAATTTCTTCTATATATATTAGTTGGCCAATTAATTTCTTTCTATTATTTGAACTCCTGACCTCGAGCAATCCGCCCGCCTGGGCCTCCCAGAGTGCTAGGATGACAGGCCGCTACACCCGGCCCTACTTGACACGTTTAAATCAGATGGCAGAAGGCAGCTCGGCCGCCTGGAGGCAGAGGACTGGAATACAGAATATCCTGGCGATCTTTTCAACTGGGAGAGTTTCTTTTTCTTTTTGGTTTTTAATTCTTCCTTGGAACCCTCTAACATGACGCTCTCCAAACAGCTATTTCAGCTCAGTCTGAGAAAAATACCTGTTGGGGTTCACCCTGGGGGCTGGGGCTTCCCCAGTGCCTCTCTCAGGTGAGGTTGAGGCTGGGAAGGAAAGTCTTTAAATCTCACCCGAAGACGGACCCCGGCTGACCTGAGTGACCAGCGCCTCCCAACTGACGCCACGCGTGCTCCTCCTGTGCCCCCAGTCGGAGCAGGGTCGCCGTGGCCAGCGGCGAAAGGCTCTGAAGCTAGAGGCGTGGGCGTCACCCAAACACCAACCAGCCTCTGCGTCGCTTCTGCTTGGGAGCAACACATCACGTGCCAAGGCGGTGACTCGGTTTCCCTGGGCCACTCGGAGTCCAGATCGTAAGTCGCCCCTCCTTCGGCCCACCCACGGCCAGTCGGCCGAGGCCGGGTCTCTCGCCTCCCGGCGAGGCCAGCGAGCCCCTCCCCGCCCTGGGCGGCGCGCAGGCGGGGTCCACCTGCGCCGGGGCGGGACAGGTGGGGCGGGAGGCAGCGCCGGGGGCGGGGGGAGCGCGCGAGCCGGAGGCTGCGGGCGGAGGGGCGGCGGGCGCGGGCCCCTGGGGCAGCAGCCGTCTGGGCAGCGCGGCGGGCCGCCGAGGGGCGCGGAGGGCGGGAGGCGGCGCGCCCGCGGCGGAGGCGCGGCGGGGAGACGGAGCGGAGGCCGTTCGGGCGGAGGAGCGGGCGCTGCTCCCGGACCGAGCTCCGAGCGCCGCTCGGCCGAGGGACCGGCGCGCGGAGCCTGAGCCCGCGCCCCGCCGGGGGGCGGCTGGCGGAGACGGCGCGGGCGCGGCGCTGAGACGCGCGCTGGGGCTCGGGGCGCTGGGCCCGGCCGCGGGCGGGCGCCGGGTGGGCAGCAGCCCGCGCTGGCGGCGGCAGCCTGGGCGCCGCGCCATGGGGAGCCCCCGGGCCGCGCGGCTCCTGCTGCTCCTGCGCCCGGCCAAGCTGCTGCGGAGGCGCTTCCGGCTGCTCCTGGCGCTCGCCCTGGTGTCCGTGGGGCTCTGGACGCTGTACCTGGAACTGGTGGCGTCAGCCCAGGGCGGCGGGAACCCCCTGAACCGCAGTAAGTAGCGCCGGGGGAGGGGCGGCCGCGGTGGCTCCGCGCGGGGGACCCGCCTCCCATCCCATCCTCAGACCGGGTTCCAACTCGCTTTCCTGCCCATGTGCCCAGCGCCGCGCCGCGCCGCGCCCCTCGGGGGGCGGGCGCGTGGCGAGCTGCGGGGCCTGCCGCCGGGCCATGTGCGGCCGGGGCACCCTCGGGGCCCCTGTCCCGCGCCAGGGAAGCCTGGACGCACCTCCAGCCGCTCCAGGCTGGCGGCTCCCGGGAAGGGCCGCGCGCGGTCCACGCGGGCCGGGGTGCGAGTCTGGGATGCCCTCGCGGTCTCCGGAGAGGCGCGCTCCACTCGCGCGGCCCAGGCTTTGCCCACCGCCTTCGCTTTGGCTCACTCCGTTTCCTCTCCTGCTGCGTCTTCTGGGGCTACTTCTTTTACAGATACTTTGGAGGGCCGCCTCCTCCCCTCTTCCCGCTCGCCACTCCGCTCCCCGCCCGTCCTCCTGCGCCCTCCCCGCCCTGGTCTTGGGCACTCTTTCTGCTAATTTTCCGAAGCAGAATCCACCGACCCCCAGACCAATGAGGCAGCAGGCAGCGCAGTGACCGGGCAGTGGTTAGATTCCTGCTTTTGTTTTTAACTTAGCCAAAACCACTTACTGTTTCTGTGCCTCAGTTTTCCTCCTAGAAGGATGGGAGGGAATGGTCTCTTTTTGCCTTTTAAATGAATAGGCATGGTTAAGCCAGGTAATTTTCAACGTGTTGTTGGGCCTAACAAAGAAAAACTCTGACAGTGACAATGTCAGGGACTGTATTTTTTTAAGACGGGGGAGGGACAAGGGGGTTCAGTTTCCTTTTATTTTTTTTTTCGAGACAGAGTATTACTCTGTTGCTGGGGGTAGAGTGCATTCGCATCATCATACCTCACAGCAACCTCAGACTTCTGGGCTCAAGCTATCTCCTGCCTCAGCCTCCCAAGTAGGTGGGTCTACAGGCATGCGCCACCACATGGGTTCATTTTTCTGCTTTTAGTAGAAACAGGTCTCACTCTTGCTTAGGCTAATCTTGAACTCCTTAGCTCAAGCAATCCTCTGTCTTGGCCTCCCAGAGCAGGCGTGAGCCACGCCCCTGGCCAGTGTCAGGGACTTTAAAAGGTCAATGTAATAGCCAGGAAAAGGAGTGGAGAAATTCCCATTACGACCAGGTGCCCAACCCAAGCCTGAGAGGCCAGAGGGTCAAAGTTCTGGAACATCATCACCATTCAGGAAACTTGGAGTGTTTTTGGTGGGGGAGAACAGAGTGGCTGATGAAACTGCTGGTGAGAAGACCTGGGGCCTGTGCTGGTGTCAGCGCCTCTACCCAGAGCTGGCGTGGCGCTCTGCCTCCTCCTGCGGCCAGAGAGACCTAATTGCTAGGGACAGCAGCCAAGCTGGTTCAGGTTAGACCTGTATATTTATGGCCTAACCTCTCTCTCTGTGGCAGTGGAAATAATTCTGGCTGTGAGTTGGGAAACTGGCTCTGCCACTAGTTGGGGAACCCAGGGAGAAATGACAGCTTCTCAGGTAAAATGAGGAATGTGATTTACAAGATCTCCAAGGTCCCTTTCAGTTTGGATGCTAAGATTGAATGATCTCCTGCACTTGAGCATTTCCAGGGCCTGAGGTCTCAGCAAGGTGAGGAAGGCGAAGCCCTGGTTGCACAGCTCTGCGGGCATGACCAAAGTCCGCCTTCCATGGCTGGGTCTTCCCTGCTCTGGACCTGGCTCTTCCTTCTGAAAGAAAGGGAATCTTGCCTTCTACACCGTGGCCACTCAGACAGTCCCAGTGCATGAGCTCGTTTGGAGTGTGTGCAGGCCGGAGGCCCGGGAGGGTCCCTCTCCCCCTGGGACCCTCTTCCCAACGTGGCCATCACTTTGTTAATGTGGCAGCAAATTAAAACCAGAGAAGAAAGCAGTTGCTTTGTGACCCTGAAATCAGCAACCCCCTTTCTCCTCCCCACTTTTCTTTAACCTCAAGTGTGTTTTCTCCTCAACAACTGAGTTTGCCACAATAGTAATGCACACTCCAGCTCGAGACCTCTGTCCTCTGTTGGCTGTCTCATTCTGAACCATTGGTTCTTGGTTCTGTTGGGTTCTCCTCCCAGAGGAATCTTAACTCTCCGACTGGGTTTCCTTATTCTTTGTTTCCTTTTCCAAATCAACCCTTCTCCAGAAAAAGCTTCCCAGCCTCCTATTCCAGAATTGGCTTTCTGTTTCCCTATCTGCGATTTTTAACAAGAGGCTGAGGCTGGGCACTGACACATCCCCTGTTCTTCTTCTCTTCTTCTCAGAACCCTGAACTCCATCTGTTCTGCATGGCAGCGATTCACACCGGGCTGTCTCTCTTCCACTCTTTCCGTGATTTCCTTATGGAATGAGATTTAGACAGTGGCTGTCATTTGTGCCTCCTTGCATCCCATCCTTTTTTGTTGTTAAGCCTAGACATCTTGTGAGTCTCACTCCCAGCTCTGGCGGGAGAGCAGAGGAGGAGGCATCAGGAAAGGAGCAGTGGGAAGGAGTTGCTGGCAGTCCCTCCCTCACAGCCCCACTACCAGCAGCAACCAGGGCAGTAAAACTGTCCCACCCAGGACGGCACGGGCCTTGACCACAGCAGTCAGCCTGCCTTTCCCAGCCACTCTGCTTCCCCTGTGGCAATGGCTGTCGACTCACTCCACCACCACCCGCTCTGTCAACTGTACGGCCAGCCCCCGTTACCAAGAACCTTTCATTTGCCTGTCCCTGTGCACTGGCACATTGATTTGGTGCTGGAAGAAGACTCTGGAGAGGTGGCAGTGACAAACTCCAGGCTAGCAAAGTAATGACAGGGGAGCATACTTTCTACTTCATCTTCATGAAATAACCCAGGAGTTTAAGATGTGGGTGATGTGCAGTTTGGGCTCCATGTGTAGAAAGAGATATAGCCACAGTTGGAGTAGCTTCAGAGAAAAACAACCAAAATCATTAGCAAATAGGAACTGGGACTCCTGGATGAAAGAATCAGGGCCATACACTCACTCATGTCCACAAATATTGACTCAGCACATACCTGGAGCAAGGTGTTGTGCCGGGCCATTTATCTGTGATGATCAGGATGTGGTTGCTGCCCTCTGCTGCTTTCTGTCAAGGAGAGGAGCTGAGGTGCCTTAGCTTAAATACAAATATAAATTAAATATAAAAATATAAATATAAAAATATATTAAATATAAAAATATTTACAATATTAAATATAAAAATGATTACAAACCTGGTACAGTGGCATACAAAATAATCCCAGCTACTTGGGAGCCTGAGACAGGAGGATCCCTTGAACCCAGAAGTTCAAGGCTGCGGTGAGCTGTGATCACGTGTGTGAATAGCAACTGCACTCCAGCCTGGGCAACATAGTGAGACCCCCATCTCTAAAAATATAAATAAAAATAATAATCAAACAGTCATTTAGTTTTACAAATGTAGAACCTGGACATTGCTGTGACACTTCTGGAAATGGGGCACAGCTCTTTCAACCAGTATTTCATGGAAGCAGTGACATTTCAGTCAGGAGATTTTGAGGGAGTTGGTCAGATTTTAATGGATGCAGAAAGAGGTTATTGCAGACAGAAGGAGCAGTGTCAACAAAGACTAAGAGTCAGGGGAAAGTTAGTGTTCGGGAATATTGAGCATCTGGGTTTGGTGAAGCAGAGGGTATAAAGGAGAATATAGGGTGACACTACATTATGAAAGGCTTTGAATTAACAACCTTAAAAAGTGGCACTTACTCAGTACACAGCGGACAGCAGTTGAAAGTTTTAGAATAGGGTAGCCTTGCAGAATGGGACAGGAAAGGGTAGCGGTCAAGCTGTTTGACAGTACTTTTGGTATGGAATGGCAGTTCTTGAACAGGCTCCTGAAGGTCCCTTGCTGGCCCTAACCATTTAGCTTCTGGGTCATAAAGCTGTCCTGGGGAGGGTCCGGGGAGGGCTGGAGTCACTCAGCCTGGGGCAGTCACCATTACCAACACAGAGTGAGGATTTTGGCATTTTAATAACTGGTACAGCTATACTGGTATGTGCTGGCTGGACAGCAGCCCTGGGAACAAACTATTATTGGAAGTTAAATATTCTCCATTCTGGAAGGTTTTAATAAGTTATACCCATTTGTTCAGATTGGATTAGCTAAGATTCTGTCTGAAGGCAGAGGTCTGAACTAAAATGGTTTCTAGGTTCTTTGCTCCATGCTGACCTGCTGCTGGGAGCAGAGCGGGCCCGAGCCGAGAGATGACATTTGGGTGCAAAGCCAGCACAGAAGGATAGTGGGCGTTGGCCTCTTTTTAGGTCTCCTGAGGCTGGGTGTGGCATATCCCTGACTAAGTCCCAGGTTTACCTGCTGGACCCCAGCGTGTTCTGAAGCTCAGGACGTCATCTGCTTTCGCTGCCTCACATCTGTCTACACCACATCCCTTTGGTTGGCCCTGGTGATTGCGGGCGGACATGAGGGGCTAAGGAGCTGCACCCTCGGGTGTCAGGCAGGCGCGTTGTTCCTGGGGTCACCACAGCTGTCCGACTTGGAAAGGGTACAGAGGTAGCGCAGGGCACAGCAGTAATCTGAGACGAGGCGGGAGAGGGAGAAGCAGGAGACGGCTGTGTGGGCAGAGGGGCAGGGGCAGAGAGGTGAAACTCGGAGCAGAGGCTGCTGTGTGTGCTCCTGTGGATGGGACCTGGTCTCATGCCGCCCTGCCTGGGCTCACTCTTTCCAGTGGAACCTCTGGCTACTGTTCTTATGTCCTACTTACCTCTGCTTTCCACTGACTTTCTGGTCACCTGGCTGCTGTGTGTGTCTTGAAATCAGTACTCAATTCTGAGCACATGCTAAGCACTAAATAAGTACCTTCTGGTTATGAATAGTCAGATCTGAATTTCTAAGCACCTGATAGTTTCCACTGACAGATGCTCGTTTATCAGTGTCTGATCCAAGAATAGAACCAGGAATTCTCATCATTGTACCGTAATATGTATATACAACAATAGCTTTTGAATACAAATTGCAAAAGATAAGAATTAAGCCATCTGTGCTTTTTTATTATAAGTGTGCTTTCTTTCGGCCTAACCCTGCCTGTATCAGAAACACAATGTTTGACAGTAGGAGACCCTAACCCGTATTTGGGGTCTCTCCTTTCCCTGGTCCCTTCCGCCCCTGTTCTGACGTGGCCGGCTGCCATCTGTGTCCCCCGCGGCACCCGGGCCCTCAGTCAGCGTGAGGCCCCACGCCCCTGCGTGGCGTGCTCAGGCTGCCGGCCACTTCCTGTCCTGGGAGCTCAGACACCATGCGTGGCGATGCCCGCCTTGCAGCACAAGGTCTCTGAAACAGCCACTTCTGTGCTGGTTTCAGGAGAGGCTAGTAGGTATGCTGCAGTAATTTTCCAGGCCACAGAGCCTGGTCTTGCCCTCTAGTGCCGAGCTTTATGGAGCAGAGAAGCTGCCATAGCAGAGTTTGCTTTGGAAGAGGGCCTAGGTGTTGTTGGAGTCAGCCCTCACTGTCTGGTTCTCCTCTGCAGACTTCCATCGCCCCCAAAACTACCATTTTCCACAAGCACTTTTCCTTATATCTAAAGATTATTAGATCCAAACTAGGCCAACCATACATACATTTTGAGCTTTCAGCTAATCCTCCTTTGACCTTGTGGTCCACATAATTAATACTTTGTATGTTGGCCAGTATAAAAGGCACTTCTGGAAGAGGTGAGAGGAGTCCAGAGAGTGTGTTCAGAGGGCCTCGGGCTGGGTGTGTTATGTAGTCTGAGCAAAGCATGATAGGTAGGTCTGTAAGTTTTCACAGACTGTTAGGTTCTAACAAATGCTGCTTGTAATGTTAGAAGTATCCATTAGGTAAGCAAAATGAATATTCTTTTTATGGTGGTATTTTAGTATGTAATTTATTTTATGCTAAATGTTTTTTATTGAGAACAAAAGTCCTGATACTGACCAGCTTTTTTAGAAAATAAGCATGCATATTGTCCTTATGTGCCCTGTTTTTTCAAATTTTTGCACATTAAATATACAGCTTGATGAACAGTTTCACAAGCTTAGAGTCCCTGCGCTAGGAACAGCATCACAGTAAAGAAGCAGAACATTACCAGCACCCCAGAAGCCTCCTTGGGCTCTCTTTCAGTCACTACCATCAGCATAGATTAATTTTTGAGACAGAGTCCCACTCTGTTGTCTGGGCTAGAGTGCCGTGGCGTCAGCCTAGCTCACAGCAACCTCAAACTCCTGGGCTCAAGCGATCCTGCTGCCTCAGCCTCCCAAGTAGGTGGTACCACAGGCATGCGCCACCAAGCTCTGCTAATTTTTCTATTTTTAAAGATGGGTCTCCCTCTTGCTCAGGTTGGTCTTGAACTCCTGAGCTCAAGTGATCCTCCTGCCTCAGCATCCCAGACTGCTAGGATTATATGTGTGAGTCACCATGCCCAGCCCAGTATATGATTTATTTATAAAATAATAATCTTTATGATCATAAAATTAATGCATGTTCATCATACTAGACAACAGCTGTGTATCTGGACTACATTAAGCCCTGTGAAATTATTTTTTTGTGCTTTAGGCTCCCCAGCACAGCTGGTAACATAACTTAAGGCCAAGGAAGACCACAGGCCTAAGTGCTGTAAGGGGGAGCCTCACAAAATTCACCATCAGAGCTGCCCCAAGGATGGAAGTTAGAACTGTTGCTGATCTTGTGTATGAGAACCCTCCAAAAGTGTTTTTTCTGGTCTTAATCATAGAAATAGTTGTGCTTCTCTTAAGCAGTTTGTTTTAATTTTTATCGGTCATGTAAATTCCATAACCCTTTATGCTGGTTACTAGAAAGTTATAGAATTCAATTTATTCTTCACCTGGAGAAAAGTATAAAGGATTTTATGATCTGTATTGTTGTATCAATTTTGTGCCTGCACCTTTATTTTTCCTTTTTTCCCCCCATAGCTACTTCCAGTTTATGTCATATTTATGGTCCTTGTGAGCCCCTTTAATTTTTCCTGGACCAAATCAAAGCATAAAATAAATCAATCAATAAAAGTGCTATGGTATACATAAAAGTATGAAGAAGAAATTAACAATTACCTATAATGCCAATACTCTGACTTAGAGATTGTTGAAAAGAAAAAATAAAGTATAATAAGCAGTGATAATTAGATGCTGAATTCTGGAATACCTTAAATAAAAATTCTAGATTTTAAAACCAAAAAAGCTGACAGCTTATTTTCCTGACCTTTTTTAAAAAAAAATTTAGTTTATTTAAATATTGAAAAGTTGAATCAGGCTGGGCACAGTGGCTCGTGCTTATTATCCCAGCTACTCCAGAGGCTGAGACAGGAGGGATCACTTGAGCCTAGGAGTTCAAGGCTGCAGTGAGCTACGATCCCACCACTGCACTCCATTCTGGGCAATAGAGTGACCCTATCTCTTAAAAAAAAAAAAAATTGAATCACATTCAGAAATAAATTCTCACCTCTTTCTTATCAGAAGATTATCAGAAGCTTTGAATTAATGGACAGATGCTAGGGCCTGAGCTACTACCAATAGGAGGATCATGAATGTTAAGATCTGTAGCCACTACCCAGCCCTTGGCTTTTGGATGCATGAATTCACAAACATTAGCTTTTAATAAACAGCTGTGAAAACCTCCCCAGCGAAGAAACTTTATCTGCCTCTTCTGCCCATTTCTTCTTTGAAACTGTGTTCTTGTGGAGCCTGGCAGGGCTATGCTTGTGTTCCATTTCATATGGGTAAAACTGTGCCTTGTGGCATCAGGACCTAGGAATAACAACCCAAGGATGGGAGGAGAAGAAAGGGAGGTAGGGGTAGAAGTAGAGAAAGGACGTTATAGGCTGACCCAGGATTTTGCATACAAGTGCTCAGGAAATTGAATGTTGTGTATTTTTCAATTTTTTAAATTTATTTTGTAAATCATGAATGGCTGCAGAAGTAATTCATTTTAAACTTGAAGAAAAATGTTTATGGAGTATTTACTTTTTGTGAGGGACTGAGTGGAATGAAAAGCATTGATGGTTCCTAGAAGAAATTATGGAAGTTGAAGAAAGGTGAGGGTTAAATTGAAGCTCTATTACTCACCAGCTGTTGGACCTCAATTAAGATACTTATTCCTTTCTACGCCCCCGGTGATTATGTGGGTAATGGGATTATAATGCTTTCCCTGTAGAGCTTTTCTTATAACTAAATAAAATTTAGTGAGCCTAGCACATATCAGATGCCCAATTTGATTTTTTTTTTTTTTTTTTTTTGAGACAGAGTCTCACTCTGTCACTCTGGCTAGAGTGCCGTGGCGTCAGCCTAGCTCACAGCAACTTCAGACTCCTGGACTCAAGCAATGCTCCTGCCTCAGCCTCCCGAGTAGCTGAGACTACATGTGCTCACCACCACAGCCAGCTAATTTTTCAATTTTTAGTAGAGACGGGCGTCTTGTTCTTGTTCAGGCTGTCTCGAATCCAGACCTCATGCGATTGTCCCGTCTTGGCCTAGCAGAGTGCTAGGATTACAGGTGTGGGCCACTGTGCCTGGCCTATTCAATTTTGTAGAAGCCTCGCACATATTAGTAGCTCAATGAATGTTGGTTCCTGTCTCATTCCCCCTCAGAGTTTGCAGGCTAGTAGGAATTGGAGAATAGCCGGGCAGGCAGGGGTGAGTGGATACATTCCTCAACTGGCCCTCTTGCCTGCTGCTTCAACTTCTCAGCCCATGATACAGCTGTGTCCATACCTGGGGCAGTCACAAGGCCATCCATGTCCAGCGCCTGTGACCAGATACACATTCTTCAATCATTCTTTCTTTCTCTATGATGTGCAGCCTCACCTCTCTGTTTCCATCCCAAAACCTTGCAAAGATTTGCACTGGGGGTGTGGAGCACGGTAGGAGTCAAGGATTTTGCTGAGAATGAGAGATGCCTGGGGCTGTATCAGGGCACAAAAGCACAGCAGTTGGGAAATGGCATCCGGTCGGTCACTCTGTTGCATGCCCATAAGCACATGCTGAGGACTGCTGGGACTGGAAGGCTGGAACACTGGGCAGTTCTCTCAGTTTAAATCCCAGCTTCAGAGCTGACTTGTAGGTTCTGTTCTTTCGTGAGCTTCAGTTTCATAATCTTTGGAATGGGATGCCTTTTGCAGGGGTAGGTTTGTAACTTTCCCATGTCACCAAGGGGCCAAGGGGACAGTCAGTTTGTGATCATCTGGCACTGGTCCTTCAAGACTCAGTTGCTTGAACCAAGAGATGGCAGCTCTCCCAGTGCTCTGAGCACTTTGGCCTCCTGGGGCATCTCTGACCACATGGTCTCCCTACAAGCAGTTGCCTCAAGGTTAAAGTCCCCCCTGCTGGGGTCTTCTTGCAAATCCTCTGATCCACTTGTGTCCACCCTGCCTGCCAGCCCGCGTTCAGACAGATGCCTGTGCTCACGTGCTTCCCCCTGGCCAGCTTCCCCTGACTGCTCAGCACCACCTCAGAGCTTGGCAGAGGAGAGGATGGTGAGGGTTTCCTCACAGACCAGGGACAGAGTGCAACACACGCTGTCAATCCTTGGTTCTCCTCTCTGCTCATCTCAGCTGAGTGGAGGGCCAGGGAAAAGGGAGACGGGTCGGGGAGCACACCCCTGGGGAATGGCCTCCAGGGGCAGAAGGCAGGGACAATCGCACAGGCACAAAACAGGGAGAGAGTTCTACCCCACTTTTTCATTCTAGCGACTGTGTTTTTCATATTTATGTTTATCTGAATCCATTTCAGATGTGTTGCATCCCCTTAAAAATACTATATTCTTCTGTATTTAATAGTTTTATTTATTTTTTGAGACAGAGTCTCGCTTTTTGTTGCCTAGGCTAGAGTGAGTGCCGTGGTGTCAGCCTAGCTCACAGCAACCTCAAACTCCTGGGCTCAAGCAATCCTGCTGCCTCAGCCTCCCAAGTAGCTGGGACTACAGGCATGTGCCACCATGCCCGGCTAATTTTTTCTATATATGTTAGTTGGCCAATTAGTTTCTTTCTATTTATAGTAGAGACGGGGTCTTGCTCTTGCTCAGGCTGGTTTCGAACTCCTGACCTCGAGCAATCCGCCCGCCTCGGCCTCCCAGAGAGCTAGGATTACAGGCATGAGCCACCGCGCCCAGCCTAATAGTTTTATTTTTTTAAGAGACAGGGTCTTGCTGTGTTGCCCAGGCTGGTCTTGAACTCCTGGCCTCAAGTGATCCTCTGGCTTCAACCTCCCTCTATCTGGGACTATAGGTGTGTACTACTGCACCCAGCTTTGTTTTTAATAATTTAAAACAGATCGGTCATGGTGGCTCATGTCTATAATCCCAGTACCTGGGGAGCCTGAGGTGGGAGGATTGCTTGAGGCCATGAGCTAGAAACCATTTCTTAAAAACAAAACAAAACAAAACAAAAAAACGATTACTGGCGTGGTGCACACCTATAGTCCCAGCTACTCAGGAGGGTGAGGCTGGAGGGTCACTTGAGCCCAGGAGTTCAAGGCTGCAGCGAGTTGTGATCAAGCTACTGTACTCCAGTCTGGATGATAGAGCAAGACTCTGTCTCTAAAATAAATAAGTAAATAATTTATTTATTTTTAATTTTTAAAAATTTTTTTGAGGGGCTTAACAACAAAAATTTATTTTTTCACAGTTTTAAGAGCTAGAAGTTGAAGAACAAGGTGTCTCCAGGCTTGGTTTTGTCAGGTTTCAGTGTGAAAATGGTTCTGACACACTCAGGGCTGAAGAGTGACCAGACGCACCAGGGTAAGGCCACCATGAAGACGAGAGCTGCTGAGGAGAGGGAGGCAGGGTCACAGTGCAGTTGCGAGGTGCAGGCTCACAGAGTGTGACGCGTAAGCCACAGCTGGCGGCCGGACCCATGTGGCAGCAAAGGGAAAGCAAAAGGAAGAGCCCCCAAAAAGGATAAGTAAATAATTTAAAACAAATTTATTTTATCTAAACTATTATCTAAAATTATCCCAAACTAAGGGGCTGCCAATGTGTTAGCATCTCCATGCTGCTCTGATTTTCACATCTTCATTTTTGGCCCCTGGAGATTTTTCTTACTTTATGGAGGCTCAACTGTAAAGATAAAAAGAAGTTTGTCATATTTCAGCCTGCATTTTTTAGTGTTTTGTTGTGAGTAATTTCCAAAAGGAAGTCCTTTGCCTTGAATGTTTTTTTTTTTTTTTTTGAGACAGAGTGTCTTTGTGTTGCCCAGGCTAGAGTGAGTGCCATGACGTCAGCCTAGCTCACAGCAACCTCACACTCCTGGGCTCAAGCGATCCTTCTGCCTCAGCTTCCCAAGTAGCTGGGACTACAGGCATGTGCCACCATGCCCGGCTAATTTTTTCTATATATTTTTAGTTGCCCAATTAATTTCTTTCTATTTTTAGTAGAGACGGGGTCTCACTCTTGCTCAGGCTGGGCTTGAACTCCTGACCTTGAGCCCGTCTTGGCCTCTCAGAGTGCTGGGATTACAAGCAAGAGCTGGCTTGAATTTTTAAGTCTTTCTCCAGCTCCAACAGACTGTGATTACTGGCGGGGGGGGGGGGGGGGGGGGGTTGTATCTAAGCAAAGGTAAATATTTCCATTTGAGGAACAAAGCTTAAACTAAGTAAAAGTTTAGGGAAGACACATTCCTCAGTGCACAGGCTCACGTGGTATGAAGATAAGGCCGAAAAGGTGCCAGGCTGCTGAGTTTGGACTTGGTGGGGAGCAGCATCACTTTCTCTTTTCTCTTTAAGACAGAGTCTCACTGTGTCACCTGGGCTACAGTGCCGTGGAGTCAGCCTAGCTCACAGCAACCTCAAACTCCTGGGCTCAGGCGATCCTCCTGCCTCAGCCTCCCAAGTAGCTGGGACTACAGGCATGTGCCACCATGCCTGGCTAATTTTTCTTTTCTTTTCTTTTCTTTTCTTTTCTTTTCTTTTCTTTTCTTTTCTTTTCTTTTCTTTTCTTTTCTTTTCTCTTCTTTTCTTTTCTTTTCTTTCTCTTTCTCCTCTCTCTCTTTCTCCTCTTTCTTTCTCCTCTCTTTTTTCTTTCTCTCTCTCTTTCTCCTCTCTTTCTTTCTCCTCTTTCTTTCTTTCTTTCTTTCTTTCTTTCTTTCTTTCTTTCTTTCTTTCCCCTCCCCTTCCCTTCCCTCCCCTCCCCTCCCCTCCCCTCCCCTTCCCTTCCCTTCCTTTCCTTTCCTTTCTCTCTCCTTTCTTTCTCTCTCTTTCTTTCTCTTTCTTTCTTTCTTTCTTTCTCTCTCTCTCTCTCTCTCTTTCTCCTTCCTTCCTTTCCTTTCCTTTCCTTTCTCTCTCTTCTCTTTCTTTCTTTCCTTTCTTTTCTTTCTTTCTTTCTTTCTTTCTTTCTTTCTTTCTTTCTTTCGTTAGTTCTTCCTTTCTTTTCTTTCTTTCTCTTTCTTTCTTTCTTTCTTTCTTTCTTTCTTTCTTTCTTTCTTTCTTTCTTTCTTTTCTTTCTTTTCTTCCTTTCTTTCTTTCGTTAGTTCATCCTTTCTTTCCCTCCCTCCCTCCCTCCCTCCCTCCCTCCCTCCCTCCCTCCCTCCCTCCCTTCCTTCCTTCCTTCCTTCCTTCCTTCCTTCCTTCCTTCCTTCCTTTCTTGTCTGTCTGTCTGTCTGTCTGTCTGTCTTCCTTTTCCTCAGGCTGGTCTCAACCTCTCAAACTCCTGGCCTTAAGTGATCCTCCCACCTCGGCCGCCCAAAGTGCCAGGATTACAGGTGTGAGCCACCGCACTGGGCCAGCATAATTTTTTTTAAGCAGGTGTTTGATATGACAAAGGCAGTGTTTTCTTCTTTTCATCCACTGATTTGTACTTTATAATCCCTCTGTGTCCCAAGAATTGCGACTGTATGTGGATTAAGATGTTGGGAGGTGGCAGGGTGGCTGGGACCTAGAGAGGCCACTCAGAAGGTCACTGCAGTGACCCAAAGGATGGGCGGTGTGTGCCCAGATGGAAGGGGTGACAGATGAAAGCTGGACATGCCAAGGCACAGAGTGACAGAGCTTGGCGGTAGGGTTGATGCAGAAGGCGACAGAACACCAGAGCTGTGGGCCTCACACACGGTTTTCTGGCTACACTCTGCATCATCATTTCAGCAAGGACTGCCTTGCCCACCTAGCGGCTCAAAAATGTGCTCATGAGAAGAAAGTGCCTTCATTTGTCTGCACTTTCCTCAACGGAGCTTGGACACCATGTGGTTCTGGAGAAGTCGTCAAAAGGACAGGGAGACCGACACCGGCTCACTCTGCAGACGTGCACCGAGCACCCGCACGCGCCAGGCAGCGTTCTAGGGTTAGGACATAGCAGGGAGCAGGAAGTGTGGTCTTTGTTGTGGAGCCTCCGCTTCCGGAGGAAGAAGCAGAGGATAGTCTCAAACAGGCAGGTGTTTCAGATGGCGACGTGGTCCGGGAAGAAAGGGAAACATGCCTATGGCACAAAGGGACTGATAGGGACAGGAGGGAAAAGATCAGTGTAGAAGGTGGGGGGCCTCTGAGGCGTGACCTTCCTAAAATGGATCCCATAGGAGTAGAGGACATAATCGAACACCAGTGAGTGTCAGGGTGACAGAGACCTCAGGAATTCCAAGAGTGGGAGCTGGGTGGAAAAGGAGAAAAAATGCAAAACCGGATCCTTGCTGGTTTTCAGGATAAGCATCTCCTTCCTCACCCTCCAGTTGTCTTGGAAACAGTGTTCTCCGTCACCTCCCTGTCAGGAGTAGAGGAGGCCTTAGACTTGGAGTTTTCTATGGAGAGCGCTTGAGAAAGAGGTGCTGGCCAAGGACTCAGTCTGGGCGTGGGGAGAAGCTGAGATGGGCTGCGTTTCACTCATTACAAATCTGGATCCCAGAGCCAGCGTGGGGGCAGGGCTGTCCTGTCGAAAGCCCATTGGAGCTAACCTCCGCCCCCTTTCCTCACGGCACTTTTTTGGTACCTCCATTAATGCACTTATCAAAGTCTGCCTTGCATTGGAGTTATTTATGTCTGTGTTTGTCCTCCCCCATGAGATTGTGAATTTTTGGAGTGCTGGGCCTGGGCACCCCCCCCCCACCAGGTCTTCCTAGTGCAGAGATTTTTAACCTTTTGTGGATCACATCCACCTATAAGAATTTGATGAAGAAGTGGTGGACCCTCTCCCTAGAAGTTTGCTTCTTTCCCTTACAGCTTGCATACGATTTTGGCAGGTGTACCCAGACCCCAGACCCATATCCACAGATCCCTAGTTGAGAACTCTGCCTGAGTGCTTTACCCTATGCCTGGGACATGGTAAGTTCTCAGAGTTTGATGACTTGGGAACATTCTCCCAATTAAATCTCTACTCTAGTTGCAGGGGACAGATGTTAGGTGGGAGACAGAGAGCCAGGAAGCAGCCTGGCTGTAGGAGAGGAAGAGAGTGTATAAACCATCCATCTGGAAGCAGCAGCCCCACTGTCACATCTTGTCCCAGGAGAGCTGGCCCTGGGATCTCCTCCCCCAGGGTTGGTCTTTTCTTGGGCTCTTGGGTGTGGCCTCTTTGCCAGCCTCACGACAGTCCTCTGCTTGCCTTTCGAAGCTCTGCCCATCCTTTTCTCCCGTCTCTTCCTTGAAGCCTTTCTCAACAACTTCAGAACCCACCGAACTTGTCCTTTTTAGAACTTTTGTTGCACTTTAAGTTGCCTGAAACTTAACAGTTGAGTAGATACTTTCTTTTCTTCCCAGTTCATCTGGGCGGGTCTTATGTGTTCCAACTGGGTTGTCAGAGAAGCCAGACGCAGTCTCCAAGTATCTGGTCAGGGCAGTTGGCTTTGCCCTTCCGCAAGCGCTGGTGGGCTGCCTGTAGGAGGCAGGGGGTTCACACGGAAGCCAGTCGCTGCGTGTGCTCTGCAGACGTAGCTGTCCTTGCTGCCTTGACTTCTGGCTGCTCTTGTGCCCCCAGGCCATCTGCTGGGGTCTTTACCCCTCATTTCCTTGTTCCTCATGGCAGGGTGGTCAAGAGCAGGCTCTGAGGTCAGACCACCCGTTTGATTCCCAGCTCCAGTTCTTAGTAAGCTGTGCCTCAGGGAACACGTTTACTGAGCCTCATTATGCTCCAGTCCCTTGTCTGTAAAATGGCAATATTAATAGTTCCTAGCTCACTGGGTTTTTGTTGTGACGAGTGAAATAATACATATAAAGTACTTAGAACAGATCCTGATACATAATTTTTAACTATTGTTTATCATCTAATTGGCTTTTAAAGGCCCTATCCCTATCTTTTTTTTTTTTTTAGAGACAGAGTCTTGCTTTGTTGCCCAGGCTAGAGTGAGTGCCGTGGCATCTGCCTAGCTCACAGCAACCTCAAACTCCTGGGCTCCTCCTGCCTCAGCCTCCCAAGTAGCTGAGACTACAGGCATGCACCACCATGCCTGGCTAATTTTTTCTATATATATTAGTTGGCCAATTAATTTCTTTCTATTTATAGTAGAGACGGGGTCTCACTCTTGCTCAGGCTGGTTTCGACCTCCTGACCTCTAGCAATCCGCCCGCCTCGGCCTCCCAGAGTGTTAGGATTACAGGCGTGAGCCACCGCGCCCGGCCTCCATCCCTATCTTGATTGGTTTTAGGGTGCTGTCTCTCACATATTGTAAAATGTCTCAGGATAGAAATGGATCTCAGAGTTTTTTTTGTTCTGAAATGGATAGTACTGCTTTTCCCCAAAAATAAGACAGGGTCTTATATTTATTTTTCCTCAAGAAGACACCCTAGGGCTTATTTTCAGGAGATGTGTTATTTTTTTAAGTATGGTACAATAATCTACATTTATTCAAATATAGTTAAGTCGTCTTCTTCTGGAACATCATCATAACTCTCCAAACTCCGAGTTCCATCCTGAATTTCTTGCGACTCTATTTCCTTTAGAACCATTGGCCCCAATCTCTCATGTCGAGCTCTCATGGAGCAGATGACAAGGGCTGCTTGTGTTCTTTCCTGCTCTGCATCGAAATGCATGGGTTGCGCAGATGCGCTGTGTGGCCACGCCCATCACTAGGTCTTATTTTCGGGCTAGGGCTTATACTGCGCAAATGCTTAGAAACCCTGCTTGTTTTATGGGTAAGGCTTATTTTCGGGGAAACACAGTACCTCGGATACATTTCTTGTTCCAGGCCCATAGCAGACATCTCCAGTAGAACATGAAATTCTTTCATGGAGTCAGAGGCAGTCTCAGAACCTCTCAACACAGTCGCCAGGCAGTTGCCACAAATTGATTTGAGTTGCCCTGAAAATGTAATCTTTTTGCTCAACCTCCTGATTTTACCAAAGAAGAATTTAAGGCCTAGAAAATTTACCAAGGAAGAATTTACCAAAGAAGAAATTTAAGGCCTAGAAAACTCAGCCTGCCTAGATAGCGGTGCTGGGCTCTGAACTGGCACTGAGACTGCTGCCATGCCAGTCCATGCCACTCACCCTCTGCTTTGCTCAGTCCCTTCTTGTTTGCTGAGAATGCTTCCTTTCAACACCTGAGTTCCATGAGGTTAGGGAAACCTCCTCTTTTTCCTTCCTGTCCAAGCAATTCAAAAGTATAGTATGTATGCATATAACCCAATTTCAGGCCTATCTATTTATTTTTTCTTACCAGTGAACTAGCTGAAGTTACTGCCACTTAGTTGGGGGTGAATCATGTTCCCACCTTAGTTGCTGTTGGGGTGATCTATGGATTTTCTGAATTTTTTCTACTGACACCTTGCATTGACATTGATGGTTGGGAGTAACCTGCAAAGAAATTCTTATTAATGTTCAATTCTCACATTGCTCAAGGCAGGCCAAGACTTGGAATTTCTTATTAGATAGGCCCCTTTGTTCCATGCTCCCATCCTGAGAACAGAGCCCATTCCAGTGTAGAGCTTTTTAAAAAAAAAAAAAAAAAAGGCAAATGGAGTCATGATTTCCTATTTTGCCTCCCTGAGTTGAAGGTGGATGGGAAATAGTGAATAGATGAGTTGATTTTAAATCAGAAGAATCTGGAACAGATGAGTCATGGACCCTTGGTAGGAAGATGCACATCGTGTTTAAAACATTACTCTCCTTCCTTTATTCTTTCCTCTGTGTAGAAAGATACAAGTTTACCAGGGCTGCTGTTTTCATAATTTTAGTCCTAGATAGCAAATGGAAATTAGTTCATCACTAGCAATTCTATGTGGGGGTAAAAGATGAAATGGACCCAAATCAAAGAAAAATTGCAGAGAGGGAGCAACAAGTGGGTTCAGAACATGTTTGGAAGATTATAGAGAGAGGTGAAAAAATCATACTCGAACCTGATTTAGCATGTTGAATAAGAATTCAGCTTTGATCTGATGCATGCAAATTGCAAAAATATTTGTATAAGGAATATTCTACAGTAGTGAAGCTTTAATTATGCTACTTAGGATGTGCCATGTATCTGTTATGGGAAACATTTATTGACGTAAGAACTATCATGCTAGAAGTTGATATATACCGATTTGGGAAAAAGAAATGGGCATAAACTGCCCAAGGTACTTGTTAATACAAAAAAGAATAAGGAGTTTCAGTTTCTGGGAAATGGAAATATATTGTGATATTTTTAGGGAAACAATTATGAAATATTTTTAGTACCCTTTACAAATCTAAAGTAATTATTCTGGTTAGTGTAGCAAGATAAAAATATTGTACATAATTTGGTTTGGCCAAGATGATTATACTTGGTATATTTAGAAAGTGGAAGACTTAAGAGGCAGAAGAAAAAACCCACTAAAGTTGTTTCTTCTATCAACTTTTTCTTTCAAAGAAAAAACACTCAGTTTTTTTCCTATATTTTTCTGATTTTTTACATCTCTCTTTTTCTTTCTTTCTTTTTTTTTTGGAGACAGAGTCTTGCCCTGTGCCCGGGCTAGAGTGCTGTAGCGTAAGCCCAGCTCACAGCAACCTCAAACTCCTGGCCTAAAGCAATCCTCCAGCCTTGGCGTCCCGGAATGCTAGGATTACTGGCGTGAGCCACCGTGCCTGACCTTGATTCTTTACATCTCTAAGAAGGTTTGGAAAGTTCCAGGGTTGTGAACACTTTCCCTAGCTGGCAGGATTTTTGTGAACCTGACATGTGAGGGAAGGAGTGGAAGGTGAGGGAAAGCAATAATACCTTGTTTCCCACAGAACCTCTTCCTAGGAAAGCAGAGCAGCAGTCACACTCAGGGCCAGAGGTTGTTACCTCTCTTCTTCCTGAAGGAAGTTTGGTCCTTTCCCACCGGTCCAAAGGTGTCATCTGCCACAGCTTGAAGACTTTCAGGGAGCACTGGGTTAGAAATGACACCCATCCAGCATGGTGACTCCCAGAGTTCACTGGGAAGGCAGAGGTACAGCCTCCTTCATGCAGAGAAGAAACTAAGGCAAGAGGGAGCTGGCACAGGCAAGCCTGTGGAGTCCACCCGTCATGTTGCTCAAAGAAGTGTCCTGATTCTAGCGGCAGCAAGGGGTCTAGGGTGGTTTAGAAGCTCAGCAGTCCACAGGGCATATTCTGGACTCTTTCTGGAGTCACTTAGCTCTTGCTGAGGGTATTTTGTTTCATGGCTGTGGCTTTGATGGTGTCACTGTCCCACCCTGCCCAGAGCCCTGCCGTAAACGAGTAGGCTGATGTCCCTTGCACTGCCAATGCTGGGTGAGGGCAGCGGGACCTTGAATCAGGTTGGTCATCAGCGGTAAAAGGGTCCCGGTGGGGGGCAGAGGGGGGACCTCTGCTGCCCACAACTAGCTCAGCAGGGAGACGAAATGAACACTTAGGAAAGGAAGGGGAGGGGATCTACTTCTAAGGGGTCTTGATAAGGGGGAAGGGGAGCATCCTGGCAGGTGCAGATGGGAAATCCAGAGGATGAGACCTGAGAAGTGGCCAGCGTGTTTGGCCAGGGAGCTGGGAGAGTCACCGGTGACTTGTGTGATCGGCTAGCATCTGCCGTGGCAGGAGGAGGAGGGTGGAAGCCACGTTACAGAGTCACAGAGTATTTGGGCTGGAGGAGTACGTGGGTCACCATCATGTTCAAATGGAGCCCTCAATGGTGGGTGATTCGTCTACAGTCACCAGGCTTTTACCACATGCAAGTGCAGTGGGTCCCGGAGCTTGTTACAAGCAGAACCACTGTGGGGACTCATATTCAGAACTGACCAATAAAAAACAAAAGCATAAGTCTTTTTTTAAGCTCATACTTAGGGTTGAGAACCTGGGGCTGTGAGTCAGGGGCTTCAGGTTCTAGGCTCTGATGTGAACTGGCTCTGAGCCGTCAGTTCTGGCCTCAGGGCATCAGCTCTCTGTATGGTAAACGCAGGGGCTTGTCTGCAGGTCTCAGGTGCCCTATGGCTCTGACATTGTTCCCAAAGAAAGTGGTATTTGCCTAATAACAGAATTCTGAGCTAGAAGTGGCTAGAGAAAGATAGGGGTGGAATGAGCCCTCAAGAAGAAGCTTGGCTCTGTGCCAGCTGTGTGACCTTGCCCTCACCCTGAGACGGGGCTGTCCCCCCTTCCCACGCTCTCTCCCACTCACCTGGGCATGAAAGGGTGGCCCACAGGTGAGGGCAGGGCGGGAGGTGAGTGAGCTGTGGGTGACGGCCCAGACAGAACCCGTCTCTGGGGAGCCTCTGGCTGGAGAGGCTCGGTGACTTGGACCCTCGCCCGACGGTGACACGGTCAACCCTTCTCAGCCTCCTCCTCTGCACTTGGAGCTAGATGGGGCCAGCTCAGCCCAGCCTCACCCCGCCTGCGCCGGCCGGCCCGGAGGACTTCTGCCAAGGAACTGGCCGCTTGTTTTGGCAGCTCCCGCCACCGCCCCGCGAGTGGACTGTGGGGCCAGTGAGTCCCGACCCTGCCTCAGGGGGCCCCGGGAGGTGCCCTCCAGGACACAGACCTCCTCCTGAAGAAGAGGGCCCCTCCCGGGGTCTTCCTCACAGGGACGGCCTGCGCCCTCGCCCTGCGCCCTCGCCGGGCCGTGCCCGCGGACCCCTGGCGCCTCGTGAGCCTCAGCAGCAGTCTGCGCCCCTCGTGCGCCGCGGGGCGGGGAGCCAGGCGGATGGGGGACCACGGCCCGCACCCCCACGCCAGTCGCTGGCTTTCCTGGTTTCCGCGCCGGCCTGCGGCTGCGGAGCAGAGCGGACCGCCTTGTGCGGCCTTCTGGCGCGCGGGTCCCCAGGCGGGGCAGACAGGCCCGGTCATTGCCTCCCCGCAGGGCCCGCCGCCAGCGTGAGCGGTGGGGCTGCCGCGGAGAGCTGGAGGCTAATTTTAGACCGAGACTCCCTGCCGGCAGCTGCGGCTGGGCTGGGGCGGCTGTGGCGGCTCAGGCTCGTCTCCGAGCAGGGAGCCCGCCCGTTCCTGCCTGGCTGCACAGAGGGTGGGGCCCCGAAGCCTGCACTTTCTCGAGGCTTCCTTTCTCCCTCTTGCATCGCGATGGCTCTAGCCTGTATTCCTCTCTCCAGGTGGCTTTGCAGCCCAGAACTACTCATGTGGTGCCCATGTGGTGGCCAGCGGGCCTCTGACACGGCAGGCAGGGCACCGGGGAGAAGACAGCGTCTCCACCCTGCCCTGGACTTACAGCGGAGCCCAGCCTCCCCACTGCACACCCAGCAAATGTCTAGTTTAGTGCTTCCAAGCTCTCTCCTGGAGATACACAGAGAAAATGACAGGGAAAGACGGCGTTTGTATCGCATGCAGGGGTAAAAGGGTGTTTGTGGCTGGATGCAGCCGTTGTTCAGTTCTGCTGCCCCAGGGGCTCGGGGGTCGAAGCTTTGCTATATCTGTTACCCATTTGAAGCCTCCCAGTGGGTCATGGCAGACCAGCTGGGCGGCCCTAAAGTCATCTTCAGCAGCTGCTACAGTCTTAATGAATGCCCAGTCTCAGACCCAGAAAACATCTCCTAGGTTAATCATAGGCTATGCTGGAAAAGAGCCTGCAGAGCATCGAATTGGTGCTCTCGTTTACAGAGGAGGACACTGAAGAATCCTGCTCCAGGTTAAAAAGCTAAGAAGTCAAAATCCCAGTTTGGGTTCTAGTTCTGCTAGGACAGTCATTCCTTCACTTTTCCAATGTTTATTGAGTTCTTATAAAGGTCAATATTGAAAAGTAGTTGCTGGAATTTGTCTATATTTGGTACAAAGAAAATCAAGGAAACCAAATTCAGGAAGGTGGTTATTTCTGGGGAGAAAGATGGGAATGTGACTGCAGATAGGCACAAAGGGCTTCAAAAAAATTAATTATGCCTAGTTCTCAAGTGTACATAGGTGTTATTCTTTAAACCATCGTATATATTTTTTTTAGATGTATATTCCTTTTAAATAGTAATTGAAAAATACAGGGAGTTTACAAACCAAAGGAAAGTGGCCTTGTGGGGTTAGGTAAGGAGGAAGACAAGTAGCTCAGTTATTACAAGGCAGGGTGACAAGGGCTGTGGCAGAACTGCAGTAATAATAGACCAGCTGTGTGTACTGGGCACATGTGATCTCATACGACCCTCACAATGAAAACACTACAGTTTCCATTTTATAGGTGAGAAAAATGAAGTTCAGAGAGGTTACTTACCTTGCTTGAGGTTCCTTGGTGAGTCATCTTTACAGTCAGATTTGGGTGCTGACATCTTACCACTGCACTGCCATGGTGGAGGGTGGGCGCCAGGCGCAGTGGCTCACGCCTGTAATCCTAGTACTCTGGAAGGCCGAGGCAGGAGGATCGCTTGAGCTCAGGAGTTCTAGACCAGCCTGAGCAAGAGTGAGACCCCGTCTCTACTACAAATAGAAAAAATTAGCCAGGCATGGTGATGTGCACCTGTAGTCCCAGCTCCTCAGGAGGCTGAGGCAGAAGGATCACTTGAGCCCAGGAGTTTGAGGTTGCTGTGAGCTAAGCTGATGCCACAGCACTCTAGCCCAGGTGACAGTGAGACTCTGTCTCAAAAAAAAAAAAAAAAAAAAAAAAACAAACATGGTGGAGGGTGAGTTGACTTGCATGGTGGCCTGGCCTGTGGGGCTGGGGTAGGGGTTGGAGAGGTGCGAAAATCACTTCATTTCTCTAAACTTCTGTTTCCCAATCTACAAAATGGAACTAATTTTACTTGCTTTTTCTTCTGTGCAAATATTTTGAATATACAAGCACAATATCTGCATAAAGTCTGACATTGATTGAGAACTGATCCTGTACCAGCCACTTTTCCCATATTACCTCTTCTCATCGTCCTTCAACTTCATCAAGAGCACGTGGTCCCTATTTCACCGGACACTCTGCCTCCCTGCTCTTAGCATCTGCTAGTAACCAATCTCCCTTCTCCCTGCCATCCCCAGGATGCTGGCTTCGGCTTTCAGGGACGGTCATTCTGGGGCTGAGATGTTGGCAATATGAAGCATCTGTCCTTCCCTCTACCCTAGTGCATCCAGATTCCAGGGTTAGCGCTGGGGCCATCACCCTTAGCTGAGAAGGCTGAGGTTTTGAAATCCTTGTTCTTTCCCAGTGGTTTTCAGCCTGGCTGCACATTTGAATACCTGAACATTTTTAAAGACTCTAGCCAGGACCTCAAGTTGATCAATTAGCTTTGAGAGGCATAGGAGCTCAGCATTGACTTCCAGGTATTCTGACGGGGAGCCGCAGTGGAGAACCGGGTGTGTCTGCTCTCCAGACACCATGAGCAAGGGATAAAGAGGCACAAGGAGATAGGGGAGTACCTCACTAAGCAACGACCAAAATGCCCCTGGGGCCCCAGCTGGTGCAGGGATTAGTCCAGGGAAGTTAGGAAATGGGAAAAGAAACAGAGAAGGAAGGAGACAATGAGGTAGAAAGGAAAGAGGGACAAGGAAAAACCTGTTTAGGGTTGGAGGATATGAAATTGCCCCCAGTAATGGCCCAGACCTTTCCCACTGTGCATGTTCTGTGAGCTCTGGTCCAGCCAATATGCATTTAATCATGAGGTGTTCAGGGTGTAGGAGGGAGAAAGAAGTGTGAGCTCTCTTATGACGGCATTCCAGGAGCTGTGGTGTTTCCACAGGTGAGATGCACACCTCGAACAGTGCGCCCCTTGGCGTGTTCTCCCCAGCTCCCAAACCCCTCACAAGAAGTGAAGTCTGGCATACAGGAGGAAGGCTTTGTGTTGGGGGAAGGATTTGAACTGTAATCTAAGTGATACAGAGGACTTAGATGGAGATGTGAGGGGAGGCTGCTGTGTTCCCCAGCGAGGATGGGCCCTGAGAGGAAGTGTGTGGTTATAGCAAGGGCAGCAAGAGTTGAGAGAAGTGGGGGGGAGAAACCAGCTGTGGGAAATTGGTACCAGCTTGATAGATGTGTGAATGCTAGATGAACCATCCATCCATTTACTGTCTTCACCTGGAGCCTGATTCCATGACTTCAGGACTCAGCAAACTGGGACCCCTGTGGTGTGGTGGCATTTACAGATGTTCCACTAGGAGCAGGAGGTTAGAGAAACTGAGACCCAGAAATAAGTGAATGACCTCAGACTTGGTAGTGTCCAGGCCTCAGCTGATAGCTAAGGATGACAGAGTGCTGGTTCTCGGCCCGGCTGCAAACGGGATCACCCAGGAAGTTTAAACAGTAATTGAGACAATACAAGCATATGCATTTATCAGCACTCACAGAACTGTTCATGTGAAGTGGGTATATTTAATATATTGTACATAAATTATACTTTTTTTTTTTTTTTGAGACAGTCTTGTTCTGTTGCCTGGGCTAGAGTGCCGTGGCATCAGCCTGGCTCACAGCAACTTCAGACTCCTGGGCTCAAGCGATCCTTCTGCTTCAGCCTCCTGAGTAGCTGGGACTACAGGTGTGTGTCACTACGCTCAGCTAATTTTTTCTATTTTTAGTTGTGCAGCTAATTTTGTTCTATTTTTAGTAGAGACAGAGTCTTGCTTTTGCTGAGGCTGGTCTCGAACTCTTGAACTCAAGTGATCCTCTCGCCTCGACCTCCCAGAGTGCTAGGGTTACAGGTGTGAGCCACCGTGCCTGGCCCATACATTATACTCTAAAAAGTTGATTTTAGGGCTAGGTTCAGTGGCTTATGCCTGTAATCCTAGCAGTTTGGGAGGCTGAGGTGGGAGGATCATTTGAGCCTAGGAGTTCAAGGCTGCAATGGGCTATGATGATGCCCCTGCACTCCAGCCTGGGCAACAGAATAAGACCTTGTTGCAAAAAAAAAAAAAAAAGTTGATTTTAAAACAAATAAGTCAACTTCTGGTTTAGCATGTAAGAGCTCAGAAGCTCTGTCACTCTGTCTTAACAAGTAAAAAGGCAAACAAACTGGGAAACCAGCAACTCTTCTTAGATCCCTTAGAGAAGGGAGTTCACAGAGAAAATTGTTGTCCCCCAAGCTGGAAAGACAGACAGACAGATGGACGGATACAGAGAATCACAACTTACCTAAGCAGAAATCCACTAACAGAAACCTCTGCAGAAACCAGTATCTGGATCGGAAAACCTAAACTGTAACTGACAAATTGCTGGAGGCTCAGTGTGGACAAGTCTCAGGGTTAGAAACTCCAAGGGGAGCCAGTCCTTGCTCCCCTTGCCCCCACTTTTGTGAGGTTTACCTCTGGGAGCTCCACCAGGCACTCACAGTAAATATCAGAGAAAAACCCCCTTGTGCTTCCAGCACAGGGAGGGGAAAAAGAAGCATCTTGAAGTGCACCAGAAGAAATGATTTTACAAGAGCCTAACCTGCTGGCCTGACCTATCTGAGGGAAGGAAAATACCCAATCCCACCCCGCTCAAGTCGTCCTGTCCCACCTAAAGTGGGGAGCACTGAGGAATCTGGTGGAATTCACAGGAGACACTGGCCCCCTAAGAGGTTGGGGTCCGACCGTAGGATATAGGGAGCGTTTGCATCACTGAAGACCCACTTCACAATTCCTTTTATCCAGTACATCACGTCTACCTTTCAACAAAAAGATTACAAGGCATATTAAAAGGGAAAAAACACAGTTTGAAAAAACCAAACAAATATGAGAATCAGAGTCAGATATGAAAGAGTTGTTAGAATTAACAGGCCAGGAAAGAGTTTTAATGGAAAAGCTAGACGGTATGCAAGAACAGATAATGTAAGCAGAGAGATGGAAATTCTAAGAAAGAGTCAGAAAGAAACACTGGAGATCAAAAAACCTGTAGCAAATGAAAAAAGTCTTTGATGGACTCTGCAGTAGGTGGGTCATAGCTAAGGAGAGAATCTCTGAGCTTGAGGATGTGACAATAGAAACTTTCAAAACTGAAAGGCAAAGAGAAAAAAGACTAAAAAAGCAGAACAAATATCCAAGAACCTTGGGACAACTAAAAAAGGCATAAATATGCATAATGGAATACCAGAAGGAAAAGAAAGAGAGCAGAAGCAATATTTGAAATAATATGATTGAGAATTTCCCCCAAATTAATGTCAAACACCAAGCCATAGATCCAGGAAGCTCAGAAAACAAGCAGGATAAATACCAAACAAAAAACAAAACCCAAAACACTACACTTAGGCATTCATATTCGAACTAAAGAAAATCAGAGATAAAGAAAAATTTTGGCCGGGCACGGTGGCTCATGCCTGTAATCCTAGCACTCTGGGAGGCCGAGGTAAGTGGATTCCTCGGGGTCAGGAGTTCGAAACCAGCCTGAGCAAGAGCAAGACCCCGTCTCTACTATAAATAGAAAGAAATTAATGGGCCAACTAATATATATAGAAAAAATTAGCCAGGCATGGTGGCACATGCCTGTAGTCTCAGCTACTCGGGAGGCTGAGGCAGGAGGATTGCTTGAGCCCAGGAGTCTGAGGTTGCTGTGAGCTAGGCTGACACCACGGCACTCACTCTAGCCTGGGCAACAAAGCAAGACTCTGTCTCAAAAATAAAAAAAATAAAAATAAATAAAAATTTTGAAAGAAGCCAGAGGGGGAAAATACTTTACCTATAGAGCAAAGGTAAGAATTACATATAGCAGAACATGCCTATAATTCCAGCACTTTGGGAGGAGAGAGGATTGCTTGAGTCTAGGAATTCCAGACCAACCTGAGCAACATAGTTAGACCCCGTGTCTACAAAAAAATAAAAAAACTAGCTGGGTATGGTGGTGCATGCCTGTAGTCCTAGCTACTCAGGAAGCTAAGGTGGAAGGATCCCTTGAGCTCAGGAGTTTGGTGTGTTGCAGTGAGCTATGATTGCACCACTACACTCTTGCCTGGGCAACAGAGCAAGACTGTCTTTATAAAAAATATAAAAGAAGAATTACATTCAACTTCTCAGAAACTTGTAAACCATGTAAGCAAGAAGAGAGTGGAGTGGAATATTTAAGTTGTTGAGAGAAAAAATTGAGAGAATTTGTTGCCAGTAGACCCGTTTTGCAAGAAATTTTAAAACTAGTTCTTTAGAGAGAAGGAAAATGTTAGGTCAGAAACTTGGATTTGCATAAAGAAAGGAAGAGCATTGGAGAATGAATAAATTACAATAAAATAAAAACTTTTATTTTTCTTATTAATTGATCTAACAAATAACAGTTTGTTCAAAATAATAATAGGCCAGGCATGGTGGCTCATAGCTGTAATCCCAGCACTGTGGGAGGCTAAGTTAGGAGGATCGCTTGAGCCCAGGAGTTTCAGGTTGCAGTGAGTTAACATGACGACATTGCATTCCAGCCTGAGTGACAGAGTGAGACTCTTGTTTTTAAAAACTAAAATAAAAATAATGATGTATTCAATTATGTGTGCTTAGTGCTTATGTATAAGTGCAATGAATGACAGCAATGATGCAGGGAATGGGAGGGAGGGATTAGGAATATTGAAAGGTACTTGAGCTATCTGTGAAATGATATATACTGTTGTTTGAAAGTGGAAGTGGATTAGTTGTAAATGTATATTGCAAACTCTAGGGTGCAAACTCTCATGGACATAGATGCAAAAATCCTCAACAAAATAATAGCAAATTGAGTCCATTATATAAAAGAAAATTATACATTATGTCTATTTTCCAGGTATACAAGGCTAGTTCAACATTTAAAAATCAATTAATGTAATCCATCACATTTATAGGTTAAAGACAAGCTACATGATCTTATCAATAGATGTAGAAAAGGCATTTGACAAAATTCAACACCTATTCATGATAAAAATTCTTAGTTAACTAGGCATTGAGGGGAACTTACTGAACTTGATAAAGAATATCTACAAAAACCCTATAGCTAACATATACTTAATAGTGACAAACTTGAAGCTTTCCCACTAAGATCAGGAAGAAGGCCAGGAAGCCCCCACTGATGATTCCTTTTCAACATTTTACTGGAAGTCTTAGGTAATGCAATAATAAGAAAAGGAAACAAAATGTCTCCAGGTTGGGAAAGAAGAAGTAAAACTGTTCACAGATGACATGATAATCTATGTAGAAAATCTGAAAGAATTGACAAAACTGGAACAAATAAGTTAGTATAGCAAGGTTGCAGGATGCAGAAGTCAACTGTTTTACTGTATACCAGCAATGAACAAGTGGAATTTGAAATTAAAAACACATTGCCATTTACATTAGCAACTCTGAAAAATGAAATACTTAGGTATCAATCTAACAAAATATGTACAAAATCTATATGAGGAACATTATAAAACCCTGATGAAAGAAATCAAAGAACTAAATAAATGGAGAGATATTCCATGTTCATGGATAGGGAGACTCAATATTGTCAAGATGTCAGTTCTTCCCAACTTGATATAGATTCAATGCAATCTCAGTCAGAACTCCAGCAAGTTATTTTGTGAATATCGACAAACTGATCCTGCAGTTTATGTGGAGAAGCAAAAGACCCAGAATAGCCAAGTCAGTATTGAAGGAAAAGAACAAAGTGAGACCATCTGACTTTGTATAAAGCTACAGTAATCAAGATAGTGTGGCAAAAGAATAGGCAAACAGATCAGTGGAATAGAATAGAGAGTCCAGAAATAGACCCACATATATATATAGTCAACTGATCTGTGACAAAGGGGCAAAGACAATGCAGTGTGGTAAAGGTGGTCTTGTCAACAAACGGTGCTGAAACAAATGGGCATCCACATGCAAAAGAAATAGGTCTAGACATGGTCTTAACATCTTCCACAAAAATCACCTCAAATGGATCACAGACCTATCTGTAAAATTCAAAATTATAGAACTCCTAGAAAATAACATAGGAGAATACCTGGATAATCTTGGGTAGCCAGTGACTTTAGATACAACACTAAAGTCAGGATCCATGAAAGAAACAACTACTAAGGTGACTTCCTTAAAATAAAAAACTTGTGCAAAACAATATCGGAAGAATGAGAAGATAAGCCACACACTGGAAGAAAATATTTGCAAAGACACATGCCAGATACTGCTACATATCTATTTAGAGTGGCTAACATTAAAAACATTGACAACACCAAATGCTGGCAAGGGTGTGAAGCAACAGGAGCTCACATTTATTGCTGGTGGGAACGCAAAATGGTATGGCCACGGTGGAGTTTAGTTTGGCAGTTTCTTTCAAATGCAACATACTCTTACCTAGTCCTTATTGTATGGAACTAAGACCTGTACAATGTTGAAACACAATTTGTGTGTGTGACTAGAGGGGTATAATTCACCATTAGACCTAGTAAGATTTTGAAGACAATGACAGCATCTCAGCCACTTGCCTTAGCAGTTCCTCCCTTTATCCACTTGCTTCACATAGCCTCAAGCAGTTTCCATTTCATTAAAACATGGATCATTAGTTTGGAGGTAGTTTGAAAAATGAAACAATAACAATAGGTAGAGGTAGGTGGCTTTTATAAATCTCCTGAAACCTGTGGCCCAACCAGCAGTCGAGTCTGTGTTTGAGAGGCAGACCTGCTTTTCCATGGTTCGTGCAGCCTGAGGCCTCCTCAGTGAAATTCTCAGCTTCATGGACATAGGTCATCGTAAGGAAAAGGCCTCATTGTCCATTCTTAAATGTGAAGGAGTTTAGCATCGTCAGAGAGTTCACACTGCAGGCTCTGGGGTCTCAAACATTAAAGTGAATTCTGCTTAACTAGCCCTCATGCTGTCCTTGTTAGCTCCTTAAGAGTTGTAAAGAACCCTAACTATGGCCCATGTGCAATGGCTCACGCCTGTATCCTAGCACTTTGATAGGCCAAGGTGGGAAGATTGTTTGAGGCCAGGAGTTTGAGACCAGCCTGAACAAGGGTGAGACCCCATCTCTACTAAAAATAGAAAAATTAACTGGGCATGGTGGTGGCGTGCACCTGTAGTCCCAGCTACTCGGGAGGCTGAGGCAGGAGGATTGCTTGAGCCCAGGAGTTGGAGGTTGCTGTGAGCTAGGCTGACGCCACGGCACTCTAGCCTGGGCAACAGAGCAAGACTTTGTCTCCCAAAAAAGAAAAGAACCCTAATATGCCCATAGATTCTTGCCATGTCATCTGTCCAGGGTCATGGCAGAAAAAAACCCCAAGAGCCATGGAATTAGAGGACAAGTGGTGGTAACTAGTCCCCTGCCCATCTGTAGTTCTTGCTTATCTTTTCTGTATCCCACAGTCCTGTCCCCAGACTCCCTCGCTGTCTTCATGCACCCTTTTTAAAAATTGAGCTGAAATTCGTATAACATTAACCTTTTAACATGTACAGTGCAGTCATATTCAGTCCATTGACAGTGTCATGCAGCCATCACCTCTAATTCCAGAACGTGTTCTTCACTCCTGAAGGAGACAGCCCACCGCACGGGTCACTCCCCGTCCCCTTTGCCCAGCCCCTGACAACCTCTCATCTGTTTTCAGTCCCTGAAGATTTTCCTAGTCTTGTGTCTGGCTGTTTTTGCTTAGCCTGTTTTCAGAATTCATTCATGTTAGGATGTCATCTGTTTTGACAGCTGAATAATATTTCGTTGCATGGATGTGCCACATGTTGTTTGTCCACTCACCCGTTGCTGGACATTGGGTTGCTTCCACCTTTGGCAGTCGTGAGTGATGATGCTCTGAACATTGGTGCACAAATATTTGTTTGAATACCTGTTTCCCTTTCTTTTGGGTCTATCCCTAGGGTGCAATACTGGGTGCTACGGAGCCACCTCCCATTCTTGTGCACCAAGCCAGGGGCGGCTTTTCCTCTGTCGCACTTGGCCTCTCCCCGCTGCCCCAGCACACTGCACCTTGGAGTCAGCAGGTGGTCGCTTCACGTTCCTCCTCAGCGCCAGCCTTCCCAAGCCCTGCCTCTCCCGCTGCCCTGGCCAGGCCTGGCATCTCTCGGAGTCTCTCGCTGCTCCCTGTGCGGCCGCACTGCCGCCCTCTGCAGCGCTTGATTCCTTAACCTAAGCGCTTCCCAGCCTGTTTCCGGTCACCCTGGTCCTTAAGTTCCCCTGGGTAGCATGTCTGCTGGGGTTCTTAGTCCCTTCCCTCCACTGCCACGCCCACCCCAGGCCTGCCTCTGCTGCCTCCCCCCCCACCCAGCCTCTGCACTGTCTCCTGGGCTTGGCCTGCCTGGCAGTGCCCCACAGTTGCCCTGAAGAGATAGCTTTTCTCTCTTCCCTTCTGATGCCGCTCCGGACTGGGCGTCACGGAGCCAGCCTCTCACTGGCCCTCCCTTCTGCCAAGAGGTGGTTGGAATGAGATCTGTCCTTCTCTGGCTGCCTCACCGCCATGTCTACCCAAGTCCAGTTGTCACCCAGGCTGCAGGTCACTTTGAGGCCACACTGTGCTGGCTTTGGCTGCTGCAAACCAATGCCCTCTACTGTGAACTGGAATGATGCTCTCTGACCCATGGCAAATTTAAATAACTACATCTGCGGCCCCATTTAAGGTTGACTTCTTGGTTTCACTTTGTTTTTGATATATTCTTTGTGTGTTTGTCCGTGCCCATGTTGGTCTTCAATTAGCTTTCGGAGGTAAGGACCCCTGCCTGTGTGAGATAACGGGCTTGGGGCTGGAGGGAGAGGCAGGTGTGCTCGTGTGGCACCCACAGAAGGAAGATAGTGCTAGAGTGGAATGACAAGCTTGGGCTAAGCCAGCTAGTAGAAGATCCAGAAGACCTAAGTCGAGGAATTTATACTGATGAGGCAGCATTTATCACTTTGTCTTCTTGGATGTTCCCAAGTCTGTCTTTAAATGGGCTCCTCCTAGCATGCTGGACAGCAGGGGCATTAGTGCCCTGCCCCGAAAAGAATCTCAGTGGTGTCACCTGGACAGCTGAATTGGGAAATACAGTGATCAGTGGCAAGTCGGTGAATCTAGGGACGGGACAGTGAGCTTTGGTGTGGAGAGAAGATACACACATTGGGTGAGGGTATCGGCCGACCCCAGATGCCCTCACGGTGCCGAGGACGGGACTTTCCTGGGGGTGGAGGGCTGTTAGGGCGTGATGCTCTCCCTCCAGAAGCTCCAGCTGCTGCGGGTGGAATCGTGCAAGTTACCTGCCTGGCTGTGGCCATTCTGACCTCTGCACATTCAGTTCAAGGGGCCGAAAACATAAGGTCCATGCAGGCTAGTTCAGCAAATGAAACAGGCCACAGGCAAGTGCGCACGCACACTTTGTGTGAGCATGAGGACAATGGCACTTTGGGAGAGCCCGTGTTTGCAACGTCTGGAACAGCACTGGCCTGTGGCAGACATTAACAACAAATCTGTGAAATGAATGAATAAAGCAGTGGCCTCTGCTTAGCCCCGTTTCCATTTGGTTGTGGTCACTGTTTTGCCAGTTTGCCCTACTTTTCAAGAGAAACTAGAATTGGGAGTTTTATGTGAAATTTCCCAAGTTTTAAATGTTGGCTCAAATTTATCTAAAGCATTGGGAGCTATAAGGACTTTGCAACTCCTGACTTTGATCTCTAGCATATGCACAAGGTTTTAGGAGATGCAACTCTTTAAAATGTTGTCCTTCACCTGTCAAGCTGAATAAAGGCTGAGAGCCAGTTTAAGTGGGGGGTGTCCCGGAAGGAAGCCAGCCTAAGATCATGATGACTTGAATTGTGCAGGTGGCTTGGTTCCTGCCACAGCTTTCTCAGAGAATCAAGTTCTGCTTGTAACAAGGCCCCAGCGGCAGATGGTGGGGGTCGGGGGGCCCGAGCGGGGCAGGGAGGATGGTGTGCGTGAAGGAACACTGGCCCTGGAGTGTGGACAGCCACCTCACCACACCGATCCAGTCCTTACGCTGGTGCCGAAACGCTGAATATCTGTGGATTGGGAGGTAAATAGCTCCTGCCTTGAATCCCCGGGGTGCCCCAACCCTGGACCCTGCAGGCCGTCACACAGTCCAGCAAGCAGAGGGCAGGGGCTGGCCGCCCAGCGTGCGTGCTCAGTGGCCGGTGCTACAGTGCTGGATGAGCGTCTTCCGCTCATCGCTGGGCAGACCTGAGTTTGCGTCCTGGCTCCACTTCGTACCTGGTCAGATGTTCCTTTGCCAATCTCCCTGTCTCAGCTTTGTGTTCTTAGCAGGGGTGCTACTGCTGCCCTCTGTGCAGGGCTGTTGTGAAGAGTGATTGAGATGAGGCTACTGTTACTATTTTCCACACTCTACGCAGGGAAACAGCATCCTTTCTTGCTTGTCTTTATACAAAGGCGTGAGAACCGAGAGCTGTGGGTTGCACAGCTCTGTGACCACTGAGCCCCAAAAGTTGGTGATGCCCAGTTGGCTGTGATGGGTCACCTAGGGAGGTCACTGCGTATGGATGCCTCCATATTTAGGGTTAGAATTGGAACTAGAAATTCTAATTCAGTGATTAGGTGGGTCCAGGAATCGTTATTTTTACCAAGTGTCCTTCTATGACCCTGAATAGCAGCCATCTGGGGACCGCCCTGTCGTCCTGTTGAGGCCAGAGGCAGTGCGGTGTCGCCTCCCGCCCTGCCTCTTCACACAGAGCTGGCGCTGCACACGGGCGCTCGGCCACAGGACGAGTGAGTGCGAGTGGGAACCGGTGAGTGCTCCCAGGCCAGCTGGGCAGGCCCCACCTTGGTTTCTGCCTCTGTCTCAGCCTCACCCCATCCCCTAGGGGACCTCCAGGCCTCCCCTAAGGCTGAGAGCGAAGGGCAGGAGAGGGCAGGCCTGCAAAACCTCGTGCTGGGCTCCGGGACAAACCAGTGCACAAGGTGAGGACTGGGTGTCCCACCCAGGAGGTGTGCCACCCTTGGCAGATTAGCTTGTTTATGAGTATTTTCCCCGTCACAGCCCCCAGGGTGTGGACCCCGTTGGCTGACCCTGTAAGGGCCACCTGTTGACAGGGTTTCCTGTGTCCTGAGCTGGGCCCCAGCACCTCCTGCGCTCCTGGCCGAGCAGCAGCTGCACTCAGCGCCTTCTAGTGATGCTCGCCTGGGCCTCCCTTGGAGGTGAAACGTTATTTCACAGCCTTAGGGGTCTGTTCCCAGCGTTGCATTAGTTCCAAACAGTAAGGACATGGAAGATGGGGTGGGGGTTTAGGGCTGAGAGACAGATGTTAAGAGACAGACGCAGAGGGGTTAGAAACAGAAAGGAGAACAAGGGGGGTGTGGAGAGGGAGCAACAGAGAACGGCCAAGAGAAGGAGAGGCCAAGAAAGGCTTGAAGCAAGAGGAGGTAAAGGAAGGCAGAGAAGAGTGGAGCAGTGTGCGTAGCACAGGTGTGCAGAGGTGGTAATCCTAGCCATTATTTCAGAGTGGTGACATCCAGGAGCACATTTTCCAAGCCAGACTAGATGCAGTGACTCAACAGAGGCAATAAGGTGGAAGTTTGGGGGCTTGAGTGCTGCTGCCGCGTCCTGCTGCCCTTCCCAGCAGGGAGATGCTGGGGCTGCAGGGTGTGTGTGCAGTGACTCATGGCCACAGGCCTCCCTGGCTCACATTCTCAGCCTTGCGTACCTGCTTTCTTGCCCACACACCCATCCGCCATCCACTTAGTGACCACACCTCATGATCCCGACTGTCCTTACTCAGTGTGGCCTCCTGCACCACCAAGCTGTGACTGCCACTCACATACCCTCTCCTTCACTCCAAAGGCCGCCTCCCGCCTCCAAGCCCGAGGCATTTCCTGGGAGCTGTGACTTCTCTGTGATCAGTTGGCAAATACTCCATGGGCTCTAGCACAAAGCATCGTTCCTGTCTGTGTCTCAGGTTTCTGACCTGTAAAATGAACCTCGGCTCACTGCTGACTCCTCCTTGCAGTGTGGAGCAGTGAATTGGCATCTTTAGGGAACTTGTTGCTTGGTTGCCAAAGTCATCTTCTGCTCTTCCTCCCACACCTGCTCGCCTGACACTCAAATCCTGCTCTCCCTTCCTTCCTGTTTGCCACACAGGTAAGCCCTCGATTACCAAAGCAGGTCATTTAGGGTCCATGAACCTGAGTGGACCTCCATCCCCTAATCTCTGATCTCTCATCCCGCTCACCACTGCAGTGTTTGACACTGTTGACCACCTATTGCCTTCTGTTTAAAAGTGTGAAGTGCGCGTGGTGGCTCACACCTGTAATCCCACCCTTGGGAGGATGAGGCCTGAGGATCACCTGAGGCCTGGGCAACATAGTGAGACCCCATGTCTATTTAAAAAAAGGTATAAAAGTAATACATGTTTATTGTCTAAACAAGTAATACATGTTTATTGTCTAAAAAAAAGAAAAGAAAATCCAACACTATAGACTTAAATTTAAGTAAATTATAAAAACCACTAGTCCTGTGACCTCCCGTACAGTCATGAAGTGAGTCCCCAATCCAGCCACCCTGCTCCATCCCCGTCTCTGAGCATCGACCAAGTTCACTTGTTTAAGTGTCTGTTATCTCTTATTTGAGGTCAAGGACTGTTTGTCTCTCGTGTCTTCGTTGTTGGGCACGATGCATGGCACGTAGCAGGCATTCACTGAGTGTCTGTTGAAGGACAGAAGGAATGAGTGAAGGAGTGAGTGACTGAAGGAGTCAGTGAGAAAATCGGACTCGCATGCGAATCTCCGCTCTGCTGCTTGCTTGTTGGGTGGACTCAGGTGAACCAGCCTCTCTCTACAGCAGTCTCAGTTTCGCCACCCTTAAACTTAGCTGTGAATTCCTGACCTCCGTGCGGCCCCGTGGGGTTCTGATGCCGGCAGCACCGCGGGCAGTGGCCCCGCACAGCGACGCACAGCGAGGGCCGCGCTTGGCCAGTCCGTTGGGCTGTGAAGCGCCCACGCGCCCTGTCCGCGCCTGTGGCTGCTGCTGACCACGCCCGCTGCGCCAGCGGCTCCGAGAGCTCTGAGAAAGGAGGGCTGACGGAAGTCACCAGCCTGCCCCTGCCCGCAGGGAGCCTGTGGCCTGCCAGGGAGGGTCGCCAAGCCCTGCTCGGGGAGCCGCAGGAGGCTGAGCCAGAGGCCCAGCATGTGGGGAGGGGAGGAGGAAGCACAGGAAGGGAGCTGGGGGCATCTGTGAAGATAGGAGTTGGGTAGTTAGCTGAGAACAGGCTCGGACAGGACAGGCCCCGTGGGAGACGTGGCCTCACCTGTGACCTGTGCCCCAGATCTGAGCAGATCCTCCCATTTCAGAGACTCAAATTTTTTTCCATGACCCATAAAAAACAAAACAAAACCACTTTGCATTGTCAGTACAAACATGGCTCACGCAGACACGTTATAGATATAAATGGAGCAGGAGCTTAACAAAACAATAACCCCAACTATGTGGGATGACTCTGATATTTTTCTTTCTTTTTTTAAAGATACTGATTTGTCCCAGTAAATTGATTTCATGGATCACAGATGGGTTGGTGATCCTTCATTTGAAAAACACTGTCTGGCTCAGCAGTTCCACTTGAAGTTTTCTCTGAGTGTTACTCTGCCGTATCTCGTTAGCCCAGGCTTCAACCGAGAGAACCGAAAGATCAGCGAGCGGAGGCATCTGGCCCAGCGTGTGCTGCTCCTCAGTGGCAGGGCCGAGTCAGACGCGGTCTCTGTGGCTACAAGGCCCATTCACTGAGTCATGCCTTTCCTGGCACTTTCCCTGGACCTTCTGCCAGCCTCTCATTGGGCCCCTAAGCAAGGATCACTGAATGTGGCCTATTTCTTTGTACTGGGAGATATTTGGCCAAGGTGACAGACTGCCTTATGTTATGAAGGGGTAGCCCCAGCCTGAGCAGGCAGTCCTTAGACACAGGGATTTTAATTCCTCCCTCTGCATACCTCTGCATACAGAGTGGTTATAGAGGAAAAAGTGCAGTAAGATTAAAGATAAGATAAAACAACTGTCACCACTGCCCATGGAGAGGGATAGTCTTGAGGACAGGTCCCATACCTCCTTCCCCCCCTCTCAGGCCCCTTCACCGGACGTTAGGGGACAGTGTCCTGTGCCACTGCCACCCCACTATAGTTGGATCTTCCCACCTCATAGACTGGAAGTCTTGATTTTATAAAGCATGGAGCAAATAGAAATTTAGGAAAAAAGTGTCAATAAAAGGAAGGAAAGAAAGGTGGAGGAAGGCAATTAGAGAAGGGGTGAGTTGGAGAAGGAAAGGAGCTGGGAAAACTAGGAGTGCAGACAGAAGACACTTTCCAGAGAGGATAGTTCCTGCAGTCTGGGCCTCGGCGCCTGTGCAGCCCAGACGCTGTTGGGGGCCTGGCAGTGACTGTGGGTTTATGGGGAGAAGGAGGCCACTGAGGGGCTTGCCCAGTTACAGGTAAAGGCCATGGCAGAGGGAAGGGACAGGAGGGGTCTGGTGCCTCACACTGGGAGTAATGCCTGTCGGAACCGAGGAAGCTGAGACTGGGGTGGAATTGGTGTCCTGCCTCTGGTCCTTCCACTCCTCGTGCCAAGCACCGAGTGGGGCGCTGCTGGGGTCCCTGCACGCGCTGACATGTGCACAAGCTGGCAGGAAGCGCGGGCTGCGTGACAAAGACCACTGTTAGGTTCGGTGCCTTTCTGAAATCTTTGAAATTTCATATTGGAAACTAACAAGCAGAACTGGTTTGAAGGGACATTAGTACTTCCCCCCCCCATGAACCTCAAAGCACAAATTATACATAAAAAGGTGTATTGTTTTGTTTTATCCCATGTATGTATGTATGTATTTATTTTTTAAAGCCAGTCAAATTCAGCAGTGGGGGCTGTATACCAGCTTAGTGACGCTAACATTCATGAGTTCTGATAACCCACTGCCGTCGGACCAGCGTGTTAGCCCACAGATTTCCAGAGCGTCCCGGAAAGGGCAAGGAAGGCCGTGCACCTATGACGTGACGCTGTGACAGAGATGTCCCACTCACTGATGGCGCAGCACGGCTGAGTCACACAGCCGGGGCTCTGGGTCTCACTTCTGGACCCAGAGTTCCATGGGCCCCAGCTGCCAGGCCAGCACAGCCCTTGGGGCCACTGTCACCAGGGAAAACCTGCCGCTTCCAGCAGCCTTGCCAAGTGGCGCCACGCGCTCGGGCCGCTCCATGTCCCTGTCCCCTGCTGACTGACCCGTCTGTACAGCACTGACTTGTATCTGTTGGTGCTTATGCCAAAGACCAAATTCTTTCCCTTTGCATTAGTTCTCAAATTCGAGGATAAACTCCTTGAAGTTAGGGAGTCACGTCTTCTATTTCTTTTTTTTAATGACAGATAAATTTTATGTATTTACCATGTACAAGAAGATGTTTTGAAGTATATGTACAATTGGAATGACTAAATCTAGCTAATTGGTATATGCATTACCTCACATAGTCATCATTTTTTGAGAGCACTAAACATCCACCCTCTTTACATTTCTCAAGAATACCACATGTTGTTATTAAATATAGTTACCATGTTGTCAAATCCTCTCTTAACCTTCTGCCCTCAATTCCAGCATCTTCCCCCCAAAAAACCTCTCAGGTATAAGATGCATATGCAGTCTTATAAAGAATTCACCACAGAGATTAACACAGTGGTCTTTTTTTTGAGACAGAGTCTTGCTTTGTTGCCCAGGCTATAGTGAGTGCTGTGGCGTCAGCCTAGCTCACAGCAACCTCAAACTCCTGGGCTCAAGCAGTCCTCCTGCCTCAGCCTCCCGAGTAGCTGGGACTACAGGCATGCACCACCATGCCTGGCTAATTTTTTCTATATATATTAGTTGGCCAATTAATTTCTTTTTTTTTTTTTTGAGACAGAGTCTCACTTTGTTGCCCAGGCTAGAGTGAGTGCCGTGGCGTCAGCCTGGCTCACAGCAACCTCAAACTCCTGGGCTTAAGCGATCCTTCTGCCTCAGCCTCCTGAGTAGCTGGGACTACAGGCATGTGCCACCATGCCCGGCTAATTTTTTCTATATATATTAGTTGGCCAATTAATTTCTTTCTATTTATAGTAGAGATGGGGTCTCGCTCTTGCTCAGGCTGGTTTCGAACTCCTGAGCTCAAAGGATCCACCTGCCTCAGCCTCCCAGAAAGCTAGGATTACAGGCGTGAGCCACCGCGCCTGGCCTAATTTCTTTTTTTTTTTTTTTTATATTTTTTTTTTTTTTTTTGAGACAGAGTCTCACTTTGTTGCCCAGGCTAGAGTGAGTGCCGTGGCGTCAGCCTCGCTCACAGCAACCTCAATCTCCGGGGCTCAAGCGATCCTCCTGCCTCAGCCTCCCGAGTAGCTGGGACTACAGGCATGCGCCACCATGCCCGGCTAATTTTTTGTATATATATTTTTAGTTAGTCAATTAATTTATTTCTATTTTTGGTAGAGACGGGGTCTCGCTCAGGCTGGTTTCGAACTCCTGACCTTGAGCAATCCGCCCGCCTCGGCCTCCCAAAGTGCTAGGATTACAGGCGTGAGCCACCGCGCCCGGCCTAATTTCTTTTTATTTATAGTAGAGACGGGGGTCTCGCTCTTGCTCAGGCTGGTTTCAACCTCCTGACCTCAAGCAATCTGCCCGCCTCGGCCTCGCAGAGCGCTAGGATTACAGGCGTGAGCCACCGCGCCCGGCTAACACAGTGGTCTTTAACCTTTCTGGCACTAGGGACCAGTTTCATGGAAGACAATTTTTCCACAGACCAGGGTGGGGGGATGGTTTGGGGATGATTCAAGCACACACGTTTATTGTACAATTTATTTCCATTATTACGTTGCAATATATAATGAAATAATTCTGTAAACTTCTGTGCTAATGACAATCTGTATTTGCAGCCGCTCCCCAGCACTAGCATCACCGCCTCAGCTCGACTTCAGACCATCAGACATTAGATTTTCATAAGAAGCGGGCAACCTGGATCTCCCGCGTGCGCGCTTTACTGTAGGGCTTGCAGACCAGAGGTCTAACAGATATTCTCCACTATGTAATGAATGAGTTAATCAGTTATTTGGTAGGTCTGCTTTGAGACAACTTGGAGCTTGATTGTCTTCCTAGAGTAGAGGGACAGGTGGCTGCCAGGCTGACCTCACCCAGAGAACTGACGGTGGCACCAGTGGCTCTTGCAACAGCCCCTTTCCTCTGTTCGTGCCCCGCACCCTCCACCCCTGTACTGCCAAGAGCCAGTGGGAAGGGCAGGCACGTCTGCTCACCGCCCCCAGTCTTTCTAGGATTGGAGAGTTGCTTTGGAAAAATCCCAAATAAAGAATTGGCTCTTGCTAAGATTTGCCTGGGGGAGAAACTTGCTCCATCCTTGGGTTTGGCTTTTGCAATTGCTGGCCTTTCTCATGCTTTCCCATTTTCAGAGTGTTCCACTGGGTGAGATGTTGTCTCCCCACCACACTTCATTGTTGTGGGGGAGAGCCCCTGAAGACCCTTGTTTCACATTACCCAGCCCAGGATTGCTCTCTGCAGAGAGACAGGGGTCTGAATGGGTCTGCCTCTCAACTTGTCCTGCCTCTGGACTGGATAGGAGTTGGGGGAGGAGAAAGGGGAGCTGGAAACAAAGCTCTGTGGAGCCCGGCAAGGATTTTCAACCCTCTCCCCGAAGAGTGAGATCAGTGACAGGTGGGAGGGATTCCATTGCAACTCCATTCATCTTTTTTGTCTTCTTTCATTTGCATAGATTTGAGCCAGTTAAGCAATCATGCCAGTACTCTTCTTATAAATCAGACTGTAACCCAATTTGTCTCTCATTTTTTTTAGCCTTTAAAATGGCACACATAGAGTATGCCTATAGATAGGTCCCTGAATAATTCTGTGCAGTTTAGATTTTTTTTTAGGGATTGAAATATTTTAAATGCACTGGAGGGTGCTTTATTATTTAAAGAACTCATGATGGATCTGCTAATAACATGAAGTTTTCATTTGTGTGTGTTTATTAACAAATCATGGAATATAACATTTGCAGTGGTCCCTAAATGTCATCATTTTACAAAATCAAGGGGCAAGGAGGTCACTGGGGTCACAGAGCCAAGTGGGAGAATAAGGACAGTATCCTGGTTCCTGGCTCGGTGCCCTTTCAATCACGAAAGAGTGAAATGTGGCAGAATTTTCCAATTTTGATTCTCCTATGTTTCCATTCCCATCTCTTTTCTTCTACTTAGAAACATTTTTTTAAATTCAAAAACATAATGTAAAAAAGTATCTTCTTAGAGGTAACCACCATATAAAGTTTAGTATGCCTTCCAAGTGTTTTCTATTCCTGTATGATATGTACACACACACACGTAAGTCCCCATGCTTAATAGACATAAGAGCAATTTATTTTTAAAAATTTTATTTTTCTTTAGAGACAGGTCTTGCTCTGTCGCCCAGGCCGGAGTTCAGTGGTGTGACCAGCTCACTGCAGCCTCCGACTTTTCCTCAAGCCATCCTCCCACCTTGGCCTCAGGAGTAGCTGGGACTCCAGGCACGCACCACCATGCCCGGCTAATAAGAGCATTTTAAAATAAACCTTACCTCACACCCAGTTTCCTCTGTCATTAGCATAGTACAGCACATTAGCACAGTAGTGTGGTGCACTTGTCACCATTAATGAACCAATGTTGGTACGTTACTATTAACTGAAGTTCATACTTCTGATTTCCTTTCAGATTCCCTTTTTCTGTCCCAAGATCTCATCCATGTCATCGCATCACATTTAGTCATATCTCCTTTAGTTCCTCTAGGCTGTGACAGCGTTAAAGATTTTTTTGGTGGCCTCACTTTTGTGACACACACGGCAGCTTTCCCCGCATGACGGCAGGTGCGGAGCGCCTGTCCGGGGCCCTGTGTGCCGCGGTGTTCCGTCGGGAGGCTCGAGCGCTGCCCTTGGCAGAGAGCCCCCGTCTGGGAGTGCCGCTGGGCCTGAGTGCTGTCCAGCGAGCAAGCAGACGATTCCCGGGGTCTCGGGATTTCGACACTGTCGTGAATGAACTGACAGCTCGGAGAAGAGGGTCTCAGCAGTCTGTGGTGCCACGACTGCTGCTGCCCTCACCCGCACCCGCACCCGCACCCCGCACACGGCTCTGTGCGAGGGCTTACATCTGTGGCTGAAGCACTTGCCCATAAAAGGGTTGGGCTCACTGGAAGCCTACCGAAGGAAAGAGTTTGTTAGTGACGTGAACCACCCAAGAGCAGGACCAGCTGCTTTGGCAGTGGGGACATTTCCTGTCACAGGATATTTCTAGCAGTGGTTTGGTGGCCACCTGTCTGGAGTGCTTGGGTAGAGAGTCGGTATCAACCTGTGAAAGAAATCTCTGGTGATCATGCATTGTAACTGGAAGATATCTGAAAAACGACTTAGCCCACGCTCCCACAGCTCGCAGGGGCGGAATGTCTCTCTTATGGCCTCTTCTTCTGGCCGTCCGGCCCAGGCCCCTACCTGGGGGCATCTAGCTCATATTGGTTAATGAAGAGGAAGCTTCCAGATCCTTCACATTTTCTCTGTCACCTTAGAAGGGCCAGTATATATTTTGAAACAATTTTTTTATGTTTAAGTTTTGCCTCGGGTTTGGTTCTCTGCAAATGTCCCTTGGAATTGGGCACAGCCTCTGACCTGCCCTGAACCCCCACCCATACAATTACCACCACCCCAAGTCCCACGGTCACCACTTTGGCCCCGACCTCTTCCCTCTGTCCTCTGATTTTCATAGGCCACTACAGCAGAGCTCCAGGGCTGTTCTTCCCCCTACTAGAGATTATAATGTACTGCTTTTAGGACTGACACTCTCAGATTTGGGACTTAAACAAGCCAAAGTAAGGGAGAACTAGACAACCCTCTTTGTGTCATTGCACACAGCTCCCTGCAGGCTTTCCATGCTGCAAAATGGAAGAAACCATTTCTTGGCAAGGAGCCAGGGAGACAGAGACCTTTCCCTCCATGCAGCTTTATGAGGTTGGCAGGACAGTGTATGACCCAGGCCTGGGTAGAGGTGCCAGGCTCCAAGAGCCTTGCTAGGGAGGTGCCCCCTAAAAGATGGGGACACGTCCAGCTGGTTCTTCTCCCCCACAGAATCTCTGCCAGATCCCAGCAGGTATCTGAGACAGACACACTCCGGTGACACTGCTTTCCCTATCCCTACCTGTCTTCCAGCATTTCAAAGATGACACTTGTCCTGCAGCTGATGGGGGCAGCCAACACTTGCACCTCCTGACCTTCAGCTACACCTTTGCCTCTCTCCCTTCTAGAACTCAGACCCTGTTTAGGTGGGGCTGGGTGGAGTCCTTGAGCAGAAGGGCAGACAGCTAAGAAGCGCTTTGCAAAATGCAATTGCTCAGTAGTCAATGAACAGGAGAAGGCGGCCTGGGGCCCCTGTGTTTTAGGAAACTGGTCTGCATAGAGAGGGCAGGAGGAACTTGGATGCAGCTATGAATGAGGAGAGAGGGAAGTTTCCTGGGGGATTTAAATGATACTGAAAGCCGGATATGGAATAGAAGAAAAAAATAGCAACTTTGGTCTCAGAGTGTCTTTACTCTCCCCAGTGCAGATTTCATTGACCTAAATCAGGTCTCTGCTCCTATTTACTGGGACCTATTTTAAGAGAGTCTTTTATAAATATACAAAGGCGGAAATACCCGGGTGAGGGCTGGCAGGAGGATGTGGTTCCATCCAGGACAGGATCTGACTCAGATCACACTTCCTCCTGGATCCCAGCTGTCAGGGTTGCCTGCAGAGGTGCTGTTTGGAGGGAGGTGCCGAGAGCAGAGCTGGGTGGTTCCAAGTGTGGCCTAGAGAAGCCCTGCCATCCTCGATGTGTGTCCCTGCCCAGTGCCCTGGGTGGCTGAGTAGAGAAGTGTGCTGGGGGTGTGAGCAGGAAGTGGGGGCCAGGACACCTGCTCCACACACTGCTGTTTCATCCCTGGCTGCATCTCGCTGTCTTCCCCAGATCCTCATTCATATACCTTTGCTCCCTTCCAGGGGCCTCGTGAGTTCAGTCCATGTTTATTGAAAGGAAAATCCATGGGTCTTAGAGCCTGGAGAAGCAGTCTAGACCCTTCCGTTTATTTTTCAGGCAAGATGAGTGATGGGCCCAGGCCGCCTAAGCTGGTTAGCTGCATGTCATCTCCAGAGCAGCCAGCTCCAAGCAGGTGTTGGCAGGAATGGGCACCCAGAGAGACGGCACTGGTGCCACCATGTGGGGCTAACATGTGGCCACAAAGGGCAGCAAGAGGGCGCCAGATAATTTTGCACACGATAAGCCTTTGAAGAACTGGGAATTCTACACTCATTTGCCCAGAAGCTGAGCCGGTTGCTGGCTGGCTTTGTAAGCTATGGAAATAAGAAGGCTATTGTGTCATTCTTGAGGGGTGGCTTGGTCTTCCTTGCAGGTGAGAAGACACTGTGGGTAGGGTTAGCTACTCCCCTTCTCAGGTTTCTTCCTGCTGTGACCTGACACTCTGTGGGGCTGGGCTGGTGGGGAGAGTGGGGCTGGGCTGAGGGAGAAACAGGCCCTTCAAGTGCCAGTCAGACTCTTTTGTGAGCTGTTTACTTCGCCTCATGCCCAAGGGTGCAATGTGAGTCATTTAATCTAATTGGTTTAATAAGTAAACGATCTGGGTACAAAGTGGAGGGGGTGAGTAGGAGAGGGAGGGGTGGAGCTCTCACAAACCCCACAGAGCCAGCTCTCTAGGGATGGTGATGATTAAACTGGGGGTGGAGATGCTTTAGGAAGGAGGGAGAACAGAGCGACCCAGATGCTGAGATGGAAAGAGAAGTAGAAGCCACAGATGGGGCAGCTGAAGGTTCTCAGTGTCCATCTTAAAAGAAGAATTATTCCTTCATCAAAGGATTCAATTCACTGGTTTTTGTACATTTAGTGTATGATATTGTGCAACCATCACTAATATCTAATTCCAGAATGGTTCCATCATCCCCGAAAGAAACCCTGCACCCACTGGCAGTCCCCGTTCCCCCTCCTCCAGCTCCGGCAGCCGTGGTCTCCTCTCCGTGTCTATGGATTTGCTTGCATAAGCATTGTGTGTAAATGAATCACACAACATGCAGCCTTTTTTGTCTGGCTTCTTTTATGTAGTGTAATGTTTTTTCAGATTCATCCATGTTGTAGCATATGCCAGTAGTTAATTTTTTAATTGCTGAGTGATATTCCATTGTATGGATATACCATGTTTTGTTCATCCATTCATCATTGATGGACATTTGGGTTATTTCCACTTTTTGGCTATTCGGAATAATGCTCCCATGATGTTTTCATTTCTCTTAGGTGTAAATCTAGGAATGGAACTTCTAGGTCATATGGTAACTCTGTTTAACTTTTGAAGAACTGCTAAATTTTTCCAAATTGGCTATTCTATTTGATGTTCCCACCAGCAGTGTATGAGAGTTCCAATTTTTCCACATCTTTGCCAATCCTTATTCTTATCTGCTTTTGTGATGATAGCTGTCCTAGTAGGTATGAAATTGTTCTGTACTTGTAAAACTAATTTCTTCTTCTCTTGCCAATCACCTATCCCAGGTGGGAAAGAAACCTGCACTGGGTCACAGGGGTGAATTGTGGGGCACAAACAGCAAAATTTTAAAACTGTTGAAAGGACGTTCATGGTGTTATTATTGAGGGGAAGAAGCAGGTTGCAGGAGAACGTGTATAGTACAAGCCCATATGTATTTTTAAAATGTATATTCCCATCAGATTGGCAAACATTTTCAAGATTAATGGGTGGTACTGATGAGGATGCCTGGAAACAGACCTTTAAACAATGTCAGTGCCAATGTGAATTGTTTACAAACCTTTTTGGAAAATAATATGTCAATATATACTAAAATTTTAAAAATATAGCCTTTGATCTAGCAATTAATCTCCCTTTGGAACTTGATCTATAGAAATCATAACAACTGTACATGTTTTTGGAACACTGTTTGGAAACAGTTGAATGTCCATCAATTAGGAAATAGTTTGCTGAATTGCGATGTAGCCATACCATGATATATTTATTATTGCAGCTATTTTTAAAAAATGAATTATTATATCTTTTGATTTGGAGAAATGTCCATGATGTGAGAAAAACAAGTACCAGAGTAATATATATGTAATATGAACCTATTTTTTTTTAAACAAAAGACTAATAAATTCTGTTAGTAAGTGAGCAAGGAGGAAAGTATAGAAGGTTGCTTAACTGTTAATATTAGTTATGGGGAGAGATATAAGGAGAGGAAACACTTTTTAAAAAAATTTATATCCATTGTTCACTGGTGTGGTGAATGCTAGGAGTTTTTAGGAAACAAAAGGGCCCATGTGTAGGGAGAGTTTGGAGCTGAAGTAGAGTAGTGGATAAGAACACACACTCTGGAACCAAAGCCCTTGGGTTCAATTCCTGGATCCACAGCTTACCAGCTGTGTAGCTTTAGGCAAGTTCCTTAACCTCTCTGAAGTTCAGTTTCCTCATATATAAAATAGAGATAATAATAGTACCTAACTCAAAGGGTTTTTATGAGAATTTAATGAGAGAATATTTGTAAAATGTTTAGCATACTGCCTGGCTTACTGGAAATGCTAAATGTATTAACTCTTACTATTTTTATCATCTGCAGTATTTTTGAGCACTTGCCATATGCACTGTCTCATTGATTATCGTCATAACTCCCTACGGTAAACACTGCTACTATCACTAGTTTACAGAGAACAAAACCAAGGCTTAGAGATTAAGCTAGAGACCATAGCATCTAACTCGAGAGTTCTTCCTGTAACCACTGTGTGAAACTAGGTGGATACTATTAACAGTGTCATCATTTATTGAACAGGTGCCTACTATGTGCTAGGTATAATTTAAAAAGTAGACAAAATTCTTTCATGGAACATACATTCAAGTGTACATATGTACGGGAGTGTAGACAGGAAAGAGTAGGGAGAAGGTAGATTTCACACACACACACAACACACTGTGTCAAGTGACAACGAGTGCTGTTGAGAGCGATGGGCTATGGGTAGAGTGCTGTTCTAGATGAGATGATCAGGAAAGTCCTCTGGAATTTGATATTTGCGCAGAGACCTGAGTAAAGAGAGCAAGTGAGCCGTGTAACTATCTAAAGGAATGTGTTCCATGTAGGGTGTGCAAAAGCCCTAAGGCACAGCATGCCTGGCGTGTTGGAAGAACAGCAGGGAAGTCAGCGTAGCCGGAGTGGCATGGTGATAAGCGGGCAGGAGATGAGATCAGAGGATAGGCAGGATTTAATCTGTACGGCCCCACTAGTTGAGTGACCATATAATTTATTGTCTAAATTAGAATATTTTGAGAGTGAAAGTGGGTGCTATTCATAGCTCTGCCAGGACAACAGTGTCACTTGGGTCTATCCACAGCACATCTTACCCCTGGACCATCAGAAGGACTTTGGATGGCATCCTGAGTGAGTTTAAGGCATTGGAGGGTCTGAGCAGGGGTTGACGTGGCTGACTTGCATTTTAGTGGGGTCACTCCGGCGTGCGAGGGTGGGAGTAGAGAGTCCAGATGCAAGTGGTGTGTAGGACTGGAGTGGTGGAGGTGGAGGAGGGAGGAGTCAGATTTGGGGTAGGTTTTGCAAGCTTCAGTGTTGTGACTTGCTGAGGGATTGGATGTGGGGAGAGGAAGCCAGTGGCGGCAGACTTCTGACCTGGGAATTGGAAGGCCGGAGTTGCTGTTCACAGGATGGAGAGGGGCAGGCTTGGGAGGAAGAATGAAGAGTTTGGTTTCAGATAAGAGCTTGATTAAATTTGAGATGCCTCTGGTACCCAAGTGGGGAAAAGATAAAGTAGAAGTACAAGTGGGGAGTTCAGGGGCAGTCCGGGCTAAGCCTGGACAGGCATCGGCAAACGGTGTTTTTTGGAAGGACCAGTTGAGACCAACGAGGCCGTGAGCGTAGACAGGAAAGAGAGTAGTCCAGGGACTGAGTCCCGGGGTAAGCAATCCACTGTGTAAAGGTAGGAAAGATGAGGAGGATTCAGCGTAAGGACTGAAGAGTGGCCCTAGAGGGAAGGAGAGGGGCTCCAGGGGTTAATTTCCGCGTGCCACACTTAGGGAGAGGGTAGTATTCATATGTGGGTTTTATTTTAGGAAAAAAGCTCCTGGGACCCAAGACAAGTGACTGGGTGGGACTTAGTGGTTGCCTTGTATAATCTAGGTCTCCTGGGGCCGCGATTCACCTCCGTTCCCAGACCCCGCAACTCTACCTGCCGGAGAGCGACGGTCCAGGGCCTGCTTCGCTGGGGCGGCCCTGACCGCCAGGGTCCTCCTCTCGGAATTATAGGAGCCGTTACTCAGCGCTCAGTTGTGCGCCGTGTCCTGTTAGCAAGCCTGCCCCTCGAGTGTGCCACGAGACCGCGCAGAAGGGGTGGTCCCGGGCGTGGCACCTGGCAGTGACGGCAGCGCTACCGGCCACGCCACCGCGGGGCCAGTCTGCGCGACGGGGCCAGTCTGCGCGCCTCCGCGGGGCCTATCTGCGCGCCTCGGCGGGGCCAGTCTGCGCGACGGGGCCAGTCTGCGCGCCTCGGCGGGGCCAGTCTGCGCGACGGGGCCAGTCTGCGCGCCTCGGCGGGGCCAGTCTGCGCGACGAGGCCAATCTGCGCGACGGGGCCAATCTGCGCGGCGGGGCCAATCTGCGCGGCGGGGCCAATCTGCGCGGCGGGGCCAATCTGCGCGACGGGGCCAATCTGCGGGACGAGGCCAATCTGCGCGACGAGGCCAATCTGCGCGACGAGGCCAATCTGCACGCCTCGGCGGGGCCAGTCTGCGCGACGGGGCCAGTCTGCACGACGAGGCCAATCTGCGCGACGGGGCCAATCTGCGCGACGAGGCCAATCTGCGCGACGAGGCCAATCTGCGCGACGAGGCCAATCTGCGCGACGAGGCCAATCTGCGCGACGAGGCCAATCTGCGCGACGAGGCCAATCTGCACGCCTCGGCGGGGCCAGTCTGCGCGACGGGGCCAGTCTGCACGACGAGGCCAATCTGCGCGACGGGGCCAATCTGCGCGACGAGGCCAATCTGCGCGACGAGGCCAATCTGCGCGACGAGGCCAATCTGCGCGACGGGGCCAATCTGCACGCCTCCGCGGGGCCAGTCTGCGCGACGGGGCCAATCTGCGCGACGAGGCCAATCTGCGCGACGAGGCCAATCTGCGCGACGGGGCCAATGTGCACGCCTCCGCGGGGCCAGTCTGCGCGACGGGGCCAATCTGCGGGACGAGGCCAATCTGCGCGACGAGGCCAATCTGCGCGACGAGGCCAATCTGCACGCCTCGGCGGGGCCAGTCTGCGCGACGGGGCCAATCTGCGCGACGAGGCCAATCTGCGCGACGGGGCCAATCTGCACGCCTCGGCGGGGCCAGTCTGCGCGACGGGGCCAATCTGCGCGACGGGGCCAATCTGCACGCCTCGGCGGGGCCAGTCTGCGCGACGGGGCCAATCTGCGCGACGGGGCCAATCTGCACGCCTCGGCGGGGCCAGTCTGCGCGACGGGGCCAATCTGCGCGACGGGGCCAATCTGCACGCCTCGGCGGGGCCAGTCTGCGCGACGGGGCCAATCTGCGCGACGGGGCCAATCTGCGCGACGAGGCCAATCTGCGCGACGGGGCCAATCTGCGCGACGGGGCCAATCTGCACGCCTCGGCGGGGCCAGTCTGCGCGACGGGGCCAATCTGCACGCCTCGGCTGGGCCAGTCTGCGCGCCTCGGCGGGGCCAATCTGCGCGGCGGGGCCAATCTGCGCGGCGGGGCCAATCTGCGCGGCGGGGCCAGTCTGCGCGACGGGGCCAATCTGCGCGCCTCGGCGGGGCCAGTCTGCGCGACGGGGCCAATCTGCGCGCCTCGGCGGGGCCAATCTGCGCGACGGGGCCAATCTGCGCGGCGGGGCCAGTCTGCGCGGCGGGGCCAGTCTGCGCGCCTCGGCGGGGCCAGTCTGCGCGGCGGGGCCAGTCTGCGCGACGAGGCCAGTCTGCGCGCCTCAGCGGGGCCAGTCTGCGCGGCGGGGCCAGTCTGCGCTGCGGGGCCAGTCTGCGCGCCTCGGCGGGGCCAGTCTGCGCTGCGGGGCCAGTCTGCGCTGCGGGGCCAGTCTGCGCTGCGGGGCCAGTCTGCGCTGCGGGGCCAGTCTGCGCGGCGGGGCCAATCTGCGCTGCGGGGCCAGTCTGCGCTGCGGGGCCAGTCTGCGCGGCGGGGCCAGTCTGCGCGGCGGGGCCAGTCTGCGCGACGGGGCCAGTCTGCGCGGCGGGGCCAGTCTGCGCGGCGGGGCCAGTCTGCGCGACGAGGCCAGTCTGCGCGCCTCAGCGGGGCCAGTCTGCGCGGCGGGGCCAGTCTGCGCTGCGGGGCCAGTCTGCGCGCCTCGGCGGGGCCAGTCTGCGTGGCGGGGCCAGTCTGCGCTGCGGGGCCAGTCTGCGCTGCGGGGCCAGTCTGCGTGGCGGGGCCAGTCTGCGTGGCGGGGCCAGTCTGCGCTGCGGGGCCAGTCTGCGCTGCGGGGCCAGTCTGCGCTGCGGGGCCAGTCTGCGCGCCTCAGCGGGGCCAGTCTGCGCGACGGGGCCGGTCTGCGCGGCGGGGCCGGTCTGCGCGCCACAGCGAGCGGCTCCGTGGCACTGGCTGCGCAGGGTTGCGGTGAGGATTGACTGGGCAGGGTGGGAAGGCTGTGGACTTTAAAGCCAAACAGAACTAGTTTGAATCCCGGAGCAAATCATGTTAACTCTTTAAACCTCAGTTTGATCATGAGAAGAATAATACATGACAGGGTTGTTGTGCACTGGAAATTAATGAATGTAAAACGCCTGGAAAAGAGCAATCAGGCCGGGCGCGGTGGCTCACACCTGTCATCCTAGCACTCTGGGAGGCTGAGGCAGGCGGATTGTTTAAGCTCAGGAGTTCCAGACCAGCCTGAGCAAGAGTAAGACCCTGTCTCTACTAAAAAAAATTGAAAGAAATTATCTGGATAACTTAAAATATATAGAAAAAATTAGCCGGGTATGGTGGCGCATGCCTGTAGTTTCAGCTACTCTGGAGGCTGAGGCAGGAGGATCGCTTGAGCCCAGGAGTTGGAGGTTGCTGTGAGCGAGGCTGACGCCATGGCACTCTAGCCCGGGCAACAGAGTGAAACTCTGCCTCAAAAAAGAAAAATAAAAAAAGGGTAAACAATCACAAATACTAAAGGAGCTTCCTGTCTGCTGTCTGCATCAAACAGATGTTAGTTCGGTTCATTCATGTACTTAACTCATCTTTCCAACTGAATGATGGGGATTGGGGAGATGAAACAACTGAGGCTTTGGGACATTAAGAAACTTGCCAAAGGTCACACAGCTAGAAAGTGGCAGGGCAGGGATTTAATTCCGGACCTTTCTGTCTCTGAAACTGGTTCTTAAGACCATACTTGGTCATCCACCCGAGCCAAGCAAAGCAGCTATACGTATGATCATACAATAGTCCCCTGTTTCAGCAGGGAATTAGTTACGGGATGCCCCACACACAGATTAAAAAATCCATGAATGCTCAGGTCCCTTATGTGAAATGGAGTAGTCTTTGCATATAATCCACACACATCCTCCTGTGTAGTTCAAGTCATCTCTAAATGACTTGTAATAATATAATACGAGTGCTATGCAAATAGTTACTATGTTATACATTTTTTGTTTGTATTGTTTTTATTTGTTGTATTGTTACTTTGGATTTTTTCTCCCTTCAGTCAGTGGTTGACTGGACCCACAGGTGTGGAGCCCGTGGGTGTGGAGGCCGACTGTGCACATGCCAGATGCTCAGTAAGTCCAGCTGTGGACTGTGCTGCCCTCTTTAAGATCTCTCCTTTTAAGCTTCCTTCTCACTACGAGCCATTTCATGCAACAAGCAGAACTCTAATAAACTGTCCAAGAAACCAATTCAAAATAAATACCAGACTGTGCAGTCTGTGAGAAGCCGATATCTGTTTTTGTACAGTGGCGACCTCTAGGGAAACCTAGCTCAGTGTGTCAGCCTGACTCAAGGGAGTATTTGCGTCTTACTCTACAAATTGCCTACAACAGGCTCTTTGAAGGATGGAAAACATATTCCCCCAAGACCTGGGAAGGCTAAACAGGTAATAGCTTCCCAAGGGTTTTACGTATTACTAGGATACCGACAGCTATCACAGGTCATTAAATATCAAAGTTTATGCTCAATTCTAGACCATGACCTTGGATTGAAAAAATAAAAAGCTTATGTTCAAGAAGAGTCCACTCCCCCCAAAAAAATCCAAGTTCTCTGAGCCTCATTTGTTTTCACAAATACCCCAACTAGGAGAAAGCTCCAAAAGCCATTTAAGTATCATGCAGGTAAAGTGAGAGCTGCACACATCAGGGGCAATAAGTCTCCCTCTTGCTTTTCGTCCTGGAGCTTTCTTGTGGCACCGGCTGCTTCTCTCGAGCACTCTTACTTTCTCCCTCTTTTGTGGTAAGGATCAGAGTTGTCTGCCCCCTTCCCAAGCAGTTTTTATCAGTTCATCTTCTTAGATAGCCTTGATTTCTTCTTTGGTTCTTTTGAGTTCTTAAGAACTGAGATTCTTTAAGCCAAATCAGGCACACAAATTTAAGTTGAACGACTGCTGTTTCTTAGCCCAGTCTCGTTAGCGAGCAGGAAAGAGCTGGGCTCCTCACTCAGCAGTGCTCTCAGTAACCTTAGGCATGTTTGCAGTAAAAGTATTCTCTGATTTTCTAGTTAGTCACTTTCATATTCTCAATTTCCCACTCCCTCTTTATGTCCTCTATGTCCTCTATTTCAAAATATATTCAAGCTAGCATTGGTTCTATGTCCTAGCTTCGTGTATGGTTTGGGCCAGCTGTCACTCCCCTCCCAGCATGGAGTGAGACTGGATTGGCTGCTGGCTCGGGAAAGGAGTGGTGGAAGACATCGAGAGGGGGCGCGGGCGCGGGCAGGGGCAGGACATGAGATAGAGGGTCTTGGGATGAACATTTATCCTCTTGAGCTATTAATGTGTCTTTAACCAACATTCCTGTTGACCCAGCTATAAATGAGTTAGATATAGTTGTGTAGATCAGTCCTACCTGGTCACTTGACCAGCAAATTTAGCAAATTTATGAGGCCAAGGACAAAAGAGATCTTTGAAACTGATAATTTCATGTAAAACAATGTGACAGTGTGGCTTGGATTTCCAGGAAAGGTAAACCATTTCAGATATTCTCTCACCATGGTCCACCACTTATCCTGATTTTCTTTGAGTTCAGAAAATATCCTCACTAACATATCAAATAACCAGTTGACTTAGTAACAGCCTCATTTTTCTATTATTATTACACTTTCCCCTAGAGACATAGAGCTGGTGCTTTGGCCATATGGGATATAAAAGCAATACCCGCTTGTTTAATCAGCTGTCCTAAGAGTCAGTGTTCTTTGCAATGTGACGGTAAGAGTAGAACAGCAGAGATTGTCTTATGGAAGGAACTGTGACCACTAGAGCAAGTGTCTCAACAACTACACTGCAGTCCAGTGAACAGGCTCTCATTTGTCAAGGTGGAAAACAAATGTAAATAATACTGACTGAGTTGACCACTGGTACCCTACCTTCTTTCCTACTGAGTCTAAATTCCTCTCTTCTTAAGTATACTTGTATTTGTTCATATATTTTAAGAAGTGGTCATTAATCCAGAGAAAAGGTTGTTTTTTTTCCCTTTAGCATAGAATGTTAAGAGACAGCATGGCAAAGCAGTGTTTTGCAGATACTGCATTTTTTCCAAATTGAAGGTTTGTGGCAATCCTGTGTTGAGCAAGTCTATCAGTGCCATTTTTCCAATAGTGCATGTTCACTTTGTGTCTCCATGTCACATCTTGGTAATTCACACAATATTTCAAACTTTTTCATCATCATCATCATTATTATTATTATTTTAGAAATGGGATCTTGCTATGTTGCCCAGGCTGGTCTCAAACTCCTGGCTTCAAACGATCCTCCCGCCTTGGCCTTACAAATTGCTAGGATTACAGGTGTGAGCCATCCCATCCAGCCCATGTTTCTCACTTTAAATCAAAAGCTAGAAATGTTAAGCTTAGTGAGGAGGGCATATCAAAAGCTGAAATAGGCTGAAAGCTAGGCCTCTTGCACCAAAGTTAGCCAAGTTGTGAATGCAAAGGAAAAGTTTAAGGCTGAGGCTAGAGGGGGAGGGTCAAAGGTGAGTGTGACATAGCCTGTGCATCTGAAGAGCTCCAAAGCCTCCTTTACATGATAAAAAATTCTAGATGTAGAACTGGGCCGGACCCAAACTAGTGGGCTCTCAAATTCTTAGACCAGCTTGTTCTCCAGGATGCCTCTTTACACTGGACTCTGTTTCCACAACGAGGGCTGGGTACGGTCTTAGGATTCCAAACCACAAAATGTGGAAGGCCAAGGAGGGAGGATTGCTTGGAGCCAGGAGTTGGGGACCAGCCTAGCCAACATAGCAAGACCCCATTTCTAAAACAAAAAACAAAATTAGCCAGGTACACATGTGTAGTCCCAGCCACTTAGGAGGCTGAGGCAGGAGGATCACTTGAGCCCAGAAGTTTGAGACTGCAGTGAGGTGTGATCGTGCCACTGCTCTTTAGCCTAGGCAACAGAGTGAAATCCTGCCTCAAAAAAAAAAGGTAAAATGGTTATGTATATTTTACCATACACAGAGAGAGAGAGAGCATGCGATCTAAAAATTAAATTTAAAAAAGAGAAAGAAAAAGATCCTAAAGAAAGCACTCATGTAGAGGCATCTTTGGGTTGTGACTTTGACATCTGTGCCATAGTGCATGGTCACAGGGTGCCGAGACAGCCTTCAGCTGGTGGTTAGCTTCTCGGAAGTTAGCCAGCCAGGGCCAGTATCTGCCGCCCGTTCAGTGCCTAGCCCTGAGCTGTGAGCAGCAGATGCACAGTCTGTTCCCTGATGATAGACAAGCCAGGCCTCTGCTCACCCTCTCCTTGTCATTCTTCCATCAGTTCTTTCACTCCACATGCGTCAAATAACTGATGTATACAGTGGGAATATAAAATCAGACCCAAGAAATTTAACCCCGCTCTGAAGCTCGGATATGTTGAAACTGCTAATTTCAACTCATTTATGCGGTGGGAATATAGTGACAAACAAGACCTAGTTTCTGCCCACATGGTGCTAATTTTCAGTCCCTCCCTCCATTGGGCTCAGTCGGGTCTCCCCAGCACTCTGCCTGTGGCTGTCTCCGCTCCAGCAGCGCCGATACCTGCGGTGCGGTGCTGCGCCGAGCCGGGCCTGGAATCACAGGCCTCGGCTGCAGCCTGGTCCTCAGCATCCCCTGTGACAGCAGACTGGTCACCTTATCTGCAGGCCTCTGTGCCCCGTCAGCAAAGTGGAAATGACTCATGGCATCGGGATAAAAACGAGACTGAGAATATGAAAGGGCTCTGATGCAAAATTATGAGATGATTGATTGTGGGGTGGCTGACTCTGGGATGTTCTGTGGGGAGGAGCAGAGCAGATCCCCACGTTCCTCTCTGGGAGAGCAGTTACTGTCACGCAGGCCTTCCCTGTCCCAGTCATCACCTTCCTTCCCCGGAGCAGGTTACAGCAACCTCAGCGTGGCTTGGGCAAGCCACCTTCGTCAGCCCATGAGGCCTAGCAGCTGGCAGCTCTCCAGATCAGATAATGCACCTTCTTTGTTTTCAAGTGTGGTGCAGGAAAGAGAGGAGCTCAACAAGATGCTTGAAAGAGCGTGTTGTTCCAAAAGGAGACATCAGCGAGAGGGCTGGCAGGCTGTGGTTCCCGGCTGCGGGCCTCAAGCCTAGGCCCTGTGTGGCCCTAGAAAACTTTTTTGGCCTCAGGGACCCTGCCTCTCCCTGCTTCCCTTAGATTTCTTTGCTTTTTCATTTTTCATTCAACAAACAAAAGGCACTGTATAAGATACTTGTTAAGAGATAAAAAAGTGCCAGGCGCGGTGGCTCACGCCTGTAATCCTAGCACTCTGGGAGGCCGAGGCAGGCGGATTGCTCGAGGTCAGGAGTTCGAGACCAGCCTGAGCAAGAGCGAGACCCCATCTCTACTATAAATAGAAAGAAATTAATTGGCCACCTAATATATAGAAAAAAATTAGCCAGGCATGGTGGCACATGCCTGTAGTCCCAGCTACTCGGGAGGCTGAGGCAGGAGGATTGCTTGAGCCCAGGAGTTTGAGGTTGCTGTGAGCTAGGCTGACGCCACGGCACTCACTATAGCCTGGGCAACAAAGCGAGACTCTGTCTCAAAAAAAAAAAAAAAAAAAAAAGATGAAAAAAGCAGGAGTTAAATCTCAGCTTTATTTTCTAGAGGTTCTGAGATCTTGGGTAGATATGTAACCCTCTTACCATTCAGGGCTTCAGTTTTCTCATCTGTAAAATGGGAATAATATTAATACCTACCTAAAGGATTGTTATGAAGAGGAAATGAGACAATGTAAGCCAAGCGCTTACACTGGCCTGGGCAAATGCACACTTGTTAGCTGTTGTGTTCATCCTCTTTTACCCTTTGCGCTCGCTTGCTTTTCTCGATTCCTTTATTCTACTCGGGATTTAATTTTTTAAATACCCCAGATTTTACAAAGCACATCAGTAGAATAAAAAACTGGAGTTTCTTTTCATACAAACGTATTTATTTGGATTTTTTTATATTTCAAATTATTGATACATTCAAAGAGTAATTTTAATCTCTATAATTTTTCATGGTGTGATATTTTTTGAAACATTCACCCACATGAAGACCTGGTTTACATTCACATGTTTCGCAAATATAAATCGTCTCTCTTCTTCCTCCTTTGCTTTTTCTGTTAGAACAAACAACACAATCTTTGTGTTTTTTGTGAGGGTGAGGTGTGATTATATGGAGCTTTCCATCTAAACGTTGCTCTAAGGTAGTGGATAATAATCTACCCCTGGAAGTTAGTGGACCATCTCTGCATTTACATTTTACTTGTCCTTTCATGCTAATGAAAACAAGAGAAGATACTGGAAAAATAGACAAAAATCCCTCTTCCCCCCACGGTGAAACTACGTGTCGAGTGTGGCTCCACATACAAGCTGCTACCGATGCCAACCGTGTCGGGTCACACGCGACATCCGAGTGCAAAGGGTTAAATGCACAGGGCATTAACCAGTTAGTGGGTCAAGCAGGTTAATGTATGAAGGAGGGTTTTGTAAATAATGATGTTTCCCTTCAGATTCCTTTTGGCATTTACTGCAGTCATCCCCAAGTCTAGCTCTTCATGATTAAGATAGTTATTATCAAGCACTTCTCACTTCTCCCCTCCTGTCCTTAGCTGGGAGGCAATGCTGTTTCTCCTTTTCAAAGCCATCTTCCCACTCTGTTCTTTTCCCTCCCAATCTTTTCCTAACCTCCTGTTTTTTCATTCTGGTTTCTGCCCTTCTTTCTCTAGTGCCTTCTGTTCCGTAGGCCTTCCAACTGGAACCGAGTCACTTCTGCCTCGCCCGGAAAGAGAGTTCCTCCTCCCTCCTGCCACCCAGAAAGAAATGGAGGAGCAAGAGCAGGCTTTTGGCTCCCTAACAGGCTGCTGACCCACTATGGCTCCAAACCCTTCAGGCTTAGGCCGGGCGCGGTGGCTCACGCCTGTAATCCCAACACTCTGGGAGGCCGAGGCGGGCGGGTTGCTAGAGGTCAGGAATTCGAAACCAGCCTGAGCAAGAGCGAGACCCCGTCTCTACTATAAATAGAAATAAATTAATTGGCCAACTAATATATACATATAAAATTAGCCGGGCATGGTGGCGCATGCCTGTAGTCCCAGCTACTCGGGAGGCTGAGGCAGGAGGATTGCTTGAGCCCAGGAGTCTGAGGTTGCTGTGAGCTAGGCTGACGCCACGGCACTCACTAGCCTGGGCAACAAAGCGAGACTCTGTCTCAAAAAAAAAAACAACCCTTCAGGCTCCATGGCAACCTCACACCTTGAGGTCACTTCCAGTGATATTTTTGCTGAAACTACTCCATTGCCATCTTCAAGAATCAGGGTTTTCCTGTGTCTGTGTTGCTTCTCCTGAATTCTTCAGGATGCTGAGGACCAGTTCCCTAACCTAGAAAATGTTTGCAGAACATTTTGCCTGAGGTTCTTGCAAGTCTGGAAAATGGAAAACCATTGAGCAGCGTCACACCGCTGGCACCCCGGTAGCCGGCTGTCTGGTGTGCGTCTGCTTGTTTGCACAGCAGACAGCCGGCTCATGTGTGCCCTGCACGTGGGCGCGAGCACGGTGCCAGTGCTCACACAGAAGTCCGTAGACACATGGGTCCTTGCATTTACCGTGGACACCCACCCTCACTGCACCTAGAATGGATGGAGCTGCATGTCGAAGGCTGTGCCTATCGGCAGTGAGCAGACTACTAAGTACTACAGTGTTCAAAAGGTGCACAGTAAATGCCTGGGGATTGGTTAGTTCATTGATTGGTTTACTCATTCCTCCCCAGCCTGCTGATTGTTACTTCTGACCACCACTAAGACTGTGGAAGGTAAAGGATTGTCCTACATCTTCCTTCCACGTGCAGAAGCTGGTCTTGTTCCAGTCCAGAAAGAAAATAGGAACAGACCTGGGAGGTTCAGAAAAGTCAGTCCTGATCTGAGGGATCCTGAAAACATCCAAGTGGTCCTTGTCTAGGTCCACCAGCTTAAAGCACCTCTTCAGTGGGCTCAGGCCATCCTAGAAGTCCTGGACCCTGCTACTTCTAGACGCCCCTGAAACCATCCGTGTCATCCTGGCCTTAACTCCCAGTTCTCCGTGCAAGGACTGTGTTTCTGACTGCAGCTGCCGCAGCATGACTAGCAAATGGACCTTAAATGTTGTGGGCTGTTTGTTTTATTTTTGATAATGATAATGGTGAAAATGATGACATCCTAGAGGTGACCTATGGCCTGGCCAAACCTTCTAGGGCCTCTTGATCAAATCCAAGGCTTGGGGAATGGAAATTTTCTGAACTGGGCTGTATATAGACAGACCTGACATTCCCAGGGCAGCAGCAGCAAAATGGGAACAGCCTTTGCTCTCTGTCTCCTCTCCCCATCTGCCCCCTTGTTTTACACTTTCGTCTGGATGTTGGGGCCCAGCAGGAATGTTGGAGTGCGTGGGACTCACTGACAGCAGGGCTGAAATACTCAGGCACACCGGTGTGGGCTTGGGTGCCCTCCTCTGACCCTCTCTGGGTGGTACCCCACAGGGCAGTCAGTGCAGCCCTCAGCCACGACCTCACAGCCCCTCAGCTGCCAGCTGGGCAGTAGCCGGGTGGCCGTAGGCGATTCAGGTCCCTGGGCCTGCCTCCTGGCAGTGGCAGCCTAAGGGCGTGTGGGAGTCATCAGGGCCATCTGTCTGCCCCTCAGGGAGCAGCCAGGGAGGCCTTAGGGCCCCACCTCTCTGCTGCTGTGCTGCCAGCGACAGGGAGAGGGGAGGGAGCTGAGCGAGCGTCGATAAGCCTGGGCCAGCCCGTGCACAGACACGCAGCTGGGCGGCTTGAAGGGAGAGTTCAGAAACGAGGCAGGGGTGGAGGCCCACACTCAGGTGCTCCAGCTCTTTGGGACTGTGGGACAATATGTGTGGGTCTCCACACTCCCCCTTGCATTTCTTTGGCTTTTATGGAGAGATGTTAGTGGCCGAATTAGAGAGTGAGGAAATGGTCTGGATTTTGTGTGTGTGTGTGTGTGTGAGAGAGAGAGAGAGAGAGAGGTGTGGGTGGGTGTGTAGGAGGCAATGGGAGGGGACAGGAGAGCAGGACAGGCTGGTAACTAAGTGGGCATCTGACACCAGGCGACCACAGTGGTGCCGGCAGAGGCACATTCAATATAGAGTGACGGAGTCAAGTACACAGGCTTTTGTCCTGGATTCAAGTACTGGCTTGGTCACTTTACTGCCTTTGTGAATTTTGGCAAGAATTTTAATCTCTAAGCTACATTTTTCTATATGTTTAATGTATTAATTTTTAAATTCTTTTTAGAGATAAGGTCTCTCTACACTGCCCAGGCTGGAGTGTGGTACCTGTTCACAGGCAGTCACAGCTCACAGCAGCCTTGAACTCCTGGGCTCAAGCGATCCTCCTGCCTCAGCCTCCCGAGTAGCTGGGACTACAGGCATGTGCCACCATGCCCGGCTGGTTTATTATATTAAATAAAATAATATTTGTTTCTTTTAATATAATAGGCATATGTATAAGTAGACATGTGTGTATATATATGCCTTACACATAAATGTTACCTTCTTATATAGTTACACTAATAACAATTTGTATTGCATCAAGTTCCCTGGAGCACTATGCACTAGAAAGGTTCAGCCACACATCCTGTCTTTCCCATTGGAGCTTAGGGTTTTCCTCAGAGACACTTCCCTGGTAACATGTCCCTGATTTCATCCCGGACTGTGCCACCTCAGGTTTCTGGTGGGGTCTAGACCCTGCTGGCTTCTTGCCATAGCAGCTTTGTCCTGTTGAGAACACGTGCCTGACACTACTGTGCTCTCCAAGGACAGAGCCGCAGTCCTGCTTTTTCCTCCCAGGACTCAGCCCTGGTTCCTGGCATGTATGCACCATGCCGTGGATGTTATGGCCTCTCATTCGTTCCCTAGACAACCTCCTGTCCTCTAGTGGGACAAGGGCTCTGTCTATGTTCAGCTCCTGGATTTCATCACCTTTTCTCATTCCAGTTTTAGCCTCTGGTGAGCAGTTCTTTGTGCAGACCCTGGGCTTCTTAGCAAACCATCTCCGGTCACCCTGTACCTGTAGGGCCTTTGCATCTGGTGAAGCATGTGGAACCAGCCCTTCCTGGTCCCCCCACCCCCACCTTCCTAGGACCCTTTCCAATGGAGCCCTGCCCCTGAGGCTGGGGCCACCTCTGCCTCAGGATGTCACCCCACCTGCACTCCACTGTTGCACTTCTCTTTCAGGCCTCCCTCTCAGCTGCAGCCCTCCTGCTGACATTCCTGAATTGTTCCCAGGTTCCCTGCTGATGGAGGGAGCTGGCCTTATGAGGTGGGGAGGTAACTCTTTTGCTCCATTGTTAACCCCCTTCACTTCTGGGTGGATGTGCATCACCTGCTGGGTTGGGCTGCCTACACCCAATTCCATCTGGAGGTGGATAGTCCATTTCCACAGGAATAAGAAATAAGTTGTGGGAATGTGAGGTCAGGTGAACCTAACTCATTTGGGGCTGATGGTATTACTCCTAGTGTAGACCAGCAGATGATTTGAATATATTCTGGGGCCATACATTGGGCTCCATCTCTGGAGTGATGGAGTGGAGTGATGTGTGTGCATGCATATATTACCAGCCTTTTCCACAGTGAAATGAAACTCTCAGCATGGTGCCTTACATATAGAAGTGCTCAGTAAAGATTAGCTGCTGTTAGCATTGCGATATTATAATTACTTAGGAGCAAAATCAACACATCTTGCCATGTGCCTTCTAAAATGCCCTCTTAGGCACTGGTAGAGCTTTGAGTCCTTGCTTACGTGTTAGGCTGGTTTGGGGAGGCTTTTCCTGTAGTGGGCATGGCTCTAGCATGTTGTGTGTCAGCTAGTCAAGGGTCTGTTTTAACAGGCTTTAGAACTTTATACCTATGTGCAAATTTAGTCTGAACTTTCTGCCTGGTAAGTTGAAAGTTCTTTGAAGTGTCTCAGCCCCCAGGAGTGGGGTTAGGAGGCCCAGCCTGCAGTTCCACTACAGAATCTGCACCACCACCCACAGCCTGAGCAGCAAGGGACTTCCTTTCTCTTTGGTACGATTCAGATCACGGACCAGGAGAAATAAACACAAGCTCTAGAGCTGCAACACCATGACTAATAACAAAAATGATAAGCTGCAGTGTGTTAAGTGCTTATTCTGTTCCAGGCACTAAATCCTTTGCATGGATTAACTTATTCGCTGTGTGACCTTGGGCTGATGACTTTATCTTTGTGTTTCTTCATCTCTAAAATGGAGATGACAACACCTAAAAGGGAAGTGAGGGGATGAAATGACGCATGTGCGAGTGTTTGAAAGAACTCACAGAGGGATGTGTGTGTCCCTTATGTATATGTGTGCCATATTTTCACCCATGAGCCAAAACGATGATCTTCATGCGCCTGCAGAGTCTGCACTGCGCAGGGAGTGCAGCAAAGCCGGCTGATGTGGCTCTGATAGCCCAGCACCGAGAAAGCAGAGTGACGCTTTATCTGCCACCCGAGATCGGGTGTCCATCTCCTGGCACAAGTGTGACGCCTGTCACAGGAGAAACAGACTCTGGCAGCTGGTGCTCTGGGAGGGAAGGTCTGGTGGGAGCAGGAGGAGTTTGCTTAGCAGAGGGCGAGTGGCAAATGTCAGTAGTTAAATCAGCACGTTCTTCAGCTCCAAGTTCCCCCAGGAGGGCTGAGCGGAGCCCGGCACCCCCTGGCAGGACAGGGAAGAGGGAGTGTGTGAGGCAAGGCACAGGGCCTGGTGTGGAAGATGCACTTGGTGACCACTTTCGGGGGCCACAGAGCCACTCCCTCGGAACAGAGAGGAGGCACCACCTGTCGTCGTGCCCCTGAGCTACTGCCGGTCCACGTTCTGCTCACGTTGCTCAGTCAGCAGAGAAGAGAGTCAGAGACCTACTGGCTATTTCAAAAGGGATTGGAACTCACAACTCCTGACTCCCAAATCCAAAGCCCCAAGCTCAGACATTTTTAGGAAGAAGGAATGCTTATTTGAGCACTTAGCGTGTCAGGCACCACACTAGGTCTGACACACCTGAGCCAATCCTCCCAGCAGGCCTGTGAGGCAGGCATTCTATCCCCACCACCCGGATGAAGAAACTGAGACCAAAGATGTTCAGTTACCTGCTCAAGCAGTCCAGGCTGTGCCTGCTGGATGCCTGGTTAGATCTTTCTGACCAAAGCCTGAGTTGTCCCACTGCGGCATGAGGCCTGCGAAGGGATTTTCCGACTCCTTTAAGTGACTGAGGCGGATGTTGGCCGTCTCCAGTGTCTAGTACCTCCGAGCCTCCCAGACTCACCTGTGGCCCCGGGCAGGGCCTGCCTTGATTTAACTTCACTGGATCTCCTCCCCCGACACCCGGCCCCTCAGTGAGTGTCTGTGCAGTGTTCCTGCCATAGGGGCAGGAGACTTCAGGGTAGGGCTGAGCTCAATTCTGAATACAGCCAAGACAACTGGAGGTTTGTAGCCACAGCAGAGTGAGGGCTGGATGGAAAATCACCAAGACAAACATCTAGATGGGGGTCTTGCTTGGCCAGCCTAATAGATTCTTGCTGACAGCAAGGATTGGAGGCAGGCGCTTGATGAGATATCAGGGGTAGGGGATTCTCTGAACCAACTTAGCAGGATTCTTGCTGAAGCCTTGAGCTGGGCAGGCCCAGGACAGGGCCCAGGGGTGAGGCCCTATGGAAAAGAGGGCTCAGAGGAGCCTGTCTAAGGTTTGTTCAAAGAGGGAGTCTTTGTCCCTTTCAGCAGGTGCCAGGACAAAGGGAGTAGAAGACCCACAGTGACAGTTCATTGTTGGGTAAGTCGTCACTGCTTTGGTGTGACTTCCCGCAGTCAAAGGGTTTGGCTGGAGCTGAAAACCAGTCTCTGAAAATGCTCCTCTGAGACTCCTATTGATAGGCAAATAACATTTCTTTAAAAGTAAAGTGGGGTTCAGTCATAAGAGCAAGGCAGGGCCTGTGCTCCATCCGCACAGCGGGGACTCACGTGTCACCCAGGCTCCAGAGCCCCCAACCATTAGCCAGCAGCTGCCTGGGGCTGGGAGGGGGTGGGTCTTTCTTTAGATCCCAGGTTTGCGTTGGGATTAGCAGAAGAACAGGCAGCTTTTCCCCAAGCTCATCCAGAAATGGAACGTGTCGGCTGAGAGCATTTCCCCCTTCCTCCCTCATTCCCTGTATTTTCACTCACCTCGCTGGCTCCAGCATCCTGCCTCCCCAGAACACACCGGAGGTTCCTGCCATTGTCGGCCTTGGGTACAGGAGAGACCTTGATGGCAGAGGCATGAGCCTGTAGAAACCCCACTCCCATAGCAGGAGTGGAGGCTGGATGTCTGTGCGGGAACCCAGGGCACAGCTCTGCAGCTGTTCCTCTGCCCCAGAGTAAGAAAATGCTGCTTTGTGGGCAGAGAGGCTCTGTGTTCTAATCCTGGCCTCAGAACATCCAGCTCTGTGACTTTAAGCTCTGTGCTTCTCTTTCCCAATCCGTAAAGTGGGATGATCAGGCGAGACCCAGAGGAGGCTCAGGGACATGGTGCCTGTGAGATGCGTAGCACCTCAGGAAAGAAAAGCACCCCCACCCCACCCCTGCACCCCAGTGTGCTGCCCCGTCCCCACCCCTCCCAGAGTCTGTGACATAAACATTCCGTGGGGCCCAGATGTGTGCTGTGCTGTCTCCTGTGTCAGGCTGGCCGCAGCGTCTCACTGGTGCTCACGTCGGGGCCCTGTGACACGGACGCTTGCTGCCAACTGTCGGCTCCCGATGGCATCCACAGACACGTGTGGTTCTCTGCTCAGCCTCTCGCTGCTCGCTGAGTGAGCCTAGATTGGTCACTCGACCAGCCCGGCTCCCATTTTCTCATCTCAAGGGAGGACTAGGGGATTTTGAAAGCCTCTCGACGGTCTGTGATTCCAGTTAGGGCTAACAGTGGTTTGATGCCCTCACACAGAGCCCAGCGGTGTGCCCAAGCCGTCTCCTTCCGGGTAGGGCTCTGAGCCAGGGGTCGCAGCAGTGGCTGACACCAGCCTCCCGCTCTCCCCCACCGTCAGCACACGTGTGCCCCACACTCTCCTGTCCCCTCACTCTCGCCGCGGTTTGGCTTCTTGCCTTTCCAGACGTGCGTAAGCCAGACAGTCCCAGAGCGGCCAGGGCGCGGTGCCGGCAGTCGGCACAGCCTTCAGCCAATCCCGGAGCAGCTAGGCCTCGGCCTCGCCTCCCCAGCAGTCCCTAATGTGTCCGACAAGCACCAAGTCCCAGGCCCACCCCTCCCTCTGTCCCCTGCACGCGGAGGACAGGACTGAGCCAGGAGAGCCAGTGCTCTGCGGTCTCGGCCACGGCAGCTCTGGGGCAGTGGGAGCACAGGGACCGTCCCGCCCGGCCCGGCTGCTTCTCTGGCCTGTGGGAGCAGCAGCTGCTCATGGGCGTCACCTTGTCCCCTCTCTGCCTCCAACCGTGGCCAAGTGTGTGACTGTCCTCCCCAGCACACGGCACCACCCTGCGAAGCGAGTGTGGAGCAGCAGGGAGGGAGACCACCTCTCGTTCCTCCCGAGTCCTGCACACGTTCGGTCTCCTAGTCACACCTCGCTCCTTTTTCCTCCTCTCCCACAGGGTACAGCAGCTGGAGAGAGCTGGCCCAGGCTCTGGCCAGCAGGAATATTCCAGCTGTGGATCCCAACCTCCAGTTCTACCATCCCCAGAGGCTGAGACTTGAGGTACGTGACTGGGCCAGCCCCTTTCCCTGCGGCCGTGTTAAGGTGGGCCTCACCCACCCTGCCCCATGGTCTTCGTTATGGGGAAGCGCCACGCAGCTCCGGAGGAGAGGCAGAGGAGGCCACCCCTGGAGTCCTAGCCTGGCATCCGGGCTCTCCCAGCTGAGCGTGCAGAGATGGGCCTGACTTTCCTGTTTCTGCCTTTGTCACCCAGTCTAATGTGCCCATGGCTGGTAGCTCCAGGCATGTCCTGCCTCGTGCTGGTACAAGGGCTGGGCTGTACTTTGGTGGCGATACCAGATGCTGGCTGCTGGGAGTCAGAGATGATCAGGCAGACAGACACCTTCCCTGCAGGTAGCTGGGGTATGGATGTGTAAGGGAGCATTTATTTGCCTGTGGTGTTTCTCAGGCCAATGGTCCTAGGGAGGCAAATTAGGGACACTGGGGTCTAACTCGGTCTGGAGCTCAAGGATGAGCCTAGAACAGACATGGATCCCCAAAGCTGGACCAGAACCAAACAGAACCTGTGGACCCACTGGGGTGTCTCTGAGGGGCTCCTTCGTGCTGGGTTAAGTGACAGATCTGGGCAGAGCCTTGGGACTTGTGGAGGAAGAGGGAGTCAGGGGCCCTCCCCTCAAGAGGCCTTGATCTGATTCAGAAAAAAAAAATTTTTTTGTTCCCCTGATGGGGAAGACGGAGGAAATCCAGGAAAGCGAGGGCCTCGGGCGCACACTTGGGGAGCCCTGAGGCGCAGCCCTGAGGGCGTCCTGGGAGGGTGCAGGGCGGCGCCCTCAGGTGGCGAGCTTCCTGGGGGCAGGACGGTTTCCTGACTCTGCTTCCCCACGGGCCTTCCAAGGCCCTGAGTCCTGTCCTGCCCCCGCTTCTCATCCTGATGTCCCCAAGTTCATTCTTCATTCTCCCGCTAGGACCAAGCAGTCGGCCCAGGTGGAGGCAGTAACAGCAGCTACTTGAAGCAGAACAAGCCTGTGCCCTGGCTCTCGGAGGTAAGGAATGCTTCCTGTCCCTGTTCTTTGAGAAGGTTGAAAAAAACAATTTGTGTAGAGAATTCCAGAGATTACAGAGAATTTTCTTCTAGTTATTACTATTAAAATTTTTACCCTCGGGTAAAAATTATTCCCAGGCTCATTAGATTTTCTTCCTGGAGAGAAGGAGCATTAACATCTGCTGAAGGCCCGCTGTGTGCTGGGCTTTGCATGTTGTCTCGTTCGCCAGGACGGCCCTGTGAGGTGGTGTCATTATCCTCACTTCACAGGCGAGGAAAACAAGACTCAGGAAAGTTCCGTGACTGTCACAGCTGTGCCGATCCCCAACTGGAAGACAGTTTCCTAAACTATCTTTCTTGGACCATTAAGCCCCATAAGACATTCCAGGAAGGAAGGAGTGCATTTTTAATTAAGTTTTAAAAACTGTATGCTACATCCCCTTCTCAGAAAGGCACGTTAGCATATGAAAGGCTCTGAGATGTTCTGCGGTAATCTGTTTCACTGGATTTAGGTCAGCATGTCCCAAACTTATTTGCCTCCTGAATTGCTTTTTTCTGTGAAACACCAATTGATATTCTATGAAACTAGTGTTCTAAGGAACATGTATTAGGAAACTGCTTTAGAAAATTTTTATAGGAGGCAGTTAAACATGTGCATAAAAGTTGTCAGAACCATCATGATACCTTTTCTTTATACAGGTTTTGACAGGTTCTTTTTCTTTTGGTGAAGAAACTGAGGCTTAGGGCGGGGCGCAGTGGCTCCCACCAGTAATCCTAGCACTCTGGGAGGTCGAGGCGGGAGGATCGCTCAAGGTCAGGAGTTTGAAACCAGCCTGAGCAAGAGCGAGACCCCGTCTCTACTGAAAATAGAAAGAAATTAATTGGACAACTAAAACTATATAGAAGAAATCAGCCAGGCATGGTGGCGCATGCCTGTAGTCCCAGCTACTCGGGAGACTGAGGCAGGAGGATCGCTTGAGCCTGGGAGTTTGAGGTTGCTGTGAGCTAGGCTGTCGCCACAGCATTTTAGCCTGGGCAACAGAGACTCTGTCTCAAAACAAAACAAAAAAAAGAAACTGAGGCTTAGGGAAGTTAATTAACATGTACAAGAGTACCTTAGGGAAGTACTTGTGCCAGGATTTCAGAGTAGCATGGTGCTTTGGGGGTGAAATTTTTAAATTTCGATTTGGTATTTTATAGCTTATTTAGGACCCAGACTGTTTTCGTGTCTTTTAGGCCTGTGGACACAGATTACTTTTCTTGGCTGGGTGGTATAGGCCAGCCCATCATCTTTATCCACTCCTGTCACAGATTGAGCTCTTCAGCCTGGTGGTTTCCTTTCCAATCCACCCATTTGCCCTGGGACAGGAGTGAAGGAGGCAGTACCATCCTGAATTCGCTGTTAGGTGATCTGTACTGTGAAACTGCTGCTTTTTAAAGCCTTGAGAGAGGGTAGATTATTGCAACACTGACACACCTGTACTGGGTGACATCATCAGGTATTTAAGCCTGCCCTACCTAGAGATAGTATTTTGAAAAGAAGTTGCCTTAACGATCTGGTGATCCAGCTTTCTCTTCTTGAAGGACAGCTTGGATCCTTTTCCTTAATAAACCAATCATTTTGCGATGCAGGAGGATTGCTTGAGCTCAGGAGTTTGAGACCAGCCTGAGCAAAAGTGAGACCCCCATCTGTACTAAAAATAGAAAAATTATCCAGGCGTAGTGGTGCAAGATTGTAGTCCCAGCTACTCGGGAGGCTGAGGCAGGAGGATCCCTTGAGCCCAAGAGTTTGAGGCTGCTGTCAACTATGATGTCACCACAGCACTGTAGCCTTGGTGACACAGTGAGACTGTCTCAAAACAAAACAAAACAACCAATTATTTTGAAAGATTATAATTACATTACATTCTGCATTTATTAATAATTAATTTCCCCACTTTTTTTCCAATCAAGGATATATGTATAAATATGTAATGAAACAAAAACAAGGACCAAGTAGTAAATAGTGATTAAAATATGATTCACTTTTTAAAGAAACGTTTTATTTTAGTAAGTGTATATGGTCTTTTGGTGGTAAATGACTGATTTCCATTGATTACATGGTTTTAATATTAAAATTAGCTTACAAAACCCTCATTGCCATCGTCAGGGAATCGCTGGTCCAGTCCTGCTGTTTCCCAACAAGGAGACAAGGGCCCGAGCAGGTCAGTGGCAGTGGCCACACAGCCCAGCTGCAGCGGCCTGGCAGCCCTGCCTCTTGGGGCATGCTGTCAGCAGGGCGGCCCGGCCCTCCTGTGTGCTGGCGGCCACGAGCTGCCAGGAGCTGCCCGGTCGTGCCCTGCTCGCCACTCTCAGGCCAGGGCCCAGGGCTGCCCGCTCAGCCAAGACTGCAGGGCCGGGACAGCCCTGCTCGGAGGGAGCAAGGACGGGCTAGAAGGAGGATGGCGGTCTCTTCTTTCACTGTCCCCTGCGCCAGGCAGTGGCTGGCAGTGCAGGGTCTCTGACGCCAGAAGTCACTCTCAGAGGCACGCAGGCTTCGACATTCTACGTGGTGTGTCAGAGACAGACTGACCGCCTGGCGGGCTGGGGCTGGGCTTCGTGGAGTGGCTGTCTGCAAAGCCACATTCACGCCGCCCCACATCGTGGCACCGATGGACAGCCCCAGTGCCAGTCTTCTCATGTATTGGCCAGTGTGCCCTCCTGTAACCTCTGCTCGCCAGGCCCATACCCCCAAAACCCAAGTGGTTACAAGAAAGAAGTTTGGTGATTACGAAGGCAGATCCGGGTTTCTGTGGGTGAATCGTGCTTTGCAGAGGCAGCGTCTCTCTTGTGGACAGGGCTGCGACACAAACTCCTCTTCTCAGGCTCCAGTTGTTATTTAACAGTTTTATTGAGCTGTAATTTGCATACCAAATAATTCAGCCATTTAAAGTGTACAGTTCCATCACTTTAGTGATACACACAGAATTGTGCCTCCATCACAGTCAATTCCAGAACACTTTCATGTTCTAAGAAAGAAACTCTGCCCTCCCCAGCCAGCTCCCCACTGCCCTCTGCCCCAGCCCTCGGCAGACAGTCGCCACCTCTGTCCCTGGAGATTGCCTGTTCTGGACATTTCGTACAGCACATGCTCCTCTGTGTCTGGCTTCTTTGACTCGGCCTCACGTTCCCAGGGTTCATCCGTGTTGTAGTGTGTCAGTGCTTTGTTTCTTGTGGTGCTGCGTGACGTGCCATTGCATGGATTTACCATGTTGTGTGTATCCATTCTTCTGTGGGTGGGCACTTGTGTTGCCTCTACTCTGGGGCCATCTCGAATAACGCTGCTATGAACATTTGTGTTCAAGTTTTTGTATGTTCTAGCTTAACTGTTTGCAGAGCCCTGAATCACCACCATCGTAGCCTCTCTTCTAGCCTGTCCACCTCAGTTGCTTCGGTGAGATGCCTGCAGCATCTCAGTTTGTTCACAGACCGTCTGCACGAGTGGGGCGATCGCAGCACCTGGCCTCTGGGCCCTGCCGCAGCGTCCAGGGCTGGCCTGCCTTCACGTGCCGGAGGCCCTTGGCTCCATGGAGGAGCTCGCTGAAGGACAGGCGTGACCAGGGAGGCAGGGTAGATTGAGCACCTTGAAGCTCCAGACAGGACGCAGGTGTGGGGGCCGGTGACCTGTCAGCCTTCTCTTCCAGGGTGTGGCCTCACTGCCCCGGAAGTTAACAGGGAGCCACCAGCCAGGCGAGCGAGATTTGTGAGTGTGGACCTGACAGGTGTCAGCCCCACGCAGCAGAGGTTCCTCCAGAGCTCACATCCACGGGGCTTCCGGCCTCTCCTGCCTCTGTGCCCCACGCCGCGGCCACAGCCCCGCACGGCGGCGCCATCTGTTTGCTGGTCCGTCTCCTTTGAAGCCCACATGTCTTTCGCGTGTGAGGGGCGCAGAGCACACACTCAGCTCTGAGAATAAAGGAAGGAACATGCTGTTCTGGGCTCAGCCTCTCCAAGCGTTTGTCCCTTCAGATGACCGCTGTGCAGGGGCGCGGGGCCGCCTCCGTGGCAGACATTGGAGAAGAGTCTTGAAGGACCTTTGAGCGGAAATTCGGCACGTGGGGAAGACAATAGCCTTTGCGAAAGCACAGCGAGTGGAAGAGCAAGGCATTTGTGGCCAAGACAGGGAGTCTGGCGGGTGGCGTGAGGTGAGGCTGGAGTGCACGCCAGTCTCAAAAGTCTTAAAAGCCTCCGTGTGCCATGGTGACGCTGTGTTCCGAAGCCTCCGAGATTTTAGGCGTCAGAGGAACCACAGCAGTTCTGGAGGCTGTGGGGGCCCAGGAGGGAGAAGCCGGTGCAGCGGGGAGCTGAGAGGCTGGGCGCGGGGCAGGGAGACAGGATGTTCCTGCGTGAGGACCACCAGACTGGCGGGATCACCCTCCTGCTCCATATTCACACACGCCCTCCCCACTGCCACAGGTTAACCTCTGTGTGTCCCTAGGGAGTCAGCTTACCTCCCTGAGCCTTAATAACCTCACCTTTAAAATGAGAGGATTCCAATAGATAACTTCTCCACTGTTCCTAACTGCAAGTTTCAAAACTGTCATCGGTCACAGACCTGGCGCTGGGAGTAACCAGTGCCCCTCCCTGGGCCTTTGTCCCTGATGAACAAGGAGGGAGTGGCAGAGGGCCGTGCCGATGTACTGGGGTCCCGCGTCCCTGCCAGATAGATACAGAGCCTCCAAAACTTGCAGGGACCTGGGGAAGGGAGGGCGCCCGCTGCCCGCAGCGCCGGCCGCGAGGGGGGGGGGCACAGCACTCAGTGCAAGGATGCCCTGCCCCAGAGGGTGCGCAGCCCTCCCTGACCGCTGTCCCCACCGCGTCGTGGGCTAGCCCTGCCGAGGCTGGGGGCCCTGGGGGCAGCGCAGCACCTCCCCCGTCCCCTGCCCAAACCCCTGTGGGCTCCAGGCTGAAGACAGCGACATCTCTGGCGGCCGCCCTCTCAGGCGCGGGCCAGAGCACACTGCCCGGGGAGCCTCCTAGACAAGGCAGAGGAGGGACAGCTGGCTCTTGTGCACTGCACTTGAGGAGTTTCCCCAGAAGTGGCAGGGTGTCCCCATTATTTCCTTCCTTGAAGCCTTGACCCGCCGCCCGCCAACCCAGCGCACATCGCCTCTCCCGCCCACCGAGCCTCCACTTCTATTCCTGTGAGTGGTGGTGGCTGCTTCCCAAGGCCCCACATTCCTCGCATTGACCAGGCCAGTGTCCCCAGGAAGGGCCAGGTTGCTGAAGGGCCGGGAGTGACAGGCCCGGGTCTTTTCTGGGTCCCACTGCGGGGCGGTGTTTCCCTGAGGCTGTGCCCGCCCTGCGGAGTTGGCATTCCTGTCGAGGAGTGAGTCCCCCTCTCTGCACATCTCTTGCAGAGGACCTTGTGCCACGTTTTTCCATCTGGACGTCCAGTCTGGGTGTCCACCTCTGCCCAGCGTTCTGCGGGCAGCTCAGATGCTGTATCGGATGGGCTGGTGGGAGGGCAGGCAGGGCCTGCGTGGAGTCGTCGCGGCTTCACCTCCACAGCCTGGAGAGCAAGCCTGGTGGGGGGGTAAGCTGAAATCCAGTGTCCCCTCCCCTGTCCTCAAATGTTCAGCCCTTCCACCCATGTGGAGGGCAGGCTCTGGCCTGGCCCTGTCTTGGGAAGGGGCCTCTGCCACCACCCCCAGCCTAGTCCTGAGGAGGAGAGAGGACCCTTGCTCCCTCCATCCCGTCCCATCCGGAGGCCTGGCCAGGGTGAGGCTTTGAGAGCTGCAGGAGGCGGCTGGGGCAGCCCAGGCACCTCCCTGTGCATTTCCCCTCAGGGCACCAGAAGCTGAACCCCCGGGGTGGATAAGACTCTAGGCGCCAGCTGTGGCCTTTCCTCTTATCAGGGGTCAGCGGGGAGTCAGTCCTGCCCCAGTGCCCTGTCATCCAGCCATTCTTGCCTTATGCCCCTGCCTGCATGGGGCGAGCACCCAGGCGAGCAGCAGTGCGGTTCCCGGAAGTGCTGGGCGTTGCCTGCACTGTGAGAGGAGCACCGTGCCCTCTCCCTGCCCGCGAGCTGGCCACAGGCACGTGGGGAGCTCACGCCCGCGCTTCTCTGCCCGCACAGTTCCGGGGTCGGGCCAACCTGCACGTGTTTGAAGACTGGTGTGGCAGCTCCATCCAGCAGCTCAGGAGGAACCTGCACTTCCCACTGTACCCCCACGTGAGTGCCTGCCATGCCCGCCTTCCTCTGCCCTATTTCCCTCTCTCGTCTCCCCTTGCTTTCTGTCTTCCTCATCTTTCCTTACTTTTTTTCTGGTCCATATTCTTTCTTTTATCTCCTGAGCTCGTTTCCTGTGCCCAAATCTCCCTTGTTCCCTTCCCAGGGTTCCTTCAGCTTCATCCTCTGCATCATTCCAGTTCTAGGCTCTCATGAGCATGGCACACAGTATATTAACAGCTTACCCAGGGCTGCCGTGTGCAGCTGTGCTGGCCGTGCACTATAGAAGGGCACCAGGACAAAGGCAAGCGGGAGCTGAAATGGAACCTGCACTCCACTCACCAAGCCACAACCCTGGTCTCTCCTGTCTCTGTCCCCTCCTGGTCTTCCCACCAGTCCTGAGCAAACCAATTTCCTCTTCCCTCTTCTGGGTAACAGTTTCCTTCCCCCTTCTTGGCATAGGTCCGCACTACCCTGAGGAAGCTGGCCGTGTCCCCCAAATGGACCAACTATGGCCTCCGCATCTTTGGTTACCTGCACCCTTTCACCGATGGTGAGGCCAGCCCCAAAGCCCCACCCTTCTTCCTGCCCCCCCATTCTGCAGGAGACCCCGAGAGCATGACCCTTAGCTGAGAGATGAGCCTGCACTGGACCCTGTTGGTTCTCCCCTCAAGGAGAGGGGAAGCCGAGTCACAGTGCGGTCTCGCCCGGCTTCCCCAGGCCGCCGCTCGCCCTCTGACTTACCGACTGGGACTGGCTTGTCTCCCTGCAAATCTCCTCCATCCTCACGCTGCCTCCCTGGAGGCAGAGAGCCCCACTTTGCAGAGCGGGCGGCCACAGCACCGGGCCACAACCAGAGGCTCCCGCCCTCCCTGCCGACGCCCTGCAAGCTCTCACCTGGGAACTCTGCCCTGCAGGGACAATCCAGTTTGCCATCGCTGCAGACGACAATGCCGAATTCTGGCTGAGCCGTGATGACCAAGTCTCCGGCCTCCAGCTGCTGGCCAGCGTGGGCAAGGTAGGGCCGCTCAGCGGAGCGCTCCCCTCCCTCCAGGAGTCTGGCCGCTGGGAGGCCACCAAGTCCATCAGGAGACTCCTTACTGTCAACATCTCTGGTGTGACACCCAGGGACGGCACTCTCCAGGGGTGACAGCAAAGCATCCTCCCTCGCCCCACCCTGTGCCACAGAGGGATGACTGAGGCCAGGAACCGAGGACGCTAGAGAGCCATCTCTGGGCGGGGCCCAGCCAGAGCATCCTCGGTGTCCTGCCACTCCAGCAGAGTGCTGAGGGCCCCGCTGAGGTCTAGGGGGACTCAGGCCTGCCAGGAGGGTGGATGGCTCTGTAGGGGCCAGCCAGCCACTCCCTGATGTGTTGTTTTCTCTTCCGCCCCTCTCCCTCCTCCTCCTCCCCACTCGCTCCTCTGCTCTTCTCATTCCTGCTGCCCCACTTTCCACCTCCCGTCCCTCCTCCTGTTTGCCCTTGCCCTTCTTCCTTCTCTTCTCTTCTCCCTGCCCACACTCCAGACTGGAAAGGAGTGGACAGCGCCTGGAGAGTTTGGCAAATTTCGGAGTCAGATTTCCAGGCCAGTGAGGTGAGTGGGGAGGGTCAGGGCCCTGGCGGCGGAGAGGGCTCCCCACCCACCTTCCTCATTTCACAGATGGAGACATGGGCCCAGAGAGCAGGGCTTACTGAAGTCACACAGCTGTGTGACACTCAGGCTGGAAAACAGCTCTCCTCTCTCCTGCTCCTTGCCCTCCCATCTTCTCCTCTCCGGTGACAGCCTGGCCACCGGCTGCTCTGCCCGGGCTGCCAGGAGTTCCCAGCTGTAATGACCTTGCAGGGATCCCTTGGGAGGCTGGGGGACAGGGAGGCCTTTCCAGCCTGGAGTGGCTGGAATCCCCAATGCGCTGGGGAGGGAACCTAGCCGCAGCCACGAGCGCCGCCTGGTGGCCGCACGCACAGGCAGGCACCGCACTAGCTCCCTGGCGGTGACGCCAGAGGCCGGGTAGGGTCTGTGGAGGTGTGCGGGGCAGCGGAGGGAGAGGTGGCTCCGCCAGGCACAAGCATAGTGTTAGATGGAAGGCAGAAGCTCTGATGCTCCACAGCACAGTAGGGTGACTGCCGTAACAGCGCACTGCACGCCTCAAAACAGTGAGAAGTGGGCTGGGCACAGCAGTGGCTCCCCGAAATCCCAGCACTCTAGGAGGCAGGAAGATTGTTTGAGGCCAGGACTTCGAGACCAGCTTGGGCAACATATCGAGACCCCCATCTCTACAAATCTAAAAATTACCTGGGCGTGGTGGTGCACACCTGTAATCCCATTAGGCCAGGGCAGGAGGATCGTTTGAGCCTAGGAGTTCAAGGCTGCAGTGAGCTGTGATTGCACCACTGCACTCCAGCATGGGTGGCAAAGTGAGACCCCATCTCTAAAAAAAAAAAGAAGCAACAAGATATTACATGTACCCCATAAATATATACAAATATCACGTGTCGATGAAAGGTTAAAGAAATGGTAAAAAAAATTTAAAAAGAAGACTGTTTTTCTTGCAGAGTGCTTGTGCGGTGCCAGCCACCATGGTGAGCATGTGACAGGCAGTTCAGCGCGGCGGCTGACAGCGTGCACTCTGAAGCAGGACTGCCTGGGCCAGTTCCCAGCCCGCCACTCTCTGCCTGGGTCTTCTGTACTCAGTGTTCTCTGTGCAGGAGGGTTTACTGAGTTAGTGTGTATTTGATATGAGGCACTTGGAACAGCGCCTAGCAGACAGCAATGGCTCTAACAGGGCTAACTATGACTGTTCTTTCATTGGGTTCTTCCCATTATCCTGTGAAGGAAGGGCTGTTGTCATGCCCATGTGACAGAAGATAAAACTGAGGCCACAGTCAGCGAGCGGTAAAGCAGGGGCTCTAACTAGGCAGTTACCTCCAGGGATTCTCAGAGCAAGGAGACAGGGAGAAGGGAAGTTCTGGTGGTAGGAGAGGAGAAAGGGGGCATGGGGCGGCCCCAGGCCCAGAGGAGGCAGCCTTCACTTCCCTGTTCTCTCCCCTGCCAGCCTGTCAGCCTCCCACAGGTACTACTTCGAGGTGCTGCACAAGCAGAACGAGGAGGGCACGGACCACGTGGAGGTCGCGGTGAGTGCGCTGCTGCCCCGCCCCCCGGGCTCGGGTCCTTGGGCTCTTCTCCTCTGCTCCCTGCACCCTGCTCAAACCCAGCCACCGCCACCCTTCCACATCTGCTCTCCTCTTCTAGTGGCGACGTAATGACCCTGGAGCCACGTTCGCCATCATCGACTCCCCGTCACTGTCCCTGTTCGTGAGTGAGTAGGCTCTGCCCCTCTCCTGCAGGGGAGGCGGCGGGCGGGAGGGCCTGGGCTTTAGTCCAGGACAAGGTGGGAGGGTGGAGGCACAAGCGCAGGGTGCTGGGGACCTGGGTACAAGGGCCCAGAACAAGGAGCGGGGCCGTAAACTCTCCAGGGTCAAGGACCTCTTTCAGAACCTGCTAGTTCTCTGATCCCTTGCCTCAGAAAAATGCCCTTGTCCAGCCACACACAACATTTTAGATGCGATTTCAAGGGGATCCAGAGCCTGCGAGGCTCACTCCAGACTAAAAGTCTCTGGGTGAGTCCCAAGTCCAGCCCTCCCTTTTACAGATGAGGCAACCATGGGTTTTACAAAGCCGTGGCCAGGGGAGAGGAGACTTTTACACCCACCTTAACTTGCAGTAAATGCACCTTCAGCCGCACCTCCACTGCCTGTCACTTCCTCAGCAAGACTCCTATCCCGAGACCCCTGAGCACACGCTGTCCCATCTGGTGGCTGATAGGAGGGGCTGGAGAGGCAGGGAGAGTGTGTGTTAGGAGGGCAGGGGGCAGTGTGGGACGCAGGGTTGCGGGAGGAAGTTGCTGGTGACTAAAACAGGAGCCCACAGGTCAGGGCAGAAGGCGCAGGCGGTGAGCGCCACGTGGTGCAGCGGGAGAAGGGGCAGTTGGAATCCTTAGATTGAGTGCGACCAAGAAAGGGACCTATAAGAAAGTTCCAGTAAGAAACGAGTAAGCTGGAGGCCAGGCATGGTGGCTCACGCCTATAAGCCCAGCACTGTGGGAGGCTGGGGCAAGAGGATCACTTGAGCTCAGGAATTCAAGACCAGCCTGGGCAACATAGCAAGACCCCATCTCTAAAAAAATTTTTTTTAAATTAGCCGAGCAGGGTTGTGGGCCTGTAGTCCCAGCTGCGCAGGAGGGTGCTCGGGAGGCTGAGGCAGGAGAATTGCTTGAGTGCAGGAGTTGGAGCCTGGGTGACAGAGTGAGACCCCTCCATCTCTAAAAAAACCAAAAGAAGGAAGAGCTCTGTCTGGGGCTGAGGAGCGCAAAGGCAAGCATCCTGCATCCTGCCCCTTGGTGGCTTGGCCAGAAGCCGGGAGGGAGGTATGAGCAGATGAGACGAGAGGCCGGGGCGATGGGGGGGCTCCCGCAGCCACTGCTGGCTGCTCATTTGGGAGGCTGCGCTGCGTCACCCGGTTCAGACTCGGCTTTGCTGCGCCCCGGTGTGCTGTTGGGCGAAGGATTCTCTGTGCCGAGGTCCTCGTCTGTCACATAGGAATGATACAGTACCTAAGTCATGTGGTGGTTTTGGAGAGTAAATGAGTTAATATTTGTAAGAGCTGTAGTGCCTGGCTTATTATTGTTTGTTAAGTAAATTAAACATAGTGACAAATTTCTATCAGATAGCATTAAGACACTTTGAGGAAGGGGTATCTGTTTCCAGCTGACACAAAACTGTGATGTGGGCTAGCCATGCACTGGCGGAGGCCCAGACGGGGACAGACAGGTGACACCACAGTAGACGCATGCTGGCGGAGAGGGACCGCACAGGCCCTGCGCCGTGCCCGCTGGGACACAAGCCGTCTGCGTCTCTTCCCTGCCCCTCAAAGGTGAGGGCTGGGCGGCTTCAGGATGCACAGCTTCCTCTGTTCTCCTGGGCCTAGATGAGACCGCCCTGAGGATGGACGAGGTGGGCCACATCCCTCAGACGGCGGCCAGCCACGTGGGCTCCTCGGACTCTCGCGCCAGGGACGAGCAGCCACCCGCCGACATGCTGCGGCCAGACCCACGGGACACCCTCTATCGAGGTGAGGCCTTGGCCCACGCTGGCATCAGCCTGGGACAGTGCACAACCAGGCCTGTGGCACTGGGGAGATGCGTCGATTCCGCCTCAGCATCCCAAAGCCGCGGTTCCGTCCGCTGTGAAATGCAGTACGCCAGCAGGCGGGCGTGAGCGTGCTGCGCGGCGTCCCGGTTCTACAGGTCATGTCAGAGCGGGCATTGGGGCAAGCACCACCCAGGACAGGAAGCAGAAGCCGAGCCCAGGAGTCCCCGTGTGTCCCTTTGCAGGGACACACATGCTACTCTCTTATTGGATCCCAGCCCTTGTCATCCAGCGAGAGAAATATGTTGACACTAAGGTCCACACACTACATCTTAGTGTGTTATTCTGCTTCAGAGTGTTTGCATTGTAAAAGGTGATAGGCTGGGCGCGGTGGCTCACGCCTGTAATCCTAGCACTCTGGGAGGCCGAGGTGAGTGGATTGCTTGAGGTCAGGAGTTCGAAACCAGCCTGAGCAAGAGCGAGACCCCGTCTCTACTAGAAATAGAAAGAAATTAATTGGTCAACTGATATATATAGAAAAAATTAGCCGGGCATGGTGGTGCATGCCTGTAGTCCCAGCTACTCGGGAAGCTGAGGCAGGAGGATTGCTTGAGCCCAGGAGTTTGAGGTTGCTGTGAGCTAGGCTGACGCCATGGCACTCACTCTAGCCTGGACAACAAAGCGAGACTGTGCCTCAAAAAAATAAAAATAAAAATAATAAAAGGTGTTAAAGTTCCCCCTCCTCCCTCGCCCCCAGAAATGGCAAGTGCTGCTAGTGGTGCAGGCGGGCCGGCTGTGGGTGCTGCACAGGTGGAGCCTTTGTGGCCTCTTGGGAGGTTCCCGGCCTTATGGAGGCTGCCTTGTAGGTGCCCCCAGTCATGTGCCTTCTGGCGGGCCTGTGTCCTGAGTCCTCTGCCACCACGGTGCTCCTCGGATGGCCCTGCCCCAGGAGAGTGGGCAGCCTGTGCGGCACCTCAGCCGGTGGACTTCGACTCTGGCCACAGCTGCCACTGGTGGCTACAGGAAGGTGCCCGCTCAGGGCACGGGACTGCAGCCCTGGTTTTGGCACTGCCCCCACCCCTCTTTCCTTGCTGTTCTCAGTGCCTCTGATCCCCAAGCCTCAGCTCCGCCACGTCCTGCCCGACTGTCCCTACAAACCCAGCTACCTAGTGGAGGGGCTCCCTCTGCAGCGCTACCAGGGACTCCGGTTTGTAAGTCTTGGGTCTGGGCGGGCAGGACTGGGAGGGGGGCTGCCGGAGACTCAGCTGGGAGGTGATGGGCTGACGCCCCTCTTGTCCACACCGCAGCCCAGCAGATGGGACAGCCCCTCAGGGCCCTGGGCTGGGAGAACCTGCATTCCCAGAGGTACTGCCCCAAGGACGGTGCCGCAGAGCCTGCAGGCGGGTCTGCCTTAGGACCCCTCACGCACACACATGTGCACACACGCGTGCACACACACATGCACACACACACACCAGCTCTGCCCCAGTGATGACATCAGGCGGCCTGGCTGGGGCGTGTGCACTCTGCTCCGCTCCAGCCAGCCGGTCGGCAGCAGTGTTTATGAGAGCCAGGATAGATACGGCACTGGGGAGAAATGAACTATGGAGGGAGGTTAGTCGTGGAGAACCTAGAGCCCACGCGGAGACCAGAGAGGCAGAGCGAGCGCCGTGCTGTGCATCCACAGCCAGAGGCAAGTACAAGAGCCGGAGGCAGGGAGAGAGGTCAGGAGTCTCGGCCAGGTCGGAGGGTGGGTGGGTACACTTGAGAAGTTCTTTGGTGGTGGTGACCTCGAGCCATGTTTAAGGGGCGAAAGGGATGCAGTGAGTATATAAGAGGGGCTTACCCCAGGGCTGTGGAGGTGGCAGGTGAAGGCTCAGAGGCTGCAGGAGAAGAGCGGGGGCAGAGGGAGCAGGCATGGTCTTGGCTACAGTGGAGGGCTGGGAGCTAGGACAGAGGGGAGGTTATGTGGGCTCGGGAGCTGGACTTGGGTTGAGTTTGGTCAGAGAGCCCACAGGCATAGAAGCGGAATGGAACGCCAGTCTTGGAACCACAGGCGTCATCCAGAGCTCGAAGCAGCCCTCTCCCGCCACCAGCAGCTCCCTGGGAGCCCCGTGCGATCTGGCCGGGGCAGGCTCAAACCCGCTGACTTATTTCCTGCCCTCTCACTTCTGCTGCTGCTTTCTCTACCTCCAGGTTCATCTGTCCTTTGTCTACCCCAATGACTACACCCGCCTGAGCCACATGGAGACCCACAATAAATGCTTCTACCGGGAAAATGCCTACTACCAGGACAGGTGAGTGGCACTGAGTGGAGCAAGATGACGGCCTTGCAGGGCTCTGCAGGAGCCAGGAGAGCTGCTGCACTGGCCTGGCCACAGCGCCCTCCCAGCCCAAGGGGGCTTTGCTCTTCCTGGGCACTTCAGGCACTCGCACCGCCTCCAGGCTCCACCCCAGCCTGGGGCAAAACTTCAGACTCCCTTGGAGCAGAGCTGGGGCTGAGCCTGCACAGCCCACACCTCCCTTCCTCCTGCAGGTTCAGCTTTCAGGAGTACATCAAGGTTGACCAGCCTGAGCAGCAGGGGCCGGAGCAGCCAGGTGACAGCTGAGGCTTCCGGGTCAGACAGAGCCGGGCAACACACACACATACACACACACATATGCCAGCCCTGCCCCTGAGGAGCTTAAAATCCAGGTCATGTGGCCCCTCCCCCACACCCAAGGATAGTCAGTACCCGACACCCAAGTGAGAGCCTTTCCATGTCAAGGTACGTGTAGAAAATGACACCGTTTTTAGCAGTGTACTGGGGCCCGCCAGAGGGAGTAGGAGCACGGGAGGAGGTGACCTGGTCTGCCTGAGGGACTGCTGGCCCTGCGCACGCTTGGGAAGTTCTGCTGTGGAGCAGCACTGTCCCCCTGGGGCCTTTCTTCTTGAGAGCTTAAGGCGTGGCTGGGTTCCCACAGGGGCTAGGCGTCTGCCAGGCACTTCACGTGCTTTATACCACTCACTCTTCACAACAGCCCTATGGGAGGTGGGTTATTACTCCCTTTATGCAGATGAAGACCTGGGGTTAAGTGAGACTGAGCACCTTGCCCAAGGCCACACAGCAGGTGGCAGAGCCTGCGTCTAGTCCAGTCATGTCCAGCCCTTGGTGGTCACACAGATGATTGTCAGCTGCCTTGTATGTCTTGGGAAAAGGTTGAAAACTCCTGACTTGAGGAATGGTTGTTATTAACAACAGGTTTTGAGGTGGGCCTTCTAGAAGAGTCCCAGTATGGAGAAGTGGTAGAGGAGACCCCCGCCTCCAACGACCAGAACATGCTGGAGGGAAAACAAATGTCTACCCCTCCCCCTGGGCAGGACGTCACTGACCACCGCCTCGGGAGCCTGCGGAAACTGCTGGCTCAGCCCGGGGAGGGCCTGCTGGCGCCCTTTTCCAAGCACAGCTCCACGGCTCTCTTCCCAGTGAGGACCAGCGATGTCGCAGTCCAGCATCCGGAGAAGAGGAAGAGGAAAGCCAGCCCTGAGCCCGGCCAGGATTCACCTCATTCTGACACGTGGACTCCTCCGCGCCCAGCAGGGAACCCGCCTCCAATGGAGAGGCCCAGGCCCCCGGGCGATGGCCGCGGGAAGACTCTCCAGCGGTCGCAGTGGCTGAACCAAGTGGAGTCATACATTGCGGAGCAGAGAAGGGGTGACAGGATGGAGCCCCAGGCCCCCAGGAGGATGTGGCGGGGGGAGGAGGAAGTGGTGGCAGCTGCAGGACAGGAAGGACAAGTGGAGGGAGAGGAAGAGGGGGAAGAAGAGGAAGAAGAAGAGGATTTGAATGAGGTATTCGAGTATGTACCTCTGTTTGACCCAGTGGTAAACTGGGACCAGACATTTAGCTCCCGGAATCTCGACTTCCAAGCCCTGAGGACTGACTGGATCGACCTGAACTGCAACACATCTGGCAACCTGCTGCTTCCAGAGCGGGAGGCTCTCGAGGTTGCGAGGGTCTTCTTGAAGAAGCTTAGCCACAGGAGCCGGGGGTAAGGCAAAGGGCTCTCAGGGCAGGGCCTGGGGCACATGGTGGCCAGCTGGCTGGAGGGCAGGGACCCGGAGGCTGGGAGCTGGTGCCCTCTGCTGCAGAAACAGCCGGAATTACCCCCCCAGAGCAGGTGCCTTGGACTATGCCTGGGGCCCTGCCCCTGGGGAGGATTGGGAACAGGCAGATCTTTGTCCCACTATTAGGCAGGTTCTGTCCCAGGACGTATATATATTGGGAGGGCTTGGTAGATGTGGTCCCCTCCCTCATGGAAGGAGCTAATAAAGGGACAAATAGGCAAAACAGAGACTCAAAAATACAAATTAAGACTCTACTTGTGGGCTGGAGGGCTAGCGCATGAGACATGACTAGAGTTCTCTGTTCTTTCAGTCATTTAACCAATCAACATTTTTTTGAGATAAAATGAATATACCATTAAATTCGCCATTTTACAGTGTACATTTCAGTGGTTTTAAAAGTATATTGACAATGTTGTACAACCATCACCATTGTCTAATTCCAGAACATTTTCATACCTTTCAAAGAAACTCTGTACATATTAATTGTTACTTCCCATTTTTCCCTTCTTCCAATACTTGGCAAGCACGACTTTACTTTCTATCTCTATAGCTTTGCCTATTCTGGACATTTCATGTAAATAGAATTATATAATATGTGGTCTTTCTTTCACTTAACCTGGCTGCTTTCACTTAGCAAAATGTTTTCAAGGTTCATCCATGTCGTAGAATGTATCAAGTACTTCATTCTTTTGTGTTGCTGAATAATATCCTATCATATGGGTATATGACATTTTGTGTACCCATTCCTCATTTGATGGACATTTGGGTTATTTCTACTTTTTGGCTATTACAAATATGATACTGCAGTGAACAGTCATGAACTAGTTTTTGTGTGGATATAATATATTTTCAATTCTCTTGGGTATATAACCGGAGTAGAATTGCTGGGTCACATGGAAATTCTATATTTAACATTTTGAGGAACTTCTGGTCTGTTTGCAAATCAGCTGCATCATTTTACATTCTCACCAACAGTGTATGAGGGTTCTGGTTTCTTTACATCCTTATCAACACTTGTTATTTTCTTTTATGTTTTGTTTTGTTTTAAATAGCTATACTAATCAATGTGAAATGGTATCATATGGTGGTTTTGATTTGCATTTCTCTAGTAACTAATAATCTTGAGCCAACCAATTGACATGAATCTATTAATAATAACTCATTCATTATGGACTGTTGATTTGAACAGAGCAGTTTTTATTAATAAGGGTCAATTTCTCAAGGAACCTCTTCACTGTGACCCCTCTTATTGATCTTATGCATTTAGAATCTTAGAGCCGAAAAGAGCTTAGAGGTTATCACAACTCAATAGGTTCATCTTTAAAGATGGAGGCAGTGAACTCTAGAAAGGTTGTTCATCTTGCCTGAGACCCTGCAGTTCACCAATGGCAAAGCTAGGACAAAAACCAGGGTCTCCTGATACCTGGCCTTGTAGGCTTCTACCACACCATAACACCCTCACAGCATGGGAAGGAATTACTCAACTGCCCACCCTTTCTGCTGTAGGAGGTACCAACTACAGCGCATTGTGAATGTGGAGAAGCGTCAGGACCAGCTACGTGGGGGTCGCTACCTCTTGGAGCTTGAACTGCTAGAACAAGGCCAACGCCTGGTGCGGCTCTCTGAATATGTGTCTACACGAGACTGGCAGGGCATCAATCCAGCTGGCAGGGAGGAGGCTGAGGCCCGGAACCTGCAAGGCCTGGTCTGGGGCCCACACAAGCATCGGAGACGCGTTCTGGATGTCCAGACCTCAGAGCCCAAGCTGTGCTGGCCCCAGGGTTTCTCGTGGAATCACAGAGCCGTAGTCCACTTCATTGTGCCTGGTAAGCCTCAAGCCATGCCTGGGCATTGTCAGCAGGGTAGGCATCCCAGTAATAATCATCATGAGCACCCAGGTCTGTTCCCATTGATTTGATCTCACAGGAACTTCGAGGTTTTTTTTTGTTGTGTTTTGTTTTATTGAGACCGAGTCTTGCCATGTCGCCTGGGCTAGACTGCCGTGGCATCAGCCTAGCTCACAGCAACCTCAAACTCCTGGGCTCAAGTGATCCTCCTACCTCAGCCTCCTGAGTAGCTGGGACTACAGGCACACACCACCATGCCTAGCTAACTTTTTCTATATATTTTTAGTTGTCCAGCTAATTTTTTGTATTTTTAGTAGAGACAGGGTCTCGCTCTGCTCAGGCTGGCCTTGAACTCCTGACCTCAAGCGATCCACTCACCTCAGCCTCCCAGAGTGCTAGGCTTACAGGTGTGAGCCATTGCACCTGGCCAGATCTCACAAGAACGTCCTAGAGGTCAGGCGAGGTGGCTCATGCCTGCAGTCCCAGCACTCTGGGAGGCCAAGGCAGGAGAATCGTTTGAGCTCAAGAGTTCGAGACCAGCCTGAGCAAGAGTGAGACCCCGTCTCTACTAAAAATAGAAAAATTAGCTGGGCATCATGGTGCGTGCCTGTAGTCCCAGCTACTTGGGAGGCTGGGGGAGGAGGATCACTTGAGCCCAGGAGTTTGAGGTTGCAGTCAGCTAGGCTGATGCCACGGCACTCTACCCCGGGCCACAGAACAAGACTCTGTCTCAAAAAAATAAAATAAAATAAAATAACAAAAAAGAACTTCTGAAGAAAGACCACTTTACAGTTGAGGAAACTGAGGCTCACACAAAAAAGTAGCTAGTTTAAGATTACATAGCTAGTAAATGTTAGCACTAATAATAGATACTGACTTATAGGCCAGTGCTCTTTCTTTCACACTAGGTTTCAGGGCTGGATGTGATCATCGGGTGGGGTTGTTATACTGGGGGTTACAACTGGTCTGGGGAAATAAGACAGGGAGGGCATTTAATAGAGTGATGGGCTGGTTTCCATAATGAGAAGGTAGGTATAACAGGCAGGTATATAACAAGGGCAGGACAGGAAATGAAGGATGATGGTAAGATGGATATATAGCAAGGTTTGATTGTTAGAGCATGGCAGGGTTACTGAGCTCCAGCCCAAGACCTTCTCATGGTACTCTGCCTGGGAGGGCACACAGGAAGTGGGGTACAGAGGCCCCATTTACTGATGAGCCCCCTACCCCCGCCTCCCGCCTTTGTGTCTCGGTACTGCATTGCTGACAGTTTCCTATAGTTTCTTTATCTCCCAAGTGGAGATCCAGTGGGAACTCCTGATTGGTGTTGGAACTGGGAGTGGAGATGTTCATCTTTGCCTTACCTCTGTTTCTCTCTCCCTGCCGGGCCACTGGGGTAGTGAAGAACCAGGCACGCTGGGTGCAGCAATTCATCAGAGACATGGAAAACCTGTTCCAGGTCACTGGCGACCCACACTTCAACATCATCATCATTGACTATAGCAGTCAGGACATGGATGTCGAGATGGCGCTGAAGAGGTCCAAGCTGCAGAGGTGAGGAGGACCCCTGGCTTTTGTTGTGTTTTGTTTTTTTTGTTTGTTTGTTTGTTTTTTTTTTTTTTTTGAGACAGAGTCTCACTTTGTTACCCAGGCTAGAGTGAGTGCCATGGCGTCAGCCTAGCTCACAGCAACCTCAAACTTCTGGGCTCAAGCGATTCTGCTGCCTCAGCCTCCCGAGTAGCTGGGACTACAGGCATGCACCACCATGCCCGGCTAATTTTTTTTTTCTATATATATATTAGTTGGCCAATTAATTTCTTTCTGTTTATAGTAGAGATGGGGTCTCGCTCTTGCTCAGGCTGGTTTCGAACTCCTGACCTTGAGCAATCCGCCCGCCTCAGCCTCCCAGAGAGCTAGGATTACAGGCGTGAGCCACCGCGCCCGGCTTGTTTTGTTTTTCTGAGACAGAGTCTTGCCATGTTGCCTGGGCTAGAGTGCCGTGGCGTCAGCCTAACTCACAGCAACCTCAAACTCCTGGGCTCAAGCGATCCTCCTGCCTCAGCCTCCTGAGTAGCTGGGACTAAAGGCACACACCACCATGCCTGGCTAATTTTTTCAATATATTTTTAGTTGTCCAGCTAATTTTTTGTATTTTTAGTAGAGATGGGGTCTCACTCAGGCTGGTCTTGAACTCCTGATCTCAAGCGATCCACCCACCTCAGCCTCCCAGAGTGCTAGCTAAGGTGTAGCATGGGGCTGCTCCTCCCTAAAGTCTGAGGACTCTGGGGTCCAAGGTAGAGCCAGAAGTGCTGCCCAGCTGTCCTGATTCCCAGTCTCCAGATTTTTCTAGAGAACCCCCCTGCCCATAATCCCATCTTAGGAGCACATGTCACCTCTATTCCATGCCTGCCTGCAGGGACAACTCCCTGCCTGCAGGGGATGACCACAGCCAAGTCCTAATACCAGCCCCTCTCCCTTCCCACAGCTACCAGTACACGAAGCTAAATGGAAACTTTGAACGCTCGGCTGGACTTCAGGCTGGCATAGACCTGGTGAAGGTAAGGGCCTGGCAGGGGCTTGGGAATGTGATTCAAGACTGGGTAAGAGGCAGAAAAACACTTGGGATGTGTAAGGCAGTCAGCTCCTCAGAGAGGAAGTGGGGAAGAGGGGGTGAGGACACGGAAGGGAGCGAGGACACAGAGGGACCTCTGCTGGGCTGCAGGTGGCAGTGGAGCATTTGCCCGATTTTCAGAGTCCTTGGAGCCCATGAAGGGGGCGGTCAGAGTTCACTCTCTGATGGTGAAGACTGCTCTGATACTCAGCACGGGGTTTAGTTCTGCGGAAGTGTGAGCGCCATTCCAACAGGGAGGCCCTGGGGACTCTCCGGCAGCCTGGCCCTGGTGGACAGGAGCTGCCCACCCTGCATGTCTGTCCCCAGGACCCGCACAGCATCGCCTTTCTCTGTGACCTCCACATCCACTTCCCTGCGGGAGTGGTCGACGCCGTCCGGAAGCACTGTGTGGAGGGCAAGATGGCCTTCGCCCCCATGGTGATGAGGCTGCATTGTGGGGCCACCCCCCAGCGGCCTGAGGGTGAGCCCTGCCCCGGACCAGAGCTGGAAACAGCCGCGTCTGTCTGTCAGCGTCCTCCCGCCCTGCTCCTGCGGCCTCTGCTCCCTGGGCAGTCTACCTGAGAGGGCCAGGGCTGTAGCAGACCTTTCCTGCCCACCTTTCCCTCGCCCCGTCATCAGACGCCCACGAAGCCTTTCCTGTGTGCCAGCTGCCACGCCCCAGAGAGGAAACAGAGGTGGAAGGACAGGGTCCTTGCCCGTGGGAGATGCGTAGGTAAACCGATGCTCAGCTGTGCCTTCAAGGGCTGCTGTTGCCGGGTCCTGGTTGTGGGGGCTGTCAGCAGCTCATGGGCACCACCTGGTATGACTGCTGCTTTTGCTGAACCCTGAACCTTAGCTAGGGGGCCGACCCGAAACACGCGCGGGACCTGACAGCTAAGACAGCTTTCCGCCTCTGTCACCCCACGCTCCACCCCGTGCCCAGCCTTTCAGAAGAAGCTCTGGGAACCGAGCCCGGAAGCCTTCTTCATTCCTCCCCCGGCCGCTGGCTCTTCTCCCTGAAGCTTCTTGTCTGTCCACAGGCTACTGGGAGGTGAATGGGTTTGGGCTGCTCGGCATCTACAAGTCAGACCTGGACAAGATCGGGGGCATGAACACCAAGGAGTTCCGGGACCGCTGGGGCGGGGAAGACTGGGAGCTGCTGGACAGGTGACTGGGACAAGGAGGACACCAGGGACACCTGCTGGAATTCCTTTCCCCTGAGTGCCCCAGAGAGGGAAGAGGCTGTGCCCCTTGGCTGCAGGTTCCTAACATTCTCCAATTGCTTACTCCAAGACTCAGTTTCTCTGTCTGTTAGAGGGGATGATACTGCCTTTGCCTGTGTCACAAGGCTTGCGTCCTTGGTAAACTGTCAGAGGAAAAGCAAGAATCGCTGAGCTGTGCATATGCAAACAATAATGTTCTCCTTGGCCGATGATAGCTGCCTCAGAACAGCTGCCTAGAGCAGGAGCTGTGGGCCTGGATAATGGGGACACAGGCAGAGGGTCAGGAAAGACTTTGGGGCCAGCAAAAGAGACAGTGTGGACCATTAAAGGGCAACAGGACATGCAGGAGGTTGCAGGTCCCTGGAAGCCAGGCAACACGGAGGCTTGGGGAAGAGGGAGATGGGCAGTGGTGTGGATGCCTCAGAGAAGGGGAGCCTACAGGATGAGCTGTGGGCTTGGCAGGTGGCAAGGGAGGGTGTGTGAGCGGGGAGCAAGGTTGGGCAGCGACACAGGGCAGGGGAGTGCAGAGCGTGTGGCTGGGGTGGGAGTAGGGCCGTGTCTGGGAGTCTTCTTTCATGAAGTTTGCTGCCATGGCAAGAGGAGGGAAAGAGGATGAGACCTTGAGGTTTGAGCTTAGGGGGAGGGAGCAAAGGTTGCAGGGGGCGAGAAAGGGTAAAATTGCTGGAACAGTGTCCAGGGAGGTGGGCAGGGCAAGGTGAGGAGTGCTGGGGGAGGGGCCCTGGCGAGAAGTCATGAGGCGAGGCTAGATGCTCTGGGTGCCTGGCAAGTGATGCACAGATATAACCTTGTTTATTCTCCCCCAAACCTCAGTAAGGCAGGTCTAGTTACCTCTATTTTCCAGATAAGAAAACTGAGTCTTGAAGAGAAGTTAATAACTTGCCCCAAATCTCAGTCATGTGTCAGAGGCTTAGAAACTGGGTCTGTGCATGTTTTTCCCCTTGAGGGAAGAGGGCAAAGGAGGAGAGCAGTCCTAGGAGGACTGAAGCTGAGGGGCAGTGAGAGACCCTGCGCAGGCGGCTGGGGCTCACGGCGAGGGGGCGCTGGCGAGGGGGCGCTGGCGAGGGGAGGGACCTGGGGGGGCCGCAGTCCCCGCAGCCACGGCGCCGGCTTTGCGCCTTGCCACAGTCTCCAGCAAGCTCCTGCCTCCTGCCTCCTCTGAGGCCCAAGGAGAAAGAAAGTGCCCCCAAGTCCAGCTACGTGGGGACAGGAACGGAGGGCCTGGGCGGGCCTGGGGACTGTGACGCGCCCTGTGGCCAGGCGCCAGGTGCAGCACTCGTGCGCCTGAGCAGTGCCGGGTGCTGGGCCTCCGCCAGCCTGGCCTCGCCACACACACCTAGTGCGTGCGAGGCTCCTGCTCTGCGGACACACGCAGCCTTGTCGCGCAGGACCCTCTGACCTCTGCACACGCACACACGTGCAGAGACTGCCGCCCTCCTCCTAGAGGCAGCAGACAGGCTCTGAAGGATGAGGTGGCCGGCCTGGTCTTGGAGCTGGGATGTGGGGGCAGGAGGGGCGTGGGGTGGGGTCCTGGGCCTGCTCGCAGCCTGCTCCTCCCTCCTGCAGGATCCTCCAAGCAGGCCTGGAAGTGGAACGTCTCTCCCTCAGGAATTTCTTCCATCACTTCCATTCCAAGCGAGGCATGTGGAACCGCCGCCAAATGAGGACACTGTGACCCTGTGGGTGGCCCGTGGACCCCAGGCTTCCTGTTCCTTGGTGGCAGCTCCCCGTGCCCCTGCTCGCTTCTCGGGACAGGAGGGGCAGGGTGGTGGTTGGGCCCCATGGGCCTCAGGGCTGACACCCCTGCCCTGGGAGGGCTCCTCTCCACCGCTGGGCCTCTGGAAGGGAGGACTTTGCGGAGAAGCCAGGAGGCCGCTGTCTCAGCTGACAGGTGGAGCAGCTCCTCAGGAGAGGCCTCTCGAGAATGCCGAGAAGGCGCGTCCCAGCGTCCATGCTCACAAGGAGTGCTGATCTGAACTGTACACTCTCTGTCAACCGTATTTTATTGGGGTGGGTTAACTAAAAAACAAAACTGCTGTGCAGACACAGCATTAGCTATGCACGGGGTGAAGCTGTGCACTGAGGAGCCGTCGCACTTGCAGACCTCAGACCCCTCCTGTGCAGAGGTGCATCCCTCCGGCCATGTCCCTTCCCGAGGGCTGGCCCCACATGGAGCAGGCTCGTGCCTTCGGAGACACGCATCTCTCCTGGTAGCCACCGGACAGCTGGCCGCCAGTTAGGGCATTAACCTCTCCCAGGCGGTGCTCACTGCAACCCAGAGACAGGCCCGGCGCACTCCCCGGTGCGCACGGAGGTTGGGAGGTGGGGAACTGCGGGCCGGGCTCGCCATGCCCCGGCGTTGGGCATGGAGCCATGCGGGCTTAGCCTCCAGCCACCCTTCCTATCGCCTGATGGTCCCGTGTTCTCTTGCACTAATAACCCCGGTGCTTCTGTGGCTGGGGATGTTTCTACTGATGCCGCTGCCTCCGCCGCTGCTGCGAACGCACCGTGGTGCATTGGGCACCTGGGCCTTGAACTCCAGGCTCTGTCCAGGGGTGAGCACAGGGCTCCTGCTGCGAGGAAAGGCTCGTGGAAGTTGTGCCGGGGCCCAGGGCACCGGTCAGCTGAGCCCACACTCCAGGCTGCGACAGTCTGAATCCCAGCATTTGGAGCCACAGGGTCTACCCAGTGGGCTCTGCGTTCACCAAGAGCATAAGCGTGGCAGACAAGAGGATGGAGCCCGTGATGAACCTTCTGGGGATCTGGGAGAATTGGTCTCCCTCTACAAAATCAGGAAGGACAAAGACTTTGCAGTTAATAGGTCATGGCTCACAAATGCCATATCTGCTCCCTGGCTACAGCTTTCTCTGGTCCCGGCTCAGGCCTCCTGCCCCCTGGCAAGGGCCTGTGGGAGCAAGCTGGGGCTGCAGTTGGCAAGCTAGGCTACTGGGGTTCTTCCTGGGGCCCAGCATTCCTGGGCATCTCGCTGGAAGGCTGGGACCGCCTGAGCAGCCTTCTTGCTTCACTGGCAACCAGGAGCCAGCCCAGCCTTCCTACCCTGCCCACCGCCCCTCTGTCCCTGGCTAGTGCCTTGTGTTTGATGTTTGTTACCTCTACACCATCTGCCTTAAGGGGAAGGGCTTGGCGCAGCCCCTACTTTGCAGGGAAATGCCTTGGGTCAGGGGAGGGAGTGCGATTGGGGAGGAGCATTAAATATAGCATCTTCTGGCCGGGCGCGGTGGGAGGCACTCTGGGCACTCCTAGCACTCTGGGAGGCCAAGGCGGGCGGATTGCTTGAGGTCAGGAGTTCAAAACCAGCCTGAGCAAGAGCAAGACCCCGTCTCTACTATAAATAGAAAGAAATTAATTGGCCAACTAATATATATAGAAAAAATTAGCCGGGCATGGTGGCGCATGCCTGTAGTCCCAGCTACTCGGGAGGCTGAGGCAGAAGGATTGCTTGAGCCCAGGAGTTTGAGGTTGCTGTGAGCTAGGCTGACGCCACGGCACTCACTCTAGCCTGTGCAACAAAGTGAGACTCTGTCTCAAAAAAAAAAAAAATAGCATCTTCTTAGGAAAAAAAAGGTTCCTGTTGCCCATTCATGGTGGAAGAGGGTTGGGCTGAGGGGCCCAGGTGGACATGCAAGGATACTCCCACAGCACACACCACGCCTTGTCACCAGTTTTGTGCCTGCTGTGTGGGGGACAGCCTTCTCTGTGCTGTCCCTGTCTGTATTCCTTAAACACATGCTTGAGAAGCTGATAAGGTGAAAGCTAGAACACGTTTACAATACATTCCTGAAAAGGGTTGTGCGTGTATGCATCCATCCAGAATTGACTAATCTACAATGAAAGGAGCAGACGGTAATGAGGTGGAGGCCTCTGTAGCCAAGGAAGTTGACTCAACAGGACCACAGGCGAGGGAGTGATTTAAAAGCCTTCTCACCCTCCAGGCCTGGGGTTTGCTCCTTGCAGCCTTCTGCAGGACACAGATGGGAAGGGCATCCAGGGACCAGCTTAGATATTTGCACCTTCAGGACTAAAGACAAAATGATTGACTCAGAGTGGAGTTGCAGAAACCTTTATAGACAGAAGTCAGCCCATTATATAGGGAGGGAAAACGAAGGCTTGGAGCAGAGGGCAGGAGTGAGTGCAGTCAGAACCAGAGTCCTTAAGCTGGGCAGACTGGGCCTTAGGCAGACACGTCTTAGGTTCAGGAGATGCTACCAGGGAGGAAAGGTCAGTTGTAGCTCAGGACTCCAGACCAAGATGGAATTCATCTCAATTCAGGGGCTGTGGCTAGGGTGCAAGGACATCTATGTTGCCCTCTTAGGAGCTCTTGGACTGTGGACGGTGCCCACGAGCCTGGCAGATCAGAGAAAAAGGCCACAGAAGCAGTTTCAGCACCTGCAGGGGAAGCAGAGAAGAGGCAGTGAGGAGGGCGGCCGCACTGGTGCCCCGGCCTGCAGCGTGCACATGACTCTCCTGGTGGCGTAGTGCACCTGCGGCACAGCAGGTCTGCAGTGGAGCCGGGGATTCCGTGCCTCACAGGCGCCCAGGTGGTTCTGCAGATGCCAGTGGACCGTGGACCGTGATCCGAATAGCGCAGGTCCCAGGCTGGTTTCAGAGCAGATTCCTTGAGGCCCTGGCAGCCAGGAACCCTGCCTTATGTGCCCCGAAGGCTATAATGGAAACACTGATGCCCACCGTGAGGAAGACCAAGGTGGTGGCAGCGCTGTTGGGCTGGTCCAGCCGCCACTGCCTTTCTACTTTATTCAGGTTCAGCCACACTGTGGGCAAGGGGGCGTGGGAGGAGAGTCAGGGTGGGGCCACCGCCTGGGGCTCCCCTCACGACACCCACCAGAGTTTGCAGGTAATCTGGCCCTTCAATGACCCACACAGCAAGAGTCAAGGGAGGGGTCGTCACTGGGCTGCAATGCCTCTGCCCCCACTGGCCAGTTGGTGGGGCACCCACAGGGTGCTTTGTCCAGTGGGGGTTGGGGCGGTCAGACTGGGCCTAACAAGAGTGCGGATGAGTGCTCCCGGGAAAGGCTGTAAGGGACTCTGCCATGAGTTAGTGGGGACAGTCATGAAGCGGTGCTGTGGGGCTCAGGAAGGCAGGATGGGTGCCTGCCCTCACTGTCGGGGCCTTTGTGGGAGCAGAGGGCTGACGGCGACAGGGAGTGGCCCGTGCACTCAGGGCTTTGCCCAGGCACAAAGCCTGTCTGTGGGCCAAGCTCCTCACGGATGACCACCAGGAGGATGCCGACGACCACCTGCAAGAGCAGAGAGATACTGATGAGGGTGACGAGGGTGGCGTGGCAGCGAGAGGACGGCCCCTGCTCCAGCACGCTTTCAGCCTCGCGGCACCGGACGTGAAGAGAGCCACATCCAGCATGCTCTCAGCCACACTCTTCTTGGTGGCGTAACCGTTCTGGTTGATGGGCTGGCTCCCCCTGGGGCTGGTGTTCCCGGGCTGTATGGGAGAAAGCACAGGCTGGCCTGGGAGGCTCCGGAAAGGAAGCAGTGGAGAAATGGGAGGGAGGAGAGAGGTTTTAAAACTCTTCCCAAACCAGGTGGGAAGCCAAGGACAAATGATGCCCTTCTCATTGCGTGGCTTGAAAAAGTAAAGGGCTTGCCTGGAAAAGCAGTAAGGGCCTTTGCGCTCTGCAGTGACGTGCACTGGAACTGATGTTTCACGGAGGCCCTCCCTCGCTCCTTCGCACGTCCGCCGAGGAAGGAAGGGAGGTTCTCCTTTAGTCACTGTTTTACCTGGGACAGGCCTTAGTTCCGGGATTTCTTTTCCTCTGAGAGGAAAGCACCCAAGAAGACAACAGAAGGAGGTTTAGGGCTTGGGCGAAGTAGCGAAAGACATCTCTTCTTTCGGAGCGACGCGCCCACGGCAGGGTGCACAGCCCTGCTCAGGCACATGCGCCGCCAGACACAGCTGTCCGCATACATGTGTCTACGCATGCACGTGTGCATGCGTGTATACACACAGTGATGCATACTAGTTAAATGCCCTCAATGTAATTGTTTTAATTATTTTTTGGCTACGATTTATTGAAGTATAATTTACATTTGATTTTGGGGTATAAAATAAAGCTCCTATTCTCGAGAAGCCACTAACTCCAAAAGATGGAATGGCAATACAGGGCATATGGTATAGGCCTCTGGGTTGGGCCAAGAAATTCAAACTGGGTGCTTCAGGCAATCTGCTGTCGCTCAAGAGCACTTGGGAGGTAAATTTAGCAGCAGTGCTTGGAATTGTCTGGGCCAGGTGGCACCAGAAGCAGGGAGATTCACTTAAAAGTTATGGTCTTGATTTAGGGTTAGGGTGACAGGGAACTGAAGTGGAGTGGTAGTGAGAAAGGAAAGGAAGGGGGGACTCTGAAAGATGCTACCTACTGGAGGTGGGGAAGCCGGCCCAGCAGATCTGCACAACAGGAGACAGACAGATGGAAGGATAGATGGATGGATTGGTGGCTGGATGGATGGATTGGTAGATGGATAGGTGGGTGTGTGCGTGGGTGGATGGGTGGATAGGTGATGGATGGATGGATGGAGAGGTGGGTGGATGGGTGGATAGGTGGATGGATCGATGGATGGAGAGGTGGGTGGATGGGTGGATAGGTGGATGGAAGGATAGATGGATGGATTGGTGGCTGGCTGGATGGATTGGTGGATGGATAGGTGAGTGTGTGGGTGGGTGGATGGGTGGGTTGGTGGGTGGATGGGTGGTTAGGTGATGGATGGATGGAGAGGTGGGTGGATGGATGGATGGATGGAGAGGTGGGTGAATGGGTGGGTGGATGCATAGATGGATGGGTAGATGGGTGGATTGATGGATGGATGGATGGGTGGATGGATGGATGGATGATAGATGGATAAATGGGTGCATGGGTAGATGAATGGATGGATGGATAGGCGGGTGGATGGGTGGATGGATGGGGCAGTGGGTAGATGGATGGGGCAGGTCTGAAAGATTCCTTGTACTCAGTGTGAGCACTTTACTTCTCTGTACCTCAAGTACAGAGGCCTGTTGGGAGGGGAGAGAAGTCTATCTGATCAGAACCTGTGGATTCCAAGTGCCCTTAGTATGTCCTGAAAAGCAGTGGTTTCCAAACTCTTGATAATGTCATCCCAATATTAAAAACTGTTTTTGGTTGAGTATAGTGGCTTACATCTGTAATCCTAGCACTCTGAGAGGCTGAGGCAGGAGGATCACTTAAGGTCAGGAGTTTGAGACCAGCCTGAGCAAGATCAAGACCCCATCTCTACTAAAAATAGAAAAATTAGCCAGGCATTGGTGGTGTACAGCTGGTGCCTGTAGTCCCAGCTACTCAGGAGGCTGAAGCAGGAGGATCGCTTGAGCCCAGGAGTGTGAGGTTGCGGTGAGTTATGATGATGCCACTGCATACTATCAGGGATGACAGAGTGAGACTCTGTCTCAAACAAAAAAATAAAAATAAAAACAACAATAAAACCTGTTTTGACCATGCATCCCTAATATATGTACACTCTTCCATTATAAATTATATACATATTTTGTTGGACTAATATGTATATATATTATAACACATCAAAAGTAAAAAAATGTGAAAGGATTACCTAAACATGAATATAAATACAGGTTTATTATAATTTTCTTATATCCCCCCAAAATGGTCTAGAGCACCCTTATTTGGAGACTCAAAGTCTAACCCACATGCCTGGCTGCAGACTGGACCAAACCTTACCTAGGCCAATAGAACTGGCCTCCACCCCGCAGGCCTTCTCTAACATTTGCCCTCCAAGCTCAGCCCAAAGTCTCCACCCTCCTCTTGTCACCTGCACTCCGCACTCCTGGCCCCTTGCTCCCTTTGCCGGGCGGACACACACATGCATCTACAGGAGGCAGGCACTGGGTCTTGCGTGCTACCAAAGAGCGCCGGCCCTGAAAGACAGAGCCAGGCCTGGCAGTGTGCGTCCCTTGGGCCCTGCGTCTCTGTGGGTCATTACTGGAGACTCCAAGCACAAAGAAGTGGCTCTTTCACACTCAGACACACTTGCCTCCAGGCTATCAGCTTTCTACACAGGGCGTTTCCCTGTACCTGGGTTGCTCATTATCCAAATTTCATGGGCGTGCATCTTTGGCAGGTGGGACTCACAGAGGGCAGTTAAGGAGTGTGCACTTTGGCCAGCGGAGCAGCTCATACACTTTCCCCTGGGAGGTGAGAATGGAGACCAGAGGGTGCCAGTCGTACAGCACAGACTGGGCACACGCCACATGGTGCCCGGCCCCAAGGCTGAGTGAGGCACATTGCTGCCCCTCCCGCAGGTCCCCAGTGAAAGCTGTTCCCTGGGCTGCTGGCCACTCGAGTCAGGCCCTGGCCACAAGTTATTTTTCACAGCCACCAAAATCAGACTGGGGCCCAGAGCCTAGAGAAGAAGGAAACTGGTCTGGAGGCATCGAAGGAACGGAATGCTCCATCTCTCCGTGTGGCCCTTCATGTTCCATCTCCCAGGACTGGATTCCAGCCTGTGCTGAGGAGGCCAGTGAGGCTGGAGAAGTCGGGGCAGGAGTCTGGTGAGGACCTGTGCAGACTCGAAGGCCACACACAGCGTTTAGCTGCTGGAAATGTGGCCGAAGCGAGGCAGGCTCGTCTGGGTCCGGCAGTCAGGCGGGTTGGGGCTCCCAGGGCCAGCACTGCACAGCAGCCACAGCCTGTGTCCCTAGCCCATTTGGGGGCGATTTGTGCTAGGCCACGAGGAGCATTCCTTAGGCTGTGCCCACTCCTCCTGTCCCCTTCTCATCCTCCAGCCTGTCCAGTAGCTACAATCTTTGCACAATCTCCTCCTTCCAAACCTATCTTTCAGCTCAATGTCTGATAAACAGCTCCAGCTTCCAGTGGACTCCTTCTCTGGAAATTTGCATATAAATAGTGTACAAAACCTTAAACTCAAACCACTCAGGGTGAGTTCTGAACATTAACCAAATCGTGGGGCTGGCGTAGGGTTGTACAGAAGGGGTGAGTATGGTACTGGGACAACACAGAGACCTTCCCAAGCCTCTAGGGAAAGCATATCTGTAGGTTTTAACAAAGCTGGTGGCTTTTGTTGTTCAGTGGGTCTAAGGGTCATTGCTTGAGAGGATGCGGGGTTCGCAGGCCTCATCTTTTCCTTTCGGACGCAGGGCTCGCCTTCCCCTTTTGAGTCGTGACTGCTTTGAGCGGCGGGTGCCCTCTGGGGCCACCGGGCGCCAGTCCCGCGGGCGCGCGTTCTCCAGGGCGTCCACTCGGCGCGCCCAGGCAGCGCGGCGCGAGGCTTCTCCCGGGCTCCGAGGCTCCGAGGCTGCGGGGTGGCTTCTGCCCGAAGCGCACACACCGGCCGGGGCTAGCGTGAGACCTGGCCTCCGCGGGCTCGGGACAGGAGCCTGCACAGGCCGAGCCAGACCACCAACCACGGTGTCAAGCGTGGCGGGACAACAGGGGCTCGGGGCGTGCGAGGGGCTCCCTCCAGTAGCGTCTCTGAAGCCCAGGAAAGGTTTCCTGCACCCTCTGGGCCAGCTATGGGCAGCCCTGCTCAGAGGCAGAGGGATAGGTGAAATGACCTGAGGGGCCCTCCCTTATAGTTTTAGGGTTGGGTTGGGTAAGCCCCCAAATCCCGCAGGATGCCATCCTTTTCTGCCACACCCGTAGACTGGGAGCAGCAACCCAGGGGCCAGAATGACATCGCAGGGTCTCCGTGCCTGCGCCACGGAGGAGCTGGCCCTTTAAGGCCCGCCCGGGAAGGTCGGGAACTAAGGGCTGACGGGAGCAGAGCCACCCGGTGAGTCACTCGCCTGTCACTCTCCCTCCGCGCCCTCCGCCCTGCCCAGCCCCAGCGCCTCCCGCGTGCCGTCTCTCGGGCGCTGGGCCTTTCCGAGCGAGCGGCGGGCGGCTGGCACGCCCGGGTTCTGGGCCCAGCTCTGGCCCTGGGCTTGGCGCTCTGGCGCTCAGTTTCCACATCTATAAAGCTCTAGAGGAGTGGAGGCTGTGGAGAGACTGAATGACACTTTGTTCCTCTGCAAAGGGAAGGACAGAACTCCAAGCTGTTCCCACTGTCCCCCTAGTCTGAGATCTGGGGCCCAATGACCCTAGTCTGAGGGCTCATTCTACCCCACTCCACTTGCTCCTCCACTCCCACCCAAGGACGGCAGGAGACTGACCCTGAGACATTTCCCTGGGCTCCCAGAGTCCCTGTGCAAGGTGCATACACCCCTGGGAAAGGCAGCCCATCAAAGTACTGCCAACCAACCCCACCCCGACAGATGAGAATTTGGGTGCTATAAAGCTGCAGAGGAGTTTGGGGAGGTGGGAGTGGGTCAAGAATTTGTTCTGGAACACGCTGGGCTGCTCTGGGCAGAACGGGACATGGACTTGCAAGAGCACGGGGACATCACAGACCCCTTGCATCCTTTCCCATTGGTGCGTCCCATTGGTCAGCTCGCCCCACTCCCGGGCCTGCCCTCCTGCTTGCAGCTCAGACTTCCTTGTCCCCAGGCCTCTTGCAAGTCCCAGCTCCCAAGGCTGGTGTGTGTTCCCTCCCTTGAAGTCAAGGACTGCTCCATTGTTCTGCCAGACAAGTATTTATCCCTTAATTCTTGTTGGCCTATATTTTTGTTTCTTTATAAAACATAAGTTGGGTAGGAAAGGAATGCCTCCTCTAACAGAAAAGTAAACACATTTTTTAATTGTTTATGGTCAGTGGTCACCACGACCTACAACAGATCATTCTGCCCTTTCTTAGAAACAATATTGCAGGGATGTTCTCCCAGAGGGTCACGGAAGTTGGGTTACGGACTGGACCTGGAGCCTGTGGTAGGCAGTGGGTGCCCCGTGGGGAAGGGGCAGGTCTGCTCAGCAGGCAGAAGGGGGGGGCACCCAGACCCAGGGTCAAGTTCTGGCTGTGCTACAAGCTAGATGGGTGCCCTTCCCTGGGCTCCTTTTCTTATCTGTGCAATTGAGGGAGTGGGAACAATGTCTTGGGTCCTTCCTAGCACAGAGTGACCTCCTCTGAATGGAGAGTCTCAGAGGCTGAGCACGGTCCCTGAGAGAGGCAGAGGTTGGCAACTGTGGGGCCAGGCCCAGGGGCAGAGCCAGTGAGTCACTTTGCCCCCGGCAGCTCCAGGGCATTGGTGACCCTGCAGTGAGTCATTCCTGTCAGCCCTGAGAAAAGCCATATGGCAGTCTTCCTGTGTACCAGCTCAAACTCGGGGCTGCAAACAAAAGAGACTCAGAGGAACAGTGGCCTATGGCCCTTCAGTTGGTCCAAAAATGACCGACGACCCAGGAAAGCCACCTGGAAGGGAGAGGGGTGTGGGACAGGCTTTTGGCAGTCTGATTTCCTATAGTGGGAAAGGGCAGATCCCAGCCCAGGAAGAGTGATTTGTCCAAATGAATGGACTTGGGTGACCTATTATGCCAATTAGCTTTTAATTAGGTGTCTGAGATCCCTAATCCTTTGCCAGAATTCAGTTGGGGAGGGTGCCTGGGTCTGTCCCACTGTGTGCACATGTAGTAGGCTCTCAGAACACTGAAATGATGGTAGTCCCTACGTACAGAGCACATGCCATATGCCTGACACATCCTTAAGCACAGGGCACAAGTCATCTCATCTCGCCCTCAGGGCAGCCCTGTGAAGTAGGTGAGGGCATCATTATCACAGTTGAGAAAGTGGAGGCTCAGGGAGCCTAAGGAACTTGCCCAAGACCACAAAGCACTATTTTTATCCCAACTCTATGTGCCAGAGCCTGTAATTTTAACCCCTACTCTACCACCCACCACCAGAAGTTGAAGGCATACTCCCTAATTCAAGGAGTTTAGGATCTAAAGACAAACATATATGACCTAAGATTAAGAAGATAATTAAATAGTCCCACAGAGGGACATGTGTGCACTTGCTAAGAGGAGTATAACCCTGACCTGAGTGCAACTTGCCCCAGGCCTTCCTGACTCTGCAGCAGGGCTGTCCCTGAGCCCCTGCCCTGCTGTGGCAGAAGGGGCACTGGGCCCAGAGGCAAAGGCTTTGTAACTGGTGAGAGGGGACTGAGGTGGCTGGGAGAATAGGGTTGAGAGAGACTTCTAACTGTACCTTTTGAGTTTTGAACCATAGGAATGTTTGAACTGTCTTAAAAAAATAAATTCAAAAGCAAAACAAATATTCCCCTGCTATGGTTTGAATGTGTCCTCTAAAGTTGATGGGTTGGAAGTGTGATCCCCCGCAACAGTGCTGGGAGGTGGGCCCTTCAAGCTGTGATGCGGCCATGAGGGCTCTGCTCTCCTAGGTGGGTTAATGCCATCATCATGGGAGTGGGCTTGTTACTGAGGGAGTGGATTCCTGATAAAGAGGACGAGTCCAGCCCCCTCCCCTCTGTCATCTGTGTGTGCTCTCACCCTCTACCCTCCCTGCCCTGCTGTGTGATGACGCAGCACAAAGGTGCTCACCAGATGCCAGTGCCATGCTCTTGGGCTTCACAGCCTCCAGAACCATGTGCCAGATCAATTTCTGTTATTCATAAGCCACCCACTCTCGGGCCTTCTGTCACAGCAACACAGAATGGACGGAGATGGAGTCCCAAAAGGCAGGTGGTTAATATAAACCTGAATTTATAACTTCATCTCACCCAGACCTTAGCTTTTCATTCTGTGAAGCAAGAATAATATCTCTGTTTAGCACAAAGCGCCGTTGGAAAGATCAATAAGGCAATGTGGGTGAGCACGCTTTGAAAGCTGTAAAGTATGAAACAAATATGAGGTGAGAGGGAAATTTCTCCCACTCAGGATCATATGCCCACCTATGGGCCCAGAGGCATTTCAGATAATGTGTCCTGACTCAGGGCCTGCCCAGCCCCAACTTCGAAGTAGGCACCGCTTATCTTCCTAGCAACTCCCATGGTCACACCTCTCTCCTTGCTCCGCAGGAGGGCAGGGGCGGCCCCGGGGCAGGAGGAGGGCAGGGGCGGCCCGGGGCGCACTAGGAGCACCGCACAGGAAGGCGAGGGAGCCGCAAGGGCCACCGCGTGGGCCTGCCACCCTTTCTTAGGGAGCGCGTGTGGGGCGCCTCGGTGGCGCCTCGGTGGCGTCTCAGTGGCACAACAAGAAAGGAATTTCCCCCCCTTTGTGTGAAGTAGGGTGAGGCAATTAGCGAACAGCACACATTTGTTTATACTCGTACCTCCGGTTATCTCTTGGGTTGTGAAGAAAGGCAAAAGGGAGGTGGGATGCGCAGGGATCGCGCAGGATACAAAGGAAATTAATCACTTCAAAGGTCAGCTCATGACCAGCGCTAATTAGTTTGTGCGTTGCTAGGGCCCTCTGGGGGGGGGGGATAAAAGGCACCCCGCAATTCAGGTCGGGGTCCTTGCCTAAGGAGAGTGACCACTGCGTTGGGGCTCGAGGGCTCGGACCCTGGCTAGCCAGACAATAAAACTCCTCTTGTCGCCTGTAATCCTAGCACTCTGGGAGGCCGAGGCGGGCGGATTGCTCGAGGTCAGGAGTTCAAAACCAGCCTGAGCAAGACCCGTCTCTACCAAAATATAGAAAGAAATTAATTGACTAACTAAAAATATATATACAAAAAAAATTAGCCGGGCATGGTGGCACATGCCTGTAGTCCCAGCTACTAGGGAGGCTGAGGCAGAAGGATCGCTGAGCCCAGGAGATTGAGGTTGCTGTGAGCCAGGCTGACGCCACGGCACTCACTCTAGCCTGGGCAAGAAAGTGAGACTCTGTCTCAAAAAAAAAAAAAAAACAAACAAAAAAAAATAAAACTCCTCTTGTGATTTTACATCCCCAGTGTCTCTTTCCTTCTGTTCGGTGGGGTTGAGTGAGGCCGTTCCCTAACACGAGTTTACCTCCCCTGCAAGAGGCCCGTTTGTCAGTGGCTGTCAGGAAAGATCGCCATCACAGTTAGGTCCGAAGATAACTACGGATTCGCCACACAGAAATTTCCGAAGCGTTGACTTGCGTTCTCTCGGTGCCCACTCAACGAGCCCTGTCTGAACTGGTGCGAGCTCTGGGGTCCCGGCCCCTCTGGCATTTGCTCTATGCCCCACTCTGGCTTTCCGGCTCTCGAACGCATCCCCAGGCCCTCTCACCTCACCTCTGCTGTGATTCTACTCATCGTTCCAGTGCCAACAAAATGTGCTAAAATTCAAACAATCATAATCAAATAATGATAATGCCATATGCCAGGCACAACTCCACAACATGGGTATTAGTACAGACAGTCCCCGACTTTCACACTATTGCAAGCAACACGCATCGATAGAAACCGTATTTCCGGTACCCATCCAACCATTCTCTTTTTCACTTTCAGTTACAGGTATTCAATAAATTATATGAGATAGTCAGCACTTCTTTGCCCAGCTGTCAGCTAATGTAGGTGTCTGAGCATGTTGAGGGTAGGCTAGGCTAAGCTCTGATGTTCTTTAGGTTAGGTGTATTAAATGCATTTTTGAGGCTGGGCGAGGTGGCTCACACCTGTGATCCTAGCACTCTGGGAGGCTGAGGCGGGCAGATGGCTCAAGGTCAGGAGTTTGAGACCAGCCTAAGCAAGAGCAAGACCCGTCTCTACTAAAAATAGAAGAAAAAAAAAAAATATATATATATATATTTTTTTTTTTAACAGAGTCTCACTCTGTTGCCTGGGCTAGAGTGCTGTGGAGACAGCCTAGCTCACAGCAACCTCAAACTCCTGGGCTCAAGCAATCCTCCTGCCTCAGCCTCCCGAGTAGCTGGGACTACAGGCATGTGCCACCACACTCAGCTCAATTTTTCTATATAGTTTTAGTTGGCCAATTAATTTCTTTCTATTTTTAGTAGAGACAGGGTCTCTCGCTTGCTCAGGCTGGTCTCGCACTCCTGACCTAGAGCAATCCACCTGCCTGGGTCTCCCAGAGTGCTAGGATTACAGGCGTGAGCCACTGCACCCGGCAAAAATAGAAAGAAATTAATTGGCCAACTAAAATAATATAGGAAAAAATTAGCTGGGCACAGTGGCGCATGCCTGAAGTCCCAGCTACCTGGGAGGCTGAGGCAGGAGGATTGCTTGAGTCCAGGAGTTATAGGTTGCTGTGAGCTAGGCTGGCACCACGGCACTCTAGCCCGGGCGACAGAGTGAGACTCTGTCTGAAAAAAATAAAATAATAAATGCATTTTTGACTTATGATGATATTTTCAACTTATGATGGGTTTATCAGGATGTAGTCCCATTGTAAGTCAAGAAGCATCTGTAGTCCTATTTTAGGAGTGAAGAAATTGAAGCTTAATGACTACCCAAAGTCACCAGATACAAGGGATAGGGCCACCGTGTCAAAATCCTAAGACAATGATTCTCAAAATGTGGTCCTTGAAGCTACAGCGGCACCTGAGAACTGATTAGAAATGCAAATTCTCAGGTCCTACTCTGGACCTACTGAATCAGGAACTGGGGGTGGAGCCCAGCACATCTATGTTTTAACAAGACAATCAGGCAATTCCGATAAAGATCAAGTTTGAGGACAACTGGTCTATCCCATGCTGCCTAACTGCAGTAGTTGTCTGTGCGTACCTTCTTCTAGCTCTATGCTAGACATTGTCATGTTGATTTTGTCATTGAATTCTCTTAACAACACTTATTTTACAGATGAGAAAAAATCAAGGCTCAGAACAATTCAGTCATTTTGCCTGTGATCACCCAGGTTTTAAGTATTAGAGCTGGGATCTGGGGCCTGTGTCTCTAACCGCTACAGCACACAGCCCTGGAAGCACAGGCTGTGTAAAGCCCCCATAGGTGGGGAGCAGTCTAAAGTACTTACAGGTCGTGTATCTAGATCGTTCCAGGGAATAGTGAATAAACCACAAGCATCTTTTGCACCAGCAGCCCTGGGCTCTGGTGCCCCTGTCTGCCCAGCGTCCGGTGCCTCCAGCTGCCGCTCCTCAGGGCCTGTCCGCGAGGAGCCCGTGGAGATCGAGGAATGATGCTTTCATTCCTAGACCCTCTTCCTGTCTTCCCTCAGAAACACTGCAGAGCCTCTCTTAATTTCTGTCGAACCTTAGATTTTGTGGCAGAACCTAAATCCTGATGGGAAGCCTAAACAAAGGTAAGTAAAAGGGACTTTTGGAACAACTCGTCATGAAGCAAAATACCAACATTCCACATGATGGTGTATATGAGTTTTGAATGTCCTCATTAGATTATACATTTCCAAAAGGCAAGAATTCCTTCCTTGGCATTTAAGGCAATTAGAATAAGAAGCAGTAAGAGTTGAGCTGTTGTCTCTGGCTACAATCCAGGAGAAAAGACCTCACGAAGTAGATCATGTCTCACAATGAGACGGGGAAAAAGGGAAGGTGGTGATCCTGCCCCACCCAGCCCTGCAGAGAGCCTGCCTGGATTCCTACTGAGTGCAGTTCAACAAAATGTTTCCAGTTCCCCTCATGCACTAGGCACCTAGGATACAGCAAAGACCCCTGCCCTCCCCACAGCCTTGTTCTCCTAATTCCCCGAAATGGAAAGGCTTGGCAGAGATTAAAGTGCATAACAGGGGAAGCCAAGAAGTAAAAAGACCTTTCGATCCCACTCGAGTGGATAAGCTTCATGGGAAGAAAGGGCTTTGTCTTGTCTACTGCTCTGTCTCACAGCCTGGCACTTGGCCTGCCATGCTGAATGAATGAAGGAGTGAATGAATGATGCATTTGTCACTCATTCAGAAGGGGCTTAAAAGGCAGGGCCATGGCAAGCTGAGCTCCATGAACCTCTTATAAAGAGCCCTCTGGGCTGGGAGGCCGAGGCGGGTAGATCGTTTGAACTCAGGAGTTCGAGACCAGCCTGAGCAAGAGTGAGACCCCGTCTCTACTAAAAATAGAAAGAAAATTAGCTGGACAACTAAAAATATATATAGAAAAAATGAGCCGGGCATGGTGGCGCATGCCTATAGTCCCAGCTACTCGGGAGGCTGAGGCAGGAGGATCGCTTGAGCCCAGGAGACTGAGGTTGCTGTGAGCTTGGCTGATGTCATGGCACTCTAGCCCGGGCAACAGAGCGAGACCATCTCAGAAAAAAAAAAGAACTAGTGAGGGCAAACATAGGCTTACAGAGATTAGGTACAGAGCTAGGAGGTGAGGGTCAGGTTGGAACCCAGCTCTGTTTGAGGCCAGCTCCCAGACTGATGAGTTACTCTAACGGTGGCTCTTTTTTTTGAGACAGAGTCTCACTTTGTTGCCCAGGCTAGAGTGAGTACCGGGGTGTCAGCCTAGCTCACAGCAACCTCAAACTCCTGGGCTCAAGTAATCCTTCTGCCTCAGCTTCCCAAGTAGCTGGGACTACAGGCATGCGCCACCATGCCCGGCTAATTTTTTCTATATGTATTAGTTGGCCAATTAATTTCTTTCTATTTCTAGTAGAGACAGGGTCTCGCTCTTGCTCAGGCTGGTTTCGAACTCCTGACCTCGAGCAATCCGCCCGCCTCAGCCTCCCAGAGAGCTAGGATTACAGGCGTGAGCCACTGCGCCCGGCTTGTCGACGGCTCTTTAGCTGCTCTTCTCTCATAGCCATTCTGGGGCCAGAGCCCTGGAGCAGTCCTTCCTCCAGTGCCCAATATAGCATCTCGCCAGTGCTCAGGAATGAATGAATGAATGATCAGGCATGCATACTAGTCCTGTCCTTAGCAGCTGGCCTGGATCCTGGCTGGAAGGATGCTTTTGACAGCCCAGGCAATGCTTCAAGGCAAAGAGGCAGTTGTCACTGCTGCACTCTCACCCTCTTTCTAAAAATACAAACAAGCACGAGCCATCCAAGGCCACCAAACACATACCCAAACACATACCCTTATTGCCTGATCCTGCCACCTGGCACCTGCTCTCTTGGTGCCTCCTGCCTGATAGCTGACCCCATCATCCCTGTGACTGTTTACTGCCAGGCAAAGTCCAGTTCTGGAAGGGTGGGGACTCCGGAGCAGCCAGGCCCAGTTCAGCCCAGCCTCATTCATGCTGAGCTGTGGACATCAGGCAGTTTGGGGGTCTTTACCCTGAGGCCCCATCAATGCAAACCCTTCTTTTTCTCTGGGGCTCCATTTCCACACCCGTAGCAGGAGTGTGAGCCTGGTGTGAGGATGCGACACTCAGGCTCAGGGGCTGGAGTGCAGCCCTGGCGCTGCCCCTGCTAGCTGCGTGGCTGGGCCTCTGTTAGTCATGTGCTTAGAAACAGGGGTCATATGACCATGAAACGGAGACGGCATTATCCTATTTTTAAAGATGTATATTTAGTACATGTGCTGCCTAAGTGAGCACGAAGGTTTATATTTTTACGCATAGATAAATCTGATAGGACATGAACTACAACATTAACAGTGTCATCTCTAGGCAACAGGAAATGAAGTATTCTTTCCTCTTTTGTTTTTTCTGTTTTTTTATTTTTTTTAATTTTTCCTTGATGAACATAAGCAGTAAAAAGAAAAGTAACTTAACCACCATATAATTAGTTTTTTTGGTTTTCTTTTTTTGAGGTAGGGTCTTGCTCTGTACCCGGGCTAGAGTGCAGTGGTGGCCTCACAGCTCACAGCAGCCTCCAACTCCTGGGCTCAAGCAATCCTCCTGCCTCAGCCTCCCGAGTAGCTGGGACTATAGGCGCTTGCCACCATGCCTGGATAATTTTTAAAAATTTCTATAGAGACAGGGCCTTGTTATTTCCCAGGCTGGCCTCAAAATCCTGGCCTCAAGCCATCCTTCCACCTGGGCCTCCTAAAGCCCTGGGATTACAGGCATGAGCCATGCCACCCAACCCATATATTCATAATTAGTATTTAACTCTTTGTCTTGACTCATAGAACTGTTTGTGAATATTTATCAAAGTGACCTGCAAACTATAAAGTTCTTTGCAAGTGTAAAGGGTTCTTACTATAATTTTCCCCAAAAGCATTTTGGAACTACAAGACGGGGTGGAGAACAGTTTCCTTCCGACCGCACACCAGGAACCCTGTAATTCCACAGCACACCCTGGGCCCCAATGCCAGTTCCATCCTCACCAGTCAGGGGAGCAATGGTTGTAGGTGTGAAGCCTTGACAGAGCAAGGGCACAGCCATCCGATCATATCACAGCCCTGGCCTGCTCTGGGGATGAAGCAGCAGCATTGATTGAGCACGCACTGTGTGCAGTGCCCTGTACTCTGTTCAAAGAAGACAGGTCTGCTTGCTTTCCACCACACAACAAATATGTATTGAGCATCTGTCTATTTTGGGCAAGTTGAGTACAGAGGGCATAGCACAAAGATAAATAATTTAGATGGGGCATTTGTGATTAATCACAGAAAACGGTGCCCAGTGAGAGATACAAGCAAGGTTGGAAGCAGGAGCGCCTCCATGTGGGAGCTCAGAGGAGACTCTGTGCTCTTACTGCCATCTCAGCTGGATCTTGAAGGACGAAAAGGAGGCTTCAGAGTGTTCTTTGTCTGATGATCACAGAATCCTTGCCTTGGGAACCAATATCCTAGTGGGGGAAACTGGTAAACATGCCAGTAAAAGATTTCCAAATGGATATTAACATGCCCCGCCCCAAATTTGCAGGGCCAAGTACAAAATGAGCATGTTCAAATTAAGAACTTCAGCATGGCAACAGCAGAATGTTAGACTAAGTTCAGGGCCCTTCTCAGTGCTGGGCGGGCCCTGTGAAGCCAGCCCAGCCTATTGGGAAGAGCAGAGATGAGCATTAGGGATTTCTGTTGCCAGGAGGGCTGCAGGCCATGGGAAACCCAGTGACTACTTCATTGGGTGCATCCTGGGTCAAGGTTGGCCACCAGAAAGCGAGATAACACAGCCAGCTTCGGTTTAGCACTTAACTCCTCCCTTTGGTGGCCAGTGCAGGGTTCTGCCTCTCTCAGATAACGGTGCCAGCAGGGCTGGGGGCTTCGGGCCCTTCTCTCCAGACCTGCATGGGAGCAGCAAGGAACGCAGCTCTGGCGCTGTCTGCGGCGGAAGCGGTGAGCATTGCTCTCCCTGGGAAGCACCGGCTCACTTCCCGGATTCACTTCCAACTGCACGCACTCTCATCTGCCAGCAGGGTGTCCGTTTCAGCCCTGTGTCCAGCCTTCTCATTTACAAACGGGGAAACTGAGAACCAGTGGGGGTAAGGGACCTGTCCGAGGTCACACGACTAGGCAGTGCTGAAACCAGAACACAAGTGTCCATAACTCATTTGAGGGCCCCTGTGCTACAGCCAGGGGCCTTTCTGTGCCCTATGACTGGACCATAGGGACCAAGGTGTGGGGCTGTCTCTGCAGTGATCTTCACCTCCAGAGCCACTGCTGCCCACTGGAGGACACCATTCATGGGCTCTAGTGGTGTGCAGAGGAGTTGAAGTTTGGATGAAAGATGCTCACCTGCCCCAGCAGCATGACTTTAGCTGTGAGCAGATGGTAGAACTGCTTGGATAAGAGACACCCATACCACTGTCTGGGATGAACAAGGCCACAGGGAAAGAGTAGGTGTCTGGGGGCAGTTCCTCATCCTGCTATTAAAAGCCGTCAGAGGAGGAGACTCAGCCCTTCCTGTGGATTATCTAGTCCGGGTTCAGTGGGATTAGAATGGAGTCCTGACCTGGGGCAATGCAAAGACTAGGGACAACCGGAGTCCAGAGTCAGGTTGCCAGGACCGGGCGGCAAACACAGAGGTCTGGATCAAGGGTGAAGCTGCCCCCTGCAGCAAGTGGGCTCGGAGCCATGGGGAATACAGATGGGCCGAGCCCAGCGAAATGTGAAGCCCCTTAGGCAGAAATAACTCCTATCGAATTAGCAGCAGCAAATGCCCAAGGTGTCAGATATTTACTGCACAGACTGTTTGCACACACGCCATGCCATAGAGCTTGCACAGCTGCCTGACAGAGCTGAGGCTGCACTTTAAGGATGAGTACTTTCTCACGGCTATCTGGATAGTTAATCCAGAACTGGGATGTTTTCCTAGTCTGAGTCTGGTGCTTGGCGACCTGGCCACTCCCTGTCTCACCAGTGCCTGTGCTTCGGGCTCCTCCGGCGGGCGGCACGCCAGGCGCGTGTGAGTCATAGCTGAGCATTCTGTCCCCACTGGGTGGAGGGCCCTCTGTGCCCTCCCTGCCATCTACCCAGTGAGCTCTTCCTTCTGCTGAGAATGTTGTTTCCACCATGGGCCACTGAGGAGCCCTCTGTCTGGGGACTAGTCTGTTCTCTTGGCACCCTAATAACTCCTTCAGGGTGAGGACGTTGGCAGGAGGCTGGCACTTCCTGACACGCAGTAGTTGTTTAGTCTAATGGGATGACCTACCCAGGCCCACTCTTTAGACGTGAAACTACAGCCACTGTCCAGAGTGGCACACGGGCAGCCTCGCCAGTCCTTGCACCTGATGTGAACACAGGTGGGCCTCTCCTTGAAAAACCATCCGAGTGTGTGGAAAGCTAAATTAATTTAAAAGACGGCAAAATAGGGGAAGGAGGGGAGGGAGGAGGAGCCACATTGCAAATGGATTCCCCATGGACTCTTTTAAATAGCTCCCTTTGTGAGTGTTTTTCTAATCTGGGAATGAGGAAAACCTTTATAAGCATGACATAAAATCCAGAAGCCATAAAGGATCAATAAGTTTGACTGCATAAAAGTAAAGCTATTTGAATGCAACACAGCAACAACGATAACCGCACACACCCTGCAGCGCTCACTGCATGCCAGACGCTGTGCTGAGGCCTTATGCACATTCACTCACTTCATTCTTATAATGCTCCCCGAGATAAGTGCTGTTGCTCGTTCCTCAGTTTACAGACGGGGACTGTGAGGCTGAGTAACTGGACCGCGGTCGTGGGGCTGGGGAGGGAGTGTGCACGCCAGGGTGCCGGCAGCCGCCCTGCCCATTCCCTGGGCAGCCGGCAGTGTCAGAAGACAAAGGCGTGGGAACCATGGCAGCAACGGGACAAGGGACTGATTTCCCTGTTATGTGTAGAGGTTTAAAAGTGTGCCCAATAGAAAAATAGAGAATATGAAAAAATAAGCCCCTGAGGAAGCCTCACAAGTGTGTTTACACACGTATATTCTACTAGACTGGCAAGGGTTTAAGAGACCCACTCAATGTTGGTGAAGATGTGGCTAAACAAGCACTTTCACATACTTGGTAGGAATGTAAATGACTACCAATGTACCGAAACTGCTACAACTTTTTTAGGGCAATTTGGCAATTATCTATTAAAATTTAAAATATTCTAGCCAGGCGCGGTGGCTCATACCTGTAATCCCAGCACTCTGGGAGGCTGAGGCAGGAAGATTGCTCAAGGCCAGGAGTTCAAGACTATCTTGGCCAACATAGTAAGATCTTGTCTCTACAAATATCTTTTAAAAATTAGCCAAGCGTGCTGCTGTGCGCCCGTAGTCCCAGCAACTCAGGAGGCTGAGATGAGAGGATCACCTGACCCAGGAGTTAGAGACTTCAGTGAGTTATGATTGTGCCACTGCACTCCAGCCTGGGTGACAGAGCAAAACTTTATCTTTAAAACATTTTTTAAAATTAAAACAATTTTAAAAATAAAATATTCTTATCCATTTACCTAATAAGTCCACTTCTAGGAATTTCTCCCATAGGAACTGCTCCCCAAAGTCCAAAAAGACAAAATATTCACTGCTTGTTGTTGGCAAGGCAAAAAATTGGAAATGACTCAAATTGTAATCAGCGGTGTATTGGCTAAATAAATTGGGCTACATCCACACAACGAAATACTACATATATCTTTAAAAAGGATACGGTACATCCTTATACATAAATATGGGAAGATATCTAAAATGTATTTAGTGGGGGAAAAGTCATTAAGAATATGATAAGATCCTATATTGGTAAAAACGAAACAAATTAATATAATCAGAGTATTCTAAAGGCAGCTATGGGGGAATTTATATCACACTACAGACTTCCCTTTCTAAGTTATATATTTTTGACAACTAGTACACCACCCTTTTATAATTAGGGAAAGCTATGATAAAGCTAAAATTAAATATATGACAAACAAATAGTAACCCACCCTTCCCTCTTTATTTAGCCATTCTGCAGGTGCGTGTTGGGCATGCGTCCAACTGCTGCGTGTGGGCGAGCAAAGGCTCCTGCCCGGAGGAGCTTCTCTAGTGGGGACGATGGCAAGTGCAGGAGGAGCCATCGGTGTGCAGGTGCTGTGGGGCCCAGAGAGGGCCATGAGGTGCTCAGACTCATCCTGAGGGCCGCAGGGAGCGGAGGGAAGGTTTCCTCAGCGGTGACCTCCTTATAGCAGCACTTTCAAAGGAACACGACGGAGGCAGCACAGAGCAGGGACTGCAGCCGAGAGGGTCTCAGGCCCAGGGCCTGAGGGCCAGTAGGGCTGTGGGCACGAGGGGCCTCCCAAGAGAGGTGCAGGAAGTGGAACCGGCAGGACTGGGTGCTGACGGTGTAGGGGAGGGCGGGGCAGAGGACGACACCCGGTGTTCCTGACCGGGTGGCAGCCCCTGTGCGCCCACAGTCTGGAATCGTGCCCTCAGTGCTGCCTCCCAGGATTGGAACAATGACCAACTTTCCAGGAACTCGCCTCTTGGGTCAAGCGAGGGCGCCCTTGGCAATCTGCATGGGCACCTGTGCCTGCTGTGCGAGTGCCAGTCTGCAGAGCCCGCCCAGGGCATGTGGAAGGCTGTCAGGGCCAATGGTCCTTTTGAGCATAACCCAGGACCACACCCGTGTCATCAAGATGACAGGGAGGGCCGGGCGCGGTGGCTCACGCCTGTAATCCTAGCTCTCTGGGAGGCCGAGGCGGGCGGATTGCTCAAGGTCAGGAGTTCGAAACCAGCCTGAGCAAGAGCGAGACCCCGTCTCTACTATAAATAGAAAGAAATTAATTGGCCAACTAATATATACAAAAAATTAGCCGGGCATGGTGGCGCATGCCTGTAGTCCCAGCTACTTGGGAGGCTGAGGCAGGAGGATTGCTTGAGCCCAGGAATTTGAGGTTGCTGTGAGCTAGGCTGATGCCACGGCACTCACTCTAGCCTGGGCAACAAAGCGAGACTCTGTCTCAAAAAAAAAAAAAAAAAAAAGAAAAAAAAAAAAGATGACAGGGAGATGGGGAGGAAGGAAGGTCCCCATGAGGGACGCCTCTTCACAGTGGCGTGAAGGCCCCGGGTGCTCTGGCTCCTCTCTAGGTTCAGGGTTGTTAGAACTCCTGGCCTTTGCATGGTTTTGTGAACCAACCATGAGAGCAGCTTTGGTCCAACAGGGTGTTGGGGCCCAGCCCTTAGAAGGGTCCCTGCGGCGCTGTGCCTGGGGTTCACAACTCGCTGCAGCGTCTCCCCACCTCCCGCTTGTTGACAGGAACGCCCGGGGAAGAAATAGCCCCGTTCTGATCATATGCCCAGTTGCTCACATGCCAACAACCTGGGGTTGCCAGCTGTCCTGGCTCAAGGTCCTTTCTGTCTCACAGTCATCACTGCTGAGATCCAGGACCAAATGCTGACTTTTCTGCCACCTTGGTCATGGGGTTAGGAGCAACTCTGATTGCAGAGGGCTCTGGAAAGCAGCATTATTGAAGTTCATAGAGCTGGCCTTAAAACCAGAGGCCTATTGGCTGAGCCCTGCATCCCTGGAGGGACAGTGTCTGCTGTGGACAGACTTGACCAATGGAATAGTACTGTGTCACCAGGCTGGCTTCTTTCCCCAGGTCCCTTGGGCACATCTTACCATGCAGCTGGGCTGGGGGCTGCCAGGTTTTGTGGGAGCTGCCTCCGAAGGCCTAGGGTGTTTCTTCTGAGGGATTTGTCAGGGTCTGGCCTCATTTGAACATGAAATCCCTCTGAAAGAGGGGACTGGCCAACGGTAGCTCCCTGTCAATTTAGAGCAAAGAGAGTTCCCACATTTTCAGCAGGTCGTGCCCTGGGCCCTCCTGTTGGTCTCCTCCCTCCAGCTGCTTCTCAAACCTAAAGGCCTAGAGCCCCAGTCACCAGGTTGTAGCCAAATACGTGTCTCATTTGCATTCCTGGTAAACTTTCCACTAGGGGTGAAAAATGTGGACTTTGAAGTCAGAATGGGGTCAAATTTGGCTTTATAACTTGCTAGCTAAGTGACCTTGGACAGGTACATAAGCTGTCTGAGCCTTAGTTTCCTCGAGTGCAAAGTGGGGACAAATGATAGTGCAGCTTTTGCCTTGCTGGGTTGCTATGATGACAAAAAGAGATCTACATGTAAAGTAGCGTGGGGCCTGTGAAAGGACATGGGGTCACCATCCCTGCTGGAGGCGTTCAGCATGACTGTCATGACACAGTCTTTTGAACGTCCGACAGAAGGGCGTTGAGCAGAAAGACATGAGTCACAGAGAAGCAGGGTAACCAGGGCCAGGCGCAGGCTTACAGGCTCGCAGTGCTTGCGAGGGTCCCCATGATTTGGGCCTTGCTTTTTAAGCTCTAAATAATCAATTTTGTTGGTATACTTTTTAAAAAAACTATAAATTCCAAGCTTTATTTGAATTTTATTAGATTTTTTGCTAGTGCCGTCTTTCCCATTCCAGAATCCAATCACATTATGTTTAGTTGTCATGCCTCATTAGTCTTCTCTGGTCTGCTACAGTGTTTTAGTCTTTGTCTCTCAAGACCTTAAGAGGGTTGGAGAGTACTCGTGCAGTATTTCATGGAATGTTCCTCAGTCTGGGCTTGTCGATGTCTTTCTCAGGGTCGGACTGGCTGGATGCTGTGGATTTGGGGTGGAAGACCAGGCTTCGTGTCAGGGGGTTCCTGCTGTTGACATGACTGTCACGAGGATGTCTCCCTTGATCGCCTGGCCGCGGCAGTGTTTGCCAAGCTTCTCCACCGTGAGGTTGCTTCTCCCTCCTCTCCATACTCTATTCTTCGCAAGCAAGTCAGTAAGTCCAGCCCACACTCAAAGGGGCACAGACCTTTTAAAAAACATTATCTGATACTATTAAAACACCTAAAGATGTTCACAATAATCGCTTAATGTCATCGAGTATCTAGTCAGTGTTCAAACTTCTCCATTTGTCCACATTGCAATTATTGACATGTCTCAATTAATCTATAGGTTCTTCCCCCTTCTTTTATTCTTTCCTTGCAATTTATTTGTTGAACAAACCAAGTCGTCTGTCCTATGGAGTCACTCATAGTGTGGCAGTCAGCCTGGCCTCCTGGCATTCTCTCTGTGCCATCCCTCTCACAATCCCTCCCACGCAGAATAAAATTGACCTGAGTAACCACTAGAATAGTGTAGAAGTGGCCACGTGTGATTTCCAAGGCTAGGTCATAAAAGACATCATGGTTTTGTGTTTTCTTTAGAGATAGGGTCTTGCTATGTGCCCAGGCTGGCCTCCAGCTCCTGGCTCAAGTGAGCCTCTTGCCTCCGCCTCCTGTGTAGCTGGGACTACAGGTGCGCATCACTGGCCTGGCCTTGCTCTCTTGTGAATGACTGCTCTGGAGGAAGTCACCCACCAAGTCATGAGTACACTCAAGTAGGCTGTGAAAAGGTCCACATGGGGAGAACTAAGGCACGAACAAGAACCATTAGCTCGTTAGCCATGTGAGCGAGCCATCCCGAAAGTGGATGTTCCAGCTCCAGCCAAGCCTTTCGATGACCCAGACCTGGCTGACATCCCGCGTCCTCGTGGGCGCCTTCAAGGCAGGACAGCCCACGATCCACCCTGGAACTTCCCACCCGCAGAAACTGTGGTGATAACAAGGTTTATTGCTGCTTCAAGACACTATCCCTTGTTATACTGCAATAGATAATTAATATAAACAGTCTAGATTTTGTTCATTATTTCTCTGTCCCCTGGATTTCCTGTGAACTGGTAGTTAGATCTAGAGGTTTAGTTTTTGGGGAAGAGTATTTCATAGGTGGTAACCACCAGGAGGCACGGTGTCTGATTGTCTCTCGATTTTTGATTGTCTGAATGTCTTTATTTTGAACTCCTCTTAAAGATAATTACATTGAATATATGATCCTAAGTTACAGATATTTCTGTCATCATTACAAACACATTACTCTGTTGTCACTGGGCTTACTAAAGTTGCTATTGAGAAGTCAGTCTTTTTTCCTCTGGCTGCTTTTAAAATCTCTTTGTCTTTGATGCTTTCAGCTTTGTCACAGGTGTCTAGGTTTAGATTTATTCTTCCTTCTCTTCCTCTTTTTCCTTCTTTAGTCCTGCTTAGGAGTTGTTGGGCTTATGGATTTGAAGATTGACATTTTTCATGAGTTCTGAAAATTCTCAATATTAACTTTCCAAACACTGCTTCTCTACCCCTCTGTCTGTTGTTGTCTGGAACTCTGAGTAGACGTCATTTGGGCCATCTTGTTTTCCGTGTCTCTTCACCTTTTCCATATTTCCCAGTGTGCTGTCTTTCTGTGTTGCATTCTCAATGATTTTCCTCTGTGCTGTCTACCATTTCTCTAATTTTCTCTTCTGCTTTGTTTAATCTACTATTTGAAATAGGTGTTGAGTTTTTAATGCTTTTTAAAAATCATTTCTGGAAGGTCTAATTGTGTTATTTTGTTAAGCTTTCAAGTTTATTTGATAGTTTCTGGTCTTTATGCATCCTTTCAATCTTCTACTTTGTTTCAGTCTATTAATAATTCGAAATCTTTAGAATTTCATGTATATTTTATACTTATGGCACATCTCAATTCATATACTAAATTTTCAGAAATTAAAGAGAAATGTAGTCCTACCAATGCAACAAAGTTTTACTTAAAGGAAAAATATTTTACCTACATCAGCATATAAATGTGAATTAATTAAAATTAAATAAATTTGTTCCCACTAATGCAACTGTGCTTGAAAAAAATTAAATTAAATTAAATTGAAACAACCCAAATGCCTATCAACTGATGAATGGACAACTGAAATATGATATATTCACACAATCAAATACTATTCGGCTATGAGAAGGAATGATGCACTGATACATGCTGCCATGTGGATGACCCTCAAAAACACTAAGTGAAAGAAGCTAAAAAAGACTATAAATTCTATGATTCCATTTTAAGAAAATGTTCAGAAGAGGAAAATCTATTGACATGGAAGGATTAGTTGTTACCTAGGGTGGGAATGGAAATAGAGATTGCTTTCAAATGAGCCCAAAGGATTTTTTAGAGGGCAAAGAAAAATGCTAAATAAAAGTTTGAAATTCAGCTCCTCAGTTGCACTAGCCAGGTTTCAAGTTCTCCAGCAGTCACACGTGGCTTGCAGTCACTGCACTGGACGCTGCAGTTCTAAATAATGATAAGCCTAAATGAGTATATATTGGATTCTGTGCCTTATGAAATTCTCATATTTTTTTAACCATTCTACAATAAAACTACAAATTAAAGCTTATGTGACCACATGCAATAAAACTAGATATAAAACTTAAGTTGTTAAAATCTTGAAAGTTTAAAAATATACTTTTAAAAATTTTGTCTTTTTTTATTTCACATCTCCCAAGATTGGAAAAAATACACTTTTAATACACCTATATATTTCAAAGAATGAATTAAAAATTTAATTACACAATAATTAAGATATCATGGTAGGCCGGGTATGGTGGCTCATGCCTGTAATCCTAGCACTCTGAGAGGCCGAGGCAGAAGGATTGATTGAGCTCAGGAGTTCCTGAGCAAGAGTGAGACCCTTTCTCTCCTATAAATAGAAAGAAATTAGCCAAACAACTAAAAATAGAAAAAAATTAGCTGGGCATGTTGGCACATGCCTGTAGCCCCAGCTACTCGGGAAGCTGAGGCAGGAGGATTGCTTGAGCCCAGGAGTCTGAGGTTGCTGTGAGCTAGGCTGACGCCATGGCACTCTAGCCTGGGTAACACAGTGAGTCTCTGTCTCAAAAAGAAAAAAAAAGATATCATGGTACTAGCATAAGGGTAGACATATTGTTCAACATGAAAGAATTGACACTCCAGAAATAATCAATTAATTCTCATCAAAGGTGCCAAGACAATACAATGGGGAAAGAATAATCTTCCTGACAAATGATATAGGGACAACTGGATATTTATGTGTAAAATGGTGAAGTTGGACTCTGGTCTCACATCATACACAAAACTTAGCTCAAAATGGATCATAGGCCTAAGTGAAATAATAAAACTATGTAATTCTTAGAAGAAAATATAGGAGTAAATCCTTGTGATTTTGGATTAGGCAATTTTTTTGGATACAACATCAAAAATGTAAGTGATAAAAGAAAAAAATTGATAAATTGGACTTCATAAAAATTAAACACATTTGTTTTTTAAATGACACTATCAAGAATGTAAAAAACATAGAATGAAAGAATTTGTAAATTATATCTCTGATAAAGGACTTACATCCAGAATATATAATGAATGCTTACAAATCAATAAATAAGAAGAAAAACAACCCAATTTTAAAATAGCCATTTTCTAAAAGCTATATAAACAGGTAATAAGCACATGAAAAGATGTTCAATGCCATTAGTCATCACTGGTTTCACAAACCATGTCACACTCATTCGAAAGGTTATGATAAAATTGATGGCAACACCAGCTGTGGGGAAAGATGTGAAGCAACTGGGATTCGCCTTGCTGGTGGGAATGTAAATGGTGCAGCCACTTTGGAAAACAGCTCGGCAGTTACTCAAAAGTGGAGCATAGAGTTACCATATGACCCAGGAATTCCACTCCTGGATTTCTACCCAAGAGAAATGAAAATACATTTCCATACAAAAGACTTGTACATGAATGTTCATAGCAGCCTTATATTCATAATAGCCACAGCAGAATAACCAAATAGCCATCAACCAGGGAACAAATAAATAAAATGTAGTAGAGCCATAAAATGGCAAGTTATTTGGTTACATAAAGGAATGGAGAATCTGGAGTAATTACAGATTTTCCTGTAATTATGAGAATCAGAACACACTATGAAATGTAGTTAAAGCTGTGTTCAGGGGTAAATGCTGTCATTATGAAAAATAACAAAAATGAACAAGCTGAAACTCAGTACTCCATTCCTTCATAGTTCATCATGTTATATGCATAGCATATGCATATGTTAGGTTATAGCAAACTATAACCTAACAAACCTTGAAAACATTATACTAAGTGAAAGAAGCCAGACACAAAAGACCACATATTGTATGATTCTAATCACATGAAATGTCCCAAATAGGCAAATTCATAAAGATAGAAAGTAGACTCATAGTTGTTGGGGGTGGGGGGGTGGGGGCCATTGGGGAAATAGTGACTGCTAATGGGCACAGGGTTGCTTTTGGGGTAAGAAAAATGTTCTAAAATTAGATTATTGTGATGATTACACAGCTCTTTAAATATATTAAAAGACATTGAATCATATACTTCACACAAGTGAACTTGACGGTATGTAAATCATATCCCCCAAATCTGTTTGTTTTTGTTTTTGTTTTTTTTAATTGGGTCAGAATCTCATTATGTTTCCTGGGCTAGAGTGCCATGGTGTCAGCCTAGCTCGCAGCAACCTCAAACTCCTGGGCTAAAGCCATCCTTCTGCCTCAGCCTCCTGAGTAGCTGGGACTACAGAAATGCACCACCATGCCTGGCTAATTTTTTCTATATATTTTTAGTTGGAAAATTTTTTATATTTTTTAGTAGAGACGGGGTCTTGTTCTTGCTCAAGTTGGTTTCAAACTCCTGACCTTGAGCAATCCGCCCGCCTCAGCCTCCCAGAGTGCTGGGATTACAGGCGTGAGCCACTGTGCCCAGCCCCAAATCTGTTTTTTAAAAATCAATTACAGATTCTTTAGTTAATTATGAAAATCAGAACATACTGTAGAATGTCATCAAAACTATTGTCAGCAGTAAATGATGTTATTATAAAAACGAATGAAAATAAATGAACTGAAATTCATCTCAGGAAGGTTATGAGATGAATGATAAAACACAGCTAAGGAAAACAGAAAGAGCAAAATTAAGATGATTACCAGTACTAAAATTTGTTAGTTACAAGAGTATCAGTAGATTTAGTAAATAAGACTCTGAAATTGATTTTTTTAAAGAAAAGTAAAATGAACCCTTTCTCTATCAATGTAATCAAGGAAAAAACAAAAACAAAGAAAATACAAATATACAAAAGGAGAGTTGACAAAGATGTTATAAATATAGTAGGAGAGGGAGAGGAGTTTTTTTAAATGGAAAAATTAGAAATCTGAATATCTTAAATGTAGGAACTATCCTCAAATTTATTAGGCTTATTGCAATATTAACTTGATGTAATAATTCTATTGTTCATTTGGTAAAATATTAAGGCACAACTACTAGAAACTCTTAGAAAGAAAAGAATAAGAAGGGAAGAATTGCCCGACAATATAGTAACATCAATTTTTTTCTTTTTTTTGAGACAGAGTCTCACTTTGTTGCCCAGGCTAGAGTGGGTGCTGTGGCGTCAGCCTAGCTCATAGCAAACTCTTGGGCTCAAGCAATCCTTCTGCCTCAGCCTCCCAAGTAGCTGGGACTACAGGCATGCGCCACAATGCTCGGCTAATTTTTTCTATATATTTTTAGTTGGCCAATTAATTTCTTTCTATTTATAGTAGAGATGGGGTCTCGCTCTTGCTCAGGCTGGTTTCGAACTCCTGACCTTGAGCAATCCTCCCACCTCGGCCTCCCAGAGTGCTAGGATTACAGGTGTGAGCCACCACACCCAGCCTATAACATCAATTAAGTAAGCAGATCAGTTGACTTTGAAACAGATCTTAATTTAAATAAGAACCTGATGAGTGTTAAAGAAGCACCACAAACTTATCAAGGAAGGGGATAAATTATTCATCAAATACATTTCAAATAATTTAAATCATTAAAGGTACAAAAGAAAAAATAGAGGAAGACTTCCTTAACTTGATAAAAAAATACCTACAAAAAACCTAAAGCTAACTTAAAAAAAAATTTTAAAATTTTTCATAAAGGTTGTTTGGAAAGTACAACATCATTTTTAATGGTAAGAAACTAGAAGCTTTCCCACCAAGACTAGAAACAAGGCAAGATGTCCCCTCTCACTGTTCCTCTTAAACATTGTACTGAAAGTCCTAGCAAATGCAATAAGACAAGAAAATAAAAAGGTATACAGGTCGGGAAGAAGGGATAAAACTGTCTTTGTTCACAGATGTCAAAATTGTCTATGTACAAATCTGAAATAATTGACAACAAAACAAAACACCTAGAACTAATAAGCAATTATAGCAAGGTTGCAAGATATAAGATTAATATACAAAAGTCAATCATTTTCCTATATATCATCAATGAACCAGTAGAATCTGAAATTAAAAACACAATACCATTAACACTCAAAAAATTCAAATATTCATGTACCCCATAAATATGTACAACTATTATATGCCAATAAAAATGAACTACTTAAGTATAAATATAATGAAATTTGTACAAGATTTATATGAGGAAAACTGCAAAACTGTTGAAAGAAGTCAAAGAACAAAATAAATGGAGAGACACCATGGCATTCTAGCCCAGGCAACAGAGTGAGACTCTGTCTCAAAAAAAAATAGACAAATAAGTTAATGGAGAGATATTCTATGTTCGTGAATAGAAAAACTCAATATTGTCAGAACTTTGGCAAATTATTTTGTGGATATCAACAAACTGATTCTTATTTATTTGTTTGTTTGTTTGTTTGTTTTGAGACAGTCTTACTCTGTTGCCTGGGCTAGAGTGCCGTGGCATCAACCTAGCTCACAGCAACCTCAAACTCCTGGGCTCAAGCAATCCTCCTGCCTCAGCTTCCCAAGTAGCTGGGACTACAGGCATGCGCCACCATGCCCGGCTAGTTTTTTTCTATATATATTTTTAGTTGGCCAATTAATTTCTTTCTATTTTTTAGTAGAGACAGGGTCTCACTGTTGCTCAGGCTGGTTTCAAACTCCTGACCTTGAGCGATTCTCCCGCCTCGACCTCCCAGAGTGCTAGGATTACAGGCGTGAGCCACCATGCCCGGCCAACAAACTGATTCTAAAGTCTACATGGAGAGGCAAAAGACATAGAACAGCCAACTCAATATTAAAGAACAAAGTTGGCCGGACACATTAACAATGTGTGGGCCGGGCATGGTGGCTCATACCTGTAATCCTAGCACTCTGGGAGGCCGAGGTGGGAGGATTGCTCAAGGTCAGGAATTCGAAACCAGCCTGAGCAAGAGCAAGACCCTGTCTCTACTCTAAATAGAAAGAAATTAATTGGCCAACTAATAAATATAGAAAAAATTAGCCGGGCATGGTGGCGCATGCCTGTAGTCCCAGCTACTCGGGAGACTGAGGCAGAAGGATTGCTTGAGCCCAGGAGTTTGAGGTTGCTGTGAGCTAGACTGACACCATGGCACTCACTCTAGCTTGGGCAACAAAGTGAGACTCTGTCTCAAAATAAATAAATAAATAAATAAGGTTGCAAAAAGGATTCCATTAAAAGAAAAACAAACAAACAAAAAGGTTTTAGAAAAAGAATAAAAGCAGAAGACAAGATAGTGACTCTGTAATGGGAAAGAATTTTACAAATATAAAAAAAGTGGTAGAATTCACAATGGAAAAAAATTAATAGACATGTTAAACTTCTGCTACATGAAAAACTTCTTAAAATTAAAAGTATGCCACAAATTCATATTCTGAACAAAACAACATACTTAACACCTGCTGATTATATTTATGGTCCCAATTTTCTCAAATAAAACAAAATGCCTTTATATACACCAGAAAAAAATGGAAGATTAAACACTAAAATGTTAGTAGTCATAGGTTGTGGGCATGCGGGTGATATCTGCGTCCACCATCCGTGTGACCTTGTGCAAGTCAGGTTTTTTGTAAGTTTATCTGCATAATTCCACAAGGGTCTAGTGCATGCGTGTGTGGAGTGTCCCGTGTGGGACAGGCCGACAGACGAGAGGAAGGAAGGCCCCAATGACAAGTCCACACTGAGTGATTGCTCTGGGCGGTGACCTTTTAAGAGATAGGGGCTTTTTCTCTGTGCTTTTTATATGTATTTCAAGGGTTTTTTACATTTTGTACTCACTTCATTAATTTTTTTTTAAGAGACAGAGTGTTGCTCTGTCGCCCAGGTAGAGTGCCGTGGCATCATCACAACTTGCTGTGGACTCAGACTCCAGGGCTCAAGCGATCCTCCTGCCTCAGCCTCCTACGTAGCTGGGACTACAGGTGAGCGCCACTGCACCCAGCCAGTTAGCCTTTCTGTGCCTCCGTTTCCTCACATGTAGCATGGAAGTAGTAACGGTGCCTGCCTGGTAGGGCTGCTATGAGGACCGAATGAGTTAATGCATGCACATGCTCACAACCGAGCCCAGCCTCCATACGTGATCGTATTGCTATTGTTACCGTGTGTTTTCTTACAGATGGGCTTTTAGAGTTTCCCCAGGACATGAAGGGTTGTACTGAGAACATGGCAATGCATGAGAACACTGTCTGACACTGACAGACTCCAAAGTTGTAGGGAATGGACCAGTGAAAATAGGCCAGGCAAATTGGAGAATAAAGGCAGCATATATTATTCATATTACATAAAGCCAAAGAGATATTGTACTATGAATCCATGGCGAATCGAAGAAGTCTCAAAGAAATTGTACCTTGAGACAAAGTAGGGCCAAGTGAAATTCCTATTTCTCTTGCCACTGGCTAGAAAGATTTCATGGAGATGGGATCTTAGAAGCTGAAGAAGAGGACAATTTATTAGTCGGAGTTACCACCAACAATTAACATTAAGAAGTGCTGCCAGAGCCCGTTTCTGAAAGTAGAGCCAACTCTGGATTGCAGGTGTGGGGCGGTGCTGTGAGCTTGGGCTGCTGGACTGTTAGAGGCAGAGGGCGCGGAGGCCCTGCCTCGCTGGAGCCCTGGGCAGCACGCCCAGCGCTGCGGGTCTGAGGGGCCTTTTAGTCCACCAGGAAGTTTCCTCCATAACTCTGGGCTCCTTTGTGTAGAGGGAAGGTCCCCTTCAGAGCTGGGTTAGGCTCTCACATAACAACACGTCTCATAACATCTGCAGAAGAGTTTCCTGTAAAGGAACGAGCTTGTTAATGGCTGGGGAGAGGAAGAGCCTCTGGCACACGGAGACCACGCGCTGACGCTGCGCGTGAGCCCATGGCTGCAATGCCGTGTGCGTGTAGACGTGTGCGGACAGGGCGTGGCAACGACCTGCTTCTAGTCTGCCCAGGGATGTTTCTGTAGTTGGCTACGTGTTAGGTGTTTTCACTCGTGTCCCCTGGGCATCAAGAGGGTAAATGCCAGAACCCAGGTGAGCAGGTAGCTGTGTCCACGGCTCCATTCTTCTCCCACCCACCTCCTGCTGTCCTCTGCCTGGAGAGAGAGCACTGGCAGTGGGTGTGCGAGGGCAGGAGGCGGCCGCCCGCGCCGCCGGGTCACCAGCCTGCTGCGCCCAGGTGTGACTCAGCCTGGGCGCTGGGCAACCAGGGACGTCTCAAACAGGACCATCAATCACATCTAAGTCTCTCATTAGAATCATTCGAGGAACTCCTAATGGACACCAAACCGTTAGTAGCAGTTCTCTCTCAGTGATAGAATTAAGGGAGATTTTAAATCCTTTTTAATACATATTTCTACAATGTTTGAATTTTTTTGACAAGAACATATACCTTTATGAGCAGAAAAAGAGAGAAATATTGAAATAAATAGATAAAACACAAATTTAAAAAGTACTTCCTACTGGGCACAGTGGCTCACGCCCATAATCCCAGCAATTTAGGAGGCCCAGGTAGGAGGATCGCTTGAGGCCAGGAGTTCAGGACCAGCCTGAGCAACATAGTGAGATCCTATCTCTACAAAAAATTTAAAAAATTAGCCAGGTGTGGTGGCGTATACCTATAGTCCATCCAAGCTGCCTGGAAGGCTGAGGCAGGAAGATGCCTTGAGCCCAGGAGTTTGAGGTTGCAGTGAGATATGATGATGCCACTGCACTCCAGCCTGTGTGACACAGTGGGATTCTGTCTCCAAAAATAAAATTAAAATTAAAAAAATTAAAAGTAGTCTTCCATCCCCAGATAATTTGTCAGTAGAGAGCAAAAGACTTAGAAATATGTTTACCATTTGAAATGGTAGTCCCATTTTAGAAATTTATCTTAGTAAAATAATCAAAAATATGTGTGAAGATTTAGCTTTAAGAATTTCATTCCACACTTTTATAATAGTAAAAAGTGAGCAGAACTAACCACAGGGGATTGGTTAAATAAATCATGGTATAATCGTACTATGGGATATTGTCTAGTTACTTTAAGTGATATTATATAAGATTTATGGTGACATGGGTAATGTTCAGGTAACTTTATTAGAACACAAAGTAGGACACCAAACATGTGTGCTTTATGATACTGTATAGGCAGAACAGAAGGTTGAGAGAAGAAACATGAAAATGTTAGCTATGGTTTTTCTGAGATTATAGATTATTTTGATTTTATGTTGTTTTTCTAAAATTTTCAAAGATTCTATTACATACATTAATTTGTAGTAGTACATGTAATTAAGTAAAATAATTAAGATTTTAAAGTATTTCACACTGAACCCTAGAGTTTTAGGAGGGCTGAGAGCCCAAGAAAGGGGCGAGGGAGCCGCCCCCATCAGCAGCAGAGGCCTGCAGACTCCGCAGCGACGTCCCCATCTACAGACGAGTAACAGAGAGGGTAAGAGGCTTTCAAGATCCCACAGCATGGTCTTGGCTTCGTCGGGATTTGAACCCTGACTTGCCTCAGCAGAGCTGGGGGCATAGGACCACTCAGTCGCCCCATGGAGATGTGGAGGCCTCCCATCCCCTGGGGCTTCTCCCCGGGCCGGGTCAGACCCGCAGCCAGCACGCCCAAGGGGACTCACGCTCCCGAGTGCCCCGCCGATCTGCTGCAGCGGTGTTGGCGTGGCCCTTCTCTGGGTGCGGAGCGGCCGCAGGCTCAGGACGCCGCCAGCGCCGAGCTTGCACACCTCAGGCACGAGCCGCCACCTCCTGCCTGGCCGGCAGCGGCAGCGCCTGGGGCTCAGCTGTCCCTGCTGGTTTCTGAGTCTTGGGGACGCGCCCAGAAGCAAACTGGCGCTGAGATCCCTGCTCACTCCCCTCTTTCTGCAGCCTCCGGCGCACTGAGGGGGCTTGGCTTCCACCCGCCTCCCACACCTCAGGTCTGAGTCTCTCAGAGGGAGAATTGGGAGGCCCTTTGAGCTGGGCCCTCCTGAGAGACGCGCAACGTCAGGCTATGAGGGACAAGGATGGTCAGGGTCATGAGGGAAGGGGAGCTGGAGGCTTTAAAAAACATGGGTGGAGCAGAGAAATGGTCTGAAATCAGACTCATAGCAAGACAGGTGGCAGAACTATTGCTAATTTTCTTTTCCCTTTTCATTTGTTAGGGTTGTTCTAATATTTATGTAATTAAAAAAAAAAAACAATCTTGAGGGCCAGTCACAGTGGCTCACACCTGTGCTCCCAGCACTTTGGGAAACTGAGGTGGGAGGATTGCTTGAGGCCAGGAGTTTGAGACCAGCCTGGGCAACATAGCAAGACCCCATCTCCACAAAAAAATTTAAAAAATTAGCCGGGCATGGTGGCATGAGCTTGCAGTCCCAGTTACTTGGGAGGCTGAGCCAGGATGATTGTCTGAGCCCAGGAGTTTGAGGCCACAGTGAGCTGTGATAAGTAGCGCGACTGCACTCCAGCCTGGGCGACAGACCAAGACCCTGTCTCTAAAACAAATAAGTAAAATCAATCTTGAGTTCTCATAGGGTGAAAAAAAGATATGTAGAAATTTCTCTGAACCTCTCAATAGTTAAAACACCTCAGTTGCTCTGGTAGATCTCTGTCTTCCAGAAAGACGACACGTTGAAAGATGTGTCCGCACTGCGGGAATGCTTGTGCTTAGTGCTCTCCTGGCCGCCCTTTGCTCACCACTGCCTTCGCGGAGCTGGCAGTGCAGCCCCCACGTCGTGAATGCTCGATAGGTATTTGTTGAATAAATTAATGAACTGGGTCTGCATCCTCATTTAGAACACATTCCCAGGCTTGCAAGTGTGTAGGTGCTCTTTGTATTATTTATTATCAATAAAAGGATATCTTTCTAAAAATCAACTTTTGAAAATTAAATAAATCATTTCTATGAGAATAAGAGAATAAAGTTAGACCCAGCTTATTTATCTGTCTGGCTGGATAAGCACCATGTTGTCGTGGCCCATTTACAGGATGGAGGATGAACACAGAACACAAAACACAAACGCAGAACATAAAGAAAAACGTGGACCCACATATAGACAGTTGACTCGAGTAGTAATACACCAGGTCAGTTTTATTTTTATACTCTAAAAAATTAAAGTTAATTCCTTGTACGTAACTACCCAGGCATTTCAGCAATGGCCATAAATTCCAGAATACGTAGCCTTAGGGAAGCAGATATCCCTTGACTCAAGGTTTCCAGGTGTTTGCTCTAGGCGCTGTGGAGAAAAATCTAACCCGCTGTTCTGCTTCGGCCCCTCCGCTCACTCAACCCTACTCCCTTCCCCCGCTGGCTCCCCTCCGCTCGCTCAACCCTACTCCCTTCCCCTGCTGGCGCCCCTCCGCTCGCTCAACCCTACTCCCTTCCCCTGCTGGCGCCCCTCTGCTCGCTCAACCCTACTCCCTCCCCCGCCGGCGCCACTCTGTAACTTCCCGAAAACCGCTTGCCGTTAGTCCTTGGAATTTATTGACCAAGATTAGAAGTTCCCGATATTAGCCCATCTGGTACATGTTTGTGCAAGGTCAAAGCCCATGGAATTTCCCCCCACCCTGTGATCCCTAGCCACCTGCGTGTGGTTTCTGCCTATAAAATCCTAAGGAAAAAAAGGTTGGCACGGCAGCTTCCCTAGCTCGGTGGTGCTGCTCGCCCCTGTGCTGCGCTGGAAATAAATCCTCTTGCTCTTGCATCAAGTCTCTGGGCTCTGAGTCTTTTTGGGCGGTCGTCTCTCCCCCACACGGGATGTACATTTCTGCGGCCCAACAGCGCCAGGCATAGATCATGGACGGAGATTAGCAAGGATGGGCAAGGTAGCCACAGGGGGCATTTCTCATCCCCAGCTTCTCTTAGGGTGACCCCTAAGATCTTAGGCTGACCCCCAGTGGCTGTGCCTGGCTTAGGTCACCCCTCCCTTGAGGGGTCTTACCCGTCATTGACTAACCAGTCATCTTATGGGGTTTAAGCAGCAATCACAGGAAAAATGTGTTTATCGTGTGGCCTCCAGACCCCCATTGCCATGGGGCTGGGCAGCTCTTGCTTACTTGCAGCCCAGGTCCTTTGTTATGCCTCTAGGCAACAGCCTTGTTTATCAGAAGGACCTAGTCTGGAACATGTTACTTTCAAACGCTCTGGGCAGAACACATACATCACTCGCTAACTTTAATTCTTAAATTAGGAAAATATATGTCAGTCCCCTACACCATGTGAAGGCACTCACATCCCCTAACAAAGCCAGGAGCCATCCCTTAAATAAACAACTGCTCAAGTAAGAACAGATGCGTCACTTCAGACACGATGTCCCAGAGTGGTGATGACTAAGGAGCACTGTGCTTAAGACGTGCTGGGGGCTTCCGCATTTGACAGGGCCACGCTGGACACCTGCAGGTAGACGTGGCAGGTTCACTCCAGGAACCCAGTAGAGCAGCCTCAGTGAGGCGTAGTCCACACACCATGCAATTCACCTGTCTAAAGCGTGCAGTTCAGTGGCTCTCAGTGTATCCACAGAGCTGTGCAGCCATCACCACGGTCAACTTTAGAGCATTTCCCCACCTCCGAAAGAGCCTGGTGCCCATCCCTTCACTGCTCCAGCCTTGTCCTAGGCAACCACTGATCTATTTTCTGTCTATATGGATTTCCCTATTCTGGACAGTTCATATCAATGAGATCATACAACATGTGGTCCTTTGTGACTTTCATTTAGCATGATGTTTTCAAAGTTCATTCATGTTATAGCATGTATCAGCGCCTCATTTCTTTTTATCATTGAATAAATATTCCATTGAATGGATATAGCACATTTTGTTTGTAAACTCCTCAGTTGATGGAAACTGGACTTGTTTCCACTTTTTTACCATTATGGATAATGCTGTACAAACATTCATTCACTATTGAATGTATACACTCAGGAGCAGGATTGCAGGGTCAGACAGTGGCTCTATGTTTAACTTTTCAAGGAACTGCCAGACTGTTTTCCAAAGTGGCTGCACCATTTTACATTTCAACCAGTAATGCATGAGGTTCCAATTTTTCCACTTCCTTACCAACACTTGTTATTATGTAGTTTGTTCTGTTTTTTTTACAATAGCTTCCTAATGAGTGTGACATAGTATCTCATTGTGGTTTTGAATATGTAGCCTGTAGCCTAATGATGCTGAACATCTTTTCATGTGCTTATTGGCCATTGGTATATTCCTTGGACAAATGTCTATTCACTCCTTTGGCCATTTTAAAGTTGAGTTATTTATCTTTTTATTATAGAGTTGTAAAAGGGATACAAGTCCCTGATTAGACATATGATTTATAAACATTTTCTCCCATTGTGTGTGTTCTCTTTTCACTTTCTTGATGGTGGCATTTGAAACACAAAATTTTTTAATATTCATGAAGTCTGATTTATTTAGTTTTGTTACTTATCCTTTTGGTGTCATGACGAAGAAGGCTTTGCCTCATAAAGTCCTTTTTAATTTTAGCTTTTACATTTAGGTCTATGATCCATTTTGAGTTAATTTTTATGTATGTTAATTTGAATTAATTTTTATGAGATAGGAGTTCAATTTCATTCTTTGGCATGTGGATATCCAGTTGTTCCAGCTTGTTGAAAAGATTATTCTTTCCTCCACTGAATTGTCTTGGTACCTTTGTCAAAAATCAATTTATAATAAATATAAGGGTTTATTTCTAGACTCAATTCTATTCCATTCATCTATGTTTGTCCTTATGCCAGTATTGCACTGTCTTGATTACTGAAGCTTTGTAATAAGTTTTGCAATTGGGACATGTGAGTCCCCCAACCTTCTTTTTCAAGATTACTTTGGCTATTCTGGGTTCCTTGAAATTTTGTACAAATTTTAGGACCAACTCTTCAAAGAAGTCAGCTGGGATTTTGATACAGATTGCATCAAATCTGTAGATCAAACTGGGGAGTATCATCATCTTAAGAACAGGAAAGGGATTTTGAAAAGTATAAATTGCAAGGACAAAGAGATTGGGAGAGGAAAAGTAGAAAAAGGAGTAAATGTCTTGGCTAAACACTGGAAGCTGCAGCCTGACACCTGCAGAAAGGAACCAGCAAGACACGGGCAACTCCGGAAGGCGCTGGATGCGGACACAGGGTGCCAAGGAAAGTAGGAGCGAGGCACAGAGCTGAGATGGAGGATGGGCTGTAAGTCCACTTGCAGAGCAGCTCAAGCCTCCCCTCCAGGCCCCTTCACCATCCCGCAAGGCCTGCTATAGCTCCTCCACTAGGCAAGAGACCAGAGGTCTGTTGCTTCGTAGAGTGGTGATCTTGCAATGTGGCCCATGAACTGGGTTACTAGCCCCAGCAAGATAAGTGCAGGAGGTAAAAATACGTGTTTAGAATTTCTATAGAAATTTGACCCCAACTCAACATGCAAGTGTGCCCTCGGTGGATTCTTGCCAAACAGGTTACAGGCCAGTTTGGACGTCTGAACTCCCAGGTGAGTCACTGGAGGTGTGCCACATGGACTAGTCAGGCGCAGTGGGTCCCTGACAGACTGGAGACAGGAAAACTGGTCCTTTGTCTTGGACAGTCTGAGAAGTGCTGCTCTGAAGGCTCTGCCACGTAGGGCAGGGACAGGTGGGGGCACCTGGCTGAACACCTCACTCCGTACACTGGGATACCCAGCTTGCTCCTCCCACCCACATTCCCAGGAATGTAGCTGGGCATACACATGCCTCAACACCTAGCCCCAGACAGGAATCTAGAAGATTCCCATCAGACAAGACTACAATGGCCCAGAGACAAGATGTTTAAACACTGATATCTAGAGTCCCCTCAGCAAAGCAGCTGACACCCCACCCTTCTACATCTCAATGGCAAGCTTCCCCAGCAAGCAAGCCCTGCCCAAGCACAAGAAGCTCAGCATAAGCTTGGAAACGGGTTGGTTTGTTTGTGTTTTGAATAAGGTTTGTATTAATATGGTTAAGAACTCAAAAGATTGGAAAGGTACAAGGAAGAGGTCTACCTGTGCCCTTCATGACTCAGTTCCCCTTTCAGGAAGCCTTTTAACACCTCACTCTTTAACATTTGTAGACAGCCTACATGGAAGACAGAGGCCAAAATATGGGAAGGGGAGAGGAGGGAATGGATAGGGAGCAGAAGGAAAGTTCAAACGAGGAGAAGATGAGTAATATCCCTGGAGAGGAAAGAAGCTGGCACATCAACGAAATAAGGACAGTAGCCCATTTTTTAAAAATTCAGAGAACAAAAAAAAGAGAACTCTTGGAGGCCGAGGCGGGCGGATTGCTCGAGGTTGGGAGTTCGAAACCATCCTGAGCGAGACCCCGTCTCTACTAAAAATAGAAAGAAATTAATTGACCAACTAAAAATATATATACAAAAAAAAATTAGCCGGGCATGGTGGCGCATGCCTGTAGTCCCAGCTACTCTGGAGGCTGAGGCAGGAGGATCGCTTGAGCCCAGGAGTTTGAGGTTGCTGTGAGCTAGGCTGACGCCACGGCACTCACTCTAGCCTGGGCAACAAAAGTGAGACTCTGTCTCAAAAAAAAAAAAAAAAAAAAAAAAAAAAAATTATAAAAAAAAAAAAAAAAAAAAAAAAAAAGAGAACTCTTGGAAATTAAAATTATGAAGTAAAATATATAAAGATTAAAAATTCAACTTGAAAAGTTAGAGAAAGAAGTTTATAAAATCTCACAGAAAGTAAAACAAAGAGATAAAAAATTCGATATAAAAGATTAGAAAATTAAAGAACCAGGTCAGGAGATCCAATATTCTAATAGCAGGAGTACAAGATGGATTGAACAAAGAGAAGAGAAAGGAAGAAAAATTAAATAAATAGTTCAAAATCTTTCTTTTTTTAGAGCAGAGGATGTAAGTTTTTATGTCAAAAGGATTCACCCACTATAACGAGTGAGGAACAACTCACCCCAAGACACATCACTGTGAACTTGCAGAGAGAAGAATCTAGAAACTGTCAGCCGTGAGATACAGAGGACAGGGAGGTGCGCTGGCATCAGGTATGGCAACAGCCACACTGGCAGCTGGAACGCAGTACCCGACCACACCGTCAACCACGTGGGCAGATGTTTTCAGTTACGCTAGCACACAAAACTGCACTTCCTTTGCTCACTTTCTTAGGGAAGACACACACCCCTGAAACCAAGGAAGGGAAAGACATGGACCCCACAGAACTGTGGGTAGAGTTGCTTTGGCACTAAGAACAGAGGAGAAAGGCAGAAAGAGGCAAAGAGAGAGGGAAGGAGAAGACCCATGGAATCCCGTGCACAGAGAACGCTCTAGGTGCCGGCTCCCTGGCCCCCACTCCTCTCAGCTGCAACCCTGTGCTTTGTTTTGTGAGACACTTGATATCCTGGCAATAAATTCCTCTTCTTGCTTAACTAGTTCACAATGGATTTCAGTCATTTGCAACCAAAAGATTCCTCCTCATATCTCTGCTACTCAAGGAATTAGAACCAGCGGCCTCAATATTACCTGGGAGCTCGTTAAAATGCAGTCTCAGGCCTCCTCCAGCCCTGCTTCCCCAGAATCTGGATTTTAACAAGATTCCAAGGTGATTTACATGTACATTAATGTCTAAAAACACTGTCCTCATATATCCACCCGGCAAGGTAGGGTACTGGGCACATTAGGGACGACACGTAGAATACCTGGTGACAGGTGATGATATGGTAATAATGACAATGATGATGATTATGATTGGCCTAGAAATACTTTGGAATTACAATTTCAGGAAGAGTTCCTAGAATCATGGCAAATGGTGTCCCCACATCAAATTACAGGAACAAGTACACAACTGAAAAGGCAGAAAGCACATCTATACCAGGAAACAGGTTCAGCTCTACTCCAAGAACCTGTCAGGTTAGTCCCAGGTGTCTATATAGGAGGCCATTAAGAAACCCCCCTCTCAGGTGTGGCAGTTGGCTGGGAGTGAGTGACAGACACTCAGGCTGGGATGAACCTGACTGTGGGAATGCTGAGCTATGTCACCTTTCTCAGCAGAGCGAGTGTTCTGTCCCAGTGCTCAGGAATAGGTCAGGAGGAAATATCCCCTGTGAGCAGCTCCTAATTGCTTTTTCAGGCAGACACTGGCGTGGGCAGGACTGGGGGTGGAAGGGGAGAGGGAACAAGGGAGGCTGGGGGCCGCTGCAGGGGTGGAAATAGGAAATGACACCCTCACTCTTGGCAGGAGTGAGGCTGCCCCTCACATAGTTTTCCTGGCTCCAGTCCTGTGGCATTCAGCCACCTCCTCTGTGCTGGGGGTTCCACTGACTTGCCAATGTGAGCACATGTGCATGGAAGCTGGGATTTTAAAGGAAAAGGGAAATGTGCTTGTGGAAAGCTGATGTCTCATCTTAGTCCTCAGTGTGCTGTGAATGGAGGATGCGCTCAGTCCTTAGGAGTCCTTATTAAAGAGAGAAGCAAACCAGCCCTCCAAGAATTTACACCTTGGAGCCTCCAATCCTTTAGAATACCTAGAGGAATCTTATCCTGTTCGGTAATAGCAAACTCTACCGTCGTCAAACAGCTGTCCCCGGCAAGGCCAACCGTGGTTACCAGTTGCCACCACGGCAACAAAAGCCAAACGCCAACCTCACATAACACACACTGGATGACATGCTTACTACCTGCCGGGCACTTTTCTAAGTACTATTTCAACTCATTTAATTCTCACAACAACTTCCTGAGGTTCAATACAATTTCAGTCCCCATTTTACAGAAGAGAAAGACGAGTCATAAAGAGATTAAATGAGGGAGAACTGGGATTCAAACCTAGTAGTTTGGCTTCCTACTCTTTAGCCGTTGTTCACTCATTCATTTATTTGAGACAGCGTCTCACTCTGTTGCCCAGGCTAGAAGGCAGCAGTGTCATCATAGCTCACTGCAGCCTCCACCTCCTGGGCTCCTCCCCTTATAGGCACACACCGCCACAGCCAGCTAGTTTTTTAATGTTTTGTAGAGACAGCGTCTCACTCTGTTGCCCAGGCTAGAAGGCAGCAGTGTCATCATAGCTCACTGCAGCCTCCACCTCCTGGGCTCCTCCCCCTTATAGGCACACACCGCCATAGCCAGCTAGTTTTTTAATGTTTTGTAGAGACAGGGTCTCACTGTGTTGCCCAGGCTGGTCTCAAACTCGTGCCTTCAAGTGATCCTCCTGCCTCAGCCTCCCAAAGTGCTGGAATTACAGGTGTGAGCCACTGCACCCAGCCAACTGTTGTACTTAAACAATGGCCCAGGTCCAGCTTGGTGGGCAGGGTGTCAGCAACAGCTCTGCTGCTAACTAATCCCATTTCAACCTTAGCAAGCTACCTGGCTTTAGCTAAATAATTCAAAGGCGATATGGAGAGGTGCAAGAACAGAGGTGCCAGAGGTGAAGGACCTGGGCTCTACTCCTGGCACTGCCATCTAGAAAGGAAGGACACTAATGCTGATGGGAGGCAGAGCACATGTTTAATCTTCCAGCCAGCCATGCGACCTTAGGCAAGTCGCTGTCCCTCACTGGGTCTGTGTGTCCTTGTTTCCTTGTATCTATAGCAGAACAGGTGATCTCAGGATCTTTAAAAAATGAAACCTAGGGCATGCTCACTGAGGAGTGACTGCACGCATGGGGCACTCTGGCAGGCGCCGAGGGAGACGGCGAAAGGCAGGCCCGTGCTCTGCAGGCTGAGTCCAAGTCTCCTCTCCATTTTGTTGCCCTGCGAGCTGAGCAAGGTGTCATTATCCCGTGTGTGCAAATGGGGGAAATGATGTTTGAGCACGGACGGTCACACAGTTTGGTTGTAGCTAGAGTGTGACCCTAAATTGACCCCTAGCCCAGACTCTTCCTGCTCCCAAGTGTCCTACCTCATCTTGCCAGCACTGTGACTAAAAGCTACAAAGTCTACTTTGAGTCCCTAACTTCCCTCAGCTATTTTGTCCCACCCTTCTGCTGTGCCCGTCCTGGGCAGCACAGACACACACACACACAGTGCTGCACACCCCGAGACACAGCCAGTGCTGCCGAGTGATGAGAACCAGCCCCTCTGGAGGCCCAAAGCCCGGCCCTGGGGCAGCGAGGGTGCTGTGGGCAAAGCCCCCCAACCAGATGCGGGCTGACTCAACACCCCTGCCACCGACTCGGGACACAGCCTCCAGCCCACCATCTACTGGTGAGCAGGAAGCCCTCGGCTAAGTCTGGGGACAGAGGAAAGGCCGGCGAGCACAGCTCACTGGCAGACGCGCCTTCCACCCCTGTGGGCTCCCCGAGTGGGCAGCCCAGCGCCCCGCACACAGTGGGCGCTCAGAGCGGGCAGCCCAGCGCCCCGCACACAGTGGGCGCTCAGAGCGGGCAGCCCAGCGCCCCGCACACAGTGGGCGCTCAGAGCGGGCAGCCCAGCGCCCCACACACAGTGGGTGCCAGCACGGCTCTGCTGGTGCAGCAGGGCAGCAGGAGGGTGTTACAGGCAGGACACACGTATGGGTCCAGAGTCCAAAGGAAGGGAGTTCCAGTCCCCCTTGTTTAGCAGAACTGGGCTCTGACAGCGGAATCGCAACACTGGAAGGCTGCTCTTTAAAGAACCTGTGTTATCAAATGCACTTCTGCCATCTGTCCCAATAACTTCCTTCTCTGTGCCGTAAGTTAGAATAGAGGAAGAGGCGATGTGATCTCCGGCCTTTCTTGAAGTGGAGTGCAAAAGGGTTTCAGAACTCATTTAGTCTCAACTCCTCCCACCGCACCTTCAGAAGCGCTCCTGTGGGCACCCTCTTCCTCTGCCCCTCACGGCTCTCCCTTGGCAATAACCTGTGCCCAAGGCTATGGCCAGAAGAGACAGAAACTTCTGTGAGTTTGCAGGAACCAAGGACACTGTCACTCATTGCAGGCGGTCGTTCCCAATATTTATCTGATGTTCTTTCAGGGCAGCAAAATTTTTGACTGGATTTATGACCCCCTAGCTAATGTCAACATTTCCAAGTCTCTCTTGCAGTGTGGCCATATGACCAAGGTCTGGCTAATGAGAACTTAGAACAATCGTGCCCCTAAAAGGAAGGCACGCACTTTCTCTGTCTTCTCCTTCCTTCTCTCCCTGGCTGGAATGAGGACATTGTGGTGAGCCATCTTCAGCCCTGTGCGGAAAGCAAAGGCCCTACGAGCAGAGCCGCCAGCTGGAAGGAGCCCGGGTCCCTGGCGCCGCACGGCGCCCGTGTTGTCCTCGCACAGTCTGCACTCAGACTGCAACACACAGGACAGGAGTAACTTCCGTCTTGTCTAGGCTATAGTGTCTGTTACAGCAGTCAAACTTGTATCCTAACACAAACTTTGGGGTGTCGGGCAACCTCTCCTTCTCTGAGACACCCCCACCCTCAGCCCCTGGGAGGCAGCTCAGTGGTGTTGTGTTTGGTCTGTAGGTGGCTGGTAGACCAGGGGCAGGAGCCCATCCAAGCGGGCCATTCACATTCTCTCCCTCAAGGTCTGGAGAGGAGGGCCACTATTGTGCTCAGCCCTCAGTGACGCGTGCCCTGGCGCACAGACAGAGGCAGACGCGAGAGGCAGAGGGAGAGAAGGTGCCTGGCCAGCATGCACTTCTCAGGCCCTGCTCCTGGCCTTGCACGGCCCTCCGAGCTCCCTGCCTGTGGCTCTTGGGAGACACGCTGACGCTTTGTAATAAGCTCCCTCTTTTGGCCTTAGATGCTTTAGGTTCGTTTCTGTTATACATAACCCAAAGTGCCCTAAGTCTTTTCTGATTCTTTTTTTTTTTAATTATTATCTTTTTAAATAGAGATGGGGTCTCGCTCTTGCTCAGGCTGGTCTCGAACTCCTGAGCTCAAACAATCCTCCTGCCTCAGCCTCCCAGAGTGCTGGAGTTACAGGGGTGAGCCACCGTGCCCAGCCACTCTTCTGATTCCTGTAAAGATCTGTGTGTCTTCACAAGCCAGGTGACCCACGTCTCTGCAGCACACCCCTTGGCACACCGACCGCTGCCACCATGGCAATGACAGGAGATCTGACATGAACCAGACAGATTGACAGATTAATTGCCTGACTGACGAGTAGATTAATCCACGGATTTTCCAGGGGTGCAGGCCTCCTGGAATCATAGAGTCAAGGGTGAACAGAGAGGCTAGGTGATGCGCCCGAAGCCATGCAGCACCCTCCTCCCTGCCCTCCGGAGCTGGCCTGGCCTGGGGGTGCTCTGACAGCCAGGACAGAAGATTCCCTGTGGCAGCTGTGCCACATCTGGCCTTTTGTGCCTCCGAGGAAAACTGCAAGCTTACCCTTTTTCCTTTTTCTGGATCTTTCTCTATAATTCTAAATTTTACTGTGTATTATTTTTATTTTAGAGACAGGGTCTCACTCTGTCACCCAGGCTGGAGTGAAGCAGCATAATCACAGCTCACTGCAGCCCCCAACTCCTGGGCTCAAGCGATCCTCTGGAGTAGCTGGGACCACAAGCGAGTGCCATCACGCTCGGCTCTCACGATGGGTTTTAAAGAATAATTGACTTTTCTTCTCTGGAAGGAGTGATGACTGTACCTCTGCCATGTGCCAGGCACTGTGCTGGCACCTTCAGCTGCTTTTCATTTAAACCCCACCAGAACCCACTTTCCAGGAGAGCAGAGTGGGGTTGAGAAAGGCTAAGCCACTTGCCCAAGACACATAGCTGGCAGGGATGGGACAGGGAAGGACCCGCTGGTCTGGCTGGAGACCCAGTGTCACCCACCTGACTATGCTGCCTCCTACAGCAGATCCATCCTCCCCCATGGTTTCTGCCTGTATTTCCTGCCTGCTGAGTAGCACCTGCTCAGCAGGCTGGATGTGGCTCCCCCAGTGCTGGGCCCTGAGGCCAGGGGACGAGTGGAGGAGGGGTTACCTGGGGCGCCCGGGGAGGCTCAGCAGATGGCACTCTTTCCTCACCATTCTGCCTTACTGCCTCCTCTCCCCTTCCTCCCTCATTGCCAGACTCTCTTTGGAGCCTGTGCCTTATCGTGACCCCTGCCTCCCTCTTACCCTCCACAAAGGTGTCCCAAGAGCTACCTTGTCAGGAGAAGACATCTGGATAGCTCACTTTTTTTCTCAGAGAAGGGAACAAAGGCCTGACACCCCAGGGTGCAGCTTGACTGCTTTGGAGCTGTGTTTGCACCCAGAGCTGAGTGTGTCTATCTCAGGTTCCCAGAGGCCTAAGGGCAGGACCGTGTCTTCACACGCCTGGTGGCATGCATTGTCAGTGCTCCATGGAAAACAAACAGTTGTCATGGGAAGACAAGGAAGCTGCCTGGCTTCAGGTGGCTGTGGTCCCAGGCTGAAAAGATGCAGAATTGAGGTCTTGACCTCTTCTTTTAGCACACAAACCCATGTCCCCAAGGCCACCCCTGGAGGCTATGCAGGGAAGCCAGGAGGCTTGGCACTCCCATGGCCTCCCTGAAGAATCGGATGAGTAGTTCGTGTGCATGTGTAAAGATGTGTGCGTGGGGTAGAGGAGTACCCTCTCTGATTTCATTGTGGATTATAGAAATAATTATCTATAGTTATCTCTCACTTCTGATAAATGAGTGATTCTCAAAGGAGAGATGCAGGCCCCATCAGGAAGGCTTGTCCGAGTCTCAGAGATCAGGTGTTCAACGGGAACACTTTATGTTTATCAAAAGGAGCATGATTTTTTAAAAGGACTGATGCAGCCCTTGCAAAGGCCGTACCTGCTTCCCATTCCTTTCTCTACTTGAGAAATCCTATTTACCCTTCAAAGCCCAGCACAACTGTCACAGCTCTTGGGAAGCCTTCCTCTGCCCCCAGGGGCTAAATTTATCCCTCTTTCTCAGTTCTCCCAAGCATCAGGTTCATGCTGCTAGTATAGCCCGTCCTGTGGGGCATTACAGAGGGCTACATGCGAATTGTCACCACGGGCTGCATGTCCCCAGTGCATGGGAAATGTGCTTCCCATGACTTCACACTCCCATTCCAGGGCAGTCTGAGGGATGGGGAGATTGTGTAGTTGGCAGAGAGGTGGTGTTGATGTAGGGAGCATGCCTGGGAGGAAAGGGCTGAAAGGAAAAGTGAGGAAGACTCCCTGAGAGCCAGAACATACATTACAGCAGCAGTTCCCAACCTTTTTGGCACCAGGGACTGGTTTCATGGAAGATAATTTTTCCATGGACTAGGTGTGGGGGGGATGGTTTCAGGATGATTCAGGTGCATTACATTTATTATGCACTTTATTTCTACTATTATTACATTGTCACTTACCACTCACTGATAGGGCTTTGATATGAGTCTGCAAACAATTGATTTATTACGGTCTCTGTGCAGTCAAACCTCCGCTAATGAGAATCTGTATTTGCAGCCACTGCCCAGCTCTAGCATCACCACTGATGGGGAAACGCCGCCCGAGGGCCCTGCTGATTGGATTCATGTGAAGCTCACGGCTGATCCTGCTAATGATGGGGAAAGCCCCTACCCGAGGGCCCTGAGGCGAAATACATGTGAAAGCTTACGGCTGATCCTACTAATTAGATAATGGTTGGTTGGTTGTGTAAATGTATAAGACTGGGGAAAAGTAAGGAAGCGTTGCTCAGTTTGGTGGCGTGCCCCTCTGAGCCCGCCGGTGTGATAAAAAGCTGATTCTCTGACCCTCTGTGTGCCACTCGGTTCTTTCCTGGTTTATCGCTGGTTATTTGCTGTAACATTTTGGTTCCCTGACCGGGAAAGCCGACTGCGCTGACCCCTTGAAGCCGCCGGATGGGGACGAGCAAGGCAGGGCCTCCCGCTCCGGCCCTCCGCAGAGCCTGGAACTCTCCCGGACACTCCAGAGGGAAGGAGCAGTCAGAAGCCGGGACGTGGGACAAGGTAGGGTCCCAGGACCTGCCCAAGATAGGCTGTCAGTAAGACAGAAGAAGAGTTTGACCTCCTAAGGGTAGGGACCGGAGGGAATGTGTGACCGCCGTGTGAATGTGTGAGTGGAAGGAGCACGGTGACTGCTTGCGGTCCACGGCTCAGCTACGGGGTTGAGTGAGTCCTAGCCTGCGGGTCTGTGGCGGCGACGTACGGCATAACGGCGATTCCCTCCCCGTAACAGGGAGTGTCCGGCCCGGGTTCTATACGGGCACGCCTTAGCCAAGGCGCATCTAAGTTCTCGCGAGGGACGCAGCCAGGCGGACACCTGAAAGAAGCCCCTACCCCTTGCAACGAAAGAGAAAGGGGAGGAGCTGGAGCCGGACCAGAGTCTGGGCATGGACAAGGTTCAGAAAGGAGTGGTGGCGGTGGTGCAGGGAATGGGAGCGCTGGTTAAACCAGGTAAACACGGGAGGGGCCAAATCCAAGCCAACAGCTCTAAGGTGCATGCTGATAAGGTTCATATGTTCAGTGTGGAGAGTGGTGACTGGGACTCCAGGTCACCCAGAGCAATTCCCATACATAGATTCATGGCTAAAGATGCCCCCTTGGGTTTGGTTTCGTGATTACGAGGGACAGAGTAGGGTTTTAGTGGCTCACAACCCACAAGTCACGCCACCCTTCTGGGCACCCCCAACTGACATGCGAGGTCCGCCACAGGTTTGGGATGACAGAACCATCCAGCCGGGGCAACCTGCCCTGTATCATCAGCCTTTCTCCACCACTGACCTGTTGAGTTGGAAACACCACACCCCGTCCTACTCGGAGAAACCGCAGGCCCTCGTCGACCTCCTGGAGTCTACCTTCCAGACTCACCGCCCCACCTGGGAAGATTGCCGGCAACTCCTGCTGACCCTCTTCAGTGCTGAAGAATCAGTGTTGGATCACGACTGGACTCGGATGTGGAACAGTGGGCATCACGAGCGGTGCCCGAGACCAACCCAGAGTGGGATTTCAACGCACCAGAAGGACAGTGGCACTCGAGCGGTACTGAGAGGCTCTTCTCCAAGGAGTGCGGGAAGGGGCCAAAAAGCCAACCAACATGAACAAGCTTGCCCTAATTACCCAGAAGCCAGAGGAGTCACCCAGTGACTTCTACGAGCACCTCTGCAAGCACCTGTGTGCATACCGAGTATACACACCTCTTGACCCAGAGGCAGCCAAAAATGCAGCGTTTGTTGGGCAATCGGCCTCCGACATCTGGAGGATGCCGCAGAAACTCGGATTCGCAGGCATGAGCATCACACAGTTAATGGAGGTGGCCCAAAAGGTGTACGTCAACCGGGACCAGACCGCTCAGAGGGAGAAAGATCAGAGGATGAAGAAAAAGGCCGCCCTCCTGGCTGCTGCCCTCGGAAGACCCGACCCGTCCAAGCGGCCCGGACCCCCATGAAAGGAGGGATCCAGAGGATGGGAACCCTTGGCAAGAGACCAGTGCGACAACTGCACAGGGTTCCGCCACTGGAAGAATGAACACTCTCACAAGAGAAGTCACCTGTCACAAGAGAGGGTCCCATTCAGGGCTATCTAACAGAAACAGGAAGCCCAAGAGCTAGTGGGGCTCGCTGGCATTGACTCCGAGTTGGGCCAACCGGGTTCCTTCACTCGTGGCCCTCGGGAACCCATGGTCAAGACAAAGCAGGAAACAACTATGGTCGGAGCTACTGGGACTCGGGTAGCCAGACCCGTCTGCCAGTCCCAGGTATGGCAACTGGGGGCCATCAGACAAGGCACGCGGTCCTCCACACGCCAGACTGTCGGTGCCTCTCTTGGGGCGGGACCTGCTGAGCGGGCGTGAGGCAGACGCCATCCAGAGGACCGAGGAGCTGGAGGAGGCCAAACAGGAGCAGGCGGAGAAAGATGAGGAGTGCGCTGACCTGAGGCGCAGCCACCAGTGGGCAGTGGAGTCCCTGCAGGCCTCCTGGGTGCTGAGACCCGGGTCCGCAGTGGAGCACTGAGGCTCAGGAAGATGGAGGGTGACCTCAATGACCTGGAGCTAGAGCTGGGCCACGTTACCCGTTGGGCCACAGAGGCCCAGGCGGCCACACGCTGCTGCGGGCCCCGCGGACGGAGGAGCAGGCAGGGCAGGACGAGGAGTGGCAGCTGAGCCCCCCCCCCCCTCCCCCCAGCAGGCGCAGGCCCTGGGGCGCCGGCCGCGCTGCTGGCTTCGGAGCTGCAGGAGCCTCAACCTGCTGCATTCGCAGAACACAGGCCTCTGAACCAGAAGAGGAAGCTCGAGGCGGGTTTGGCCCAGCTGAGTGGGGAGGCGGAGGAGGCTGTCCAGGGGAGGAGGGAGGCAGAGGAGAAGGACAAAGGGGCCATCGCCGATGCTGCCACGATGGCTGAGGAGCTGAAGGAGCAGGACACACGTGCACACCTGGAGCGGACGAAGAGGACACTGAAACAGGCGGTGCGGAGCTCCAGGCCCGGCTTGAGGAGGCTGAGCAGGCCCCCTCAGGGTGGGAGGAGGCAGGGAGCTGTGGGGTGCTGGCGCGGACTGTGGGCCCTGGCAGAGGCCGTGGCCTGTCTGTCCAGGCAACTGGACTCGGTGGCGGCGGGATGGCTGCCTTGCCTAAGCAAGGAGGCGCACGGGCTAACGCTTGGGCAAGGTGTCCGTGTGCGGGTCCCACACGCAGTGGTGGCTTTGGTGCATGCCTCAGGGCACCGACTGCGTTCTAGCAGTCGGCTGGCGCAGTACGGCTGCTGTGTGGGGCCCGAGATCGCCATCGAGACTGTGTGGACCTTGAACCCGGCCACCTTCCTTCCTGCTGGGTCAGGGTCGGACCATGACTGTGCCAAGGCCGCGGAGGAGGTCTGTGCAAGTCGGCCAGACTTGAAAGACAGTCCGTTCCCAGCGCCCAACCTGGAGCTCTGTTCAGTGGACAGGCTGCAGAGCTCAGGGAAAGTGGAGCGCATGAACCGAACCCTTAAGGTTACAGTGGCCAAACTTTGTCAAGAGATACAACTACCCTGGGTGGATGTGTTAAGCATCACCTTACTATGGGTGAGATGTACCCCTGGCCCCACTGGGTACTCACCTTCGAGATCTTATATGGCAGGCCACCCCCCTCCCATCATCAAACGCCTGAGAGGGGAACACTAGGCAGCTGGAAGAATTCAGACAGACTCCCAATCCACCTGTATCGACCCAGGGGACCTGGTCTGGGTAAAGGATTGGAAGAAGGAATCCCTAGAGCCCGCCTGGAAGGACCCCTATACTGTGATACTAGTTACCCCCACTGCTGATAAAGTTGCAGGTGTCACCCCATGGATCCACCATTCCTGGGTAAAATGAGCCAAGACAGATGATGCGACCAGACATTGGATGGTGCAGCAAAGTCAACAGGACCCCCGAAGATTCAGCTCAGACGCCTGCCCGCTAAGATGGATTGCCCTTGAATCTGGCTAGAAGCCGAGGACTCAATGGGACCGCTGACCTGGACTCTTACAGGAATACTGACAGTCTTCTTAAGAATTGGACTTGGGGCCTCTGCCCCAAGAGACTGGACTGACTGACTGACTTCTTGGTAATCCTTTTCTGGGTCTACATAAAGTACCTCTGTGGTGTTTTGGTTAGGGCTCTTTAGGCCCCCGCTCCAACAGACAACAGACTGCCCTTCAAATATAGGGGGAGGGATAGCAGCTGGGCTAGGACTCCCTGCTATCCCTCCAAAGTCAGCTAGACTCACTGGCAAACCCTGCGGGATAGATGGGCACTTGAAAAAGGAGGGGACTTGTGTGCTTCCGGAGGAAGAATACTGTAGACCAAGCAGGGATTATAAAGGGCTAGAAAAAAGAATCCACAAGAGGAAACGGGAGTTAGGATAGGCTTGGGGCTTTAATTTCGCTATTACCCCTAGCAGAACTTCTACCCTGCCTGCTCAATGCAGTAATTAGATTCATAGGTTGATGCTGCTGTGTGAATAGATAAGGGCATCAAAAGGGTGGAATGATGGGGAAGACCCACCCGAGGGCACTGCTGATTGGATTCATGTGAAGCTCATGGCCAACCTGCTAATGATGGGGAAAGCCCCTACCCAGGGCCCTGAGGCGAAATACATGTGAAAGCTGACCCTACTAATTAGATAATGGTTGGTTGTGTAAATGTATAAGACTGGGGGAAAGTAAGGAAGCCTTGTTCAGAGTTTGGTGGCGTGCCCCTCTGAGCCCGCCCTCTGTGTGCCACTCGGTTCTTTCCTGGTCTATCCCTGGTTATTTTCGTGACACCACCTCGGCTCGAGCCATTAGGCATTAGAGTCTCCTAAGGAGGGGCAACCTAAACCCCCGCATGTGTGCCCAGTTTATGGTGGGGTTTGCACTCCTGTGAGAACCTAATCCACTGCCGATCTGACAGGAGGCGGAGCTTGGGCAGCCCTGCCAGCAGGGGGACACACGGGTGGAGCTTCACTTGCTCACCCACCACTCACCTCCTGCTGTGTGGCCCTGGTTTGTAACAGGCCACAGACTGGCACTGGTCCGGGATTTTGTCTACAGGAAGGGCTGCAGAAGGGAGTACTTTTAATGGGCCAGAGGTAAACTGGTCAGAAAAAGCTGATGAGCATTGGTTGGGGTAGAGGAAGTTCTCAAGGACAGGCCTGGGCAAGGCATTTCTGAGCATGAGAAACTGGGAGTGCACTGCCCTTCCAAATGTTTGCCTGGACTAGATTTTGAGACCGAGTCACACAGTCAGGACACTCTAGGAGAAGACTTGGACTTCTCCAGGAATGGAGGCTGGAGGAGCAAAGAAGGGAGCAAAGTAGGAGCAAGGGCCTCGGAGACGACCCGAGCACTGGAATTAGCTGCATCAGGCCTTGCACTGCAGATTACCAGGCCTGCTGTGGCCACACTGCGGGATTTCTTGCACTCTGCTGGTTGTTCCAGGGCTGCGTGAGAGTGGGAGTGTGTATAGGTCCAGAGGTTTGGGCCTGGGAGGACACAGTGATGTTTGGGAGGTGATGGTGTGACATGCTCAGGGATGGAATGCCGGATGATCATCTATGTGGGTGCTCTTCATTGCGGTGAAAAATGTGGTGGCCCCGGTCCCAGGGCCGGTGACAGTGTCACAGGTTGCACAACATCTCCAGGAAACCCTCCCTCACCCCTTTCCAAATATGAAAGAGGTCAAGACAGCAAGAACAGGGACTCCTTGACTATGAAATGGGCCTGGCTACTAACTCACAAATTATCGGCCACACTGCTGCATGTTGCAAGGAAACTGGGTCAGCTTGCTCCTTTCCACATCTTTAAGGTGTGTCCCAGAGGGAACTCTCTTCCATACAGCAGCCTCTCACGTGACCCAATTCTGGAGACAAGAATTCCTAGTTAAACCAATAAAGGGTTAAAAGTCCCTGGGTGCCTCAGCATTGGCAAAACTAGAATTGCCTCCATTTCATTAGAAGAGTGTGGTCATTCCTGTTCTTGTCCTGGGTCCCTGACCCACGCATGGTTGCTGCGGTGAAGCCTGGAGCCAGCTAAGAGGACGCCAGAAGACAGACACGGGAGGAGCCCACCACAGCAGCCTTTCTGACAAGTGCTTCCCTGCCAGTTAAGGCCCTGGCCCCACGCTGAGAAACCCTCTTTCTCACCCTCTTCCCCATATCCATGCCCAGCACCCCTCTGCCTCCAGCCCTGTGCCCACGGCAGCCATGAGCAGCTTCCTGTCACGGCCCAGTGGTCTGCCTCCCCTGCGTGCTGGGCTTGTGATTAGGGGGACGTCTGCAGGTCTCAACTCCGGGGATTAAAGGCCCTGTGCTTTTTCTCACGGGTCCCTGAGCTCCCGAGGATGGTGACTGCAGTGGAGGCTACTCAGCCCAGTGCTCCTGGCCCTGCCCCACCATCAGCATGTTTTCTGTTCTCTGCACGCACTCCAGGACGGGCTGATTTCCTCGCCTCGGCCCTCCTTGCTTAGCCACAGAGGTTGAGCAAGTATTGCTGGGCAGCGCGGCCGGGGCCCTGCCTCCTAGGGACAGGCTGGTCCTGCATGAGTCAATCGGAAGTCACTTGCTCACCAGCCTGGTCCTTGCCCTGACCCTCGGGTTCCTCTTCCTCTGGGCATTGCCCCACCCACACCGGCTCCCATGTGGCGGCCGTGCTGTCACTGGTCAGGCATGCAGGCTCTGGGTCACCCTCCTGGACCTACCACCTGCTATGTGACCTTGACCTGCAGCCTCCTGTAAAATGAAGTTCGAAATAGTCCCTGTCTCACAGAGCTGTGAGGATTAAGTGTGACAATTTGTTTCAAGTGCCTGGCATTTGGTAGTGTAAGCAAAGTGGTTCTATTTTCTGAGAAATGTTGTCCCTCCAGACCTGTGGATCCAGGTCTTCCTTGGGAAGCCAAAGTGAAAAGCTCTCAGGCTGTCCAGTGCCTTTCCTGCCTCAGGGCAGCTGCACTTTCTGATAGGGGCAGGGGACAGTATATAGAGTCACAGAAAGGGGGCCTTTCCAGACAGGACCATGCCGTAAGTGTGCAGAGCCTGCCTCACCTTTTTAAGGGTCTCTCTGTTTGCATCCTGTCAGTTTAGGGTGATTATACGGCTTACCTGGGCCACCATTTTCAAAATGTTTTCCTTTCTGGAGTGAAGAATCACACCCTGCCACTTCCTAGCAGGGGAAATGCAGAGAAACTGGGCACCCTCCCAGCCCTCCAGTGTACCTGCATCCCGCCACTCCCACTGGGAGGCCTGGGCTACAGGCAGGAGACTCGGCCTCAGTTCCCAAGAGAGCTCCCTTATTCTCCCTGGCTCCCGCAGGGTGAGAAGATGGAAGGCAGGGGGCCATGCACAGAGAGCACTTTCCTCTTCTCCAAGGCCTTCACTGGCCAAAGAGCCCACCTCCCTCCCCACGCCCTCTTGATCCTTATCTGTAGAAAGAACCAAGCAGGTTGGAATGGCCGTGTCCTCTTCCCTCACACACTCCTCTGCTTTCTCTGGCTCTTGCTTGTGGGAGAGAATAGAATGGTTGCTGCAGCCTCACTTTGCAAAATATTCCCAAGTTCTTGTTTTAAAAACTCTAGAGCCAAGTGTGCATAATATTTCCATATAATTTGTATATTACAGAGATCATTCCTTCGGATGTTCACAGTGAGTCTTCTCAAGGCAAGGTAAGCCTCCTTAAAAGATATGCATTTGTTCATGGCTTCCAGGTGCCTGTGGTTTCTACCTAGAACATAGTGCAATTGCTCTCAGCTTTATAGTTCTGGCTGGGTAACTTAGGCAAGTCATTCAGTCTATAAAATAGAAACAGTATAGGGTTGTCATGAGTTTAAAATGAGACAATAGCATGCCTGTAGTCCCTGCTACTGGGGAGGCTGAGGCAGGAGGATTGCTTGAGCCCAGGAGTTCAAGGCTGCAGTGAGCTGTGATTGAGCCACTGCACTCCAGCCTGGGCAACAAAGGGAGACCCTGTCTCTAAAGAAAAGTCCTGCGGGAAGTTGGTGGCGAGGTTGGGGTGTAGGGGTATTTTAAGAAGGCAGGGTGCTGTTTTGGAAACCCAGAAGGGTTTTAGGACTGTGGAATGTTAGAGCAGGAAGGGGTTTAGTGGTCAATTTTGCCCAACGCTTCCATTTTACAGAGGAAAAAACTGAGGTTCAGAGAGGTGCATAACTTTCTCAAGATTCCCAGCAGGCTGCAGTTAGCAATTCCCCACTGGCTGAAGTCAGGGGGACACCATCGTAGCCTGAGGGCCTGCTCAGTCACAGGGCAGAGCTCTGGGACCCTGGAGGCTGCCGTGTTGGAGCAGAAGCCGAATTGCCTCTTAATTCCAGACGTCCAGTGTCCGTCTGCAGAGAAGAGGAGGCTCCCGGCCTCCCAGGATCCCAAAAGGCAAACACATCTGGTTAACTAACAGGAGTCCTTGAGAAAGTGGCAAGAGTGGGAAAGAACCCCGCAGACTCCCTCCTCGTCTCTTGCCTTGAGCCGCTGACTGGACTGGGATGGCTTTATGGGCTGAGCTGCCAAGGCCTGGAATGTGGAATGTGACCTCAGCACTCTGAGAGCCCTGCTCAGGCACAGAAACAGGCCGCCCGTCTTCCCTGCAGAGCCCCACGGCCGCAAGACAGGCCTCCGGAAGGTCAGGCTTCTTCCTGGCAGGGCAGCAGAAACAAATCCCAGCATTTTAAAGGTCACGAACCTCATGGAGAATCAGGTAGGGAGTTGGGGGCCAACGATTTCTTTTTGAGAGGAGCAGTCGCCAGAATGAATGGTCTGGGGGGAGGAAATCTGTCGTCAGGACCATTGGATTGGGGTGTCCAGCCCCACGATGAACACCCCACCTGGGGTAGGGAGTAAAGATGTGTTTCTGTCTCGGCCCCTGCTTTTAAGGAGCTTGCTGGGGATATAGGACTCTAATAAATGAACCGAGAAAGAGAAAAGGCAGAAGCTATGTTAAAGGCCAAAGAGGAAATGCTTTGGCAGGAGTGAGACAAATCAGTGTGGACGCGCCCAGTTCTGAAGGGCTTTGTAGAGTGGGGATCTTTATCTAGGCCTATGCTCTTCAGCTGGTGGGTGGAGGGAGGAGCATTTCAGGACGGAGAACAGCTTGAGTAGAGGTGGGAGTGAGCACAGGGACTTGCCCCCTTGGTGCACAAGCTGTGACGACTCCTCTAAGGCGTGGGCATTGCCGTGGGGTATCCTGGGCTCCTGGGCGATGTGGCAACACTGCTCTGTGCTGCAGACAGTCCCTGGCAGAGAGGGGCTCACACACACTGGCCAGAAGGATTTGGTAAAGGTGTAGCAAAGTAACTTCATCCTAAGAAGCCCTGAAATCCTGAGCCCAGTCAGCCTTGCATAAAGCGTGCACAGTGGCTGCCATCTCAGGGCCCAGCTTCAGCGTGGCTTCAAATCCTATCTCTGAAGCCTTTGTGACTGTGTCACACTGTCACTCTTTAAGCTTCAGCTTCCTCAGCTGTAGAGTGCAGATAATGAAATCCTTAACTCACAGGGCTATAGTAAGGACTAAACAAGGCAGGGCTTACCCCCAACTTGGCACCCTCAGCCCATGGCAGCTTTGTGTCCCAGCTTGCTGCCCAGGCCTGGCGTTGCAGGGTGAACTTTCTTGTCTGGTTGTTTCCCGGGTAAGTCAAGCCCTAGGAGTCTTCTCTGGCCTCGGGTGCCCTTTGGATACCTCTGTGTAGGTGTGGGAGCCGAGCTGGACATCTGCTCTACAGCCACATGGGTACCTGCAGAGGGCCTAGGGCTCTGGAACGGGCTCCACTCGGCCTTACCAGGAACTGTCTTTATCTAGACCAGTTCCTTATCTATAAAATGAAGAGCTTGCATTAGACTAGTGATTCTCACTTTGTGGGAAGGGGAGGGGTCTTCAGTTCCAGTGTGGGGCCCTGAATCCACACGCCCAGCAAACATTGCCTATGGACCAGATGGATAACATACCCTCTCATCGATGCTGTGCCGTGTTGCAAACATACAGAGGTGCTGCTATGATATGTAAGATCCATATTAGGACTATTGAATGCACTGTAGCTTTTTATCAACATATAGTTTTTCATTTATAGATACTAAAAGTACAATTACTTAGAAAAATCCCAAAGTGGTTTTAAAGAGGTACTAAGGCTTGAAAAGTCTGGCTCCCACTGGGTCAGATGAAGGACACACTCACCCTTCCCTGAGATGGCTGTAATCCCAGCCTCACACACAAGCGCTCCTCTCCTCCCCCTCCCTTCCTGAGCAAGTAGCAGCTGCTACAGTAGGTTTCCCAGTGGCAGTGGGACGGGACGAAAGGAGGATGGACAGGAGAGGAAGGGCAGCGTTACTCAGAGAGATGAAGACAAGTTTGTGTAGGAAAATCTGGTAAATCCTTAGAATTCCATCAGTTTAAAGGTCTTTTTTAAAAAAAGCAGCCTGTCACTTCCCTGTATTTGTCATTGTTTCCCACTGCACACACGTTTGCAGCCCATGGGAAGTGGGAGGAGTTGGAATGTCCTCCAAATTCCCCTGACACCCAGTTCCCACCTCCATCCTTTAGAAAAATGTGTTTTACCTTTTCAGGAGGTCACAGACCTTTTCAGAATCTGGTAATGATTATGGACCCCCACGCCCACCCCAAATGCAGCCCCCCCCAGATGATTTCCCACACGGTCCCAGCAGGTTCATCCTCCCTGGATTCACGTGGACCTCCCTGGGGGCTTGCGGACCCTAGGCTAGGAAATCCTAATCTTGTGTGGGTTGCTTCCGGTAAGTTTAAATTTACCTCCTCTTACTTTTCCATAGATCTAACCTCTACATCCCACAGGGCTTGTAATGGACCTTCTAAGTGTCCCATTTCCCAGACTGCTATTGTGGGTGTCTTAGATGTTGGAAGACTGGACTAGCAAAAGCAGCCTCTCTTAGGAGCAGCATTGCAAAGGCAGGTGTCACCTCAAGGCTCAGTCTCTGGGTGGCTGGTGTAAGACAAGCGAAACCAAGGGCTCAGGGCCAGAGTCCACCTGGGAGTCTGGAACCCCTCCTGACAGTGCCGTTTTGTAAGAGTTTGTCCTGGGAGCTGTGGCCTGCAGACAGGAAGTGGAGAGCCACTCCAATCTCCAGGAAGGATCTCCCGGCTCCCGCTAGCCTTTCACGGCAACCCTGCGTGAAGACACCTTTTCTCACCCCGCTGAAGCAGCCGGCTGTGTCTCTGAATGTACCAGCCAAATCAGGGATGGTTTCTCCTCATCCACCCACATCACTCTTGTCGTCCAAACTCTGACTCTAAAACCCAGTGTTTATTTACTAACATGAGCCCACGCTCGGCTGGCCCCAAAGCATCTGCCCTTGGACTTAGCTCAGTGCAGCACGTGCCAGGGAAGAGTGAGAGGGCGATCGGCCTGGAGGGCCGGCAAGTTCCCAGCCCGACCGTCAGGCTGCTAGGCTTGGCTGGGGCGCCACAGTTTGCACCAGGCAAGGGAGCTAAATTCCCCAAATACCAGGATGCTGGGAAACATTTCAAAGAATGAAATCCGTTGCTATTACTGCCTTTCCTCTACTCCCACCCTGAACTCTGTGTCCCATCCTTCTCTTCTGCAGTGTACTATGTAAATGACTCATTGTTCTCGATAATCTTACCCTGCTGGGTTCAATTCTATCTAGGATGCTAAACCTATGGTTGTCCAGATACTTTTACAGGTTGTGTAAAGGTCTGAGCACTTCAAAGGAAGATTGGCCAGAAAGAGCCCTGCACATTCGAATCCCTCTGCTTAAGTATTTTATTTTGATTTTAAAAATTATCCAATAAATATTTATGGCATGCTAATTGGGTTAGGATACTAGGATATGGTGGATATGGAGAAATGCAAAGATGTACTAGGATACCAGGATCTGGGAAAATATATGAATGAATGAGATTTGAATGTACTTTCAAGGAGTCTGCTGTCTAGTAGAGAAAATAAGACATATAAGTAAACCACAATATATGGTAAAAAAAAAAAAAAAAGTATGTATATATACTTGTCCTAGCTTAGTCACTGTCTGTCATGTAGCAAGTGACATTTAAGCTGGATACTGATGGATGGGTGAGAACTGGAGATACAAATGAGGAGAAGCATTTCAGCCAGAAGGAATGGCATGCAGAGAGCCTTGGAGCAGCAGGTTAGTCCTATGTGCAGGACAGCAAATGTTAACCATATTTGGCAGGAACGCAGGCAAGGGCAGTAGAGAGACTGAGGTGGGAAAGCCAAGGTGGGGTCAGCCTCTGGAAGACCTTGAATGTCAGGCCTAAGATTAGTTTGGGATTTTTAGGGGGGTCACTGAAGGTTTTTGAGCAAAGGAGTTCATGATGATCACAGCTGTATCTTAGAAAGATTAACTTGGTAGTTCTGTGGGTGCTAAATTGGAGAAAAAGTAAAAAAAAAAAAAAAAAAAAAGCTTTATGTGGTAGCAGGCAGAAGAGGGTATTAGACGAGGGGATTATTACAGGGGCCTTTTCCACCAAGCTACTTCTGGTCAACTAAGCCAAAAGTGACCTTAATCTCTCTTCTCAAAGGTCCTCACTGGACCTCTTACCAGGAACAAGACAATATAGTTGTTAGGAGCAGACTTTGAGGTCAAACAAAGCTCATCTTGAACTACAGCTCTGCTACAATCTAGTGTCTCAGAGCTTGAGCCATCATCTATAAAATGGGTTAGTTATATTCAGATTTGTTATAAAGATTGAATGAGACAGAGCCCATTAAAACACTCATTAGGCTGGAGGATCAAGATGGCAGATGAGAAACACCGTCAGACAGAGTGTCTCTGCAGAAAAGGCAGATTCTAGCAGAAATTAGAAGAAGCAAGAAGACGAGCATACAGCGGACAAGGGCCGGAAGGAGGGGTACCTGAGACCCCGGGAGACTCCACAGGAGGAGGCTGCGGAGGAGAACTGGAGGCTGAGACCACCGGAGCAGCCCGGAGACCAGCAGCAAGGGTAGGTGGATTTGCTGTTTCCCCTCCTCTGCATTTGGGACTGCTGGTGGGCTCCCCAGCAGGTGGAGAGACCTGCGGACATCAGCCCAGAGACGGCCGCCGCCAGCCAGCGGTGAGCCTGTAGCAGACGTGGCACCAGGTTCCCAACTTCCTCTGGGCACCTCCGTGTGCACAGACCCGAGCCGCGCGGCAGGCGCCATATTGCCTCCTCCTCCCCTCCGCCGACCCTACCCGCGACTGCCCAGAGAGACAATACAGCCACCAGCCAGAGGCACCTCCAGGGAACAGGACCTTCCCTTTTGGGACCCTACAGCTGACTCAGGGGAACTCAGACTGTGAGCTCCCTACCCGCCGCCCTCCCAGGTGCTGCTGGCATGGTGATCCCAGGAGAACAGGGCAGACCCTGAGGCTGAGAGACATAGACCCAGCTTGGGCTCCCTGTGGGCTAATTGGGACCAGAACTCCTCTCCCTGGTGGGGATACAGTTTGAACTCTGGGGCCCAGAGGTCAGACCTGCAGACCAGATCCGTGCACCCAGGTCTCGCATTGTCCAGAGCACAGAAGGGATATACATGAACAGCCTACTGAGGTGTGTGTGCCTTCAGGGGCAGATCAGCCTCCTAGAGGGCAACCCCCCTCCAAAAAATGAGGCCGTGAGCCCAGCCCAGGTGGGGTTCCTGTGCAGGGAACCTCCCCGCCGGCATCACAGCCAGGGTAGGCTTGGTGGCGTGAGGTCTGGCCTGCTGGCAGAGGCCCAGGAGTAGCTGCGGAGTTGGGGACGGTGGAAAGAAGTGAGGCCCGCTCCAGACTGCGGGTCTCAGACAGCCCCAAACCACATGCAGACTCTCTGACTGAGTGGGGCCATTCCAGCCCCTCCCTGACAGCTTCTTCAAGAAGCAGAGAACAGAAGTTTGACCCCTGCTAACGACATTGGTGGTGCCTGAGGGCAGGCTTACCCAACCCAGCTCCGCCCAGACTCTCTCCTAGACCAGCCCTCACTGAGGGGGAGAAAAAGACACACCTGGAAGTCCCAGGGCCCCACCAACCACCTGAGGCACTAGAGTGCCTCTCTACAGGAACAAGAGCTAACAGGACACAAAAACAACAGCATAGCCTGTTCCTCTAAGCAAACACCATCTACTGACAGGGAGGACACCCTGGACGCCCTTTTCACGGCACCTACTGACTCATTATACAGGGAGTGGTCAAATCTCACCCACAGACACCACCTACTGGCTCAGAAACTAAACAAGGCGTGTGAATACCCAAACAAAAACCTAAAGGAAAGAAGCAACAACTGATCGACATGGGAAGAAATCAGCAAAGGAACTCTGGAAATATGAAGAACCAAACAGAAAACACACCCCCAAAGAGGAGCACCAGCACCCTAGACACAGATACCAACCAAAATCAGGCAACCAAAATGACAGAAGAGGAATTCTGAATGTGGATCATAAGAAAACTCAACGACCTGCAAGAACAACTCAATAACCAACACAAAGAAACCACAAAAAGCCTCCAGGACCTAGAACAAAAGTTCACTAAAGAAATAGACACAATGAAGAAAAGTTTAACCACACTCCTGGAAATGAAGAATCAATTCAGGGAACTACAAAATACAGCAGAAAGTCTCAAGAACAGGGTAGATCAAACAGAAAAAAAATCTCAGAGATTGAAGATAACACCCTCCAACTAAATAAAACCATCACAGAGATAGAGCGGAGAAACAAGAGAAAAGAGCAAAGCCTACAAGAGATGTGGGATTATGTGAAGAAACCTAATGTGAGGGTCATAGGGTTACCAGAAGGGGAAGAAGACAACACTCAAGGGTTGGACAAGCTATTTGAAGATATAATAGAGTAAAATTTCCCAGGCCTTGCTCAAAATCTCGATATACAAGTTCAAGAAGCTCAGAGGACCCCTGGGAGAGTCAATGCAAACAGGAAGACGTCACCACATGCAGTCATCAGACTGACCAAAATATCAACTAAAGAGGCCCTTCTAAGAACTGTAACACCAAAGAAGCAAGTAACATACAAGGGAAAGCCAATTCGAATAACACCAGACTTCTCTACTGAGACTTTACAAGCAAGGAGAGACTGGGGCCCCATTCTCACTCTTCTGAAACAAAACAATGCCCACCCTAGAATCTTATTCCCTGAAAAACTAAGCTTCATATATGAAGGAGAAATAAAGACATTCTCAGACCAACAAAGTCTCAGAGAATTCACCAAGACAAGACCAGCCCTACAAGAAGTACTCAAAACAGTGTTACGCACGGAACACCATAATAAAAACTCACGAATATAAAAACAACCAAAACCCAAAGAATAAAGGCCAGATAATACAATGGCTTAAGAGAGAAATCAAAGCAACAACATCCAACCCAACAGAATGAACAGTAATCTACCTTACCTATCAGTTCTCTCAATAAATGTGAATGGCTTAAACTCTCCACTCAAGAGACATAGGCTGGCTGAATGGATAAGAAAATACGGGCCAAGTATATGCTGTCTTCAGGAAACACATCTAACCTGCAAGGACGCTTACAGACTAAAAGTAAAAGGGTGGAGATCAGTATTCCAGGCAAGTGGAAGCCAGAAGGCTGGCGTGGCAGGTCTAATTTCAGATGATTGTTTTTAAACCAACAAAAGTAGTGAAAGAGGGTCATTATATAATGGTGAAGGGCACAGTTCAACAAGAAGAGATAACAATTTTAAATATACATGCACCCAACTTAAGTGCACCCAGTTTGATAAAGCAAACCTTACTGGATCTAAGCAAATTGATTAATAGCAACTCCGTAATCACCGGAGATTTCAACACCCCACTGATGGCATAAGACAGATCCTCCAAACAGAAAATTAATAAATAATGGACTTAAACAAAACTCTAGAACAATTGGGTCTGACTGACATTTACAGGACATTCTACCCCAAATCCACTGAATATACGTTCTTCTCATCAGCTCACAGGACATTCTCTAAGACTGACCATATCCTAAGACACAAAGTAAATCTCAAGAAATTTAAAAAAATAAAAATCATACCATGTACCTTCTCAGATCACAGTGGAATAAAAGTAGAAATCAACCTTAACAGAAACTCACATTTCTACACGAAAACGTGGAAATTAAACAACCTCCTACTAAATGATTACTTCATAAATGAAGAAATCAAGATGGAAATAAAAAAATTCTATGAACAAAATGACAATAGAGAGACAAGTTATCAAATCCTCTGGGACACAGCTAAAGCAGTTCTGAGAGGAAAGTTTATCTCCATAAATGCCTATAACCAAAAGACAAAAGATCACAAATAGACAATCTAACAAAACGACTCAAAGAGCTGGAAAAAGAACAGACCAACCTCAAACCCAGCAGAAGAAGTGAAATCAACAAGATCAAATCAGAACTAAACTAAATTGAAAACAGGGAAGCTATTCAGGAGATTAATAAAACAAAAAGTTGGTTCTTTGAAAAAATAAACAAAATTGGCACGGCATTGGCTAAGCTAATGAAAAGCAGAAAAGAGAAATCTCTAATAAGCTCCATCAGGAACAAAAAAGGAGATATCATAACTGATCCCAAAGAGATACAAAATATAATCCATGAATACTACAAAAATGTTTACACACACAAATTGGAAAATGTGGAGGACATGGATAAATTTCTAGAAACACACAGCCTCCCTAGGCTCAACCAGAAAGAAATAGATTTCCTGAACAGACCAATCTCAACAGCTGAAATAGAAACAGCAATTAAAAATCTCCCTAAAAAGAAAAGTCCCGGTCCAGATGGTTTCACACCCGAATTTTACCACACTTACAAAGAACTAGTACCTATCTTACAGAAACTATTCCACAACATAGAGAAGAACGGAAGCCTCCCCAACACCTTTTATGAAGCAAATATAACTCTGATACCAAAACCAGGAAAGGATGCAACAACAAAAGAAAACTACAGGCCAATATCCCTAACGAATATACATGCAAAATTTTTCAACAAAATCCTAGCTAACTGAATATAGACACTTATCAAAAAAATAATCCATCATGACCAAGTGGGCTTCATCCCAGGGATGCAGGGATGGTTCAACATACGTAAATCTAGAAATGCAACTCACCACATAAACAGAAGCAAAAACAAAGAGCACGTGATTCTTTCCATAGATGCAGAAAGAGCTTTTGACAAAATTCAACACCCTTTCATGATACGAACACTTAAGAAAATAGGCATAGAAGGGACATACCTAAAAATGATACAAGCCATATATGACAGACCCATAGCCAACATCATACTGAATGGGGAAAAATTGAAAGCATTCCCACTCAACTGGAACCAGACAAGGCTGCCCACTATCTCCACTTCTATTCAACATAGTGCTGGAATTCCTGGCTACAGCAATCAGACAGGAAAGTGGAATTAAAGGTATCCAAATAGGGGCAGAAGAGATCAAACTTTCACTGTTTGCTCATGATATGATATTATATTTAGAAAACCCCAAAGATTCAACCAAGAAACTCCTGGAACTGATCAATGAATTTAGCAAAGTCTCAGGATACAAAATCAATACACAGAAATCAGAGGCATTCATATACACCAACAACAATCAAATTGAGAACCAAATCAAAGACTCAATTCCCTTCACAATAGCAACAAAGTAATTAAAGTACCTAGGAATATACTTAACCAAGGAGGTAAAAGACCTCTACAGGGAGAACTATGAAACACTGAGGAAGAAAATAACAGAGGGTGTAAACAGATGGAAATCCACACCATGCTTGTGTATCGGCAGACTCAACATCATTAAAATGTCTATACTACCCAAACTGATCTACAGAATCAATGTAATACCTATTAAAATCCCATCAGCATTCTTCATAGATATAGAAAAAACAATTTTACGCTTCGTATGGAACCAAAGAAGACCCCGAATATCAAAAGCAATTCTAGGCAACGAAAACAAAATGGGAGGCATTAATATGCCAGATATCAAACCATACTACAAAGCTGTAGTAATTAAATCAATATGGGCCGGGCGTGGTGGCTCATGCCTGTAATCCTAGCACTTTGGGAGGCTGAGGTGGGCGGACTGCTCAAGGTCAGGAGTTCGAAACCAGCCTGAGCGAGACCTTGTCTCTACCAAAAATAGAAATAAATTAATTGACCAACTAAAATATATATATACAAAAAATTAGCCGGGCATGGTGGCGCATGCCTGTAGTCCCAGCTACTCGGGAGGCTGAGGCAGTAGGATCTCTGAGCCCCGGAGATTGAGGTTGCTGTGAGCCAGGCTGACGCCATGGCACTCACTCTAGCCTGGGCAACAAAGTGAGACTCTGTCTCAAAAAAATAAATAAATAAAAATCAATATGGTATTGGCACAAAAATAGAAATATTGACCAGTGGAACAGATGAGAGAATCCTGATATAAAACCACCCTCATATAGCCGTCTAATCTTTGAAAAAGCACACAAAAACATATGCTGGGGAAATGAATTCCTTTTCAATAAATGGTGCTGGGAAAACTGGATAGCCACTTGTAGAAGGCTAAAGCAGGACCCACACCTTTCACCTCTCACAAAAATCAACTCACGCTGGATAACAGACTTAAAAAGGTATGAAACTATAGAGTTCTAGAGGAAAATGTTGGAAACACTCTCCTAGATATCGGCCTAGGCAAAGAATTTATGAAGAAGTCCCCAAAGGCAATCACAGCAGCAACAAAAATAAATAAATGGGACATGATCAAACTACAAAGCTTCTGCACAGCCAAAGAAATAGTCATGAAAGTAAACAGACAACCTACAGAATGGGAGAAAATTTTTGCATCCTACGCATCTGATAAGGGGCTGATAACTAGAATATACTTAGAACTCACGAAAATCAGCAAGAAAAAATCAAATAACCCTATTGAAAAGCGGGCAAAGGACTTGAACAGAAACTTTTCTAAAGAAGACAGAAGAATGGCCAACAAACTTATGAAAAAAATGCTCAACATCTCTAATCATCAGGGAAATGCAAATCAAAACCACAATGAGATATCACTTAACTCCAGTGAGAATGGCCTTTGTCTAAAAGTCTCCAAACAATAAATGCTGGCGTGGATGTGGAGAGAGAGGAACACTCCTATACTGCTGGTGGGACTGCAAACTAGTTCAACCTCTGTGGAAAGCAATATGGAGATACCTTAAAGCGATACAAGTGAATCTACCATTTGATCCAGCAATCCCATTGCTGGGCATCTACCCTAAAGATCCAATGACACTCTACAAAAAAGACACCTGCACTTGAATGTTTATAGCAGCACAATTCATAATTGCAAGGCTGTGGAAACAGCCCAAGTGCCCATCAATCCAAGAATGGATTAATAAAATGTGGTATATGTAGACCATGGAGTACTATTCAGCTCTAAGAAACAATGGTGATATAGCACATCTTATATTTTCCTGGTTAGAGCTGGAACCCATACTACTAAGTGAAGTATCCCAAGAATGGAAAAACAAGCACCACATATACTCTCCAGCAAACTGGTATTAACTGAGCAGCACCTAAGTGGACACATAGGTACTACAGTAATAGGGTATTGGGCAGGTGGGAGGGGGGATGGGGGCAGGTATATACATATATAATGAGTGAGATGTGCACCATCTGGGGGATGGTCATGCTGGAAACTCAGACTTGTGGGGGAAGGAGGAGAATGGGCATTTATTGAAACCTTAAAATCTGTACCCCAATAATATGCCGAAAAAAACCCCACTCATTAGCACACAAGGCAACAGGTAAGCAATTAATTAGCAGTTGCTATGATAGCCATTATCCTATGGCTTACGTTGTAGATGTGTGTGTATAGAACTAGAATCACCTTTATTAGACTATAAACGGCTAGAGGGCAGGAGGCTCCAGCTTCTTGTACCCAGCAGGCAATTCATGAATATGAAAGAAATAGATAACATGATAGGTGGGTGATTAGGCTGTCAGATTTTCATTAAATTTAAGAGACTATGTCCCTTTGAATGTGGACTGATATTTTCTTGCTTGAAGTGCTGCCTGTTCTCAGAAGTACAGCCACTGTAATTTGGCAGATGTGACGGAAAGCACTGAGGGCTGGGATGAGTCTGTCCTTAAGAGAGGACGTCAAGCCCAGGTTTCGGCTGTGTTTTAGACTCAGTCATCCTGGGAAGCATTTATCTAAAGGTCCTAGGCCTCTGGGCCTGTTCCTCACAGGCCTATGCCCACCATGTGAAGAGGAATTCATATACAAAGCTCTCCTAAAGTCTAGCTGGCTGCATTTGTGGTAACCTTGGCCTAGGCCTAGAGAAAGAGCTGGGTTAGCAAGGAGGCAGTATGAGCTAGGAGTTAGTGCAGAGCAGCATTTGGGCCCTGCTAGGCCAGGCATCCCTGAATATTGAATACCCCCACTCCCAGGGCCTCCCACTCAGGCAGTGAGGCACTAAGTACAGCAGGGCCCCAGGAGGGATGGGACAATGGGTGTACCTTCTAAGAGCTCACTCTAGTTGGACATAAAAGGTGAAACAGGAGAAATACGGCACCGTGGGCAGGAGAATGATCACGGAGTCGGGGTGTCTGGCTGGAACACTGGCTTTCTCACTAACCGACACTGGGCAATTAACCTTCCTGCACCTAGTGTCCTGCTCTCTAAAGTAGGAATAATAGTAGTTACCACATGGGGTGCTATTAAGGGTTAAATAAAATCATTTGTGAAAATGCTCAATATAGTATTGGCCCATAGCATGTACCCAATAACTGTTAACTATTTATTATTAGCGAGTTAAATAACAACATCCAACCTGAAAAGCAACCCATGGCAATAGGGAATTTTCCAAGCCATCCCTTTAGAATTTTTTGCATCCTTTAGATTTTAAGCTTTTTGATAGAAGAAGATCCTGTCCTTTACTTTTATGGATTCCCCAAAACCCACCCCCAGTGCCTTGCAAACAAACAGGCACTCAAGTATTATTTGAGACTATAAGTACATTCCTAATTTCTAAATTAATGGAACAGATAACTAGGAAACTTAGGACAGTGAGACTGGTGTGAGCACTCAGGGAAGGCTTCATGGAGGAGGTGGGACTGAGGTAGCGCTGGACAGATTTGGGCAGGACTGGGACAGACAACACAAAGCAAAGAGGATTCTAAAAGCCTGGACTAGGTTGGGGGTTCAAGAGAGGCAGGGGAAGATTTGGGGGACATGGCCACAGCACCCATACGCACACTAAGGATGGCCTCTAAGTGTGGGCCAGGAAGATGGGGCACGGGGGGGCCAGATGCCCTGGGATGACTCTGGGCCCAAGGACAGGAGCCCATCAGCTGCTCAAGAGGCCCTTGCCAAAATGCCAAGCAGCAGGGCCCAGTCCTGCCTGTCCCCAGCTTCTCTATCACACCCTGTGCCGACAGGAGGGCAAGTGGGGGAGGACTGGCCCCAGGGACAGGCTTGTTGCTGAGCCAGGGAGCTGGAGGCCAAAGATCAAGGCCGAGTGTGTCAGTCCGCATTCCTCCACAGCTTGATGCCACCCCCAGGTGGACGTGAGGCACTGCTCTGGGTGGAGAAGTGGCCACACGGCCATGTGTCTCTGAGGCTCTGACAGGCCTCTGTGTCATGACACCTCTCCATGAGGGAGACGGGGTGCAGATTCCCCTTTTGCACACTCTGAGAATCTCTGGGGGTCTCTCTTCCCCTCCCAGAGGGCAGGTCAGACCTTTCCTTTCCTGTGTCTCCTCAGAGCAGCACTCACAGTGGACACCCTTCCTGTCTCTGGTGCAGAATGACCAATGTGACAGTTAATAGCATTTCCTCACCTTGCAGCAGGGAAAGCAGAAATCATAACCACAGTCATGCTCATATAATGTGTGCCAGTCCCTATTCTACACACTTTTCACACATTAACTTAGTTAATCCTCACAACAATCCTACAGTCATTCCCATTTTACATATGAGAAAACTGAGGCCTAAAGGTTGATGAACTTGCCCAAGTTCACACAAGCAGTAAGCCAGTCCCACGACGAGCAACCTGGGATTTGGAGCGCGGCCATGTGGCCGCCCTGGCCTGTGCCACAAGCCCCGGACAGAAGGCGCACGGGCTGGTGGGGGAGCAGGACACACCCCTGCAGCCCTGTCTCCAGGTCTCTCCACGCAGGCAACCTACGCAAGGCTGCACAGACCAGGCGAGGACCGTCAGTGTCTCCGTCCCTGCTGTCCCTAAAGCCGCCCCTCAGTTCCTGTCCTCAGGTAACACGGAGATAGCAGGGTGGAGTTTTTACCAGCCCTGCCAGGCTGCTTCCCCAGGAGACTGAGAGGGCACCGGGACTGCCTGCTTTTCAGGTGCCTTTTTCCCCCCTTTTAAAGAAAGTGGTAAACATGTGAGAATGGAGTTTGAAAGAAAGTGACTCTTCAGTCATAATTATAGCCAGAGTGGGCCACTGTTTTCTGTAAGCAGGAAAGCTGCTTCTAAATACAGCCTGCAGGCCGGGCGCGGTGGCTCACGCTTGTAATCCTAGCACTCTGGGAGGCCGAGGCGGGCGGATTGCTCAAGGTCAGGAGTTCAAAACCAGCGTGAGCGAGACCCCGTCTCTACTATAAAAATAGAAAGAAATCAATTGGCCAACTAATATGTATATATAAAAAATTAGCCGGGCATGGTGGCTCGTGCCTGTAGTCCCAGCAACTCGGGAGGCTGAGGCAGTAGGATTGCTTGAGCCCAGGAGTTTGAGGTTGCTGTGAGCTAGGCTGACGCCACGGCACTCACACTAGCCTAGGCAAGAAAGCGAGACTCTGTCTCAAAAAAAAAAAAAAAAAAAAAAAAAAAAAAAAAAAATTAAAAATTTAAATACAGCCTGCAAAACGCAAATCCCCAAGGAGCCGGGCCTCCCGCCAGCCCCAAGGCATTCCCTCCCCTTCCCTCAGCCTTGGCCCCTGGCCCCCTCGCCCACGCCTTTCCACACCGGTGTGTGGGAGGAGAAAGGGGCCAGCTTCACTCCTGGAGGACGAGGTGCTTCTTAAACACTGGAAGGATCAGGGTGCATTTGGAAACATTTTAAAATGCCTTAACTGTCGAGGGAGGCGGCGTGCAGCCCAGGATCTGGAGGGGAGAAGCAGAGGGACTTCATCAGCAGACAAGCTTGCCGGAGCAGCCCTGTCCCAGCCTCAGCACTTGGGTGGGGCACTTAGCCCAGCGATTTAGAGACAGCAATGGTGTGTATGTAACAGAACAGGATGCTCTCCGGACAAAAATTCCGAAAGAAAACCAAAATGGAAGTCCGTCCCCCACACCTCTGCTAGGCAGTCTCTAATGACCCTTGGGGAATGTTCCGGACATGCGTGGGCATCTGCGAACCTACCTGCATCACCTCCACCTCCTGACCAGAACTGGGACCGGCAAAGATCATGCCTGCGTGTGTGTGGTTTTAATCACTCGGATCCACGATCCCCTTTCTTGCTCCTCACCCCGTTTTCAGTTAGGGGAGAAAGAAGATGAAAAACAGCACAAAGGTGCTGCAGCAAGTGTACAGCTAGTGTTACAGCTCTTGCCCGGGGAAAGAACCGAGTATAACTCGGAGTCAGATAACAGTCCTTATTTTATTTCTCCCGCAGGCTCAACCCAGCAAGTGTTACAACTCTCTTCCTGTCTTTCTATCTTCTGACCGCGCCCCCTTCCCTGGGCTCCTCTTGTTTTTATACCCTTGGGAGGACTCAAAAAGCATCCAATCAATGACAAGCTTTAATATCCAATCAAAAACAGTGGGATTCAAAAATTACCCAATCAGGATCACACAGGCAGCGTGGCCGGAAGCGGGGCAGCAGGTGGGGCGGGGCAGCCTCTGGCGTGGGGGCGGCCGCTCAGTGCTGGTCCTCGGAGATGCGGAGCCGCAGTCTCGTGCCGGCATTTTCCATGTCAAAGGTTTCCAGGAAACTATCTGAAACTCTTGGAAGGCTGGAATTAGGAAGGAACAGGATAGCACTCCAGATTTCTGCAGTGCTCCATAGGGGGCTGGGCTTACTGCGAGCCCTTGAAAATTAGAGATTAAAAAAAAAGGAAAATCAGATTTTTTTGCCACTTCAAAATTATTCCAGAAATACATGCAGTTGAGAAGACAACCAGAGTGTGAGGAAGCCCAACATATTTGGTAAGGATACTCAAGTTTGGGGGAAGTTCAGCTGAAATAGCAATCTGCTAGCAGACATTGGCGGGGAGTTGGCTGCAGAATCAGTCACAGATCGAAGGGACGTCGAGGGACGGAGGAGGATGAAGTTTGAACTCAGGCTCAGGATAGGGAAAAGGGTTCAGTAAAGCTGGGAGTCCTGTGTGCTCAAGGTTTAAAGCCCTAACTAGCCCATGGTGTCTGAGGCATGAGTGGTAAGTAGAATCAGAGATTCCATTCAGCAAAAGCAGACAAGAAAACGAATCTCTTTTGTTTGTCCTGATTGAAAACCAAACGGTAGCCATTTGATGAAATTCCAATGTCAGGAGCGGTTGGGCAGGAAAGGGAGGTTAAAAACACGGCCAGCCCTGACCAGGGACATCCGCCTGCTGGACATGCCACCCTCCAGCCCTGCACTCTGGAATGTCCATGGGTGTCTGTCCGCCTCTCCTGACTCTAGCCCCGGGACACTTCCTGCTTGCTCTCTCTTTCCTGTGACCCCAAAATGTCAACTGGCAAAGCTCAACATTCCTGTCTGGGCCCGAGCGGCTTGAACTGCTTGTGAGTCACAGGTAATTTTCAGTTGTTGTGGGAAAGCACTAAATGGAGAGAAAGTACTAGGTCTTGACAAGGCTTGGCTCTAGGGGCATGGAAATGAGGGCAGGGAAGTGGGAGGAAGGCTCTAAAACAGGTCAACTGCAGCGTCCTTCAGTTTTCATGCACCTTCATCAACATAGACAAACTCCAGCTGATCCATTAGTAGCTTTAGAAAACTTGACCTTTTTTGAAAAAACTTAAATTTTAGCCCTGCCTAATGCTGGGAAGCTTTGGAAACACAGCACCACAGTGAGGCAAGCTGGGGAGAGTGCCAAGCCAAACCAGAACCCAGCGTAGAGATTTCATGCTATTAGCACAAAAGGTCAGTGGGCTGGGTCAAACTTGGGCAAGATCTCACGGGATCTTAGATCCAGTGCATTTTCTCTGAGTAGCTTTCAGTCAGAAAGGTTGTGAAATACACCTCAGTCTGGTGTTAGGCTTGGTGCAAAGATCTCCTCCTCTCCTTCCCAGGCAGGCCCTGTGAGAGCTGGACCAGTCCTGTCCTCTGATCCATCCTGCATCCCCTCTGGGACCAGCCTACCTGAAACTGCAATCTGCTCCACCATTAAAAATAATTCATCATGCCATTTAATAACTTTTAAGGGTTTATTACTGTCTACTACATCAAGGACACATCCATTTGCCTGGTTATTTTAAAATTCTCAATTTAGCCCCAGCCCTCGTCTGCCGGTGCTGTCCCAGGCAGCCTCCGATGCAGCCGGGTGGCCCACGGCGCGCGTGCTCATTCCCGCCTGGTCAGTCCCCAGTCTTCTTCACCTTCGCTCCAGAATCTGAATGTATTCTTCTTATTTAAGAATCCCCAAAGACCCCACCTTTGGAGTTTTGCCAACCATTTGAATTTTCATCTCTCCATCTCCAAGTAATTATCAAGTCACTTCTTGATATATGTACCTGCCCAACTGGAGTATTCTGTAAGTCACCATGAACTATACATTACAGTGCCTCACATAAATTGTGCTTGATAAATAACTATCGGTTAGTTGCAGTTCTTTTTCTTCTACAAGTTAAAGGCTAAACACAACACACAAAATCAACCTCCTTCCAATCCTGACGTGGGTCCTCTAAGTTTAGTAGCACAGGGAGAAATTGTAGAGAATAGTTGTGCCTGAGATAGGAAGGAGGTGAGTCCAAAATAGAATAAAATGCTTGCCCAACCCTGGCATTTTAAATGCCTGTCTGAAAATTGGGCACTACCAGAATGTTGCTCTCTTCATAGCATTCAAATTCAGGGCACTATAACATAAAATGCTTTGTGTTTAAGACTTTTCCTCCTTGTTCTCCTTCTGTTTGAGGGAATGGGCACAACCATGAGAAAGACGTTGGGAAAATATATACTTCCTAAAATGGAATAGAGCCGACATATGGACCAGTGAAATAGAACAGAAAGCCCAGAAATAAACACTCAAGTTATATGGTAAATTGATTTTCAGCAAGGGTGCCAAGACCATTAAATGCTGAAAAGACAATCTTTTCAATAAATGGTGCGGGGGAAAAACTGGATATTCCCATATACAAAAGAATGAAATTGGACCTTTACCTTATGCCATACTCAAAAGTTAACTCAAAATGGATCAAAGACCTAAACTTAAGAGCTAAAACTATAAAACACTTAGAAAATATAGGGAAAAATCTTCATGACATTGGATTTAGCAATGATTTCTTGCATATGATAGTGAAAGCACAGGCAACAAAAGAACAAACAGATAAAGTGGACTTCATCAAAATTAAAAACTTTTGTGCATCAAAAGACATTATGCCTCCCCCGGGACCATCAGGAGAGTGAAACAACAATCCACAGAATGGGAGAAAATATTTGCAAATCATATATCTGTTAAGGGATTAATGTCCAGAATATATAAAGAACTCCTACAATTTAACAACCACCCCACAAACCACCCAATTTATTACAAAAATGGGCAAAGGACTTGAGTAGACATTTCTACAAAGAAGATACATGAATGGCCTAAGCACCTGAAAAAATGCTTAACATTATTAGTCATTAGGAAAATGCAAATCACTTCTCACCCATTAGAATGATTACTATAAAAAAGAAAAAGAAAGAAAACAAGATTTGGCAAGGATGTGGAGAAATTAGAATCCTCCTGCATTGCTGATGAGGATGTAAATGATGTAGCCATTGTGGAAAACAGTTTGGCAATTCCTCATTTATTGACAAATTATATATAGAATTGCCATATGTTTCGGCAATTTCACTCTTAGGGGCGTGCCCGAAAGAACTCGGACAGACACCTATGTACCAACGTTCACAGCAACATTGTTCACAACAGCGACAAGCTGGAAACAACCCAAGTATCTATTGACAGACGAGTGGGTAAATGAAATGTGTGTATACATACAATGGAATATTATTCAGCCTTAGAAAGGAATGAAATTCCGATACATGCTACAACATGGGTGAACCTTGAAAACATCATGTCAAGTGAAATAAACCAGACACAAAAGGACAAATATTGTATGATTCTACTTATATAGGGTACCTGGAATAGGCAAATTCCCAGAGACACAAAGTAGAATAGAGGTTACGGAGGCTGGGGAGAGAAGCACAGGAAGTCATTGTCTAACGGACACATTAACAATGTGTCCTAGCACTCTGGGAGGCTGAGGCGGACGGATAGCTCGAGGTTAGGAGTTCGAAACCAGCCTGAGCAAGAGCGAGACCCCCATCTCTATTATAAATAGAAAGAAATTAATTGGCCAACTAATATATATAGAAAAAATTAGCCGGGCATGGTGGTGCATGCCTGTAGTCCCAGCTACTCAGGAGGCTGAGGCAGGAAAATCCCTTGAGCCCAGGAGTGTGAGGTTGCTGTGAGCTAGGCTGACGCCACAGCACTTACTCTAGCCTGGGCAACAAAGCAAGACTCTGTCTCAAAAAAAAAACCACCAAAAACCAATGTGTGGGATGATAAAAACATTCTGGATGTAGACTTTGGTGATGGTTGCACTACATTGTTAATGTACTTGATGCCACTGATTCATACACTTAAAATTGGTTAAAATGGTAATTTTCATGTTACTGTATTTTACCACAATAATGAAGAAAAAAAAGAACAGAACCTGAATCCAATCATGAGGACAAAATCAGACAAATCCAAAAGTGTGGATCATTCTCCAGAACAAGTGACCTACACTTCAAAAATGTCAAGATGACGAAAGGACAAAAAAAGGGGACCAGGGTGTTGTTACAGATTAAAGGAGATTTACAAGATAGGACAAGCAAATGCATGACTAATCCTTGATTATATTTTAATTAAAAACAGAAAAGAGCTATGATGGGTATGGCTGTGTGGACAATTGAGAAAAGTGAAGATGAACCACACATCCATGTTAAATGCTTTCCGAGTGGCAGTGACAGATCCGGGGACATGTCGGAGAACACCCTTTTTAGGAGGTATTTGCTGAGGATTTTAGAGTTGATGGCTGCAACTTTCAAATGGAAAAAAATGTGTATCTCTAAAAGAAATAAAGTAAATATGGCAAAACGGATGAACGCAAGTGAAGCGTTTATGGTATCCACAGTACTAGTCTTTCCACTTTTCTGTATAAAGAAGAAAATAAAGAAGATGAAATGGGTTAGTCAGTTTGGTTCCCTAACGACCAGGGAAACACTGACTTTCCCAGAATCTGCAGGCAAAATATTGATCCATTTGCCACTGAGTTATTTCATTTCATGGAACTTACTCTCCAGGGGTGCCAGGAGGAGCTGATATGGCCCATTTGGGGTGGGGTGGGGTGGGGTGGGGACAGATGCCCTGTCTGTCCCCCATGACTCCTCGCCCGCCAAGGGCAGGGCCGTGTCTCACTTCCTCATATAACCCTTTCCCCACACACCATGCTTTGTGCAGAACTAAGTACATAGTAGCTGCCTAGTAAATATTTTCCTATTAATTGATTATAACTATCCCATCAGTAGGGAGAGAAACGCAGGCATGGAAGTCTAAGTGGACAAGGTTGGGGTTAAAAGGTTTACTCCAACTAATATGTTAAAATACTGCTGTTGGGCAGGGCCTTGCAGAAGGAATGTCAGGTGTGGGCTTTGACACAACCTAATTCTCTGGAAACCAGGTGCTACTGGCTTAGGCAGTGCTTAGTGTTCAGGGGTGGGGTAAAAGAAATACAGCCTTGGTGGAAGCTTATGAATACCTAAGCACAGAATGTCCCCAGCTTGGCCGTATGGGGCAACTGCTCTCACAACCCTGTGTGAGTTCTTCCCAAGGAATCAGGGCCAAAGGATTAAGGACCTCAAAAAAAAAATAAATAAATAAATAAATAAATAAAGGGCGTTCTCATTCTGGCTCCTTGAGCAGAGTCATTGTGCCTTAAAGGACTGGCACCATCTGTGATTTAAGGAGAACACCAGCGGCCTCACTCAGGAGGTGGGAGTGAGAACCAGCCCATGCAGTGCCTTAGGAGGAAGGTGCCACCACAGGCTGAGCAAGTTGCAGGAGAGCTCCTAGGCCAGAAGCATCCCGCCTCCAGCTGAGCCACCCATGTGCTGCTGTGTTGCGGCTTGTTAAGGGAGTGTGGACTTGTCCTCCTAGTCTTGAGCAATTTTTTTAAGGAGGCTAGAAGAACTAGAGGGTCCATTTCCTCTCTGCTCCAGCCAGGGCTTCCAGGAGGCAGGCCCTCAGCTCCAATAGTAGATACATGCCAATGTATTGCTATTTCCTATTAAATTGGAACTTTTTACCAACCACTGAGTTTTATACTAGCATTGACACTTAGTTTTGAATTCAATTTAATATTTTTGTACAGCTTCTTATATTGGTCTCTGATTATTTCATGTAAGTCTTGAATTCTCCCACAAAATTACAAACTTCTTGGGGGAACCATGCTCTGTGATGCGGCACCACTCACATGCCCTCCCTCATCCGGTCCACGGTAGGTACACAGTTAGTAAATGGAAATATCTCAATAACCCAGTGCATGTCCATAGAGTGTAACACTCTGCAACGTTAAAAATACTAAGGTGGATCTACATATTCTGACATGGAGAGATTTCCATTCATATTATTGTGTCAAGAAAATAAAAGCAACCAGGCACAGTATGAAACCCTTTATGCAGAAGTAATTAGTAAAAGGAACAAAGGCACAGTCCATTCATCTATTTCCTTCCTCCTACATAACCCTCGTCACAGACATTTGTTACAATTTAGAGTAGCAGAACTCAGCAATTTCCTGTAATTTCCCCTTCAAAAGCAACAGTAGTTAATGTTAAGTAAATAATATTATATGTGTAAGCTAGTTAACATAGGACTTGCCACAGTAACAGTCACACTCACATAGCACTTATACATGGCACGCAGTGCTCTTGGGGCTTTACATGAATTAACTCATTTAACCCCCACAATAGTCTCATTAAGAAACTGAGCCACAGAGAAGTTAAGTAATTTATCCTAGGTCAGACAGCACAGCACGCAAGTGGGAGACCCAGGATTCGAGCCCAAGCAGTCTAGCTCAGAGCCTGTGTCTTGAACCTCTATGCTGAAGGTGCATTTCTTTGTTTCTACGTTGTGTGTGCCTCAGCTGATGGCATTCAGGACACTGTGTGAGAATTAACGGAAAAGAAAATAATGTCCCCATCCCACCTTAACCTATGGCTCCACCTACAGATTTGAAGGTTTGAGGGACCTCTAAGGGGCTACTGATGCCTCCTGGAAACTGCGTGGACTGTTACTGAGAGAACATGACCATTTGCTGTGACTGTATTTGGTCAAATGAGATACATAAATCTCCACAGCAAGTGCCTCCTGAGGACAGGTTCCAGCCAACCCCAGATGATCCCGAGTAGAACCTCAGCTTAACAGACAAGGATGACAGCGGCCCAGGTGCAGTCAGGCCTGCTGATTGAAGATGGAGGTAGACCTGATAACTCTTTGAGGAACAAGCTCTGATTCTTGACTCCTCAAAGCCCTCAGGCATGAAGATCGATGCTACCTGAAAGCAAACTAGGAGGCTTTGCCCAGGCCTAGGTCCCCAATAGCGTATTGGAGGTAACACGGTGCTTAGTGCTGTTTCATATTAAATCAGTGGCCCTCAGATTTGCCGGACCTATTGTTGCAGTGATGTGTATCCCCGGTTCACGGAATGTTTGCTCCCTGGCAGCCAAATGCACTTGGGACTGGCAGTGATGATCTCATAAAGCAGGAAAGCTGAGCAGTCAGTCTGATGATTAATGCATTATTGATATGGAGGCGTTGAGCATTTGTGCTTAATGAAAATATCCAGGCATTGCAGAATCAGAAGTTTCCAAACTTGGAGGCAGCTTCGAGACCACCATATCCAAAGTCCTTGTTTTACAAATATGGAAACTGAAGCTTTTTTAAAAAGGTAGGTCTCAGGGCTTGTGGTCTGAAAAAAGTTCAAGTGTAGTTCTTCCAATAAATCTCACTGGAGCAACAGCACGTGGGCTCCTCGGAACCCCGTTCAACGACTCCGTGCCTTTACGCTCAACCTCCATCATTAACTCATCCCATGCGCCCGCTGACTTGTCTTCCTCCTCTCCTTTGAACAGTCCTGTTTTTATTTTTAGTTGTCCTGCTTGTATTGTGTTTCCTCAGATGTGAAGGGGGAGCCCCGCCCCGCACCAGAAGAACCGGCTGCAGGTGAGCCCTTAGAAGCGATCTTTATAAATCATTTGCATGCCGGTGTCCAGAGATCTGAAGGTTTGGGTCCTCCAGGTGGTTTTCAAGGTTTTCTTTTTTTCACAGTCATTCCCGATTTTTTTCGAGGCTATTCTCTTACTTATGTAACCATATTTATAAGGTGAAATTATTTGACAATGTGCTTGTACTATTTTCAAATAATAAAAACCATCCACTGCCCTACTAAAGTCTCACTGAAACAAAACTCGTGCTTTCCCTGAGTATAATGCTCTCTGGCCTTCAAAACCACTGCCTACCTATAATCCTAGCACTCTGGGAGGCCGAGGCGGGGGATCACTTGAGTTCAGGAGTTCGAGACCAGCCCCATTTCTACTAAAAATAGAAAAATTAGCAGGGCGTGGTTGTGAGTGTTTGTAGTCCCAGCTACCCGGGAGGCTGAGGCAGGAGCTGGAGGTTGCTGGGAGCTGGGCTGACACGAGGCACTCTAGCCCGGCAACGGAGTGAGACTGACTCAATCAACCAATCAATCAATCAATCAAAACCACCGGCTGTGCCTTCTCAAACACACCCACCTTTTCACTGGAAGGGGCTGTTCTGGGGACAGGAAGGACAGGCGGGCTGCTGTCCACCTTGGGCACTCTGAGCGGGAGAGTGGCTGCAGGGCTGCTCCTGCGGCCTCCCGAGTCTGCGGCTGCTGTCTACGACCCAGCTGGGCTCCAACCGGGAGTGTCCTCACAGGTGAAGGCGGGAGGCGGAGCGCACCCAGCGGACAGCCGGGGAAGCGCTGCGGCCCGCAGGGCGCTCTGGGCAGCGCTCTGGGCAGGGCGCTCTGGGCAGGGCGCTCTGGGCAGCGCGCTCTGGGCAGGGCGCTCTGGGCAGCCTCTGGGCAGGGCGCTCTGGGCAGCCTCTGGGCAGGGCGCTCAGGGCGCTCTGGGCAGCGCGCTGTGGGCAGGGCGCTGTGGGCAGGGCGCTCTGGGCAGCGCTCTGGGCAGCGCGCTCTGGGCAGCGCGCTCTGGGCAGCGCGCTCTGGGCAGGGCGCTCTGGGCAGCCTCTGGGCAGGGCGCTCTGGGCAGCCTCTGGGCAGCGCGCTCTGGGCAGGGCGCTCTGGGCAGCCTCTGGGCAGGGCGCTCAGGGCGCTCTGGGCAGCGCGCTGTGGGCAGGGCGCTCTGGGCAGCGCGCTGTGGGCAGGGCGCTGTGGGCAGGGCGCTGTGGGCAGGGCGCTGTGGGCAGCGCTGTGGGCAGGGCGCTGTGGGCAGGGCGCTCTGGGCAGCGCTGCGGCCCGCAGGGCGCTCTGGGCAGGGCGCTGTGGGCAGCGCGCTCTGGGCAGCGCGCTCTGGGCAGGGCGCTCTGGGCAGGGCGCTGTGGGCAGGGCGCTGTGGGCAGGGCGCTGTGGGCAGCGCTGTGGGCAGGGCGCTGTGGGCAGGGCGCTGTGGGCAGCGCGCTGTGGGCAGCGCGCTCTGGGCAGCGCGCTCTGGGCAGCGCGCTGTGGGCAGGGCGCTGTGGGCAGGGCGCTGTGGGCAGGGCGCTGTGGGCAGCGCTGTGGGCAGCGCTGTGGGCAGGGCGCTGTGGGCAGGGCGCTGTGGGCAGGGCGCTGTGGACAGCGCGCTGTGGGCAGGTCGCTGTGGGCAGGGCGCTGTGGGCAGGTCGCTGTGGGCAGGTCGCTGTGGGCAGGGCGCTGTGGGCAGGGCGCTGTGGGCAGGGCGCTGTGGGCAGGGCGCTGTGGGCAGGTCGCTGTGGGCAGGGCGCTGTGGGCAGCGCTGTGGGCAGGTCGCTGTGGGCAGGTCGCTGTGGGCAGGGCGCTGTGGGCAGGTCGCTGTGGGCAGGTCGCTGTGGACAGCGCGCTCTGGGCAGGGCGCTGTGGGCAGCGCGCTCTGGGCAGGGCGCTCTGGGCAGCGCTGCGGGCGGGCGTCAGGGCGCCGGGCCAGGGCGGTCTGGGGCGGCCGCTGGGTGTGAGGCTTCCTGTCTGCAGGTTGGCCAGCGACTCCGTGGGGGAACGCCACGTCCGCAGCCGCTCTGCGCAGAGCCCGACAACGAAGGGAAGCCCGGGAAGTCTGCCCGCCGAGGCCTCTTCCGAGGAAAACGAAACCGACATGGCCCGAGTGGGTCCCGGGCCGGGCGAGGGGCGCCCGAGCAGTGCCTGGGCGGCGCGGCCCAGCCTTTCTGGCGCCAGGGCCCCTAGCCTGGAAGGCGCTTTCCCGCGGACTGGTGGGGGTGGGCTGGCGGGGTGGACGTGGTTGGGAGCCCAGGCGGCCAGGTGCGGGTTCCTAACAGGCCCCGGGCCGGACCGGAGTGGGGACCGAAGCTGCAGTGCTGTCTCCTCGCTCTAGGCCTGAAACCGAGGAGGACACCCAGCACGGGGGCTCCAGAACTGCGTAGCTCCTGCGGGGCTGTTTGCAATGAAGCCAAAGCCAGATTTTTTCTTAGTGATTAGGCTTCACACCGGCACACCAAGTGGTGCCCAGACTCAGCCCCCATGGCACCCTTGTTAGCTTAGAGCGAAATTAAAGGCCTTTCGGAGAGAGTGGGTGGGGGAGGTGAGCGGTCTTTGGACACTTCTCTGCACAGAAAGTCCTCCATTGGTGACAGAAGTTTGAACCACCCCTTTCCACAGTTACTCTTTGCCCTCAGCCAAAAGGGGTCCCCTCCTCCCAGCACATCTCTTCCGGAACCCTCTCCCTTCCCACATGGAGGGATTAATCAGTCCACTGTTTAGAGACTATTTTGCCACATTGGGGGCCAATCTTGAGTTGCCAACTCATCTTTCAGCTCTTAGACAACACTTTCCTAGACCCCATAAGCTTCCCACAGCACCCTACTTCCTTTTTTGATAGTCCTTATCACACCACCCATTGCAATTGCTCATTTCCTTATCTGTCTTCCTCTGCAGATAGGGCAGGAACCATGTCTCGATTGTCACCTCAGCATTTAGCCATGGCCCAGCTCCCAGGATGCCGGTGCTCCCCAAGAACATCATTTGAAAAACCTAAGCTAGAGTTGCAAGTTAAAGTAAGGCAGTAAGGGAAACTAGGAACAACTGTAAAAACCTTACCTTTAATGACCACGACAGTAGTCATGTTGAACGGCTATCGTTTATTGTTGTAAGTGTGTGAGTGCAGGGTTCCTCAGACATGCATCCGAGCTGCCCAGAGATCTTGTTCAAATGCAGATTCTGATTCAGGACCTTGGGGTGGGCCTGAGATTCATTTCCAACAAGCTTCCAGGTGATAATTCATGGATCATACTTTGTGTAACAAGGCTTTGGTGTATTAACTTATTTTATCCTTTTAACAGCTCTATTAAGTAAGTACCACTGTGATTCCCATTTTACAGATGAGGAAACTAAGAGGGTAAGCATATATGAACTTACATCAAAATAAACAGACTACAGGGCAATAGGGGTAGAGAGAATACTGTAGGTTATAGAAAGAGAAACAAAGTTCCGGACAGAGCATAGTATTTACAAAAAGCCTGGCATGCAGGGGAGTGGGCAGGAGACCCACACAGGGCTGTTTCACCCATTAGGTGCTACGTACTATGTGCACAGTACTTGGAGCTGTGAGCTTTCCAAAGGTCTCTAGTATTTAAGAGCTGAAAAAAAAATTTATTGGGACCTACACGGGAAGACTGAACATTTAAATTAATAATTCCAAAAGTCAAATCATTAAAAATCACTTCAAAATTTTTACATGAAAAGATGCATATTCAGTGAGTGACATGGATATATTTTAATACATTTGATAAAAAATGGGGTAGGGTCTCAAGGCCAGAGCCCATTACGGAGAGGCCAGTCCCTGGCCACATTGGGTTTGGATGTGATCCTGAGGGCAACTGGGAACTACTGATAGAAGCAGGAAAATGTTCTCTGTGGCTACAGTGAGGAGAATAGGTTGGAGGGAGGCCAGACTGGCCCAGTGGCCAGAGACCAGATAGGCAGTTACCATCTTCCAGACTGTGAGACAATCTCTCCTTAGTGCCAAGATTAGCATAAAATGATAGCATTATATAACCCAATTATTCTTTGATCCCTCAGGCCCCAGTCTGACTCAGCATTCTAAGTTTACTTAGAATTTACTTAAGATTTTGGGACAAGGCTTTTGCCAAATCTTTTCTCATGAAGGCCAGTGATGTTACCGTCGGTCTAGGGAGATATTCAAGAGCACATGCCTTGAGCTGGGCAGACATGAGTGCAGACCTCCACTCTGCTGCTTACAAGCTTGTGACTTAGCAAAAGTGATGGAACCTCTCTGAGCCTGGGATTCCTTATCGGTAAACATGGGCATGATATAGTCCTCACAGAATTAAGTGAGGTAGGCCGGGTGAAGTGGCTCATGCCTGCAATTTCAGCACTTTGGGAGACTGAGGTTAGAGGATTGCTTGAGGCCAGGATTTCAAGACCAGTCTGAGCATTATAGTGAGACTCCATCTCTACAAAAATATTTTAAATTAGCCAGGCATGGTGGTGTGTGCCTGTAGTCCCAGCTACTTGGGAGGCTGAGGCAGGGAATTGCTTGAGCCCAGGAGTTTGAGGCTGCAGTGAGCTATGATCATGCCACTGTACTCCAGCCTGGGCAACAGAGTGAGACTCTGTCTCTAAACAAAACAAAATAAAACAAAACAAGAGAATTAAGTGACATAAACTACCATGTATATATACAGGGCCTCCCACAGAGTAGGTACTTATAAATAAATGGTAGCTATTGTCAAGAATGTGCCATTGTTTTGAGACCCAGTTAAATTTTTTCTAGGAGGGAAGAGAGGGTAGGGTGAATAATTTAGTCTTTTCGTCAATCTTACGAGATTAAAAGTATTATCACCATTGTGCAGATAAGGAAAAGGGCTCAGAGGTTAGATGGCAGCTCAGTGAAGGGGTGGGGGCAGAGGGTGCTTTGCTTCCGCTCTGGGTGCTCTCCCCAGCAGTGCAGAGTGCAGGCGTGGCTCCACAGCCACGAGGGTCCACAGCACACCAAGCCTCCATTTCCCTTCTTCCAACCTTTCCCAACCTCCCCACTCCCTTGTCCCCCAATTTTACAGCTTTTGGGTTTCCCTTATTAAAGAGTCTGACTCTTTGAGGCTCAGACAGAGCTGCCCTAGACTGGGGTGCCATCCAGGGTTCCTCCCTTTAAAGGGAGCAGATAAGTAGGTCACATCATAATGGTGGAGGAGGAAGCTGACTTCTTCTGGTAGGAGGAAATATACTGCAGGTCACATGGTGACTGGAAAATAAAATAACAGGGTTCCTCTCTTTGCTCAGTCTCTGTCTCCCAATCTCACAGAGACAGCCCCTGCCACTATTACTGTGACTAGCATTTTGGAGACAGCACAGGCAAAACTCTTGGGGTTTGGGGACGCTAGTGGAGACTGTACTGAGCAGAGAGCTTGTCTACCTGTGCTCCCCTCCATCCCAGCCTGCCCCCCTTCAGACTACCCCCACAAACCCCAGGATAGATTTTTCTCCTATATGGTAAAGAGAAATCTCAGCTTTGACAGGAGTTTCCACCCTGCTGCCTGTTCCCCGAGGGCCTGGAAGCACAGCCCTGCAGCTCAGCGGCTCTGCGGGGCTGGGTAGGTGCTGGCCGCCGAGTCCCAGGAGCAGCCTGGGATGCCACTTACAGAGATGCTGTTGCAGCAACCAGGACAGGCCGCTGTCCCCCTTCCCAACACTCTTGAAGACAGCACACAACAAGGGGTGTGGATGAGCATTAGGTTACACAGATCACTGTGAAAACCAGGTGCGGCCTTAGAGACCCAGCACTGCCAGCCCCGCCCTGCCCCACTATCCCCTGGGACTGGGGTCTGTTTGGATCATAACACTGGGCGGCCACATTTCTAGGAAACTGCAGCGGAAGGCGAAAGGTCCTGGCTGTGTGAGTGAGGTTGTGTTCAGATTAGGATGAAAGTATGTATCTGGGCAGACAGTTGTGTCCAGGGCACAAGACAAGCACACAAAAACAAAAGACCAAAGACTGACCCCTTGAACCTTGGGGCAAACAGACCTGCTTCCCTGGATGGCGGCTGTGGAAACCAGAGTCCATCTTTGGAGAGGCCGAGGGCTTTTCCATTCTCCTGGCACGGAGCCCCGGGAACTAGCACAGAGGCTCACTGTTCCAGGACACTGGCAGCTCTTGTGCAAAGGTTTTGAGGTGACGCAACTACTTTGGGGTGCCCACTTGGCTTCTGCACTGTTCCCTGCCCTCTCTACTCCTGTCCCCAAGGCCCTGGCAGACTATTCAGGGATACTAGGCCCCTCTGCCCTTTTTTCTCTACCTGGGTGTCTGTCCCCAGTTGCCCTGTGGGAGAGCCCCACTCTTGCCCCACTCTTGCTTTGGTAGCTCTCCTTTCCCCCACGAGGGGCAGGGCTGGATGACAGGAGAGAGACATCTGTCTTCACCTGTGCCCTTCATTATGCTAATCTCCCTAGTGGGATAGGCCTTTCAAACACACCTGTTTTCCAGGTTGGAGTATTCCCAAACCACCTCTTATCAAAGTGAATGTAAATCCCCACAAGCATGTGACATGCAAGTAGTAGCAGTGACAGTGTGGCGGTGCCCTGTATCAAACAAGAAGTTTGGACTTGTGAGGCTTAGATCCTTTGTCCTCTCAGAAAGTGACTGGCAGCTTCTCCTCCCTGGCATTTGCTGCAACCTGGGCACCATGCTTTGCCAACATCTCTGCCTGCCCCTTGGTGGGCTGCCTCAGGCCTAATGCAAGTGCTGTAGGACCACCTGGGAGAAGGGCCGGTCCGAAGCCTCCATGTCTCCTGCACACCAGTCAGCCGTGTGTGGAGGTAGGACTCTGAACCTGCAGTCTGCATCTGCGTCCCCAGGAGGCTTGTTTACAGATTGCTGGGCCTCATCCCCAGGGCTTTCTGGTTTGTAGATCTGGAGTGGGAGCTGAGGATTTGCATTTCCAGCAAGTTCCCAAGTGATGGAATGCTGCTGTTCCAGGGACCACACTTGAAAACCACTGAGTTAGAGTATAGCAAAGAGAAAATCTAGGTTTGAGCCCTAGCCCTGGGACTCTCACACTCTGTGATCTTGGACTCCGAGCTTCAGTCCCACATCCATTAAAGGCGCAGCAACAACCACTGGGCAGTTAGAGAATTAGATTGCATCATGTATTTGAAAGGCCTTTCCACTGTGCATGGCAAATTGGATATGTAAATTAGTCAACAAATACATTATTTATTGAGTAGTTTGCAGTTCATCAGATATCTGCTCAATGCCCTGGCCTGTGTGAGGATTCTAAGGCCCAGTTTAACGTCACACATTTCTGGACCTCAGTTTTCTCCTCTATAAAACACGATCTTTGATCCACTAGACCAGTTCCATAGGGATGCCCGACCAACGACTCTGGTGATCAATGCTCTTTCTCTGCAGAGGTACCTGGGCTCTCAGGTGGAGGTCCTGGAAAGGAATGGACAAGGAACAAAAAAAATTGGCTGCTCCCACCCCATCTCAGAGTTGGACTTCTACCCAGGACCTGGAGGGGCTCTTAGTCTAGCAGGCCAAACTTGGCCTTCACAGTCCATCAGGATCAAGTTCCAACCTACCTTTACAATCATATTTCCCACTATTTCTCCTCCATTTACCTTATAGTCTAGACAGACTGGACTACTGATCCTTCCCCACATATGCCCTATGTTTTCCTGCCTCCGGCCTTTGTTCTCGCTGTTCTTGCCACTAGAATACCCTTGCACTAGTCAAAGTCCTGTTCATCCTTTGGAGCTCATTCAATGGCTATCTGTTCCAAGAAGTCATCCAAATCTTTCTATCTATCGATCAATCAACCTAATGCAAGTGATTTTTATCTTTTTCTTTAGGTGTTAGCAGACATGTTACTGAAGTTGTCAGGTATAAGATCGAACTAAAATCAGGAAGGCAACCACCTCACCCTCTCCAGATCGTGCCTCACACTGTCCCTCTGTCAGGGCCATGGGGAAGCTCCGTGACCTGCCAGCCCCCTGGATGCCTCGTTTCTAAACTCTGTCCATGGAGCATGTTCAGAGATTTAAAATAAGAGTTGTACTATGTAAAACTTTTAAAAAGTGAAACAGCCACTTAAAAGGAGATGCTTACTTATATACAAGATTAGTGTATAAACTGTTTATTTTCTATGGCAGTCAGAGACAGGGAATAAACATATATGTCTGTATATGCTATGGCCCATATTCAGAAATCTACTCATTTGCATATAGGCACGCCTGCTTCTCTAATTTTCTTTTCTTTTCTTTTTTTTTTTTTTTTGAGACAGAGTCTGGCTCTGTCGCCCGGGCTAGAGTGCCGTGGCGTCAGCCTCGCTCACAGCAGCCTCCAACTTCTGGCCTCAAGCGATCCTTCTGCCTCAGCCTCCCGAGTAGCTGGGACAGCAGGCATGCGCCACCATGCCCGGCTAATTTTTTCTCTATATATTTTTAGTTGACCAATTAATTTCTTTCTATTTTTAATAGAGACGGGGTCTCACTCTTGCTCAGGCTGGCCTCGAACTCCTGACCTTGAGCGATCCTCCCGCCTCGGCCTCCCAGAGTGCTGGGATTACAGGCGTGAGCCACCATGCCCGGCCTCTAATTTTCTTTTTTAAATACAGGATTTTTTCTATTCTAAATATAATATATGGGTTGGTAGAAAATGTGCAAAGGAAATAAAAAATAAAAAGAAAAGTAAAAGAAGAAAACAAATCATTTATAAACCTATAACCCAGAAATAACTAGTATTAACATTTTGGTGTATTTTCTGCTAATAGTTTTCCTACCTATATTAATTCTATATGATTTTTAAAGGAAATTTGATTTTTATTTGATTTTTAAAGGAAATTTTAAAGGAAATTGAAATGAAATGTTTATACACTTCTGTATCCTATTTTTTGGCTTATGTGATTAGCACTTTGATATTCCTTTAAATATCCTTCCAAAATATAAAAAGACATTATTCCATGATATCCATTTATAGATGCATCAAACTTTATTTAACCATCCATTCATTATTGGACACTCTTGTTATAAATAATATTTTGATGAACATCCTAATATATCTGAGCACATCTCTGTTATTTTCTTAGATTGATTCTACAAGTGGGATTATTGGGTCTTTTTAAATCTCTTGATATATAGTAACAAATTGTTTTCTGGAACTTCCATTTGAAAATACTTCCAGAGGAGACTTCTGGTTTCTGCTTCTGTGTATGAGGAGATTGGAAGTCGCCACTCTACTCTAACAAGTAGAAATCTGAAGAAACTGAAAAATCCACCACTGTTCTTGGACCCTGAGGAGAGGCGAGAACAGAGGACAAGCCGCTGCCCTCAGGACCGAGGAGGCAGGTGGGTGCAGGGAGTCCTGGCTCACTGGAGCAGACTCACAGACGCAGTTCTCCATAGGAAACGACGACAGGTGAGAAACTTGAACTGTAACAGATGAATTGCTGGAGGCTTAGGGTGGATAAGTCCAAGAGTCAAAAACTCTGAGGGGACTCAGTCCCGGGTGGACATGAGGGAAATGCCTTTGCGTGTTTTACCTCTAGGAGCTCCACCAAGTGCTCACAGTAAATAACAGAGAAAAGTTCCCCATGCTTCGGGTGGGGGTAGCAGGAGGGACCATTTTGAAATAGTCCAGAGCACTCTCTTCTTCTTTTTCCTTTTTTTTAAATTTTTTTTTTTTAACAGAGTCTCACTCTGTCACTCTGGCTGGAGTGCAGTGGTGTCATCATAGCTCACAGCAACCTCAAACTCTTGGGCTCAAGGGATCCTCCTGCCTCAGCCTCCCCAGTAGCTGGGACTACAGGTATGTGCCACCACACTCAGCTAAGTTTTCTATTTCACATCAAGTTAATTTTTCTATTTCTTGTAGAGATGGGGTCTCATTCTTGCTCAGGCTGGTCTCAAATTTCTGAGCTCAAGGGATCCTCCTGCCTCAGCCTCCCAGAGTGCTAGGATTACAGGCGTGAATCACCGCACCCAGGCCTAGCCACTCTATTCTTAACAAGGTCTGACCTCAGGGGAAACTATTTAACCAGAGCCTAACCTTTTGGGGTTTTATCAGAGTTTAACTGACCTGGGGGAAGGAAAATACCCAACTTGAGCCTCCTGTAGCCATTCTGACCCACCTAAAATGGAGCCCGGAGAAGCAGTTATGAAGTGGAATGCAGAGGCACAGGCCCACTAAAATACTCAGACCTAATCAAAGGACTGTGGACTGTGTCCCCTCCCTGACTTCTCACCACCACCTACAAAGGCCTATTTACAGCAGTCCCTCTTCCCTGGCACATGGTGTCTGGCTATCAGAAAACGGTCACAAGGCATGCTGAAAGGCAAAAGTACAATTGGAAGGGAGGTCAAGCATCAAGCATCAGAGCCAGACGTGGCGGGGCTGTTGGACTTACCAGACGGAGAGTGTAAAACCGCCAAGATCAACACACTCAGGGCACTAGGGAATAAAGTGGACAGCGCGCCAAACACATGCGCAATGTAAGTGGAGAGATGGAAGCAAGAACTACTACTAAGAAAGAACCAAAAGGAATGGTAGAATCAAAACACTGTGGCAGAAATGAAGAATGCTTTTCATGGGCTTATTAGTAGACTGGACATGGCTGAGGAAAGAACCTCTGTGCTTGAGCATAGATTAATAGAAATCTCCCAAACTGAAACACAGAGAGAACAAAGACTAAGAAAAATAGATGGAATATTCAAGAACTGTGAGACAACTATAATAGGTGAGTAATAGAAACACCTGAAGGGGCAGGGCATGGTGGCTCACACGTGTAATCCCAGCACTCTGGGAGGCCAAGGCAGGAGGATTGCTTGAGGTCAGGAGTTCAAGACGACCCTGAGCAAGAGCAAGACCCTGTCTCTACTAAAAATAGAAATAAATTAGGTAAACAACTAAAAATAGAAAAAATTTGCTGGGCATGGTCGTACATGGCTGTAGTCCCAGCTACTCGGGAGGCTGAGGCAGCAGGATTGCTTAAGCCCAGAAGTTTGAGGTTGCTGTGAGCTATAATGACTCCATTGCACTCTAGCTGGGGCGATAGAGTGAGAGCCTACCTCACACACACACACACACACACACACACACACAAATAAAAACAGAGAGAAAAAATAAAAAGAAGATATGCACCTACCAACAGAGCTTCAAGCTATGTGAGGCAAAACCTGATAGAACTTCAAGGAGAAATAGATGAATACATTGTTAGACTTGAAGACTTAAACACCCTTTCACAGAAATGGACATATTCAACAGGCAGAAAAATCAGTAAAGACATAGTTGAACTCAAAAAAAAACATTAATCAACTGGATGTAATTGATACCTGTGGACGATTTCATGAAACAACAGCAGAATATACACTCTTTTCAAGCTTGCATGTAACATTCACCAAGATAGCCTATATTCTGGGCCATAAAACATACTTTTAACAAATTTATAAGACTAGAAATCATACAATGTCTGTTCATAGCCCAAAATGGAATTAAACTAGAAATCAATCAAACTATTAAGTCAATAACAGAAGTCAATAACTGGAAAATTCTCAAATATGTGGAGATTAAAAAATGAACTTTTGTTTCTTTTTCAACAGTTCTAAACTAGAGACAGAAAACAACGTACTTCTAAACAACAGGTGGGGCCGGGCAAGATGGTTCATGCCTGTAATTCTAGCACTCTGGCAGGCCAAGGTGAGAGGATCGCTTGAGGTCAGGAGTTCAAGACTAACCTGAGCAAGAGCGAGACACCATCTCTACCAAAAATAGAAAAAAATAGCCGGGTGTACTGGTGTGCACCTGTAGCCCCAGCTGAGGCAGGAGGATGGCCTTAGCCCAGGACTTTGAGGTTGCAGTGAGCTATGATGATGCCACTGCACTCTACCCAGGGTGACAGAGCAAGACCCAATATCAAAAAAACAAAAGAACAAAAACAAAACACATGGATCAAAGAAAAAATCTTAAGAGAAACATAAAAATATTTGAACTAAATGAAAATGAAAACACAATTTATCAATATTATGGAATGCAGCAAAAGCAGTGCTTAGCATTGGATGAATACACGGGAAAAAAAGAAAAATATAAAGTCAATAATCTAAATTTTCAACTTAGGAAAGTAGAAAAAGAAGAGTAACTAAAATCCAAAGTAAGAAGAAGAAAAGAAATAATGAAAAATTGGAGCAGAAATCAAGGAAATTGAAAGCAAGAAATCAATTAATTTAAAAATCAACAAAACCAAAAATTGTTTATTTGAAAAGATCAATAAAATCAATAAGCATCTACTCAAGCTAAAAAAGAAAAAGAGAGTACACAAATTACTAATATCAGAAATGAAAGAGGAAATGCCACTATAGATTCCACCAACATTAAAAGGATAATAAAGGGATATTATGAACATCTATAGCCCCAAATTTGATAACCCAGATGAAATGGGCCGATCCCTTGAAAGATACATCTGTCAAGACTCACATCAGAAGGGAAAGATTGCCTGAATAGCCTCGCAATTGCAATCCTTGTTTTTTCCCAAATGAACTGAAAATTTATGTCTACACAAAAACCTGCACACAAATGTTTATAGCAGCTGTATACATAAGGCCAAAATTTGAAAGCAACCAAGATGTCCTTCAGTGGGTCAATGGATAAATAAACTGTGGTCCATCCAGACAGTGGAATGTTATTCAGTGCTAAAAAGAAACATGCTATCAAACCATGAAAAGAGATGGAAGGACCTTAAACGCATATGACTAAGTGAAAAAGCCAATCTGACAAGGCTACACACTGTATGATTCCAACCATATGACAGTTTGGAAAAGGCAAAACTATGGACACAGTAAAAATATCAGTGGTTGCCAGGGATTGAGAGAGGAAGGAGGGATGAACAAGGAGAACACAGAGGACTTTTAGGGCAGTGAAACTGTTCTGAATGACACTGTACTATAATGGTGGAAATGTGTCACTATGTATTTGTCCAAACCCATAGAATGTACAACACCAAGAGTGAATCCTAATGGAAACTATAGACTTTTGGTGATAACGATGTGTCACTATAGGTTTATCAATTGTAAAAATGGCACCACTCTGGTGGGGGGAGTTGACAGTGCGGAAGTCTACGCATGTGTAGGGGCAGAAGGTATATATAGGAGGTCTCTGCGCTTTCTTCTCAATTTTGCAATGAACCTAAAACTGCTAGTGTGTGTATGTGTGTGTGTATAGTCTTTAAGAACAAAAAATACTCCCAGACTATTATATCTATAGCTCTTCTTCTATTCATAGGTAATTTTTACTAAACTCCACTCCCATCTCATTCTATTTGAATCTTGCTGTACTTGACTTGATCTACACTGCATTTGCATTCAGTATGGACAAGACTTAGTTCTCCTTTTAGGAGACCATCTTCCATCTCTCTCAGCATCCAGCACAGGTGGAACAAAGGGAGTCAAAGACTGAATCTCTTTGGGGGAATCTGCAAGCAGAAGAGGAGCTCCATTTTAAGAAAGAGCCAGGCAGGTAGCTTGAATTCCCTACTTGGAGGTAAGATTGCAACACTGTTTTGAAGGAGAAGAAAGGGATTTTTCTCAATCCTTCCTACATCCAGACTCTGAGTGGCAGGGAAAGATGGGAAAGTAGTCAGGCCTAGCACCTGGGAGATGAGCAGGCTGATGTCCTTGGAAGGGCTTCCACGAAAGCTGGGGAGGACAGAAGCCTGGAGGCCACAGTCTCGGCCTGCAGGAAAGGAGCAGCTCCAGGTGGAGGCCGCCTGCCCTAGCACCGTGCTCCCTTCTTTACACCCAGTTGTGCCACTACTAACTTTTGCCCTGGGACACATCTGCAACATTGATTACACAGGCTCACATTAATGTTTTTTAGACTGGAGTTTCCCGAACTTCAGTTATGCCACATTGAGGACATCAATACCCTAGCGCAGCAGCAGGCACAGCCCCAGTGCCGAGAGCCCCCGCATGCAAACCAGCCACACTCCGAACAGAGAAGACAGACGCAGTCATGGGAACGTTCACTGCGCGCCCACAGCATGCACAAGCTCTGCGTAAAGGTGTCGAGACATACTGTGCCACTCACTTTGGCCTCATTCTAAGCAATTACCAATTTTGAATTCACAGGTTTGATAGATTAGTTATGCTTTTTCTCATATGCATTAAGACTATAATGATAACCATTATAATAAAACACTGTCAGCCATTGGTAGTGTCCTTACTACCCACTGGTGATAATTGTACTACGTTTTTAGGGAAACACTGTTTTAACTAAATAGTTTTTTTTAAAAAATTATATTAATAGTTAATTGTTTATATTTCTTCCACCTAATTATAAGCTTTCTAAGGTCAGGGACCATGTTTTATTCAGTGCTTAGTGCTGTGTTGAAGCTCAAAATATATTTGTTCTTTCTCCAATCTGTTTTGTTTTGGTGATAGGGTAGTGATTAATAGGAATTAATCTACATACTCACATAAATGAAGTCTCCAAGGTTGTATTATGAAAGGGAGAGGAGAGTGACATTTACATGTGTTATAGAAAGTTGCCCCCCGTTTCAATACTGTGCCTTTATTATTTGGACTTGGGCTTTAAGATGTTTTTCTAATAACAGGATAAAAAACAGTAAATTATCCACATACTTTCTACCTATCTTTCCTGGATGAATAATACATATGTGTAAGAATTAGTCTTTGGCTACAAAACAGAGCAGAATTATACCTGTAGCAAACTTGGGGTGAAATACATAGTCATTGACCAGTAAATGTTAGTTGAATGAATGGATGAAATAGTGCAGCTTCAGTCAACATATCTTTACCATCCCTGGGAAACCATCAAAGAGAAATGGAGGAAAACTAATATTTATTCAGTGTGTAATATTCTAGAGCCTTTATATATGTCTTTCCTCTGGAGAGAGAACAAAATCCTGCCTATAGGGGACAGACAGTTCCACCTGTCTTTAACCACAGTTTGCCTTCTCAGAAGACCACAGTTACTCAGTTTCCAAAGAGGATTCAAGACCTAATTTAATCTAGACAGCTGGACAGGAAGTTGTAGAAAGTAATGGATGATCTTCTGACCAAAGTGTGAACAAGTTACTAGCATGAAGCAGTATATTCGGAGAGAGAATGACACGCAAGAAGAGAAAGGTGTGCTAACACTTTAGTTACCTGCTAGAGAGAGGGACATTTATCAAACCTGGCCAGGGATTTCCGTCTCCTTCCTCCCACCTACCTCTTTCCTTCTGAACCTTTTGTTCAAATGCAGAGTCCTTTGCCTGTAACTCAGTTGTAACCCATCAACACATAAGAAACTCATTCTTCTGAGACTGAAAAATGAACGATACTGTTTCCTTAGCTGCTAAGGATCTAAGGGAGCAAGAACTAAGTGAAATCAAAAGGAAACACACACCAGGGTCAGAAGACCTGGACTGGAATCCTGCCTTTGTCATGGACTGATTGAGTGACCTTGACCTTATGCCTATTACTGATCCCCTCTAACTCATGGTTTCCTTAACTCATTTGTTCAGCATATATTTCCCAAGTGTTTACTGTATACCAAGCATTGTTCAGCGCACTAGGGCTGCAGGGAATAAAACAGAGGAGGTCGTGCTTGGAGGGATTTCACACCTTAATGAGAGTGACAGGCAGTAAGTAATAAGTAAATAAGTGGTGTAGCTCCAGATGGTGAGCAGTGCTATGAAGAAATGAAACAAACTATAAAGACAAATTGGGAAGGGGGTTCCTATACAGAGGTTGGTTAGGGAAGGTCTCCCTGGGGCAGTAACATTTGAGCTGAGACATGAATGTCCTAGAAGGAGCCAGCCAAGGCATAAGTCAGGAAAAGATCATTCCAGACAGAGGGACCTGCAAGCCTTGAGACAGGACCATGTTTGGGGCTGGCTGCCAATCAGGGAAAACGACGTGGGGCATGCAGTGGTATAGGACGGTGGTTTTGACACAGTACCTCAAGTAATGCTATAGTTCCCTAGTGGTGTGGCGGGGTAGAGGCACCAAGGGGAGCGGGTCTGCCAGGCTTGTGCCACCCTACCCAGCTCACGCACACTGGTTCAACAAAAGAAGCTTTCATTTATTGTTTTGTAGTGACTAGTGCCTCTGCTATGTTGCCTAGGCTGTTGTTTTGTTTTTATTTTTGTTTTTTTTTTACCCTGTTGTTCTCCTGTGCAGATCTAGGCTGGTTTTGAACTCTTGGCCTTAAGTGGTCTTCCTGTCTGGGCCTCTCAAAGTGCTGGGATTATGGGTGTGAGCCACTGTGCCTGGCCTCTTCACTTTGAAGCATAAACTGGGTTTCTGCTTAAGAGTTCGTTGAAGACCAGGTGCAGGAATCAAAACTTCTTGATCTCAAAAGCCCTTTCCACACTTCAGTTGTTCAATTGTATGGAAAGTTGTCGTACAACTTCTGTGGTGGCTGCAGAGGGTGGATTCTGCTCTGTTCATTGACGAGGCAGGAGCGCGTCCCAGCCCCGACCCGCAGCGCGCGTTCCTTCCCGCGCAGGCGCGGTGGCCGCTGACGCCGCCCAGGCCGATCCCGGCGGAGGGCCTGCGCCTCTGCCTGTGCTAGTAGGTCACTCGGGCTCTTTCCGCGCCCTGTCCGGAGTACGCTGCCCGTGCACACGGGAGAGCTCTGTGGGGACGGCCGAGGACGGCTCTCGTTCTTCCCGGCCCGCGAGCGCAGAGCTGGCCTGCGGCCTCCCTTGCCGGCCTCCAGACGCGCCTCCGGGGGAGCGCTGTGCCGAGCGGGAAGGCGGATCGAGCCAGCCCTGACTGGCAGGAGGCAGCAGGGCCGCGAGGGACTTGCACCGCGCGCTTCGCTGGCGCCCGGGCGGCAGGCCGCGGCGAGGCGGCCGCGAGCTGTGGGGCCGAGTGACGGACACGCCGGCGCTGCCTTCCGGCTTCCCTCTGCTCTCTCCCGCAGAGCGCTCTCCGAAGCGCGGCCGTTTCTCTTTCGGATCCCGCCACACGCCGCGGCCGGCCGGGACTCGCCGCGTGGCCCCTCCAGGCGCCGGCGCGCCGCGCTGCTGCGTCCGGGCGGGAGGGAGCCGGCGCACAGCCCGCGTCCGTCCGCCGGGCGCGGCGCCGTCCTGGCCTCAGCCCTGCGGGCGGTGCACACACGTGCACGAGTGCGTGTGTGGGTGGCCTTTTAAGCTGGTCAGGACAGCATCATTTTCACGAGGGGCTTCAGTGCCCCTCCGCTTGCAGTGGAGCCATCTGAGGTCACTGGGCCTGCTTTGAGCTGTGGCTTTACTGCTGGCAAAGGACCCTGCATATTTATCAAGGGTACTGAAAAAAGCGGAGGATGCTGTCTGATGCCACTGCTCATTGGGGTCCCCAGGCACCAAGAGTGGGGTAGCCGTCAGCAGTCTCTGGACTAAGGCTTTGAGAATTCTTTGCTTTGTTCCTTCTATCTCTAAAAGTTTTTTTAAAAAATGTGTAGCATTTTTTAATGCTCCATAGCATAAGCCTTATTCTACTAGGTAAGTGAACAGTGAGTTCTTGCTGGGTAGCCTCAGCTTCTCCCTTGACTGGCCAGTCAGAGAGCGAGCAGGGAAAAGTTGTACCTTTGAATCTTGTTTATGCAAGTAGCCGCATTTTCCCTATTTTAAAGCTAAAGCTTTCCTTTTTTGGAAAGGTTTTCTTTTCTTCCCTCCTGTTTAGCGTAGAGCCTAAAACTCTTCTGGCTTGTCCCTGAAGCTGGTTTTAGACATAAGCTGTGTCTGTGAGTGGGAGGGTGTCGGTGCGGAGCATCTCATTCAGAGTTTGAAGAAGTAGGGGCTGCAGGAAGAGAGCCAGAGTCACAAATTTATTCTCACCACACTCAAATGTGCAAAAAAAAAAAAAAAGCTCAAAAGGCAATATCTTCATTTCTGCGAAATGTCTTTGTAAGTTCTCACCCTGCTAGACAGTGGTGTGGGGTAAGGCTGGACAACGAGGTGAGGATTATATGTTATTTTAATTTTTAAAATTTTACTAAGATATTAAGCTGGTAAGAACAGACACTACACTTGATTTTAGCCAAAAGGCCAAGAAGCGATGAGGATTATATTTTAGTCTAATACAATAAACATAGTTAGATCCAAGAATTTAGATGGTAAACAGTCCAGTTTAGCCATAATGCTCAGTCTTTTGGTTTTCCACTCCTCCCCGGAAGACGGCATCTCCGTGCATGGGAGAGGGGTGTAGAGTGATGGTTTTGCATCTATCCTGTGGCCTCCCCATCTCTGCTAGTTTCTGCTGTGGAGCTGCTGGGCAGGCAGGGCTCCCCCTGAGCTGCTGACTGCTAAGGAGAAGCTGGTCCTGCTCCTAGGCCTCCTGCTGGCCTTGGTGGCCGATGTCTGTGGCCAGAATCACGGCCTGTTCTCTTTCTGCTTTTGAAGACCCAGGGGTTCCCTTGTTGACTGCCCTATCTTGACTCTCAGGGTGATATGGACCGTCCTATGCTCCTATCCCAGGGCTTCAGTGCAGTGGCCCGCCCCTGTAAGGCAGTACCCTCTGGAATGCTCCCACCAGGTGCTCGGTCAGGGCCCCACGCCCTTTGGGAATGAAGGGCTGCTGAGGGAGAACTGGAGAAAGGCAGGCTCTACTTCTAGCAAAGAGTTTGCTTTGATGTGGCTGCTCCAGCTTGGTGCAGGAAGCCTCCGAGGGGCTCTTCTTCCAGACTCCCAAATGTGAGTGAGACACAGAACCTACTCTTTACTCAACAGTCCTTCAAAAACCTACCAGTAGGCTGGGCGCGGTGGCTCACGCCTGTAATCCTAGCACTCTGGGAGGCCGAGGCGGGCGGATTGCTCGAGGTCAGGAGTTCAAAACCATCCTGAGCGAGACCTCGTCTCTACTAAAAATAGAAAGAAATTAATTGACCAACTAAAAATATATATACAAAAAATTAGCCGGGCATGGTGGCACATGCCTGTAGTCCCAGCTACTTGGGAGGCTGAGGCAGGAGGATCGCTTGAGCCCAGGAGTTTGAGGTTGCTGTGAGCTAGGCTGACGCCACGGCACTCACTCTAGCCTGGGCAACAAAGTGAGACTCTGTCTCAAAAAAAAAAAAAAAAAAAAAAAAAAACCTACCAGTAATTCATCCATCACCCACACCCCACAATATAACACTACTATGTGAAAAGCTATATTCTAAGCACTTTAACACATCCCTTATTTAGTTTTCATAACAATCTTGGAAGTAGGGAATATTATTACTACTGTTTTACAGGTGAGGAAACAAAGCATAAAGAGATGAAGTAATTACCCAAGGTTGAACCGAGATTTGAACTCAGGCAGTCTGGATTCACAGTCTACATTCTTATCTGTGATTTTGGCTCAGAGTGGAAAGATTGAACCCCATGTCTATCTGCTTTCTCTTCCCCTGCTTTACTTCTTCCCATAATAACCATAATCTAGGATCAGAAAAGGTGGGCTTTGGTGGATGCCTTTTTTGGCTTCCACCCATCTACACCTAGATGCTCAAAATAAACAGCATTTTGCTATAAAATAAGCTTTTAAAGAAGTAAAAACTAAAAACTAAAAAAGAAAAAGAAAGGTAGACTTTGTCTTCTTTTCATTCCTGTTTGGATGGGGTGCATCCTATGTGGAATTCTATAGTAATAGTTCAAAGGGAGAATAATTTAGAAAATCCTCTTTATCAATAAAACCTGGCTATCAAAAATATTGTCTTGCTGGAAAACCTTATTTTGGACATGAGAAGCAAAATATTAACTATTCTTTCTCTTTGCATTCCTGTTGTGAAAATCCTGATTATTCTTTAGATAATATTTTGATCTGTCTGGCTGAATGGAGGGAAACTGGAAAAGAGAAAAGCACCTGAATATATTTCAAAAACTTCCTATTAATAATCATGTAAATTTTAGAGGAAACAGCTGTAATTATTATTGGTTATAATAATGGTTTTGATTTGGCAAGATCTGTCTGGATTTGGACCTCACTCCCCATCTCATAAGCATCACTTTGAAATAAACAGAATGAAGGGTTTGGAAAACAGTTTATCTACCATGTAACACTGTGACTCTGGCTCAGGGGTCAACAAATGTTTTCTGTAAGAGTACAGAGAGCAAATATTTTTTAGCCTTTGTGGATCACATGGTTTCTGTCACAATTACTCAATTCTGCTATCATAGCCTGACAGCAGCTATAAACATGTAAATGAATGATTGTGGCAGTATTCCAATAAAACTTTATTTATAAAAACAACAGACCAGATTTGGCCCCACAGGTTGTAGTCTGCTGACCCCATTATAGAATTTAAGCAGAAAGAGACAAGTCTAATTCCCACTTGAGAGGTAACTGTTGATCCCCTGCTGCATGGATATTGTGTTAGACACTACGGGGATACAAAGGCACCAAATGCCTGCCCTGTGAGGCAGGAGGCATATACATGGCAAGGGAAGCCACGATGAAGTGTGAGTGCTGCTTTTTTTTTTTTTTTTTTTTTTTTTTGAGACTCTCTCACTCTGTCACCCCGGCTAGTGTGCAGTGGCATCATCATAGCTCACTGCAATTTCAGACTTCCAGGGTCCAGCCTCCCAAGTAGTTGGGACTATAGGCACACACCAAGGCGCCCAACTAATTTTTCTATTTTTTAGTAGAGATGGGGTCTCACTCTTGCTCAGGCAGGTCTCAAACTCCTCAGCTCAGGCAACCCTCTCACCTTGGCCTCCCAGAGTGCTAGGAGTACAGGTGTGAGCCACCGAGCCCCAGAGTGAGTGCTTCCGACATTTGGCTGTGGTACTGAAACTGCACCCTCATGCAGTTTATTCAAACCATTCATGGGAATGGTTTCTATTTCTCTTTACTGCTAGGGTGATTTTTGGGTGTAAAGCCCAAAGGACATTTTTAGGGAAAATGTCTATTGGGAAGTATATTTTAAAATACACTTGAACTTGTAGACAACTAAACACTCCGAGTGACTCAAACTAGTTCAAGACTAGTTTCATGGAAACGGGGTCCTACAGTGAGACCCTAGGTATTGTGCTATGTAGCAGCAAAGGGTTGCTGTAGGGTACTGAAGAAGCCAGCAATTTGAAGATACCTTAATTTTGAATAGTGGGAAAAGCCTAGGGTGAAAGGTAGGTGGCCTGGGCTGCTAAGTCACTGTGTGTACTTAGGCAAGTCACTTAACTTCTCTGGGCCATATATTCTCCTTTGTGAAAAATGAAGCTGTAAAAAGAGTTGTTTCCAAAGATACTTCTAGCTCTTAAACTCTGTGTTTAATGTGTGTTTATTTTAAATACTTCCTGTGTAACTCAGGTGCAGGTCTGAATTTTAGTGTGGAAAAGTTAAGGGCTAGAAATTTGGAGTTTTTTCTTTTAATTGAAATGGAGCAAAAAGCAGGATACAAAATCAACATACAAAAATCAGTAGCAGTTCTATATGCCAATAGTAAACAATCTGAAAAAGAAACAAAGAAAGTAATCCCATTTATAATAGCTGGAAATAACGGCCGGGCGCTGTGGCTCACGCCTGTAATCCTAGCTCTTGGGAGGCCGAGGCGGGCGGATTGCTCAAGGTCAGGAGTTCAAAACCAGCCTGAGCAAGAGTGAGACTCCGTCTCTACTATAAATAGAAAGAAATTAATTGGCCAACTGATATATATATAAAAAATTAGCCGGGCATGGTGGCGCATGCCTGTAGTCCCAGCTACCCGGGAGGCTGAGGCAGAAGGATCACTGGAGCCCAGGAGTTTGAGGTTGCTGTGAGCTAGGCTGACGCCATGGCACTCACTCTAGCCTGGACAACAAAGCGAGACTCTGTCTCCAAAAAAAAAAAAAAAAAAAAAGCTGGAAATAAGATAAAATACTCATGAATAAACTTAATCAAAGAAGTGAAAGATTTCTGTAATGAAAACTATAAAACATTGATGAAAGAAATTGAAGAGGACACCAAAAAATGGAAATATATTACATGCTTATGGATTGGAAGAATCAATATTGGTTTTCTTTTTCTTTCTTAATTTTTTTTTTTTGAGACAGAGTCTCACTCTGTTGCCCAGGCTAGAGTGCCGTGGTGTCAGCCTCGCTCACAGCAACCTCAAACTCCTGGGCTCAAGCGATCCTCCTGCCTCAGCCTCCCCAGTAGCTGGGACTACAGGTATGTGCCACCATGCCTGGCTAATTTTTAAAAATATTTGTAGTAGAGACAGGATCTCACTCATGGTCAGGTTGCTCTTGAACTCCTGACCTCAAGTGATCCTCCTGCCTTGGCCTCCCAGAGTACTAGGATTACAGGCATGAACCACTGCACTCGGCCTTGGAAGAATCAATATTGTTAAAATGTTCATACTACCTATAGCAATCTACAGATGCAATGCAATTCTCATCAAAATACCAATGACATTCTTCACAGAATTGGAAAATAATTCTGAAATTTATATGGAACCATGAAAGACCCAGAATAGCCAAAACCATCCTGAGAAAAAAGAACAAAACTGGAGGAATTGGCTGATCGTGGTGACTCATGCCTATAATCCTAGCACTCTGGGAGGCCGAGGTGGGTGGATTGCTCAAGGTCAGGAGTTCAAAACCAGCCTAAGCAAGAGTAAGACCCTGTCTCTACTAAAAATAGAAAGAAATTAATGGGCCAACTAAAAATATATAAAAAAGTAGCCAGGCATGGTGGTGCATGCCTGTAGTCCCAGCTACTCAGGAGACTGAGGCAGAAGGATTGCTTGAGCCCAGGAGTTTGAGGTTGCTGTGAGCTAGGTTGACACCATGGCACTGTGGCCCGGGCAACAGAGTGAGACTCTGTCTCAAAACAAAACAAAACAAAACAAAAAAACTGGAGGAATCACATTACCTAACTTAAAATTATACTACAGAGCTATAGTAACCAAAACAGCTTTGTACTGGCGTAAAAGCAGACACATAGACCAATGGAACAGAATTGAGAACCCAGAGATAAATCCACACATCTATAGGGAACTTATTTTTGTCAAAGTTGCCAAGAACATACAGTGAGGAAAGGACAGTCTTTTCAATAAATGGTACTGGGAAAACTGGATATCCATATACAGAAGAATGAAACTAGATCCTTATCTCTCGCCATATATAAAAATCAAGTCAAAATAAATTAAAGACTTAAATATAAGACCTGAAACGATGAAACTATTGAAAGAAAACACTGGGGAAATGCTTCAGGACATTGGTCCGGGTCAGGACTTCTTGAGTAATACCCCCAAAGCACAGGCAACCAAAGCAAAATTGGACAAATGGGATCACATCATGCTAAAAAGCTTCCGCACAGCAAAGGAAACAATCAACAAAGTGAAGAGACAATCTATGGAATGGGAGAAAATATTTGCACACTACCCATCTGACAAGGGATTAATAACTAGAATATATAAGGAACTCCAACAACTCAATAGTGAAAAATCAAATACTCCTATTTTTTTTTTTTTCAGAGAAACCTACTGATTTATCAATGCCTTAGACCAACTCTACCCTTTCCTGTGAGGCTTCTTTCCATGGGGTACCCAGCAGGGCCTAGAATAGATGACACTTTTCACTGTTCCTTGAGGGAGGCTGGCCCTGCCCTGGGAAACAAGCCACCATCTCTGCTAGGAGTGAAGCAACTTCCTCCCTGACTGTGGCAGGCATGGCCTTCCTCTCAAGAGTCTGCAGGTGCCATGTCTGCTTCTAGAATTCTGGAGGGCATGCTGGTAGCTCTGACTCAAGCGGTGCAAACGCAATAGATATAGCCCAAACATTTGTACCCCTGTAAAAATTTTGAGGGGCGAATAAAAGGTTACTCTGAGGTGACAACCCACAGGGTGAGATGTTGAAGAAGCTAGAAAGAAAAGATGGTCCCAGTCAAGCAAACAGACAAATAATCGTATTTAAAAACAGGCAAAGGATCTCAACAGACAGTTCTCAAAAGAAAACATACAAATGGCCAACAGGTATATGAACAAATGTTCAACATCATTAGTCATCAGAGACATGCAAATCAAAACTACAATAAGATATGATCTCACTGCAGTTAAAATGACTTTTATCAAAAAGACAGGCAATAACAAATGCTGGCAAGACTGTGAGAAAGGGGAACCCGCATACACTGTTGGTGGGAATGCAAGTTAGTGCAAGCACCATGGAGAACACTATGGAGGTTCCTCAAAAAACTAAAAATAGAACTACCCTATGACCCAGAAATCCCACTGCTAGGTATATATCCAAAAGAAGGTAATTTAGTATATCGAAAAGATATCTGCACCCCTGTTTACTGCAGCACTATTCACAGTAGCCAAGAGCTGGAATCAACCTAAGTGTCCACTAATGGATGAATGGATAAAGAAATCATGGTACATATAAACAATGGAATATTATATAGCCATTAAAAGAGTGAAATCCTGCCATTTGAAACAACATGGATGGCTGGGTACAGTGGCTCATGCCTGCAGTTCTAGCCTTCTGGGAGGCTGAGGCAGGAGGATCACTTGAAGTCAGGAGATGAGGAACCTGAGCAAGAGCAAGATCCCGTCTCTACTAAAAATATTTTTAAGAATCAGCCAGGTATGGTGGCACTCTCCTATAGTCCCAGCTACTTAGGAGGCTGAGGCAGGAGGATCTCTTGGTTCCAGGAGTTGGAGGTTGCTGTGAGCTAGACTGATGCAACTGCACTCTAGCCCAGGCAACAGACCAAGACTCTGTCTCAAAAAAAAAAAAAAAAAAAAAAAAAAAAAAAAAAAAGATGAAACAACATAGATGGAACTGGAGAACATTATTTGTTAAGTGAAATAAATGAAGCACAGAAAGACAAATCCCACATGTTCTCACTCATATGTGGGAGCTAAATATTAAAACAATTGATCTCATTGAGACAGAGAACAGAATGATGGTTACCCGAGTCTCGGGAGGGTAGCAGGGAGGGGGGATAAAGTGAGGTGGTTAATGAGTGCAAAAGTATAGTTAGATAGTCGGATAGAATGAACAATATTTGACAGCGCAACAAAGTTACTATAACAATAAGTTAGGGTATACTTTAAAATAACTAAAAGAGTAGAATTGGAATGTTCCTAACACAGAGAAATGCTAAATGTCTGGGATGATGGATACCCCAATTACCCTGATTGATTAATTCACATTGTATGCCTGTATCAAAATATCACATATACCCTATAAATATATAACTATTATATTATGTGCCTATAATAATTAAAAATAAAAAAAATTTTTTAAAGAAATAGAGCAAGAATTAATTAATTAGTTAATTAAATTTACCAATAAAACCCTTCCTAATGGAATATTTATTTACTTAGAAAATTTGGGGGGCAAATTACCCCTACCTATTCCCTCTACCAACGGAGACTAGGCAGGGAAGATCCACATCAAACATGATACAGAGTGAGAATAAAAGCAAACTGCACAACATGCTCACAAACTCTCTTATGCTCACTGACACACTAACTCACTGCTCTGGGAGTCCTAGGGCCAGGATGGATGGCAAAGGGACCTTTCTGGAGGGTCTGTGGAGGGAGCTAGTGGTGCAGGGACTGACAACAGACTCAGGTTGGCCAAATGGATGATTAAGAATTAGATTGGCACCTGTAATCCTAGCACTCTGGGAAGCCGAGATGGGTGGATCGTTTGAGCTCAGGAGTTCAAGACCAGCCTGAACAAGAGTGAGACCCCATCTCTACTAAAAATAGAAAGAAATTAATTGGCCAACTAAAAATATATAGAAAAAATTAGCGGAGCATTGTGGCGCATGCCTGTAGTCCCAGCTACTCAGGAGGATGAGGCAAGAGGATCACTTGAGCCCAGGAGTTTGAAGTTGCTGTGAGCTAGGCTGACACCACGGCACTCTAGCCTGGGCATGTCTCAAAAAAAAAAAAAAAAAAAAAAAAAAAGAATTAGATTGGGTGATTCTAGCACTATCCAATAGAACTTTCTACAATGATAGAAATATTAGAGGACATTTCCACCTTCACTGTCCGGCATAGTAGCCATTAGTCACATGTAGGCATTGAGCACATGAAATGTGATTGGTGTGACTGAGGATCTGGATTTTAAATTTTATTTAATTTTAATAAATTCACATTTAAATAGTTACGTTTAAATAGCTACCATGTTTTCCCAAAAATAAGCCCTACCCATAAAATAAGCCCTAGCAGGATTTCTAAGCATTGGCGCAATAGAAGCCCTACTCCGAAAATAAGACCTAGTGATGGGCGTGGCCACGCAGCATATCTGCACAACCCACGCATGTTATCGCAGAGCGGGAAAGAAGATGAGCAGCCCTTGTCATCTGCCCCATGACAGTTCTATTGCTCGACATGAGAGATTGGGGTCGATGGTTCTAAAGGAAATAGAGTCGTAAGAAATTCAGGATGGGATTCGGGATTTGGAGATTTATGATGATGTTCCAGAAGAAGACGACTTAACTATATTTGAATAAATGTAGATTGTTGTACTGTACTTAAAACAAATAACACATCCCCTGAAAATAAGCCCTAGGGTGTCTTCTTGAGGAAAAATAAATATAAGACCCTGTCTTGTTTTCGGGGAAACATGGTAGTAGCTACCATATTGGCCAATGGAGCTAAAGACTAAAATTCTACATTTCAAATTTTACCATTGCAGGGGTGGTGCAGTGGCTCACGCTTGTAACCCTAGTACTCTGGGAGGTTGAGGTGGGAGGATTGATTGAGCTCAGTAGTTCAAGACCAGCCTGAGCAAGAACGAGACCCTGGCTCTACTAAAAATAGATAACTTAGCCAGGCATTGTGGCACAAGCCTGTAGTCACAGCTACTTGGGAGGCTGAGGCAGAAGGATCACATGAGCACAGAAGTTTGAGGTTGCAGTAGGCTACAATGATGCCACTGCACTCTAGCCCAGGGTGACAGAGTGAAACTGTTTCAAAAAAAAATCTGATTAAAAAAAACATTTATCCTGGCTGCTCACTCTTTTTTTTTTTTTTTTTTTTTTTTGAGACAGAGTCTCACTTTGTTGCCCCGGCTAGAGTGAGTGCTGTGGCATCAGCCTAGCTCACAGCGACCTCAAACTCCTGGGCTCAAGTGATCCTCCTGCCTCAGCCTCCCAAGTAGCTGGGACTACAGGCATGGGCCACCATGCCCGGCTAATTTTTTCTATATATATTAGTTGGCCAATTAATTTCTTTCTATTTATAGTAGAGACGGGGTCTCACTCTTGCTCAGGCTGGTTTTGAACTCCTGACCTCGAGCAATCTGCCCGCTTTGGCCTCCCAGAGTGCTAGGATTACAGGCGTGAGCCACCGTCCCGGTCGGCTGCTCAGTCTTGATAGATGTTCGTCAGGCAAAAGCCGGATCTGACACACGTAGGAGCTCAGGGCACACAGCAATCGTGGGAACGCCCCTGAGGCCTGGGGGTGCTCTCAGTTGTGGTCAGTAAAATTCCCCTTTGTTCTTTCGAATACAGAGTAGGGGGATTTTAACTGTGACTCACTGTTTAAGGAATGATTAGTAACAGAGCCTTCCTTGTGCTAATATGGAGCAGTTCTCCCCCTTGTACCTCAGGGATGAAGTTAAAAGTCACCTGGCCCTCTTATGGTGGCTTAAGGGAGAACGATAGCTGGTCTCTTCTTAGTGAGAGGTCAGTAGTTTGCGAACTTTGTAACGCTGGGAAACCCTTTTCTTAAATGTTATCTCATGTGCACATTAGAGCAGGTTAAAGTGAAGCTGCTGGAACCCTAGGGTCCCGCCGTCCCTGCCCTGCCAGCACGCCTCCATTTCCTGAGGTAACTCTTCATGCACCCTTGGGAGCCACTAGGTGGCCTGGCCGACAAGCCTCTAAGCGTCTGTGGGTGTGTGAGGGCTGAGCGGTTGCAAGTCACGCAAAATCCCGGGTAATTTTTCTAGTCTTGAAGTGACATATCAAAAAAACAAAGAATAGGAATTCAAAAAACACAAAGTTCTGGCCCCTTCTCCGGGCAGCAGATGGGATGCTGGCCCACGGGCCTTTTTCACTGACAAAGTGTTCCTCAGACACCCCACCTATGAAGCATTCTTGCCAAAAACATCGAGCCTGAGTATGTTCTAGATCTAATTTCCAGTTCACAGGAAACAGAGAAGACAGAAACATATTGAAGACACTCAGGGATGGGTTAAAATCTGGGAAATTCTACAGTGCAAACAACCTGACCTGGTTTCTTCAACAAGTAACTTAGAGGGGAAAAGAAAAGGAGAAAGACAGCGAAGATTAAGACTTCAGAGACGTAGCAACCAAACACAGTGTACAGATCTCACTCGGATCCTGTTGAAAACAAACCAATTGAGTAAAGAAACCATGGATCAGACAGTTGGGGAATGTATAGGATTTGCTTTGAAACAACCCAGTGGCCAGGTGGTGAGTAGGAATGCAGAAGAAACTAGATTGTTCATGGGTTGACAATTGTTAAAAATGGGTTTTGGGTAATGAGCATTCATTATATTATTCTTTCTGCTTTAGTATATGTTTGAAAGTTTTCATAATTAAAAAAATCTTTTAATGAGAAAAAAATGTTGCTCAGGCAGAGGAGTCTGGTGTCACCGTTGCATTGTTTCCCAAAGAGCACAGGGGACTCGGGTCAGGTATGGCGAGCATGCAGGCCAAAGGGGACTCTGGGGAGTGTGTCTGAGAGATAAGGACGGAGAGAAAAACACACACGTCTTTCAGACTGGGGCGTGGGCAGGGATGCAGGAATGAAGTTATAAAAATGTGCAAACTAGAGTTTAGAGACTCAAAAAAAAAACCCCTCCAGATGGAGCTACCAGTCCAATCACTTTATTTTTCAGACGACAGAAGCAGCTTAAGGGTGAAGGTGGGACCCTCTAATCACGTGGCTGTGCACATGTGAATGTGTGTGTGTGACAACTAATATGGGAATAACTGCTCGCACTGTCAGAGTGCTTTGTTCATATTTCGTTTCATTTGACCCTGTCACAACTTACAGATAAGGAAACTAAAATGAGAGTGTCCTGTCCAAGCTCACACAGCTGGTAATGAAGCCAGGACTCAATTCAAGACTTCTTTCTTCCAATTCTTTCTTTTTTGTCCACATGCTACTACTCAACATACACCCCTAACCCCCAGTGCACACACACAAACACACACACACCCACCACTACTCTACAGTGCAATGGGCCTTAACAGTTGTTGATGGCAATAACTTCCTGTCACCTGAGAAGACAGACCTAGTTTTGACTCCTAGTCCTGCTATTTACTAGCTGTGTGTGTGTGTGTGTGTGTTTTAATAGACTTTATTTTTTTACAGCAGTTTTAGGTTCTCAGCAAAATTGAGCAGAAAGCACATCGTGTTCTCACATACCCCTGCCCGCGTGCACACTGCCTGCCCGCTGTGGGACATTCGTTGCACTTAATGAACCTGCACTGACACATTATTATCACCCAAAGTCCACAGTTTCCATTCGGGCTCACTCTGGTGTCATGCATTCTGCGGGTTCCACTATCTGCGTGTTTGAGCAAGTCACTTTACTTCCTTTCCCCCTGAAAAAATGGGGATTATAGTGCCTAATTTATAAAGATCATTGTGAAGGTTAAATTAAATCAGAATGTGCGTGTAAAGCAAACGACCTGCCTGGCACAGAGTAAGAAGAACCCACTAACAGAGTGGATATTAGCATTCCTGTGAGTGTCACCAGTCCGCCTGGCTGCCTACCGCTCCTGAGCCTTCCCCCGTTCTCCTTTCGCTCAGCCCAGAAGCCCTCGCCTGCGCCTGCATAGCTGCCAGCGGCTCTCCAGAGGCTCCGCAGAGACTGCTCGGGAAGCTTCTCTGTGCTGCTCTGAGGAGCTCGAAGTGCCGCTCCTGGAAGGAGAAGGGCAGGTAAGCAGGGATGAGGGCTGTGGTGTCCAGGGGGCCACAGGACAGGAGTTTCAATCTGCACTGCTCGCCAAGAGACAGAAGGGAAATAGAAAGTGCAGAAAGAAAAACTCAAAGAGTGGGGGCGAGCTGCTGCTTCTGCTACTGCGGAGGTGAAATGAAGACACCTTTTGGTGGGGTTTGTCAGTGAAGACTTTTTCTTTTTTTTGAGACACAGTCTCATTCTGTTGCCTGGGCTAGAGTGCTGTGGCGTCAGCCTCGCTCACAGCAACCTCCAACTCCCGGGCTCAGGCGATCCCCCTGCCTCAGCCTCCCGAGTAGCTGGGACTATAGGTATGTGCCACCATGCCCGGCTAATATATATATATATATATATATATATATATATATATATATATATAGTTGTTGTAGTTGTCCAGCTAATTTCTTTCTATTTTTTTAGTAGAGACGGGGTCTTGCTCTTGCTCAGGCTGGTCTCAAACTCCTGAGCACAAATGATCCACCCACCTCGGCCTCCCACGGTGCTAGGATTACAGGTGTGAGCCACCGCACCTGGCCAAAGCTGGTGTTTCTAAGCCAAGAGCCAAACTTAGGCTACTGCCAAGTACATTTTTGCTGTGGGCTTTTCTTCAGTGAAAACTGCAGCATGTTTATGGTCTTGGGGGTCCCAGGCTCAGGAACTGGGCAGAAGAGGAGGAAGGCTTGTCACTGTATACATGTCCTCCCATTCGGCCCAGTTCTCATTTTCTGGTGAACTGTGGTTAGAAGGAAGACAGTGTGCCACTACCTTTTAGGGGAAAGAAAACTCACGAAGCACAACCCACAGCCTTAGGGGTGTGTGAGGGAGAGAACCCTCAGATGGGCACTTTTTCTCTGAAGCCAGCTGAGTCTTGGGAAGCTCAAGCAGCTGAGTTACAGACACAAGCCTCAGGCCACAGAAGGTGAGAGGAGAAAAAACTCCCTCTTCATTTGTTATTAAGTTTCTACCTGTCAAAATGTATTTTCTGCTGGGTGTGGTGGCTCAAGCCTGTGATGCTGGCACTTTGGGAGGCTGAGGTGGACCTAGAAAATGCATCTTTCTAGATACCCTTTACCGGCAAGTTATTATTTTTTTTCCCCAGGGATAGGGTCTCACTATGTTGCCCAGGCTAGTCTTGAACTCCAGGCCTCAAGGGATCCCCCACCTCAGCCTGGAAAGTGGCTTTGACTGAAGCACAAGCCACTGCATTGAGCTCTGCTGGCAAGTCCTCTGAACCCAGTGCTGTACAAAGAGATTTAATAAGAAATAACATGATTAGACTTTGGATACGGATGATGTGTGTGCCAACTGCCTCTCCCAAAGCCTGCCTCCTGAGGAGTGTGCTGTGAGCTTAGCCCGGGTCCCTCACCATGAGTGAGGAAGAGATAGCTGGGCCCATGCGGGGTGGCTCTGCTGTCACTCTTCCCACCCTGCCCTGGCCTGGAGCTTTCTCTTTTTCTCTCTCTGCTGGTTGTTAGCCCTTCTCTGGTGTCCTTTGCTCATTAAGAGTAATGAACCTGAGGACAGAACCTCCCGTTTAAAATGCTTCCAAGTGTGGCATTGCATCCCACTCTCACGGCCACCCTGAGCGCCACATTCACTTCACAGCCGGGCCAGCGACTTGCCGTGGGCAGCCTTGTGAGCAGCGAGCCCGGGCTGGCGCTGGGTCTTTGGACAGCACATCTTCTGGTATGGTTCCTCTGTGCCTTGCTGCCTGTGTCCCACACCTGCTTTTTCTCTGCAGTCTCAGCCACAGCGTTCAGTCACTTCCTCCCTGTCCCAGGCGAGCCTGCGCTTTCCTCCCTCGCACTTCCAACTCTGCTTTCAGAAGCTTGCACGTGGGAAAGACCCTTGTACTTTTCTGCCCCCAATGTGAGGCAGACACCTGCTTGAGAAAATGAGAACCCTCATAATCACAGTGGGTTATGGTTTGGTTTGGGTTCTCATTAGGATTTTTGAATTATTAATACAGTGTAAGTCTATTACAGGATATTTGGAGAATAGAGAAAAGAGAAACTACCATAAATAACTTCATGATCCCAACACCCCTGCACTTAGTCTATTTTAATAATGGTGATGTTTTAAGTAAAAAATTGACTTTCCACTTCTATAATTACCACACTATTTTTGCACTGAGAATGTCTTTTAAGCTAATAGTCCTTTTTAAGACACTACTGTCAATTCATAAGCACAGGGCACCACTGAGTGCTTAGTGTGGGTCTGAGAGTGACCACAAATTCAGTCTCATTTAAAGGACTGGTCAGCTTATTTTAAACAGTTCTCTTGCTCACTGGTCAAAGAAGGCCTCTATAGAGGAGGGCATTTGGGCTGGCTGGCCTTTGGATAACTGTAACGACGCTTAACCAAACACAACCTTGCCTGAATCTGGCCATTCAAAGGTTCCTTGCAATTTAGGCAAGTTCAGAATATGTGCTCTGTTCATGGAAGGGGTTACTTAGTATACAAGGAATATATAAAACGTATTTAGTAAAACTCTTTGTAACTTGATTTAAAATTTCCCGAGTTTAGATGCACCTATGTATAAAGTCATGACATAGATTCATAAATGTTAAACATAGAAGTGACTTCAAGGCCGGGCGCTGTGGTTCATGCCTGTAATCCTAGCTCTTGGGAGGCCGAGGCGGGCGGATTGCTCAAGGTCAGGAGTTCAAAACCAGCCTGAGCAAGAGCGAGACCCCGTCTCTACTATAAATAGAAAGAAATTAATTGGCCAACTGATATATATATATAAAAATTAGCCGGGCATGGTGGCGCATGCCTGTAGTCCCAGCTACTCGGGAGGCTGAGGCAGAAGGATCACTCGAGCCCAGGAGTTTGAGGTTGCTGTGAGCTAGGCTGACGCCACGGCACTCACTCTAGCCTGGGCAACAAAGTGAGACTCTGTCTCAAAAAAAAAAAAAAAAAAGAAGTGACTTCAGTGGGTGATGTGTAGGTGGATGGTATAGCAGTATCACCTGGAGATGCCCATATGTAACAGACAAAGCATTAGATTCAAAAGTTATAAAGAAAAAAATTAAAAATGTTTCAAAAGTATAAAGAACAACTATAAATCAATAGGAAAAATATAAGCAATCCAGCAGACAAATAAGCAAAGAGTTTAAATAGATAATCCACAGGAATAAACCTCCATGGCCAAATGTGAAAAAAGGCTCCACTCACTAGCAGGAGTTGCAGCTTAAAACAACAACAAAATATTATTTCACACCCATGGGACTGGCCAAAAGTAAAATGCCTGAGGATAGCAAGTGTTAGAAACAATGTAGGAAAATAAGAACTCTCGTGGACATCTGGCAGAAATGTAAATTACTAAGTCCATTTTGGAGAACAATTTGAAAATGTCTATTTTTTCTCTCTCTTTTTTTTTATGTACAAGGTGAAGGAAACAATGTCTAGAAAAGTTGAAAATGTCCTTGGTCTAAGACCTTGTATCCATTTTAGGTTGTATTGCAAGCAGCCTTTCTCAACGGAGATAATGGAGATTCTTCTGAACCATAGAACACAGAAAATTATTTGAATGACTGTTTTCTCAACTCTCCCAAGGATAGTATATAAACTAGCATCGTTCTAGATGCATAGGAGAGAAGTTATTTTATTACATACAGAGGTTGCACTATGTCATTAGGGTTTGTCTTGTGAAACCCAATTGAGAAAGTTTGCCAGGGAATCTCCCAAATGTATTCACAATACCACACTACTAGTAATAACAAAAAATTGGAAACCATTTGTTCATTTGCAGGAGAAAGGGAAAAATAATTCACAGTATATTATTTATTTATAAATACAGGGTTTCACTGTGTCACCCAGGCTAGAATGCCGTAGTATGACCAAGGCTCACTGCAGCCTCCAACTCCTGGGCTCAAGTGATCCTCCTTGCCTCAGCCTCCCTAAATGCTGAGATTACAGGCATGAGCCACCATGCTGGCCTCACAGTATATTTAGAGTGTGGAATTCTAATTAGGAGTTTAAATAAATTAACCTAATCTGTATGATTCTACATAAATCAATTCTGAAAATAAAATGTTGATTAAACATTGTAGGAAATTATAAAATTATTCATTAACAAATATTTTCATTCATTAACAAATATTTTATAAAATATACAAACTAATAGTATATATATAATCAGTAGTATATTTATAGTAAAAATAAAAAATAAGGCCTAGAAATGCACCCCATGTATGCTAGCGCTGCCTCCGAGCGGGGAGTGAAACGGCCCGCGCCTGTGGGCGTGCGTCCCAGGGCCGGCTCTCCTTGCAGGCACGTGCGCATGGCAGCACAGGCCTTCCTTACATTCTTTTCAAGTGGGGCGTGACCGTATGTCTTACTGTGACCAGAACAGTGTGAATAGAAGTGTTACTTCCAGGGTGAAGATTTAAGAACCAGTTGTACAATTTACTGTGTTCTTCTTCCTTTGCTGTAGTGATGATTAGTGTTTCAGATTTCAGTGTTTCGGTCCATGTCATCATCTGGGTCCCGGAGTGAGGACAGTGCAAGGGAGTTCCCAAATGACTCACAGCGAACACGAGGCGTGACGGAGAAAAGCCTTTGTTGCCTTCAGCTGCTAAGATTGTGTGTGTGGGGGGGTGTTTGTTCCTGTAGGATAGCCTAGCCCGTCCTAACTTATACAGGGACTTCAACTTTATCTGTGATGTTATATTCCTTCTTTTTATTTTTAAGGTCTAGCGAACATATGATTAAGTGTTAACATTTGTTCATTTTGAATGGAGAGTGTATGAGTGTACACCCTCATTATTGGGGGTTTTCTTTTGAAAATAAAATTTAAAAAGGCTTCTGGAGTCATTTTTCACAATAGACATCTGATATGCGGGATGTAGGGACAATGTAGAAGGCATGTGTATTTGGGAAAAACTCCCCATATGAATTTGATGGGCTTCCCTACCTCCTTGATCTAAAGGGCAATTCCTTCATTTTATAGAAAAGGAAACTAAGGCCTGGAAATACTGAGCATCTTGTTCTTCATTAAAGTGTGATAGTGCTATTAGTGCTACAGCCAATCTTGACTCTAATCCAACCTTGCTACAGGGAACAGGCCTGTAAATATTTTCTGCATTTTTGTAAAGCTATCGTTCAGGACACCGTCCATTATATTGCACAAAAGCCCCCAAAATAAGGTCCTATGGGAGGAAAAAAATGTTTTTAAAGAATTTAGTTCTGGGAAAATCTTTTTAATTGTGCGTAACCAGTAGCCGTCCACTTTTCTTTATAACTTATTTCCTTTTTGTTATGGTTGCCAGGAAACTCAGTGACAAATATATACTCAGTCTATATGGCAGCCGTCCTCTTACTTTAAACAATTCTCATACTAACTTTATGATATGCATTCCCTTCGTTTTAAGCTATCTCCAACCTCCTTAGAAAACAAAAGTGAAAAAGCATGAGCCCGCCATCATACCACTCCTTTTCAGATTCTCCCCGTTGACTGTGCGTCATTTATCCTGTGGCAAGGGGACCGCGTCTGTAGGAAAGGCCTGCTCATCGTCCTGAACATGGCCGCATGCCAAGCAAAGACTGCTGTGGCCAAGGCGAGCCTGCACCCTGGACCAGCCCTGATCTCCTGCGTTGGCACAGTGAAGGCCTTCTCTCTATGGACATGTATTCTTGGGTCTGCTTCATATTCCTAAAGCAGATGCTTCTGTGACTTCCTTTCCTTTCCACACAGTGTTTTATATTAAACATCTAAATGAGAAACACAGAGCTAAAATAATTCAGAGTTCACCTGTACATTAAAACAAAGAAACCACTTCAGTACTGAAAAACAGCCTGTGCCAAGAAGCAGGGCGCTTTAGTTCTGTTTCTAGGTGTGCTATTGTCTTCTGTATGACCCGACCTATGTAGGATTTGGCTTCCTTTCCGTATAATATGACATTTCTTCAAAGTCTTCTTATCAATATTTTATTTTTAAAATTAGAAATGATTATTTTCTTGTATTAAGTTTTCAAAATTAAAAAAAAGGAAAAATTACAAATTAAAACAAGAATTTAACCAAATAGAGAGTTGAAATACTACACATTAGCAAGCATGTGGAGGAAATCAGTTCCCCAGGCACCAGCAGCAACTCATACAGGAATGAAATCTTAGTGTCCAGGGTGGGACTAGGGTGATATGGGAGTAGAATTATTTCAGACGTGCGTTTTGTTTTTAGAATTCCAAAAGCAGCTTGCTTTTATAAGAGAAAGGAATTAGAAGAGCAGCATTCATGCTAATATGATCAACTAAAGCCCTGTTTCCCAAGCTAGTACTCTGAGGAAAACTAGCTTAAGAATTCTTAAATAGGTATACTTGGTGGTCAAATTTGGGGATTTGACCACCAAGGGCAGCACGTTGGCCTGAGTGCCGGAGCCGCGCACGGATGCTCTGCGGTGGTGCCACAGCGCTGCTGAGTCACCAGGACAGGCCTCTGCTAGGGTCTTGATTTTCCCGCCTAAAAATGAGGAAGATAACACTTATCTAGGCTTCATGGAGATGAGTTAGATAATGTCCACGAGGGCTTTGAACACCTTGGAAACCAGGTCCTATAGAAACAATGTCATTATGTTGGCCGCAGAAGCATGGTGGATAACAGGTCACACCATTGGGTGCTGCAAACCTGAGCCTAGCAGATGCTGCACACTTAGCTTCCTGCTCTGGTCCCCAAAGAGACTTATATAAATTCCATTTACTTCTGCAAGCAAACCCATTTCCGCCGGTGCCTTTCACACAGACTGAGAAGGAAGAATGGAAACCAGAGGAATAAACGAGGTGAAAAGTAGCGGGTACAGGAGCCACAAGGAGAGCGAACATCTGCTGAGCAGCTACCATGTAGAAGCTATGTGCTGAGCAGCTGCAACACACTATGCTTAATCTATCCCATCTAGCCCTCACCAAAATCCTAAGGAAGACATACTTACTATGACAAAATTGGAGTTTAGAGAGAGCAAATGGCATACAGGGATAAAGGATATACAGGGATAAAGAGGCAGAGTTAAGACCTGAACCAGAAATGTCTGACTCCAAAGCCTTACACTGCTTCCTAAGGTAGTACACATGAGATGCTCTTAGGTGGTAAAAAATATGTTTTTATTTTAATAGCTTTGTATTTTAATACATCTTAGAAAAATATAATATGCATCAGAAACCCATGATTTCATTTATGAATATCATGGGCGAGAATAAGCAAAAAGAAAAAAACATCTGTTTAAGAAAATAATAGTGCAATTGGTATGTGGAAATGTCAAAAATCCTGAAGGTGGTGTGCTGGGGGCTGAAGTTGGGATGGCTGCGACGCGTCCTTCTACCTCCCAGCGCAGAGAGTGAAGGCAGAAAGCCAAAGGCCAGTTAGATTCACTGTAACAAGGCTTTGCATTTGTTTCTGTCCCCAACCAAATGAGTCTCCTCTGGGTTCTTCAGAAGGAAGTTCAAGAAAGGAAATGAAATTCAGCAAAGGCTGAAGTTGGTAACCAGTTGCTGTATTTATCAGGGTGAGACGGCGGCGGGGGTGGGGACCACCAGAGAGAAATAACTATGATTGTGAGATCTGATTCACAGAAAATCACAGACAAACACCATCTCCCACAGAGAATGAAACAAGGCTGCCTTTAAATCCTTGGCAACCCTCTCCATGACCTTCCACTGTGTGCATTGCCTGGTTCATCTTTCAGCTCTGTGAGAGGGGGTGGGTCTTAGGCAAGACTTTCTGGTTGTAAAAGAAACCCATTTGACTGGTTCAAGTAAAGGTGAAAAGGGAAAAGAAGAAGGGCTTTGGTGGATTTACTAGGTGTTGTATAAACCACAGAGCTGGAGCCCCGAGTGGGAGTCAGGCTCCAAGATTACTACTGTCTGGGTCTGTCATCTCTGCGCCTCTAAGGCTCTACTTCATTCTCTCTTTCTCAGCTTCATCAGGCATGACCATCTGGGCCCTAGCGTTAATCACCTCACAGTTCTAGCCTCTGCAAGACAAGTATAAGCGTTTCTAGGCCTCAGTTCTAAATTGCCATAAGCGACTCAGATTGGCCCAGCTAGAGTCAGAAGTTCATTGCTGTACAGTGCACCATAGCCAGGGTAGGTCACAGTATAAGCAATTAATGGGTCTTCCTGAAATCTAGCATCTTCACTCAGTGGTTCCTATGAATTCTTACAGGCAAGAGTTGTGTCAATTTCCCTGATATTCTGGTTGCTGTGGTTCCCAACTGTCCTGCTCTTTCAGTTCTGCAGGTCATATTTTGTTATTTGACATTTCAGGTAAAACATTGGATTTCCTGCATTAATAACATTTTTTTTGGTTGTACCAACTCTGGTCTAGCTGAAGCATAGTCTAAATTGAAGCTTTACAAAGTTACAGTGGGTTGGAGGGAGTAGAAGGCTAGAGAGAGTCAGTGAGGTATCTTGAAACCTGTGTTAAGGACTTTCCCTGGTCTAGAACAGGGCAATTGGTTTTTACCATTAAAATTACAACATCGCAGCTTTCTCTTCCTCTTTGTAAATGTTAGTTAACTTGCTGGGTATAGCCAGTGCCCAGGGGAAAGGAGTTGAGATTAGAACAAACAATTTCACACGTTGCAGTAATAGCAGGTCTACAAGATGACTTCAGCAGAGTTGAAATACAGGAAGACAGTGTTACTGCAACAGCCAGAGAAGATGAACTACAAACCTACAGAGGAACCCAAACAGATAATTGCAAAGAAAAGATCCTTCCTATATGCAGAACTACCACCTCTGAACACAACTCCTGGTCTTTATTTTGATTTTAATAACTGCATGGCTCAAGATAAAAGGCTGGCAAATCAAGACCTGAATTCTCCTTCAGCCACACAGAATTGGAGGGAATGGTTGGTAGTAGTCCTTTTCTTTTCTTTTCTTTTCTTTTCTTTTCTTTTCTTTTCTTTTCTTTTCTTTTCTTTTCTTTTCTTTTCTTTTCTTTTCTTTTCTCTTCTCTTCTCTTCTCTTCTCTTCTCTTCTCTTCTCTTCTCTTCTCTTCTCTTCTCTTTTCTTTTTTTCTTTTCTTTTCTTTTCTTTGTTTTTTCTTTAGAGACAAAGTCTCACTCTGTTGCCTGGGCTACAGTGCCGTGGCATCAGCCTAGCTCACAGCAACCTCAAACTCTTGGGCTCAAGCGATCCTCCTGTCTCAGCCTCCTGAGTAGCTGGGACTACAAGCGCTTGCCACCATGTCTGGCTGATTTTTTCTATTTTTAGTTTCCTTGCTAATTTCTTTCTATTTTTAGTAGAGATGGGGTCTCCCTCTTGCTGAGACTGGTCTCAAACTGACCTTAAGCGATCCTCCTGCCTCCGCCTCCCAGAGCACTAGTAGGTGTGAGCCACTGGGCGCCTGTAGTCTTTACTCTCCCATTTTTCAAATAAAGTCTTTCAGGCTCATTGCAAGTCAACTGAAATGAAGTCTTCCCTCCTTAGGCTAAAAGAAGTGCAGAAAGTTATCATGTGGAAGCAGAAGGTAGAAGGAAAATAGTTAGAATGTAATGAGTTCAGAGGACTTGCTTTTTAATTGTATGTTAAAGTGAAGGAGGCTCATGTCTATAACCCTAGCACTCTGGGAGGCCAAGGTGGGAGCGTTGCTTCAGGCCAGGAGTTTGAAACCAGCTTGAGCAACATACTAAGACCCAGTCTCCATAACATTTTTTTAAAAAATTAGCCAGGCATAGAGACAATGTAACCATCCCCACATTGAACAAATTTCAATGACTCCTATAAATCCTCTCCCTTAACTAACTACTTGATCTTTTGAGTTGTTTCCCAGAAACCATGGATTTCCTGCAAGACAAAGGAGCTGAGATTCTGAAGGCCCCTGGCTAGCCTTCCTGGCAAGATTCACCATCCCCCCCCCCACCTGCCCCCAATTATGGAGCCCTGTTTTTAAAAGCTCCTGATCTCCCTTAGCCGAGATGGATTCCAGGCAGCTTCTCCTGACAAGACATCTGTTGTATTAAAAAAAATTCTTTTCTTAATGGACTTAAACAGAACCCTAGAACAAATGGGCCTGACTGACATTTACAGGACATTCTACCCCAAAACCACTGAATATACGTTCTTCTCATCAGCTCATGGGTCATTCTCTAAGATTGACCATATCCTAGGACACAAAGCACGTCTCAAACAATTTTAAAAAATAGAAATTATACCATGTATCTTTTCAGACCACAATGGAATAAATGTAGAAATTGATCCTAACAGGAGTCCTTATTTCTACACAAAGTCATGGAAACTAAACAACCTTCTGCTGAATGATCACTTCATAAATGAGGAAATCAAGAGGGAAATCAAAATTCTTTGAACTAAATGACAAAGGTGACACAAGTTACCAAAACCTGTGGGACACAGCTAAAGCAGTCCTGAGAGGAAAGTTCATTTCCATAAATGCCTATATCCAAAAGTCGAAAAGATCACAAATAGACAACCTAATGAATCGTCTCAAAAAGCTTGAAAAAGAAGAACAGACCAACCCCAAACCCAGCAGAAAAAGTGAAATCATTAAGATCAAATCAAAACTAAATGAAATTGACAACAGGGAAACTATACAGAAGATTAATAAAACAAAAAGTTGGGTCTTTGAAAAAATAAACAAAATTGACACACCTTTGGCTAGACTAACGAAAAGCAGAAAAGAAAATTCTCTAATAAGCTCCATCAGGAACAATAAAGGAGAAATTACAACTGATGCCATGGAGATACAAGATATAATTTATGAATACTACAAAAACCTCTATGCACACAAACTGGAAAATGTGGAGGAAATGGACAATTTCTTAGAAACACACAGCCTCCCTATGCTCAACCAGGAAGAAATAGAATTCCTGAACAGACCAATATCAAGTCCTGAAATTGAAACAGCAATAAAAACCTTCCTAAAAAGAAAAGTCCTGGGCCAGATAGTTTCACACCCGAATTTTACCACACCTACGAAGAAGAACTGATGCCTATCCTGCAGAAATTATTCCACAACATCGAGAAGGATGGAATTCTCCCTAACACATTTTGTGAAGCGAACATAACCCTGATACCAAAACTAGGAAAGGATGCAACACAAAAAGAAAACTACAGACCAATATCCCGTATGAATATAGATGCAAAAACTCTCAACAAAATCCTAGCCAATCGAATCCAGGTGCTTGTCAAGAAAATAATCCATCACAACCAAGTGGGCTTCATCCCAGGGATGCAGGGATGGTTCAACATATGCAAATCTATAAATGTAATTCACCATATAAACAGAAGCAAAAACAAAGACCATATGATCCTCTCAATAGACGCAGAGAAAGCATTTGACAAAATTCAACACCCTTTTATGATAAGAATGCTCAACAAAATAGGCATAGAAGGGGCTTACCTAAAAATGATACAAACCATATATGACAAACCCACAGCTAATATCATACTGAATGGGGAAAAATTGAAAGCATTCCCACTTAGAAGTGGAACAAGACAAGGTTGCCCACCATCTCCACTTCTATTCAACATAGTGCTGGAAGTCCTTGCTATACAATCAGTCAAGAGAGTAGAATTAAGGGCTTCCAAATGGGAGCAGAAGAGATCAAACTCTTAATCTTTGCTCATGACATGATATTATACTTAGAAAACCCCAAGGATTCAACCATGAGACCCCTTGATCTGATAAATGAATTTGGTAAAGTCTCAGGATACAAAATCCATACACAGAAATCAGAGGCATTCATATACGCCAACAACAGTAAAAGCGAGAACCAAATGAAAGACTCAATTCCCTTCAAAATAGCAACAAAGAAAATAAAGTACCTTGGAATATACTTAACTAAGGAGGTAAAAGACCTCTACAGGGAGAACTATGAAACACTGAAGAAGGAAATAGCAGAGGATGTAAACAGATGGAAGAATATACCATGCTTGTGGGTCAGCAGAATCAACATTGTTAAAATGTCTATACTACCCAAAGTGACCTACAGACTCAATGCAATCCCTATGTAAATACCTTCATCATTTTTCACAGATATAGAAAAAATAATTTTATGCCTCGTATGGAACCAGAGAAGACCCTGTATAGCAAAATCAATCCTAGGCAATAAAAACTAAATAGGAGGTATCAATTTACCAGACTTCAAACTATACTACAAGGCTATAGTCATTAAAACAGCTTTTTACTAGCACAAGAACAGGGACATTGATCAGTGGAACAGAACCGAGAACTCAGATATAAAACCATCCTCATATAGCCAACTAATCTTCGACAAAGCAGACAAAAACACACACTGGGGAAAAGAATCCTTATTCAATAGATTGTGCTGGGAAAACTGGATAGCCACATGTAGAAGACTGAAACAAGACTCACACCTTTCACCTCTCACAAAAATCAACTCACGTTGGGTAACAGACTTGAACCTTAGGTGGTGAAACTATTAGAATTCTAGAGGAAAATGTTGTAAATACTCTTCTAGACATTGGCATAGGCAAAGAAATTATGAAGAAGACTCCAAAGGCAATCACAACAGCAACAAAAATAAACAAATGGGACCTGATCAAATTAAAAAGCTTCTGCACAGCCAAAGAAACTGTCAAGAGAGCAAACAGACAACCCACAGAATGGGAGAAAATTTTTGCAAGCTACACATCTGATAAAGGGCTGATAACTAGAATCTATTTAGAACTCAGGAAAATCAGCAAGAAAAAAGCAAACAACCCTATCAAAAAATGGGCAAAGGACATGAACAGAAACTTCTCAAAAGAAGACAGAATAATGGCCAACAAACGTATGAAAAAATGCTCAACATCTCTAATCATCAGGTAAATGAAAATCAAAACCACAATGAGATATCATTTAACTCCAGTGAGAATGGCCTTTATCCAAAAGTCCCCAAACAACAAATGCTGGCGTGGATGCGGAGAGAGAGGAACACTCCTACACTGCTGGTGGGACTGCAAACTAGTGCAACCTCTGTGGAAAGCAATATGGAGATACCTCAAAGCGATACAAGTAGATCTACCATTTGATCCAGCAATTTCACTACTGGGCATCTACCCAAAATATCAAAAGTCACTTTATGAAAAAGACACCTGCACTTGAATGTTTATAGCAGCACAATTCACAATTGCAAAACTGTGGAAACAACCCAAGTGCCCATCAATTCATGAGTGGATTAATAAAATGTGATATATGTATACCATGGAATACTATTCAGTTTTAAGAAACAACGGTGATATAGCACCTCTTGTATTTTCCTGGATAGAGCTGGAACCCATTCTACTAAGTGAAGTATCTCAAGAATGGAAAAACAAGCACCACATGTACTCACCAGCAAATTGGTATTAACAGATCAACACCTAAGTGGACATATAGGAGTAACATTTATCGGGTGTCGGGTATGGGAGGGTGGACATACAGGAGTAACATTTATCAGGAGGTCGGGAGGGGGAAGGAGGAGATAGGTATATACAACCACGAGTAAGATGCGCAACATTTGGGGGATGGACACGATTGAAGCTCTTACTCGAGGGGGGAGGGGGCATGGGCAATATATGTAACCTTAACACTTATACCCCCATAATATGCTAAAAGAAAAAATAAAAAAAGAAACACAGTCTGAAGAGCCAGGCGGCCATCATGACCAGACTCAGATATGGCACAAAAGTTGGTATTAATAAACAGTGAATTTAAGTTAACTGTGATTAATATAATAAGGGCTGTAATGAAAAAAGTGAATAGCATGCAAGAACAAATGGGTAAACAGAGATGTGGAAAGTCTAAGAAAAACTGAAAAGGAAATGCTATAAATCCAAAACACTGCAACAGAAATGAAAAATGCTTTTAATGGGCTCACCAATAGATTGGACACAGCTGAGGAAACAATTAGTGAACTTGTATATATGTAATAGAAACTTTCAAAACTGAAATGCAGAAAGTACAAAGCATAAAAAGGATGGAACAGAATATACAAGAATTGTGGGATCTTTACAAAAGGTGTAACATACAAGTAATGGAAGTCCTATAAGGAGAGGTAAAAGAAAAACAGAGGAAATATTTGTAGTAACAATGGCTGAGAATTTTCCAAAAGTAATGATGATAGACATCAAATAATAGATCCAGGAAACTCAGAGAAGACCAATCAGGATAAATGCCAATTTATACCTAAGCATATCATATTCAATCTGCAGAAAATTAGAAACAAAGGAAAAAATCTTCAAAGAAGCCAGGAGACAAAAAAGAAAAAAAGAAAAAAACCTTACCTATAGAAGAATCAGTATTAGAATTGCATTGCATTGGACTTCCTTTTAGAAATCATGCAAGCAAGAAGAGAGTGGAGCAAAATGTTTTAAAGTATTGAATGAAACACAAACAAACCTAGAATTATGTATCCAATTAAATTATTATTCAAAAGTGGAGGAACAAGTAGAGAAACAACTCTCTCAAACAAACAAATGGGCTTCTATGAATATAATAAAATGTATATCAAATGTATGGCATAACTATGAATTACTGTTCAATAAATGGTAGCTATTTTAAAAACCAAAAATAATAAAAATTCTTTTCTTCCTTGGCAATCCTCGTCTGGATTGCCAAACTGGATCTTTGTACAACAAGCAACTGGACCCAGACTGAAGCCCCCTTGTAGTTTCAACAACAGTGAACACCTGTAGTCTCACTTACTTGGGGGCTGAGGCAGGAGGATGGCTGGAGCTCAGGAGCTCCTGGCTGCAGTGAGCTGTGATCGAGCCTCTGCACTGCAGCCTGGGAGATAGAGCAAGAGACCCTGTCTTGGAGAGAAAAAAAAAAGGAAGAAAGAAAATAGGGAACATTGGATACAGCTAATCTTCCAGTAGGTCTTTATACATTTTTCCTTTTTGAAGGACTTTGGTTTTTCCCCCACAGCCATGCCAAGACAGGAACACCAGCTCTCCTCGCACAGAGTGGGAGAGAACGATGGAAATGGTAAATGACAATGATGTTTCCTCAGAGATAAAACCCAAGCTCTATTCTTAGGAAAGGAAACTGTCCCTCTAGGATTTTTTTTGTTCACCCTTTATTTCTTATTGAGGAATGAATAATGAAAGGGGGGAAATACAGAACACTAACATTTACCAAGGGCTTTTTGTGCAGTAGGCACTTTCCCTTCCACGATTTCCTTTAATCTCTACATTTTTACAGATGAGGAAATTAGAGCGTGACACTAATGAAGTAAGTTGAGGACTCCTCCCTGTAGAAGGCAGCAGTGGTTTCTTCTGTCAAGCCCTGGCTCTTTCCATCCACCAAAGGACAGTGAATCAGACCTCCTATAGGCTGTTGGTCACAAGAGGGACCCGAAGAGTTGGAAGGATTAGACCAGTGTCCTCAAACTTGAGCACACGGCAGAATCTCCTGGAGGGCTTTTTAAACACAGATGTCTGGACCCTACCCTCACAGTTTCTGATTTGCTAGGCCTGGAGTGGAACCAGAGAATTTTCATTTCTAACAAGGTGATAGTGATGCTGTCAGTCCACCCAGAGCCATACCTTGACAGCAGCCCGCTAAGAGTTAATCCATCTGCACAAATAGAAAAGCACCAATACATGTTCTGATGACAGTGGAGTCAGGGGACATGGCAGCGCCACTTTCGTATGTGAAGGTCGACACATCCAAGATGTCCCCTGGTAGAGGATTCTCTGTGGCGTCCCATCGTCCAGGAGGAAAACCGAAGAGTAGACCTCTCTATGTTCTGAGAGCTGATAGAACCATGTTTTTTTTTTTTTATTTCTGATTCCACTGCAAGATTTCACCCATAATTCTTTTTTGTTTGTTTGTTTGTCTGTTTATTTTGAAAGAAAAAAATCACTGGCATTCCACATAATTAAAATTCTTGAACGTGTATAGGTATAATCGATCCTCATTATTCCTGGATTCTGTTTTTGGAAATTTGTCTATTCTCTAAAATATGTCTGCAACCCCCAAATCAATCCTTGAAGTGTTTTCTCAGTCATTCAGGGACATGAACAAGGAGGTGAAAATTTTGAGCCACCCAAAACATGGTGATGCTCATTTCTAGCCGAGGTCAAACACAGCCAGGCTCTGCTTCTTGTTTCAGCACTATACTGTAAATAAGTGTCCTTTCTCTTTGCAGGGTGGTCAGCGCCATGGTTTTCACGTCTGTGTTCTGTGTCAGAGCTGTCGCTGTTGGAGAGGCCCCGGGCTGGTGCTGCCGCTGCCTGGCAAGCCCGAGGGCAGCGAGGCTGGGCGCGCCTGGCAGAGAGAGCCGCGCGTTAGACATGCTTCGCCCACGCGCGCTATCGTGCTGCTGCCATTTCAATGTTAGTGAACCGACAATACATAACAAATAAGATATCTTTAAACAGAAACACACGTAATTGATTGTTTGACAGAAAGCTCATGACCAGAGGCCCGCAGGAACCGACGCTGTGTTCCCCGGGAGTGATGTCGGTGCTCGCAGCAACCTTACGGCCCATAACTACCACGGAGAGTGAGAATCAACTGTCCGTTGCAGGAAACCTCAGGGGTTAATGTGCAGGAAAGAACTGCAAAAATCAAGACAAGAAAAAAAGGACAAAAAACTTAAAAACTGACTCAAAGACTTAGCAAATACAAATAAATATGTGTAAACTGTATACAAAACCATGTTGTTTCTCTAGTTATTTCATATGCCAGAATACAGGAAATTATTAGTGATAATAGTTGTTGCAACGTCTCAGCCTTGTTGTCCTACTACCCTTGCAGACATTTTGTTTTTACAAAGTGGATTTCGTGCCCCCCGTCTTCATCCACTCTACCCTTGGAGAACTGTCAGAACCCTCTGTGCCAGCGGCGCCAGGCCCGGGCGGGGAAGGGCAGGGCTGCAGCTGCTGTTATCTCACTCCCGCTGTCACCAGAGAACAATGGTTCCTGCTAAGGGAGGGATGGGGATAACACTTCCATTGTTGGCATAGCAACTAAAGACAGGGCTCTGAGCTTGGGGATCAGTTCCTGCTCCTCTCCTTGGGTCTCCAGTTTTCTCAGAAGCATAGCCACTTTCCAAAGATGTGTAGTTATGGGGAAGCCAGGGGAGGAGTCTAGCATCCAATCGACAGAGAACCACACACCAGGCTGACAATGCAAATAAACGGCCCGAACTCAGGCCATACCTATTTAACCAAGAGGATTCCATCCTCACAGGTATGGCTGTAAGGTCCACGGAATCCTCTAGTCCTCAGCATGGGAGGACCAGCATGTTTGGGGAGGAGAGGTCCAGTTCACGTGGATAGGATAGTGACAGCACTCTCATTTAGTCAGAGCAACTAAAAATCATTGTCACTTAAGTATACAGAGATACTCTCATTTTTCTTTGTTTTTATGTTCTATCCTGAAAACTGTGATTTTCATATACATTGCCACAGGCTTCAGTCCGTTGCAGACCCAGGACTGATTCTGTGTGCTGTGACAGTTCTCCTACCCTCCTGCCAGTTAGTTTCCTTCCTCTGGAATGCCGCGTGGCTCCATGTGAGAAGGCATGGGACAGCCTGTGTTCTCAACACGCCGCGTGCGGGGCTGACTCCGCAGGATCTCCAGCAGCACATTCTCTGGGCCTCCAGACTCCACCTGGGGAAGGATGTACTTGTGCACAGCTTTGGTGTATCGATCGTCTTGCCTCCTCTTTCCCTAGCCCTGCTTCATGGCTACCCTCGAGATCTATTAGTAGAGTGCATGATGTTGGCATCTGACACTGCCTGCAAGGGTGGATCCCAGCTGGTCAGCAGCGGCCGGGGCTTGAGAAGTGAGTAGGGGGAGGCCAAATGCAGTGGAATGGTGGGAAAGAGCAATAGGGAATAGCAATAGGGAATTCAGAAGGTGAAGCAATTTTGCTACAAGTAAGATCCCTTGAGTACTCAGAATATTCAGAGAGCCAACTCCCCAGCCATGTTCTCAAATTATTTCCTTGATTGCCCTTTGATTTTAACATTCACTGGACACCTTTTCCCCAGTCACTTGTATTTTCTCTGTGTCTTTTCGCAGCACTCCTATGAGCACTCTAGCATGACCTCTGTGTGCAGGAGGAAACCCAGGCACAGGGAGGCCAGGTGACCTGAAGCTCACACAGCTGGGAAGTAGCGGAGCCGAGGTTCCAATCCAGCAGTCTGTGTTACAGCCTGCGCTCTGAACCCCGCGCGCAGGCGTCTCACTCGCTGTGAATGACCTAACTCACCATGGCCCTGCCGCATTCTCCCTGCGCCCACCAGCCTGACCTGCTGTGCTTCTGAAGCTTCCCGTAGCAGGCTCTCACCAAACTGCTGCAGAGAGCGTGGTGAAACCCCACCCTTCAGGGAGGACCTGTGGCCCCAGCTGCTGGGACCTGGCTGGTAGCTGCATGCTTCAGGGACTGTCTCCACTGCACACGGCACCCAGCCCACAGTCATGTCCTTCCCAAGGCAGCCCATGTCCAACAACCAACAAAGGCAGGAGGTATAAAGACTCTGCTATTTTAGCCAAATATGGACTAACTTGAGCCCTGTCAGTTCCAGAGGTCCCCATGGGGTTGGATGAGCCTGTCATCAAGCCTGCACTGAGGCTCAGCTTCTCCTGGTACTCAGTCCTGCTCCCTCCCGCTTTCTTCACTGGTGCTGGTCCCAGAGGCACTCCCTAATAAACATTCTAAAAACAAACTCCACCTCGGACTCTATTTCCTGGAGAACCCAACTTCAAATACTACAGTAGGCCTAGAGGGCTTGAAAGAGTACAGTCCTCACTCTCTACAGGCTAACAGGAAATGAAAGACAGGTGTATGGACGAGCCAAAAACAAGGAAAATATTCACAATAAATTTTAACGATGCCAGATTTATCATCTTGCATTGCTTTAATTTTGTTTCTTCCATTGGTCATTTCTGAGTGATTTTGTTTTTCTCTAAAACCTTTATGTAACAGTATGCCAGTTCCTTAAAAAATTAAAAATTTAGAATCATAATTACCATGATCCAGCAATTCCACTGCTGGGTATATATACCCCAAAGAACTGAAAGCAGGGTCTCAAAGAGACATTTGCACGCCCATGCTCATAGCAGCACTATTCACAATAGCCACAAAGCGGAGGCAATGCAAGTGTCCACTGATGGGGGAACGGGAAAGCACAATGTGGTCTACACATACACAATGGACCATTATTTGGCCTTAAAAGATAAGGAAATTCTGACACATGCCTCAACTTGCTGAAACTTGAGGACATCATACTAAGTAAATAAGCCAATCACAAAAAGACAAATACTGTATAATTCCACTTACATGAGGTACTTAGAGTAGTCAAATTTATAGAGATATAAAGTAGATAAAAAGTAGTTGCCAGGGTCTGGGGGAGGGGGAAATGGGGAGTTGCTGTTTAATGGGTAGAGGGTTTCCATTTTGCAAGACGAAAAGCTTTCTGGAGATTGGTAGCACAACAACGTAAAGATAATTAAAACTACTGACCTACAAATGGTTAATTTGGTATTTTATATTATCTGTTTGTTAACCACAATTTTACCTTTCATGTAGAAAGACATCAAAATTAAATTTTTGGCAAGGGAGCATTTACAAGAGCCTTTCTCAAATTTGTTCCTGGGTATACAGTTCTTCGAAAACGGTGGTAGATCTGCGCTCCTCCCCAGCACGAGCCTTAGAAGCAGAGAGGTGACCTTTCCCCAGAGCACGCGACCAGAGAGAGGCAAAGCCGAGAAGAGCCACAGAGAAGAGCAAGCAGGAAGTTCTCCGGGAAACGTGTGCCAAGTGCAGAGTGCCCGCCACAAGCCACAGGCAGGGCGTGTGGTGGCTGTTGGGACAGGCGCCTCTTGTGTCCTGCAAAGGTGATCTGAAGAGGAAGAATGAGGAAGAGCATGGTGAGGCACAGAGTGCCGCAAACTAGCTGCAGCTGGCTGTACGCCACAGCCAAACAAAACTGGAAGGAAAAATCATTTGTTGTGAATCTTGAGGGCAACTACAATAACAGGTGCTAAACAGGAAGAACCAGAAAAACAATTCTTGAAGCCCCATCCAGCAACTCTAGAGAAAGTGCCTTGAAGGGCTCGGAGGCTGAAGCTGTGAAAGCAAAGGTGACACAGCAGGAACAATAGGCATGTACCAGTCCACGCAGCCTGTACAGGAGCTGAAGAGACGCTGCGGCAGTGGATCAAAGTCTCTCTTGCACCCTTGGGTTCCAGGTGGTGATCCAGCCTTGGCCTCAGCTGGTAACAGTGAGAGAGCAGCGAAGCGAGCAAGTCAGGAGGAAGCTCACCTTGTAGGGTTTGATTTCAGAGTAACCCTGGCCACCTGCTAACGTGAAACTACTTTTCTCAAAGCGGTGTCATGTCACTCCCAGGTGCTGTCCCGTAGATGCCCCTTGGATGCACAGGTGAGAACTACGTGTCTGGCTCATAAATTCACCTCCTTTCCAGAGGCCCTTAAAATTTGCCTTATAAATTTAAGATGGTATAGGTTGCCCTGGATGTTGCTGAAGGGGTTCCTTGGGGTTCCTTCCTCCCTCCCTCCCTCCCTCCCTTCCTTATTTTGGTAAAATATGTATAATAACATTCACCATTTTAGCCTTTAATTTTTTTTAAAGAGATGGAGTCACATTATGTTATCCAGCTGGCCTCAAACTCGTGGGCTCAAGCAGCCTCCCCAGCAGCTGGGCCTACAGGCACGCACCACCGTGCCCAGCCAGTTTAAGTGTGTAATTCAGTGGCACCAAATATATTCACAATGTTGTGCAACCATCACCACTATCTATTTCCAAAACTATATGGTAACCCCAAATAGAAACTCTATACCATGAGACAGTAACACCCCAGCCTCTGATAACCTCTAATGTTCTTTCTGTCTCTATGAATTTGTCTATTCTACCTCAGAGAAGTAGAATCATATGATATTTGTCCTTCTACATCTGGCTTATTTCATTTAATTTATCGTTTTCAAGGTTCATCCACAGAGTAGCATGTATCAGAACTTCATTCCTTTTTAAGGTAAATAATATGCCATTGTACAGACAAACCATATTTTGTTTACCTGTTCCTCTGTTGATGGTCACTGGGTTGCTTTCAGCCTTTGGCTATTGTGAATGTCATGCTGCTATGAACACTGCTGTACAGGTTCTGTCTGAGTCCCTGCTTCCAATTCTTTGAGGTATATACCTAGGAGTGAAATTGCTGGATTAAATGATAATTTTATGTTTAACTTTTGAGGAACTGAAAAACTGTTTTCCATAGGAGTTGCACCGTTTTACATTCTTGCCAGCAATGCACAGGGTTCCAGTTTCATTACATTTTTACTAATATCTGTTATTTTGGGGTTGTTTGATAATAGACATCCTAATGTATTTAAAGCATTATCTCATCATGGGTTTGTTTTTTTTTTTTTCTTTTTCAGACAGAGTCTTGCTCTGTTGCCTGGGCTAGAGTACCATGGCATCAGCCTAGCTCACAGCAACCTCCAACTTCTAGGCTCAAGCAATCTTCCCGCCTCAGCCTTCCGAGTAGCTGGGACTACAGGTGTGCGCCACCATGCCTGGCTAACTTTTTTTCTATATATTTTTAGTTGTCTAGCTAATTTCTTTCTGTTTTTAGTAGAGACAGGATCTCACTGTATCTCAGGCTGGTCTTGAACTCCTGACCTTGAGCAATCCTCCTGCCTCGGCCTCTGAGAGTGCTGGGATTACAGGCGTGAGCCACCATGCCTAGCCTTGCCCACTTTTGAATCCGTTTTTTTTGTTTGTTTGTTTTTTGCTGTTAAGCTGTTCATTTTTTTTTTTTTTTTTTTTTTTGAGATAGAGTCTTATTCTGTTGCCTGGGCTAGAGTGCTGTGGCATCAGCCTAGCTCATAGCAACCTCCAACTCCTGGGCTCAAGCAATCCTTCTGCCTCAGCCTTCTAGGTAGCTAGGACTGCAGATATACACACCACCATGCCTGGCTAATTTTTTTCTATTTTTTAGTAGAGGCGGGGTCTCACTCTTGCTCAGCCTGGTCTTGAACTCCTGAGATCAAGCGATCCTCCCACCTTGGCCTCTCAGAGTGCTGGGATTACAGGTGTGAGCCACCGCACCGGCCAGGAGTTCTTTATATATTCTGGATATTGATCGCTTATCAGATATATGATTTGCAAATATTTTCTCCCATTCTATGGATTGTGTTTTCACCCTCTTGATAGACCCATTCTTTGATGCACAAAAGTTTTTAATTTTGATGATGTCCAATTTATCTATTTTTTCTTTTGTTGCCTGTGCTTTTGGTGTCATATGCAAGAAAACATTGCCAAATCCAATGTCATAAAGATGTTTCCCTACGTTTTCTTCTAAGAGTTTTATAGTTTTAGGTCTTCGAGCCGTTTTGAACTAATTTTTTTTTTTAGACAGAGTCTCACTCTGTTGCCCATGCTAGAGTGCCGTGGCGTCAGCCTAGCTCACAGCAACCTCAAACTCCTGGGCTCAAGCGATCCTCCTGCCTCAGCCTCGCAAGTAGCTGGGACTACAGGCATGTGCCACCATGCCCGGCTAATTTGCTCTGTATATTTTTAGTTGTCCAGCTAATTTCTTTCTATTTTTAGTAGAGACGGGGGTCTCACTCTTACTCAGGCTGGTCTTGAACTCCTGAGCTCAAACAATCCACCAGCCTTGGCCTCCCAGAGTGCTAGGATTACAGGTGTGAGCCACCATGCCCAGCCTGAGCTAATTTTGGTATGTGGTATAAGGTAGAGGTTCAGCTTTATCCTGTTGCATGTGGACTTTCCCTGTGGTACCATTTGTTGAAAGGACTTTCCTTCCCCAGCATTATTTTCTTCCATGTTTACACGTTTTTCATCTCCCTGCAAGAAAGCAAGAATTACTTAAAAAAAGAATTACTTAAAAAAAGCAAGAATTACTTAAATTGTAAGCAATACACAAGTAACATATATTTATATGGTAATGAAACCAGGTAACTATCATATACAGCTAGGTTAATATGCATTCCTCAGCCTAGAGTGGTTCCCTTCTTTCATTCATCTCTTAGCATTCATTGTTTATCATATTTTTTTTTTTTTGAGACAGAGTCTCGCTTTGTTGCCCAGGCTAGAGTGAGTGCCGTGGCGTCAGCCTAGCTCACAGCAACCTCAAACTCCTGGGCTCGAGTGATCCTTCTGCCTCAGCCTTTCGGGTAGCTGGGACTACAGGCATGCGCCACCATGCCCGGCTAATTTTTTATATATATATCAGTTGGCCAATTAATTTCTTTCTATTTATAGTAGAGACGGGGTCTCGCTCTTGCTCAGGCTGGTTTCGAACTCCTGACCTTGAGCAATCTGCCCGCCTCGGCCTCCCAAGAGCTAGGATTACAGGCGTGAGCCACAGCGCCTGGCCTATCATATTTTTAATATTATTAATTATCCTACCTTTTACTGCAGCCACTGCTGAGGCAACTAACTTTTTGGAACATAATTCTTTTTCTTTCTTTCTTTCTTTCTTCTTTCTTTCTTTCTTTCTTTCTTTCTTTCTTTCTTTCTTTCTTTCTTTCTTTCTTTCTTTCTTTCTTTCTCTCTCTCTTTCTTTCTCTCTTCCTCCCTCCCTCCCTCTGCTGTTTGAATCAGAATGGGCATAATTCTTGAATTCTACCCAGAACGGGAAGACCGCAGAGGCAGGGCCTCCTGCAAAGCCCACTCCTCGCTCATGCACACCCTAGCAGCACAGGGGGTCAATGCTCCATGGGGCAAACCTAGGCCAGTGGAGACAGGAACCAATCCTTCCTTACCTGAAATGAATAATTCTGAGGCCACTCTACATGACTCCTCAGTAAGTCCCAAAGGGACAGACTGCAGCTTCCCACCGTGCCCGATTTGAGAATACACGTTTGTGTCGGTTTTTCTTCCTTTCCTATCTCATGCCCCTGTGGGATTACTGCCCCCGCCACACCTTCACTCGAGCGCTGGGCTCAGCTCTTGCTTTCCAGGAAGAACACAGGCTAATAGAGTAAATCTAGTCTTTCGACATCTCCTGTATATTTAGTTCGAAGTCTCAAATAACTAATGATCTCTGCAACCGGTTTTGTAAGACTAAGAGAAAAAAAAACTGTTGAGCGTCAGCAAGGATTTAGGTGTGATTAAGATATAAAACATGATTTCTGTGTTGGGCTAAGCACAGGCAGCGGCTGAAATAGCCCTGCTCGTGAGATCAGCTGTGTGAAGCCACTGTCAGCTGACTGAAAGCCATAACTTCTCCTCCTGTTGTCCATCCATATGGAGAGCTGCGTGGTAACTGCTCCTCCCCTTTGCCTTTTTTTTAAAAAGCTTATTTATTTTTAAAGTGTACAATTCAGTGGTTTTTAGTATATTCTCAAAGTTGTGCAACCACCACCACCATCTAATTCCTGAATATTTTTATCACCCCAAACAGAAACCCATATTCATTAGCAATCACTCCCCATACCACCCCTTCAGTCCCTGGCAGCCACTAATTTACTTCTGTGTCTATAAATTGGCCTACTCTGGACATTTAGTATCAATGAAATCATTTCATACGTGGTCTTTTGTGTCTGAATTCTTTCCCTCAGCACGCTGCTTCCAGGGCTCATCTGTGTTGTAGCATGCATCCACACTTCTGAGGTTCTTTCCTCCTGACACCAATTCTTTGACACCAGCTGGGGGTCGTCGGATCCAATTCAATTCTTACACTAACTCCTGGAGTTAACATTGGACCCCACAGGGTCAAGGCTCAGTCCCACAAGACTGCCCCCACTTCAGATCCCGGCTTCAAATAGCACGCCCCAGCTACCCATATTTCTGCCCCACCAACCACAAATACAGGGGTTCATATGACAGACACCTCCCTCAGGTTCAATAATCCACTAGAATGACTCACAGAATTCAGGAAAGCACTTTACTTACCATTACCAGTCTATTATAAGGAGACAACTCAGGGGAAGACATGCACAGGGGAAGGTATGGAGGGGTGTGGGCGGGGCTTCTGTGCCCTCCCAACACTTGCATGTGTTCGCTGACTTGGAAGCTCTCTGAACTCTGTAGTTTGGGGGTTTTATGGAGGTTTCATCACACAGGCATAGTTAATTAAATCACTAGCCGTTGGTGACTGAGCTCAATGTCCAGCTCTTTTCCCCTCCCTGGATGTGGGGCTGAAAGTGCCAGCCCTGTAATCATGGCTTGGTGACCAGCTCCCATCCTGAAGCTATCAATGTCCCTCCACCCCTCAAGAGTCACCTCATTATTATACACTCAGGTATGGCTGAAAGGAGCTCATTATGAATAACAAGAGACACTCCTGTCACCCCTATCACTTAATAAATGCCAAGGGTTTTAGAAGCTCTGTACCAGGAACCAGAGACAAAGACCAAGAATTTATTTTTCTTTCTTTCTTTCTTTCTTTCTTTCTTTCTTTCTTTCTTTCTTTCTTTCTTTCTTTCTTTCTTTCTTTCTTTCTTTCTTTCTCTTTCTTTCTTTCTTTCTTTCTTTCTCTTTCTTTCTTTCTTTCTTTCTTTCTTTCTCTTTCTTTCTTTCTCTCTCTCTCTTTTACTTTCTTTCAATGGAAATTTTTATTTCTCCCATCTTTTTCTTGTTTGGGGAGATATATATTAGTAATACATATTTTTGTAGTACATGTGATATTTTGATACCTGTATACAATGTGTATTGATCAAATCAGAGTAATTGGGATATCTATCACCTCAAACATTTATCTTTTCTTTGTGTTGAGAATATTACAAATCTTCTAGCTATTTTGAAATATACAATAAGTAACAATTAACTACAATTTCCCTACTATTAATGTACTATAGAATTATTTCTTATTATACCACTTATTGTCCTTATGAACAATATTCTGTTGTTTGGATATACCACATTTTATCTATTTCTTGGTTGGATACAACTCCTTTGGTTTTTTTTTCACCCCGTGGCTACTGTGAATAGCACTGCTGTGAACATACAAGTTTTCATGTGGACATGCGTTTCCATTACTCTTAAGTAAATACCTAGGAATGGAATTGCTGGATCTAATAGTTACTCCATGTTACTTTTTGAGGAACTGCCAAACTGCAAAACTATTTTCCAACAAGCTTATATATATATATATATGACTTTCTATATACACTATTTAGGTTTTACCTCCTAATTAACTTCATAAACTCCTTGAAGGAAGAAACAGTTTTCTACTTCCCTGCAACTACTGCAGTATCTACTTTAATGCCTTACACCTTGTAGGAACTCAGTGTATTTATGTGTAAACATGTAATCAAGACAGTATATCCTTTATCTTGGGACTCAGTAACAAAAACAGTCTTACTATCAGCTGGTTGGTGGACACATAACTTTAGCTACAGGTTTCTTTGCTTTCCTTACTTAACACACTGGAGAAATCCAGGCAACCATTGGTGTGCGTGCATCGTGGGGAGCGGACAGAGTAGGTGATGGTGGGTGGCAGATCGTGGCATGAGGGACAGTGGGATTAGGAAGAATGGCTTACCCAATCCTCTGGTTGAGTGCTTACACAGATTCCCAGATAAGAAGAGTCAGTTCTTACTCAAAGTGATATATCCAACTTAGACCACAGTTACAGACTGGTGGTCATTTGGGAGTCCCTTCCTATTCTGTCCAATCCTCTGCTCATGCTTATAGAAGCTTACTCCAGAAGTTAGTGAGGACTCTTTCAGTTTCAAGTGCCAGAATACCAACTTAAACTAACTCAAGCCAAGAAAAAGAAAAAAAGAAAGAACGAACTGGGGGAGGAGTGTATTGGCTGTAAGCCTCAGCGTTCCCGAGCTGCAGGCATGGCAGGGGCCTGCCTTCAGCTGTGCTGCTGTGCTTGCAGCCTGCCTGGGTCTCCTGGCTCGATTCCTTCTGGCTTCATTCTCAGAAGGTTCTTTCCACTTGGCAGTAAGAAGTCCCCTGGCAGTACCCCCTGTCTCTCATTATCTCTTTGATATAAATATATTAAAAATAAACATGAATATATCAGGAGTTGACTAAGTTCTACTTACCAATCTGCTGGTGGCAATGGTAGCCTAATGTCAGGCTGAAGCTGATTCTTATTAGGGTGGAAAGCCTGGAGATACCCTGGGAGTCATCCATTGGGGCAGTGTCCACTGCCTCTCCCTTCTCCACGACTTCCCTGGGAAGTCTGGGCTCACCAACATGCACCTCATGTCCAGACAGCAAGCATGGAATCCTGTCTGTCCTTACAGGCAATACAGGCTGATATCACCTGTAGAGTGATTAAAGAGTAATCATTGCACCTTTGCTTTTGGACCTGCCTTTTTGTCCTGAGAGAGGCCTGGTGCTGCAGGGCAGCCATTCCTGGGACAGGACTTGAGGGGCAGGTGAGGCTGAGCCCAGTGGTCGCAGGGGGTGGTCTGGAGCACACGACCCAAGCTCTTTCTTCAGCTGACCCCAGCATTCCTTCTGGGCTCATAGTAGTAACATAACACTTGGTCTTTTCCAATGCTAAGAAATGAATCCTTACAATGATAATAAAAACTGGGCACCTTTGCAAGCTCAGCTCAGCTCAACTCCAGAGTGAGATTTAGACTTTCTTTATCCCCTCTGCCTTCTGTCCCTCTGCAGACTCTTCCGTCATCCCCAAAACTTTTTGAGTTAGGGAAGAGGAGTGGAGAAGACCTCATACCATCATGCTCTAGCAAGAACTCTAAGGAGCCCCAAAAAGTCTAAATTTAAACCTGGCCAACATTATGAAAACGTATTTATCCATAGAAATATATAAGATTTTAACAATTTGTTAGCTTAATTTAGAAATTTTAAATATGAAGTCTACAGTTTGTTTCCTCATCTGTATTCGTGCCTTGGGCCCTGAGGCTCAGGGGCCCATTGGAGGCAAACTTGTCTCTTTTTCCCTTTTCTCGCTAACTTTGCTCAACCACAGTCTCAGGCACCCTCATAAACAGAAGGTGACCCCAAGCACTTGCTTTGCCCAGTTGTGTCTTGGACTTGTGTCAGCTGCACCTTCTGCGTAGGGGGGTCACTGATAGCTTTGAGCCCGAGCAAGCAGACAGCTAGGGAAAATCACGTTACGATGTAATTGACGGATTTAGGTCTTATTTGGAAAAGCTTGTCGAGTGTGAAAAGGAAGAAAAAGAGCATGTCAGTGTGAGTTAATAGAGAAAATCCTCTTTAGCAGCCCCAAGAAGCCCAGGCATGAGAAGCAGAGGTTTGCACCTCGTGTGAGAGCTCGCCTGCTGGAAACAGCCACATCACCGGAGGAGCTCACAGCTTTGCGGTCATTGTCACACCACCCACCTGGGAGGTGAGATGGACCGTGGTTACTTGAAGATGAGGAAATAGAGGCAATATATGACCCATAGTAAATGGCTACAAGATCATAACACATGACCAGGACCAGTTACCGAATTTGCAGTGCCCAGTACAAAATCAAAACATGGGACCCCTTGTTCAAATATTATGAGGAATTCCAAGATGGTGACAGCAGAGCATTAGACCAAGCATGGGACCCTGTGGTACCTCATAGATTGCTTGCCCATGCAGCCAGGCCTTTACGTGGTTACAGGTAAAGCCAGGCATAGACCTCAGGTCTCCTGGTTCCCAATCGGGTCTGTGAATGTCTCGAGCAGATCCGTGGTCTTCACACCAGGGTACACCAAGGCCTGTGCTTCCTCTGCTGCATGTTTGTATATGTGAGACTTTTTGGTTGTTTTACTTTGCTGTCATCTCTCAAGTTTGAGAGACACTGGGGTGTCTCTCTTCCTATCAAAAGTCAGTCCCTCCACAAAGGGGCAGAACCACATTTTGTGGGGGCCTGGAACCTACATAATTTGGGGGCTCTCTTCACAAAAAAGAACATAAAATCACAAGCAAAATTAGGTGTGGGAAGGGTGGTGCGAGTGCCGGAGTGAAAGCGTCATCAGCTTCACAGCGAGCCTCCCTCCTCCTGCGCCTGCGCCCTGCGTCCCTCCCGCGCCGGCTCAGGGCTGGCTCCCTGGTTATCCCTTTCCTCTCCTGTGTCTCATGCCACCCTCTGTCACCACTCCCTGCTCTGCCCTCTTCGACACCTATCTCTCTCCAGGCACCTTCCTCATCTCTGATGTCTTCAGAGCTAGCCTTCTTGGGAGAGTTTAGTCTTCACAGCTATTTTTTGCCTTCCATTCACCCTTCCTCCTGCTACCACCTTGCTTTTCTCCCCACACCTCTACTGAAAAATGGCTTTTGTCATGTTTATCCACAATACATGGCTTGCTCCTTCCTTGACTGACGGCGCTGTGTTCATTGCGCTGTTGGACCTCTCAGCGGCACCTGTCACAGCTAGGAGCTCTCTTTCTTCAAGCTCTTCTCTCTTAGCTTCAGTGACACCACAACGTCCTTGTTGTCACCTTAGGTCTCTGAGTGTTCCTTTTGCTCTCTTGCAGGCCCCTTGTCTTCCACCCAAATTCTAATAGTGTGAGACATGACTTAGCTAAATCACACGAGACTCAGTCTTGGGGCCCTCTTCTCTGTGCATACTGTCTTCCTAACCGAGATGGCGACATCTGTAGCAAGAACTCGAGGAGGTGAGAACATGTGGCCGTCTGAGGTAAGAGCCTTCCAGGTTATTGGGGGAGCAGCAGGAGCCCAGTGTGGCTGGAGCAGAGAATGACAGGGAGGGAAGCCGGAGCTGAGGATACGGGGACAGATCATGGTAGGCCGCGGTAAGGACTTCAGTTGCTTTTGCCCGAGTGAGGTGGGCACAGAGTGACCTGGTCTGACTTACATCTTATCACTGGAAGAACAGATGCACAAACGAATGTGTGAGTGGAAGAAAATGGAGACGAGAAGGAAGACAGGAGAACTTACTTCAGCTGAGAACCAAGACGCAACATTAGAAGTGGCCTCCCAGTCCCCTTGCCCACAGCACTGAACACAAAGGCCGCTGGAGGTGCCTTCGTGGCTTGCAGCCCGAAGCTCTCTCCCCAGGCTGGCGGCGCTGCTGGAGGGCGAGGAAGATGATAGAGCTCATGAGAAATGCAGCTGGGTGCAGGTGAGACCAAAGGAGGACCTGAAGCAGCTCCTTTGTCAACAGAGACCTGACCCTTTTTGGTTTAGCCAGACAATGACAGCCATGGCTGGGATGTGAGGGGGCCTGCGGGTTCAGTCTGCCTCTCAGCCCAGACCACCTCTGAGAGAGGAGTGTGTCTCTTGGATGGGCAGAAAAGAGCCAGAGCACAGGCGAGAACTGACATTTCCCATTAGTATAACACGCAGACTGGGTAAAAATATGTTGCTGGATCTATTTTGTTCTTGCTGTGAGAAAACAAGACTTAGCTGTAAACAGAGGAGGAGTTATAATTGTGGGGTTTAGAATTTAAGGAGCTCCAAAATGACTCCTTTAGATAAATTTATCTCTGCTAATCATTGTTTACCTTTACTGTATTCTTTGTAATTTTTTTAGAATAAAAATAAATTATTCCTGGTCATAAAAAATAATACATGCAGATGGTTACAAATTCCAGCAATATAAAAGGCTATACAATGCTAAGTTGTCCAATAATATAAACATGTAAAGTCTTCCTAAATTCATCTATATCCTTAACCCTATCATAATAAAAGTACTATCAGAATTTTTTCAGAAGTGGACAAGGCAATGCAAATGTACGAAAATAGTGATGAAAATTCTGAAAAGGAAATATAACATGAGATGTGCCCTAGAAAATTAAATTATAAAAGTATCATAATTAAAAGTTTGGTAGTGGCACAAGTATAGACAGATTAGTGGTATAAAATAGTATGCAGAAATCAATCAAAATGTACACGGAAATTGAGCATAGGACAAAGTAGAATTTCAAGATTTTGGGGTGGGGGAAGATTATTAATAAATAGGGTTGCAACATTTAGCTTACTATCTAGAAAACATAAAATTGGATCCTTATCTCATTTCTTATACCAGAACAAATTCCAGATGAATCACATATTTAAACTTTAAAATTAAACCACAAAAGTACTGAAAGAAAACATGGGAGAATTTTTAAAAATAATCTTGGGTTATGTTATCAGCTGAATATGTTCCTCCAAAATTCATATGTTGAAGTTCTAATCTCCAGTTCCTCAGAATGTGACTGTGCTTGGACACAGGGTCTTTAAAGAGGTGATTAAGTTAAAATGAGGTCATCAGGGTGGGGCCGAATCCAGCATGACTGGCGTCCTTATAAGAAGAGATTAGGACACAGACACACACAGAGACAAGGCCGTGTGAAGACACAGGGAAAAGGCAGCTGTCTGCAAATCGCAGACACAGGTGTCAGAAGAGCCAAGCCTGCCAACACCTTGATCTTGGACTTCCAGTCTCCAGACTGTACGGAGGTAAATCTCTGCTGCGTCCGCACTCATTCTGTGGTGCTTTGTGCAGAAGCTCTAGCAGAACGATACGGTGACTAACATGTATCTAAGCAAGACACAGAATTCATTAGTCATAAAAGAAAAGATGATAAATTCTACTACATAAAAACTGAAAATTTCTACATAAAAATAAAAACAAACTGTAACAACAATAAAAAGCCCCTTCCCAGCCGGGCGTGGTGGCTCATGCCTGTCATCCTAGCACTCTGGGAGGCCAAGACGGGAGGATCGTTTGAGCTCAGGAGTTCCAGACCAGCCTGAGCAAGAGGGAGACTCCATCTCTACTAAAAATATAAAGAAATTGGTCGGATAACTAAAAATATATAGAAAATTTTAGCCGAGTGTGGTGGCACATGCCAGTAGTTCCAGCTACTTGGGAGGCTGAGGCAGGAGGATTGCTTGAGCCCAGGAGTTTGAGGTTGCTGTGAGCTAGGCTGACGCCACGGCACTCTAGCCCAGGCAATAAAGTGAGACTCTGTCTCAAAAGAAAAAAGCCCCTTCCCAAATTCAAAAGACAAATAATAATTTGGGAAAAAATGATGACACCCAAAGAGCTAATTTCCTTTAAAAAAAGCCCAGGATTGCCAGATTCATATTCTCTCTCTCCCTCTTCTTCCTTTCAATAGAAGCTTAGATGCTGGAATTCCAAATTTTACATGGTATCTTCTGATAGTTTCATGTTGAAAACTAATTTAAATTTTCAACACTGCACAAGCCAACACTGTGTGGGGCCTCTGGTGTAGGATCCCTGGTCCAGATTAACACCACAACGGCTTCCCCTTCAGCAGGTCAGTCCAAACCCACTGTGAGTCCTTTCTAAGATCTCACTGTCTTCAAGAGATGCAGAATGAGGGTTTTTCTTAGTCATCCAGAAGCTGGCTCTCTCTCTCTCTCTCTCTCTCTCTCACACACACACACACACACACACACACACACACACACACACACACACACAGGCATGCGCAATTAATATTAACTCTCACACTCTCACATACAGTACAGTTTGGAACTACAGTATGGAAGAAAAACATTTCCCCATAGCTATGTCAGTCACTTCCTTTTCTTCTCACCTTATATGGTAACACTAGAGCCCACCTGCACAGAAACAGGAGCCTGGACAGAGCTGTCCACTGATGGATGGCCATACTGAGCACCCAAAATAGCTGTCAAATAAATCTCATCTCTGTACTGCAAGCCAAATCACATTCCCAGGCAGACATATCCAGGAGGAAAGGAGGAAATAGGAAAATGTATGATCCACTTGTACAAGAATCTCCTCCAATGAGTAATTGTGAGGTGAGAATAGGGGTGATATGCCTGTCTGGGGGACAGGGGTTAAGCTTGAGTGGTGGGATTTGGGAGGACTTTGTTTTTACTCTTTGTATTTTTCTGTATTTTCTATAGTAAACTTATATTGCTTTTATGAATAGGAAAAAGAATAATAAATGCTATAAAAATCATTTAGTATGTTAATTTTATCTTCCTAACTGACTATAGAAAATTCCTGAAAGAGGGACCCAAAAGGGGGTCACAGTTCCTTTCCTTTTTGTGGTACCCTTTCCCATACCCACAGGTCAGGGATCATGGTAGGCACTTAATAAACCCTTGCTGACAGTCATTAATTTGGAGTGTTCTCCAAAGCTTAGTCCTGATTAAGGTCATTAGGCAGAAGTCTTGCCTGGGTGACAATGACTCTGTGGAACTGACTGGAAAGCATGCCTATGGGTTGGCAGGCTCTGCCCTTTACTGATCTCATAGGCCCATCATCATGCCCAGTGGGCACCACACTCATAGTGTTGCATTCCAGGACTCTGCCCCAGACCTAAAGACTCCACAAAAAAATGATTAGTACCGATAAACAAATTCAGTAAAGTTGCAGGATACAAAATCAACATACAAAAATCAGTAGCATTTCTATGTGCCAGATAGTAAACAATATAAAAAAGAAACCAATAAAGTAATCACATTTACAACAGCTACAAATAAAATAAAATACCTAAGAATAAACTTAACCAAAGAAGTGAAAGATCTCTATAATGAAAACTATAAAACACTGATGAAGGAAGTTGAAGAGGACACAAAAAAGAGGAAAGATATTACATGCTCATGGATTGCAAGAATCAATATTGCTAAAATGTCCGTACTACCCAAAGCAGTCTACAGATTCAATGCAATCTCCATCAAAATACCAATGACATTCTGAAATTTATGGAACCACAAAAGACCCAGAATAGCCAAAGCCATCCTGAGCAAAAAGAACAAAACTGGAGGAATCACATTACCTAACTTCAAATTATACCACAGAGCTGTAGTAACCAAAACAGCATGTTACTGGTATAAAAAACAGACACATAGACTGATGAAACAGAAGAAAGAACCCAGAAATAAATCTACACTTCTATAGTGAACTTATATTTGACAAAAGTGCTAAGAACATACAGTGGGGAAAGGACAGTCTCTTCAATAATGGTGCTGGGAAAACTGGGTATCGAGGCCTCTGCACCAGGGGTCTGCTATTTGGCATCATCTTAAACTTCACTTAGTGTTTACTGGTTTACAACAGGGTTGCCACTCACAGGTTTAATACTGAGTAGTGTGAATATCACCTATCGTCTTGAATGTTATAGAAGAAGCCTCCTCTGATTTCCTTACCTAGAAGTAATCTTTTCTTCCTCTAAATTTTATTACGTGTGATTTTTATCTCCATAGCATCTATCACCTTCTAAATTTGTATTATAGTTATTCATGCACACATCTTATCTCCCCTTGTAGAGTATGTGTTTCTTGGGATCCAGATCCATTCTTCTGTTACTTTGTCCTGTAATAATATAGCAGCTGCCATGGATTGTGCAGTTCCTTATGTGCCAAGTCCTTTATAGGGGCCATCCTGTTTAAACCTCTCAACTACTTCCCATGAAGTAGGTGTTTTTACCTCTATTTTACAAGTAAGAAACCTGAAGACCAAAAAGATTAATATCTAGTGTAAGGTCATACAGTTACTAAGGGATGGAGCCTGGATTCAAACTCATGTGACCTGACTTTAGAGTCTATGATCTTAGTCCCTGATCCACAGCATCCTTTGATGTTTTCTGCACACTGCAGGCAGCAAAGGTGCAGTGGGTCCCTGTGGAATGAATTAATTACTCAGCTAACACAAGAATGTTGGGCAGCTGTTCATAGTCCATTCCAGATACCTATTCTGACCCACACCATTAGCTAAGACTAAAGGATTTAGGAATAAAATCTGGGTCAGATCTTTAAGCATCCAGACTACTATCAAACCAAGTTCTATCAAGACTAACATTAGTAACATTAGAATAACCTAAGACAGTCCTTCACAATCCCATGCAGATCAAGCTGAGTCTGATAACTTCCTAAGGAGGAGAGGCTACGCATCTCAAAGAACTAAATTTGTAATCCGTTGAACCATGGTGTTGTCTGTGTTGGGGGGGGGAGGGCAGATGTATCCACCTTGTAGGGTTATTGTGAGATTTAATGAGACCATGTGAAGTACCCCATGCAGGGCTCGGTGCACAGAAGGCACGCCATGCATGTTAGCACTGCCCTCCCTGTACCCGCGTCCCCACTTTGCAGCTAATCTGAGAGAAGACGAAATGCCAAGAGGAACGATGGATGGATGACAGCTGGCAGCACAGGAGATGTTAGTCCAGTTCGACAGGGTTAAATGATTGTGAATCAGAGGTGCCAAGGTCCACTCCCAAGATGCCAAAGAGCAGCTTCTAGTCTCGTAGGGAAAGTTAGTCAGAAGAGGGATCAGTGAGAGGCCTAATGGGAGGAGGGAGTAGTTATTCCTAGCAGAGGGTGAAATTGGTTCTTGGGATTTGTTCACTGTAATGAGTGACTATTGGGTTGGCCAGAATTGGATTCACGTAAGGGCATTTGAAGCTCTATAGATATCACTGAGTGGCCTGCATTTTACTGAGGAATAGGAAGATTAATTGCAGTCGCCTGCCAGTTTGGTCACCCCACTTAATGTAACCAACCCTGAAAAATTCCTCTCTCATTCCAGAAACTGCTCAGTCTCCTGCCTCTGTGAAGCTTGCACATCTATCCAGAAAAAGGGAGCTCAGGCCTTGTTTTTCCCAAGCAGTAGAAAAAGCCAATCTCAACAAAGCTAGAAGTTCATCCTAAGAATCTGGAAAGTCACTTAAAAGATATTTCAACAACCTAGATCTTAGGTAAGGCTCCCCAGAAACAGACTCCGGACAGAGATGTGCACACAGAGCTGGTGGGCTGGTGTGTTTTTTGGAGAAGCACAGAGCGACAACACTGGGAGCAGGGCAGCCAGCCTGGGTGAAGGGAGAAGTTGAACTGCAAGTAGGCCGTTGCAATTGAGGCCTCAGCTGAGCTTTAGGGGCCTTTGTATCCCTTATTGACCAGTCATTTGATGGTGGCTGGATCCCGGGGAAGGAGGAGCCAACAGCAAGAATCAGAGTATCAACTGTACCTGCTGTGCCACAGTGAGGCATGCATAAAGTTCAAAACCTAGTAGACATTGTGGTTAATCGGTTTCCAGGAGGTAGGGGCTTAGTGGGGAGAAAGTGAGAGAACCTTATCTGAAAGTGCAGATTTGGGACAGGAAAGGGAAAGGGACATGTTGTAATTGGCAACTGTCTGCACCACAGCTGGGCACAGCAAGGGCTGGGTGACTCTTAGAGTGTGGTCCAGCTATGTCTGTTGTTGATGGATAAATCTGAGCACTTGTACTTAGAGACTGGATCTTGCTCTGTCTCCATGGCTGGAGGGCAGCAGTGCAATGATAGCTCACTGCAGCCTCAAAATCCCGAGTTCAAGCGATCCATCCACCTCAGCCTCCTAAGTAGCTAGAATTACAGGCGCAAGCATTTCTTGACTGCAGAAATTAGGGAAGTAGAATAAATGAACTGCTGCCCCTGGAAACTTAACCCGGGAGCCTGGAATCACAGACAGGGCACAGAGTAGGCACTCAGTAAATGTCTTTTTCAGTTGAATTGTACTGTGGGTCGGGGATACTCACTGAGGGATCCACTGGCTCTCTTTGTAGACAGTAGGGAAATTTTTTTCGTAGTATATAAGCATAAATATGCCCACCTTGCTTTAATCCTACAGGGGTCTAAAAGTCTTATTTGTAAAATTTGTCAAGCCCTTGGAAAAAGAGGTGAGAAGATGAGAGTTTATTAGATCTTGGCAAACCAAAACTCCCAAGCAAACAACAACATTACGCACCCAGCTGTTCCCTCTGCGGCTGAGCCCTTATATTCGCATGGCATTTTCCTGTTATTGATCACTTAGGCTCTCTCTTACATTTAAAAACTTTAAATTTTGTTTCTTTGTTTTTAAAGTTGTGTCTGACTTGCCTACCAGGTTGTCGATTTCTGGGAAAGAGGATCTCCAGACTCACAGTCCTCATTCCCCTCCTGGTGAGAGGTGATATTCAGAGTGGTCAGCACCAGCAGAGCGCAGGCAGCAGCCAGTCCTGTGGACGCAGGCCTTCTGCAGTTGGCGCGGCCACACTGGCACACACGGCGGGTGTGCACTCTGCACACGGAAAGCACCCGACATTCAAGTGCTGAGTTGAATTTCACTGGCTTTGTGCTGCTGGCTGTGGCATCTGAAGGACTTCTTTCAGAATGCAGGTGACTGTTTCTTGTCAAAATGTGATCGTAATCATTTTTTCCTCCTTGATTTAGATTCTGTAGGCATCTGTGCATGATTTTGAAGAACTTTGCAAAAAACAGGACATACCATACCTGCCTCATCCAGCATGGTAGCCCCGAGCCACATGTAGATAAATAAATGCTGGTAGATAAAATATGGGATGCCCAGTTAAATTTGAATTTCAGATTAAAGAAAAGAATAATTTTGTAGTATAAATGTGTTCCAGGCAATATTTGGAGTATATAGTTAAACTACAGAATTACATGTTGCTTACTTGAAATTGATAATTAACTGGGCATCCTGTACTTTATTTGTTAAATCTGGTAACCTTACACAACTGTCTACATTTATTTTATTTTTTATTTATTTTTATAGGAAAATGCTGTTTATTTTGAGCATCTGAGTGCAGATGGATGGAGGCCGAAAAAGGCGTCCACCTAAATGTAAATTAATTAAAATTTAATGAAAATTCAAAAATTTAGCCCCTCAGTTTTACTAGTTGCATTTCAAGTGTTCCATGGCCACATGTGGCTAACAGTTACCATCTTAAACAGCACAGCTGAAAAACTTTTCCATTGGCCACCACTTTTGCCAAGCAAAAGATAGAAGGAAAGTTTTTTGTATTTTAAAGGTTATAAAAAAAACTATATTTGGGGTTGGGAAACTGCCAGGAAACCCTAGAAGGCTCCTTCTGACAGAGCCAAGAAGCCAGAGTCTTCCTGTTCCAGTCTGTTACTCTCACTGAGTGTGCAGAGCCTTTGCTCCAGATAAATGAGTGGCTGTGAGAGAAGCAGCTCTTGCATATCTACGCTCGTGGAGATGGTTGTTCTGCTTTCCTTCTGGGACTACCAAGAAATAGTTTAGCTATCAGATCAAAGCAAATGAAATTTTAAAAGGCTCTAAATGAAAAATGAGTGTGTTATTTGGCTCATTAGTATCATTCTTCATAGATTTTCTTAAATTAATAATCAAAGAGCATCATCAGCTAGAATATCTGCTTATAACCCAGGTCATTGCTGAACTTGGTAAACACAGCAGAACTACTGCCTCTCTTAATTAGCCTTTTGGGAGAAACCATGTTTTGAATTGCTGCGTGCAGCCCTGGAAGTCTTATAAGAAGCAGGAGTAGATTAAGATCTAGAAGAGATATGTACCAAAAGTTGATTTTTAGATATGATTTGGTGAACCTTAAACAGAACCTGGCTCACAGGCCAAATGTGACCAGCTAAAAATGTTTTAAATCTTTATCAAGATCAAAGGCAGAAATCATAAAAGAAATGATTGATAGACTTGACACAGATACTAAAAAGTTGTACATCAAAGAGTCATAAAAAGTAGGCCAGGAATTTGAGTCCAGTCTGGGCAACATAGCAAGACCCCATCTCTATAAAAAAATAGAAAGTTATAAAAAGCAAAATAAGGGTAGATGACTTAAATTTGAAAATATTGCTACATATGTGACATAGTTGGCACTCAGTGAATAGCCCCTGTATGAATACATTTCTATGAAAGAATGTTTGAGTTCAGGACTAATCAAAGAACTGCAAATTAAAATAACATTGAAATAGCATTTTTACCCATCGGTTTGGCAATAATGAAAAAACAATAATACTCAGTGTTGGCAATGGTGAGGGGAAATGTGCCATGTTACACACTGTTGATGAGAGGATGAAGTGGCATGAACATTTTGGTAGGCAAGTGGACAACATGGAGAATCACTTTGTCTAATACCTCTGACAGCAATTTCATTTCTAGGTAGTTATTCCAAGAAAATACTTATAAATGCCCAAACCCATGTGTGCAATGGCAACATAGATGATATGTCTTTTTGGTTTGTTGGACCAATCATTGCGATGCACCCTCCTGACTTTAATGGTTGGTACAGAACACGGACGTGGGATGCATTCACATCACATCACTCCTTCCATAGAGCCATCTAGGTCAGTGATGGAAAGAGAGTTCTTTCTCTCTTTGGCCCTGGCGTTCTGGCTGTAAAGATGGACTCTGGAGCTGACAGTGGCCGTGTCCTCTGTTAGGATGTGGCCAACATACAGGAGCAAGAGCTGGGATGGAGGGACAGAGGGAGAGACAAAGAGAAAGCACGATTTGAATTGATAGATCCAGTTAACCCTAAAACCAGTGTCCTTTATTCTCTTCTATGGTTAGATGATGTGAACCAGTTAATTCTATCTTTTTTTCTAAACATGGCACGATTGTGGGCTTCTACTTCTGGCCAAGATGGAATAACAGTGAGGAAATTTATCCTCCCACCTGAAACAACTAAAAACCTGGACAAATATATTTTTTTAAATAACTGTTTTCAAAACAATGGACATCAGGCCATGAAGAACAATGATTCCTGAGAGATGGAAAACAAATGAGGTAAGCCCTACGACTGCCCAGCTTACTGCCTTGAGAGAGTTTCCAGGTGGGGGCACAGAAAGGTGAAACCTAGGCAGAGCCTAGCACATTCCCTGAGGTGAGGAGATGGAGCTGGGAGTCCAGGGAGACCAAGACAGCTTGAGTTCGCAGGGCAGAAAACCAGGCAGGAGAGAACTGCTCAGAGAGAGATAGAAATGACTCACAACAACAACAACAATGAAATCTAGAGATCATCAGAGGGTCCCCTTGAGTTTTCAGCAGAGTACTCAACAGCACGTGAATGTAAGGACACTGCTCCAGGCCTGGGACAGAACCACCTGAAAGTATTGTGGGAACAGTACCTCAAACTTACACGGGGCTGGAAGTAGTGCCCGCTCCCACCATGCAAAGTGGAAATATTATCATTCACAGGACATTAGATAAAATACTCAGAAGGATCTCTGTTGTGGGCCAAAATTGGCCCTAGGCTAAATATTGCTCTGGTCCTGCTTAACAAATCTTAAAAGCAAGACCTTAAAAGATCAAACTGTTTTCAAATAACTGTGTCCCAGAACAAACTTAAGAATATTTATGGGACTACAAAAATATCCAGCCCCTAATAAGGTAAATATACGATGAATGGCATTAAATAAAAAATTACTGAGCATTCAAACAAGCAGGAAAATATGACCCCTAATGAGGAATGTAATTAATCAATCAAACTGACCTGGAACTGATACAGATATTAGAATTGGCAGGCAAGAACATTAAGAGAGTTATTATAACTCTGTATGTTCAAAAAGCTAGGCCAGGTGCAGTGGCTCATGCCTGTAACCCTAGCACTCTGGGAGGCCGAGGCGGGCGGATTGCTCGAGGTCAGGAGTTCAAAACCAGCCTGAGTAAAAGCGAGACCCCGTCTCTACTATAAATAGAAAGAAATTAATTGGCCAACTCATATATATAGAAAAAGTTAGCCGGGCATGGTGGTGCATGCCTGTAGTCCCAGCTACTCAAGAGGCTGAAGCAGCAGGATTGCTTAAGACCAGGAGTGTGAGGTTGCTGTGAGCTAGGCTGACGCCATGGCAATCACTCTAGCCTGGGCAACAAAGTGAGACTCTGTCTCAAAAAAAAAAAAGCTAGAAGAAAGACTAAATATGTTAAGTAGAGACATGAAAGATATAAACAGACCCAAATTTAACTTTTAGAAATGAAAACTAAAATGTCTGAGATAACAACTATACTAGAGAGGATTAATTACAGATTATCCATAATGTTTTCAAAGTTTATCCATCTTTTACCATATATCAGTACTTCATTCTTTTTTTTTCTTTCTTTTCTTTTTATTTTAACAATCAGATAAACTTTTTTTTTTTTTGAGACAGGGCCTCACTCTGTTGCCTGGGCTAGAGTGTAGTGATCCTAGATCACTGCAGCCTCAAACTCCTGAGCTCAAGCAATTCTCCTGCCTCAGCCTCCTCAGTAGCTGGGACTATAGGTGTGTGCCACCGTGCCTGGCTAATTTTTCTATTTTCTGTAGAGTCAGTATCTCACTAGGTTGCCCAGGCTGGTCTTGAACTCCTAGCCTCAAGTGATCCTCCCATCTCAGCCTCCCAAACCACTGGCATTATAGGTATGAGCCACCACACCTATCTCAGTACTTCATTCATTCTTTTTTATACCTGAATGATATTGAATTGTATGGATATACCACATTTTATTTATCCATTCATTAGTTGATGGACATTTGAATTGTTTCTACTTTTTGGCCACTATGAATAATACTGCTATAAACATTAATGTACAAGTTTTTGTGTGTACATATGTTTTTGTTTCCCTTGGGCGTATACCTTGGAGTAGAATTTCTGGATCCAGCTAGAATTGCTGGAATTGCATGGTAACACTGTGTTGAACCTTTTGAGGAAATGCCAGACTGTTTTCCAAATCAGTGGAATGTATAATATCACTTTACATTCCCACTAATAGTGAATGAGGGTTCCAATTTCTCCACATCCTCATCAATACTTGTTATTATCTTTCTCTTTGATTATAGCCATCCTAGTGTATATGAATGATACCTCAATCTGGTTGTGATTTCCATTTGTCCATTAGCATCTTTTTATGTGCAAATTGGACATTTATATGCCTTTTTTTTGGAGAAATGTCTATTCAAATCCTTAGCTTATTTTAAAATTGAAGTATTTGGGTTTTTTTATTGTTGAATAGTAACAGTTCTTTACATATTCTAGACATAAGTTCCTTTTCAGATATATAATTTGCAAATATTGTCTCCCATTCAATGGGTTTTCTTTCCACTTTTTTGATAGTATCCTTTAAAGCTGCAGTCCCCAACCCCTGGGCTGTGAACCAGTACCAGTCTGTGGCCTATTAGGAACTAGGCTGCACAGCAGGAGCTGAGCAGTGGGACAAGAGAAGCTTAATCGGTATTCACAGCTCTGCCACCTGTCAGATCAGTAGCAGCATTAGGTTCTCATAGTGGGAACCCTACTATAAACTCACATGCAAGGGATCTAGGTTGTGGGCTCCTTATGAAAATCTAATGCCTGATGACATGAAGTGGAGCTGAGGCGGTGATGCTTGTGCTGGGGAATGGCTGTAAATACAGATTATCATTAGCAGAGAGGTTTGACTGCACAATACATGTAATGTGAGTGAATCGTCCCCAAACCATCCCCCCCACCCGGTCTGTAGAAAAATTGTCTTCCATGATACCCATCCTTGGTGCCAAAAAGGTTGGGGACTGCTGCTTTAAAGCACAAAAGTTTTTTAATTTTGTTGAAGTTCCAGGTATCTATTTTTTGTTGTAGCTTTTATTTTTGGTATCATATCTAAAAAAAAAATTGCCTAACTAATTAAAGGTCGCAAAGATTTACTCCTACATTTTTCTTCTAAGTGTTTTATAGTTTTAGCTCTTAAATTTAGGTCTATAATTTATTCTGAGTTAATTTTTGTTTATGGTGTGAGGTAGGGGTTTAGTTTCATTCTTTTGCCTATGGCTATCTATTTAATAATTGTCCCAGCACCATTTGTTGAAAGACTATTCTTTCTCCCATTGAATGGTCTTGTTACTCTTGTTGAAAATTAACTGATCGTAAATGTGAGGAATTATTTCTGAACTCTCAATTTATTCCATTGATCTCTACATTTAGCCTATGCAAGTACCATACTGTCTTGATTACTATAGGGTTGTAGTTTTGAAATCAGGGAGTTTGAGTGCTTTGTTCTTTTTCAAGATTGTGTTGGTGATTCCCTTGAAATTTCACACAAATTTTAGTATCAACTTGTCAATTTTGCAATCAGCTGGGATTTTAATAGGGATCACATTGAACCTGTAGTATAATTTGGAAATATTTCCATCTTAACAATATTAATACCAAGAAGAGGAAGCCCTGAAAAAGAATAGAAAATATATTTAAAAATATAAAAAAAAAATAAAATAAAATAAATAAAAAAAACAATATTAAGTATTCTAATTAATGAACATGGGATATCTTTCTATTTATCTATCTTTTAAAATTTCTGTTCACAATGTTTTGTAATTTTTAAAGTATATGTTTTATACTTCTTTTGTTAAACTTGCTCCTAAACATTTTATTCTTTTTGAAGCTATTATAATGGAATTGTTTTCTTCTTCTCCTCCTCCTCACCCTTTCTTCTTCTTCTTCTTTTTTTTCTTCTTCTTCTTCTTCTTCTTCTTCTTCTTCTTCTTCTTCTTCTTCTTCTTCTTCTTCTTCTTCTTCTTCTTCTCCTTCTTCTTCTCCTTCTCCTCCTTCTCCTCCTTTCTTCTCCTTCTCCTTCTTCTTCTTCTTCTTCTTCTTCTTCTTCTCCTTTCTTCTTCTTCTTCTTTCTTCTTTCTTCTTCTTCTTCTTTGTAGAGACAGAGTCTCACTCTGTCTGTTGCAGGCTGGAGTGCAGTGGTACAATCATAGCTCACTGTAACTTCAAATTCGTGGGCTCAAGTGATCCTCTTGCCTTGGCCTCCCAGAATGTTAGGATTACCGGCATAAGCCACCACACCTGGCTTTGGAATTGTTTTCTGAATTTTGTTATTGGTTTGTTCATTGCTATTGTATAGAAATAGAATTGATTTTGTATATTGATCTTATATCTTGTAAAATTGCTGAGCTCAGTATTAGTTTAATAGTTTTTTAGTTTTGGATAACTTTTAAATTTTAGTTTTGAATAGTTTTTCTTAGAATTTTCTACATACAACATCATGCCATCTTCAAGTAATTGTAGCTTTACTTCTTCTTTTTCAAACCTTTCTATTTCATTGACCTAGCTTGAGCCTCCAGTACAATGTTGACTAGACTGGTTAAAGTAGACATTTTCCCCTTGTTCCAGGTCTTAGGGGAAAGCATTTGGTCTCTTACCATTAAGTATGATGTTATATGGATTTGCATTTCATTTATTTTTTAAAATTTAGCTAATGTCATCCTTGTCATTCACCAATGTTTTACACACACTTTTGAAATTTACTAATCTCTCAATCACCCATTGAGTATTTAGAATGACCAGAAGTGGTTTTGTCCTCTGTATGTGATGTATAGACACCTGAGCCCAACTACAAATTTGTTTCCATTACATGCTGGCAGTAACAAAGAAAAAAGATACGTTGACCATAACATTAACCTTCTTCAAGGGTTTATTAAGCTGAATGCAAATTTGGTAGAAGCATAGCATAGTTTTTATTAATATAATCCCTTTAATGGCTATTTGGATGATCACAATGCCTTGCACATAGTAAGCTCTCAATAAATATGTGACATTTTGATGTGGATTAATTAATAATGGGAGAAGGGATAATATGAAAAAAGCCAATAATTTTATCCCAGCATCCCTCTCCCACAATTTTTTCCCTAATCTTCTTTATCTTTTTATCTCCCTTTACCCAAATATTAAATATAAATAGCCTTAGGCTTAAAAGTCAGGCAGGCTGAGAGGAGAGGAGAAAGGTCTGAGCAATCCACACATAATTAACTTGAACCTGAGTGATGGAAAGGGGCCGACACACAAGCCTGTGATCTTGCAGCAAACCCTTATCACCTGGAGAATCGATTCCCTGCTGGGTTTGGGGGTTCTTCTTCATTCAACAAACACTTGACAGTTTAAAAAGTGATATTACAGTTTTAACAAGACTGGCTAGGAGAAGAATTTCAAGATCTTGGGCAAATAATTTTGTTTCTTTGGGCCACAGTTTCCTTGCCTATTTTTAAAAGGGGAGGTGGGAAATAGGACTAAATTTCCTCTAAAGGCTCTTCTTCAAGCTTCTTCTAAGACCCTATTTTATAATTCTATTTAAGTCAATTTATTCTCTAGGAATGTACCATTTTATATGCGCCATTAAATGTAGCCATAAAAACCACAAGGTAGATAAAAACATTTGATAAACTCTAGGATTTCTTTTATCCCAAGTTTTTCTTATTTGGGACTGGTAGGGAGGAGTGCTAAGGAATCTGCCTAACTATGCAAGGATCAGGAAATGACAGACTTTCAGAGTTGAAATGTCCTTAGTGGTCATTCATTCCAAACTACGGTCCATGTGGAGACTGCCCTTGGCGTCACTACCCAGAGAGCAGCCACCAGCTTCTGCTTGAACATTTTCTGTGACAAGGAGTCCACTGGCTCATAGAACAATCAATCCCAATTTAGAACAGCTTTGATCAGTACCAAATTCTTGCTTATATTAAAACTAAAATCTGTCTCCTTGTAACTTCCACCCTTCTGCCCTTTGGAACCACACAGAATAATCTAATCCATTTTACACACGCAACTCCTTCAGATACTTGAAGAATGTTTTAATGTCCCTGACACAAATTCTCTTATCCATGCAGTGTTTCCCAGGTTTCTTCACAGGACACAATTTCCAAGCGTTTTGCCATCCTGAACCCCAATAGTTGGCACTTATTTTGTCAATTTCTTCTTTAAAAATAGTGGTTGGAATTGAACATCATACTATAGATTAATTATTCTTAAGCTCTTTTATCTTTATTTTGGTGGAGCGGGGTCAAACATACCTTTGGGAGTCCAGTGCAAACCGTACACTTGTCCCCTGAAAGAACACAGATACAAAATTCTTCATTTGCTTAGGCTGTTCGGGGAGTTAGACCCGAACAGTATTGATAGAGTATTAAATGGTATTGATAGAGGATACTGAGTCTATCACCTTCCTTAATTTAATATTTGATAAAGTCTAAGATTTCTTTTATGCCAGGTTTATGCATTTGATTATTTAGCTTGTTAGTTTTGGCAAATGATGGCCTTTTTCTTTCTTGTTAATATATCCCCAAAGCTTATGTGTGCAGGTGATTATTAAAATGTAAGTTTAGAGCTCTCACATTTATCTCTCTAAAATTTTATTTTGTTCATTTTAGCTCATTGTTCAAGTCTGTTGAGTTCTTACAAAATGTTCATTTGTTGCTCATGGTATTAATCCACAATCCTTTTGAACCTGTGTCATATGAAAATTCAGTTGGTGCATCTCTTAGTGTTTATGGAAGTTGTGGATTAAAATGTTTAATGGCATAAATCAAGGATAAAGTTGTGTGGCATGTGCCTGAGGACAGTCCTCCAATCCAACTGCTATATGCTTTTGATATCTTCCAGCTCACATTTCTCCATCTTGAGCACAGTAACATTCTAGCGGACTTTGTAATGAGCCTTGATAAAAATAAGAGGGCACTATGTCTTCTATTATTTCCTTGATTCAGCAGGTGAGTATTCTTATCAGGAGAGGAAATGAGGGTTACTACAAGGAGTTAGTTTTAGTATTGATATGTATTTATTGTTTTATGCAACGGTTATGCTCTTAAGATTTGTACAAATAATGTATTTATAATAACTAACACTTATTAGTGCTTACTAATAGTGAAGGATTACCCTAAATGATTTATATCCACTTGCTCATTTAACCTAACAGTCTGATGAGGTGGGTCCTATTATTATGCCCATTTTCTAGATTAGAGAAAAGGCTGAGGGAGGTTACAGAGCTTGGGTGAGTTAAATAGCTAGTAAGTGACAGGGCCAGGGCTTGAACCCACATAGTCTGTGTAGAGAATTCATGTGTATGTACAGCCTTGTGTTGTAAAAATCTCAGATTCAGATTCAGATTCAGCAATGAACCTTTGATAATCATCTGCAAGTTTAGTTTCCTCTGCCAGGGTGTCTACATAGAGTGACTGGTTTCATTCTCTTCACAGTCAAAGAGAGTGAACGGAGCATCTTCAGCACTTGCTGTTTACCCAGCAACATATGTTTTAAGATAGGCAAGTTTCTTTCTAACCAGTAAACATGAGGGAAAAAAATATCCCAAGATTCACTAAGATCCAGTGCCTTGGGTCTAGATGGAGGTTATATTTGGACATAGGAGAACTTACTAGTTAAGTTTAGTCCCTGGCTATGTGACCCCAGGGCCAAACTCTTTCCTTTTCTGTGTCTCCGTTTCCCCATCTGTTTGATTCCAGTCCCCTCCCTTCCTCAGAGGGACTGTGGGGGATGAGAATGCACATGTGATTAGCACAAGAGCTTTGCACTAGGGAGAAAGACACTAGGAAAACACAAGGTGCCATTAGAATTGATCTGTACTAAAAATAAGCCATCAAATATCAATAAACATGCTTTAAGAATTAAAACTAAAATAAGGAAGAATTAGTCAGGCATGGTGGTATACATCTGTAATCGCAGCTACTCTAGAGGCTGAGGCAGGAGGGTCACTGGAGCCCAGGAGTTTGAGGCTGCAGTGAGCTATGATTGTGCTACTGCACTAGCCCAGGTGACAGAGCAAGATTCTGTTTCTAAAATAAATAAAATAAAATAAAAAATATACATGAAAATTTTTTCTCAAGAAAAAGAGATAAAAAGAGAAAAGAAAAGAAAAAAATTAAAACTAAAAGTAAAATAACCAACTTGGGGGCCACTGCATTACCTTTTAAAAATGCAGACATGTAAGCCCAGCCAGAAAACTAATCCTAAATTTAATGTGGGGATTTGGACTGCCAGCCTCATTTAAATTAAGAGTTATATAATTTGCCAGCTGTGAACTCAGAGACTATTGTAATGAGGGATTTTATAAAAACTGTGAAGTGGATTCTTGTCAGGACCAGGCAGGTCAGACTTCATCTGACACATTGACTGTCCTAGTGCTTTTATTTTTACCTGAAAAAAAATATAAAATTGGTAGGGCCTTTTAAAATCCCAGTTAATATTTTATAAATACTAAAAGCTTATAGTGTGTTAGAAGCTAACAGGCAGCATAATATCTAAATGCATCTGTTGACCTTTGAAATGGAACGTGGCTCTCATATCCATTTGTCATAATTTCCTACTTATTTCCTTCCCCACCTTTTCCCCATTGTCAACACTTGTTATTTTCAGTGGTCATGGAAAGAAAATATTACTTTGCAGGCCTTAATGTGACCAAAACCAGCACAGACTGGCAGGTCATCTCTCCTCCTGGCTGGACTCTTCCTAACAGGGCTCGTGCCAGGGCTCTGACAGCGGGAACGAGAGCATCTCGCATGGAGCCTGCACCAACAGGCAGACTTGTTAGCAAGTTCATCTTGGTCTTCTCCTCACTCCTCAAGACAATGCTGTAGTGATTATACCCAGTCCAATTATGTATGTTCTACACATCTTCAAAATGTAACAAGATTATTAGTTTGCATAAGCTTTGAAACGGTCTTTGTATAAAGCAAGTTGTCATTAATAGTAGTATGAAGACAGAAACCAATATTTAAGAGAAATGAATGTAAGATTGAGGTGAGGGAGATTGGATGACTGGGCTAGGCAAGCTGGGAGGGAGAGGTAAGGTCTATATCCTGTGTTTAGTACTGAAACAACAATAATAAAACACTTTCTCACAGAGCTGTGCTGGACCTGAGGCCAGGGGAAGGAGGCCTCTACAGTAGTGGAGTCAGTTCCCATTTCTTCCCTATCTCTATTCTACACTGCACACAACTTCCACTTACACACCTGGGAGCTTCCAAATGTATCATAAGTATAACAGTGAAATATTAGCAACAGCTTAAGAGTCCCAAGGTGGGGAAGTGTTTAAAATAAGTTTTGGTGCCGCCATATGATGGGAGATTATGCTGTCATTTAAAATAGCATAAATAAGAATTTAGTGATATGAAAATATTATATTATTTGCTAAAAAATGGTACAGTGACAATGTACAGTAAAAAAAGAAAAGAAGAAACATATGCCCACACATAAAAGTATAGAAAAAATATCAGAAGGAAATATATCCAGTGTTAATGAGGCTAACTCTCTGTAGTAGAATTATGAGTGGCTTTTACTTTTTTTGGCTTATCTTCATTTTCTATGCTTTCTTTTGTTTTTGACAGAGTCTCTCTCTGTTGCCCAGGCTACAGTGAGTGCTGTGGCATCAGCCTAGCTCACAGCAACCTCAAACTCCTGGGCTCAAGTGATCCTCCTGCCTCAGCCTCCCGAGTAGCTGGGACTACAGGCATGCGCCACCATGCCCGGCTAATTGTTCTATATATTTGTAGTTGGCCAATTAATTTCTTTGTATTTATAGTAGAGACAGGGTCTCACTCTTGCTCAGGCTGGTTTTGAACTACTGACCTCGAGCTATCCGCCTGCCTCGGCCTCCCAGAGTACTGGGATTACAGGCGTGAGCCACCACGCCCGGCCTCATTTTCTAAATTTTCTAAAAAGAATATGTATTACTGCTGGAATGAGAAAACAATGAAAGTTACTTTTTAAAAGAGTGCAATCAATAAAAAGTGAAATAACATGATTTTCTGGCCTTTGAAGAGAGAATGTAATTTTTAAAAGCATGCCTTTTAGTGTTATGATGAACAGAATTTTTAAAAAATCTAATTTTCTTGTGTGTCTGAGTATGTATGAAAGTGTGTGAGGGTGGACTTGGATACACGAAGTCAAATTTAATGTAAGTCAAAGGCCTACTGTGTCCGAGGCCTTCTCAGAGATGCTGCAGAGGACACAATTTCATATGAGCCGCAGACCTTAGTCTCAGTGGGCTTCTATCCAGTTGCAGAAGCATGGGGGCATGTCCATAATAATCCTCCTGGTCAGCTGGGAAGGTTTGCAACAAGCCATTACATTGTGCTTCATGCCTGTCACTTGATGACCACAAGATGCTTCTCAAGAGGATCTATACGCTTCAAAACATCTTAGTGAACCTGTTTTGGAATGTTATCTGTCTTTAGGTGATAGCTGTGTATCAGAGGTGTCTCAGGAGGTAAGACATGTTTTTTTCCATTTAAAAAAATTGAACCAGGTGGAGCGTGGTGGCTCACGCCTGTAATCCTAGTACTCTGGGAGGCCGAGGCGGATGGATCATTTGATCTCAGGAGTTCAAGACCAGCCAGAGCAAGAGCGAGAACCTGTCTCTACTAAAAATATAAAGAAATTAATTGGCCAACTACAAATATATAGAAAAATTAGCTGGGCATGGTGGCGCATGCCTGTAGTCCCATCTACTTGGGAGGCTGAGGCAGGAGGATCGCCTGAGCCCAGGAGTTTGAGGTTGCTGTGAGCTAGGCTGATGCCACCGCACTCTAGCCCAGGTGACACAGCCAGACTGTGTCTCAAAAAAAAAAAAAAAAAAAAAAAAATTGAATCGGAATTGATATGGCAATAAGATGAGGGCCAAGTCTTTCCAGGGGCTTTACATTTCTCCTTGGGCCAGTGTTCCCTCTTTTGTGCCTCTTTCTAATGACTTCCTGTGAGCAAAGACCATCTGACAGACTTTATTTTTCTAATCAAGGCCTGGCACTTGTGTCCTGATTCTTTTTGGTAGCTAATCCAACACTTCAACCTGTCTTGGCTTGTTACAGGCAGAGACAAGTGATAAGATCCCCAATCCTATTCTGACATAACTTAATACCTTTGTCAAAGCTCCTTGATAAAAGCTGTAGAGATGCATAGATAGATAGCTAAAGTCAGCCTGGCAGTTGATAGGGTCTAATTTCAGAAGCTGTTCCCAACAGTGCTGAGTTATGGGGCAACATTATCTTGTCTTTCTTCAGCCGCGCCCCCCCCCCCCAACATTCCTACCTATAAAAGTTTCCTTGCACCACACAAATATCCATAATCTGGCCCCATTTTCATCATGACTGTTATTGAAGAGTTAAAATTGCATAGCATACAAAATGTTAAATTCAACACACCTAATCTAGATACACACACAAAATAAATTTAGATGTATCTTAGGAAGGGCAAAGGAGGGAAAACAGGGAAAGGGGAAAGAAATAATTATTTTAGGATTTTCCTAGGGAAAGTACAAAGAAACTTCACAGGAAGTGAGTTCCAAAGGGAGTAATTTGAGGTAACTTATCACTCTGAAAATAGAACACCAACTTATTATTAATTCAATTCCACTAAAGGTCCAGCTCTGAGAAGGCCAACTTGCCAAGGTCTCTTCCACTACTGGCCTCAGTGGCCCAGGTTCTGTTTTCTTCATCTTCTTCCTCTTTTGTTTCCTTGTATAATTTTATCAGTGTTGTGATTAAGTTGGAGAATATGAGAGTACTAGTTAAGTACTATTCTTATGGCCTTAAAGGATTATATACTTCTATCATTCTGAAGAGTATTACCCACTATAGAGCTTGAAGCTTTTTTCCTAACTCTCAGTCATTCTAAGAGAGTAAATTACCATATCTTCAACTGGTCCAAACACATGCAGACATTTGGAAGATGATAATATTATTACTGTTACTGAATTTGCTAAGTACTCTTTCCAGTTACAGAGTGAACCTGTGTATGTTAAGCAAAATATGTTCAGTAAAATCATCTTAAGATTCAGAAAATTATCACTAAATATTGAACTATGAATCATATAGAATTTGAACTAATTATCATATAGAATTTACCTTGATCATAAATGACCAAATAATGTAAGCAAACTCTTATGAGAGATCATAAGGTGTTGGAAAGCTCATCTTTCCATTTATTGGTAAGAAGGTGCTCACAAGGTGAGCATTCATTATATTCATAATTCTTTTCAATGTTTGTCTTCATAGTTATCCCTACCCTCCAAACCATTGAAATGGATGAAAATGATCACTGCTCAGGGAGTTATCAAACTGAACTAATAATTTATTTCATTTTTTCATTTTTACTCTTAAAGTTTACATAGACATTTCAGGTATTATGTTTATATTTTATTATTTATATTTCTTGGGTTTTGAGACAAGTAGTTGTAAGCAGAATAGGATTCTCTTTGTACAGTATGTTTCCATAATTTTGGCAGAACTAGGTGCTATTTTAAAAATCTGTTTTACTGAAGAATAACTTTTATACAATAAAAAAATTCGATTTGTAACCACCACTAAAATCAAGACAGAAAACATTTTTATCACTCAAAAAGTTCTTTCATGCTCTGGGGCTGTCAGTTCCCTCCTCTCTGACCCTAGAACTGATCTTTCTGTCACCATAGTTTTGTGTTTTCTAGATTGACATGTAAGTGAAATTGGTAGTCTTGTAGTCTTCTGTATTTGGCTTCTTTCATTTAGCATAATGCTTTTGAGATTTACCCATGTTATTATACATATCAGTTTGCTTCTTTTTACTGCTGACTAAGCAGTCCATCATATGGTAATATCACAATTTACTTACCCATTCACCAATTGATAAATATTTGGTTTGTTTCTAGGTTTTTTGGCTATCATGAATAAAATAGTTATGAAACTTTCCATACAAGCTTTTGTGCTGACATATGTTTCCATTTCTTTTGGGTAAATATCTAGCAGTGGAATTGCTGGATCATATGGTAAGTGTATGTTCAATTTCCAAACTGCTGAACCACTGTACTCCTACCAGCAATGTATGCAAAAATGAGTTTCTCTACCTCCTTGCCAACACTTGGTATTCTCTGTCTTTTTATTGAGATAAAATCTCCCTCTGTTGCTTGGGCTAGAGTGCCGTGGTGTCAGCCTAGCTCACAGCAACCTCAAACTCCTGGGCTCAAATGATCCTCCTGCCTCAGCCTCCTGAGTAGCTGGGACTACAGGCATACGCCACCACCATGCCAGGCTAATTTTGTCATATATATATATATATATTTTAATTGTCCAGCAAATTTCTTTCTATTTTTTTAGTAGAGACGGGATCTCTCTCTTGCTCACGCTAGTCTCGAACTCCCGAGCTTAAGCCATCCTCACGCCTCGGCCTCCAGAGTGCTAGGATTACAGGCATGAGCCACCTCGCCTGGCCTAAACCATTTACTTTTAACATAATTGTCAATAAAGCCGAATTGAAATCCTCCTGTTGATCTTTGTTTTCTTTTGTTCCATTTGTTCACTTTTGCTTCTTTTTCTGTCTTTTTTTGAATTATTTAAGTATTTTTTAATTCAATTTTATATCTACTATTGGCTTATTAACTGTACCTCTTTAGTCGATAATTTTAGTAATTGCTCCAGTGTTTACAATATGCATCTTTAGCTTTTACAGTTTAACTTCAAATAATGTTATGCCATTTCATATACAGTGTAAGACACTTATAACAGTATTCTTCCATTCCCTTCTCATATCCCTTGTCCTATAACTATACTGTATTTATTTTTACATATACTATATATGCATATCCATATCATACATTGTTATTAGGTTCTTGAAACTGTTGTTTACCTTTCATGTGACTAAAACCTGCCTTTTGTATTTCCCAACACATATATTTTTTCTGGTATTTTCATTCCTTGTTTAAACCCTAATTTACTAATCCATCTACTAATATACTGATATTTCCTTTTTGTTAAAAAAAACCATTTCTTGTAATGCAGGTCTGCTTGCAGTGAATTCTCTCACCAAAAATATGCCTAGATTGGGTGGAGGTAGTGGTGAAACCGTCCCATAGGCGTATTTTGTAAAAACTTTCTAGGTGATTCTGATAAATCTCTTCCTGTGAGGGTATCTTAAAACCTGAGACATGCTATAGATCCCTATTTTTATTTTAATTAAATTAATTAATTAATTTTTAGAGACGAGGTCTTGCTCTGTGGCCAGGCTGGAGTGCAGTAGTACAATCACAGCTACAGCAACCTCAAACTCCTGGGCTCAAGCCATCCTCCTGCCTCAACCTTCTGAGAAGCTGGGATTATAGACTTTTCTTTTTCTTTTTCATAGAGATGAGAGTCTTTGCTTTGTTTCCCAGGCTGGTCTTGAATTCCTGGGCTCAAGGTATCCTTCCGCTTTGGCCTTCCAAACTGCTGGCAACAGGCCTCAGCCACTGCGCCCGCTGGGATCTCCATCTTAAAATATTTTCCCTGATTTTTTCTAAATGATGTAATAAACTTACCCTTGTCATATGACGAAATACTATGCAGCTATTAAAAGTTGTTTTCAAAGAGTATTTAAGGACATTGGTAGTCAGGCACGTGGCGCCTGTAGTCCCAGCTACTTGGGAGGCTGAGGCAGGAGGATTGCTTGAGCCCAGGAGTTTGAGGTTGCTATGAGCTAGGCTGATGCCATGACACTCTAGCCCTGGCAACAGAGTGAGACTCTGTCTCAAAATGAATAAATACACATAGAAACATAGTGGGATTTTTTTTTTAAAGAATAACGAGATACGACCTAGTACATATTATCCTGAAACTTGAGTTTTTCTCTTTAACATTCATAACACCACATATATATTTACCTCTTTTTCTACTGTTGCACGGTATTCCCAAAGTTGGATATATTAATTCCACAGTGTATTTAACTGTTTTCTTATTGATGGACATGCAGATTGTTTGAATCTTTTGTTACAAAGCCATAGTGAATATTCTTATAGATATTTCTTACTAAACATGTGTAAGTATTTCTCTAAGGTAGGTACCAAAAAGAGAGAAAAAAGGCTATGCACATTGTATATTTTAATAATTGCTAACAAATTTCCCTAAAAAAGGTTCTACTAATTTATGCTGTCATTAACAGGACAAGTTTCCCCACATCCCTGCCAACACTTAATATTATAAATCCTTAAAAATTTTGCCAATTTTATGAGAAAAAAATATTACCTTATTTTAATCTGTACTTCCCTAGTTATTGAGTTTCAGCAGTTTTTTCATGCTTATCTTTGTCATTTGCACTTCCTCCTTTCTGAATTGTTTTTTCATATCCTCCTTTTTCTCTATAGTGGATTGTCTTTTTCTTAGCGATTTCTTAGTTTCTTAAAAATATATTTTGGAAATTAGTTTTTTTGTTATACAGGTCTCAAACTTTTTCTGCCAACCTGTCACTTGTGTTTTATTGATTAGATTATTGTGATATTGTTAAATTTTTTTCTTTGTGGCTCTTGGGTTGTTCTTTGAAGCCCTTTCCTATCCTCTATTCTCTTATATTTAAAAAAAATCTTTTGAGCTCTTCAAAAAAGTTTAGTCCTTTAATGCATGTGGCAATTGATTTTGTGAATGGAGTGAGATAGACGCTGACCTAATTTGTTTTTCAAATGAATAATCGTCCAAACACTGTTTATCATCTTGCCCCACTTACTTGAAATGCTGTCTTCCTCACATACAAAAATTCCCATACATACATGAGACTATTTCTGTATTATCTCTTCTGTTCCATTTTCTGTGCTTATCTCAATAACATACAGATTTAATTTTATGGTTTTATAATATGCTTTGATATAGTACAGATCCCATCCACCTTTATTTCATTTATAATAAAAAAAAAGCTAAAAAAAAGGTCTATTCTTCATTGTTTACCTGCCTGGTTCTCACTTCTACTTCCAGAGAGCAGGCAGGTAAAATAAAAATTATCCATAGGCAAGACAAAGGAGCATGGGAAATGAGGAAAAGGAGACAAAAAAAGAGAAATGCTCTAAGATGATAGTTTTTCCCCTATACTTAAAGGGAAGGAATTATGCCACATTGAAAATAAATTACATTATGTGTGTCTAGGATATTTCAGCTGCTTTCTAAATCAAAGCTGTCTCTGACTTTCATAGCTAGCCAGTTACCAATGGCAGAGACCACGTAAACATAAAATGTGAATGGATTGGAAACAGAAAGAAACATGAAACCAACATTAGAAAGTGAACAAGAACTACAGAAATAAAGAACTTATGTTCTTCTTATGGATGTGAAAGCTCTGAGTTTAGTGCATTCATTTCATCCTGAGTTCTTCCGCTACCTCTACTTAGAGTAACTCGATATTTTATATGGATTATGGAGGGATTGTTTACTTAATAATGGAAATGACAGACAAAAGAAAAGTACTAAGAGGGATTACAGCAACAAGTACCAGAAAATACCATGTTACTTGGAGGAGGTTGGAAAGCATTGAAAAGAGAACTGAGCAAATAAGTGTTTGTAGTAAAATATTCACACTAAACGAAACCTTTAAATCTAACCGTTGTACACAATATGGTTATACTCAAAGCTCTCATGGGCAAGTGTGGTTTAGAGATGACAGTTCATTACAATGAATTTAGTTGTTGCTGGTTGAAAAGACATGTTGATAGGGCATGGTGATTGTCAAGATACTTGTGTCCAACAATGCAGTGTGGCCAAAGTTTCAGGGCTCAGTAAACCAGGAATAGGCAATAACAAAATCCTTTAATAACCACTCACAGAAAATCCTAATTTTTTATGGAGCCAAAGTGAACACTGTGGTTTACTGATCTCCTTTTAACCATTTATAATTAGTTGCTTTATGCTTAAAAGCAGGCTATTTTTCCTAGTAAAGCAAAAATTGAGCAAGTTCTAAGGAGCCTCGCTCTTAGCGAGGATGTTCGCTCGGAGCTCGCTCTGCAGCGGGAGGCCGCCGGCGTTGATGCTCCGGTTCGGTTGCGCACGTTTCAGCGCTTCCCGCTCTTAACCGGCTGGGCTAAGACTTTAACTGCCGTCCCGCCCCCAATCCGGCTTCCTGCTCTGCCGGGGCCCCCGGTGCTAGCCACCTGTGCAGTCTTGAGCGGCTTCGAGAGCAGAGAGGTCCAAGGCGCCCAAGGATGCTTTCAAGAAAGGCATTCCATTACCATGAACAGCGAGGGGCCAGATTTCCCAGAGTCCAGAGCACCGATATAAAATACGTGTACATTCATGCAGCTCTGGAGAAAGAGAGGACGTTGTTTCACTAAGCAACTTAAGTAAGCAAAGAAAGGCGGAAAGTGTTTCACGCAGCTGCCAAGGCAGAAGTCAACTCAGCCCTCTCAAGTTTGTAGCCAAAGACTCACAGATATGTACACCATATCTTTTCTCAAATCCAGCCATCCCCTCCCCCGTTCGTTCTTTTACTGGCAAAGCAAAGACAGAGTTCACTCCTGGGTCTTTGGGAGCCAGCATAGTCCTGGGGCCGGGGCTGCAGCTGAGAATGTGGCCTTAATTGTTACGGAGGGGAGGAGGATAGAAGATAATTCTGTTTCCTTCCCCAAACCATTTAACTAACATTAATCTCATGCACAGTCTTCACAAAGTTTTTTTAACCCTCCTCCCCTCTCCTGAGCTCAGGCCCAGGTTACCGGCTTGGCCTCCCCGCCCGTCCCCGCCCGCCCCCACCCGCGCAGGCACCCAGCGCGACTGCGGCTCTCCATTAACGAACAACAGATCACTCCCGTCGCATGGCAAGCCGAGAGCTCTCGCCCCAGCAGAGCATGACGGGAGTCTCTCCCTCGTTCTGCCTCCCTCTTCTTCTTTTGTTATTCCTTCCTTTCCTTCTTCCACAATTAAGCCCTAAATAATGATATTCCTAGCCAGAGCTGACTTCTGGATGGGGTTAAGCGACCCACGATGACGCTCTCAACCTCCTTTCACAGCGGCGATTTCCAGAAAAAACTACAACTCCCATGAGGCAGCAGGCTAAGGCAACCGCAGGGAATTATGGAAGTCGTAGGCTCCTTCCTCCTCGGTCCCTTTCATCCCTCCAATCCTTGAACTACAAGTCCCAGGAGGCCTCGGTTCTGGCACGCCTGCGCGAGAGCCCTGGAGCTAGGTGGGGGTGGGGCTGCCCCGGGGGCGGGGGGCGGGGGGCGGGGGGCGGGGTCCGAGCGGGCTGTGTGGAAGCTTCAGACTCCCGGCGCCATTTACCGTGGAGAGTTTCCCGGGCAGACGCGGCCCTTTTCTCTCGCCTACGTCGTGCCCCCTTCTTCGGTGACAGAAGGCGCCTGGTGGGGTGACTGCTCTTTTGTCTCCCTATCCCCCTCCATCCAGTCCTCTCGGTCTCTACTCTCGCCTCAGAGAAGCAGCGGAGCTCGGGCCCCGCGGTGAGCGGCCCTCCCCTCCCCACCGTTCCTCCCTCAGCCCCGGCACCCGCCCGGGAGGAGACGGGGCTTTGCCAGGCCCGGGGCGGGTGGGGAGGCCTTGGGGAAGGGGGGGCCCGCTCCTCAGGCACCGAGGCTTCGCGGCTTCGGCCCTTCCCGTCTGGGCAATGGGCGCCCTGTGAGCCTGGTCCCCTCGCTGGGGGCGCGTGTAGGAGGAGGCGAGCGCCTGAGAGACCCGGATCCCCCGGCCGTGGCCCTCCCTCGCCTGCCCGGCCCCTCCCACTCGTCTGCCCCGGGGCTGCCACCGCCCGGCGTCGGCGCTCGTCGCTTCCTCGCGGCGCCGCCGCCCTCTGGGCCTAGCCCGCCCAGCGCGGCGAGCGGCGGCTGTGCGAGCTGATCTGTCGCCGCATCCGCCTCGACTCTGCGCCCGGCCCGGCCCGGCCCTGCCCCTCATGACTGCGGCGCCTCTGCTGCCACCGCCTGTCCGGCCGCCGCTCGCCGCAGGATGGATGCGGACCGTGCGGCGCTAACCCCCGAGGCTCTGCTCCTGGATCGCCCGCCGACGAGCCTGCCTCGTGAGCCGCAGCAGCCTCGGTGCCAGCAGCCGCCGCAACTGGGCCCCGTGTCCCGCCTCTCCTTCGGGGCGGCTCGTCAGTGCTGAGCGAGGCGTCGCCCCGCTCGGCCGGAACCCGCCGTGGGAGCGGTGCCCTGCGGACCTTCACCCTCGTTTCATTCACAAATCTGAGCCCGCTCGCCTCACTCCGGTGGACCAACCATGTCTGGCGGCGCCGCAGAGAAGCAGAGCAGCACTGCTAGTTCCCTGTTCCTCTCGCCGCCGGCGCCCGCCCCCAAGAATGGCTCCAGCTCCGATTCCTCCGTTGGGGAGAAACTGGGGGCCGCGGCGAGCGACGCTGGCGCTGGCAGGACCGAGGAGTACCGGCGCCGCCGCCACACTATGGACAAGGACAGTCGTGGGGCGGCCTCGACCACTACCACCACTGAGCACCGTTTCTTCCGCCGGAGCGTCATCTGCGACTCCAATGCCACTGCGTTGGAGCTTCCCGGCCTCCCTCTCTCCCTCCCCCAGCCCAGTGTTCCCGCGGTTGTTCCGCAGAGTGCTCCCCCAGAGCCCCACCGGGAGGAGACCGCCACCGCCACCGCCGCTTCCCAGGTGGCCCAGCTGCCTCCTTCCGCTGCTGCTCCTGGGGACCAAGCCGTCCCGGGCCCTGCCGCCTTGACTGCCCCCAGCAGTACCGGCAAAGACCGCCCAGTTTCCCAGCCTAGCCTTGCGGGGAGCAAAGAGGAGCCGCCGCCGGCGAGAAGTGGCAGCGGGGGTGGCGGCGCGAAGGATCCTCAGGAGGAACGGAGTCAGCAACAGGATGACATCGAAGAGCTGGAGACCAAGGCCGTGGGAATGTCCAACGATGGCCGCTTTCTCAAGTTTGACATTGAAATCGGCAGAGGCTCCTTTAAGACTGTCTACAAAGGTCTGGACACCGAAACCACTGTGGAAGTCGCCTGGTGTGAACTGCAGGTAAAAACTCTACCTACTTTATTTTACAGTCATTTGGATCCTAAATTTGGCTCGGTTAAGCCAGTTTATCGAGTTCACCTTTTACATGACATTCTCTGACTCTGAGTAGGAGGAGGAGGCCACCTTTTGAAAAGAGATTGAAATTAGGAGAATGTGGAGCATGTGCCTAGGTGTTGGAATAGGATAAGAATTATTGGTAGCCGAAGGGATTTGTGACCAGGCAGGGGTGGTGAAGGTCATCTTAGTACAAATGAATTGTCTCCTCATTGGTGTCTGGCAGGAAACTTGGAATTAGTGGGGAAGTTTTTGAGTTAGGAAAGTACAGAGGCTTCTTGCTCTGTGCATTTCAGTCTCATCAGAGGCTCTGCAGTGAGAAACTGCCCCTGTGAGTAGAGGAGTGTTTATATCCTTGAGATCAGGCTGTTCTTTTTAAATAAGGACGCACTTGTTCCTTTGGATATGTCTCACTTGATGGTTGCACAGGCATTTAGTATAAAAGAATTATAAAAAAAAGACTTTCTTCTCTGCCCCTTTTGGTTAAATGCCTCGATACTAGTAAGGTACAAGTAAATGTTTGATATTATTCCGCCTGATGATGCTTATGGTTTATAGTATCAGCAGTGCTCTGACGTTGTTCATTAAACGAATGTCTTGAGCTCATTCACTATACAGTGAATAGCATAGGAGCACATGCAAAATTGTATAAACGCTTTGATATATGTAATGTTGCCATCATTGTTTTAATCCTGTTATAAAACATTAAAAAGCTAAGTTTTCCCAAGAGTCCAAGGGAGTCACAATGCTTCCTTTTATAACCTTTCGTGATGTAAATAATGGTGTGTCATTCTGGTTGACCAGTATTCTAAGTTTAAATAGCTGAGTTTGGGCTACTTGTTGCTTGACCTACTGTAGCAGCTTGCTTGAATGTTGCCATGGTGAGGCATAGGTGAATTGGTAGAAGCATAGTTACATTGAAGGAAAAAAAAGTCAGCTACGTTATACATACATGAAAAATGCCATCAGTACTCTTCTTACCAGGAACATGGACCAAGCTGAAATAGGATGTGAAAGTAACTGAATGATCTCGGAACTTATTTTATCCATGCACTAGTATGTTAACGCTTAACCTTTTGAATGTCAGCTTCCAAATGACCTAGGCCAGATCAAATATGAAAGGAAATTAACACAGCATGTGGAAGTAAACTTAAAAACTGACAATTTCTTTAGAAACATAATGGCTTCTTAAGTTTTACAGTTAATGATGTGGAACTTCTAAGGCTGTGTGAAATTAAAACTGATTAATTAATTTTTAATAGTTTAGATTTAGAAAGGTGACAGACTTTTTTTTTTTTAAAAGAAACTTGTCAATCTGTACTGTTACTTTATTCCTGTTGGACAATCATACTCAAAAACTTAGATCTGATTCCTTTTGACATACAGGCAAAAAATTTACAGGCAGGCATCTATTTCTTATACTACTCATGCCTGTTGTTGCTGATCCTGGAATTTTATTCTTCTGTTGTTGTTGTTTATTTGAATAGATGCTTTTAACAATTTTAACAATTTTTTTCTTAACCAGTTATCTTACTTTCTTAAGATTGGACCCAAATAAGTGTTGAGCACTTAATAGATTAATTTTGTTAGCTTTAATTATTTCACTTTTAAGACATCAGAATGTAATGTGTATGGTTTTCCTTTATCACTGGGAGTTTTCTGATTATTACACAGTGTGAAAAACTCAATTTATCTAGTGTCACAATAAGAACTTTGTCTAAGCTTCACAGTTTTTCTTAGAATTCATGACTTTTTGGATTTTTACTTTTCTTTCTAGGCCTGGGCATGACCAAACTAAGGAAAATCTTATATCGCATATTATTACAAGGACAGTTGACTGTTTGGCTGCAGAACCAAGTGGGCTGGTTTAGAAACTTCCATGTCATTTGCCCATGCTTCTACAGTTTTTTGTTTTTGTTTTAAAAATGATTACCCTAGCCCAAGGATCCTTTATAGCAGTAGTTGGGCAGTCTTTGTTCTTTTGACCAGGATACTTGCAGTACTTGCCTAATAAAGTATTCAGTAGGTCATTGTTTGAACTTTTCTCTTTGGATCCAAATTAAAGGACAGGCCAAGGAATTTCCAAAGCATTGGGAAGAAGGGAAAGCTTTTTCACTAAGTGTATACTAGAAGTATACATATGTATACTTCTAGTGTACATATTTTATACTAATATGCTAGTATACTTCTAGTATACATATTTTTCTGTAGCAAGACAGGAAAAGTATTGTGTGCAGTTGTTAAAAGTCTCCATTGTATTAAAATTGAAAGAAATTTTAGGTTAGCATACTGCCTACCTGCTTATTTGTTAAAAATAAGGAAACAAATCATAGAGCAGTAAAATAACTTAGGTTGGTGAAGAATAAAAATTAAACTGGTTAGGATCTAATAATTTGGGAGATGTTAAAGCATTTAGTAGAGGGCTAATTAATAATTTCAAATGAAGCAATACTGTTTTTGTGTGGAAGTGGTTGTCAGATTTCTGGAGAAATCCAGTCCTATTAACCATGGCAAATTTCAGGCTTCTGTTTTGGTTACTGATTTTATCACTTCAAATGGATATATAAATAGGCTTTGGGGAATGGGTGAATATGGTATACAAATCAAACTACTTTTTATCAAGCTTATCTTTAGACTCACAGTACACATAGCTATCTTGTAAAACAAGCATCAATTCTTAGGAAATAATACCTAGGTAATACTTTAATACCACAAGATCTTAAGAAGTAATTGATATGTTTTGAGTAAAATGCAGATTTCTTTACCCAGCTTTATTAGTCGAATGGTGTGCCTTAATTTTAATACCTAGTTGCCTTGGTCAGAAAATGTTATTGCTGGTCTCTGCCTGCAGAGTTTTACATTGCTTTTCTAGGGAGGGACCTTGTTTTTTAAGAAAGATAGCATAATTTGCTTTATTTTTTTATTTTTTAACCAAGAGATAAAATCAAGAGTGCTTTAAAAAAATTATACACAGATTTAAGCACTTTTCCCCAAAATTGCCTCTCAAGAGTTCACCTTATATTGATGAGATTGTTTTCAGATCTACCTGAAAAGAGAGGTCAAATCATATATATATATATATATATATATATATATTTTTTTTTTAAGCTCCAATATACTTAGTGCTTACTTTGCTTTGGCTTTTAGTAATTAATTTAACACTTGTGTCTCATGAATATAAACTTTTTGTGAAAAGTTTAGCAGTGCTGCAGAAATGTGGTTCTGTGATTTAAAAAACATCATAGCTTATTTTTTTGACATAGTTCTTAAAATAGTCATTGAACTGAATCTCCCCATTTGCATGTTGACAGTTTTTCCCCCTCTTCTAAGTTTCTGCCATATTCCTTATTTGCCAGGATGAAAATTTGCAGTAACTTTCAGTCGTGGGAACTCTGAATTTCAGGGGATAGTCTGGATTTTTTGTTTGTTTGTTTGTTTTTTTAAACCCTCAAAGTCATTGATTGGGAGTATGTGCAAAGTTCAGACAACATCTTTACCTTTAGGTAAAGGTTAGCTGCTTTCGAATTAAAGAATGCTTGGTGACTTGTTTGAAATAATCCATTGTCCCTTTTTAGCAGGCTAGAATTAGAGGCAGTATGATTTTTGGTTAGGTAAGATTTAATTCAAAATATATGTAGATTTTTTGCCTTAGGAATTAATCGTGTTAAAGGAATAGAGAATTACATTTATTTTTTTTTTTTGTTGTTGTTGTTGTTTTTTAAGTGATATAGTTACTTCTTAGTCTTGGGGGCTTAAATGTTTTCATTTTCTCTTATTTACTTTTTTTCTGACCCATAGTAACACACTCTTAAGAACTAGTGTAAAAACTTGGAAAAAGAGGTTATTTTTTTTTCTTTTTTCTTTCTTTTAGTTTAAGACAGTGTCCCTCTCTGTTGACTGGGCTAGAATGCAATGGTGTCATCATAGCTCACTGCAGCCTCCAATGCCTGGGTTCAAGCAATCCCTCCTTAGCCTCCACTGTAGCTGGGACTACAGGCCTGTGCCACCTCTCCTGGCTTTTTTTTTTTTTTTTTTTAATACAGATGGGGTCTTCCCTATGTTGCTCAGGCTGGTCTCCAACTCCTGGGCTCAAACAATCATCCTGCCTGGACCTCTCTAAGTGGTAGGACTGCAAGTGTGAGCCACTGTGCCCGGCTGACAGTGCATTTCTTGACATTCAAATTTTAGTGCAAGATCCATCCTGGTCATTTTGAAATACATCTTAGTTCATCCCTATTGGAAATATTTAATTAAAATTGGCTTCTCATTTCAGATTATCATCCTAAACCTGTTATTTGGGGTTTTCTGGTAGCTTTAATGTTTTTTACATAAAGCTGTAAAAGCCGCAAAAGTAGGTTTACTCAAATTATCATTTCTGAAAATGTTAGTATACCATGAAATAATTCATCATTGTAACTAGTAGGTCTTTGCTATACAAGTTCTTTAAATTATGTTGATACATTTTTAGTAACTTCCATTTTATTTGAGTTTTTTTTGTTTAACATAGATAAATATGGTCTGCATGAATACGTGAGACTTAGCATGACCTCAATTTAGGTTTGAAGAGGCCACTTTCCTGTACTGTAACATAATAGTTAAGAACTAGATTGCCTGGTTTTAAATCAAGGCTCAGCTACTGGACTGTGTCATCTTGGGCTGTGCTGCAATTTCCTATCTATAAAATGGGTGTAAAAGAGTGCCTACTTTATAGAGTTGTGATGATTAAATTAATTAGAATATGTAAAATATGTAGGATAGGGTCTGGCACATAAATGTTAATGATGATGCAGCATCTTTTTTTAGATTGTCCTTTTGGGGGACTCAAGATTTTGTTTGATTTGTGTATGTGTGTGTGCATGTATGTATGATAAGTATGTATGTATGTATGTATTCAGAGACGGGATGTCACTATGTTGCCCAGGTTGGCCTTGAACTCCTGGGTTCAAGCGATCCTCCTGCCTCAGCCTCCTCCAGTAGCTGGGACTTATAAGGGTGTGGCACTACACCAAGCTCATGATTTGTTTATATTTATGCTTGAAAAATCATGTGGCAAAACTCTTACTGTTGCTATTATTTTTAGAGAAGGAACACAGGAGTTGAACATGTCATTGGTGCTTTCAAGTTCCTTAGCTTCACCTGGCCACTGCCTAACATTCTAATTTCATGACCTTTCCCAAATGTCAACCTTTATTAACTGCTTATTTCCAGAATCTGCTAAGATCTTTGTCTCATCTCCTTTGCATGTACCTGGAAAGTAATTTTCCTTGTGGTGGATCTTATATGTGATTCTTATGGTATTTATCATATTAAATTGAAATTACTTATATATTTTGTCTAATCCACTAGTCTTTGGAAAGTTCACTGTGGTGTAATAGAATACCATCTAATGAAAAAGCACCAAGGCAGAGCATTGAGTTCTAGGTTACCCAATTCTTTGACTTTGAGTAGGGAACTTAATCTGTAATGCTCATTTGTTAGCAACATGTCTACTAATTTAGGGTTGTTGAGGATCTACTGAAATAGCATGTGAAGGTACTTTTAATAATGTAAAGTGTTACATAAAATATAACAAAAGCTACTTTAAACATTTATTTTGAAGGCCATACATTGTCACTTGTTACAAATTGAATATTTTAAATTTCTTAGTTAAAGTTGGATTTTTAGGAGCTTTCTTTGTCAGCTTAGAATAATTTTATTAAATCTTAAAAGAGGATCTTTTTAGTCTGAGGAGAAATTGTCAGAAGCTCTTAAGAATGTTTTTATTTTGAAGAGGATTATGGTTTTGACAAGTGGCAGACTTAATTTTGTATGTTTTTTTTGAGATAGTAACTTGCTTTGTCACCCAGGCTGGAGTGCAGTAGCATAATCATAGCTCACTACAGCCTTAAATTTCTGGTCTCAAGGGATCCTCCTGCCTCAGCTTTCCAAATGGCTGGGACTACAGGTGCATGCCACCATGCTAGGCTATTTTTTTAAAAAAAAAAATTTTTTTTGTAGAGATGGAGTCTTGCTATGTTGCCCAGGCTGGTTTTGAACCCTTGGGCTCAAGTGATCCTCTTGCCTTGGCCTCCCAAAGTGTTGGGATTACAGGCATTAGTCATTGTGCCTGGCCCTCTGTGGTTTAAAAAAGATTGGTTATTGATAATTTCTACATGAGAGGAAAAATATCAGTAATCTGCTTGGTTTTGTGGTTGACATAATTAGTCATATAATTTTTCCAACATAATTTATATTAATTAATCTAGATTTTTTCATGTGGGCTTTCATAAAGAATTTACTCTTTAATGTTGTTACTTGAATCTTAACCTTGCAAAATTGCCATATTAAATGTGCTATGCTAAATGAATGTGCTTTATGAATTTTAGAAAAGATTCTTCATATAGGCTGTTAGTTTTCCCAGGAATTTATGTATTCTTAAGAAATTTAACAGTTTAAAAATATTTTAAGAGAGTGGTTGGAAAGTTGCTTGTTATAATCATCATACTCAGGTTAGTTAAGAAAACTATGCCGTATTAATTTTATTTCTGTGACACCTTTTGAGTAGCCAACGTTCAGCTTCTCGGAGACAGATGATCATGTGCATAGTAGATGGTCTTGTGTTAATCAAACACAGACTAATGTATAAATCAAACAAACAGTGGGAGATAAAACTAATTAGTAAATCAAATCATTATTGACGTGCACATTCCCTGTAAATAAAAATTAACAGATTGCTTGAGATAACAAGATTATTTTCATGGCTAATAGTTTTGAGCCAATTAACCTTAAGTAGTCATCTGTGTGTGGATCTATGTAGATAATCTCTTTACTTGGACTAATAGATCATTGTGGATTTGAGGTAAATTGGGAAATGCAACAGATTATCTCTTTAACATGCTGAAGAGTTCCTTCCTAGACATTATCATATTATAATGTTCTTGGGACTCTCCACACCTCTCCCCCCACCATATATCATCCCTAAATATCCAGAGGGCATTGGCTCCAAGACACCCCTCCCACCCTCCAGGATATCAAAATCCATGAATGTTCAAGTCCCTTATAGTATTTCCATAACCTACAGTATAGCCTCCTGTATATTTTAAATCATTTCTAGATTACTTATAATACCTTGAATACAACGTAAAATGCTATGTAAAATAGTTGTTATACTGTATTTTTTAAAATTTGTATTATTCTTGATTGTCATATTATTTTTTTATTGTTTTTCCCCCCAGTGTTGTGGTTTGTTGAATCCACAGATGCAGAACCCATGGATAGGGAGGGCTGACCGTACTTATGTATAGGCAGTGGTGACTAACTACAGAGTTTTAAGCAGAGAGGTTAATTGGTTAGGTTTGCATAGTAGTAATTGTGGAGAACGGATTTAAGGGGTCCAAGGGAAGTATACAGATTACTGTAGTCATTCTTTATCCTCAGGGGTTAATGATGGTTAATTTTTTCTCCTGCTTTTTCATATTTTTATCTTTTTGTTGTGTTTTCTATGAGGTTTCTAAGACCCCCATCTCCTGTGGATGCCTGAAAAAACAATAGTACTGAACTCTAGATATACTATGTTTTTTTGATCTGATAACCCAGTCAACTACTAAGTGACAAGTGGGTGGGATAGATGAGTAGTGTATACAGCATGAATATGAAGGACAAAGGGATGATTCATGTCCCACTTGAGATTTCACCATGATATTCAGAAAGGCACACAATTTAAAACTTATGAATTATTTATTTCTGGAATTTTCCATTTACAGTTTTCAGACCATGGAAAGTGAAACCGTAGATATGTGGGGACTACTGTAGTTTAGCTATGCATATGAGATTTTTAGGGCCTTAACAAGGGAGGTAATAGAGAATAAAATGTTTAAATATTTAGGAGATAAAATATGCAGTTTTAGTGTTTGTAGGAAAAAATGAAGCATGGATGAGAGGATAGGGATAATGGTGCTATCAACTGAGGGAGAGAATAAGAAAGAATAGAGGTTTTTTTTTTTTTGAGGTGAGAAGAGGTATAGAGATTTATTCAATTTGACATGTTGAGTTTGAGATACTTGTGAAACCTCCAGGAAGAAGTTCAATAGAGGCAGTTAGATACATTACTGAAGCTCAAAGAATAAGTCCGAGGTAGAGATCAAAGGTGATGATTCCTGAATGTCTGTATTAGTCATGGCTGAAATAATGGAAGTAAATGAGATCATCTAGGGAGAGAATGTAAAGACATAGATAAATTAGAGCTAGAGGGGAGAATAACGGTCCTAGGGCAAACTAGGAATAGTTAATGGGTGGGCAAAGGAAAAAGAGCCCAGGGATTAGACTAAAGAGAAAAAACTAGGAGAATGGTAGTTCTCCAAGGGAGATAAATTTCAAGATAATAATCTAGCAGAATGGCATAATAGTAATTGTGGAGAATGGATTTAAGAAGTAGCAAAGAAGTATAGAGATTATTAAGGCTGCTGAAATTGTTTATTGCATTTTGCTGTTGAGAAGTCATTAACAATCAAATTCAAGATTGCCTAAGGAGATTGGAGTTGAATAAGGGAGAAGCATTTAAGTGTATGTAAGTCACTGGTAATGATCTAGATTTCTGCACTGTTTAATACTGTGTCTACAAGCCTCATGTGGCTATTTAAATTTAAATGAATTAAAATGAAATAAAATAATTCATTTCCTCAGTTGCATTGGCCACATTTAAAGTACTCAGTAGCCACGTGTGGCCACAATATTTTTTAGCACAATTATAGAACATTTTTATCACTGCAGAAGGTTCTTTTGGAATGTGCTGTATCCAGATCTTGGCTTGAGTTGTGCTTTTTTTTTTTTTTTTTTTAATAACTATTGAGACATAATTTATATACTGTGAAGTTTACCCTTCTAAAGTGTAAAGTGGTGTTTTTATAACTTCAGTTATACATTTTTAAAATGTATCCTCTATTAGTAATTCTTTTTTAGGAAAAGATAATACAAAGGATGTTATCACCAACACATATTATACATGCAGAATTATCAATTTACATTATGTCATATTTACTCCAGGTATTTGGTGCTCTTACAATTTAGGAAGAGTGGAAACTTTACAGTAACTGAGGAAGGTCAGGAAGTAGAGATAATAGGTGTAGGCCATTTTTTTTCTTTGCTAAGTTTTGATGAATAGATAGGATCAAGAAAGATTGGGTGAGTAGAAGGTATGATCAAGGGTGAGATGGTTAGATGAGCCAGGAAAAATCTTTATAAACGTTGAAGCATTGGACTATATTTTGTCTGATATCTCTGCCTTAGTATCTATCATGAGTCTGTTCTAAGCCAATTACTGTTTAGCTTTGGTTATTCTTTGTGGGCAGTTAAATTCAATCCAAGTAAGTTTTCATACTTAATGTCATTTACCCACTAGGTTCCAGAATCCTCACTTGCAGCGTTTGGAGTAATGTGCTGATTCTTAATACATTGACTGCAACACTAGAAAGAAAAAAATTTTTCCTTGGGGTCTCGATGTTTTATTACAAAAATGGATTGAAAACAAAATGATCCTTTCTAATTTAGTGAAAAATTTGTTATTTTTTATTTTCTGTGTGTGAGTTATATGCAACTTGAAAAGTAGTTCTCGCAGCTCCCAAGCTGCAGAGACATTTGAGTTACATACGCTTCACAAGTCCCTGGGCTCAAAACTAGCATGAGTTAAATATTGAACACAACTCACATGGCAGTTAATGTGTTAAACAGTTTGTTTCTCTCCTGTGATCTCTGGCATTCATGCTATATTTGCATATGGTGATACATAGTTTGTAAGTGGAGCATCTGTCTGCAAAATGACTTGAGTGTTTTCAAAGTCTTTGGTAATTAATCTGTAAAGATGATAATTATTAACAGTTACCTACCTAATAAGAGCCCCTTTTCTGTGACAGGCACAATGCTCTGCCCATATTGTTTGTAATTCTAACAATATGAGACAGATTTTTAAAAATTTTATATTTGAGGAAACTAATTCAGGTTTAGTGGCTTGTTTAAGATCACATGGCATATCTGAGTCCTCGTTCTTTCCACTATACTCTCTAGTTAAACCAGGAAGAAAAGAGTTTGAGTTGTTTCGGAATTCTATCTCCTTTTGCTCCATTTAACGAATGTAATTTATCAGTGAGCACTTTATACCTTTTAAAATTTTTCAAGAAACAAGTCCCCACGTAAATGGCCTTTTAGGCAGTGTTCATGTATATGTATTTTTTTTTTTTTTTTTTTGAGACAGAGTCTTGCTCTGTTGCCTGGCTACAGTGCCGTGGCATCAGCCTAGCTCACAGCAACCTCAAACTCCTGGGGTCAAGGGATCCTTCTGCCTTAGCCTCCCGCTTAGCTGGGACGACAGGCATGCGCCACCACGCCTGGCTACATTTTTCTATATATTTTTAGTTGTCCAGCTCATTTCTTTCTATTTTTAGTAGAGACAGAGTCTCGCTCTTGCTCAGGCTGGTCTTGAACTCCTGACCTTGAGTGATCCTCCTGCCTTGGCCTTCCAGAGTGCTAGGATTAAAGGCGTGAGCCACCACGCCTGGCCCATATATATGAATTAACAGATTCTATAAGGAGGACTATGGCAGCTTTGTTTTATTAACTTCTTGGTGTGTTTAGAGTTTTTAAGATGCTATTTACATTAGTTATTGCAAAGAATTTTACTTCTGTTTAGACTTAAGTATTTAAAGAGAGGGAATATTCTAACAGTTGATATTATGATGTTATTTCCATCTAATAGAAACAAATGGAATAGCTATAGTGTTAGAATTTTTGCTAATGGTGTATAGATAACTTTTGCATATAAAGATTGCTCATTTTCTTGTAAATTGGTTTTATCTACTTTAGAGACTGAAGTTATGGTTTTTTAGCTTAGTTCACGATGTAGGTACTATGTGAATTGACTCTTTTCCATTAATTTTTTTTTTTTTTTTTTTTGAGACAGAGTCTCACTTTGTTGTCCAGGCTAGAGTGAGTGCCGTGGCGTCAGCCTAGCTCACAGCAACCTCAAACTCCTGGGCTTGAGCGATCCTGCTGCCTCAGCCTCCCTAGTAGCTGGGATTACAGGCATGCGCCACCATGCCCGGCTAATTTTTTTATATATATATCAGTTGGCCAATTAATTTCTTTCTATTTATAGTAGAGACGGGGTCTCGCTCTTGCTCAGGCTGGTTTTGAACTCCTGACCTTGAGCAATCCGCCCGCCTCGGCCTCCCAAGAGCTAGGATTACAGGCGTGAGCCACAGCGCCCGGCCTTTTTCCATTAATTTTTTATCGATAGCTCTTTTATTTTCCTCTTCACTGTATACTATGACATATTACATGTGTTATTGAGGATTTGGCTCTTTTGTTTGTGTGAGTTCCAAATAGAAAACTCATTTAAATTATGTAAGCATGTTTTGAAATCCTCTGGAATGCTTAATTTATTCAGTATTATTATGGGAATAAGATGTTCCCCACCCCTAGTAAGATTTCCATTTAACTGAAGTTCTTTTTTCAAAGTAACAAGACTTTGTATTAACAATCTTGTAAAACTCTTATTAAAAAGTGTATCATTTTTCTGCCCATTTTAGAGGATTTAAATCTTTTCAGAGAATGACTAAAAGCACCAGTTATTACATTTAGATAATAATACACCTAAGCGCTGCTTGGGTAATGAGCATCTTGCCTTTATGCTCCTACACTAAGTTTTTGAAAAAAATGTCCCAACTTCCTCCATCCCCCAACCTTCTGGTATGTCAGTGGTCACTGCTTGCTGCTGTTGGCTTGTTTGCACCAGGCTCCTTGTTAACAGTTGTTTCTGATTTTGCCTGCACTGGATAACTAAATTGCCAATTTTGTTAGAATTGGTTTTTAATGATTTAAAGAGGAATAAGTATGAGTAAAATTCATTAACTTTAGGGTGTTGTACTTGTGCTGCTCAGGTCTTACATTCTGGCTTTGGGTTGTATTTCTAGTAACTGATGTCTAAATAAGTAAGGTGTTAAGATGATATTCTGAGATTTGGGGGACGTATTTTGTTCGTGCTATTCTATTTAGCGTAGAGCATTTGATATAAATGAAAGTATGTTAAAGCTGATAGAGGTGGCTACTGTTGATTATTTATTGATGGCCAGCTTCTGGTTGGGGTGGGAAACCTGCGGCTTTGGGGCCACATGTGGCTTTCTGGATCCTTGAGTGTGGCCTTCTGACTGAACCCAAATTTTACAGAACAAATCTTTTTATTTTTTTTTTTTTTGTTTTTTTTTTTTTTGAACCAGAAAGGTAAGAATGAACAAATCTTTTTAATAAAGGAATTTGTTCTGTGAAGTTTGGATTCTATCGAAACTTCTGGGATCTGGAGGGCCACATGTGGCCTTGAGGCTGCAGGTTGCTCGCCACTATACTCTCTTGAAGGTAATGCATGTTTATCATGACTTGCATGATCCTTCACCAGTTTGGTATCACTTGCTATTATTTGCTTATATGCACACCAGCATAGACTAATGAATGTATCATCTCATGGACGTGGATTTCTGGATGTTTCTTAGACTAAAATGATTCATTGAGGTCAGACAGTCCCGTACCCTCTTACACTGGGAATAATCCACAATTGGGCACATCAGACCTCACCTCAAAATATGGCAGATTTCTCAAAATATTCCTGTTGTGGTAGAGTAGCTGGGTTGATAGGGGTTTTCAGCTTCAACTACACAGACAAGATCACCTCTCCTCCTTTAATTACCGAATCTTGGTTTAGACTTTAATTCCCTTATCTTTCAAGGTGAGTTTGCTTACTGTGTATGTTCAGGATATGGGAAACTTTTCTGCTAGTGGACCTCATTCAGAGCTGTTTAAAGTCTATCAGAGGATTTCTAATAACATTACACTTAAAGTGGAAGGCCTTGGAGTCTCAGTTGCTTACCAGAAGATTTTTGGCCTTTTAGGTATACTTCTACACACCTTCTTTTAGTACTATTTAATATTATTGGTATGGATAGCTTTTATCAAGTCAAAAAATAGAGCCTGTTACATCCTTTCTCCAGGATTTATTTGCTTCAGTTACATAATTCAGAAGGGCCACTAAAGTGGTGCTTCACAGAACAAAGAAGATGGCTCCTAGGTGCATTGCTGTTTTATACCCATACCAAAAAAAAAAAAAAAAAAAAAAAAAAAAAACAACAAAAAAACCACCAGCAATTTTTAAATGGTAGACTTTCAACTTAAATACTTGTTCTGCCTAACCAGGCACCCTACTACGTAGAGGTGCTAGTTTAGATTTTACTTTGGGTGGACAAACTGTGTTGCACAGCTTCTCTGTGTCTCCACAGATTTTTTTTTTTGGACATAAGTGGGGGAGTATGGTGATATTTTGCTGGTGAGACTCCTATGGCTAAAGAATAGTTTGATTTCTATGATGACAGTCTTAGCCATTTTCTATCCCTCTTGTAAGGGCAGAAGTGAAACTGCCATACTACCCATAACTATTGCTATTATAGGCTTTCACTAATCTTTACCAAGTATGTACTTGGTGTGAATACTTTATTATTTATTTCAATGTTTTAAACATCTATCAGTCTTACCATCTTCATGAGTAAAATTAACTTCTTGAATGACCAGTACTTAGCTAAGTGTTACACAATGTAATTTTTCCCCCTCATATCTTCATGTGATGGATATAGTAATACTTTTTAGAACACTCTTTACTGTGAAATACTTTCAAACATAACAGTTGTTCCAGATTTGGCTAGAAGCTGCTTTGCATGTCCTTGTTATTAACATGCCCCTGTCATTTTTTGATGACATCCTTACTTTCTGCACAGGATATTCTAGGTTCGTTTTATTATTTCCCCACCATAGTCATGCACCAGCCATTTCTTCTAGAGCCCTGGTTCTTTTTAGTGTAGAATGGTATTTAGAGAACAAGATGTGGTGCCAGGTGTGCTCATAGCTAGTTGGGCTGTTCTCAGGCTTTTTTCAGTGAAGAATTAGTGTCTTAGTCCATTTCTGTTGCTACAACAAAATTTATAAAGAACAGAAATTCAGGCTGGGTGAGGTGTGGAAATTTATTTCCACACAGTTTTAGAGGCTGGGAAGTCCTAGACCAAGGTGCCAGCAGCATCTGATGAGGGCTTTCTTGCTGCCTCCTCACATGGCAGAGAGTGAACCTACTTCTACAAGCCTTTGTTATAGTGGCATTAATCCATTCATGAGGACAGAGCCCCACCTCAACACTATTGCATTGTGGATTAAGTTTCTGACATGTCAATTTTGGGGGAAACAGACAGACCATAGCAATTAGGAAATATAAGTATGCATGTGTGTTTGTACACATCTATATTTATCTGTGTATATATATCGAAAGCCATGAGTTCATATTGTTACCTCCAATTGTAATTCAATGTAGAACTCATTCTAGCTTTTCCTTTTTCTATGTTTATATCTTTCTGCAAGGTTAAGAAACCTGGTTCCTATCATTCTAAATATGTGTACTAATTTGCATAATTCTCCTGTATGTATATAGCCAATCTCTTAACTCCTAGGTGAATGTCCCCTCAAGATACTCTTCTCATGTAGGTCCCTACTGCAAAGGGAAGTCATACATTCTTTTTCTAATATCTTCCTTTACAGCAACAGTACTTTTTAAAAATTAATTTACTCTTTGTGCTTGTACATTCTCTCTGTTGCTGCATCTGAGGATATGATGCAGTTTTTCAGCCTCAGAGGAAAACAGGTGATATAAATTGTCCTGAATTTGTTATTTTATATTATAGTTGTGGGAGAAGATTGCAATAATATAGGAGGGTATTTTCCTTACCCACTTCCACAATCATTCCCTTATAAATAAAGATAAATGCTGTGAATCTAAGTATCAAATTCAGTATTTGTTTTCTGAGTTTTTATCTATTTTCTCCATTGTATAAATCATACTACATTTACACTGAGTAATAGCTTTAGCAGAAACTTCCATTCTGTTTGAACACCAAACTATTCTAGGAATTGTCTTTGATTAGTTTGTCAGTTTAGAATGTGTTAGCACCTAGACCTGTGCTATTCCTTATAGTAGCCTCTAGCCACATGGTTATTGAGCACTTGAAATGTGGCTAAAGTTGACTAAGGAACTGAATTTTAAATATTATTTAATTTTAATTAATTAAAATTTTAAAATGACACCTGATTTAGTTTTTTGAAAACTTTTAAGTATGCCCTGAACAACATGGCTATGTGAATCATAGCCAAGTGGAATCTAAATAGAGATCGAGTATTTCTTTTTTTTTTATTTGAGACAGAATCTCATTCTGTTGCCCAGGCTAGAGTGCCATGGCCATGGTGTCAGCCTAACTCACAGCAACCTCAAACTCCTGAGCTTAAGTGATCCTTCTGTCTCAGCCTCCTGAGTAGCTGGGACTGCAGGCATGTGCCACCATGCCCAGCTAATTTTATATATATATATATATATATTTTTTTTTTTTTTTTTTAAAGTCATCTGGCTAATTTCTTTCTAATTTTCTTTTTATTATTTATTTATTTATTTTTGAGACAGAGTCTCACTTTGTTGCCCAGGCTAGAGTAAGTGCCATGGCATCAGCCTAGCTCACAGCAACCTCAAACTCCTGGGCTCAAGCAATCCTGCTGCTTCAGCCTCCCAAGTAGCTGGGACTACAGGCATGTGCCACCATGCCTGGCTAATATTTTATATATATATATATATATATATATATTAGTTGGCCAATTAATTTCTTTCTATTTATAGTAGAGACGGGGTCTCGCTCTTGCTCAGGCTGGTTTCGAACTCCTGACCTTGAGCAATCCGCCCACCTCGGCCTCCCAGAGTGCTAAGATTACAGGTGTGAGCCACCGTGCCTGGCCAAGAGATCGAATATTTCCTTTCAAAAATTAACATCCAGGCCGAGGCGGGCGGATCGCTTGAGGTCAGGAGTTCGAAACCAGCCTGAGCAAGAGTGAGACCCCGTCTCTACTATAAATAGAAAGAAATTAATTGGCCAACTAATATATATATATATATAAAATTAGCCGGGCATGGTGGCGCATGCCTGTAGTCCCAGCTACTTGGGAGGCTGAGGCAGAAGGATTGCTTGAGCCAGGAGATTGAGGTTGCTGTGAGCTAGGCTGACGCCATGGCACTCACTCTAGCCTAGGCAACAAAGCGAGACTCTGTCTCAAAAAAAAAAAAAAAAAAAATTAACATCCAAATTAATATGTGCTATATGTAAAATATACACTGGATTTTGAAAATTTAGTACAAAAAAAAGCAATGATAATATTTAGATATGTTTTTAATGTGGCTACTAGAAAATGTAAAATACATTTAGTTCACATTATATTTCTGTTGACTGTTGCTGACTTAGACTATTCTACTAAAATAAAATGTTAGAAGTGATGCTGTGGCAAGTTTACTACTTCCTTTTAAAATATGTTAAGCACCTTCCTTTTTGTGGTTTCTTTCATTAGCATCCTTTACAAACCATACTTCTTTTGCTGTTGCTGAACACAGAATATTGGGGTTTTAAAGTCTTGCCTTTTTTGTTTGTGGCACTTTTAATATATGATTATTTTGAAAATTGAAATCTCTGTCCTTAAAATTTTTATCTTCTGTTAACTTACCAGCATATCTTTTTCAGACATGATACTTTTTTTATAATCTTGATCTTTGAGTACTTTAGTTAGTTGTTGCCAAGAGAATATTTGAAGTCAGTGTTTACTGTAAATATCTTTAAATATTGGTAAATACTTTGGCTTATTTCAGATAAACTGGTAGTGTATGTTTGGGTCTGTATTGAGTGTGCATAAACTTGCTGCTTTATATTCTTTAGTAATTTCTGGCCATTGTAGCTCCTTAAATTTGTTAACTAATTTAGTGCCCATGTGCATATCTTAATAATACAGAGAAATAGCTTAAATTTGTGTTTGGTATCTCTTGCTTATTTTCATTGAGTATTTCCAAAATAGTTACATTCTTTGACTGGCTGTGCCACTACAGTAAAGAAGGGTGAAAAGATACTAGTGAGAATATAGTTAAACTGCTTTAATATATTTGAGATGCCAAGACAGTGCTTGTAATATATTTGAGATGCCAAGACAGTGCTTTTTAAACTCTTAATGGTAATTTAATGATTCCAAAAGCATAACTTTTCCTTTTGTATAAGGGCCATTTATAGTCATTGTTTATAGCTACATGCTAATTTGATTTTGACTAAAATATCTGAGTTATAAACCTAATTTATTTCTACCTTAGTTTTTGTCTTTAATTTTTTTTTTAATTTCAGCATATTATGGGGGTACAAATGTTTAGGTTACGTATATTGCCCTTGCCCCACCCAAGTCAGAGCTTTAAGCATGTCCATCCTCCAGATGGTGCACATGGCACTCATTATGTGTGTATGTTCCCATCCCCTCCACCCCTCTCCCATCTGTCCGACACCCGATGAATGTTATTACTATATGTGCACTTAAGTGTTGATCAGTTAATACCAATTTGATGGGGAGTACATGCAGTGCTTGTTTTTCCATTCTTGTGATACTTAGTAGAATGGGCTCCAGTTCTATCCAGGATAATACAAGAGGTGCTATATCACCATTGTTTTTGTGGCTGAGTAGAACTCATGGTATACATATACCACATTTTATTAATCCACTCATGTATTGATCAGCGCTTAGGTTGTTTCCACATCTTTGCAATTGTGAATTGTGCTGCTATAAACATTCTAGTGCATCCACCTTAGTTTTTGTAACCATCCTTAAATCACACACACAAAAGATTTTTAAAAATTTGTAGAATATATTCTCAATGTAAAAATTTAGGATATTGGAGGGGGGAGAAGGAAATAAAAATCACCTGCAGTCGATCCCTTCATCCAGTGATGAACATTATCATCATTCATAACATTCTAGTTTGTGTGTTTGATTTTTGTTTTTATGGTTGTAATCTTACTGTATGGTGGTACAGTTTGCCTGTTTTACCACATAGCGAGAGCATTTTCCTATTTAAAAATTTGAGATTTTTAGATTGAAAAACAACAAAATATTTGTGCACTGTAATCATGTGTGGGTGTGTACATATAGTTGTGATGCTGTATGGTGGCATAATTTGCCTGATTTACCTCATGAAAAGACCATTTCCCATGTTAAGATTAGAAATTTTAGTCTGTTTATTTAAGAATTTATAATTTTAGATAAAAACTAAGTGTTTGTACATGTTATTGGAATTGTTTTTAATACTTTGTATTACTACACATGCAGTTGTGAAATGATCTTGACTTTGGAATGTACTTGAATTGCTACCTAAGTGTGTACTTTTTTTATTCTCAGTAAGAGAAAATTAATTAGAATGTTTGATGCACAAATGCAAACATTTAGTTAGAACTAAATCTAGGAAATTGACCATTGATGCTTTTGATCATTCTGAACAGAAGTTTGAAAGTTATGGCTGATACATGTCAAAGGTAAAATTTTTTTTTTTGCCCCGCTTTCAGCCTTTGTCCAGAGATTTGCAAGACAGTTCATCACTGTTTCTCATATGATTTGGGGCATTATCAGAGTACTTTACATTAGTAGTTTGGTTTTAGAACATTGTTACTGTGTGGTTCAGAGTTTTGTAAAAGCCAAGTGTTAGGAGTGTTAATAACAGTACATTGAAAGTTCTTTGAGGAAGTTTAGTTTTGTATATTTACTAAGCTACAGAGGAAAAAGCCTTACTTAGTGTGCTTTTTCTACTTTGTACCCCACTCAAGACAACCTAACTCTGCTTACTTTGCTTTTGGTAAAGTCTGCTAGAGCATACCAAGGATGTTTTGAAAATGTAGCAAATTCTTAAGTCATTTAAAGGGAACTACTTCCTAATCAGTTTTTTTCCATTATAGAAGTAATATATTCTCAGAGATATCTTAGGAAATAAAAAAATAAAGACCAAAATAACCCCACTAAAGTTTCATCACTAAAAGACAGTGTTCATATATCATTTTGAATTATTGTCTCTCCCTCCCCCCATGATGGATTTTATATTTATTTCACAAATGTTTTTTGTATACCTATGTGCCTGGTGCTGTCTTAGGTGGCAAATAAAGAAAAATCTCTGCCCTCATGGAATTTATGTTCTACTAGGATCATAGATCTGTGTGTGTGTGCATGTGTGTAATTTTATAGCTGTTGATTTTATAATTCATTGTAACATAAAAATTAACACACACATATATAAATCAGCCTATATCATGCTTTGATATAAATATTTTTAACAGTTGCATGATAGTTCCTTATGTGGATATATCATAATTTACCTCATTTCCTCCTTAATGTTAGATAATTGTCATTTTTTTTTTCTATTATGAGTCTTAACTCCACAGGCTGTACCCATGAAATATCATATTCCTGTTTTACTAAAGTCAAATTTAATCTGTGTTGTGTTCTCACCCAGTTTAGTTGGTCCTTATTCTACTCTAGAACTTCCCCTACCCCCAATCTTGCAGAGCTTCATACATTCCAGAATTTTATCAGGACAGGGCGTTCCAGTCTTCCACCTACATTGCTTGTCATTGACATGCCTATTTATGTAAGTCTGGCAGGTTTTTTGAAGGCCATGTTACAGAGAATCTTAATCTTGAGTAATGGGATCTTTTGCAGAATTTTTCCAAAGCAAAGTTACTGCCATTATCATCTCTCCATTATCCTCTCCTCTTCTACGGCTCCTAAGGAGAAGGATGGCAGTATTGATCTTGGTTTGGTTGAATCCTCTAATCCTCTTCTTTCCTCAGCTTCCACCTCTTGAACTGCTTTCATTGTTTTCCATCCCCTCCCTTTCTAGTATAGTCCAGTGCAACTCCTTTCTTTGCCCCTGGGAGGTCTCTAAGGGAACCCAGCTGAGAGGATTGTCTTCTAATTGTAGGTTATAAAGTAACAAGAGATGCCCAGGCTAAAGTTTGGAATAGAGAAAAATGGAATTTACCCATTGCTTTGTGAACAAACAAATCCACACCTCACCTGTCAGCTGTTTAGAACTACTTTCTTAGGATTAAATTTAAAAAATGGAATTAGTTGTTCTAAAGGCATGAACATTTAAATGCTTTCTGTGGATCGTCCAATTATTTTCCAAAAGGTATATTTATTGTATTTTCCGTGACCCGAGTGAGAGTTCTTATTTCACTGCTCATTTATCAATGCTATTAAATATTTCTTTTTCTTTCTTTTTTTTTTTTTTCATTTTCGCCCCATGGCCTGGGCTAGAGTGTCATGGCATCAGCCAAGCTCACAGCAACGTCAAACTCCTGGGCTCAAGCCATCCTCCTGCCTCAGCCTCCGGAGTAGCTGGGACTGCAGGCACGTAGCACCATGCCCACCTAATTTTTTCTATTTTTAGTAGAGACAGGGTCGTAGTGTTGCTCAGCCTGGTCTTGAACTGACCTCAAGCAATCCCCCTGCCTCGGCCTCCCAGGGTGCTAGGATTACAGGTGTGAGCCACCACGCCTGGCCTCTAAATATTTCTTATTGGTTTATAGTTTTATTTCTTCATAACTTGACTTCATATGCTTGATAACTAACTGTATTTGTTTCTTGTTTTATTTTTGCCTACTTGCAGGTCCTTTTCCCCAGTCGACTTTCATAAATCCCTTATATCAAAATTAATAATGTTTTTATGTTTTCTACAAATATTTTTTAGTGTTGGGAATTTAATGTCAGTAGTAAAGTACTCTTTATGCCATCAAGTGAGTTAGTCATCTTAATCGTTATTTTCTTTACTTTTAAGTATACTGAATCTTCTCTCTAAAGTTGATAGGTGAATTTCTAATTTCCTATCTTCCTGATACTGGTATTTAAAATTGATTTGTCTTTGTGGATATATTTATGTTACAGTGTTAAGATACAAATTTTAACTTAGTATACACAAAACTAGATTTTTTAAAGTGTTCATACTAGCTTATCAATGTTTAAGATTTTAATTTTGCAGTTGCATAAGTGATTATTCCCTTGTCTGTGTTCTTTGTGTTTAGAAAGTAAATTAAGACATTACTTAATATATGAGGTAAATGGCAAACCAAGTAATACAGTTTATTGTAACAGAATAGTTCTTAAGTTGTTTTTATTTATTTATTTTTTGGAAACAGAGTCTTGCTTTGTTGCCCAGGCTAGAGTGAATGCCATGGCGTCAGCCTAGCTCACAGCAACCTCAATCTCCTGGGCTCAGGCAATCCTGCTGCCTCAGCCTTCTGAGTAGCTGGGACTACAGGCATGCACCACTATGCCCAGCTAATTTTTTCTATATATATTAGTTGGCCAATTAATTTCTTTCTATTTATAGTAGAGACAGGGTCTCGCTCTTGCTCAGGCTGGTTTCGAACTCCTGACCTTGCGCAACCTGCCCATCTCAGCCTCCCAGAGTGCTAGGATTACAGGCGTGAGCCACTGTGCCCGGCCTTAAGTTGTTTTTAAATTTCTGTCTTGTGATGAAGTGTTGTTTTCAATGGCAATATCTTCTAGAGTCTAATGTGAACTTTGATCAAACGTTTGAAGTTGTGTGTGTGTGTGAGAGAGAGAGAGAGAGAGAGATTAAAGGACTTGTATTGAAATAGAGAGGGGTATGAATTTGATACTATTGATGGACCAAACACTATGTTTTAACATATATTCTCATTTAATTTTTGTGCCACATAAGAGATCAATCCCATTTTGCCGATGAGGAGACTGAATTGAAATAATTTGCCAAGATCACATCTGGCAAATGGTAGATGTAGGAGTTGAGTCTGGATCATTCTTGTTTCTTCTTTTTTTTAATTCTTATTTTAAAAGCAGAACATGCTTCTCTTCAAACTTTATCTTGTAGTGTACATTAAAACTAATAGCTTAAGTTGTCTGTTTGTAACCCGAAGAACAAATTGATGATTTGTCAGTTTTCAATCTGATGTTTGATGTTACATCTTAAATATATTAGGATAAAATTAGGTCTCAGTGTGTTCTTACTTTGTATGGCATTTATAACTGGGCTGGTGCTTTGGGAGAGGAACTGCATAGTATGGTTTTTCAGAGACTTCTGAGGGTCAGTAAAAGAAAATGATTTATAAGTAAAAATCTGAACTATAAAGAATTAACCCATAACGCTGTGTTTGAGTCATAATAGTTGATTAGAATGTTTACAAAGACCTATTCAGAACTGCTGGAGATAAAAGACTGGGCCAGATGACCTCCTTGGTCCCTTTATTATTATTATTCTGTGATTTATTCAAAATTATGTGCATATGTTAGACTCATTACATGATATGCAATCTTACCTTTTGGTTACTGTTCTCATTGGATAAAATTAGCATATGTGGTTTTCATTGGGATTTTTAAATAGCTAAAGAATTAGATTTGTTTTTGCATGAAAGATAAGATTTTGTAAGAGTTAGGTGCTTATGTTACTTTGGACCAAACGTAGTCTGCTATAATTTTGAGATAGAGCTAGATATGGTCTATCATGGAACCTAGTACTCAGCTGTGTAATTTTTTAAGTATTAGGATATTATGAACTGGGAAAATGAGTGTTAGCACAATGGGTGTTTCCTTCCAATTTCTACAAGTCACTTTAAAAATAAGACTCTATTCTATACAAATTTCAAGATTTTAAAACTCAAATATCAAATCAATCACAGATATGAAATTTTTATGAAATGACAGGTGGTAAATATTTAGTATCTATTAAAGTTCCCTGTAGTTGCTTAAACAACTATTAATACCACATAGTAGCTATTTTAAAAAACAATTTGCCACAGCCTCAGGAAACTAGAATGTTTGACTGCCAACACTTTACAGTATTTGTCATCTGTCTTTGTATCCTATTGAGATATGGCAGATTTGCACTATTAAACTTAAGCTTCAAGTGCCATCTACTTTTGAATTGTGGCCACAGTTAAATATGACTTCAAAATGTTATCCAAAACTTTGGCAGGGGATACCTCGTTAGTTGCTTTAGAAGGACTTGAAGCTTCACTTTTTATTTAGTGCCCAGGCTATCTAATGTATTTAATATAAGTAGCTGGTATATGTATACCATGGAGTACTATTCAGCTTTAAGAAACAATGGTGATCTAGCACCTCTTATATTTTCCTGGATAGAGCTGGAACCCATTCTACTAAGTGAAGTATCTTAAGAATGGAAAACAAGCACCACATGTACTCACCAGCAAATTAGTATTAACGGATCAATACCTAAGTGGACATATAAGAATAACATTTATTGGGTGTCAGGGAAGTGGGAGAGGGGAGGAGGGGATGGACATATACAAACATAATGAGTGAGATATGCAATGTCTGGGGGTTGGTCACACTTGAAGCTCTGACTCAGGGGAGGAGGGACATGGGCAATATACGTAACCTTAACATTTGTACCCCCATAATATGCTGAAATGGAAAAAAAAATAAGTAGCTGATTCCTATTTACTTAATGATTGAAATAATTTTATGGAAGAGGAGTTATCTATCCACCTGAGCAATTTCACATCTCTGCTTATAATTAGGATTAAATTTTGCTTATACTGTTTACTTAACCTATGGGAAACCAGAGGAGGGCTACTGTGTGTTTTCTTGTTTGTTTTTGAGACAGTCTCACTCTGTCGCCAGTGCTAGAGTGAGTGCTATGGCATCAGCCTAGCTCACAGCAGCCTCAAACTCCTGGGCTCAAGTGATCCTCCTTCCTCAGCCTCTCTAGTAGCTGAGACTGTTGGCACATGCCACTGTACCCACCTAATTTTTTCTATTTTTTTGATGGGGACAGGGGTCTTGCTCTTGCTCAAGCTGGTCTGGAACTACTGACCGCAAGCAGTCCTCCAGCCTCAGCCTCTCAGTGCTAGGATTACAGGTGTGGACCACCTTGCCCAGTGGACTACTGTCTTATAATATTGAATATTTAGAATTTTCATATCTGTGATTATGATTTGATATTTGAGTTTTAAAAATAAAGTCTTTTTTAAAAAGTGACTTGTAGAAATTGAGATTATGAATGATTATGATTTATTAAAATATAAAATAATATGGACAGGTCATGTACATTTTTAAAGGAGATTAAGATAAGGAAGGTATGGAAACATGAGAGATTAAAAAAACTCACTAGGTATATTTTTGTAAACTCTAGAACAAAAATTTTCAATTCTTCTTAGTAATACTGGTAATAGTAACACAGATATGACTTATCCCTTATACCATGATGAACTCCACCACAGGGTGAAGTATTACCAGGAAATTCAAAATATATACCTGGGAATCTTGTAATTAAGGGAGAAACAAACATGGGAGGAGCAAACAATAATGGGGAATATTTTTGGGAAATGAGAAATTTGCAGGTCTTTTTCTACTCTTAAATGGAAAATGGATGAAGTCTGGGTTTCTAAGATCAGTGGGACAGCATTCTCTTCTGTTATAATTGCCACTGATATGTTTCTGCTAAATCATATGGTCTACTTTTCCCCCCAGAGAGTTGAATAAATTACTCATTTTCATTGTATTTTAGAAAAATAAGTAAATTTTGGAAGCTCTTTTATTTGACATATGAGTGGTGTTGCTATGAATATAATACAAAAAAACCACTCATACTCTTTATAAATTCCCTTAATCTTCTAAACAAAAAATTCACACACAACCGTGTAACTGTGGAATTAAAATAGTGGGTCTTTTTATGTCTCTACCACTATATTGCAGGTTTGAAAAATAAAGAATTAGCTAAGACATTTTCTCTTTGACCACGGACACTGTACCTCCGTTGGCTTCCGTTTTCTCTTGCCTGCATTTGTTTGAAATTTATTTAATATATGTACTTCACTGGTTTGAGTAGTCATAGTAAGGTTCAGTATCTCTGCTATTCTCAATGTTTAAAAGTTTTTTTTTAATTGAAATTTTGTTGATAATTATTAACAATTGTTTAAGAGAAGAACAGTTAATATTCTTTTATAGAAGTAATTTGAAATACCTTTTTGGGGTTGTTTGCAAGTAACATTGTGAATTTATTATGAATATTATGAAAGAAGGTATAGAAATAGATCTGTTTATAGTATGAAGCTGTGATAATCTGCCCTATTTGTAATGTTCCATCTTTCTGACTTTTGTAGAGAGGTCACATTTGTCTAATTCAGTTTAACTTCAGTCCTTACATGTTTCTTTTCTTATTGGTTCAGTTCTGTTTATCTGTCAGGAAATGAGAATGGAGTATTTTGGACATATTTCACATTTTACTATTTTGACTGACACCTGTTAAAATATTTATGATGTTTTACTAATGTGGTACACAGATTATAAAAGTATGGCTTGATTTAATTAGATTTTGTGGTACTTTGCTTCTAAATTTGGATAGAATATAGAAGTTTAGGAAAATTTCATTTATATTATGACCACAGCTATGCATTCCCAAAGGAAGTGTGTTGCATTCCTAAATGTAGTGTGTTACATGCACTACTGAGCATAATGGGAAAAGAAAAGTGCTATAAAAAGCTAAGTACCAAGTAACTAGCTAGAAAAAGCTTTTAATGGGAGAGCTGGCATGGTCATTAATCTGGTAGAATAGTACTTAAGGAAATAGTTGCATGTGTTATTTCTTCTGGTTATTAGAAACCAGAATAGGAAATTCAAAATGAGTACTTATGCTAAAGTGGCTTTCTACAGCCTAATATAAAGCAAAAAGAAATAGAATGGGAGACTTGATTCTAATGCAAACTATGAGCTTACCTTAGGTAAGTCCATTGTCTATCTTAGTAAAGTGAGTGGTAGAGTTGGAAGATACAGTCAACTTTAGGCCCACGCCTTAAATATATGCTTCTTAACCTCTCACAGTCAAAAAGGAGGAGTTTTACTTTTATTTACTCTGATTGCTGTAAACTCCTCCTCCCCAAATTACTCAGTGTATAGTAGTTTGGGATAGACTACTTTACAGTGGGTTTCAAACCTTTTTTTTACTAAGACCCATTCTAAGAATACATTTTTTTAAGAGTGCAAAATGCGTATTTTAAAAAAAGGCCATGAGCCATGGCTCATGCCTGTAATCCTAGCACTTTGGGAGGCTGAGGTGGGAGGATTGCTTGAGGCCAGGAGTTTGAGACCTGCCTGAGAAAGAGCCAGACCGTCTCCACCAAAAAAAGGTAGAAAATTTAGCTGGGAATGATAGTGCATGCCTATAGTCTCAGTAACTCTGGGGCTCAGGCAGGAAGATGGCTTTAAGCCTGGGAGTTTGAGGCTGCAGTGAGCTATGATGAGGCCACTACAATGTAGCCTAGGAGACAGAATGAGACACTGTTTCAAAAACAAAAACAAAAAACATTGTGATCCAGTATATATATACATAAAAAGACAAGTTTCACAAAATATTTCTCTTCCTATTAACAGGCCATATTTTCTGTTCTATTTCATTTTTTTAAAAAACTATTTACAGCCCACTCTTTAAAAACATTTCATTAAACTTGAAGCTAGATCTTTTAAATTATTTAACTAATTAAGTTAAACAAGTTAAGTATTTGCCACGAAATGAAAATACAGTGGCTATGTGAATTTTAGCTTCTGCTGTTGTTTGTTAATCATAACCCCAGCTCTGAACACAGTGTTCATCCTCAGAAAGGATCAAATGATTATGATTCTGCATAATAGCTGAAGTTAAGTGCATTTAAAGTTCTATGGTTGCTGCTCTTCAATGTAGATAATTAAATAATCTGTTTTATTTTTGCTTTTCATTTAGTCTCTTGTTAATAGGCACAATACTGACATTGAGTATAACACAAACTAGTGGCCCTAAAAATCTTCACTTTTTTTTTTTTTTTTTTGAGACAGAGTCTCACTCTGTGGCCCAGGCTAGAGTGCCATGGCGTCAGCCTAGCTCACAGCAACCTCAAACTCCTGGGGTCAGGTGATCCTTCTGCCTCACCCTCCCAGGTAGCTGGGACTACAGGCATGCGCCACCATGCCCGGCTAATTTTTTCTATATATATTGAGTTGGCCAATTAATTTCTTTCTATTTATAGTAGAGACGGGGTCTTGCTCAGGCTGGTTTCGAACTTCTGACCTTGAAAATCTTCACCTGTTTGGATTTGGATTTTTGAAAGGTATTTTGTGGAGACTACAGATTTAATTTTAAGTATAAATATGCTGTTATTTGAAATAAATGAGCTTTTTGCTTTTTTGTTCTAACCATCAAGGTAACTTTTTCTTTTTTGAAAACTTAACATTCCCAGTCTTTAGTTCTGTCAGATTTCTTTATTCCCCCTTCCCGTTGATTGAGCTGTTATGGGACTTGTGGCTTAGTCTTTTTAAATTTTTCTGGTGATATTACTTAATGTTTGTGCATACCTGGATACACCATTCCCTGAACTTCTGAGCCTTTTTCTTCATCTGAAAATGATAATTTTGTGTACTTAACTGGCATATTTTAAATAACAAAGAAATAACAAAAAATGTAGAAATAACAAAAAATTTCACACAATACAGTGTGAAATTTTATATAATTTTAAGTCATTGTCATAAACTGACTTTGGAAATTAACTTCTGAGATTTTTGATCTAAAATGAGCCTGAAATTTCATGACCTAATTATCATTTTATTGAGGCTTAAATGTGGATCTTGAATTTTGAGAGAAAATGCTTTAGAAGTAGTTACATAGCTAAGTATGTAGTCTAGCAAGTCTGTAACAGTGGCACATAGTTGTTCCGTAGTACATCATCTCATTTAGTTCTCTCAGTAACCCTGCACGTAGTATGTTGTCATCCCTATTTTATAGATGAGAAAACCAAGGGAACTCTTTGATAGAATCTAAAATCAGGGATCCAGTCTTAGAAGGCTTAGGTGAGTATCATTGACTATATTACTCTGGGGGTTTCTAAGCCTACAAAATTAATGAGAATTTAGAAATCTAATTGAAATCCAAGGAGAAAGTGATGGAAATAAAATTGTAGTGAGAGACTTCATCTTAACTGTACTATCTCAGATAGGTTAAATGGCTAAAAAAAAGTCTTAATTCTGCATTGTCCAATAGAAAACAGTGTGTACCACATTTGCGGTTTAAATTTTCTAGTAACCACATTTTTTTAAAAAGGTGAAATTATATAATATGTGTTGTATAACCCAGTATGTCTAAATATCATTTCAACATATCAATATAAAAATTATATTTTTCTATTAAATCTTTAAATCCAGTACACATATCTCAGTTCATATTAGCGGCATATCAGAGAAGTACTCAATAACCGTATTTGGCTAATGACTATTACAGGACAACTCAACTCTGAGGTTCTTAATTTTTACTTGTGAATGCTAAGTCCTTTTGTTAAACTGTTCCTGAGCAACCTTTTCCTATGTATCTCAAGAAGTTGGTGATTAAAATAATCAGTAGTAAGACTATAGTTGCAGGCATAGATGCAGTCTGATTCGCTGAGTTCTTTTCCTTGGTTTCAAGTTGCAGAAAATGTACTCATTTAAAGGTTTACATTATCAGAGTATTAATACCTGCTCCTTGTACACAGTTTGGAAGACCCAGACATGGAAAAACTACCTGTTTTTCACTATCCAATAATAATACTGGCAACATTTTGGTGAATTTTCATCTGGCATATTGTCTATGACTAAGTTTTTCTTGTGGATTTGTTTTTTTGTTTTTGCCTTCATGTGATTGTGAGCATCTTGTTTTATAATGTGTAATTTAGCATTTTAATATGCATATTTTTACTGTAACAGTTCTCATTTTTATTTTTAAAAATAGCTTTATTGAGGTATAATTAACATGCAATAAATTGCACATATTTACAGTGTACAGTTTAATAAGTTTTGACTGATACATCCGTAACACCATCACCACAATCAAGATAAGGTACTTATTACTGTTTTGCTGAACTCTTACCCCAGTTGTATAAATCTGTTACCACATTAAAACTTTCAGATATTCTTCCATTTTGGAGATCCCTCTCTTAGAGACTTCCAGCTTACGCTGGTTGCTTTCTAGGTGCTTTCTGATGCTCAGGCTGAGGATCTTCCTTTGCTCTTATTTTGGAGATTCCTCTCATCTCTAGCTGATTTTTTTTTTTTTTTTTTTTTTTTTTTTTTTTTGAGACAGAGTCTCACTTTGTTGTCCAGGCTAGAGTGAGTGCCATGGCGTCAGCCTAGCTCACAGCAACCTCAAACTCCTGGGCTTAAGCGATCCTCCTGCCTCAGCCTCCTGAGTAGCTGGGACTACAGGCATGCACCACCATGCCCGGCTAATTTTTTATATATATATCAGTTGGCCAATTAATTTCTTTCTATTTATAGTAGAGACGGGGTCTCGCTCTTGCTCAGGCTGGTTTTGAACTCCTGACCTTGAGCAATCCGCCCGCCTCGGCCTCCCAAGAGCTAGGATTACAGGCGTGAGCCACAGCGCCCGGTCTTCGTAGCTTTTTGAAAAGGGGCATTTGGAACATAAGTATATTTTTGAGACTTCACATATCTGAAAATATCAACCTTCCTCTTCCTTTCCTCCTTCTCTTTAATTGGTAGTTTAGATACCAAATTCTAGATGGGCAATAATTTACTAAAGAATTTTAAAGGCAATGGCTTTATTTTCTTATAGCTTCCAGTATTATTGTTATAGTCTGATGCTAGCAGAATTCTCTGTCCCTTATAACCTACTTTTCTTTTCCCCTCTGGAAGTTTTCAGATTTCTCTTGTCATTGTTTCGAAATTTCAGTTATGTGACTTGGTGTGGTCTGCTTTTTCCATTGTAACTTTTTGTGTCTGGAAACTGGCCATTAATTTTGAGAATTTTCTTCTACTTATTTATTTCTTGGCCTCTATTTTTTCTGTAGTCCCTTCTGGAACTCCTGCTATAGGTATGTTGGTGCTCCTGGACCAGTGGTCTAATTCCTTACCTGTATTCCCTTCATATTTTTATCTTTTGGTTTCTGTGAGATTTCCTTGTGGAAAATCTTGGTGTGACCATGCTGTTAAGTTTTATTTTTGCCATCATCATTTTTTAACTTCCAAGAGATCTTTTTTAAAAAAAATTGTCTCTTGTTTCACTGTATACAAGATTGTCTCTATTTATAGGTTTTTTATTCCTTGAAGTTTTCAATTTGTTTCAAAGCTTCTGCTTTTTTGCTTTTTCCAATTTACTTTTTTGTTCATTATTTATTTTAGTTCTTTAATTTTAAATGCTTTCTTCATGTAATCTCATGAGCCTTGGTTGTCTGCTTTTAGTTGAGTTGGGCCTTGAAAAACTGACAGGAAGTACAGTGATTGGGGTTTGTTAATGGTGTGCCTCACTGTGATCTAGGCTGTTTAAATCTTTATATCTTTTCATTTAGGTTAGCCAGATCCCTAGTTTTATTGACTGTGGCCAAAGTATAGCTTATAGTTTCTGTGATTTCTACTTTAGGGATTTTATAAACACTTTATTTCTAATCTAATATATGGGTATTTTAAAAATTAAAGTTCTTTTTGTTTTTGTTTTTTGAGACAGTCTCACTGTGTTGCCCGGGCTAGAGTGCAGTGGCGTGTTCATAGCTCACCGCAACCTCAAATGCCCAGGCCCAAGTGATCCTCCTGCTTCAGCCTCCCGCATAGCTGGGACTAAAGGCACGCAGGCACCTGGCTAGTTTTCTGTTTTTGGTAGAGACGGGATCTTGGTCTTGCTCAGACTGGTCTTGAACTCCCCAAGTGATCCTCTCACTTCAGCCTCCCAAAATGCTAGGATTACAGACATGAGCCACTGTGCCTGGCCCTAAAAATTAAAGTTCTGTGGTCATTTGAAAAAATGTGTTCTGTTTTTTAGGGGAAAATATTCTGTATTTATTACTTGTATTAATTAAATCTCATAGTTGCCTTAAGACTACTTGACTAGCTGATATTTGAGAAACGTGTCAGCTCTAGGAAATAATTGGATTTGTTTGTCAATTTCTCTTTATGTTTCTAACAGTTTTTGTGTTATATATTTATTGCTTCATATTTAGGCTAGGTTAAATCCATGAATGTTACATACTTGAATAATTGTACCTTTTATCAATATAAACTATACATTGTCTTAGATAATTTTCTTTGCTTAACAAATACTCTTTTTATAATTATATTCTCAATCTTTTGTTAGCATTTATCTCATTTATTTGTTCCTGTATCTTTTATATCATTTTTATTTTTTGATGTGTTTCTTACAAATAATGCTTAGCTAGACTTTTTTAAAAAGCCTTTTCTAGAGGTTTCTTTTAATACAGAACTTTAACCTATTCACATTTATTAGGGATAATTGATATGCTTGGAGTTGGTCTTCTTCCTGCCTTCTATGTGTTTTATTTCTCTGCCTTTCCTTTCTTTATGTAGACTTATTTTCCTTTTTTTTTTTTTTTTTTGAGACAGAGTCTCATTCTGTCGCCCAGGCTAGAGTGCCATGGCATCACCCTAGCTCACAGCAACCTCAAACTTCTGGGCTCAAGCCATCCTCCTGCCTCAGCCTCTCAAGTAGCTGGGACTGCAGGTGTGAGCCACCATGCCCGCCGGGCTAATTTTTTTGTTTCTATTTTTAGTTGCCTGGCTAATTTCTTTCTATTTTTAGTAGAGAAGAGATCTTCCTCTTGCTCAGGCTGGTCTTGAACTCCTAAGCTCAAGCAATCCACCTGCGTTGGCCTCCCAGAGTGCTAGGGTTACAGGCATGAGTCACTGCGCCCGACCTAGATAGATTCATTTTCTTCACATTTTTAACCTAATAGTTTGGATATTATATAATTTTCATTATTTTAAGTTATTACTCTAAAATTTGTGTTGAAACCTAATAGTTTAGTACTAGATGGTTACTTTTAAAAAATAACATCATTCCTCTACTTTCTTAGGTGGTAATGTGTAATGGAAAAGAGCCAGCCCAGAACAAGGCAGCTTGGGTTTGCACTATGGTTTGGCACTTGGCTGCCTTTTGATTGTGACCCTCTTGTGCCTTCCTTTCTCCATACTTAAAGAGAAGATAATAATGTACTTATTGAACAGAGGTGTTGTTGGGTTTAAATATGTTGATACATGTAGAGTACTAGAACGGTCTAGAACTCAATAAATGTTAGCCGTTATTATTAGGTGTCAGTTATGAACAAAATCTTGAAACTATATGATTAGCATAGTTCTTGTGGGTTCCAGTGTTTGCTTGCCTGGTTCTTAACCCATATCAAAGCTAATATGACAATAGCTTTCAATTGATAATAGCTTTCAATATGTTTAAAAAACATCTTTATTCTTTTGTAAGTCTGTTTTCATTACTTTTACATTGTAATGTATGTAGGCTGTTCTATTGTAAAGACTGAAAGTCTGTCTTCTGCTCAGCTGAGTTCTCTGCTTTCACTTCTTTTATTTTGACCTCTGCATTCCCATTTGTTCTTCCTATCTCCACCTCTACCTTTATGGCAGGTTCAACCAAAAGTTAAAAACTTGGAAGTTGTCCTGGATATCTGGATGCTATAATTACATGTGTGTATATATGTATAATTTTAATGTAAGAAATGGTATCAGCCAGGTTTCTCCAGGGAAACAAAACCATTAGGAGATTTTATACATATTTTAAATAGATATTTCATTTCAAGCAATTAACTTATTTGGTTGTTGGGGCTGGCAAGTCTGAAGCCCATAGAGCTGGTCATGAGGTTGGAAACTCAGGGACAGTGGATGATGCTGTGGCAGTCTTGAGGTAGAATTCCTCAGAAAACTTCAGTTTTACTCTTACTGCTTTTTAGCTTATTGGATGAGACCCTTATTATGTTGTACATATTAACTACATCTACAAAGATATCTTTACCATAACATCTAGATTAGTGTTTTATATTTAGAGTAACTGATTACTACAGCAATATTGACATAAAACTAACCATCACAGGTAGGTATATTGTTTCATGGTAGATTGTCCTTCCTATTAGCCTCTTGAAAATAAACCAAAAAAAAGTTACTGTGTATAATATTATATGGAAATTAAACATTGTCAAGATTTTTAGTAATACGTAATTTATGGTTACACCTTGCGGAGATCAATTTATGCACGAATGAATTATATTCTAAAAGTTTGTAAGTTGCTTGTTGACTTCTAAGTGAAAAAGGCATTATAATGTCAGCATTAAAATGATTGTTCCAGGCCTGGCGCGGTGGCTCACGCCTGTAATCCTAGCACTCTGGGAGGCCGAGGCGGGCGGATTGCTCAAGGTCAGGAGTTCAAAACCAGCCTGAGCGAAACCCCGTCTCTACCATAAAAATAGAAAGAAATCAATTGGCCAACTAATATATATATGTGTGTGTGTGTGTGTGTGTGTGTGTGTGTGTGTGTGTATGTATGTATATAAATCAGCTGGGCATGGTGGCTCGTGCCTGTATTCCCAGCTACTCGGGAGGCTGAGGCAGGAGGATCGCTTGAGCCCAGGAGTTTGAGGTTGCTGTGAGCTAGGCTGACACCATAGCACTCACTCTAGCCTAGGCAAGAAAGCAAGACTCTGTCTTTAAAATAAAATAAAATAAAATAAAATAAAATAAAATAAAATAAAATAAAATAAAATAAAATAAAATAAAATAAAATGATTGTTCCTAGAATAGCCAAGAAAAGCTGATACTTGCACAGTATTTAAAATACATTACATATGGAAGAGAAACCTATTTAAAAATGAAAGTGATCAACATGAAATTCTGTACATCTGTTTGGTGCCAGTAATGCTAATAGAAGTTTAGACTTTAACCTTTATTTATAATACTTTTTGTGGGAAAATATTAGTTGAATCTCAATATGAAGACCACTGATGCCACATGCTTTCTTCAATTAAGGCATAATAATGAAAGAACATACTGAATTTACATTATATGTTTCTGACATCAACAGTAAAGGAAAGGATAGGGAAATTAGAACAGAAATAGATTGGAAGGTGGAGAGGTAAGGTTCTTAGGTAGCCTGCAATTTTGGAAGAAGGTAGTTTTTTGCTGATGGCACCAAACAAGGATGCTGATTTTTGATACAGAATCATGTATCTGATTAAAAACTGTAGTCTCAAGCAAAACTCCAATGATTTCCATTCTAGTTCTTTAATGAGAAGCATGATAGTATACTGTGCATAGGTAACATTGAAGAATAAAGTAAAAGATATAGAATTCCTTGCTGTTAAAATCACACACACACTTTTTTTTTTTTTAAAGAGACAGGGTCTTGCTCTGTTGCCCCCACTAGAGTACAGTGGTGACATCAGAGCTCACTGCATCCTCACGCTTGGGCTCTAGCAATCACCCTGTCTTCTACCTCCCAAGTAGCTGGGATTACAGGTGTCCACTACCATGCCCACCCCCATGCCCAGCTTATTTTTCTATTTTTTGTAGAAAATCGTCTTGCTCTTGCTCAGGCTAGTCTCGAACACCTGATCTCACGTGATCCTCCCACCTCAGCCTCTCAGAGTGCTAGGATTATAGCCATGAGCCACCGTGCCCTGCCAGTGTTAACTTTTTTTTAAAGTATAAGAGATACTGTGATCTTATAACCTATTTATTTAAGTTTTATTTTGTTTAATGTTTATTCTTTCTCTCTTGCCTTTTTTCCTGCCCTCTTTCCCTTTCTTCCTTTCTCTTCTTTTGAAATGGAAGTTAGGTAAGTCTTCTGTTTTTTTTTCTGCCTGATCTCATCCTCTTCATTTTCAAGATGAATATGTAGAAGTCCAAAAAGATGAAATGATTTGCTTGAGATCATTTGGCTAGTAGACAGCTAGGTTTAGCCAGTTCTTCTAGGGAAATGAATTGCAGCTTATAATAGTGGGGAAAATAAAAGGGAAACATGCTATGTTTAGATTTTAGATTCTAGATATTTTAAATTTGAGGGCAGCCTGATTTTTTTTTTGAAAGGGCACACAGTACTTTTTTTTTTAGAGTTTGTGGATTGTTGTAAATAGTGTGGATGACAGTACCCACAGTATTATAATAATTAAGTAACATACTTAGAATAAAACTCTGAAAATTGTCAGTAACAATTTTACTCTATGTATATTTTTAGAATTGTGAATATATAATAAAAGTCTTGTAACTAAGAGAAAAAGAGATAATTACTACATGAATAGTAAGGCCCACCTGGAAATTTCCATGTGTATGCACAAAATTTCAGCGATAACAGAACGCTCCTATAAATAATGCTTCTTTATACACTTAAGTGGAAAAATTTTGTACAACATGGTTTTTATTTTATGTAAAACATAGATCTGTGCTTTTCTATAACATTCTCTTCTTGGTTTAAGCTAATACTTGACCTAAGAGGTTCTGTATTTGGAAGAACTTTTTTTCAAACAAGATGACATTTCATACCTAACCTGCCATCCTAAGATGGAAAGCCATTTTAATTCATCAGATATTTATTGATGATTTATTTTGTGAAATATATTGAAGAGAGTAGATAAAATTGTGTTGTTGGACATTGTGGGTTATGGACACCTGGAGTCCCAGCTACTGGGAAGACTGTGGCCAAGCCAGAGGATTGCTTGAGCCCGGGAGTTTTAGACTGCACTAGTTATGATCATGCCACTGTGCTCCAGCCTGGGCAACAGAGTGAGACCTTGTCTCTTTAAACAAAGAATTATCTGTGTTTACAGTTTACTTAGCATAGGACATTGTACTTAAAATATATAACATTAACTATTAATATGATAATATGATTGTAAGTCCTTTTTTGATGATTTTCTCTTCATTTCTACTCTTAAATTGGTAGAAAATGCTTGCTGGTTTTTTAGCCTTTTTATTTTTATACATACAGTGATATGAGTCATTTATTAGTTTGTTCAGGTTTAAAACACTTCCTAATACCACTACTTTCACCTCTAGGTTCCAATTGGGAATAGCAGTTTTATTCTACTCAGGACCTATAGCCAGAGTGCCCACGACAGCAGAATAAATTTCCCAGTACACCAAATTGTCAGTCAGCCTGCTTTTCGTCACCACTTAGACCTAAATATAGGAACTTTCTTGATTATCTTGGTTATACCTAAACACTGCTGCTCCTCTACCCCAGCACCCCAAAAGTGAGAGAGCTTGAGTCAAGGAAAAGTTTTCTGGAGGAAGAAATTAGCCACATTAGTTCTGATTAATAAACATTTCCATTTTTGTGATATTGTTACTCTTTTTTTTTTTTTTTTTTTTGAGACAGTCTCACTCTCTTGCCTGGGCTACAGTGCCCTGGCGTCAGCCTAGTTCACAGCAACCTCAAACTCCTGGGCTCAAGCTATCTACTGCCTCAGACTCCCAAGTAGCAGGGACTACAGGCATGTGTCACCATGCCCGGCTAAATTTATTTATATGTATGTGTGTGTGTGTGTATATATATATATATATATTTTTTTTTTTTTTTAAGTTGTCTGGCTAATTTCTTTCTATTTCTAATAGTCACAGGGTTTCGTTCTTGCTCAGGCTGGTCTTGAACTCCTGAGCTCAAACAATCTGCCTGCTTCGGCCTCACAGAGTGCTAGGATTATAGGCACTAGCCGCCAGTGCCCGGCAGATATTGTTACTCTTGTAAGAAAAAAAACATACAAAGAGTAATACATTTACATTGTTTAAGATTAATGCCACATATAAATAAACTCCTGAATCTGAAAGTTCTTCATGCTCCTACAATCCCGCCTTTACTTCTTTGCCTGGTGGCAACCATATATTTGTATGTGTTTCCAGTTCTTCATGCATTTACACAAATATGTAATCACTTTTTTTTTTTTTTTTTTTTTTGAGAGTCTCACTTTGTTGCCCAGGTTAGAGTGAGTGGCATCGGCCTAGCTCATTCAACCTCAAACTCCTGGGCTCAAGTGATCCTTCTGCCTCAGACTCCTGAGTAGCTGGGACTACAGGTGTGCGCCACCATGCCCTGCTAATTTTTTCTATGTATTATTAGTTGGCCAATTATTTTCTTTCTATTTTTAGTAGAGATGGGTCTCGCTCTTGCTCAGGCTGGTTTCAAACTCCTGACCTTGGGCAGTCCTCCCACCTCTGCCTCCCAGAGTGCTAGGATTACAGGCGTGAGCCACCGCACCCGGCTTTGTTTCCACTTTTTGATTATTATGAACAATACTTCCATGAACATTCATTTACAAGTCTTAGTATTAATATATACTTTCATTTCTCTTGGGCAGATACTGCAGAGTGGAATTGCTGGGTCATATAAAGTCTGTTGAACCTTTGGAGGAACTGCCAACCTGTTTTTCAAGGTGGCTGCACCATTTTACATTGCTATAAGCAATGATAGAAGGTTCCAATTTCTCCACATCCATATCAACACTTGATTTTTTTCTATTTTTTATTTTAGCCATCAAATGGGTGTAAAATGGTATCTTTCTGTGGTTTTGATTTGCATTTCTCTAGTGATTAATGATGTTGAGCATCTTTTTATGGTCATTTGTATATCTATTCAGATCCTTTGTCCATTTTTAAATTGAGTTATTTGTCTTTTTATTTAGAGTTTTAGGAATTCTCTATATAAACTGGATAGAAGTCCATTAGAGGTACGGTTTGCAAATGTTTTCTCCGGTTCTTCTGGTGGTTTTTTCACTTTCTTGAAACACTCAAGTTTTAACTTTAAACACACAAGATTTTATTTTATTATTTTTTGTAGAGATGGGGTTTTGCTTTGTCATTGCCCAGGCTGGAGTACAGTGGCAGGATCATAGGTCAGTATAACCTAGAACTCTTGAGCTTGAGCAATCCTTCCAGCTTAGCCTCCCCAATAACTGGGACAACAGGCGTGCCCCACTACACTTGGCTAATTTTTTAATATTTTATAGACAGACAGGCTTTCCCTATATTGTCTAAGCTGGTCTTGAACTCCTAGCCTCAAGTGTGAGCCACCATGCAAAGCCAAGTTTTTAATTTTGATGGAGTCCAATTTATTTTTTCTTTTGTTACTTGTGCTTTTGGTTGCATATCTGTGAAACTATGCCTAACTCAAGGTCAAGGTCCCAAAGATTTACTCCTCTGTTTTCTAAGTGTTTCATAGTTTTATCTCTTACATTTAGATCTGTAATCCATTTTGTTTATCTTTCTATGTGATTTGAGCAAAAGGTCCAGTTTCGTTCTTTTATAAGTAGATACTCAATTGTCCCAGCACCATTTGTTTAAAAGGCTATTTTTTCTCCTTTTGAATTGTCTGGCGCCCTTGTTAAAAATTAATTGATCATAAATGTTAGGGCTTATTTCTGGGCTCTCCATTACTTCCTATTTATCTAAAGGTCTCTCCTTATGCCAGTACTATACTGTTCTGTAGTAAGTTTTGAGATATGAGGTGTGAGTTCTCCAACCTTGTTCTTCTATTTCAAGATTGTTTTTGACTTCTGGATTCCTTGCATTTACATGTGATCACCTAGTCAAAATAGGCTTATTTGGGGAAGGGCTGTGTTGTGGTCAGGATTGCATTGAATCTGTCCATATCAGTTTTGGTGAGTATTGCCATCTGTCTTCTGAGCCATAATTATATTTTATTGTGGTAAAAAATATAACATAAAATTTACCATTTAAAAACTGTATTCTCTTTCCTGAATTTTTTGTTTCTCTGTGGTATCTCCCCTTCCCCACTTCTTTTTTTGTGGAATGAGTGTTTTATCCTTGGAGGTTTCTCAAGTGTGATAATCTATGATTGACTGCTGATATTTAAGAAGAAGGCTTACTGTGAACTCTGAATATGGATGATCTTGCTAATGGTCAGACTTCATTCTCAGGTCAGGGAATCCCCAAAATAATAGAATAGTGAGAGGTTTTGTTCTGGGATGCTAACTTCTACTGTCATTGCCTGAGTAGTTGTTTTGATATCTTTAGAGTAGAACCATAATTTCTCCTTTTACCAAAGGGTTAACTCATGGCTGAGCATTTTGCTGTGTGCAAGGAAGGGAAAGAGCATTGATCAGTCTGTCCTATAGATTCTTCTTCTTTTTTTAATAAAAGTAAATTTATTAAGAGGTAAAGAAGCTCCTTTTGCGCAGTTTGGCAAGGGATAATGCTAGAAAATTTTAAGCATTAAATGATACCAATGTGTTTATTCTAGGAAAATGTTGCCAAATATTATCTCTTAACTGTTGGCCTCTGATACAAGGGGAATGTGTTTCTATACCAAATATTGAAGCTGGTTAGGTTTTCAGAATCCAGATGTATAGAGATTCTTCTTTTCTTTAATCTCATGTCTTATTTCTGCTTTAGTGGGCCTCAGTGTTTTTGAGGAAAGTATTGGCTCCCTTCTTAGGTACCCTCAAATTGTATTTTAGGGTATTATTTCTTGGGCCAAAATTTCACCATTTTTATCTACTGATGGGTCTTCTCTCATCCTCTTTATTATCTTACATTTAGTATTTATTTGTTTATTTCTGTAACTTCCTTGAGTTATCAGGAGAATCAGGTCTGGATGGAAAGTAGGTAGTAGTAAAGTAAGATGTTTATACTGACATTGTGAATTGGAAATCTCTGCAAACTTGTTGAATGATGTTAGTGATGTTGAATCACTTTTCAATATGGAGGGGACTACCTTGTTCCTTGGTGTCACTTCTATAGCTCTTTGGTTGTTTGCTTAGCAGAGTTGAAAATCGAGGGAGGTGGAGGTATTTACATGTATTACATTCAGGATGGTGTCCCACTGGGAACTCCAAATGCAACTTTTCTTATTTTTCTCACTGAAATAATCATGAAATCAGAAAAGAATGAAAGCTCTCAACATTACTACAAATGAAATTTGACAAACACAGAGAAAGAACTGGGACCGAGTGATACTAATGATGAGGCAGTTGAATCGGATAAGAATCACTATGTAGATTTCAGTTTGCAGAATATATAATGACTTTATTATATATAATGACCAGCAGGTGGTCTCCTTGTCTATCCCCATTGTTTATTCAAAAGTCAGACCTGGAGTCCATGCTAACCAGAAAATTGAGCAGCCATCAATTTCCCCTTCCAGATTTTCTATATATATCAGTAAAATGAAGTTATGGGGGAGAGGGCTGAGGAAATGGTAACTGATAGTTTACATGTGATATACTTGGGCATTGTTATCCAAAATATGGTACATAAGCTTCAAGAGATATAATATATTTTTAGGTAGTATGTAAATGAACATTTTATACTCATAAATTTCTTTTAATAACCAACAGCAGTACTAATTTAAGAGAATGCTACAATAGGTAATACGTACAATGATGTGTTGTAAATAAAAATATCAAGTAAACATTATAGCTGGTTATTAGTTTTAGCAAAAAATTGTGAAAATAATAAGCAAATGATGGAAGTTTGAGAAAAACTTCCACTAAATAAAAGTGTGCCAGAAACTGGCAAAAATACTGCTATTTATTATGCATATCACGGTTGCAAACATGAGAAGAGAATTTGACTTCCGCTTGTGGCAGACAATGGGCACAAAAACACTTAAGTTTAGAAGACCTATGTTCAATATAGAATTCCATTATGACCAGTGTGGAAATGACTTTGGCTTGTTGCTGAAGCCCTGATGCTAAACAAATCTCTGATTTTGTTTTAGTCTTTTTTTCCCTATAGAAGTAAAAGAAGACAATTAAGAAAAAAAGCCCTTAATTTTCACTTCCTTCTTTGAATATACGTTTGGAAATGTAGGGAATTGGAACTGACAGAGTTTAAAGGTTAAGACAGGGGAATTACAATTGTTTTTAAATGAAAGTATTAGGATTCTAGGAAAAACTGGAACTGTAGTGGGTCAAGATAGGCAATAAACAAGATAATTTTGAAGCTGCAGTTGATTTTCTTTTTGTCATAGTTTCCAGCCAGCCTGAGGCCACAAATAAATGCAGTTGGAACAAGTTTTGTAAGATTAGATAGGTATGTTCAATAAATAAGACCTTTCTTTGTAGTATCCATATTTTGAACATGATGAATAAGATTTAGCCAAAAGAAGATGTGTGCATTATTTTATCCCTGGATTGATAAGCAACTCCTAAAAGTATGCTAATTCAGAGATTAGTTTTATGTATTGCAAACTATATAGTTAGGTAAATAATGATTACTTTGAACATTTACAGCTAATACCCTTGATTTGACAAAATTTTATTTAGTCATACTCTGAGGATAGTCTTCTCTATTGGGGTAGGAAATTGGTTCATTTAAAAAGATTATAAGCAAAAAGCTAGATTTAGAAAGGTAAGTATAGAGATAGCATTTTTAGCCCAGGTGTGGTGGCTCACGCCAGTAACCCAGCACTCTTGGGAGGCTGAGGCGGGCAGATTGCTCAAGGTCAGCAGTTCGAAACCAGCCTGAGCAAGACCCCGTTTCTACTAAAATTAGAAAGAAATTAATTGGCCAACTAAAAATATATAGAGAAAAAATTAGCCAGGCATGGTGGCACATGCCTGTAGTCCCAGCTACTCGGGAGGCTGAGACAGAAGGATTGCTTGAGCCTAGGAGTTTGAGGTTGCTGTGACCTAGGCTGATGCCATGGCACTTACTCTAGCCTGGGCAACAAAGTGAGACTCTGTCTCAAAAAAAAAAGAGATAGCATTTTTATAAAAATCAAAATAAACAAGAGTATCGTATGTCATTCATGAACTAGTACATAAGTTGTAAAACTATTAATATAAAATAGCATGATAAACGCTATATTCCAGACAGTGGCTAGTTCTGGGGAGGGGGAGAGAGGAATGGTGGTGATCTTACTATTTGTAGAAAATAATCCAAAGCAAATAAGGCAAAACATTAAGGAGTGGCAAATATAGGGGATAATACATACATGGGTATTTATATATTTTACATTTCTGTATGCTTGAAAAAGTTTATGTAAATTTTAAAAATATGTAATTCTTACTGGTTATCTAACAATGATTTTTAAAGAGGTCTATTAAAGTAAATCCATTGGGTGAAATGACAGTTGGATTAGGTTGTAACAGTAATATTAATGCAGATGACTCTAGTGTCTGCTTACATTTATCAAGAGGTCAGTATTGAGGCAGAATTATGTACTTGCTTAGCAAATAAGAAAATGTGAAATTTTATTTCGAGTGTTAATAAGGTGACCAGTAGCCATTGTTTTTCTCATGTACATCAAGTACTTACCTAGTATAAGTAGTAGAACTTTATGTCTTTGAAGTTCTCAGTGTGCTTCTCCTCATTCCTCTGCCTCCTCTGTTTTTAATGTTGCATTTAATTTACTTGCATTTAAGTGTCAAGAGCAAGTTTTCTCAAAATCAAGTAAATAATAGCCCTTTTTTGAGTAGTAAAATATATATAACATAAAGTTACCATTTTAACTATTTTTAAGTGGACAATTCATTCCATTAAAAGTACATTCACAGTATTACATAATTACTACCATCCATATCCAGAACCTTTTCATCATCCCGAACCAAAACTCTCTACTCATTAAATGCTAACTCCTTATCATCTCTTTCCCCTACCCCTTAGTAACCTCTTTTCTATTTTCTGTGTTTATGAAATTGCCTATTATCATATAAGTAGAATCATATAATATTTATCCCTTTATGTCTGGCTTATTTAACTTAGTATAATATACTCAAGGTTTATGTAAGTTGTAGCATATGTCAAAATTTCATTCTTTTTAAGATTAAATAGTATTCCATTGTATGTGTATATTTTGTTTTTTATTCAACTATTGATGGATATAGGTCGTTTCTACCATTAGGCTGTTGTGAATAATGTTGCTATTAACATTGGTATGCAAGTATCTGTTTGAGTCCTTGCTTTTAGTTCTTCTGAGTGTAAACTTTACACTTAGAAGTAAAATTGTTGGATCAAATGTTAATTTTTTTTGAGACAATCTTTGTTTTCCTGGGGTTAGAATGCAGTGGCATCATCATAGCTCACTGCAACCTTGAACTCCTGGGCTCAAGCCATCCTCCCTCCTCAGCCTCCAGAACAGCTGGGACTACCAGTGTGCGGGCCGCCATACCTGGCTATATTTTGTAGAGACACTGGTCTCAAACTCAGCCTCAAGCAGTCCTCCTGCCTTGGCCTCCCCAAATGCTAGAATTACAGGCATGAGCCACTATACCCAGCCCATATGGTAATTCTATATTTAACTTTTTGGGGAACCATCACACTCTTTCCACACTTGGCTGTACCATTTTATGATCCCAGAAATGCACATGGGTTCCGATTTGTCTACATCTTTGCCAACACTTTCTTAACTCTCTTTTTTTGGATGGGGTGAGCATAACAGCCATTCTAGTTGGTGTGAAGTGATATCTGATTGCTAGGCATGTTTTAAAGGAAAAAAGATGGTTTCTTAATGTGACTTAAATTATTCAAATATTACACATGTAAAGAGAAAACAAAATACATACCTTGTGCTTTATGGATCTTACACAGCTATATAATCAAAACAAATTTCAATCTAAATGCAAATTAAAACCTACTAAAATCAATGTTTTTGACAGTCGAAACAAAATTGTGGTAGCCTTCCTTTATAAATAACAGTCTTACAAGAATATCTAATAGGCCGGGCGCGGTGGCTCACGCCTGTAATCCTAACTCTCTGGGAGGCTGAGGCGGGCGTATTGCTCAAGGTCAGGAGTTCGAAACCAGCCTGAGCAAGAGTGAGACCCTGTTCTACTATAAATAGAAAGAAATTAATTGGCCAACTAATATATATAGAAAAAATTAGCCGGGCATGGTGGTGCATGCCTGTAGTCCCAGCTGCTTGGGAGGCTGAGGCAGGAGGATTGCTTGAGCCCAGGAGTTTGAAGTTGCTGTGAGCTAGGCTGATGCCACGGCACTCACTCTAGCCTGGGCAACAAAGTGAGACTCTGTCTCAAAAAAAAAAAAAAAAAAAAAGAATATCTAATTTCATTACAGATTAATAACTGTAGAAATTTTATCTTAAAACTGGCAAAGGAATTCAGAGTAAATCGTTGACTAGGGAATTTTCTAACATTAGGACATGCCAGTCTACAGCCAAAATTAATTTTATTAACAACATTAATACATTGACTTTATAAATTTCCATATAGGTTATCATTTGGTTGCTAATGTAATTCAAAAAGCAAATGCCTAGTAAAATCTTACAGTCAACTAGATGAACCAAAATATGCATATATTAATTTTTAATAAATTGTCTACATTAGAACCCAGAATTCTTTTAGCCATTGCTGATAATGTCTGTGGTCCCAAATTAAGAAAATGCTAACCTCTCTTGATGACTTCTTTAACCGTATGTGTCGCTGCAGTGTAAGAATGGCCTAGTACAAAAGTATAATTAGGAATATGTATGGGAGAGTAAATCACAATGAATGTAGTAGCTACCATAAAAATGTTAATTTGTGTAATTATTTTCACAGTTTTCAAGGCATACTTATATGCAATATGTTGAATCCTCAGAATAATTCTTAGCTATTGAAAAAAGATGGCAAGGAAACTAAGGCAAGGAAAGGAAGGAAAGGAAACTAAGACTCATGGCAGATAGTTTAGAAATAGGAGTGCAAAACTAGAAATGAGCATGGCATGTGAGTCCATGTCTGTGGTGGGTTGTCCTGAAAAGTTTGTTTTGTTTTGTTTTAAGACAGAGTCTTGGCTTTGCTTAGCTCAGGCTAGAGTGCAGTGGCATCATCATAGCTTACTGCAACCTCAAACTCCTGAGCTCAGGCGATCCTCCTGCCGCCTTGGCCTCCTGAGTAGCTGGGACTACAGATGTGTACTACCACGTCCAGCTAATTTTTAAAATTTTTTGTAGAGATGAGGTCTTGCTGTGCTGCCCAGGCTATTCTCGAACTTCAGGCTTCTTAAAGCGAGCCCCCCACTTTGGACTCCCAAAGTGCTAGAATTACAAGCATGAGCCACTATGCCCAGCCTGTTTTGGAAAGTGTTGAGTAAGAAGGTAGATCCTAGAGGCTTTGGAATTTGGATTTTGATGTAATACCGTATTTTCCTAACTTTTGGTGATTATAAGAAACCCCTCTGCTAAAGATTGATCGTCTGGGACTGGTGTGGTGTCCTAGAATTCTTGTTTAACAAATGCCCCCAAAGATTATTACACTTAAGCAAAATTGGTTAAATCTGCATTCACTATTTTTGATCAGGAGGCTTAGTGTCTTGGGGGAATAACTGCATCTAAATAATATGTTGAAGTGTGAAGAGACTCATCAGACAATAATAATTATTTTGATGTGAGGTAGTTTACCAGTTTACATTGGAAATGAGATACAGGGAATAATGGCAGAGAAAAATAGGGAAATTGAAGTGAATAAGCTGATAAGTGGAAGAAACTTAATAGGGTTGGAGATACATTGAGTCTTTGGTCATAAAATGTCCAGTAGACATTTTGGAAATGTTAGTTTGAATTCCAGAATTAGTAAAACTAGTGTCAGACCTTGCCAGGCATGATGGTATCAAGTGTTAATCCTCAGTATAAAACTCTGTTAAAGCAGGTTGCATTTGTTGTGGAAATTGGGCTTTTTGTCTTCAATTCTTACTGTTTTCAGGGCTTCTGGGCTGGATCTCCTTATACATTTGAAATAGTCCTTATTTTCCAAGTAAGTGTGGGAAAGAGGGAGAGAAAGATTGAGCTTAATAAGGAGTGGATCCTAGAAAAAAAGGTAATGCACAAGTATTTAAAGTTGATATGAATGGGTATGTCTTCCTTCTTTTGAGGGGGAAGAGTCTTCCCTCTTTTCTTAAGTGAATACCTTGATTTCTTTATTGAATAAAATGAAACAGGTTTTGGATATCGGGCTCAGTGAATTCTTAGAGATGCTTGTTGTCTTTGTGATGTATACCAGCACATATGCTTTTCTGTGGTGGCAAGTTCTTACAGGATGGTCCACTATGTTTCAGTTTTCAGTTCTGTGGTGTCGGTCTCCCCTTTGACAATCCCATTCAAGAAACATTGGGAACTTTTTTCTCTTGTGTTGTGGAGCAACATTTGTCTCTGATGTGTCAAATTTCCTTCCTATAGTGAGCAAAATTCTTCCATCTTTTTTTAAAAAAGAAAACAATTATTTTTTTAGATAGAATCTCGCTCTGTTGCCTGGGCTAGAGTGCTGTGGCATCACAGCAACCTCAAATTCCTGGGCTTAAGTAATCCTTGTGTCTCAGCCTCCTGAGTAGCTGGGACTACAGGCATGTACCACCACACCCAGCTAATTTTTTATTTTTAGTAGAGGTGATGCGGTCTCCCTCTTGCTCAGGCTGGTCTTGAACTCCTCACCTCGAGCAATCCTCCTGCCTCGGCCTCCCAGAAAAAATGTTTCCATCTTTATTCCCATCTACATTCATCTCCCTTCTTGTCCCCTTCTCAGCCTTCTTGCTTTCTTTAGGAAGTTCTAGTATAAGACCCTACCTACAGTTGAAGTTTAGTCCTGTCACTTAGCTGCTTTCACATTCATATTTATTTAATCTATTTCAATAAAATACTTCAAATTTATGTGAATAGCTAGGTATTGTTCTGTGTTTTGTTATGCAATAGATTTTTTAAGTCATTTGTTGAAGATAGTTCTAATAGAACTAAATGTGTTTATTTTTGTGGTTCAGCTATTATAGGCATTTGCTACATTTTTAGCATTAACCTAAAGCTTCCTATATATGCCAGATTCTGTATATTTTGGAATTCTATGTGGATTTTGTCCATGTCCCCCGCCCCCAAAAGAGGGGTGAAGACAGTCTCTTAGGCCCCAAATTTTACATATCTGTGGCCTGGATTGGGGGATTAAGTGGAGGGTTCTCAATGAATAGAACGTATAAATTAAGTACACATCTGGTTTGAGAAAGCTTTCCCAACTCTTGTAAGTAGATTTTTCTTCTTGCTTCTTTGAAGCAGAAACTTGTAAAAAATGAAATACAAATAAAGGTGAGCCATACTGGGAAAAAAGGGATTGAAGGAGGAATTAGATATAACAACCAGGTACAACCAGGTTCTTTTTACTGTTCTTTTGAGAACCTTTTTTTCCCTTTCTGAAACTAGTACTACTTCAAAATAATTCTTAGAAGACTCCATGGAGAAGCAAAGGACATGATGCTGTATTTAACTCCCCTCCCCCCCAAAAAAAATTGTCATCTTTTCACCTATTGAGGAAAATTCAGCTAACGTAGATTCTCTTCTCTATGGGATAGACCTTGTTTCATCTCTAAGAGTATATCAGATTGGAAGGTCATAAAGAAATCTGCAGTGGGAGTTTATTTAATATGTAGATTTGACCATATAAAATATAGGTATAATTTTCATATTGTGTTCCAAAACACCTTACAAGCCATATGTCTTTCTTTGTTGTTTTCAACAGTTAAGAGGTTTTGCATGAGAATCGTTATTTTGTTTCTAGTAGTTATTTTCCCAGCCTTTCCTAGGCCTTCAATCTATAATTATTTTGAAGTTTTCAAGAAGAGTAAGTTACCTATGGTTAATACATCTATATTCTTTGAATTGCTATTATACCATGTAGGCCTGTGTGAGAGAGGCACCAGACTTAGATAATTATTTATGTTATTTATTTCTTTTAACATACAAGATAATTTTAAAAAAAATATTTTCCCCTATAAATGGTAAGTGAACCCCATGCTGCATTAGAAAAACAATGTTTCAAACTGCTGTACTCTCCCCCTGAAGAAAAGTTTTTATTTCTATATCCTAACGTCCAACAGTTAGTATCATGTTGAAAGATGAATTGGATGCCAAAGTCTTTGCTAAGTCACTGTGGTGCAGACAGTGATAAGGAGGGAGTACTCCAATATTGACCTAAAATATTTTAATCAAGAATTCCAAACACTTTCTCCACCCAAACATTGCTAAAAATAAAATTTTACAGAAGTTAAAATGTTAATAAGACTTGAGGACTGGATCTATGGAGGTACAGTTGTTAGATTACAAAGTAAAAATTTCAAGTTTAATTAATGAAAACCAATCTTACTGCTGTAGTGACATAATTGATTGGGAGATTTGCTTCTGGGTAAATAAAATAAGCAATACAGGTGTCCCAAAAGTTTCCATACAAAGGAAAAATTTTGTAATGAATATTTTGTAAATGTACATTTAGCTACAATTTCCCATTTTCCCTACTATGGCAACTTTTGGGATACCTTGTAGAAAAATAATAAGCAATAGGAGGGGATAGGATTGCTAATTTAGAAAATATTGAAATATGAGGTTAAAGAGAAGATGTCTGTCAGGATATTTAAAAAGAGGTATTAATATATTCTTTTTTTCTTTTCTTTTTTGAGACAGAGTCTCACTCTGTTGCCCAGGCTAGAGTGCTGTGGTGTCAGCCTAGCTCACAGCAGCCTCAAACTCCTGGGCTCAAGCAATATTTCTGCCTCAGCCTCCTGAGTAGCTGGGACTACAGGAATACGCCACCATGCCTGGCTGATTTTTTTCTATATAGTTTTAGCTGTCCAATTAACTTCTTTCTATTTTTGGTAGAGACGGGGTTTCGCTCTTGCTCAGGCTGGTTTCAAACTCCTGACCTTGAGTGATCCTCCTGCCTCGGCCTCCCAGAGTACTAGGATTACAGGCGTGAGCCACCATGCCCAGCCTAAAAAGAAGTATTAATATATTCTTAAAAGCAGGTGACTGAAGATGTACAAATTGTTATAAGGCCACTGTACCAAACATTAACATTGTGTTCCTCACTCAAGAAGAAATTACATGAGCAAATAATCTGCTGAATACTGTTATTTATTTGAATGGTACTGAGATGAACAATTATTTTAGTTGTTGCCTGGCCACACCCCTCTTCAGTCTGAAACTGTCCATGGTATGGGCGGTCATATGATACTGATCCTCCGTTTTGTTCATTTAGCCTTTCAAAACAACTTAATGTAGGTGAAAAGAAATGAATGCAATGGATAAGAGTGGGTTAGCTGTATCAACTCTAGTTTATACTAAAGGTAATAAATGCTGCAATTGGGTTATTATGTCAAGGCCCCAGGAATATCCAGCATTGATAATACTGGAAAGAAGGTTCTAAAAAGTGACAGTGCCTAATCTATTCTAAATCTCATTTAATGCTTTATTGCTAATTTTGATGTTACATTTTAAATTTTTATCATTGTCTGCATGATAATTTGATTGACAGTTGGTAATATTTAAATAATTTATGGTTCCTTCTATTTTACCTTCAGCTATAATTTAGTAAAGTACCTAGTCCTTTTCAGTAATCCAGTTTTTCCAGTAATTCAGTTAATAACAAATATCAGCATGAATCTTCTAAGAAGAAAAGTATTTTAGAACCATCACAAAATTTTTAGGATATGTTTGTGTAGTATATAGTGAACAGAACATGAGATTTGAACCAAATCATTTAATTCTTGGTTCTGCATTTCTTGTGAAATTGAGGGAGACTTTAAATTTTCTGAGGCTATTCATCTGTAAAATAAATTAATATTAGTATCTCACTGGATTTTTCTGTGCACTAAATGAAGTAAAGCAGCTCACTAGTAAATAGCACACACTTGGCAAATATTATTTCAAAAACCCCAGCTGATCCCTTTGGTCTGTGTGCTAATGTTTTGATCTACCTTACCATTATTATAGTCTTGAGTGCTAAAATTATGTACTTCTCTGAGGTATTTTTATGAAATTCTTCTAGATTAAAAAATAAAAGATTCATCTATAGATGGAACAGTTAACAAATTATCGAAAGAAGCCCCAGACTATATTTGGGTTTTTTCCATTTAGTCGATGATAATCTGTTCTCATGAAACTATATTTCTAATTTTAAATATTTAAGCAAACTTCTCAGATCCCTTGAATAATTTTCAGAGACAGTAAAACTACAATAGATACGTAAAAGTAGCCTCTATTCACAGTGTAAATGACTTGCAGGCAAAATTAGAGATAATGTAATCTTAATATTCCTGTGGAATTTTTATTCTTTTTTTTTTTTTCTCTTTTTTTTTTTTTTTTCTTAACGTGAACAGAAATACAGAACCCTGTGGAATTTTTAGATTGCCATTCAGTGTATTATCTCAAGGAAAATTAGTTGAGGATTTTGGATGAGAAAGAATTCCCCATTTTTTTCTTCTTCTTTATCTGTACTTTGCTATAAATAAGTAGTTGGCAGCTTTTTTGTTTTTTTACAAAAAGCTTTCACAAATTATTTTTTAAAAATCAATATAATATGGTGGCTCACGACTGTAATCCTAGCACTCTGGGAGGCAGAGGCGGGTGGATTGCTCAAGGTCAAGAGTTCGAAACCAGCCTGAGCAAGAGCGAAACCCGTCTCTACTAAAAAGAGAAAGAAATTAATTGATCAACTAAAAATATATATACAAAAAATTAGCTGGGCATGGTGGCATATGCCTATAGTCCTGGCTACTCGGAAGGCTGAGACAGTAGGATTGCTTGAGCCCAGGAGTTTGAGGTTGCTGTGAGCTAGGCTGATACCACGGCACTCACTCTAGCCTGGGCAACAAAGTGAGACTCTGTCTCAAAAAAAAAAAAAAAAAAAAAAAAAAAATCAGTATAATAGTGTCTATGCCTTTTGCAAATTGGTCATTCCGTTTAGGTTGTATTAGACTTAACTGAGACTCAGGCCTGATTCCAATTCTCACCTTCTTTTAGGTCACAGGAATTCCTTTTATCTCTGGGGAAATGCTAGCTGCGTATGAAGGATATATATACACATGCACACACTTTTTTGTGGGAGGCTGGCAAGGGGAGTCATATACATGGATTCATTTAATCCATGTATATGGATTTAATTCATTAATTAATTTATTTATTTTTTGAAGGGGGAGTGAGGAAGGGATCTCAGTTTCCTTATTTATTTTATTTTATTTTTTATTTTTTTTTTTCATTTTTGAGACACAGTCTCACTGTGTCACCCTGGATCCTTCTGCTTCAGCCTCCTGAGTAGTTGAGACTATAGGCATGCGCCATGACATCTAGGTAATTTTTTTATTTTTTAGTAGAGACGGGGTCTCACTCTTGCTCAGGCTGGTCTTGAACTCCTGAGCTCAAGCAATCCTGCCTTAGCCTTCCAGAGTGCTAGGATTACAGGCGTGAAACAGTGCGCCCTGCCAACCAATGCTATTGAACAAGTCACTGTGCTAGAATGTCAGGTACTAAAGCTAGAACACTGAAAAGGCATTTTGTCAGTGCCTTTTTGTCACAAAATAAAGCCTCTGGAGTCTTATTGTATAAGGGAGGGGATAACACTCAGTATAATCAAGTGTTATGAAAGAGGCATGTGAATAGTTCATAAAAACATAACTAAATGTGCTAGGGGGGATGATTTAATATAGAATAGGGGGCAGTCAAGATTTCTCTGTGTAAATGACTTGATCTTTGAAGGATGGCTGGGCAGAAAAAGTTGATAGGCATTCTTAGAGGGAATAGCATGTATTAGGAACTTGAGGTGAGAAGGAACTTCACATGTTTGAGAATGGAAAAGATTAGTATAGCAAGAAATTGGGCTCAAGGAGTTGGGACAAGGACCACATTATGTGGGACCTCCTAGGATACAGTGATTTTCAGCTCTATCTTAAAAGCTATAGAAAGTTGTTGAGATTTTTTAAATAGGGTTATAACACTAAGACTCCATTTGTATGACACTATGATTTCAAAGCTGTTAAAAATGTGGAAGGTGGTATTTCTAAGAATTAATTAAATGGGCATATTTTAGAATTATATAGGTGTTAAAAATATTTTGAGTGTAATCTGGACAAAGTGGAAAAAGAATAAAAAATAGTGAAAAAAGGTAAAAGGACTAAAAACTAAAAGAACAAAACCACCAAGATGCTGAGGGTGGGGAGAGGTGCATTTGGTAACTGATTTTGATAAAGACCCAAATAGAACTTCAGGAAATGAAAAAAAACGTAAATGAGAAGTGTTACCTTCTTCAGTCATTTGGCCCCAGGTATTCTTGACTTGTCTGTTGGCTATCTGTTCTCTGGGAGAGACACATTTTAGGAAGGTAAACCCGGATGAAGTAGTTCTGCTGCCATAAATCTGAGTCTGAGTGGACAGGGTATGGGATTTTGTGGGCAGGGGCTGCAGCATCTGGTTGAAGGGTTAGAATAAAAGTGATAAAGTGGCGCGAAAGGGGACATTTGCTGTATTTTGAGAGAGGCCTATCTTGCAGTGATAATTTTGAGATGGAGCAAGACCCTAAGAGGGAGGCAATTCCAAGGAGGATGCTGGGAAAACTTGTTTGTTCATGAACCTGAAATTGGGTGAATGTTGGAGGGTATTGTTGCAAATTGAGCTGTTGATTAAAATGCAGAATCTCAAGTGTAGGGTTACTGCTGAGTGGAGAGGGACAAATGCATTCCCCAGGCTTTGGGCCTGGTGACATGGTGACATGTATGAAGCATTCCTCCCCCACTAAAGCCTTTAGTATGTGGGTAGCCTCTTCCCTCCCCTCCCCACTTCCTGGCTTTGTGTTTGATGCTAGTAGGGAGAGTAAGGACAGGAATGGTTAGTTAAGTTCCCTTTAATCAAACTCCTCATTGGGTACTTTTTGTGATGGACTGAGACTGACTGCTTGACTCCGTATTTTTGTTTTTTTATGGATGTCCAAATATTACTATGTGCCCCGTCTCACCTAACCCCATACCCCTAGACTTGTGTAATCAATCAGTTGGAAGTGTGTGTTGTGTGGTTTGTGTTCATCTCGCCCTTACCTGGAGCAGGAGCTAAGACCTTACCATATGTCCTTTGCATCCTTTAAACCTTAAAGTTCAATTAATAATTAGAAGAAGAAGAAGAGGAAATAAGCAGGTTAGATATAATAACTGCAGAGAGAATTAGTGAACAAAAAGGTAAATCTGAGAACATTCCCCAGAAAGCAGAGAGAAAGAAATGGAAAAGAAAATTTAAAACCTAAAAAACAAAAACAGTGGAAGATGGGGGGCAGGAGTATTCAGAGAGACAACATTTGAGAATTTTCCTGATTTGAGGATGAATACTTGAAGCTTATGGCTAAAAAGAACAATTAGTTCCATTATATATAAGTGAAACTAAATGCATAGTAGTGAAGTTGCAGAGCACAATAGAAACAAGGAGTCTTCAGAGCAACCAAAGAGAAAACACATAGCCTACAGAGGAAGGGCATTTATACTGACAGCTACAATAGAAGCCAGAACAGCATAAAACAATAATATCTTGACAGTGCTGAAAGAAAAACAAACCAACCTAGAATTCTACATCCATGTAAACTATCACTTAAGAGTTAGGATGAAATAAACATTTCAGAAAACCTAGGATTCTGCCAATAAAATGGAAGTTCACTGGTAGACTTTTGAAATATATATTTCAAAAAAGAAAGTTAAATCCAGAGAAGGGAGTAAGGAGCAAAATGGGATGGTGAACAAAGATACAGTTATGCACCCCCATGTTTTGTTCAAAGCTGAACCACATGTGTGACAGTGATCCCATAAGATTGTAATACCATATTTGTACTGTACCTTTTCTGTGTTTAGATACATTTAGGTACACAAATAATTACCATTGTGTTACTATTTATTTACACTATTCAGTATAATAACATGCTAAGATTATAACTTAGAAGCAGTAGGCTATACCATCTAGGTTTGTTGTAAGTACACTCAGTGATGTTCACACAATGATAAAATGGCCTAAGAATTCATTTTTCAGACTGTGTCCCTGTCATCAGGAGACATATGACTATATAAGTCAGCATATACTATTTAAGTGATAATCATAAAAGTGACTACCTAAGGGAGTATTAAGATGAAACTACTAAAATAGTAGAAGAAAGCAAGCATAAAATGGGAGGGGTGATTGGAGTAGTGATTTTTCTGTTATGCAAATTATACCTCAGTAAAGTTGTTTAACATTATTATATGCTATGCAGGGAAAAAAGGTGGTTTGAGAACAGAGTGTACTGTCTCAATATTATTCCAAGTAATATGCCATTAATTAAAACCCTTGATAATATTCTGACAGTGTTAATTGTTTTATGCTGTAATTTCTTCATTATAAAAATAAACTCTTCTCATTGGAAAAAACATAGCCAAGGTGATTTCAAAGATTAAATTGGAGAGGATGTTGCAGGAAGTTACTCCACCAGGGATGAATTATTTTAAAGCTATAGTAATGAAGAAAGTGTGGTGTTAGTGCAGGAATAGCGGGAATAGACAGACCATTTAAATAGAATGTAGAATCCAGAAGTAGTATTACACTTACATGGAAAATTGATATATGACGGAGTTGAGGAAAGCATAGATTGTTCATGATATGGTATTGGGAATATCAGTTGGGAACATCGGAATACGGAAAAAAACATAGCAGCCAATCCCCTCTCTTACTTAACCAAACAAATTCTTCACCAAATGAATTACCCAAATGTGGCAAACAAAACAAATTTATATTTTAAAAAGGAAAAGAAGAAAGAAAAAGTATGGCCTCTGTGTTTAGAAGGGTTACTGAAGACACAAAACCCACCTACCACAGAATAAAAGATAGATAGATTGAACTATAGTGAAATCTGTAAATCAAAAGACATCATAAGTCAGACAAAAATACAAATCACAAATTGAGAAAAGATATCTGTAACTCAGAAAACCAAATAAGGTTTAGTATCCAGAATAAATGACAAACTCCTACAAATCAGCTAAAGAAAGAAATGATTGGGCAACTCACAGAAGGGGAATGTCAAGTAGTCTGCAAGGAAAACAGGAAAGGTTGCCCAAACTTACTGTTGACTCTAAAAAGTAAATTAAGCATCAGGATATGATTTTATGGCCATGAAATTGGCAAAAAAAATTATTGTTTGATACTGCCAAGTGCTGCTAAGCATGTGGAACAATGGTAAGTTTCATATAATGTTTGTAGGAGGATGTCTCAATCTGTTAGGGCTACTGTAACAAAATACCATCAACCAAGTAGTTCATAAACGACAAAAATTTATTTCTCACAGTTCTGGAAGCTGGGAAGTGCAAGTTCAAGGTACCAACAAATGCAGTGTCTAGTGAAGGCTCCCACTGTGGGATTACTCTAGCTTTGTCTGCATGTATGGGGAGGGGCTGGCAAACAAATTCCCTCAGGTCTCTTATAATCTAATCTCATGCATGAAGACTGCTGCTTTCATGCCCCTCATCACTTCCCCAAAGACCTCACCTCCTAATACCATCATTTTGGGGATTAGGATTGGAGGACTCAAACATTCAGACCATGGCAAAAACATAGTTACAGTGGAAACTAATTATATTGAAATAGTTATGAAATTTGTGATATAGGATGCATTACTTGTGTATATTAACTAATAAGATCTAGTAGAAGGTTTAATAGCTACCATAGTTTCAAAGAAATGATTAGTATAAATGATACTCTGATGTACTGCAACCACTTGTTATGTGATATGAAAAATAAAAATCACAGATACTGCTGAATGCTATTAGATGTGTACAGTCATAATTGAAGTGAATGTTACATTTAAATTTGAAGTTAATGAAAAATAAAGATTCGTTTTCACACAAGTTCATAAACCTGTCTTAAAGGAGTTTAAGGACCCCAAGTTGAGAACCAGTGTCTTATAGACACTCTTACACATATGCCCAAGGAGATTAATATCACAACACTATTGTAGTATTGTAGTGGCAAAAATGGAAAGCAGCTTAAAGATTCCTCAGTAATAGATTATATATATTATGATATATTCAAACAATGGAAACCACATAGCAGTGAAAACAAGCCAGTTTACAAAAATGCGATGGATATTTTATTGTAGGTAAGATATCTTACTGTCTCTTTGTATACTCTCCTGAGTGATCTCAAACCATGTTTAGTTTAAAAAGCAAGCTTCTAAAGAATACTCTTTTTTTTTTTTTTTTTTTTTTTTTTGAGACAGAGTCTCACTTTGTTGCCCAGGCTAGAGTGAGTGCCGTGGCGTCAGCCTAGCTCACAGCAACCTCAAACTCCTGGGCTCAAGCAATCCTCCTGCCTCAGCCTCCCAAGTAGCTGGGACTACAGGCATGCGCCACCATGCCCGGCTAATTTTTTTTTATATATATATCAGTTGGCCAATTAATTTCTTTCTATTTATAGTAGAGACGGGGTCTCGCTCTTGCTCAGGCTGGTTTTGAACTCCTGACCTTGAGCAATCCGCCCGCCTCGGCCTCCCAAGAGCTAGGATTACAGGCGTGAGCCACAGCGCCCGGCCAAGAATACTCTTTAACATCATTTTATGAAACATTTCATACAAAGAGTAAAGGCTCATATAGGAATGATACGTCCAAATTTAGGGTTGGTGGTTATTCAAGGGTAAGGAGTCAGAATGAGGAAGACAACACAGAGGGGTTTAAATTATATCTGTAATGTTTAATTAACAGTATGATAGATATATTACTTATTGTATACCTAGACTTTACATGCTTGGACAGAATGTTAATATAACATAGTTTCAATTGTAATTTGCATAACAATTCAGGGTTTGTATGTATGGGACATCGTAGAGGGAAGAATAACAGATTGAGTGCTTCCCCCAAATCATCTCAGATAAGAAGTAAGTTAACCTATGAAGTACCTGGCATTTTAAACATGATTAAAGGATACCCATTAGATTACTTAATTCTCACAATAATCCTTGTGAGATGATGGTAATATATTCGTAATGGAAATTTTAATCAGTGCAAAGATAGAATACAAATTGGAATTTGTATTCTGATCTTTCTGCCTCGAAAATCCATGTTCATTCCATGACATTAAATTGCATCTCTAGCAAGTAATGATTTATTTTGGAAGTGGCAAGGTAACTGCACCTTACAAATTGAGACTATGTCTGAGGTATACATTAACAATAAAGATACTAAAATAATCCAAGCATGACTTTATAATTCAAAAATTTCTTAAAAATACTTTACCCTATTCTCATTCTTAATCAAGATAGGCTGATAAACTATCACCAGTAATTTTAGTGGTCCCCCTTTATTTTAACCCCTTTGATATATTTTAGCACATGGTTAGCAAACTGCATGACTTGGTGTTTTATGATTTTAAACAACATTCTGTTTTGGTTTTTGATTTCAGGATCGAAAGTTAACAAAGTCTGAGAGGCAGAGATTTAAAGAAGAGGCTGAAATGTTAAAGGGTCTTCAGCATCCCAATATCGTTCGATTCTATGATTCCTGGGAATCCACAGTAAAAGGAAAGAAGTGCATTGTTTTGGTGACTGAACTTATGACATCTGGAACCCTTAAAACGTAAGTCCATCAGTAGTTTAAAAGCTAAGAAGTATGAGAGAATTTGATTTTTGTAATTTCAGGCCTACCAGTTCTATTACGCAGCCTACTAAGGCTGGAACAGTTCTTCCAACTATTATTAGCATATTTTCCTGCCCACAGAGTCCTCTGCTGTATAAAGTGATTTCATAATTAATTATTAGAAAGTATTGAAATGAGAAGTTATTGCAGAATATTTAGTTATTTTAAATCTTACTGATAGTTGTTTCTAAAATTCAGTGGCTCAGGGATCAGAAATCAAATGTCAAGGTAGCCCTCTAGTGGTTAAAATGAGAATAAAGTTTATTGAGAAATGTTACCCATTTATCCATTGTATTAGTTTTTGTTATCTCTGTGCAACTTTTATATCAGATAAAATTGCATTATGACAGTTATCACTAAAAAATTCATGTAGTTCTATTTCTTAAAAGATCTAAAATTGATCCCAAAACAGCTAGACCTATTATCCCTTTGAAACAAATAGGTAAAATACACAAATTCCCTGTTACCTCTTATGAAGAGCTTTTTTTTTTTCCACTTTCACAGCTCACAGACTCTTTTGTTTTTTTTAGTGTTTAATAGATTTTATTTTACTGTATTATGGGGGCACAAGTGTTAAGGTTACGTATATTGCCCATGTCACCCCTCCCAGTGCGAATAAGAGCTTCAAGCGTGATCATCCCCCAAACATTGCACATCTAACTCATTGTATCTGTATATACCCATCCTCTCCTCCCCCCCCCACCTGCCTGAGACCCGATAAATGTTATTCCTATATGTCCACTTAGGTGTTGATCTGTTAATACCAATCTGCTGGTGAGTACATGTGGTGCTTGTTTTTCCATTCTTAGGATACTTCACTTAGTAGAATGGGTTCCAGCTCTATCCAGGAAAATACAAGAGGTGCTATATCAGCATTGTTTCTTAAAGCTGAATGGTACTCCATGGTATACATATACCTCATTTTATTAATCCACTCATGTATTGATGGGCACTTGGGTTGTTTCCATGACTTTGCAATTGTGAATTGTGCCGCTATAAACATTCGGCAGGTGTCTTTTTTGTAGAGTGTCATTTGATCTTTTGAGTAGATGCCCAGTAGTGGAATTGCTGGATCAAATGGTAGATCTACTTGTATCACATTAAGGTATCTCCATATTGCTTTCCACAGAGGTTGCACTAGTTTGCAGTCCCACCAGCAGTGTAGGAGTGTTCTTATCTCTCCACATCCACGCCAACATTTATTGTTTGGGGACTTTTGAATAAAGGCCATTCTCACTGGAGTTAAGTGATATCTCATTGTGGTTTTGATTTGCATTTCCCTGATGATTAGAGATGTTGAGCATTTTTTCATATGTTTGTTGGCCATTATTCTGTCTTCTTTTGAGAAGTTTCTGTTCATGTCCTTTGCCCACTTTTTGATAGAGTTGTTTGATTTTTCCTTGCTGATTTTCCTGAGTTCTCAGTAAATTCTAGTTACCAGCTCTTTTTCAGATGTGAAGCCTGCAAAAATTTTCTCCGATTCTGTGTGTTGTCTGCTCTCTTGAAAGTTACTTTGGCTGTGCAGAAGTTTTTTGATTTAATCAAGTCGCATTTATTTATTTTTGTTGCTGCTGTGATTGCCTTTGGGATCTTCTTCATAAATTCTTTGCCTAGGCCAATGTCTAGAAGAGTATTTCCAATGTTTTCCTCTAGAATTCTAATAGTTTCACACCTAAGGTTCAAGTCTGTTACCCAGCGTGAGTTGATTTTTGTGAGAGGTGAAAGATGTGGGTCCTGTTTCAGTCTTCTACATGTGGCTATCCAGTTTTCCCAGCACAATCTATTGAATAAGGATTCTTTTCCCCAGTGTGTGTTTTCGTCTGCTTTGTCGAAGATTAGTTGGCTATATGAGGATGGTTTTATATCTGGGTTCTCGGTTCTGTTCCACTGGTCAATGTCCCTGTTCTTGTGCCAGTCAAAAGCTGTTTTAATTACTATAGTCTGTAGTATAGTTTGAAGTCTGATAAATTGATACCTCCTATTTAGCTTTTATTGCCCAGGATTGATTTTGCTATATGGGGTCTTCTCTGGTTCCCTACGAAGTGTAAAATTATTTTTTCTGTATCTAGGAAAAATGATGATGGTATTTTGATAGGGATCGCACTGACTCTGTAGGTCACTTGGGGTAGTATAGACATTTTAACAATGTTGATTCTGCCGACCCATGAGCATGGAATATTCTTCCACCTGTTTACATCCTCTGCTATTTCTTTCTTCAGTGTTTCATAGTTCTCCCTGTAGAGGTCTTTTACCTCCTTAGTTAAATATATTCCTAGGTACTTTATATTCTTTGTTGCTATTCTGAAGGGAATTGAGTCTTTGATTTGGTCCTCACTTTTACTGTTGTTGGCATATATGAATGCCTCTGATTTCTGTGTATTGATTTTGTATCCTGAGACTTTACCAAATTCATTTATCAATTCAGGGAGTCTCTTGGTTGAATCCTTGGGGTTTTTTAGGTATAATATCATGTCATCAGCAAAGAGTGAGAATTTGATCTCTTCTGCTCCCATTTGGCGCCCTTAATCCCACTCTCTTGTCTGATTGCTGTAGCAAGGACTTCCAGCACTATGTTGAATAGAGGTGGAGATAGTGGGCAACCTTGTCTATGAAACACTGAAGAAGGAAATAGCAGAGGATGTAAACAGGTGGAAGAATATTCCATGCTCATGGGTCGGCAGAATCAACATTGTTAAAATGTCTATACTACCCAAAGTGACCTACAGAGTCAGTGCGATCCCTATCAAAATGCTATCATCATTTTTCCTAGATACAGAAAAAATAATTTTACACTTCGTAGGGAACCAGAGAAGACCCCATATAGCAAAATCAATCCTGGGCAATAAAAACTAAATAGGAGGTATCAATTTATCAGACTTCAAACTATACTACAGACTATAGTAATTAAAACAGCTTTTGACTGGCACAAGAACAGGGACATTGACCAGTGGAACAGAACCGAGAACCCAGATATAAAACCATCCTCATATAGCCAACTAATCTTCGACAAAGCAGACGAAAACACACACTGGGGAAAAGAATCCTTATTCAATAGATTGTGCTGGGAAAACTGGATAGCCACATGTAGAAGACTGAAACAGGACCCACACCTCTCACAAAAATCAACTCACGCTGGGTAACAGACTTGAACCTTAGGTGTGAAACTATTAGAATTCTAGAGGAAAACATTGGAAATACTCTTCTAAACATTGGCCTAGGCAAAGAATTTATGAAGAAGACCCCAAAACTCTAAAACTGTGTAGAAAAAACATACCACAACACAGTAAAAGCCATATATGACAGGCCCACAGCTAGTATCATATTGAACGGGGAAAAACTGAAAGCCTTCTCTCTCTGGTCTGGAACAAGACAGGGATGCGCACTTTAACCACTGTTATTCAACATAGTACTAGATGTTGTAGCTAGAGCAATCAGATAAGAGAAGGATATAAAGGACATCCAAATTGAAAAGGAAGAAGTCAAATTATGCTTGTTTACAAATGATACAATCTAGAGAACCCTAAAGACTCCACAAAAACAAGCGATTAGAACTCATAAGAAAATTCAGTAAAGTTGCAGGATACAAAAATCAGTAGCATTTCTATATGCCATTGGCAAATAATCTGAAAAGCAAACTAAGAAAGTAATCCCATTTATAATACCTACAAATAAAATACCCAGGAATAAACTTAACCAAAGAAGTGAAATAATTCTACAATGAAAACTGTAAAATATTGGTGAAAGAAATTGAAGAGGACACCAAGAAAATGGAAAGATAGTCCATGCTCATGGATTGGAAAAATCTAATTGCTAAAATGTCTATACTACCCACAGCAATCTACAGATTCAGTGCAATCCCCATCAAAATCCCAATGACTTTCTTCACGGAAATAAAAAAAAAAAATAATCCTGAAATACATACAGAACCCAGAATAGCCAAAGCCATCCTGAGCAAAAAGAGCAAAAAGAGGAGTCACCACATCTGACTTCCAATTATACTACAGAGCTGTAACAACCAAAACAGCATAATAACTGGTATAAAAACAGAAACAAAGACAGAACAGAATAGAGCACCCAGAAATAAAGCCACATATCTATATCAAACTTATCTTCAACAAAAGTGTTAAGAACATACATTGGAGAAATGACAGTCTCTTCAGTAATGGTGCTGGGGAAACTGCATATCCATATGCAGAAGAATAAAACTAGACTTAACCTCTCACCATATACGAAAATCAAATCAAAATGGATTAAAGACTTAAATCTAAGACTATCAAACTACTGAAAGAAAACATTTGAGAAACAATCCAGGACATTTATCTGGGAATGATTTCTTAAGTAATACCCCCAAAGCACAGGTAACCAACGTAAAATTGGATAAATGGGATCACATCAAGCTAAAAAGCTTCTGCACAGCAAAGGAAACAGTCAACAAAGTGACGAGACAACTCGCAGAATGGGAGAAAATATTTGCACATTACCCATCTGATAAGGGATTAATAATTAAAATATATAGAAAGCTCAAACAACTCAATAGGGAAAAAAAATCAAACAATTGGATTTAAAAATGGGCAAAAGATCTGAATAGAAGACACACAAATGGCCAACAGGTTTATGAAAAAAATGCCAAACATGATTAGTCATCAGAGAAACGCAAATCAAAACTACTATGAAATATCATCTCACCCCAGTTAAAATGTCTTTTATCAAAAAGGCAATAATGAATGCTGGCAAAGATGTGAGGAAAGGAGAACCTTCATATACACTCTTGGTGGAAATGTGAATTAGTGCAACCACTATGGAGAACAAGATGAAGGTTCCTCAGAAAACTGAAAAAAGAGAACTACCATATGACCCAGCAATCCCACTGCTAGGTTTATAGCCCTTTTCACAATAGCTAACATTTGGAATGGACTTAAGTGTTCATCAATGGATGAATGGATAAAAAGAATGTGGTACATATACACAATGGAAAAATAATCAGCCATAAAAGAGAATGAAATCCTGTCATTTGCAACAACATGGATGGAACTGGAGAACATTATATTAATATTAAGTGAAATAGCCAAACACAGAAAGACAAATCTTGCATATTCTGACTCACATGTGGGAGCTAAACATTAAAATAGTTGATCTCATGGAGACAGAGTAGAATGATGATTACCAGAGTCTGGGAAGGGTAGTGGGGAAGGAGTTGATAAAGCAGGTATGACTAATGGGTACAAAAATATAGTTAGATAGATAGAAGGACCAATATTTGATAGCACAACAAAGTGACTATAGTCAACAAAAATTTACAGTATACTTTAAAATAACTTAAAATGAGTGGAATTGGAATTTTCCTAAAATAAAGAAATGATAAATGCTTGAGGTGATGGATACCCCCATTACCATGATTTGATTAATATACTTTGTAAGCCTGTATCAAAGCATCACATACTCTGTAAATATATACAACTATTATGTGCCCATAATAATTAAAAACAAAAAAAATTGTTTAAAGAGTGATGGCTAGTATTGAGGATGTATACAGATTCCTAAGCAAGATAAGTGTATACAGATTTGGTTTTTATAGCTGGAAGAATAGAGAATAACAAGAACCGTTGGCAGCATTAGGAGAGGCAAATTGAGACAGAATGGGAATTAGTGCCAAAAATGCATGCTTTGGGGGGCTTTTGAGTTTCTAACTTTGTTCCACGTGTATAAATATTTAAATTAAAACAAATAGAGCACCCATACCTGAAAAATGGGAATGTGTGGGTTAAATTTGGATCAGGAAATGGAAATAAATTTATACTTAGTTATTAAATTGAGGCAAAATTCACATATGAAATTAGCCATTCTAAAGTGTACAGTTCAGTGGCATTTCGTACATTCACAATATTGTGTAAGCACCACATCTATCAAGTTTCTAAACATTTTCATCCAGCCCATCTATCATAGTTAGTCCTTAATTGCTCATTATCTAAATTCTTAGGCAATTTTCTTTTTACATTTAGAGTTCTCTTTTCCCCATCATTATCTGTTTTAGCTTCTGAGCCTCAGAGTCTATGGCAATAGGAGAAAGTGATAAAAATGGTACTAGACTTGGAGCTATGACTTCTACTCCCACCTCTGCCTCTGACTAACTGATCAGTTTCCCATCTGAAAAATAAGAGGTTGGACTAGCTGATTGGTAGTAGTTGTGGATGGGATTTTTTTATTGTGGTAAAAAATATACAACAAAATTTACCATCTTTTTTTTTTTTTTCTTTTTTTTGAGATAGGGTCTCACTCTGTCACAGTGGCTAGAGTGCAGTGGCATCATCATAGCTCACTGCAACCTCAGACTTCTGGGTTCAAGTGATCTTCATGCCTCAGCCTCCTGAGTAGCTGGAACTATAAGCATGCACCACCACACCCAGCTACTTTCTCTATTTTTTTGTAGAGATGGGATCTTGGTCTTGCTGAGGCTGGTCTCAAATCCTGATCTCAAGGGGTCTTCCCACTGCAGCCTCCCAGAGTGCTAGTATTACAGGTGTGAGCCACCATGCCCAGCCCATCTTTACCATTTTAAGCATCCAGGTCAATAGTATTGATGTCTTTCTGTGCAATATCCAGAACTCTTTCATCTCACAAAACTAAAAGTCTATAGCCATGGAACAACTCTCCATTTCCTCCCATCGCTAGACCCTGGAACCACCAACTGCTTACTGTCTCAATAGACTTATCTAATGAGGACATTTCATACAAATGGAGTCATAAAGTATATGATGTGACCCTTGTGTTTGGCATCTTTCACTTAGCATAAATTATGTTTTTGAGGATTATTATGTTGTAGCATTTGTCTGAATATACTTCATTCCCTTTTATGACTAAATAATATTCTATTGGATGTGTCAGGTGTGGGGACCAAATGTTAGGTCGTGTTCCCTGGTTCTTGGCTCCCAATACCAAAGAATGGTTATTGGTACCAGAGCAAATGAGCAGACCAAGCAGATGAAAGCAAGCAAAGTGCCAAAAGTTTATTAAAGCATAGAATGTTCTGAAGATGGATTGGGTCTATCCCTGGAAGTAGAAGAGAGCCTGAGTTTAACAAGATTTCTCCCCTTTATGCTGATTCCCAAATTCTATGCTAAGTGTGGGTAGAATATTCATGAGTTTTTTTGGAAAAAAGGTGGAGAATTCCCGGAATGGCAAATCCTCCCCTTTTCTATCCTTGTCTGGCAATTTCTGGGGATTGCCATAGTATTTGTAAACTGTCATGGCTCAGGTGGGTGTGATTTTTACTATGTTAATGAGGGTAGGTCACTTGAGGATACTGTCATCTTGTATGCATGCTCCAAAGACCCTCTTTTGTGCCCTTGGTCATATCTCCACTTTGGCCTTTCTACCTCCTTCTGGTTGGTCGGCCTTAGATACCCCCTGTCGTAGACCAATATCTGTTCAGTCCATGGAAGTCCCCTTGACATGTCATCTGTTCTTTCTTAGAAGCTCCCTCTGGTCAATTTGTTCCTCCTATTGTAGACAAAGCATCTCCTACTGCCATTTGTTTCTCAATGGAAACCCCCTAGACAAAGTATTTGTTCCCCCTCCTCCTTATTCCTACCTAACACATGGAAATACCACAGTTTGTTTATCTGTTCATTACACTGGTGAACATTTCCAATGTTTCCACCTTTGGGCTATTGTAAATAGTGCTGCTATGAATATTTGTGCGCAAGTATTTTTTTGAGCCCTTGTTTTTCTTTTGGCTATATACCTAGGAGTGGAATTGCTGAGTCACATGGTAACTTTGACTTATGTTTAACTTTTTGAGGAAACACGAAACTGTGTGTTTAATAGCTATGCTACTGGATATGACATGGTGTCTCATTATGGATTTGAATTGCATTGATCTAATGATTAATAATGTTGATTATTAAGTCCCTTGCCCATTTTTAAGTTGGATTGTTTATCTTTTTGTTGTTGATTTATGGCGTTATTTATATATTCTGGAAATTAGGCCTATATGAGATAAATGATTTGCCGATATTTTCTCCTATAAGTTGTCTTTTCACGTCCTTGATAATATTCTGAGATATACAGGTTAAGTATTCCTTATCCGAAATGCTTGGGAACAGACGTGTTTCAGACTTCAAATATTTTTGGATTTTGGAATATTTGCACTGTGCTCACCAGTTGAGCATCCTAAATCCGAAAATCCAAAATATTCAAATGAGCATTTTCTTTGAATGTCAGGTCAGAGCCCAAAAAGTTTCAGATTTTGAATCACAATGAATCTCAGATTTGGGATGCTCAACCTGTACCAAGTTTTTAATTTTGATAAAATCCAAACTATCTGTGTCTTTTCTTGCTCATGCTTTTCCTATCATATCTAAGACTCCAACGCCAAAACCAAGGTCATGCAGATTTACTTATAAGTTTTCTTATAAGAGCTTTATTGCTTTAACTCTTCTATTTTGGTTGTTGTTGCATTTTCTAGTTAACTTTTTTTTTTTTTTTTTTTTAGTTAACTTTTATATATGCTGTGAGGTCGAGGCTGATTTTATTCTTTTGCATGCTGATGTCCAGTTGTCCCAACACTATTTGTTAAAGAGACTATTTTCCCTTGGCAAACTTGTCAAAATCATTTAACCATAGATATAGAGGGTTTATTTCTGGACTCACAATTCTATTTCCTTGGTAGACATACCATGTTTCCCTGAAAATAAGACCTACCCATAAAATAAGCTCTAGCAGGATTTCTAAGCATTTGCGCAGTATAAGCCCTAGCCCAAAAATAAGACCTAGTGATGGGTGTGTCTGCGCAGCATATCTGCACAACCCATGCATTCCGTCACAGAGCGGTAAAGAAGAGGAGCAGCCCTTCTCATCTGTCCCATGAGAGCTCTATTGCTCAACATGAGAGATTGGGGCCAATGGTTCTAAAGGAAATACAGCCACAAGAAATTCAGGATGGAATTCGGGGTTTGGAGAGTTATGATGATGTTCCAGAAGAAGACGACTTAGCTATATTTGAATAAATGTAGATTGTTGTACCGTACTTAAAAAAAATAACACATCCCCTGAAAATAAGCCCTAGGGTGTCTTCTTGAGGAAAAATAAATATAAGACCCTGTCTTATTTTTTGGGAAACATGGTATCTATATATTATTAAGTCTTCGATTCATGAACACAGTGTATCTTTCCATTTATGTTGTCTTTAATTTCTTTTGGTAGTGTTTTGTACTATTTAGTGTGCTAGTCTTTTACATCCTTATTAAATTTACTCCTGTATACTTCATTCTTTTGGATGCTGTTGCAAATGGAATTGTTTTCTTAATTTTCTTTTTAGGTTGTTGATTGTTGATTTCTATAAATACAACTGACTTTTATATGTTAATCTTATACTTTTGTAACTGTTTAATTATTTTATTAGCTTGTGTGTGTGTGTGTTCTTTGGTGTTTTAATATATAGGATCATGTCATCTGCAAATAGAGATAGTTGTACTTCTGTCCTTCCAATTTGGATAACTTTACTTCTTTTTCTAGTCTAATTGTTCTGGCTAGAACTTCCAGTACAGTGTTTAATAGCAGTGGTTATCCTTATCTTATTTCTGATCTTAAGGGGAAACCAGTGGTCTTTAACCATTGAGTATGATGTTAGCTGTGGGTTTTTCGTAAATGCTCTTTTTTTTTTTTTTTGAGACAGAGTCTCGCTTTGTTGCCCAGGCTAGAGTGAGTGCCGTGGCGTCAGCCTAGCTCACAGCAACCTCAAACTCCTGGGCTCGAGTGATCCTTCTGCCTCAGCCTCCCGGGTAGCTGGGACTACAGGCATGCGCCACCATGCCCGGCTAATTTTTTATATATATATCAGTTGGCCAATTAATTTCTTTCTATTTATAGTAGAGACGGGGTCTCGCTCTTGCTCAGGCTGGTTTTGAACTCCTGACCTTGAGCAATCCGCCCGCCTCGGCCTCCCAAGAGCTAGGATTACAGGCGTGAGCCACAGCGCCCGGCCTCGTAAATGCTCTTTATCATGTTGAGGAAGTTCTCTGCTATTCCTAGTCTGGTGAGTATTTTTTTTTATGAAAGAGTGTTATATTTTGTTAAATGCTTTTATGTATCAAGTGAAATAATTATGTGCCCCCCCCCATGTTGTGTTATGCAGATTGATTTTCTTATGTTTAAACTCCCTTGCATGTTATGAATAAATCCCATTTGGTCATGGTGTGTACTACTTTTACTATGCAGTTGGGTTCAGTTGCTAATATTTTATTTGAAGATTTTTGCATCCTTCATAAGGGATATTTGTCTGTAGTTTTCTTTTGGTATCTTTAGTATCAGGGCAATACTAGTCTAATAGAATAACTTGGGAAATGTTTCATATTCCTCTTGTACTTTTTGGAAGAGCTTGAGAAGTATTTGTGTTAATTTTCCTTTAAATGTTTGGCAGAACTCACCAGGAAAGCTGTCTGGTCTTAGACTTTCTTTGTTGGGAGATATCTTGAAGGAATGTTCCATGTGTCCTTAGAAGAATATATATGAAGCTGTCTTGAGTGGTGTATTCTAGGCAAGTTTTCTGCCTTTTTCTTCTTTGTGCTCAAATGTGCTGTTACCTTTAGATGGCTTATAGTATTGTTCCAATCCTCTATTTCCCTACTGATCTTCTGTCCAGATGTTCTATCCATTAGTGAAAGTGAGGTATTGAAGTCCCAACTACTACTGTAGAACAAACTAATTCCTCTCTTCAGTTTTGTCAGTGTTTGTCTTATGTGTCTGGGGTCTCTATGGTTTCATGTGACTATGTTTATAATTGTTAAATTTTTTTGGTGGATTAGCCCTTTTATCAATATATATGATGTTCTTCTTTATCTCTTGTATCAGTTTTTTATTTAGTCTATTTTCTGGTATTAGTTTAGCCACCTCACCCTTCTTTGGTTACTATTTGCATGGAATATCTTTTTCATCCTTTCATTTTCAAACTATTCATGTCTTTGGATCTAAAATGAGTCTTTTTTTTTTTTTTTTTTTTTTTTTTACAGAGTCTCTCTCTGTTGCCCGGGCTAGAGTGCCGTGGCATCAGCCTAGCTCACAGCAAACCTCCAACTCTTGGGCTCAAGCAATCCTCTTGCCTTAGCCTCCCAAGTAGTTGGGACCATAGGCATGTGCCACCATGCCCAGCTAATTTTTTTCTATATATTTTTAGTTGGCCAATTAATTTCTTGCTATTGTTTTAGTAGAGGCAGGGTCTCACTCTTGCTCAGGCTGGTTTTGAACTCCTGACCTTGAGTGATCCTCCCACCTCGGCCTCCCAGAGTGCTAGGATTACACGCATGAGCTACTGCACCTGGCCTAAAGTGAGTCTCTTATAGATATTATACAGTTGTTCTCCTATTTTTTTAATCCATTCTGCCCATCTCTGACTTGACAGAGTTTAATCTATTCACATTTAAAGTAATTAGTGATAATGAATGACTTTTGCCATTTTCCTACTTGTGTTCTGTATGTTTTGTACCTTTGTTTCTTATCTCCTCCATTAGTGCTTTTTTATATTTAATTGATTTTTTTTGTACCACTTGATTTTCTTTTCATTTCCTTTTTTGTATAGTTTTTAAAATATTTTTTCAGTGATTACCTTGAGGATCACAATTAACATCATAAATTTCTCACAATCTAGTCTGAATTGATATCAAACTATCTTTAATAGCATATAAAATCTCTGCTCCTAAACACCTCTGCTCCCAAACACCTCTTCCCATTTTATGTTTCTGTTGTCTCATATTTTTGTCTTTATACATTGTGTTCCCATTAACATAGATTTATAACTATTGTTTTATGCATTTGTCTTTTAAATCATGTAGGAAACAAAAAGGAGTCTTAAATAAAAATATATATTAATATTGATTTGAATATTTAGCTATGTTGTGACCTTTGCCAGAAATTTTATTTATTCTTTTGGGTTCAGATTACTATCTAGCGTCCTTTCATTTCAGTCTAAGGACTCTCTTTAGCATTTCTTGTTAGTAAACTTCCCCAGCTTTTGTTTATCTGGGAATGTCCCTCAGAAATTCTCCCTTATAATTTTGTTGGATATAGAATTCTTGGTTGGCAATTGTGGGGGAGGGTTGTTTATTTGTTTGTTTGTTTTCCTTTCAGCACTTTAAATATGTCATCCCACTGCTTTCTAGCCTTGTCATGGTTTTTGCTGAGAAATTGGCTCATAATCTTATTGATCCCTTGGTCATGATGAGTTTTTTCTTGCTACTTTCAAGATTCTCTCTTTGTCTTTGTTTTTCAACAGTTTGAATATAATATGTCTCATTGTAGATCTATTTGTGTTTGTTGTTTTGGGAGTGTGCTGAGCTTTTTGGATGTATAGATTCATGTCTTTTGTCAAATTTGGAAAATTTGTGATCATTACTTTCTGAAATATCCTTTCTGTTCTTAAACTCTTCTTCTGGGACTCCCATTGTACATATATTGGTAATCTTGATGGTGTCCCACAGTTCTCTTTAGCTCTGTTTATTTTTCTACATTCTTTTTTTCCCCTCAGGCTGAATAATTACAATTGACCTTTCATCAAGTTTTCTGCCTTTTTTCTTCTTTGTGCTCAAATATGCTGTTGAAACCCCCTAGTGAGGCTTTAGTTATTGTGTTTTCAGCTCCTGAATTTCTGTTGGTTCCTTTTAATAACTTACACCTCTTTATTGATACTTCTGTATTTGAATTGAATGTCCTCTATACTCTAATATTAATTTGGCAGCCATTGTTGTTAGCATTTAGTCTTCCAGTTTTGTATAATAGATACTATAATTACTCCCATTTAACCATGAGTTGATTGCCAGTTTATAAGTAAATATTTCAGTACTGAGAAGCTGATTAGGAGCTCTGGTTATGAAGGTGGATCTTTTTAACTACTAGGCTTTTTCAGTGGGATTGCACAAGGATCAGTCATAATGAAGGACTACAAAAAGGTGCTACTATGTTAGAGAGAGCTTTTTTTATGGCCTGTTCTGCACTGATGGTACCTGCTTGTCACATTTCTCTCTCAAGGTGATCAATCAACTTATGGGATCTCATTATGTTGCCCCAGCTAGATTGATACTTCTGGAATCAAATGATCCTCCCACCTCTGCCTCCTAAGTAGCTGGGGTTACAGGCATGCACCCCCATGCCCAGCTGGCATTTTTTTTAAGTGCTTGCTCTAGAGATTGCATTTGTATCCTTAACTTTGCACAATTAATTTATGATTAATACTGCACCATTTCACATAAGATACTGGATTAATACTATACAATTTCATGTAAAATATAAGACCCTTGAACAAATAGTTTTGTTTATCCTCGCTAACATTTGTTCTTTATGCTATGAATTTCATATATGATACAGTTACATAAAAAGTCATAGCAAGTATGGTTAAATGGAAGTAAATATCTGTTCCACAAAGACTAAAAGAAAAATGTAATGTTTTATAGTTAAAATTTTTAGTTCTCTTCATTTTTTTCCTGAATATTTCCAGGTAACATATGCATTGCAACTCAATCCCAAAATATATCTTCCCTGCAGTGAGTACCATCAGAAATCTCTGGTCAGTTCATTTAGCAGTAGTTGGGCTAATTGGGATCTATTCCACATAATATATACTTCAGATGTCATCTAGAGATTTGGTCAGTAAATATGCAGAAGTTAATGCTCTCCTTCAGTGCCTCCTTTCTGAGATTTCCCCTTTCCTTTCTAGATCTCTATTGTTCAATAAAACCTTCTGTAGTATGGAAATGTTCTATAATGTGCACTGTCCAAATCCGTAGCTACTTGCCACATATGGTTATTGAGCACTTGAAATGTAGCTAGGGCAACTGAAAAAAGTAAATGTTTTTGTGTTAAGTAATCTCCAGTTATATATACGTGGTCACATTGGGCTAGTGGCTACTTTAGTGGACATACCATCATTGTAGAAAGTTCGGTTAAACAGTGCTGTTCTGGATGCTGTGGTCATCCCAAACTGTCCTCATTTCCATCTGGGGTTTAGCAGACTCTTCTTTTAGGTGAAAAGGTATAGAAAGAAGGAAGCTCAAGCAGTGCTTTCCCTTTATCCCATCCGATTTATGACTGATTTTGATTGCTTTCAAGAGCCTTTAGATAGTTTTATATATTGACTGAGTGTGTAAATACATCTGTATCTGATAAGAGCTACTCTACCCATTTACCAGAAACAGAACTCTGCTTCATAATCATGTTAACAGTGAACTCATTTTAAGGAATTCATTTTTGTGCTTTGTTGTCAAAATTCTCTTACCAGTCACAAATTAAATATTTTTGGCTCTGAAATATTTAGGTACTACTAATGCTGATACTGCCAACCTGGTATTCCATTCCCTTAAGAAAAAAACTAGTTACATAATACTGTAATTGTTTAGATGAAAAAGTATTTGGAGGACTTATTTATTTTTCTGTGTCCTGTAATAGAATTTTCATTTTAAACTATCCTAGCCTCTTTTAACCTTACTAAAAAGTATCACTAACCTTTAAAGTTAATGAATCTTAATATTCTAAATTTGATATTCCTATCTTGGGTATGTTAGAATTTAGTGGAATTCTTCAAAGCAACAAACTCATATCATTGATAACTTGTTTGGTGTACCTTGCCTTTTCCAGGTACCTGAAAAGGTTTAAAGTAATGAAGATCAAAGTTCTAAGAAGCTGGTGCCGTCAGATCCTTAAAGGACTTCAGTTTCTTCATACTCGAACTCCACCTATTATTCACCGGGATCTTAAATGTGACAACATTTTTATCACTGGCCCTACCGGCTCAGTCAAGATTGGAGATCTTGGTCTGGCAACCCTGAAGCGGGCTTCTTTTGCCAAGAGCGTAATAGGTATGTTTCAAGTGTACCTTGGAACACTTGGCCTTCTGGCATTCTTTTTATTTAGAGACCTGGCCCTCTCAGAGCTTTTAGTAATGAGATTAAACTTTTTAAAATTCATAGCTTAAACCTAAGAGGTGATCAGTTTTACTTAAGAGATACAGAGTTCTCTATATTTATTCTTCTAAAATTATCTTAAAGACTTGGTGTTTTACAAAATTACATTGAAAGAAATAAGGTGAACTTTGTTGCCGAAATCCCATGTAACAATATTATTGAGTCATACCATTTACTATTTATTATTATGTACTATTTGTATATATTATATACTATTTATTTAATAGACACAGCATGTCACTTCATAAAGAAATAGAATTTGTATGTAGTTTAGTTTCTAAAATGTTCATTTGAGGCCAGGCACGGTGGCTGATGTCTATAATCCCTGCACTTTCAGAGGCTGAGGTGGGAGGATCACTTGAGCCCAGGAGTTCAAGACCAGCCTGGGCAATATTGCGAGATCCCATATTTTCTATTTCTACACAAAATAGAAAAAATTAGCTGGATATGGTGGTGCATGCCTATAGTCCTAGTGATGCAGGAGGCTGAGACAAGAGGATTGTTTGAGCCCAGGAGTTTGAGGTTGCAGTGAGCTATGGTCAACACCACTGTATCCAGCCTAGGCCACGGAGCAAGACCTAGTCTCTAAAATGTTTGTTGAGAGAGGTGTGTGTGTGTGTGTAATATTATATATATACCTGCCTGTGAAAACTTTATTTTAAAAAGTGAAAATAAATATGACAGTTCATTCTTAGAAGTTGGTTTTATCAACTTACTCCCACTCTTCAGAAGTTGTGAACTCTCTAGAACAGGGTTTCTCAACCTTAGTACTAGTTAGATTTTAGGCTGGACAATTCTTTGTTGCATTGTAAGATTCTTTAGCAGGACCCCTAGTCTCTACCCACTAGATTTGAGTAATATACCATCTGTCTACTTGCCACTACTTGTTAAAACCAAAAATATCTCCAGATAGTACTATGTATGTCCCCTGGAGGACAAAATTGCACCCTGTTGAGAATCACTGATCAAAAGGACAAGGCTGTCCCTTTCAGATTTTTAACTATACATAGTTGCAGGTGGAAAAATAATTTAATGCCTATTTTAATAAGCTTTCATTCTCTGAAGAGGGTATCACAATTTAAAAACTTAATCTTCACAAGCATTCTACTCCACTCCCCCCAAAAAGTGATAACAAAAGAAACTCATTAATTTTTATGTGGACTAGACTATTAAGTATTAATAGGAAAAGCATAGAATACCAGTTATTTGTACATCATTATAAAACAGTATTATCTGTCAAATATTATGTACCTAGGATTTGGAATGCTGTTTTTATATTTCCATATAATACATTAACAAGAAGAGTGGGACAAGAATTATTTAAAACTGAATTTCCTTTTTGTCTTCCTCACAAAAAGCATTTCGTTGTCTTTGGCATCTTAAAATCTCTGCTCAAGAGAGTTTTTATTCTTTGTTTGCTTGTTAAGCGATAGTGTACAAGCCTGTTCTTGGAAATGCCCTATAATTTGAGGTATACAGATCTAATTTTTTGGAAGCGTTGCAAAACCTAGTCTTGTGGGATCTGTGCTTATAAAACAGTCTTTATTTGAGTTCTATATTTGGTGTGTGTATGTATTTGGTTTTTGCCTGAGGTTTTCAAGCCCTCACTTTATTTCTTATATCTGCAGTAGGCTTATTTGTGTACTGCAGATGGGATGGTAAGTATGTGAAGAAAAGGGCTTTGGTGAGTAGCCTTTGTAGACAATTATATTTTATTATTTTAAAAAACTTGCTATCAGGTTTTTGACTGCAAGGCCTCCTTAGAAAGTGAAACTAACCAGATGGAGTGTTAATGGCAAGAGACTGTGTTAACCTTATAGCTACCATACAGTAGGGGGCAGGCAAGTGTTAATATTTTGATCTTGTTAAATCTATCATTTTATCTTACACATAGCTGTCATTATGTCTTTGTTTCTTGCTAGTCTCTTACCTTTCTAGTTAAATTAGTTTATCTCTTAGCCAAGCCTCTATTTTGATATACCATATAACAGGAATTCAGATTAAACAGTAAATAGACACTTGACCCTATTCCAGTATCTTATGAAGGCCTTGCAGTGGAAGATCTTCTATAAAATATTTGATGGAGCAGACTGACTGAGAAGATTTCCTTCCTCTTTATTCCCCCTTTCTTTTCTCTCCCCACCTTCCCATTCCAATTTCTTCTCTCTCACAGGTCAACTCCTCTGATTCTGCCTCTGGTGAGTAATGTCTAAAGCTTCTGCTCACGTTGAGACCGAATCATTCTTTTAATTTTAGGTACCCCAGAGTTCATGGCCCCTGAGATGTATGAGGAGAAATATGATGAATCTGTTGACGTTTATGCTTTTGGGATGTGCATGCTTGAGATGGCTACATCTGAATATCCATACTCGGAGTGCCAAAATGCTGCGCAGATCTACCGTCGAGTGACCAGTGTAAGTCTTCCCCTAACTGGTTGGTGACCTTGGGTCACATCTAACAACCAATCCCAAGCTGGATAACATGAAACCATGCAAAAGGGAACAAGAGTAGAAAGCATGCTGAGTGAAGTATTGGGGTGGAAGAAGATTGAGTTATCTGCACTGCTATTGCTCATGGTATAGTAAGAGAAAAGCTAAAGATCAAAGAGCCACTGTTCATCTCAGACCCTCCTTGTATTCATTTAAATCTTTATTATGAGATACATTATGTTTAAAAAACACTCTCATCACCTACTTTTCAACCCCCCATTAATTCATTTAAGTTCTCATTCTTTCCTACCACATTAGTTTCTGAGTTAAAAGTAATTCTTTTAACTCTAGATGCTTTGTCAGATTATTCAGAATTTTCTCTGAATGGCTTGAGTTGATTTATTAATGTATTAAATCATATATATATGAGTACCCATAATATTTAAGGCATAAATTAATATCTTATTATAGTTGAAATTATCCATGGTAGTTCATGTCTACTAACAGAGATATTGTCTACAGCTTTCCAGTTGAAACCTGAAAGCTAGTTGTTATGATTCATTATTTCATTTTACCACTATATACTTCATTATGCTACTCCAAAAAATGCAGATCTTATTTAACCATATTATACTTAATAAAATTAATAGTAATTTCTGGATCATCTAATACCCTGTACCTATTCAGATCTTCCTCCATTGTTTCAAAGATGTTCATTGATAGTCAGTGTTCATCAGGTCCCATCAAGGTCCCATCAGGGTCCCCAGAAGATATTTTGTTGTTGTATCTCTTAATCTAGAACTGTTGCTTCTACTCTTTTTCTATATGCCATAGCTTTATTAAAGAAATTACATTAATTATTTTGAGGAATGTTCCACATTCTTAATTTACCTATTCGCCTCCTTGTGTTGTCATTTAATTTATTATTTTTCCATAGTTTGGAAAGGGAAGTTTACCTTAAAGTAAATTGAGGTATGTCAACAATGTAAAAATAATTTTGCCTTTTTTACTCACATTCACATAAGAGTATATAATGTAGATTTCCAGAGGCTATGTGCTGTATGAACTGCATGTTACAGCAGAGTGAATGCAGAAGCACATATGAAAATCCATTCATCTTCTATTGAATGTAAAATCATACTAGTCTCTTCCCTGAGTTTTTCTTGTTTTGGAAAATATTGAATTTGTTTAAAATGTTATATATATCATTAACATAATGGATTTATTATAATTGTTAATGAATTAAATACTTCTAAACTTTCTTATTTTTTACTTCTAACATGGTAAATATCAATAGTTATAACACACTCAAACAAAATCTATCTGAGGTTCCCAACAATTATAAAAGTATAAAGGGTCCTGAGACAAAAGTTTGAGGACCACTATTCAAAATCTGGATAAAATTTAGGCTAAACTTTTTTTTTACAAGGATACTTAATGTGTGGTTTTTTAAATACTGTATTACTTACACCAAGAGGCACAGAGTACTTTGTTATCCCATTTTTAGTCATGTAATGTGTATTGAATTTTGACATTATTAATATTAATAGATTTTATTATAAATTGCTTGCTTAGATTTTGATAGCTGAGTATAATGGAAATAAACACTGATAGGAAACATTTTGCTTTAAGTAGACCAAATTAGTTTTACATCTTCACAGAGACTTGGAAGAAATCTTTGTAGTAAAGGATTAATTATGATCATTTGTTATAATTACTGAGTGTTCCTTTAATGTCTTTTATTAGTTTGTTTGTTTTTTCTTATTTATTAATTTATTTTTATTTCAGCATATTTATTATGGGGGTACAAATGTTAAGGTTATGTATATTGCCCATGGCCCCCTCCCGCCTCAAGTCAGAGCTTCAAGTGTGACCATCCCCCAAACGTTGCGCATCTCATTCATTATGTCTGTATATACCCATCCCCTCCTCCCCGCTCCCACCTGCCAACACTCGATAAATGTTATTCCTGTATGTCCACTTAGGTGTTCATCCGTTAATACCAATTTGCTGGTGAGTACATGTGCTTGTTTTTCAATTCTTGAGATACTTCACTTAGTAGAATGGGTTCCAGCTCTATCCAGGAAAATAAAAGAGGTGCTATATCACCATTGTTTCTTAAAGCTGAATAGTACTCCATGGTATACATATACCACATTTTATTAATCCACTCATATACCACATTTTATTAATCCACTCATGATGGGCACTTGGGTTGTTTCCACAACTTTGCAATTGTGAATTGTGCCGCTATAAACATTCGAGTGCAGGTGTCTTTTTTGTAGCGTGTCATTTGATCTTTTGGGTAGATGCCCAGTAGTGGAATTGCTGAATCAGATGGTAGATCTACTTGTATCACTTTAAGGTATCTCTATATTGCTTTCCACAGAGGTTGCACTAGTTTGCAGTCCCACCAGCAGTGTAGGAGTGTTCCTATCTCTCCACATCCTCGCCAACATTTATTGTTTGGGGACTTTTGGATAAAGGCCATTCTTACTGGAGATAAGTGATATCTCATTGGAGTTTTGATTTTCATTTCCCTGATGATTAGAGATGTTGAGCATTTTATCATATGCTTGTTGGCCATTATTCTGTCTTCTTTTGAAAAATTTCTGTTCATGTCCTTTGCCCATTTTTTGATAGGGTTGTTTAATTTTTCCTTGCTGATTTTCCTGAGTTCTAAATAAATTCTAGTTATCAGCTCTTTATTGGATGTGTAGCTTGCAAAAATTTTCTCCCATTCTGTGGGTTGTCTGTTTGCTCTCTTGACAGTTTCTTTGGCTATGCAAATGCTTTTTAATTTGATCAGGTCCCATTTATTTATTTTTGTTGCTGCTGTGATTGCCCTTGGGGTCTTCTTCATAAATTCTTTGCATCAGCCAATGTCTAGAGGAGTATTTCCAACGTTTTCCTCTAGAATTCTAATAGTTTCACACCTAAGGTTCAAGTCTATTACCCAGCATGAGTTGATTTTTGTGAGAGGTTAAAGGTGTCAGATAATTCTAATAAGTAGCCTAATCATTATTCTATAGTAATTTACATTATGAATTGGTTTTTTTATTTCACTGAAACTGGTTGAAATTTCTTACTATCTCTTCCTGGTATAAGGAGCTTATGTGATATCAGTTTGCTTATATCAAAGCAAGTATAAATTCTTAATATTATCTTTTGCTATTGTTCTTCTTCATCCAAACATTTTATTCTTTCTTTTATTCCTACACATTTGTACATGCTATATACCGTACCTTCTCTACAAGATCATAATTTGAATTAATTTATCTCTATAAAGTGTTTCTCTATAACTTCACCCTTTTATCTGTGTTGCTGTTCCAAATTAAAAATGTCTCAGTACTAATAAATGTGATATTTTCTAAATCCCTGCTATATACCATACTCAGAGCTTTACACTAGGTAAAGGTGAATGACATATATATTCCCTGTCTTCAGAAAACTAGCTCTAATATAGAAGATAAATGTGTAAGCAAACAATTGTAATTACAATATGGTGAGTATTTTAATTAATAGAGCCAAGCACTAGGAACAGTGGAGGAACAATGGTTAACTGTATTGTAGATTAGGGAAGGTTTCACAAGTATAAACTGTCAAAAAGGAAGAAGGGGAAATAAGAGTGTGAGCCCATTCTAAAAAGTGAGAATAAGATGCATGTGAATACTGACGTGCCAAACACCATAGTACAATTGAAGAAGGTGAATCTGTTATCTTGTGTTTGGAAGGGAGGGACAAATCAATCACTCCAAATCCTTTCTCATTACAGGGCAAAGATTTAGAAGTCAGTGATTAAGAGGGGAACTTGTAGCTACTGGTAAGGGTTTTTGCTGCTATTATATTATTTTCTTTTAAAGATGAAATTTTAAGGAAATTAAAGGAAATTTTTTTGTTTATAGGCTTTTGGAAAGAGCAAGAGGGAATAGAGTTAGGTTGAAATTACAGGGATAGGGGAAGGTGGGCAGTGAGCAGGTGGATAATGGATAGAGTAATACCCAGGATTCGGTGGGATCATGAGTATGGTGTAATGAACAGTAAGCCTTAATAGGGAAGGCTTTTTCCTGAGATGAGGTAAGCACTGGTCCCCAACCTTTTTTGCACCAGGGGCTGCTCACTTCCTACTGTGCGACCCAGTTCCTAAATTTCCTGGAAAACGGTTTTTTCGTGGGTGGAGGGGTGGGCTGGGGGGAGGTGGTGCTCATGTGGTGATGCGCAGCCTGGTTCCTAACAGGCCATGGGCCAGGGGTGAGGGGGACCACAGAGGGAGATTATTATGATGGGTTTTGGAGGCAAAGTCTTGGGTTAACATCGCTGCTCTGCTTATTATTATATCATCTTGAGCAAATCACTTAATTTCTCTGTATTTTGTTGATTTTGTTCTCTGTAAAAGAGATACCCTTACCCCCTTACAGATTGTTTGGCACAATGCCTGGAACTGGTGCTGGTAGTAGACCCTGGTTATTTTCTGTGAAATATGAGTTAAGTCATCTTCTCAAGGGTGTAGAATGAAAGGTGGCCTTTAAGGGTGTAAAGGCTTGAAATAACATCTCTGGAATTTTGAACTGATTAGAAAATAATAATAATTGTAATGTAGTACCAAGCCTCCAGAATTTCTTTACAGCATTGATAAACACTATTGTGTAAACAATGCATCCATTGTTTGTGCTTCAGTCTATGTGTCTGTAAGTAGAAAACAGCAAATTTTTGTCTGACTTTATTTCTTGTGACAAACTATAATAGCTTAGATTGCTTTATTAGTTCTTAGTTGTCTATATTCCAAATTCTGTATACCAGGGTTTGAAGAATCTAGTATGGTAAGTTATTGGGGTAGGCTTCATAGGAGAAACATTAATTTTATTTAGTATCCTCTCCACTTGACAAATTTCATGTATTTATTCATGAATTATAAACTGACCAAGCACTATACAATACACTGAGGACATACCAAGGCTAATATTATGCCTCACATGGAGCTTATATTCATTTGTTTGGGAAAAGTTGATAACTCTATAGGAATGATAACAGGGTTCATGTCTAGAATAGATGGGAGGTAAAAGTAGAAACGGAACTGGGTTTATTGCAATGGTGCAGTGAATTCAATCATTCATTCTTTTTGCCTGAAATGTATAACTAGATACCAATGCAATCTGATTTTTTAAATTGAAATAAGTAACTTATGTAATGAGGGAGGAAATATAAGCTACTAGATTCAAAAGTTAGGAAAAATTAACAGAAGTTGCTATGGATGAAAATAGATTTAGAGATGAGCATGCTGTATGATGTACTTATCTAGGTGATCTCTGAAATGTTTTCTATCTCAGTAGATTCCTGATGTTTCAGAATGGTTTGACTTAAGGGTTTCTGCCACAAGATTGCGAGGATAGTATCAATAACTAGCTTTTTAAAATTTACATCATTGGAACATAAATTCCAAAATCTGTTATTGGGAGATATTTGAAGAATTTTACTTTCTTTTTTTTTTAATTCCCACAGCTTTTCAGTAAGATAGTAAATAAATACATGACAAATTATTCTGTGTACAGATGACTATCTAGATATTGAAACTTACGAATCTGATTACATAATCAAGTAGTAGGCTTTCAGTTGTCATTAAAGTCTGTAGTAAATTTTATTTTATAAGTTTGTAATCTAATATTTTGTATTTATTGCTTTTAATAAATATTCAAGGACCTTTGGGGATTTGATTGATTAATTGTATGGCATAATGTGCCAGGTCAGAGTATTGAATAGGAACAATTTTCTTCTTTATTGTATGTGCATATTAAAAGTGTATATTAGTGCTTTTTAAACAGTTTTATTGAGATATTTTATATACCATATAATTCACCCATTTAAAGTGTATAATTCAATGGTTTTAGTATCTTCACAGTTATATATAGCCACCATCATAGTCAACTTTAAAATAATTTTTTCTACCTGAAAAAGAAATCCTGTACCTGTTCACAATCACTCCCCTATACCTACATTCCCCCCAGCCCTAAGCAACCACTAATCCGTTTCTGTCTCTATAGACTTCCCTATGCTGAATGTCTCATACAAATGGAGTCATAATATGTGGCCTTTTGTGACTATGGTATATTGTTTTCAAGATTCATCCAGGTTGTAGCAAGTATTTGTGCTTCATTCCTTTTAAGGCTGAGTAGTAATAATATTCCATTGTTTGTACACACCACAATTTGTTTAGCCATTTATCTTTTGGTGGACATTTGGACTGTTTCTACCTTTTGGCTGTTGTGATTAGAGCTGCAATAAATATTCACATATAGGTTTTTTTTCCACTTCTTTCAGATGTATACCTGGGAGTGGAATTGCTGAGTTATGCTAACTCTCTAACTATTTGAAGAACTGCCACCCTGTATTCCAAGTGCCTGCACTATTTTACATTCCCACCATCCATATGAGAGAGTTCTAATCTCTCCAGATTTTCTTCTTTTCTCCCTCCCCTGCCCTCCTCTCCCCTTCCCTCCCCTCTATATTTAATGTTGTTGTTGTTGTTTTTGTTTTTGTTGTGGCTCTGTTGCCAGGCTGAATTTCAGCGGCACAATCATAGCTCATTGCAGCCTCAAGCTCTTGGACTCAAGAAATCTTCCCACCTCAGCCTCCCAGGTAGCTAGGACTACAGGTACATGCCACCACATCCAGCTAATTTTTAATTTTTTAATTAATAAAATAGCGGTAGGAGTCTCAATGTGTTACTCAGGCTGACCTCAAACCTCCTACCTCAACCTCTCAAGTAGCTTGGGACTGTAGACACATATCACCATGCCTGGCTAATTCTTCTTATTTTTTGTAAAGATAGGGTCTCGTTATGTTGTCCAGGCTGCTCTTGAACTCTGAATCTCAGGTGATCCTCCCACCTCAGCCTCCCAAGGTGCTGGGATTACAGGTGTGAACTACCACGCCTGGTCACAAAAGTTTTTAATTTATTTCAATCATAGTTTTCAAAGTTTTGTACTTCTTTTGTTAAATTTATTTCTAAGTAATGTATTTTTGTGTGTGTATTATAAATGGAATTGTTTTCTTAATTTCAATTTTGGATTGATCATTAAAAAAATATTAAGTTATTAAGTATGAAATGTGTGATTTCTATAAGTACTAAGTTTGACAGTTGATATGTCTGACATTTCCCTTTGACACTTCTTGTTTTATTTTTATTGTGAAAAGGTGCATCCTCAGTCTTTCAAATGCAAGTTTTGGTTTGTGATTATCTGTCAGATTTTCTTTAGAGCAATTTTTTTTTTTGTGAAACCATAGATAAGTAAAAAATTTGTGTTATTTTCAAATACGAATTCCATCGTGGAGCCAGTGCGGCACAGACAGCTCAAAATAGCAACGAATTGTTTGGGAAGGATATGGCTTATGAATGCACAGTATTTCCATGGTTGAGAAGTTCCGTTCTGATGATGTTAATCTCGAAAATGAGCCATCTGGGCAACCTTGAGACCAAGGGTAGATAATGATGAGCTGAAAGCTGTAGTGGAAGTGAATCCATCTCAACCTATGCGTGAATTACCAGCAAGGTTTGTTACTATTCCAACATTATTGAAACATTTGAAACAAATCGGCAAGGTAAAGAAGCTGGGTAGATGGGTTCCACGTGAATTAAATGAGCATCAGAAGAGAAATCCTCTCAAAGCTTGCCCCTCTTTGCCGTCAAGACATTAAGACAAACCATTTCTACACCACACTGTTGTATGTGATGAAAAGTGGATTCTTCCTGACAATCGTAAGTGTTCAGCACAATGGTTGGATAAAGATGAAGTGCAAAGACCAAATATTCATGAGAAAAAGCTAATGTTGTCTGGTGGTCCAGCACTGGTATTGTCCACTATAGCTTCATGAAACCTGGTCAATTACAGTGGATGTCTACTGAAACCAGTTGGACAGAATGATGAGGATGCTCGTTAAGCAGCCAAGTTTGGTTGGTAGAGATGAGCCAATCCTTTTGTAAGACAGTGCTCATCGAGCACATGTCACACAAACACTGCTGCTCAAACTACAGAGGCTGGACTTGGAAAGCCTCTGCCATCCACTATATTTGCCAGACCTTGCATCAACTGACTACCACTTCTTCCAGGCTTTGTGCCACTTCTTGCAAGGAAAAATATTCAATTATTGATAAGCTATGGAAAACAGCTTTTCATGATTTTATTGCCACTTGCTGTCTAGGCTTCTTTGCTGCTGCCATAAAAAAGCTACTGTTAAGAATGCAAAACTGTGTCGATAGTTTAGGTGCACACTTTGATTAATTGTAATCAAATCAGTTAATTTAATGACCTAACATTATTATTGATTTTTGTGTATTCATCTTGAATTCTACAGCCCTGTTGAGCTAACTTATTCTGGATGCCTTTTACTTTTTTTTTTTTTTTGCACCTTATTGCCCTGGCTAGAATTTCCAGTACACTGTTAAATAGACATAGTGAAAGTAGACATCTTTATCTTATTCTTGATCTCTGGGGGAAGGTATCCAGTCTCTGGGGGATGTTTTATAGATGACCTTTATCATGTTGAGGAAAATCCCTTCTGTTCTTAGCTTGAGTGTTTATTATGAAAGGGTATAGGATTTTGTCAGATGCTATTGAGATGATCCATGTACTGTTGTTTTTCCATATTTTTTCATATTCAAAGTGTTAACCTGTTTTTTAACCTGTTTCTAGTTCAGCAGTTTTTTTTAACTAAATCGAGGTAAAATCCATATGTTATAAAATTAACCATTTAAAGTACACAGTTCACTAGTTATTCACATTATATGCAACTGTCACCATTAATTCCAGACCTTTCCATCATCCTGAAAAGCAAACTCCATACCCATTAGCAATTATTCTCCATTTCCCCCTCCAACCCATTCTCTGGAAACCACTAATTTGTCTGTCTCCATGCATTTGATTTGCCTATTCTGATCATTTCACATAAACAGAATTATATAATATGTGGCTTTTTGTGTCTGGCTTCCTTTATTTATTTTAATATTTTCAAGGTTCATCCATGTTGTAGCATGTACCAGTACTTCATTCTTATGATTGAATAATATTCCATTGTATAGATATGCCACATTTTGTTGTATTCAACAGGTTTATTTCCCTTTAGTTCTATAGTTTCTTCCTCCTCTTCTCATTGTTAAACTGTTTGAATCTATAGCTACCTCTTAATCTGGAGAGATACTGGGAACAATGTCTCTGTTCATTTGGGCTACTATAACAAAAATAGCAGAAGGAGTTCATTCAACAAGCTCCCGAGGGCAGTAATGACCTCCTAGCCTAATCACCTCTCCAAAACCCCACCTCTTAATAACATTTCATAGGACACTAGGTTTAAACATAATAATTTTAGGGGGACACAAACATTCAGACCTTAGTAAACATGAAGGAAGAAATACATAGTGTCTTAAAAGGTAGTGTTCCAGAGCTTGTTAAATCTGTTTGTACTTACTGTGTTCATAGCACAGCATATGGCACACTGTAGGCACTCAATACTTTGAAGAGGCTGGGAGTGGTGGCTCATGCCTCTAATCCTTCCACTCTGGGAGGCTGAGACGGGAGGATGACTTGAGCTCAGGAATTCAAGACCAGCCTCAGCAAGAGTGAGACCTGTCTACTAAAAATAGAAAGAAATTAGCTGGACAATTTAAAAAAAATTAGCCAGGTGTGTGGTGGTGCATGCCTATAGTCCCAGTACTGGGGAGGCTGAGGCAAGAGGATTGCTTGAGCCCAGGAGTTTGAGGTTGCTGTGAGGTAGGCTGACACTACGGCACTCTAGCCCAGAGTGAGACTCTGTCTCGAAAACAACAACAAAAAAAACAGTTGAATACTGGCAGGTGGAAACTGATGTACATGTAAAAGCAATACATCTTGTAGAAAAGGAGAAACTGGTACAAATAAACAAAAAATAACTTTAAAAGGTACAAAGAGTCATCATCCCAGGACTAGATAGGCATTTGAAAAAGTCCTTTCTTCTTATGCGCTAATGTAGATTCTTAAATCTCATAGTTGTAATTTCTGGACAAATAGTTTAAATAACTCTTTTCCATTATGGGGCTATGTGTGTATTTCATTTTGTTGAAATATTTCCCATGTTTTTTACCCTATAATTACTCTCACTTTGTTCTTTGTTCTCTGAGATTTCATTGGGCAAACCAAATCATAATTTCACTTGATAGTTCTTCAGATGTTTCAAAACTATTTTTTTAATGTCATGAGTCCGTTTTTGTCAAGATGCATTATTTTCAATTTTTCAAAGTATTCCTTTAATTTCTTGAGGCAAGGAGCTTATATGCATTATTGAAAGAGGTGCTCAGCAATTTTTTTTTCTTTTGGGGGCAGGGGGGCTGGCAGGACAGAGTCTTGCTCTGTTGCCCTGGGAGTGTGCAGTGGCGTCATCATAGCTCACAACAACCTCAAACTCCTGGGCTCAAGTGATCCTCCTGCCTTAGCCTCCTGAGTAGCTGGGACTACAGGCACACACCACTGTGCCTGGCTAATTATTTTCTATTTTTGGTAGTGACAGGGTCTTGCTCTTCCTCAGGCTGGTCTTGAATTCCTCAGCTCAAGCGATCCTCCTGCCTCAGCCTCCCAAAGTGCTAGAATTACAGGTGTGAGCCACTGCACTTGGCCCAGCAAATTGTTTTCTTGGCCTTCAGGAAATTAAATAAGGAGGAAGAAAAATTATAAATGAACATAATTTGGTAAGAATATAAAACATTGCAATGGCCTATTGGTAAATGTTTGAGATTTTGTCCACTGAGATTTTCTGAGAAGGGATCAAGACAGCTGCTAGACTTGAATAATACAGGGAATAAATGAAAAATTCTCTAAAGAAATTCAAATACTACGGAAAAACCAAACAAATCTTGGAAATGAAGGAGGCTTTCAAGGAACTTCAAAACACAGTGGAAAGCCTCAAGAACAGAATGGATCATACAGAGGAAAGAATCTCAGAACTTGAAGATAATGCCTATGTGCTAAACAAATCAGATGAAGAAAACAGATGAAGAAAAAAAACCCACAAAAACAAGAGACAAGACCAAAACATACAAGAAATGTGGGATTATGTAAAAAATTCAAATATAAGAGTCATTGGCATCATAGAGAGAGAGAGATATGAAGAAAACACAAGAGCTGGGAAACTTATTTCATGGAATAATGGAGGAAAATATGTCTAGCCTGGGTAGAAATCTAGATATCCAGATACAAGAAGCACACAGAACTCCTGGGAGACTCAATGTGAAAAGACAGTCACCATGCCATGTAGTTATTAGGCTGACCAAAGTAAACACGGAAGAAGCTATCCTTTGAGTAGTGTGAAAACAGCAGATAATATACAAAGGAAAACCTATCAAACTAACTGCAGACTTCTCAACTGAAACTTTACAAGCCAGAAGGGATTGGGTGCCTATCCTTCCTTAATCTTTCATAACAGAATAATGGGCAACCTAGAATACTCTACCCGGCAAAATTAAGCTTCGTCTATGAGGGAGAAATAAAGACCTTCCCAGACAAGCAACCACTGATGGAATTTGTGAAGACTAGATCCAGCCCTTCAGGAAGTACTCAGACCTGCATTGCATGCTAAACAGTGCATTAGACACTCTCCAAAGTAAAATCACGTAAGAGTTAAAGTCTAGAAACTGGACTCCACGGAGGCTCAAGGAGTAAAACAAAACAATAGGAATTCACCCAACAATATGAACGGAAATCTACCTCAAATATCAATCCTTTCAATAAATGTGAATGGCTTAAGTTGTCCTCTGAAGAGACATGGACTGGCAGAGTGGATAAAAATCCATAAGCCTAGTGTCTGCTATCTAGAGGAAATACATCTAACCCGCAAAGATGCTTTCAGGCTCTAGGTCAAGGAATGGAAACTAATCCTCCAGGCAAACAGAAGTCAAAAGAAGGCAGGGGTAGCTATACTTATTTCAGATAACATAAGCTTTAAAATAGCAAAAGTAAGAAAGGACAAAGACGGCCACTATATAATGCTGAAAGAGAAGATCCCACAAGAAGAATTAATAATTCTTAATATTTATGCACCCAGATACATAAAGCAAACCCTGTCTGATCTAAATAGCATGAGAAACAATAATGCCATGGTAGCCAGGGACTTCACCCCACTGAATGAACTGGACAGATCTTCCAAACAGAAAATAAGCAAAGAAATAATGGGCTTAAACAGAGCGCTAGAACAAAAGGGTCTGACAGACCTCTACAGAACATTCCACCCAAATAAAGCCAAATATACATTCTTCTCATCAGCTCATGGAACTTTTTCTCCAAAATTGATCACATACAAGGCCACAAATCAGGGCTCAAAAAAGTAGAAATTATACCGTGTATCTTCTCAGATCATAGTGGTATAAGATTAGCTCATAGTGGTATAAGATGAGTTCAATTCCAACAGAAATACCACTTCACAAAGTCACGGAAATTAAACAATCTATTGTTGAATGACTCTTGGGTCAAGGAGGAAATACAGAGAGAAATCAAAAATTCTTCAAACTAAATGATAACAGGGATAAGTTTTGATAACAAGTTATCAAAATTTGTGGGATACAGCAATAGCATTCCTGAGAGGAAAATAATAGCATTAAATGCTCACATCCAAAAAACAGAAAGCTCAAAAATCAACAATTTAATAAACAGTCTCAAGGAATTGGAAAAGGAAGAGCAAATCAAATCTAAACCTAGCAGAAGAAAAGAAATAACTAAGATCAAAGCAGAACTAAATGAAACTGAGAACAAATGAAAATCAACAGACTTGAGTGATTTTGCTTAGTAGCTCTCAAATTCTTTCATATCATGACTCCTTCAGACTCTTAAAAGTTATTGAGGACCTCAAAGAACTTTCTTTTTTACTTCTGTTATTATCTGCTTAACATATTAGAAATTAGAATTTTAAAATGTTTGATTGAAAAATAACATAATAAGCCAAATATATTGACATCGATAACATTTTTATGAAAAAAATATTTTCCAAAACTAATTTCAAAAATTTGAGAAGAGCAGCATTTTTATATTTTCACAAATCTTCTTAATGTTTAAATAGCCAGATTCTTATATCTGCTTCTGCAGACGTCTGTTATAATATGTTGTTTGGATTGAAGTGTATGAAGAAAATCAGACCTTATACAAATAGGTAGTGCAAAAGGAAGTAGCTTACAGGCCACTCAGAAGGATCTTGAGGACCCTCAGGGGTTTTCATATCACACGTTTGAGAAACCATCATTTTAGGTCTTTTATGTAAAGTACAGTCCCCAGAGCAGCAGAATAAGAATCTTAGAGCATTTGTATTATAAAATTTTGACCCCATCCCAGACCAATTATTAAGTCATAATCTGCATTTTACAGAGTCCAAGAGTGATTTATATGTACATAAAAGTAATACCAAAATATTATTTGAAGAAATCATTATTTAACCAAGGGACCTTTTAACTGGCATTATAAGTTAGCAAATTGACTTAAAAATATATTATAATAGCATTTATGTATAATTGGCCTTTTTTCTGCCCTTTTGGTTATTGCTTTTTAAAAAAGCAAAATAGTAAGTCAACCTGTAGGATAGATAGAATAAAAAGCTTAAAGAGAATGTAATTGGAACTGTGTTAGAATCCTTAGTATCTATGGCTACTGTAGGTAACATTCACTTGTGCTTTATTTTTCCTCTAAGCTATGAAAATTTAGTTCTGCATGCTCTATAGTCCTTTATTCTGTACCATTATTTACTACACAGCTTGTCTACAAAATATTATCTTCATTTTACCAACTTCCATTCCAATCTTTTGGTTTCTAGTAAAGAATAAAAAGGACCATGTTCTTTGTTACTTTCATAAAGGTTTTCTTATGTTTGGGATGCTTAGATAAATGTGGGGGTTTTCAATAAGTGCGTACACAATACAATGACTTATATACTTATGTAAGCAATATGATGACTTGGTTGAAATAAGTCTTGATGTGTTGTACTTAAGTCTACTTTGGATATAAATTTAACTAATATTTTAAAGTTATATTAATGTCAGTCTGCTTAACAGTTACATGTTTATTTAAAAAAACATGCTCAGTTATCCACTGGAAGAGATCATAGGGCTCCTTAATACAGACACACACACACACACATATCCCAACCTCTCTAGATTTCTGGTTTTCATCCCAGGTCTACTATGTATATGCTGGCTATTAGTAACCAGTAGACCACCACCCTTGACCTACACACACAAAGGGCCTTCTATAGGTTTGGCACTAACTTAGAAAAAGGTTACAAAGAAATGTCTGTATTTAACAGTTGAGGATTACCTTTTTAGGTCTGAAGATCAGAGAATGCTAGGCACTTGAACCATAAGCCCTAGTTCTCAGTTTCTTTGTTTTAACAATTATTCTGTTATTTAACAGCTATTAATTAAGTATGCTCTGTGCGCCAGGTTGAGGATATAGCAGTGAACAAGATATAAATTTTGGTATTTTCCTAAAGCTTTTATAGCCTAGTAGGGAAGTTAGGCATATTGCAGTAGAATTACATTAAACCAAAGTAATATTGTAGACATAATGAAGTAGGAAGTTTTAATCTCCGTGAGAGGGTCAAATAAATACAGTATCCCCCACTAGAACTGAGCCTCTCAAGGTGTTTTGTTTTTTTTTTCCTCTGTAGATCAATTCACTACTACATATTTGACCCTGCAGTGGTACACTGTTGTGCAAATAGTGGCTGATAGCAACATAAATATGAATAAATATATATACTCTGTGTCAGATATTGCATAAAACACTTTCCATGTATTGTGTAGTTTAATTCTTCCAACATCCTGGGGGGGGGGCAGGGGGAGTATAAATACTATTATCTATACTTTATAAACAAATAGTCTGAAACCAGGATGGCTAGCACAAGATTACCATCTAGAAAATAACAGAGTTCTAATCCCAGATCCTTTGTTCATATCAAAATGATATACTGAATCCATAAATGTGTAGTACATTGTCAATCTATGAGCTTAGAGCATTTTCACCTGCGTTAAGTGCCAGTGTAAAGGCGGTAAATGTAGACTATAGTTTAACAGTAATAATTTATAGTGCACTGATGATACATTGCTATGTGCCATTATTCTGTACATTCATTTTAGGTCTCTCCTTTAAGTGTTATGACTCAGAGAGGCCTTTCCTGCCCACTGTATCTAAAACAGTGTTTTTAAGTGTGCACATACTTCTGTTACCTTATCACAGACTGACATATTATTATCTAATGCCCCATGAGAATACAAGTTCCTTGAGTTGGGGTTGTTATTTTTATTCTTTGCTGAATTCTCAGTGCTGAAGGACCGACAAGTTAAAGGTTCTCAGCCAGTATTTGTGAAATGAACTGTAGGAAATGAAACACAATTTCATGTTGCCTGTGGAGGAAATAGGCTCTGAAATTGGATCTGCTTGAATTCAAATATCAGCAATGTGTTTCCTAGCTGTGAGACTTTGAGCAGGTTATTCAACTTTGCTGAGCTTAAAGTATATGTGAGGATTGAATGAGAAAAGACAAAGTGCCTGTCATGCAGTACTTGTTAGGTATGTCCATTATCATTAGCATCACTATGACATGACATGTTTTGTAATGAAATGTCTCTTGTTCTATTATTTTTACCAGTGACAATCAACAAATTGTATTAATTTAAATGTTTAATGAACTTCACACAGAGTCAAGTTTTAAACAGGAGAATGAGCTCACATTTATGTGTAATCTTGTCAATCACTTTGCAAAGTGCTTTATATATACTACCTTATTTTAATCCTTTGTATCATGGTAAGAAGGTAGTATCTTCATTATATAAGTAAGAAAGAAATAGACAGATTATGCATTTTGCTTAAGGATATGCAGGAGAAATAATAGTAGAAAGAAATCAAGGATCTCTTAGTATGACATTGATATAAACCTTAATAACGTTTTTTTCCTTTGCCTGTTTTTTTTAAAACCTTTTTTCTAAACCCCCAGGAAGAAATCTGAGAATAAAAAGTTTATGGAATATGGATAGCATATATATATATATATATATAGCTAGAATTACACTTTTGAGCCCTATGTAAACTTCATGATCCTTGTTTAAGAGAGAGAAACGTCTTAGTTGCATGCTATACTTGTGATTTTGACCTAATTATCTTGAAAATACATGCCACTGGTAATAAGATCCAAATAATAGTAATAATATACTTAGCACAATTTTTGTCTGCTATTAAAAGGATAAAAACTACAGCAAGCAATAACATCAGCTTTTTATATGAAGGACAGTGCATTTGAGGTTAGAGCAGAATGTAAGCGTTCATGTATTCAGAGAGTAATGAGCCTTGGGGAATCATGAGGTAAGCTAATTTCCTTTGATAGAGCTAGTTCGATTTGGTAGGGAGTTTGAAGAGGCTTGTTTTCCAATGGGATCATAAGGTATGTTGAAATTCCTGTGAACTAATGGTTCATACCAGTAAGAATCTGGCTGAATCCAGCCTCCTAACAACCAAGTTAAAAATAATGGGGATTTTTAATTACTTTGTTTGTGTAATTTGACTTTGCCACTGATTCCATTAGCTTTTTGGATTGCAAGGTTCGAACATTCTGTCTGGGAAAAACAGAATTAAAGCTGTGAAGGTAAAATTCCTTTTAGTTTTTATATAACACATTGCAATTCACCTAACTTTTTTTACAGAAACAACTGAGTCTGATTCCTGATTAGATAGGGTTTGAAAAGTTGAGGAAAACTTTTTATTTCTTCAGCAGCTAGAATTTTTTTTTTTTTTGCTATCCTAGAGAATATCCACTGAAATGAGGTGAAACAATCCCTTAATAAATTTTTTTCCTATATCTCTAGTAAATTTGGATTATAAATATAAAAGAAAACCTCACATATTATGTGCTTTATCTTGGGAACATTGTGCATGATTTTCAGAGGCATTTCATTACTCTGTTGTGATTCCATTAAAGGTGATAGCATTCCCAATTTATATGCTAAAGAATAATTATAAAATCCTTATTTCAGACTTCCTCAGAAAAGCTGATTTTCGTGAATACTAAGCTGTAATTCACAAGACAGTAGACTACAGAATAAAAACTGATAGGATATAAAGAGATGGTTTCCATATTTAAATACATTTTTAACAGTACTGAGTTTTCTGGTATCTTGTAAATAGCTTACATGCTAAATGCAAAAGATTCATATAGATATTTTGTAATTGCTGCTTTCTCATAATGGACTATATATGATTTGAGATGTACCTTGAAAGAAGCAATAGGACTCACTTGACTAAAAAGAATAGAAAGAGTATTCCTGTTGGTAGAAGTGTTTATTAAGTATTCAGTGAACAAGTAACCAGTTTGACTGGACTCATTTTGGGACAATAGGATAGAGATGTAGGTAGAAGTTAGATTGTGAGGGATTTACACAGCACATTAAAGAAATTAAAGCACAGTAACATAAATTAGGAATGATACTGAAGTAGACACAGGAAAATCTGGATTCTAGTTTTTGCTTTACCATTGACTAGGCCCTTACTCAATGGAATATAGATTATATTTATCCTATTCTAGGTTCTGAATACTGTAATGCAGTGTATCTAGTAGATGCCTGACACCTATTAGACTAGACTAGACACCCCATTGTCACCAGTTGAATCAATGCATTAATTTTAACTTAGACATAGCATTTATCTTTCTGGGGCACATTTGTCTCATTTGGATAAGGAGGGACTCCTACTTAGGTTTTTTCCTAGATCTGTTATCTTGTGGTTATTATCTTATAGATGTAGAGAACTATTAACTTTTTGAGCATTTTAATCTTTGTGAATTACATGATGTCAGAAAATTGGAAATGGTTAAGTATCAGATGGTTAAATAAAGTCAGATAGTTAAGCTGGCCACAATAAAATACAAATTGCACATGGAGAGGATGGAAACAATGAGGCCCATCTTAAATTGGTCTAAGCTAAAGAGATATGAGGTGTTAGTAGTCAGGACTTTGGTGGTCAAAACTGTAATGCAAAACCAAAAAACTATTTTGAGAGATAATGAAGAAGTAAAAATTGCATTGTGCCTTGTTGGAGATCTTTGGCTGTTATATGAGCAATAAGAGTACTAGTAACAGAAACGTTTACCAGCTGTTTTGTTTTTTCTTTATTAACATTTATCTGTGTTTCAAGAGCTCATACAGGATAATATTATAATAGTAATTAAATACTATGGGAGAAGAAGCATCCAAAAATGATGATCAAGGTTTCTATTCTGAATCATGGAAATAATGGTCATACCATTGAAAGAAATGGGGAAATCCAGAGAAAGGCACTGACTTTAGGAGAAAGAAGAATTAGTTTAGACATGTCAACTGTGATCTATATGTGAATGGTATTTTCATTGTATATGTTGAAAACCCTTGATTTATAGAAAAGGTTGCTTTTTATAGAATTTAGCTATTTGTGCCTATATCACACTTTTGTCTCCCCAACAATGCATCACTTTGGTTTTGTTTGTTTCCCAGTAGAGTTAAAAACCTACCCACATATGTATATCTGATGGACCTTATGAAGCAGAGAACAAGGCGCCTGTTTTCTAGGTCTTTGATTTAGTTAAGCATAGTCCTAAGTAGGCTTGCTCATCCACTTAAATTCAAGGTAGTGCTGCATTTTTGCAGTACACATTGCGTTTCTGAACAATACCTGACATCCTAGACTACTTACTTAGTAGTAGTGAATTTTGTGGAGCTGGAGATCAGTGGCAGTTGCTTTAAGATAGCCTGTTGGAATTAGTAGCATTTCTAACCTTTAGAGAAGTATTCATACCAAATAGCTTGCAAGCCCTTAGCTTATGCTACTGTTTGTACTTGAAGCCTCAGCATATACTGTCTTAATTAATTCAGATCGAAGCTTACAAAATTACAAGGAATAGGACTTTAATCTATTTCCCATTATAACAATGCAATGAGCAGTGCTTTTTCTACTATCTTTGTTAATGCCATAAAGAAAAATCTTTCCTTAATTACTAAAATCAAAGTCATTTTTTATTTGGGAAAATCAATGTCTTTATGCATATTGAGGCTTCTAATATAAGGGAGAGGAAGAAGTATTAATTCTTAACCACTTCTGAACACTACTTCACAACTATTTATTTTTTTAAATATACTATGAGAGAGTGATAAGGCAGTTTACCTTAACATCACCATTGTTTACACTGGATAAACAGAGGAACTATTATCTCCACTTTTCAAGTAAGTTTAAGGGATATGGTCCAGGTCACACCAACTTAGTATATGATAGGTTCAGCCGAGAACCCAGCTCCGCTGTTGTGATTCCTTATCCAGTGTTCTTTTGGCTATATATTCTGAGTTTACCTTTTGTTCATTTAATTCAACACCTTTTTTATTTTAAAGTTCAGTTTCAACATGATTAGAGGGAAGGGAGTGTTTTGATAAATAGATTTCTAGTATATATACAGGTAAGCCTCCAAGATAGGTTTTGATAGGTCAAGGAGGCAGAACTTGTGCTCTATAGTAGGTGGAGCATTGAGCAAGTAAAAACTTCATCTTGCTTGTTCAGGGATCTATTACTGTTGACAGAGAAGCAGAAGGAACAGTAACTGAATAGTTTCTCTGCTATTCAGCATGTAGTTTTGTCTGAAGGGCCAATCTAGAATAAATAGCTTGTTGGCTGAGCGGAGCAAACTTACGTCTGAGAGTTGGGGAAGCATGGCTATTATTAAACAAGAAACAGTGCTTCTGTCTGACTTTGATGTCTGCCTTCCTTATGCTGTGGGCTAAATTTATTCTACTAATTTACATCATATCTATTTTCCCCTTATTTTCCTCTAATGAAAACAAGTCTGTTTTGCCTTTTCGCATGGATTTTTCAAAGAAAGATTTTTGTTCAGTATTTGTCATCATAAATTCTCATTGTTGCTGCTGCCCTCAAAAGGATTGTATAAATGAGGTGGGTAAGAATTTCCAGTATATATAAAGGGTTTATTGTAGCCTTTTTGATGATATGTGTGGAAAGTTTCAGTTAAAGTATTGAAATTGTTAACTGCAGAATGCTTTTAAAAATATTTAAAGTTCCTGTAATTGAATTAATTTGCACCATATTTTGTATGAGGAAGAGATAGGCTTTTCTTAATTCTAAATGATTAGAAAAATTTTACCTTTATGAAGAGATAGTTGAATGTTACCCTAACACGTTTGAAACTTAAGCTTTTAAAAAGCAAGTGCGGACAATTTTTACGATCTGGAAGGTTGAATCAGAGACTACTGTGTTGTGACTCACTTTTATTTTTCTAGCTAGAAAACATAGCATATAGAATTCAAAGTAAAACTCAGTCTATAAAATGTGTGTAGGTGGTTTATTATTTTGTTAGTTCAAATAAAGCAACATACTTGATAAACATTTATCTATATCAAACTCTTGATTTGCTTTTGTAGAGTCACAATTGTTTATTTTTCTCTCCCACTTAAGATTATGCAGAAACAGGCTTTGTTTCTTGTAATGGATGTACACTAGATTCTCAAGAAGTACTTACATTGAATATAGAGAAATAAGCTACTATCCCATGTCAGAAAACTCAATATGGTATGATTGCCTAAAGAGAACTTCTGTAAATTAGAAAAGTAAGGGAAGAAGATTTGTAGAGCCAGTGAATTGCTGGCTCTAGAGGAGTAAGAGGATTATGTGTCCTTAACAAACTTTGGTTTTGTTCTGTTTAAGATATTAGCCAAATTTATCTACCTAAGTACTGTTTTATGTTTGTGGTTTGAACCTCGTTCAGAATAGGTGAGCAATACTTTGCTTTTACTGTTTAGAATAGGACTCAGTGGGGCTAAATCAGGGAATAAGGAAAGGGGAGTGATATTTAGAGTATTGTTGGGCTTTAAGTTGATCATATTTGTTGAAGTATATGAACTAAAAGAAAATAAGATGAAGTCTTTCATCATAAAAACATTTTATCATTGCTTTGTTTTGTCCAGTGCTTATTAAATTCATGTTTTAGAATAATCTAGACCAACTTTTAAAAAAGAATACATTGAGTTCTCATGTCTTTAAGAACCAGAAACCTAGAGTATGTTGAGTATGAATATATCAAAATGTGTAATTGTTTATTTTAAGCATCCTTCTTTTTTGTGGGTTACTTTTTTGTAGGGTCTGAGGTTTCATACTCCACAACTTTCACTTGGTCATCTTTAATATACAATAACTATATATTCTTCTTATGATTCAGAATTCCTTTGCTAGGTATTTTTGATAATCCTGGCTTCCTGATGGTTGCTGGTGAAATTCCTTGTTCTATTTTTCAGTATCTAAGTGGGTAGCAGTAAACAGTCTCTTAATCTTTTAATTCCAGCTGCTGGACTGGTAATGTGTATCTCAGTTTTATTGGCTACCTTGGCACCTATAATACATTTTTTAAGACAGCAGTATCTGAATATCTGAATATGTTGTATAGCATTGGTATCAAATTTTCTATACCTAAGTCATGGCTATAGGTTGAGAAAAGCAGTATAACTTTGAAGTTATACTGTGCACAGTTACTGATTTTGCTGTATCTTGTCTATTTTGTTCTATATAAGTAGGAATTCCTATTTGTAAAGTCACGAATGTATATATGTTTGCATGGATAGGATTATGTTTTCTTTATTAACTTAATATGTAAGAGTTTAACTGCCAGTAGTCCAAATACATTCCTCTGAAATGTATGTGCTTATGGAAGAAGGAACATTTTTCTTCATCAAAAATTCTATATTCTCTTTAGCTACTTTTCTATAACATTCATAAAGTTTATGGAATTTCACATGTTTCTTGTAGAAAACCAAAACCAAATATAAAACAAAATACAGCTATCCCTCAGCATCTGTGGGGGATTGGTTCCAGGACCTTGACCTCCCAAAGATACCAAAATGCAAGGGTGCTCTCAAGTCCCTGATATAAAGTAGCCCATAGTATCTGCATATTAAGCTATGCAAATCCCCTGTATATTTTAAATTATCTCAAGATTACTTACAATACCTAATGCAGTGTAAAGGTATATAAATGCTGTATAAATAGTCATTATACTATATTGTTTAAGGGATATTAATGAAAATCTGTACATGTTCAGTGCAGTTGCAATTTTTTTCCAAATATTTACTATCTACCGTTGGTTGAATCCATGGGTGTGGAACCCATTGATGCAGAAACCTTTTAAGTATATGGGTTTAGCTTTAGGTTCAGGTCTGCTACACAGTTTTTTTGGCACTGAAGTTAGCCCTAGATGTAGAATTCCCCAAACCAGGTCTTTGGAATAATACAGTGAGTAATTGATGAGGATTATCCAACTTTGGGTAAAACTGTGGTATTTAAAGAGCTAATCATTTGATGTATTTCATTTAGATCTGTGAGATTATATACATCTCTGTGATTTAGTAGATCATTACTAAATTGCTTTACTGTTATCTGTCACTGAGACTATAGATGATTATCATTTATATATATTCAGTAAACTTTTTTTTCTGAACACTTTCTTCTCCTGACTCCCTTTGTTTTATCTGTTTATAGACTTATAGTACTCCTTGGGCAACATCTCAGTGTAGCTACTTCAACTCTTAACTCATGTGGTCACTTAGATGGGGTGGGAATAGCTAACTGTGGTTTTTTTTTGTTGTTGTTGTTATATCTTTTGTTGTTGTTGTTGTTGTTCTTATATCTTGTGTGCATTTTCTACACATTCCTGGAAATTTTATTTTTAAAGAATTTATCCTTTATGAAGCTTCAAAACTATCACTGTGGTGCTGCCACATAGTATTGCATATAATACTGGTGGTAATGAGTTTTCTTCCAAAATTAATTACAAAGCTTATCTTTCATATGGGTCTGATATATTGCTTTTCATTTTATGTTTAATTTGTGCAAGCAATTTGCCATTTAGTTATCATGCCAAAATAATACAAATCCTCAACTCTTTCTATACTAGTTGAGTTTGTTAAAGAATAATGCTTGCCAAACTAAGCATGTGAATTCATGCCCACACATAGGTTTAGTGTTCAAAGTAGTGAAATACTATACTTATTAATATGTTAGGGAGCAAAGTTGAACAAAAGATCTTCTAAACCAATTAAAACATTTGGCCTTATTTTTAGCCAATAACTTCCTTTACCTGAAACAGAACAGAAGATATTAAGACCGGCCTAAATTTTTCCATTGCCACATATGGAAGTAAGTAACTACACTGTCAAACTGTTCCTTCTTTTTTTCTCAAGAGGAACTACATTGCCACTATCCAACTCTGATCCTGCGTGGATCAGCTCCTTTAGGCAAATGAAAAAAAAAAAAAAGCCAGCATAGTAAGAAGGCAACCTATAAGGACCTTAATTGGAAATTTAAAAAACAAAGTTCAAAGGCCCTGCTTTCATTAATGTGTTTCTGGTTTTTTTTATGGTTTTCAGGGGGTGAAGCCAGCCAGTTTTGACAAAGTCGCAATTCCTGAAGTGAAGGAAATTATTGAAGGATGCATACGGCAAAACAAAGATGAAAGGTAAGTTGCCTCTTTTCACCCTTATGATGCTTGAACAAAAATCTACAGCATAATGTGCTCTGAGTACTACTCTCAGTCTCAGGTGTGTTTAATACTTATGGTTAATTTCTTCTCTATTTATGCCATGTAACATTTTTAAAAGCAAAGTTCTCTCCATTGAGGTTATTCAAATCAGATATACTAGAACACTATAAAAATGGGGTTTTATAGAGTTTTAAGTAAACCAGAACCACCTTAAAGATCGCCACCACATTCCATGAGAACTACTTACATCAGCATGATTTATAAAACTCAAAAGAGCTTAGTCTCCAGCACAGCAAATCTGTTCCTCAGTCCTTTACCCACTGAATTCTAAAAGGTGAAATAAAATCTTTGCTTTTGAAAATCAACTCAACTGTGCAGGTCTTGATTTGCTATCATTGTGCCAGAATTCAAGAAGAGTGAAACATCAAAATTCCTTTGAGTAAAAAGAGAAGACTTCGCCCCAAGGCTTAGGAGGATATTTGGCTTAGTCATTTGTACTAACAGAGGACTTTTCTCAGGAGTGGCACATATCTGATCTGCCATATAACTGATTCATCACCCTTTAGGCATGGCAAGGGTCCAATGTCTGTTTTTGAAAAATAACTTACTGCCGCCCCCCACCACCACCAAAAAAAGAAAAAGACCAGCTGGTACAAATATAAATTGTAAGTTGAGCATAATGTACAGCCTGAAGATGAGACCAATAAGGTATATTAACCAAAGTAAAGAATTCCATATCTCCACTTCTCCCATCTCATTCTTTTCACAACTTTGTTATTTGGAAGAGCTAAACATCATGGTCTTTAAGACTTTTGAGTAGAAATTTAGTTTGAGTTTCTATTTTTATATATACTGAGTTCTTAATCTCTTTAAGAACTTTTTCCCCCTATAAACAAAGGAATATTTGTTTTGAGTCTTCGAACACATTACACTGTTTTTTTTTCTAGATGGAACAGTTTACTAGATTACTGGTATTTTGAAACCATTTTATCTAGAAAAAATTATTTCACAATCAGCTTTCTGCTTGCCTAGGACTGCGTTTCCCCGAAAATAAGACAGGGTCTTATATTTATTTTTCCTCAAGATACCCTAGGGCTTATTTTCAGGGGATGTGCTATTTTCTCCTCAAAGCCTCAGCTTGCAGCACGCACAGGATGGCTGAGACCTGACAGGGAGAGCCGACCTTGTTGGTGGGGCTACCCGCAACTTTCCCGTCACTTCTGGGATAGTAGTTGTCACGATGGGGCAGGTGAGAAGGGCTGCTCGTCTTCTTTACCGCTCCGCAATGAAATGCATGGGTTGTGCAGATATGCTGCATAGCCATGCCCATCACCAGGTCTTATTTTTGGGGTAGGGCTTATATTGCACAAATGCTTAGAAATCCTGCTAGGGCTTATTTTATGGGTGGGTCTTATTTTCAGAGAAACACGGTACACAAATTGTTTAACAAGGAATTGAGAGAATTTATTGGGGATAAATAAAGATGCTATGGTAGAAGGCACCTAACTAGAAATCAAAAAATATATTTTCCAGTTTTGTTTCCACCATTTACAAGTTTTAACTATTTGCAAGATTCTCAACCTCTCTGAGCCTCCATTTCCTAATAGTCAGGAAATGGTATCTCATTGGATGTTGGTCAAGGATCAGACAAGATCTTATATCTGAGGATATTTTTGTTACTTATAAAATTCTATGTGAATGATTACATGGTATTTTGAAGCTTTGATATTCTATGCATTACTTGCCATTACTAGTACCCTATTTGTCAACAAGATTAGATCATTGCATTTAAAAATTTTTACTATCAGCTCTTATTCATAACTGAGATTGTTAAGTTCTGTAACATGGAGTAAAAACTCTGTAATTACCACTTAAAAGGAGCAATATAAAAATGAGTTAGAGGCCAGGCACAGTGGCTCATGCCTGTAATCCTAGCACTCTGGGAGGCCAAGGCGAGGATTGCTCAAGCTCAGGAGTTGGAAACCAGCCTGAGCAAGAGTGAGACCCGATCTCTACTATAAAATAGAAAGAAATTAATTGGCCAACTAATATATATAGAAAAAATTAGCCGGGCATGGTGGCGCACGGCCTGTAGTCCCAGCTACTCGGGAGGCTGAGGCAGGAGGATTGCTTGAGCCCAAGAGTTTGAGGTTGCTGTGAGCTAGGCTGACGCCATGGCACTCACTCTAGCCTGGGCAACAAAGCGAGACTCTGTCTCAAAACAAATAAAAATAATAATAATAATAATAAATTAAAAATGAAAACATGAATTAGAAACTTTCCCTTGTTTTACTTTTCACATTTATTTTTTCTTCTTAGGAATAACATTTGAAAATAATCTTTTCAAACTAATAGTGTATTAATTTTGTTCCTTTTCTATTCCTTCTCTTTGGAAGATATTCCATCAAAGACCTTTTGAACCATGCCTTCTTCCAGGAGGAAACAGGGGTACGGGTAGAATTAGCAGAAGAAGATGATGGAGAAAAGATAGCCATTAAATTATGGCTACGTATTGAAGATATTAAGAAATTAAAGGGAAAATACAAAGACAATGAAGCCATTGAGTTTTCCTTTGACTTGGAGAGAGATGTCCCAGAAGATGTTGCTCAAGAAATGGTAAATTGACACTAATCAGCCATTTTAAAATTTATGTATGTTTATATACGTTAATACTGTTAAGCAAAAATATGAAGTGGTATGTGCAGCATATTCCATTGGCACAGAATTGTGTTGGCCCCAACTATCATTTGAATAGTAGGATTTTATTATTTTTATTTAACTCCTTTCTTTGTACTTTTTGGTGTTGTTTTTATAATGGGTGTTGGATTTTGTAGTCATTTTTAAAGTTATTTTTATTTGAGAAAAGATATATAGATATAGGGATGGATGGATGAGGTAGGTAGAGGTGGAATACATTCTGAAGTCATTTTGAAGGTCTGTAAGGACTCCCAATTTGTATAAGCTTCTTTAGGTAGTTTGACAACTTATGTTTCTAAATATTGATTTATTAGTCTTTGATCAGTTATCTGGATAAACCCTATAAATAGACATAGGATCATAAATTGTTTTTACTTTGAAGGATTTTTCAAGATCAATTATTAGTAGGTAGGCTTCGGTATATCATTATTTAAAGTATGTCTGAAAGATCACTTTTCCAAAAGGAAACCCTTCACCAATTTTAGACTTGCCACAGTGCTAAAATAGCTAATTATTATGCAGAGATGTTCATAGAAGATCTCTACCAGGATTTCTAAGAACCATTCAAAAGTAGTTGTTGCTTCCGAGAAGAGGTCAGGTATGAAAGGGTTACTTTTAATTTAATTTTTTATATTGTTTCAGGGATTTGGGTTTTTTATGGGGTGGGGGAGGATATTTAAACCTTTGCCTAGTGAAAGGAAGTAAAAGCAGCACAAGTCAATGATGATGCTTGAGTGTGAGAGGGAAATAGAGTGAATAGAATAGAATACCTTACTTGGTTTAGGAACTGTGGTTTTAGCTGCCCCACACTACTGTTGTAAGGAGTAAAGGTATACCCACCCTGCCAGTTTCTAAAAGGTGGTAAGAAAATGCGTAACGCAGACCAATAAGTTAATAGTTTGGTTAAAACCAGTCTTGAGAGAGTTCTTTCTTCCTCCTCTTCTCTTCTTTTTACAGTGTCTTTTTGTATTTTGGGATTGTTTTTTTTCAATCTACTATAGCTTCCTAACGTACCCTCTTATCATGTAGGTAGAGTCTGGGTATGTCTGTGAAGGTGATCACAAGACCATGGCTAAAGCTATCAAAGACAGAGTATCATTAATTAAGAGGAAACGAGAGCAGCGGCAGTTGGTACGAGAGGAGCAAGAGAAAAGAAAGCAGGAAGAGAGCAATCTCAAACAGCAGGTAGAACAACAATCCAGTGCATCCCAGACAGGAGTCAAGCATCTCCCTTCTGCTAGTACTGGTGTACCTACTGCTTCCACCACTTCAGCTTCAGTTTCTACACAAGTAGAACCTGAAGAACCTGAGGCAGATCAACATCAACAATTGCAGTACCCGCAAGCTGTTCTATCTGTGTTATGTAAGTATTTTGGGAGGTGGGCAGATATGCTAATGATGCTCCTAATTGACTTCTTGTTTATCTTGTTTATCATTTTGCACTGGCTTTTTGGCTTTGAATTATGAATCAAATGTGTAGTGAAAAACTTGAAATGGTTGTCATCTATCTTCTCTTTAATCCTACGTCCAAGACTAATAGCACAGAACAGTGGGGCAGTGAGGAAATGTGATTAGGATATAAAATAATTTTATAGGCTGACTCTAACATCTTGAAAGTTCCAATTTATGGGTTTCTACTTTGCACAGTTCCTTAAAATAGAATTATAATGAAGACTGAACAAGTTAGCTACTTAAAATTTGAACCCATTAATCTGGTTGAGCTCTTTTAGCAAAGCTGAATAGTATACAGACCAAAAACTAATGAGAACACTAGCTATTGATTCTATTTTGTGCTTAATATGAGAACCTCCTTGTCTCCATAGTTAATACTTTGAAATCTGTGCTTATGGCTTACTTAATATTCCATTTTATTTCCATTACTCTTTAGGTGATAAGATTCTGTAATAGAGAATTTTTGAAAAACTATTAAAACTTTTTTCCATATGGATTTCTCATTTAAATACAGAAATCTACTTAATATGAGTACAGTTCATTTTTTATGTCATTCAGGTTTGTAAAAAGAAATAACTGATTTACGCCAGTGTAATGAGTCTAAAAATGTGATGGGAAAATGTGAACCTCCTTTTTGTGATTTGTCTTTTCTGTTTTTTTTTTTCTTTCTTTCTTTCTTTTTTTTTTTGTGATTAATTTCTCCTTCAGCTGATGGGACGGTTGACAGTGGTCAGGGATCTTCTGTCTTCACAGAATCTCGAGTAAGCAGCCAACAGACAGTTTCATATGGTTCCCAACATGAACAGGCACATTCTACTGGAACAATCCCAGGGCATACAGCTTCTATTGCTCAAGCACAATCTCAGTCCCATGGGGTATATCCATCCTCGAGTGTGGTAAGTAAATGTGTAAGAGAATGTAATACTACAATGAGAGCCAAAAGATAACATGCTAAATTCAAATTCTTTCTGCTATCCAAGTAGAAAATATAAATGGTATATTCTAAAGGAAATAGGTTTATTATAGAATATAATTGGAGTAGTTCAGGCAGAGTAGGGTATACACATTAAAGTGTGGGAATTAACTGTCTACATGAAACAACTATATACAAGATTTAGACTAGTCTGTAGTTGACTAAAGGTAATGCTCTCTTTAGCACTTACGAGTTGAAGCTGTTGAAATCAGCATAAGCTGGACATACAAATAATTTTGGGGTGGGGCAAGGATAGTTCTTCAAAAGCTTAATTATCAAAATAATTACTAAGTGTTTTCTGTAAGATTTCTTATTGTATAAAATACAGGTAAGACCTTCAAACCATTATAGAATGTTGCATGTGAGTACTTTAGAGTGAAGGAATCCTTTATTTGTGTGACTGTTATAATTTAACGCTTGTGTTTAGTTAATCATCAGTTGCTGTATGTGTTTTTGCCTTTAAAGTCTGTGTTTGACACAAGTTCCTTCCCCAGTATATGTTCATTTGCTTTTTCCCTTTATTTGGTATCTGTTTTATTACTGATTTATTTTCAGAATCAACTTATGGAGATTATTTCCTAAAGTATTTTATGCTTGTATAAATTTTATGTACACACACACACAAAAAAAATTATTATACTATGTTTTACATTAGCCATTCTTGCTTCTCATATAGAGAATGTTAAAGTAGATCATCAGATAATACCCCATTTCTTTTGTTGGCTCTTTGAAGTTTTGATAGGAAAATAAAATACATCATCTGCCTTAGAAAAGAATTAGAGAGTAAGTGGTTACTGTATAGCACTTATATTTAGTGAAATCTTTAAGCAGACAGATTTTCCCCTCCTTCTCAGAAAACTTTTAGTCTAAACTTTGTGAAATTCTTGCTCTACATTTAGTGAAAACTTTTCCCTGTTTAGAAAATGCTTCTGCTTGCTCTGATCCTTTATCCTACATCTTGGAATAAAAGATGTTTCATTTGTTTCAGAATTCCTTGATCAATCTTGCTTGTGCTAGGTCTCAAGACAAATGTCCACAGTAACACAAGAAAAACTTGCACTCATTTTTTAACAATCTACTTTTTAACCTTTAAAATAATTAGGGTAGAAGAACTTTATAAAGACAGCATAGAAGATATCATTCTGTCTTCTGACAAATATTACTTATTTTTTAACAATCTACTTCTTAACCTTTAAAATAATTAGGGTAGAAGAACTTCATAAAGACAGCATAGAAGATATAATTTTGTCTTCTGACAAATATTACTTATTAGCATTTTTTATAAGTTGCTACTTTTGTTTTAATTGACTATTTTTAGCTTCTTGGCATCATTCATCCCAGGGTTATGAATGTTGAGTATCTGTTTTAGAAAAGGAAATGGAATGATTATTATGAAAATATTAAATATTTGAGCCTTTAACATAACTGTGTATTGATGTACTAGAAGCAGACTGTGTCTTCTTGCCTTTTAATGACAATATTCTATGGAGGTCTAAAAAATTAAATATTGAGGATTTTTTAAAATTTTATAATTCTGTTGCTGTTTCATTCCAGAAAGAATTTACTGTGGCTTATAATAATATACAAATGATAAGTGAAATTTCAAAAATTAGAATAAAAGAAAAAAAGGCTAGAGAAAAATGGAATGAGGGAATGAAACTATATAACTATATGATGATACCTATATACTTGCTACTGGGAGGCCACAAATTTGGCTCAAAGCATTCTAGGCAGCTAGTTTTGGAAAGTAAAATGTAATTAGTTACATAGTTCACAATATCTAAAAAAAGAATAAACTTGCTCAAAACAACCTTACAGTTTTAGACGTACTGCTTATTAGCTGTATTAAACTTTTTCTGATAAGGTTCTTCAAACTTTGTAAACCTTAGTAGAATCTCTGATATGTCTGAAAAATTTTTGAAGTTACTCTTTAGAGAAACAAACTGAAGACATTTTTCCATTGACTCCATAAGAGCAAAATGTTTCCTATATCCAGTTATGAATTTCTTCTAGAAAGCTAAAGTTTTTCCTAGTAAATAATGCCTTTTTACCTTTGTAAATGAAGATCAGCAAGTATAAGAAATAAAATACTATGAGCCAACAATTTCTTCAGTCTGCCTTCTAAAATAGAAATGAGAATCATTTTCTGAGGTTTCTAGAGCTCCTGCAAAATAATTCAATAGTAAAATATTCTATATCTTATAATGTGCTTTAAACTAATAGAATTCATTCTTGTTTAATCTTTGTTTTCCAAAATTACAAGGCAATATTCGTTGTTTTCCCTGTCTGCTCCCTTCAGTCAGTTTGTCATTCTTACACGTACACTCATAACAGTTGGTGTTATTTCAGAATATTTAGGATGATAATTGATCATTATTGTAAAGAACCTGTACTTGACCAACAGAATAGAGAAAATAGTTTTGATCTGCAGGTGTCCTTTGGGGAGTTATATCTCTCCTTAAAAAAAAATTGTGGAATTGGGGGAGAACGAAACATTTCTTTATACAACTATGCCCTGTTATCACTGTATATTTGGTTGTTTTGTTTTCAAAGTACTGTGTTTTCATGTGTGTGTTTGTTTTTTGTTTAGCCTCATCGTGGCCGTAGCATGTCGGTTTGTGTTCCCCATCTTTCTGCCGTTCCCTCTCTGTCCTGCATCTCACCCAGTGCTCCTTCCACCCCACCACCAGTGCTGTATGCACCTCTTTCTCCTTCCCTCTTTCGGACTGCCCCTGAGGAAAGTTTTGCCGAAAAGCTTTCTAAAGCATTGGAGAGTGTCCTGCCTATGCACTCTGCCTCTCAACGCAAGCACCGACGCTCCAGCCTGCCTTCCCTCTTTGTCAGTACTGTATGTAGCTAAACTTTCTGACAAATGAAAAGTTATTACCAATGAATACATCCAGGCATCAAGAATTTTAATAAAAATTGAATAAAGAATAGGACTGAACTTGCTTTTAGGATACCTTTATTCCTACAGGAAAGTTTGTAAAAAAGGCTTTGAAGGGGAATAAAAATCAAGAAAGTAATGAGAGAGAATGCTTATGATGTCCTTGGCACATATCATGTGCCCAGTAAAATTTAGCTTTTATTATATCTTTCCTATCCACCAGTGACATAAAATCTTTGCATTTTCATATCCTAGTTAAGAAATGTGTATTTCATTTTAATCTCATTATTGCCTTAACTAAAAGCAAATTTTTCTGTCTAATACTCCTGTTTAAAAAAAGAAGAAGAAGGAAAAAAAGAAAGTTTTTATCAAACATTACCCAAATAATTTTTTCTCCCCACTTTATTCTAAGGGAACACTAAATGAAGCTGAATGAGCCCATTTCTTACCATAATCAGCAAAGAATGATCGAGGAGTAACTGTTGGTTTTAATTTAATCATTTGTATGAAGTGATATGTCAGCATACTAAAAGGCTACTTAGTCTTACTTCCACATGGAAGTATTTTTTTCTTAGGTTGAATAGTGTGGGGCCTTGGCTTTAATGAATGCATTAGATACATATATAGTATGTATAACTTTGGCTCCATTGGTGTCCATAAAAGATCTGTATTTTAAAATTGTTTCAAGCACTGTGGGACCTTGCTGCTGCTTTTCCAGTTACAGAATATAGTTAACTTTCCTGAACTAGCAAACCCAGAATTTTCAGATTTTTATTTAGGAGAATGATTAACTGTATAGTGTTTTATGACTTTAGTACACACCATTAGTAAACAACAGTAAAATGAGCATTCTAGTTCAAAATAGAAATCCTGTTTTAGTTATTATGAAGAGTTGAGCCACATTGTTAACTTGATAGGGGTCATTCTTATTGAAAGAAAGAAACTGATCTCTTTTAAAAGAAAGTACATGATAGTGAAGTATTATATTGTGTATTGTTTGTATTGGACAAGCTAGGTTTCTAAATTTAGAGTCTTAAAACTAGAACTGCTTTTGTTTAAAAAAAATGCTGTTAAGGCCGGGCGCGGTGGCTCATGCCTGTAATCCTAGCTCTCTGGGAGGCCGAGGCGGGCGGATTGCTCGAGGTCAGGAGTTCGAAACCAGCCTGAGCAAGAGCGAGACCCCGTCTCTACTATAAATAGAAAGAAACTAATTGGCCAACTAATATATATAGAAAAAATTAGCCGGGCATGGTGGCGCATGCCTGTAGTCCCAGCTACTTGGGAGGCTGAGACAGAAGGATCGCTTGAGCCCAGGAGTTTGAGGTTGCTGTGAGCTAGGCTGACGCCACGGCACTCACTCTAGCCTGGGCAACAAAAGTGAGACTCTGTCTCAAAAAAAAAAAAAAAAAATGCTGTTAAATCAAGTTGGCTGTCATTTCTCTTGTCCTTTCACCTGGTTTGAACACCAGATTTCAGGATCAGAGAATTCATGGTAATTCAACACTTATCTAGAATCAAAAAAGTGGACATTTGGTGATTTGTCATCTGTAACATATTTCAAATAGTAAAACTATTAGTTGTGTCTAGTTTGGGATAAAGGGGGGAAAGACATGACTGTCACTAGTCAAGTTGGATGCCTTTTACTGTCCACCAAATAACTCTTCTGATTTGTAGTCAGAAGGCATCCTATTATTTGATAAGAAAAATAACACTGGAGTCTCTAACACAGCACAAGATAATAAGAATATAGAATTTAGGAAGATTTAGTACAATAGCTTAAATTAAAACATACATTATCGAAATAGTTGGGCTTTTATTGCCTTCTTTTAATTCTTACTCTTCCTTTAACTCTTTTTCCATTGATGTAATTTATATTACTTCTTAAAAGTGAACATATTAATTATGGGTAAAAACAAATTAATCCCTTAGAAAGTTTAATTCTTCCATTTCCTTTGAGAGAAGAATGTTGTGGGAAAGCAGCTCTTATCTAATGCAAAGAGTTCCACAGGTTGTTTTTATTGGCCCTGGATGTATTTAATGGATTTTTACTATGCACATAATTTCCAAAAGCATTATTTCTTTATAGATTATAAATTTGGTGTAACCATTTCATAGAGTTACACAAAGCTACCCAGTTGTGCATGTCTGATGTAATTTCACATATGAATGTATGAATTACTTGTCTTATTCATGTTGATACAGCCTCAGTCCATGGCGCATCCGTTTGGGGGGACCCCAACATACCCAGAATCACAGATATTTTTCCCAACTATTCATGAACGTCCAGTTTCTTTTTCACCACCTCCCACCTGTCTACCGAAAGTAGCCATTTCCCAACGGCGTAAGAGCACCTCCTTCCTGGAAGCCCAAACTCACCACTTCCAACCCCTGCTGAGGACTGTTGGCCAAAATCTTCTTCCACCTGGTGGCAGCCCAACAAACTGGACACCAGAGGCTGTAGTTATGTTGGGTACTACAGCCAGTAGAGTAACTACAGAGCCATGTGAGATTCAGGTCCATCCTATGTTTGAAACAACTCAAGTTTACAATGACTATAGACCTGGACTAATACTTCCAGAAGAAGGTCACTATTTTATTCCTCAGGAAGCAGTGTATGTAGCTGGGGTACATTACCAGGCCCGGGTGGCAGACCAGTATGAGGGCATTCCATACAACTCACAAGTACCGTCAAGTCCTATGAAACAGACACCTGAACCGAAGCCGGTACAAGGAGGCCCTGCCTCAAGTTCTGTCTTTGAATTGCCATCTGGACAGGCTTTTCTGGTAGGACACCTTCAGAATTTAAGATCAGATTCTGGATTGAGTCCAGGATCTCCCCTCTCTAGTATTTCTGCACCTATCAGTATAGATGCTACATGTTTGAAATTTCACCCTGTCCTTGTTCCTCATTCTGCACCCGCTGTGTTAACTCATAGCAATGAGAGCAGAAGCAGCTCTGTATTTGAATTTCATGTTCAAACACCAAGCTCCTCTTCAGGAGAAGGAGGTGGAATTTTACCTCAACGTGCTTACCGAAATCGACAGGTTGCAGTGGACTTGAATCTGGAAGAACTGCCGCCTCAATCAGTTGGATTACATGGCCACCTGCAGCCTGTGACTGAAGAACAGCATAATTACCATGCCCCAGAATTGACCGTTTCTGTGGTAGAGCCTTTCGGACAGAACTGGCCAATAGGAAGCCCAGAATATTCCAGTGATTCCTCACAAATCACTTCTTCAGACCCCAGTGATTTTCAGTCACCTCCCCCTACAGGGGGAGCAGCTGCATCTCTTGGCTCTGACGTCTCATTACCTTTTATCCGCCTGCCTCAGACAGTGTTACAAGAATCCCCACTTTTCTTCTGTTTTCCCCAAGGAACCACATCTCAGCAGGTCTTAACTGCCTCATTTTCTTCAGGAGGATCTGCACTCCAACCACAGGTTATAGGAAAACTTCAACAATTCTTTTAAACTACCCTTCTATGAACTGTTACATTTAAATTTTCTCTCCCTCGTTTCTCTGAATCATGGATTTATTTATGAGGAATATTATTTAATCTTATCAGTACAATTTCCCTATCTTTGGGGGAATTATAAACTACTTGTATTTAAAAAACAAAACATGAGAAATTCTACCTGATTTTACTTATTCTATGTGTAAACCCTTGGAAAGGAGAACACAAAAACTAGGATTTTAGTCACTCATCAAAACCAGTGATTTCTGGCCAGGTGTGGTGGCTCACACCTGTAATCCCAGCACTTCAGGAGGCTGAGGCGGGAGAATAACTTAAGGTCAGGAGTTCAAGACCAGCCTGGGCTACACAGTAAGACTTCGTCTCTACCAAAAAAAAAAAAAATTTTTTTTAAATGACTTCAATCCCTATGTATATTATAATATTTTCAACCAGTAGTGAAAATGCAAATGTCTATAATATAAGGTTGACTCACCGCTGAGTATTTAGGAATACTAATGTCAAGTATTACTTTCTGCCTTTAAACAAGTTTAAAAAAATATGTATGAGATAACTTTTTTTCTATAAAATGAAAAGAATGGAAAAGAGGGAATATTTTTTGGAATAGTGTTAAGAATTCATAGAATTTTTATTAATGTGGAAAAGTCTAAAAAAACAAAAAAGAAACATCTTAGGAATTTGCCTTTTTAAAATGGCATCAAGTCAAAATTATATCTGCAAATAAAATGTTAATAAAATTAAGGACTGATTCTAATATTAGCAATTAACAATCTAATGGGTGGTGGGCTTAGTTTTTTAAAAATTTAGAATATGTATTGCAAGCTAAGGGACATTAGACATCTCAGGCCTTGTTTTTTCCACAACAAATTTAAATTTAGTTATTTTTGTGTATGAACACATAATATCCACCCTCATGCAAGTAAAGTAATGCATATAATAGAATTTAAGAAGTAGGGTCATTGTCATTGTTCACTATTTCATGTAATCTTTTAATATATTTTATCAAATGCATACATCTTATGAAATCTGTATAGGAGACTATGCAATTATATATTCGAGGCTCATTTGGATATTCTAAATATTCCACTCTTTTATAACTTACTATGTTCTTCTTTCTACTTTCTTCCTATGTACTTCCCCCATCAGGGGAATAACCCTGAAATGTACCTAAAGTATCAATTATTTAAAGTAGTATGAAGAAGCTAAAAGATCAAGAAACTTGAAAAGACACTTCGTGGGCATGTAGTATACTCACATCAATATTCAAGTTGCAGCCCCTACCATCAATAATTAATGTATTACCAGCCATTCTTTTTTAAACTTTCCAAAGTAAGATTTCAAATACTAGGTAGTCAATTTAGAGACATGCTGCAGAGGGAATGAATACTTACAGTGGTTGAGCTGCAGTGGAATATAATATATCCCCATAAGCTTCAATGAACCCCTTCTAAACTGAAATGAAACAAAAGGTGGTAGCCTTTTCATTTCCTTAACCTACATATAGTCCTTCATCTATTTCTCACTTTTTCATTTATTTTAATTTAGACTTCTTGATAACTGGAACATGCTAGTCAGGGTTTCTCAAACTCAACACTATTGACATTTGGTGTTCGATAATTCTTTATTGTTGAGAACTATTCTGTGCTTTGTAGAATATTTAGCAACATCCTTGGTCTATACCTCCTAGATGCTAGTAGCAGCCATCTCCCTGAGTTGTGACAACCAGAAATGTCTCTACATATTGCCAAATGCCCCCTGGGGCTGGCAAAATTGCCCTTGGATGGCAGGGCATTGCTTTAGGTACATAGCAGTTTGATGATAACAGATTTTTTATAAACCTTGGCATTATAAGTATCAAAAATAAGCAAATTTACTTTATCAAATATATTTTTTAATTGTTCAGATAAAATGTTCACATTGATAGTCTTACCACTTTTTTCCTGAGTATTATATTTCTAATAACAATTTATTATGAATCTGACTATTCTAGCCAGCTAAAATTATAGCCTGAGCAGCAGTGGGTAAGATAGGTTTTAACTATCAAGGGTTTTTACATGGGATGGGATCACAAGATGTTCTGTGATAGGATCCTGCAGTAAACTTTTCTTACAGAAGATGCCCTAGAGGCATAGCCTATATATAATCAAGCTAATGTTTCATTTTGATCAAGCAAACTCTTAGGAGCTTAAATATTTATTGCAAAAGCCTGACCTTTATACACTTAGTTTAGGCCTTCACTAATTTGTTGTGTTCGCTTCTTTCGTTCAGGCACAGGGGCAGAGCCAGGGGCAGCCATCCTCAAGTAGCTTAACAGGGGTTTCGTCTTCACAATCCATACAGCATCCTCAGCAGGTGAGAACAATGTGTTGCTACATTGTTTAGCAATAGCCAAAACACTGTTGTACATCTTTTGTAAATTAGATTCCTGATGTAAATGCTTGCTGGGTTTTTTATAGGAAAATTAAGGCATAACATTTCTTGTGTTCAGTAAAATTTTAGAAGATCTTTTACTGCATGGGCACACAGTTTAGAAATTTTAAAAATCTTTTGTTTAATGTATTTTTGAATAATTTAGTAGACATTAAAATTTAAAAGATCATTGTTACTGATATGTTAAAATCTACCTACCTTCTTAAACAGGTGATTTTACACATATAATTTAACAATTCAAAGAACATCAATTTGTTTCCATTTAATGTTTATGACTTGTCCACATACGAGCGTTTTGTCTTTACCTTCATGGTGCTTGCCTATAATAATCCTGTAGTCTTTTTAAATTCTAATCTGTGGGATGAGGCATCAGATTTTATGCTAACAGGCATTGAATGAAAGCCTAAGCACAACAATTTCAGCAACTTTTTTGAAACAGAATCTTGCTGTGGTCACCCAGGCTAGAGGCAGTGGTGTCATCATAGCTCACTGCAACCTCAAACTCCGGGACTCAAGCAATCCTCCTCCCACATCCTCCTGAGTAGCTGAGACTACAGGCACACATGACCATACTTGACTGATTTTTCCTATTTTTTGTTGAGATAGGATCTCGTTCTTGATCAAGCTGGTCTCGAACTCCTGAGCTCAAAGCAATCCTCTCACCTCAGCCTCCCAAAGTGCTAGGATTACAGGCATAAGCTACTGTGCCCAGCCTCAGGAACTCTTTTTTAATAAAAAAAAAAAGCTATCAGATTAATTTAACATGTATATACAGGAACCCCCTAAAAATGAGGGATATTAGTACAATCCCGATGTATTCAACAGTAAAACTGGTAATTCTACAATGAAATATCTATAGTTCATTGCTGGTATTAGTTTATAGTAATTATTTGCATGGGAATAATGGTTTTTTGGCATAATTGAATATTAGCTATTCTAAGTAAAATTTATAGTCATTATATGTGTAATACAAACTTCCTAATGAACTATTCCACTAATAGTTCCTCAAATATATTTTTCAACCACCAAATTATAAATTGCCTTCTGTTTATATTAATTTTGAAACAAAGCTTTTAATTCTTAATTACAAATGTCCCTCTTCTAATCCAGTATGTGGTCACGTAGTCATTTGATCATGGTTTAAGATGAGATGTTCCTTGTACAAAATAAAAATCACTTTAAAGCATCTTGTACAGACAGACTTGATTAGTTCGGTTATATATACATTCACCCAGTGATCAACATTTTTATTTTGTAGAACTTAAGGGCTGGGAATTGTTATATACATTGTCTTGCTCCTGCCCTTTCTTCCAAACAGATGTTTAAATTTATGTATAATTATGGTTAAATTTAGGTAGTCACATTTTTGCCAACCTTAACAAATTCTGTTTTATTCTATTAACAGTTCCTAATTAGAATACAAATTACAGGTCACATAAAACTGGTTGAGAACAGAAGTCCTGTCATGGGTAACAGTCTTCTAATTTACTTATCTTTGGACACAGACTAACACCAATAAACTGAGCAAATTTAAATGTGTGCTCTGTTTTCCCTTTTCCAAAGGAATTTGTTAAGTATCTTATAACTTAACAAATGGGGATGGACATACATATGTATACTTACTACTAAATGGAGAAGTAGTGAAATGAGCCATTGAGTTCAATAGTATATGAATAGTATATGAGGATTGAGGAGAGCAGTGCCATAAATGTCAGATTAAAAGAATTAGTTAACTCTTCTGGGGAAAAGTATAGTTAAATACTCTATCTACGGCACAAACAAAAATTAATTTGTTTCAGTGATGTTGTCATTTTAGATATTTTTATAGCATTTGTTTAGTAGAATCATAAAACTGAATCCTCAATTTATGTAAGAAGTGTATGCAGTATAGAATATTTAACTTTTCTAAGGTCACCTGGACAATAAGGGAGCTACATAACCAGAATTCAAGATTCCCAGAATAAAGTTCTACAGGGACTTATGATTCTGCAAAGGTACCCCAGAAGCTACATTTGTTTGTTTTAGTTATTGAAATTCTATATTAAAAAGAAAGAAAGGTTTGAAACTTTCTGTACTATATGGATAGAGTTCGTTAATCGACATGATTTTTGTCTTATACACAGTTAGTTCCCAACCCCACCTTAGGGAACCATATCTCTGGTTTTATTATAGTGAAGAAAGAAATATACTTTAGATCCAGCAATCCTACTACTGGGCATTTACTCACAGGAAAAAAATCATTATGTAAAAAAAACATCTGCACTCAAATGTTTATAGCAGCACAATTCACAATTGCAAAGATGTGGAAACAACTCTTCTAAGTGAAGTATCACAAGAATGGAAAAACAAACACCACATGTACTCACCATTAAATTCTTACTAATCGATCAACACTTAAGTGCACATATGGAAGTAATATTCACAGGGGATTAGGCAGGTGGGCCGGAAGCAGAGGGAATGGGTAAATTCACACCTAATGAGTGTGGCATGCACTGTCTGGGGGATGGGCAAGCTTGTAGCTTTGAGTGTGGCTGTGCAAAGACAATTTATGTGATGAAAGTCTTTGTGCCTCTGTAATATTCTGAAATTTAAAATAAAGGAAATGTACTTTAGCTGAAATTTACATTATTTGTGGGTTTCTGGCACATAGTAAATGGGGGATTGCTTTTTTCATGTTTTTATCAAGAGTCATTTATAGTAATCTGCTGTATTTTAATGGGGTACCAAAAATAATTCCTCCTATGGGAAAACTTCATGGCCATAAAGTTGTGAACTGCCCTACTAACTTAATAATTTCTTCCATAAAAGTACCTATAGACTCTTGAGGCATAGACAATATTCTTAGTTTTCTAAAGTTCAGTTGAGCCTCGTGAACAATTTTTACCAAATACCCATGTCCACCACATAGTACACAGTCAGTAAAGGCTGTTTGAACTGGTTTCATGAAGCAAGTTTAGGCAAAGCATGATACCAAACTGCTATGATAAACCATCTCTCCTTGGCTGATCACTAGCCAGTCGGGTTGTGCACAGTAGATCACCGTGTACTTTTGGCATACCCAGAGGTGCCATTTCCCCGTAAATGCTCTAAGGTACAACTGGCATAGGTGCCTCTTAATTATCTTAAACAAAAAGTGAGTGAATGGGGGCGCGGTGGCTCACACCTGTAATCCTAACTCTCTGGGAGGTGTGGATCACCCAAGGTCAGGAATTCGAAACCAGCCTGAGCAAGAGTGAGACACCGTCTCTACTAAATATAGAAAGAAATTAATTGGCCAACTAAAAATATATAGAAAAACTTAGCCGGGCATGGTGGCAAATGCCTGTAGTCCCAGCTACTTGGGACTCTGAGGCAGGATTGCTTGAGTCCAGGAGTTTGAGGTTATTGTGAGTTAGGCTGACAGCGCTCTAGCCTGGGCAACACAGTGAGACTCTGTCTCAAAAAAAAAAGTGAGAGAATAAAACTGCTCAGTTTCTTTTCCCTAATTGAGTTCAGATATTGAAGGTGTACCAAGATGGTCAAGGTATGACTACATTAAGAAATTTAAATAAAATAGTAAACACTTATAAATTCCTACAGAACAAATAATAGCTAACATGTATAATGTGCAAAGCACTTTGTTTCCATTTAATCTTTATAAGACCTCTTTTAAGCGTAGGTGCTAGCATTATTTCTGTTTTACTAATGGGAAAGCTGAGACCTGGAGAAGCTGAGTAATTTACTGAAACTTACAGCTTATAAGAGGTAGGAATAGAATTTAAATCCAAATGTGGTGACTCTACAGCTCACCATTTACCTACTACCCACTTGACTCAAAAAAAAAAAGAGAGAGAAATTAACATCTCTCTCAAGCAAGAAAAGGGATATCAGGAATACTATGAAAGAGATGGCATTTTAACTGGATCCTGATTATAAGTTAGACACAGATATAGAAATAAAGAATATTTTGGGGCCAGGCGCGGTGGCTCATGCCTGTAATCCTAGCACTCTGGGAGGCCGAGGCAGGCAGATTGCTCGAGGTCAGGAGTTCAAAACCAGCCTGAGCAAGAGCGAGACCCCCCCTCTCTACTATAAATAGAAAGAAATTAATTGGCCAACTAATATATAGAGAAAAAATTAGCTGGGCATGGTGGCACATGTCTGTAGTCCCAGCTACTGGGGAGGCCGAGGCAGAAGGATTGCTTGAGTCCAGGAGTTTGAGTTTGCTGTGAGCTAGGCTGATGCACAGCACTCACTGTAGCCTGGGCAACAAAGTGAGACTGTGTCTCAAAAAAAAAAAAAAAAAGAATATTTCGGCACTCTGGGAGGCCAAGGTGGGTGGATCGTTTGAGCTCAGGATTTTGAGACTAGCCTGAGCAAGAGCGAGACCCCATCTATACTAAAAATATAGAAAGAAATTAGCTGGACAGCTAGAAATACACACAGAAAAAATTAGCTGGGCATGGTGGTGCATGCCTGTAGCCCCAGCTACTTGGGAGGCTGAGGCAGGAGGATCGCTTGAGCCTAGGAGTTTTGAGGTTGCTGTGAGCTAGGCTGACACCACGGCACTGTAGCCTGGGCAATGGAGTGAGATTTCTCAAAAAAAAAATATTTCAGGCCAAAAGAAGGAAAAAAGGGTACTATGAGCAAGGCAAAAGGTACAAAGGTAGAGAAATACGAGATAAAAACAAAGGTACATAAATATGTGAGGGTTTAAGTTCAAGAAATAGTTGATAGAGTCTAAATTTTGATGTGAGCATGGTTCCAAATTAATGCAGCTGGGGTGGGGACAGGGGACATATGATTACCATATGCCCAAAAATAAAGTGGGGATTTTTCCTCCAATTTATGCTTTAGAAAAGAGAAGAATCACTATGTATTCAAACCTTTAACACAGCGCTCCCCAACTTTTTTGGCACCAGGGACCTGTTTCATGGAAGACAGTTTTTCCACAATGGAGGGGTGGGAAGCAGGGTCAGAGCTCAGATGGTGATGCTTAGCCTGTTTCCTAACAGGCTATGGGGACGGTAGTGGGCTGAGGCCCAGGGGTTGGGGACAACAGCTTTAACATACTTTCATATTATAGGGCTCTCACTGTCTTTTATTTTGAACTACCAACAAAATGTTAATGAAATCAAATATGACAGGTGAGAACAAATATGCCTGCAAGGACCTTAAATAGTGTGGTTGGAAATATGACAGGATTTTTTTTAAAGCCAAGAAATTAAACAGATTTGATCCTTACACTTGGGAATATGACTTTACTATTTCAAGTACTGTATGTCATCTTTACACAATTTGTTTAAAGATCACTTTAAAAAGTTAATATAAAAGTTACATGAATATAAAACCTGTAAGACAAATGCAAAAAAAAGAAATCCAACTATCCTAATAATATTCAAACAGATGTTTATCAGTATAATTTTTACCTCTAGACACAACTTAGAGGGAAAGTGTTATGTTATGCCAGAAACCTGCAAGAGCATTTATAATATAGCTGCAGTGAAAATAAAGAGTTTGGGGGCAAGGAGCAATGTTTCTGAAATTATTTATGTAATATGTAATCTTATTTAGGTGTTTAACAAGTTACGTAACTGTGGATACTTCATTCACATTTCTAAAAGTTTAAATATTAAAATATATTCAACTTGGTGAAAATGGTTTTCTGTTTTTTTAGTTCCTCTTTCTCAGTGGAAAAATGAAAAAATTGTCTTACATTCAGAGTTGCCTTCTAGTTGTCTACATGTGATATATCTTAGTTGCTGAAAATAAATTTTATGTAATTCAATAGCCATTCATTCCTACTTTTTTAAAGTTAAAATATGAGTACATTGAGAAAGAAGTAAGGAATAAATATAAGAAGAGCAAAAATATTATTTGCAGATTATCACCTAACAAAATCTAAAATGTTCATTAAGGTGGCCGGGTATATGATAGATATACCAGTAAAATAGCTTATCTTTATACTAGCGGTAACTAATTAGTTGTGTGTATATACCAGGACATATGTAAGAAGATATTGGTTGCAACATTATGCTAAATAGCAAAGTAACCAAAATGTTTGTCATTAGGAGATTGATTCCATTGATAAATGAAATGAAAAATCCATGCTGTACAACACTATTTATAGGATAGGCAAAAAAGGGGAAAATATACCTCTATATAAATGGCCACTTATACATAGAAAAAGTCTATGAAGGTGATACACCAAACCACTAATAGTGGTTGCCTCTGGAGAATAGGATTGATGAGGAGTATTCTTATTTTTATTTTGTAATCTGATATATTGGTTTAAATTTTTATTACAAACATGTGTTTTTGTAGTAAAAATATTTAAATTAGTTACAGATATTAGAGTTTTGAAAGTTAGCTATAAAGTTCAGATTTTGTTGAGCAGAAGGGGACATTAATTTAGGGTGATACTCATGTTTTGTTTGCTTGACTTATTACAAAATTTAGTATTTGGATATAATTACATGCCATGGTTTGCCCCACTTTGAGTCGACAGTATCCTTGTTTTCAAAAAGGGGAAACTTCCTTTTTGTAATAAAATGATCAATCAGAAATATTACAGCTAATAAATGGTAAAGCTAAAATTTTAAACTACCTCCTGATTCCAAATCTAATGCTTTGCTCATTATTTTGTAGCTATAATTGGAGCTGTTCTTCAAGAACATTAATTATATAGTTGATAAGCTAGGGTAAGGGAAAGAGATAAAAGGAAGAGACCAGATTTGTCTAATCTATTAATAGGAGCCAAATTGAGAGCTGATGCCAAGAAGTAGGAAAAGGGGGGTGAGAGGGAATGAACTATCTGGGTATGTTATCTACTGACTTTGTAAGGACCTCGCCTTGGGTTTGAAGTAAAGATGTTGTTAGATTAAGAACCATTGTTGACTCAGTTTTGAAACATTGGTTAATTGTTGGTGGTGGTGTCATCACAAGTAAAGAACATCAGAGGAAAAACAGATACCTGGGGGGAATTGATGAATTTGAGTTTGTGTATGTCTTTATTACTAAAAGCATCATTTACAGACACTAAAGACTTTAAGTAAACATCCTTGGAAACATGCTATGAATGATTTGAAATAAAACTGGATTATATTTTATTCTTAGCAGCAGGGAATACAGCAGACAGCCCCTCCTCAACAGACAATACAGTATTCACTTCCACAGACATCAACCTCCAGTGAGGCCACTACTGCACAGCCAGTGAGTCAGTCTCAAGCTCCACAGGTCTTGCCTCAAGTATCAGTGGGAAAACAGGTAAACTCTTAATTTCTGAAAGGATGCTAAAAGGGATCTCCATGTTTCTTGTCTTCTACCTTGTCTTCAGTAGTTAAAGATGGTTGATTTTTACTGCAAAAATGAAGTGAAAACCACTCTCTTTGCACATATGTATTGCTCAGTATAGATGGATACATTACTGACAGCAGTGACAATCTAGAAAGATTTCACTTTTAGTATTAGTCTAAAATAGATTTGACAAGATACTACAACTATCGGGTTAAATAAAAAGATGCTTTGGTAACTGAACCTATGACATTCTTTAGAATCGTTGTTGGCTATATTTGATATTCTGAGTTTGCAAGTATGCTTTATTTTCATGTAGATTTATGCACTATTTCCCCCTCATTACCTATTGACAGTAAATCATGAAAATACCTTATATATTTAATGGTGAGTTGTTTTTTTTTAAGTAGTCGTACTTCTAGTCACTTGAAAAGTACCCTGTCTGGAGATACAGGTTCACAAATAAACAAACAAACAAAAATAGTAGTACAGTAGAAGCATACCTGTGGAAGGTCTGCTCTTCTGAATGATCTTTCTTCAACTTTATCTTTGGGCATTGTTGTGCATGTGTTTGTACAGTATTGCTGTAGTACTTGTGATACTGTGATATTTCATCACACATTCTCGAGATGCTGTCAACTGTAAACCAGCATTAATTTATGTAGCGCTAAGTACTGACACATCATCAATTGTAAGATCCCAATTTCTCAAATGTTAAAATGATCAGGCAGTGGAGAATAGGGGTGATTACATCTTAGAATCAGGGAAATAAATATATTAATTATATCTACTTTTATATAGAGCTGTGTTGGACTTAACAACTGTAGAAGTGATATGAAATCGAATTCCACTAGGAAGGAATTACTTTGAATTTCAGTAACTACTGTAATAGCAGTCACAGATTTAGTCGCAGCATTTTGGTACATGAAATATATCCCAATAAAATTGTTGTTTTTTTTTTAAAAAACAAAACCTAGCCTATGGAAGGGTTTATTGCCAAATACTGAAGAATTAGTTTTCTACAGCAGAAGGTTTGGAACAGTAGCAGTCTATTTAGCCTCTCTGTCTGTCTCCTGCTATCCTTTTCATATTTTTATGTGGCATATTAACTTACACTAATGTATGCAGGGTTTTGTTGGGGTTTCCCCGCACACACTTCTTTTCAGCTAATACATAAATCTTGCTTTTGACAGTCTTGCTTTTTTTTTGAAAGCCTGTCTGTTTTGTTTTTCTTTACCTTCCCAGCTTCCAGTTTCCCAGCCAGTGCCACCTATCCAAGGCGAACCTCAGATCCCAGTCGCGACACAGCCCTCAGTTGTTCCAGTCCACTCTGGTGCTCATTTTCTCCCAATGGGACAGCCACTCCCTACTTCTTTACTCCCTCAGTACTCTGTCTCTCAGATTCCCATATCAGCTCCTCATGTGTCTACGGCTCAGACAGGTTTCTCATCCATTCCCATCACAATGGCAGCTGGCATTAATCAGCCCCTGCTCACCTTGGCTTCATCTGCTACAGCAGCTGCGATCCCAGGGGCATCAACTGTGGTTCCTAGTCAGCTTCCAACCCTTCTGCAGCCTGGGACTCAAATGCCAAGTCAGGTTCACCCACAGCTTCTACAGCCATCAGTTCAGTCCATGGGAATACCAGCTAACCTTGGACAAGCTGTTGAGGTTCCACTTCCCTCTGGAGATGTTCTGTACCAGGTATTGTGTTAGCTAGCAAAAAAGGAGGGCACCAGAGGGTTTGATTCTAGTAGACCATCAAGAACTTGAAAATCTATTAACTATCAGAATAGCAGTAATAAAGTTGCTGATCTTAACTAGAGAAGTTAAAATAGCAAATTTGTGGAAAAGGATAGGATGATTATGTCCGATGACATTCCTTATCTGGTTTTCCCAGCATACCTCTTCCAAGGAAAAAAATCCTTCTCTCAATATTCAGTGTAAACTGATCGAATGCAAGATGTGGTTAATAGAGTACATTATGCTATGTTGGGTTTTGTTTTTTGTCATCTTTTTGGCGGGGGGGACAGGATCTCCCTGTCGTTCAGGCTTGAATACATTGGCATCATCATAGCTTACTGTAGCCTCCAGCTCCAGGGCTTAAGGAATCCTCCTGCCTCAGCCTCCCAAGTAGCTGGGACTGCAGGTGCAAGCCACCATACCTGGCTAAAAAAATTTTTGTTGTTTTTTGTTGTTGTTGTTGTTGTTGTTTTGGTAGAGATGGGGTCTCACTATTGCCCAGGCTGGTCTTGAATTTCTGGCTTTAAGCTGTCTTCCAGCCTTGGCCTCCCAAAGTACTAGAATTATAGGTGTGAGCCACTGTGCCCAGCTTAAGCTACTTTTTTTTTTTTTTAATGTATAGGTAGAATAAATAGAAAAGCCAACATAGACTCAAAAAGCTTCAGGGTTTAGATTAGGAGATTAGCATTTCATGATATGACTGCAATAACTGATATATGAAAGTTTTTGTATTCTTCCATTTAAGATTAGCTAGAAAGGAATTAAGTCTTTTCCTCCTATTTAAATAATTTCCAGGAGGAGAAAAACCAACAATCTAAAGTATGATTGCAGAGTCCTGTCCCCTAAATTGGAACTAGTCTACTATTTCATTTCAAAATTCAAGAATGATCTTTAAATGTCCTTTAGATTATTAGAAAGAGATTGGCTACTATTCTTCTTTGCTGTGTGCTTTTTTTGTTTGTTTTTTTGTGGGTTGTTTTGTTTTGTACGTCTTGCTATGTTGCTAATTTGATGACCCAACCTGCACTAACTCACCTTCCTCATTTCTATCACAGGGATTCCCACCTCGACTGCCACCACAATACCCAGGAGACTCAAATATTGCTCCCTCTTCCAACGAGGCTTCTGTTTGCATCCATTCTACAGTTCTATCCCCTCCTATGCCGACAGAAGCATTGGCTGCACCTGCTTACTTTCCTGCAATGGTGCAGCCCTATGTGGAATCAAATCTTTTGGTTCCTGTGGGTGGAATAGGAGGACAGGTTCAAGTGTCCCAACCAGCAGTGAGTTTAGCACAACAAGCCCCCACTACATCCTCCCAGCAAGCAGTTCTGGAGGTAAATGGAATTACTGCATGTTTAAAACATATATGTATATATATAATGGGATAGAAATGACAAAGAAGAAGCATAGGCTCCCCTGGTTTAGAACTCATTTGGAGACTATGTAAAACTGACTTCTCAATGACTTTTTCTTACAGCAGAATGAAATGCCAATGTGGGGGCCTTGTTGCCACTGGCTGTTCTATTGGGAAGTGAGTGTGCCTTGGAGAAGGTTAACCCTATTAGCACTTCACTTCTCTAGCTAATACTTTAGCCATTATTCTTGTCCTTTCACAAACCTTGCCATTGGCAATCAGAAGAGTATCTTATCCTGCTGTGCTCACAGCAATCATTTTTGCCCTGCTAGGAGAAAGATCTTAATTCATCTTTGCACTCTGCCTGCCCTGTTGCACACTTCTGGTAAAATGCTGGCTGTATGGCAAGTTGTAGTTTCACACTGCCTTAGCAGATATGTTGGCTGACCTCACACCATGTAGTTATCCCAGAGACTAGCTTTAGAAATTTTCTTTGGAATTTTAAGACCACTGTCTCTAGATGCTGAATTACTAGTAAATATAGTGCTTCTAGGGCTTAGGGGAGGGATAAGGAAAAAAAAAAGTAGCTTATTAGAGATGGTGAATGATCAATAAATGTTATTGCCAAGATTTGAACAACCCTTTCCATCCACAGAGTACTCAGCGAGTCTCTCAGGTTGCTTCTCCCGAGCCAATTCCAGTAGCACAGCCACAACCTACGCAGCCTACCACTTTGGTTTCCTCTATAGACAGGTATGTAAAACTAAAATTCTTCCTTGACTGATAGGTAGGATAGTATGAAACTTCAGGACATCAGACCTTTAAATCTCATATTATAAACTGAATTTTTTTTTCCCAAAGTGCACATTCAGATGTTGCTTCAGGTATGAGTGATGGCAATGAGAATGTCCCATCTTCCAGTGGAAGGCATGAAGGAAGAACTACAAAACGTCATTATCGAAAATCAGTAAGAAGTCGTTCTCGACATGAAAAGACTTCACGCCCCAAATTAAGAATTTTAAATGTAAGTATTGCTAATTTGTGGGCTCTATATTGTTAAAGGAACTTGGTATTTTAGAGGTTATCGAATCCAAACCACTCCTTTCATAAAACAAAGATAACCTTTTCTTTATGCAGTACATAATTTATATAGTATTGTTATTTCATTCTCACAATCCTTTTGTGGTTTTGGGGTTTTGTTTTTTTTTTGAGACAGAGTCTTGCTTTGTTGCCCAGGCTAGAGTGAATGCCGTGGTGTCAGCCTAGCTCACAGCAACTTCAAACTCCTGGGCTCAAGCAGTCCTGCTGCCTCAGCCGCCCAAGTAGCTAGGACGACAGGCATGCGCCACCATGCCTGGCTAATTTTTTCTATATATATTAGTTGGCCAATTTATTTATTTCTATTTATAGTAGAGGACGGGGTCTCGCTCTTGCTCAGGCTGGTTTTGAACTCATGACCTCAAGCAATCCACCCGCCTCAGCCTCCCAGAGTGCTAGGATTATAGGCGTGAGCCACCACGTCCGGCCCTCACAATCCTTTTGAATTGAATATCGCATTTTTCACATAGAAAAAAAACTGAAAATGTAGCTCATAAAGCTACAATAAGGCCAGCAGTTATTATCATTTAAATAATTCTGAAGGCTCAGGTGAACACTGATATTCTCAAATTCCATATCTCTATGGTAAGGCACTATTTACCTATTAGAAGAATAGAGAGTTTTAGTATGTAGCTCAAAGACTGATATCTTCTCAAAGATTTTCTTGCTACTAGTTTAAGAGACAAAATACTAGAGCTCCAAGGAACAATAATAAGCACTATGCTTCCTCAGACTTAAATTCAAGTGGCAGTCTACACATCTGTCTCAAATTCAGTAATAAAGTTGAATGTGGTCTGAGATCAAGTAACTTTTCTTTTTTCTTTTTAGGTTTCAAATAAAGGAGACCGAGTAGTAGAATGTCAGTTAGAGACTCATAATCGGAAAATGGTAACATTCAAATTTGACCTAGATGGTGACAACCCTGAGGAGATAGCAACAATTATGGTATGTCTGCATTTAGAATTCCTAATTTTTCCACAGTACTTGATCTTAATATCCATTGTCCTATGCAAATATGTAATATTTTGTAATCTATGTTTATTTTGACAGTTACACATTTATTTCAGTGTGACTATAACTAGCACACCCAAGGTGTGATTTAGAGATGTTTTTGTCTTCGATATGTCTAAGTTGGTACTGAAGATCTTAAAAAGGGAAGAGCTAATTTGAATACCAGCTAAATAATAATACAGGCAGTATGCAGATAGGGCAGAAATCATGAAAGTAATAGTTGAATGACTTTTACAACTTGAGAAATGTTACACTAATCAGACTGACATCACATTTCTTTTATAGGTGAACAATGACTTTATTCTAGCAATAGAGAGAGAGTCATTTGTGGATCAAGTACGGGAAATTATTGAAAAAGCTGATGAAATGCTCAGTGAGGATGTCAATGTAGAACCAGAAGGTGACCAGGGATTGGAGAGTCTACAGGGAAAGGATGACTATGGCTTTTCAGGTTCTCAAGTAGGTCCACCATTCCCATAGTGAAACTTTGTTTTATTAAAATATTTCAATAGTGCTAAGTTTACACCTGTGACTGAGAACAAACATTTATGTTCTTTTCACATGTGGTGATTTGCTTTTCCTGATCATTGAGATTGCATTTGAGAATGAATTTAATCACTTTTGCTTATTGTAGAAATTGGAAGGAGAGTTCAAACAACCAATTCCTGCATCTTCCATGCCACAGCAAATAGGTGAATTTCTTTCCTTTCCTTCTTAGTTTTTACCTTTGTCTTAAGAAGCTGTATGTGCCAATAATGAACTTTTGAAGCTTCTTGTTGGTAACAATATAAATGATAATTATGCAGTTAAGTGGGTTGTTTCCTTTTGACTAGGTATTCCTACCAGTTCTTTAACTCAAGTTGTTCATTCTGCTGGAAGACGGTTTATAGTAAGTCCTGTGCCAGAAAGTCGATTACGCGAATCAAAACTTTTCACCAGTGAAATACCAGATACAGGTAAAGAATTGATTCTACCACATTCTTATGTAAATCCTACAGCATCTCCACTGTATTGAAAGCTTAATCATCAAACTGTAGTTCATCATAACACAGATAATAAAAAAGAATGAAAAACTGAATAATGATGAATAGAGAGGATCAAAGAAAAAGCTGGCAGGGATATCCATACTCAGTAGAACCTATGTAGTAGATATTACAGTATATGTCTATTTCTGCATTTACTACTGTTGTATATTCTTTAAGGTTACTCCATGTTTTTGAGGGTTTTTATTTGATTTCAGAAATAGATGAAATCAGACTGACTAAATTTGATCTCAAACTACTGTTTTACTTTACTGTTTTAGAGCCTAGAGCCTATCATTTCCTTTGGATAGATTGTAAACTTTATTGGTACTTGGCATTGTTGGTAATACACAAACAGTTGTTAGGACAGTCTTTTGAATCCATCCTTTTAAAATGGGCTGATTCTTATATTTTTATCCTTTGCAGTTGCTGCCTCTACGTCTCAGGGCACCGGAATGAACTTGTCTCACTCTGCTTCATCCCTTAGTCTACAACAGGCCTTTTCTGAGCTTAGACATACCCAGATGACAGAAGGACCCAATACAGCACCTCCAAATTTTAGTCATACAGGACCAGCATTTCCAGTAGTACCTCCTTTCTTGAGTAGCACTGCTGGTGTCCCAACCATAACAGCAGGTTCATCTTCAGTATCAGTCCCTACAACAAGCAGCCCTATAAATGATATTTCCACATCAGTGGTTGAGTCTGAGATTACAATGCCCACTGAGAAAGGGATTGCTGGAGTTGCCACCAGCACAGGTCTCCCTATACCACCTGTGTCTGAATCACCAGCACTTTCCACTGTGGTTTCAAGTATTACAATACCTGCAATTGTCTCAGTAACTGCAACATCCCAGTCAGTTCAAGTCCCTATATCTGGGAGTATTATTTCTAATACAGGCACTTTTCCTTCTATAACAGTTTCAACAACTTCAGCCTCTACAGTGGGCAGTGCTGCTTCCCCCTGTGCTAAGCCTCCAGCTGTACTATCTCAGCAGGCAGCTGGCAGTACTACTGTGGTATCCACATTGACATCAGTTTCTACCATAACTTCGTTCCATAGTACAGCTTCACAGCCATCCCTTCAGCTTAGCAGCAGCACCTCTGCTCCTACTCTAGCTGAAACAGTGGTGGTTAGTGCACACTCACTAGATAAGACATCTCATAGCAGTACAACTGGATTGGCTTTGTCCCTCTCTGCACCATCTTCCTGTTCCTCCCAAGGAACAGGAGTATCTAGCTCTGTTTCTCAGCCTGGTGGGGTACATCCTTTGGTCATCCCATCAGCCATAGCTTCTACTCCTGTTCTTCCCCAAGCAGCAGGACATACACCTTTATTACCCCAAGTACCTAGTATCCCACCCTTGGTCCAGCCTGTTGCCAATGTGCCTGCTGTACAGCAGACACTAATTCATAGTCAGCCTCAACCAGCTTTGCTTCCCAACCAGCCCCATACTCACTGTTCTGAAATAGATGCTGATACACAACCCAAAGCTCCTGGAATTGATGACATAAAGACTCTGGAGGAAAAGCTGCGGTCTCTGTTTAGTGAACACGGTTCATCTGGAGCTCAGCATGCCCCTGTCTCACTGGAGACATCATTAGTGGTAGAGACCACTGTCACACCAGGCATCCCAACCACTGCTGTTGCACCAAGCAAACTCACGACTTCCACCACGAATATTTGCTTACCGCCAACAAACTTGCCATTAGGAACAGTCGCTTTGTCAGGTATACCAGTGGTCTCACCTGGGCAAGTATCTACCCCAGCCACCACTGCATCAGGAGTAAAACCTGGAACGGCTCCTTCAAAGCCTGCTTTAGTTAAGGCTCCGGTAAGATTCTTGTTATAAAATAATTAGATAAATATGATCACTCTTTTTTATGCCTAAGAAGTACATTTTTCAACTCATTCTTATGAATTAGAAACATAATTATAAAGGTACCTGGCTTATAGTATTTATTGAACATATTGATGGCAGTTTTTGGATATGTACGTTGAAACAGACTTTTTTTTTTTAATATGGTGGGACTTGCAGGTTAATTATACTGTACCATTTTCTAAAAATGTATAATTATCAGATAAAATACAGGCATTTATTCTGAATTGGTGCAAACTGAAGAAATCTGTATCACAAAAGAGCTACATACATCTGTCAGCAAAATATATGTACTAATAGCTGTTCACAATCTTTGTTTCAATGAGAGCAAAGCAAATCTGCTGCTTTATTGTAGAGTCCACAGATGTACGATTTGGGGTTTATCAAAAATTGGACATTAGTGATGAAATTGATACAGAGGAGGCAGAAATAATCTAATCCTAGGACCAAAATAACTAGAATGTATTTTCTAATTCTGCTGTGGTGGATTTCCTCTGGTTCTCCCATCTTCAACCTCTCTAATCTTCTCCAAATAACAAAGCTGTATTATGTCTACTGTATTGTATGCTTCAGCCATTTTTCTTCATTGCCTTTGATGTGAGATTCTTTTTATAGTAGAATAATACAAAATCTCTCAGAAAAAATAGAAATTGCTTAATATTAGATTTCTGATACCTTTTATTACCAGGCCTGCCCCTTGAACAGCTACTGTTTTCTCAGAAAAATCTTATTTTTCTTAGCAAAAGCTTGATAATACTATACCAAATAAGTAGCTCAAGATTAGCTAGACTGGGCCTCTTATGTGCATATAGCTCTTGTTCTCTGTATTTTCCCTGGGGAACAACCTTTTACTATATTTTATTATTCATTTTATGTCATTGTAACCCCTATACTAATATCATTGGTTGTCATGTTCTTTAAGACAGATGCAGAGTATAACTTAGGCAATAAGCTTAACTAGGCACATTTTATTCTTATGTTTGTGCATTCAGATTAGTTGATTTGTTTTTTAGTATGCAGTCTTTACTAACAGTGCCTCATGGACTTGAATTTTCCTTCACTGTCTGTAGGTGTTGCCTGTGGGTACTGAACTTCCACCAGGTACTTTATCCAGTGAGCAGCTGCCACCTTTTCCAGGACCTTCACTAACTCAGGTGCCCCAAAACTTGGCAGATTTCTTTCTGTGTTCCTACCTTTTTTCACAAATCTTGTTTAAAGTCTCCATTGCATGATCTTGGCTTCTGGCTCCTATTTGGCTTTAACTTAGTAACACCTTTCTTTAAATGCTGTAGCTAATGAAATAGACCCTACTTAAAGTAAGAAGCTTCATAGTTGTTTCATTTGTAATGTTGCTTTAGGTCATTTAGAAAACATTTGATATTAATATTTCCCATATCTTAGAAAGAAAATACCAAAGTTGGCATTTTGCCAGACCCATATGATGACATCTTTTATCATTTACACTTTTTAGAAGAGTGAAATTACATCTTAAATGTGAGGTTAAGTTCTAAGCCATTATGGAAGTAAAAAATTATATATAATCAAAATTAACTTTGAAACTTGCTTAGAAAAGAGAAGCACATTGATAACTGATAAACTTTATTCCATGAGTCCAGTGCAACTAGTTTTTTCTTAAGTGTTTATCATTTCTTTCATATGATCACCTAATGAAATAATTAGCTTACATATAGGTAGGTATAACAGTAGTGTTTAATGAAAAATACGTACTTTATCTTTTAATATAAAAATCATCCAGCTCAGCAAGATGCTAACATTGTAAGATTAATCACAGAGGAACTGAGACCAGCAACTTGAACTTGAGATTCCCAACTCATACACAGTTCTGCTAACTGAGTGCAATGGTGGTCAGAATTACCTGTAATATTAAAATTATTATATTACCCTTTCCTACCCTACCCCACCACCAACACATTTACTTGAATTTCCTTAAGGAAAGTACTCACTGTAAATCCATCATGATCATGAAAAAGCTTCTGACATTGGGCAAGCTAGTAAATTTTGAAACTAAATTAGGAATTTATTTTGGAATCATATATAAAAAACACGTGGTAAATTGCTTACTTGAAAAGCCTGCTCTGAATTTAACCCAGTTCTTTTATCTCAATACAGTAAAGCATTGTTTAAGGAACTTATCACAATAAAGTAATAACTCCAACAGAGAACCTACTCTGTCAGCCACCAAATTTTGATAAAAGTGCATGGTGAAAGTCTATAAATTGTGAGTTTAGTTTTAAAACCTGTTTTCTCATTAAACACATGTATTCAGATAAGTAAGGGAGTTTTAAATGTGATAAGAAATAGCACATGAGATGCGGGAGGGAGAAAGAGTAACTGGATAGTGCCCTAATATAGAGGGAGAGGGATAAATGAATGCTGTATAAGAGTAGTTTGATAGGCCGGGCGCTGTGGCTCACGCCTGTAATCCTAGCTCTTGGGAGGCCGAGGCGGGCGGATTGCTCAAGGTCAGGAGTTCGAAACCGGCCTGAGCAAGAGCGAGACCCCGTCTCTACTATAAATAGAAAGAAATTAATTGGCCAACTGATATATATATATAAAAAAAAAAATTAGCCGGGCATGGTGGCGCATGCCTGTAGTCCCAGCTACCCGGGAGGCTGAGGCAGAAGGATCACTCGAGCCCAGGAGATTGAGGTTGCTGTGAGCTAGGCTGACGCCACGGCACTCACTCTAGCCTGGGCAACAAAGCGAGACTCTGTCTCAAAAAAAAAAAAAAAGAGTAGTTTGATAGAAGCCAAGACAGGTAGATACAGGATTAGAAACTGTGGCAAGGGCAAAGCTATGGCCTTGGGCTAGATGGCAGTGAGGCCTGATTAACAGGATGGAATGCCTAAACCTCCATGGCTGCCTTCTATAGGGTAGAAGAAGTGTAAAAAACCTGAAGAAGAGAATAATATTGTCCCCTGATAGTGACAGAATATATTAATGCCATCTTTTATTCATAGAGACAGAAAAAAGGTATATACAACTGAGAAAGAAAATAGAGGAAGCCAGGCATGGTGGCCCATGCCTGTAATCCAGTACTTTGAGAGGCCAAGGCAGGAGGATCACTTGAGGCCAGGAGTTCAAGACTATCCTGAGTAAGAATGAGACACCCATCTCTATAAAAAATAGAAAAATTAGCCAGGTGTGGTGGCATGTACCTGTAGTCCCAGCTTCTTGGGAGGCTGAGGCAAGAGAATCACTTGAGTCCAGGCGTTAGAGGTTGCAGTGACCAGTGATGACGCCACTGCACTCTCGCCCAAACAACAGAGTAAGACCCTGTCTTAAAAAAGAGAGAGAAAAAAGTAACCAACTTTTTCTATCACTCTGAGTAACATTGAACACAGAAGGTTAAAAAAAAAGAATACTTTGAAATAGCAAAAACATGAATTACTCTAAGGCTTGAGAGACTGACATACAATTTTGAGAAACTGATAAAATTCTTAAAACAATGTACTAAATTTTAGCGTAGTGAGTTTTATAATATATATGAAGACAGATGTTATATTGTGCCAATCCAAAGCATAAAACAGTATGTCCTATAGAAAGTGCCTATATACAATGGCTCTGAAATTGCCAACGAACTATATTTATACTGTGTTTGTTTTTGTTCAGTCCCAGCAACCTCTAGAAGATCTTGATGCTCAATTGAGAAGAACACTTAGTCCAGAGACTGTTACAGTAACATCCACAGTTGGTGTAAGTTTTGAAAATCTTGATTAAGTCCCCTCCTAACCTTAATGTATTATATTCCTTGAACATAAACTGTAACCTAAACCATTTTTAATTCCTTTAACACATATTCAGAGTCCCTGCTTGTTCTAGCCAACAGAAATGAGACAGATTAATGAAAGATTAGCACTGACCCAGTAGTGGGAAAGATTTGATTTGAAAAACACTTCTCTAGTCCTAACCTCTGATTAGATTATATTGCAGATCAATTCTATGGGTTTTGTGTTTATGCTTTAGAGGAGGCTAAACTTTGAAGCAATGATGTTTTACTTAAAACTACATTTCTATAAATATCCCAGTTACACTCTTAAGTATCCTATGAAAAAAATTAAGAAAGCAGTCAAGAGGGATAAGACTCAAAATTTCTTCTTGCCAAAGATGCCTTTCTTTACATTAGATTTATTTTTAGGGTGTAAGAATTTAAAAGAGAAGAAAACAAAATCCCTCAGACATAAGTTTCTTCACATATACTATCTTTCTGCCCTTTTACAAAGAACAGAGGAAAGGCAACAAGGCAAAAGTTTAAGCATGACTGAAGCTAAAGATTTTATGGTGTTTATGTGTATGTGTTTTGCAGCTGGTGTCCATGGTGGCTCCAACAGCAGTTACAGAAGCAGGAGCACAGCCTGAGAAGGATGGTGAGAGGCATCCTTCTTTTATATTACTAATTCCTGTCCTACCTGTAATTGATTATAGAGGTTTACTGTTTTGAAAGACACCTTTTGAGAACATCAGTCTATGTGAAACTATTATAAGGAACATTTTCGTGACTGAGGAACATTAATAGTAACATCTAAAGTATGAATATTAGCAAATTTATTGTATTGTTATTGGGGGGAGCTATACAGGGGATAATGATAGATTCTTTTTTTATATAATTATATAATTTTATTCCTTATTTTTCTTTCTTTTGTTTTTATTTAACTCTCAGACTTGAGCCAGTTTATAGAGATAATGATAGATTCTTAGCATAAGGCCCTTTGTCATTAGCTGGGTCTTGCTATGAGAGATTAAGAAATTCAAGCATGCTGTATTTATAAGTTAATTGACTGATAATCTTTTGGCTTTTGTGACACTGGATATATAGGGATAGAGATAAGCTTTTATATCCTGGACATACATTTGTATGGGAATACAAATATATGATTTCAGTTAATCAGTAAATATTTTCAAGGCAATTACATTCTGAATTGGCTCTCTTGTTTTTAAAGAAGTCACTTGCAAATCAGTGGAACAGACTAGAAAGTCCAGAAATGGACAAATTAAAGGGGAATGTAAATTATCAGGATATGATGTTACCACCGTAAACATGTACAATGAAAATAAATAAATAAAAGAAATTAAAAGTTCACTACCAATAAAAAAGGAATACAGAAAATTAAAAAGTTGGCCATTCAAATCTATGAGAAAAAGATGGGATATTTCAGAAAATCATTTGGAACAACTGGATAGCCATCTGGCAAAAAGCAAAGGTGGATTCCTAGACTAGATGTAAGTAAATTCCAAATGGATCAAAGATGAAAAATTACATTGTAAGATAGTATTATAAGAAAACATAAAAGGAATTTTTTTTTTTTTTTGCCAACTGTTCAGAGCAGGGCTGACAATTTTTTTTTTTCTATAAAAGGCCAGACAGTAAAAATTTCAGGCTTTGCAGGCTATACAGTCTCTGTTGCAACTTACTCAAATCTTGTGTTATAGCCCAAAAGCCTGCAATGAACAATATATACATGGATGAATTTGGCTGTGTTCCAGTGAAATTTATTTACAAAAACAGGCTATAGGCTGAATTTGGTCCACAGATCATAGTTTGCTCTTTCCTGGTATACAGAAAGGTGTTGTTAAGTTTAATGTCCAACCCAGAGCAAGCAGTAGTAAATGTAAAATTTTTGCATGGAACAAAATTCACAAAAGTGCCATTGAGTACAAAGATAAATGAGAAACTGGGGGAGAGGTATATGTGTATTCCTATCACAACAGGACTAGCTTTGCCTAATATAAAGAGTTCCTTTATGTTATTCAGTGTGGACCAAACAATAATCAAAAGATACAGAAAAAGAAACTTCAACATAAAAGTACATAACTTCCTTAATGATAGCAGAAATGCAAAGTAAAACTACAAGTGATAGCATTTCTCACCTCATTGGTAGATTAGTGGGTTAATAGCCACCAGTGACTTGGTACAACCTCTGCGAGGATCAATTTATTAATGTCTCTTGAAGTTTTAAGTAGAAATGATTCAGCACTTCCATTCTTAGGCGTTTTTTTTCATAGATCTATCTATAAGAGAATATTTATTTGAACACTTTTTAAATAGCAAGAAATTCTGAATAATTTAAATGTCCATCAGTAGAAGCTTGATTAAAATATGGTACATTGAAAGATACACACATGGCACACACAAACAGTACATTAAAAAGAATGAGACCTTGCTATGGAATGGTCTCTAAGATAATATTATGTGAAAACATCTAAATCAGTCAATGTTCTAACTAGCTGTATACAATAAAGAAAATGTATGCCTATATATGTCTACCAAATCTCTAAAAACTCAATTGTCCCTGGGAGGAGGACCTAGGTGGCTTTAAACTAGTTGCTCAAAACTAGCTACCAATGATTCTGAGAACTGTACTGTCCTGTTAGAGTATTTACCTGAGTGGTGCATCGACAAAGTAAAATTACCTGGTTTTCATTAAAAATATATACTAGGTAAAATCTCATCCTTCCCTTTACTTACTCATATCTCTGAGGTAAAGAGTAACTGAGTTCTTAATGCCTAATAACCCTTTTTATAGTATTTCTTAATATCATAGTTAAGGTGTGAAGCTGGTTTGCTTACACTTTACTTTTATTCCTTTAAACAATGCCATATTATCTGTGTGTGTACAAGGAAAGGTAGAGGGTTAATGATAAATTTTCAGACCTTGACTATTTTTAACAAACAATAGTATCTTCCCCAGTGAGGGTATCTAGTAGTAGAGCAAACAATAATTTCTCCCTGTTAGACAAAGCCTAGGAGATAAGGAAGGGTTTTTTTTCCTTTAACAACTTTCCTCATACATAGTTCCATTTTGATGTATTTCTGACCAAAAGGAAAAGAAGCTAACTAAAAGAGATGTTTATGTTTCCCCCCTCCATGTATTTCAGTTTCTCAAGGCACAGAAGGTCCTGTCCTAGCAACTACTTCAGGAGCTGGTGTTTTTAAGATGGGGCGATTTCAGGTAAGATAATCACTTTTCTTTGCCTTGATTCCCTCTTTTGGGGGAGTTGTATATTTAACAACATTATTACCTACCTATTTGGGACATAACTGCCAAGCCAGTGATATATTAATACTTCTTTTACATAGTACTTTATAGTTCTTTTATCATTTTTCCCTAGTAAAATAATATATAATTTTAAAATATAGAATACCCAAAACAGTAGAGAAACAGTTATACTGTCTACCCACCCACCTCCCAATATTACTTTTTGGGGTGTATTTCCTTCCACTCCTTGTTTTCTGCACAAGTGTGTATCTAAAATTGACCAGTTTCTCTTGCTCTGAATATTTTGTAGCTTTTTTTCCCATCCATTAGTTTACCTAAACATTCTGCTATTGTTGATCATTTAGGTCATTTCTAATTATTCCAATATAATCAGTAAAATAACAGTAAACATTTTTGTGTATAAAAACATTTTCTATGATTAGGATAATTTACATAGGATTCATTCCATAAGTTAAGATACTGAGTCAGCATCAAGTGATACTTCATCACTTTATTTACCCAGCTGGTCCAACATGTGAGCATTTTCTGGCTCTTAATACATTGTGTGAAGTAAGCTTTGCAAATTCTTTTTTTTTTTTTTCTGCTTTCACAGCTACTTTCAGATTATTCTCTTGATAATAGTCCTTAGAGTTGGGGAATAGCAGATGATGTTTTTCTCATTTGTAAAACTGAGCTTCTGAGATATCACATGGACAAACCAGGACAAAGATCAGGATCTTCCTTTTAATTACCTGTCAGTTGTATTTTTGATTTTTTTTCATTTTTTTTTTTTTTAAGATAGAGTCTCACTCCATTGCCCAGGCTAGGGTGCTATGGCATCAGTCTGGCTCACAGCAACCTCAAACCCCTGGGCTCAAGCAATCCTTCTGCCTCGGCCTCCCCAGTAACTGGGACTACAGGCATGCGCCACCATGACCGGCTAATTTTTATTTATAGATATATATATATATAATTTATTTATTTGTTGGCCAATTAATTTCTTTCTATTTTTAGTAGAGATGGAGTCTTTCTTGCTGTTGCTCAGGCTGGTTTTGAACTCTTGACCTTGAGCTATCCTCCCGCCTCGGCCTCCCAGAGTGCTTGAGCCACCTTGCCCAGCCCCGTCAGTTATATTGAATCTTCATGCTTAGCTGTCATTTTATAGTTACTGTTAAATGGATTTAACTTCTATAGTTTTTCTTAGTCACAAAACAACCTTCAAGATTCTGTGACTTCTGGTTATTTATATTTTGACTAAGACATGAATCTGAATCTTGTTTATGACATGAGATATGGAAGTAAGTAAGTCATTTACTTAGTAAGTTTATCCAGCCACGCAATGTATCTCAGTACAGATATGTTCTCTATAATGATATTCAGTTTATTTTCACAAAGATGGACTGCTCATTGACTGGGAAATAAAGTGATTCCTTTTTTTTTTTTTAATGGTCCATGATAGTGAATATTGAGAACTTCAGTTTGGTATTATTTGGTTTTGTTTTGTTTTATTTTTAGAAATAGGGTCTCACTCTGTCACCCAGGCTGGAATGCATTGGCATGATCATAGCTCACTGCAACCTTGAATGCCTGGGCTTAAAGCAGTCCTCCCACCTTGGCTTCCCTAAATGCTGGGATTTTATAGGCATGAACAACTACACCTGGCCCAGAAGTTCAGTTTTAATCTCATTCAGTTCTCTTTTTCCATCAGGTTTCAGTTGCAATGGATGATGCCCAGAAAGAGGGTAAAAATAAGCCAGAAGATGCAAAGTCTGTTCATTTTGAATCCAGCACTTCAGAGTCCTCAGTGCTATCAAGTAGTAGTCCAGAGAGTACCATGGTGAAGCAAGAGCCTAATGGGGTAACTGCTCATGGTATCTCTTCAGATGTGCCAGATAGTACCCCCAAAACTCTAGCCCCAGAGACAAAGTCAGAAACTGGGCAGCCTACCAAGGTTGGGCGTTTTCAGGTGACAACTACGGCAAACAAAGTGGGTCGTTTCTCTGTATCAAAAACTGAGGACAAGATTGCTGAGGCAAAAAATGAGGGACCAGTGACATCTCATTATATGGATTTGGAACAAGCTGTTCTTCCTGCTGTGATACCAAAGAAAGAAAAGCCTGAACTGTCAGAACCTTCACATCTAAATGGGCCATCTTCTGACCTGGAGGCTGCCTTTCTAAGCAGGGATGTGGATGATGGTTCAGGTAGTAGTCCACACTCCCCGCATCAGCTGAGCTCAAAGAGCCTTCCTATCCAGAGTCTAAGTCAAAGTCTTAGTAATTCATTCAACTCCTCTTACATGAGTAGTGACAACGAATCAGACATTGAAGATGAAGACTTAAAGGTGGAGCTGCGAAGACTACGAGAAAAGTAAATATATTTTCTCCTATGAAAGAATAATGGCAGATAATGTTTTAAGACCTAGATCTTAGTGCTAGAATGAATATTCTTTTCACTACAATATGCTGATGTCTCTCTTTTAAAGAGCAGGAGATATGCAAAAGCTAAAGTTCCCTGACTGTAGTTCATTAGGTTCTCTTACACTCAGAAGGACTGGTAGCATTTCTAGTTAAAGGACTTCTCTAGCACCTTTGAATTACTACTATAATAGCAGTGATATAATATACATGATATAAGTATTTTATTAATGGTACTTTTTATCACCATTAACCACTCTTGGCTATTAGCCTACCATATTAATCCAGTAATGGCACTAGGATGTATGATTATGTTGTCAAGTTTTTTTGTTTTTGGTTTTTTTTTTTTTTTTTTTTTTGAGACAGAGTCTCACTTTTTTGCTCAGGCTAGAGTGAGTGCCGTGGCATCAGCCTAGCTCACAGCAACCTCAATCTCCTGAGCTCAAGCGATCCTGCTGCCTCAGCCTCCCGAGTAGCAGGGACTACAGGCATGTGCCACCATGCCCGGCTAATTTTTTTTCTTTCGTATATATATTTTTAGTTGGTCAATTAATTTCTTTCTATTTTTAGTAGAGACAGGGTCTCACTCAGGCTGGTTTCGAACTCCCAACCTTGAGCAATCCGCCCTCCTCGGCCTCCCAGAGTGCTAGGATTACAGGCGTGAGCCACCACGCCTGGTCTGTTGTCAAGTTTTGTTAATTATATTTGGCAGATTGGATCAGAGTAGCAAATTCAGGTGTCCTGCACATGGCCTCAAAAGTCAGGAATTCTTTTTCCCCTAACACATTATCAATCATTTGTTGTTGGCTAGGAGCTTGCTGGGATATGGCTTGGATAATGGAGGCCAGCAAGGTGAGTTGACAAGCCAGAGTTTTGTGTAGAACATTTGGAGAAAAGGTTCATTAGTAACTAGTAAATACTTGGATACAGGTTTAAGACTATGCTGTTAGTTCTTTCTTGTTTGAATAAAGAGGGTTATATTTGTTTGATTTATCATTCATAGACATCTTAAAGAGATTCAGGACCTGCAGAGTCGCCAGAAGCATGAAATTGAATCTTTATATACCAAGCTGGGCAAGGTTCCCCCTGCTGTCATTATTCCTCCAGCTGCTCCCCTTTCAGGGAGAAGAAGGCGACTCACGAAAAGCAAAGGCAGCAAATCTAGTCGCAGCAGTTCCTTGGGGAATAAAAGCCCCCAGCTTTCAGGTAAAAAACCCTAGGCCAGGTCAGCCATGGGTGTCCCATCTTTTGTTTCTGTCTTCAACTACATATATAACATCTATTAAACATGTTATTTTTGTTAAATTTCAAAAGTTTTCCTAATATCCTTGTTTCCTTGACTTCCCCTCTCCCCATATTTATTGTGCCTCTTTTTGAGTCTATGGAAGTAAACTGAATAAGTACAAAGGTTTATTCCATTGTAATCCATATTGCTATGTACTGGTAATCATCATTTATAGTTGTTCATAAGGAAAAACATTTAGCTTTTCCCATTAACTCACAGCATTTAACCAAACTCTTGAGCAATTGAAGGAAAATACATTATTCTCTGTTTAGTAAAGTTTAGGTAGATTCTTCCTTTTAATGATTGAGTTCATCATAATTGCAACTGAGATGAACTCAACTGAGATGAATGTAAATGCCATGGGTACTTGAGTGTGTCTAAGTGGTAACTTCCTTGATTAGAATTTTTATTTTATATATCTATGTTGGGATAAAGAACTTGCTAGTGGTTATAATCAAAGAAATAGTTAACTCATAATCTCTTGTAAGGAACTATAGTTTGTCTATTTAAATAGAAAATAAAGAGCTTTTATCCTTTGGTGAAATTATGGCAGTGTTAACAGATAATTAGTTCAAAAGTAAAAGAGAGCTAAAGTATATTAGAAAGCAGTTGCAAACTTCTTAGCAGCTCCATTCTATGGAAGCTTTCGTAGATGCCCAAATCTTTCCTCTAGCACATTTGAACCAATTCGTGAAACCAGTCAATAGAAATGTGATTGTAAGAGAGTTCATCTGATCTCTGATCTGATCCCAGTCAGATTCTGACCCCAATTTTGCCATAGTTTTTGAGTGAACTTCTATTTAACTATAAATAGTAACTAGGGAACAGAGAAGTTAATCAATTTTAGGACAATTGACCTAGTGATCGAAAGCCACCTACTAAGAATAATTTTAAACATTCATTGCTCTGTAATCACATATTTTGACATCTCTTTTGTATCTGATCTGATGCGTATTTACAAGAAAGTCTAAGCAGAGACTACCTAATAAACCCATTTATATTATAATTCAATATCTTTTCTAATAGGATAAAAAAAAAAAAGCCATTGTGGAATTGCCAAATATCCACTGCATATTCTAGTCTTATTCTGCTCAGGCTTGTGGACCATCTCGGTTTTCTAAAGCTAAAACGCTTCTGGGATAATTCATATATCCCTATTGCCTGTTGACTCTTAGTGTCATTCCTCATTTCCCTTTTTGTTTGTGAGGACTTTGATCTTTCATCAACTTATAGCTTTTGCCCATTGTTAATCACTCAGTGGGACAAATTGAAGGAATAAGAACAATGCCTATTGAGTGCATTGGGGGAAAGCTGGATGTGTTTCCTCACGCCACTTTATCTTTTGGCAGGTAACATGTCTGGTCAGAGTGCAGCTTCAGTCTTGCACCCCCAGCAGACCCTCCACCCTCCTGGCAACATCCCAGAGTCTGGGCAGAATCAGCTATTACAGCCCCTTAAGCCATCTCCCTCTAGTGACAACCTCTATTCAGCCTTCACCAGTGATGGTGCCATTTCAGTACCAAGCCTTTCTGCTCCAGGTCAAGGTAAGAAATCAAAGCAACCATCATCTTCCAAAAACATTAACATGGAGATATTGCCATCCCTGGGACAAAAGCCTGATGAATAACCTATTGTTAAGGTCAGATGAAAGACCAGCTGACTAGAACACAGCCTGTGAGTTGTACACTTAATCTTTGGGCTGAAAAGTGCAATTGAGTAAAATGATTAGAATTGGTGGGTTCATTGGTATCATCAGGTGAAATGGCTTTTTTTCAAGGGATTACAGTAAGAAGTTACATCTGCAACCTATATGATAACTCATTTGGGATTTGGCACTTATGTTTTAATACTGGGAAATTCTAGGGAGTTTTAGCAGTTCTGAAAGCTAATGCATTTTCTTAGCCAGTGTAGCCTTTTGTAACTTCTAAGTATGGGAGTGGCATACTAAAATGAATAGCCCTACAGTTACCTACTTTCCAAATATAGTTTTGTTTGCTAATAATTGATGAAAACATTCCTGCAGAGGAAAGAGCTTCTAGTAACATTAGAACAAGAATTGAAAGGAATTAGGTATCATGGGTGGAAGAGAATGAAAAAAAATATAGGTAAGTAGCTCAAGTCCCTTTGCCAGTTTCACTGAAATAAGAGATTAGATTGTCTCTTCACAAGATGAATGTACTTGGCTAGTAAGAAGCACAAACTAAGTAGCTTTATTCCAACTGAGAAAAGCATCAGTATTTTGCATGAAAAGAATTGAGACCTAGTATTTCCAGTCTTACATATGTGACTTTCTTCCAGAAGCTTGTTCTTTTGTGTACCATCTTAGTGCATTTCACCACTCCAGCCTCAAGTTTCTAACATCTTGTAGCTGTGTTCTGTCTCTTCTCCTCTCTCTCTGTTCTTCCTTGTTTTTCCCCTCACAGGCTGTGCGAAGTTTAACTGTGCATCTGAACAGGTGACATTCAAACCTGGTGGCAGGAGGACCCGATTTCTGAGTACGCCCTGCTTGGCTCTTTGTGTGTAACACCTTTACTCCTTCCTTGTCCTTGTTTTTCTGCTGCTCGGATCTGATGTTTCACACAGTCCATTTTTATTTGTCTCTTTCTGTATATCATCTACTCAGTGGCTTGGCTGAATTACTGTTACCCTCAGAAGTTTGGGTCTGCACATCAATTATAAAAGATTTAGAAATGATAATAAGCTTCTACAAACTTCACTCTAACTTTCTGGTAGAATTGTTTCTTCATAGAGCTGTGACAGAGGGTATCAAGTCTGTAGACTGCTGGGTTATTTAGAATAGGGAAGACTACACTCTACGGTCATATTCGTCTCACTGCCCTGCCACTAGAAGTGACAGCATCTTGACCACTGATGCACTTAGATCTTGGCAGCAGGTAAAAGTTATACCCTATTTTTTCCATTCTTTTCCACAATTAAGCCTAAACATCTACCAGTTGAAAAGATGCTAGAATCTCTTCATTAGATCACCACTGCCCTCAAAACCTATAAAATCAATAGTTCAAAAAGTGGTTATTCTGATAAAGCATTTATTCTGTTAAAGACCAAAGCCCAGTACCGACAAGTGAAAATTGTCTTTTTAACATAATTGCTAGGATTTCCCAGCTTTCTGCTTAAAAACAAGGCACAATAGCAAGTCACCCTTCTTCCCCATATGTGAAATGAAGACATGACCTATGTCC